>NC_072429.2:141147500-142397500 GCF_028878055.3 Symphalangus syndactylus
GGTGGCTGCATCACCTCATTCCTGCTCCCTCTCCACTTGGCCTTCTCCTCTGGGTGCTTCTGTGTCCTCTCTTCCTCTCAGGACACCAGCTGTCAGATTTAGGGCCCACCATAACCCACTAAGAACTTATCTTAACTCATTACATCTGCAAAGACCCTGTTCCAAAATAAGGCCATGTTCACAGGTGTTGAACACCTGTGATCAACACCTGTGATTTTGAGGGACTAAGTCAGCTCTGTAAAGGGGTCGTCACCATCGCCACAGTAACTATTACTATTACCAGGGCTGGTTTCCGGCTGGCTTGGGGCTGCACCAGTGTGGGCGAGAGGGGTGGGCACTGCTCAGAGTGTGGCCGGGCACACGCATGGGCTTGCGCATACATGCGGCATGCGTCACAGAGGTGACACCGGCAGCAAGCGGGGGTCCTCTCTGCAGCCCGGCTCCTGCAATCGAGCTACGATTGCCGCCTCCCACCCACCTCTCAGCCCACGCTGTCCTGCTTGCGTCTGCCCCTATTGCTTGTTCTTCTGTGGATCCTCTCCCAGAGAACCTTTGCTTCGAGGACTCAGAGCTGGGAGGGGGACCCTGGTGGCCCCCAGAGACAGGATTCTGTCCAGACCCCACACTCAGAGCCCCCTCAGGCCACCCACTCTGCTCAGCCCCACTCCTCTGGCTAAAGAGCATGGGCTCTGGAGTCCTGGGGAGTTGGAGGAATGGGGTCACTGCCCCAAGCCCAGGCCTAATAGAGGCAGAAGCCTGGGCTCCCCAGGGCAGAACCTCCAGAGAGAGCCTGGCAGGACCACAGCAGTTCCCGGCATAAGGAAGCAGCAGGGGTCAAGAAGGGCTCCCCATGGCAGGGCCCTTCCTAGGGCTCAAAGGCCCCTTCCCTTCCTGTGGGCCCTGCCCCACCTCACCTGCTCCCTGGGCAAGCTGCTGAGCCTCATCTGGAAAATGGACACAATAACAGGTCCCCCACTGCACCCACAACCCCAGTGACAGCCAGGACCACCACTGCACCCACATGGCAGTAATAGCCAGGCCCCCACTGCACCCACACAGCAGTGACAGCCAGGAACCCCACTGCATCCACACAGCAGTGACAGTCAGGAACCCCACTGCATCCACACAGCAGTGACAGCCAGGAACCCCACTGCATCCACACAGCAGTGACAGCCAGGAACCCCACTGCACCCACACAATAGTGACAGCCGTGACCTCCACTGTGCCCACACCCCAGTGACAGCCAGGACCCCCCACTGTGCTCACACTCCAGTGACAGCCAGGACCCCCACTGCACCCATACCCCAGTGACAGCCAGGACCTCCACTGCATCCACAACCCCAGTGACAGCCAGGCCCTACATCCTGCCCACAACCACAGTGACAGCCAGGAACCCCAATGCACCCACACCCCAGTGACAGCCAGGACCCCCACTGCATCCACAAAACAGTGACAGCCAGGACCCCCTTCCTGCCCACAACTCCAGTGATAGCCAGGACCCCCATCCTGCCCACAACCCCAGTGACAGCCAGGACCTCCACTGCACCCACACAACAGTGATAGCCAGGACCCACACTGCCCCCACAACCACAATGGCAGCCAGACCCCCATTCCTGCCCATAACCCCAGTGACAGCCAGGCCCCCCATTCTGCCCACAACCCCAACACCAGCAGCTCTGGACACCAGGAGTTCTCTTTGCCATCCAGGATTTTAGTAGCAAGACCTCAGCTGACCCAAATGAGGCAAGGCCACTCGGGGTCTTCACGTGCCCTGCCTAATGTGAACACACAGAAGCCCTGCTGTGGGGGGACAAGCTGACTGGGGAGACCCCAGGGATGCGACACAATATCTGGAAGGTTCACAGTGTGTCTTCACGCAAATCCAACACCTACTGAGTCCATGCTTTCCTGGCCATGCTGGCCCCGAAGGCTGGGCTCTGCCTCTGCATTCCTCAGGAGGCTACAGGATTAATTTAGATAACGGATGAACAACGCATGGCCTGGCACACAGTAGACCAACCATGGGAGTTTCCAGTGCTCAGTAAGACTCAAGTAGGGCAGCCTTGAGTGAGCAGCTGAGTACTGCAGAACTGAGCAAGGGTGGCACCCACCCTGCTCCCTTACCAGCCTTCCCAGAGTTTACATGGAGAGGAACTGAGCCTCCATCCCACCAGCAGCCAGCACCAGTGTCAGCCACATGCGGATCCAGCTTTGAATGGATCCTTCAGCCCCAGTTGAGTCTTCAGATGACGCAGCAATGGCCAACATCTACCTACAGTCTCACAAGACACCCAGAGCCAGAGCCACTCAACTAAGCCACTTCCAAATCTTGACTCACAGAAACTGCGAGATAACAAACATTGATTTGGTTTCAGCCACTAAGCTTTAAGCTAACTTGGCATGCAGTATCAGTAATGGATATACCTGCTTAACATGCTTCAGAGGCTCCACAGACACTAAGGGCCTTCCCATGTTCTGTCCCAGCCCTGCCCAGCTCAACCTAGGGCCCTGTGCCCTGGGGACAGCCATACTCCAGTGCCAGCCATGTGCCAGCCATGTGTCTGGCTGTGTATGGGGACAGCCATACTCCAGTGCCAGCCATGTGTCTGGATGGTAGATGGGTGGATAAATGGGTGGATGGATTGATGGATGGATGGTGAATGGTTAGATGGATGGTGGATAGGTGAATGAATGGATGGTGTACAGGCAGGTGGAGTACTCACCACAGGTGGCATCACTTTCGAACAGAGGTGGCGATGATGATGATGATGACAAGCATGGCAGTGACTCCAGCTGATAGGAAGCAGCACTTGATCTTGTGTCTCAGGAGCTGGGAGAGAGAGAGAGGTTGTTTCCATATCCTGGTCCTCCAACCTCCCATCCTCAGGGGCATTTGGCTTGTGCATACTTTGGGTTGTGGCACGCAGGGGCTGAGTCCACCCTGGGGCAGGGTCCAGACAGAACCTGTGTCTTTCAAGGGGCTCTGCCCTGAGCTGGCATGACTGTTTATTGAAGAACTGCTCTGATGGCTCTGGAGCCAGGTTCAAAGGGAGGGAGGCAGGAGACTCAGCTTAAGCTTAAGCTCCAGAGTCAGCCAAGCATGGGTGTGATTCATGCTATGTCCATCTTGGGCTGAGGGAATCTCAGCTGTTTCCCTTCTTGGTACCTTAAATTATTTTATAAGGATAGGGTGATGGCATGGACTCCATGGAGACATTTGAAAGCCTTAAAATTAAGGTGATGCCTGGAAACTACATAGCCTGGGGCCTGGTGAATGCCAGACATATAGTCCTCACCAGATAGTCTTACTTGTATATTCTTGTGGCTATTACTAATTTAAAAAATTCTGGACCCACCATCAAAGGTCTCATGGAGGAGAAAGACATTGATCTGTGCTGGGGGACTGATTAGATAGGGATTGGAGGGCTTCATGTAGAAGGCTATGTCTCATTCAGGTCCTGAATGTGGGGTGGGAAACCCCTAGGCAGACCATGGGGTGACAGGCAAAGGATTAAGGGAGAGCCCAGAGAAAAATGGGAACTTAAATAAAATGGTTAAGTACCAAGTATCCAAAGCAGGGAGCAGGGGACAGGGAATGGGAAGGGAGACAGGTTGGGATGAGACAGTCCTGAAAATTATGAAGGAGTTTAGACACCACCCCTAGACAGCAGGGAAGATAGGAGTTTAGAGCAGGAGAGTGACATGTTTAGCAATGTGTTGTTGGAGAGAGCACTCAGGAAGCCAGACAAGAGGATGGGTAGAAAAGAGATCTGAGACAAGGATGCCAGACAAGAGGAAGACTAATGTGTCCATGAAAGATGGGCAGGGGCCTAGAGGAGGGCAGAGAAGGGACGGTAAGATGGAACAGAGTCAAAACCAGAAGGTGGAATCCTCAGAACCTAGGAGTAACTGGATAGGCGAGAGGACGGAACTATAGAGGACAAGCCAAGGACGAGTCCCCTCGGTTACCCCTCTGGGTTATCAGTTAAATGTTGGGATGAAAATCCATTAATGCATCCATCCATCCATCCACCCATCCATCTACCCACCTATCCATCCACCCATCTACCCATCAATTCATCTATCCATCCATCCATCCATCCATCCATCCATGCACCCACTCATCAATCCATCCATCCATCCACCCATCCATGCGCCCACTCATCCATCCATCCATCCATCCACCTATCCATCTGTCCATCCATCAATCCATCCACCTATCCATCCATCATCCATCCATCCATCCATCCATTCAACCATCCATCCATCTACCCACCTCTTCATCCATCCATCTACTCACCTATCCATCCATCCATCCAAACATACACCCATTCATCTACCCAGCCATCTATCCACCCATCCTTCTACCCAGCTACCCATCAAGATGACCAGCCCCCAGCTCAGCTCCCTTAACTGCCTCAATATCATTGCACCTTAAGAGGGACCCACATACTGGCCTGAAAATGACCAATTGCTGAAACAGCAC
The DNA here is from genome assembly GCF_028878055.3 of Symphalangus syndactylus. Classification (NCBI taxonomy): domain Eukaryota; kingdom Metazoa; phylum Chordata; class Mammalia; order Primates; family Hylobatidae; genus Symphalangus; species Symphalangus syndactylus. The sequence continues at coordinate 141,151,987 of NC_072429.2, forward strand.
TGCTTCCCAGCCTTGGGAAACACATTGCTACCTGTGTTCTTGGCCAGGACACTGAAGCTCAAAAAGGTAAAGAGACCTTCCCAGGCTTCACAGTGTGTGGCAGATCTGAGGTTCAGGTCTCTCTCCCTCTAGCTGTTGTCACAAAGTCATGTTGCTGCCTGGACATCCTAGGATGTGGGCAGGGTGATAAGGGGTTGGGGGGTGGCTGGAAGGGGACAGAAGGCCAAGACTGAATCAGACAAAGCCCTCAGCTTACCAGTGGGGGTGGGGGAGGGCAGTCAACCCTCCTGGCAGGTACAGGGCTCTGCATCAGTGCACAGGACAAGGCGCTCTGAATTAAGGACAACTTCAGGACCCATGACAGCACCCATGGCTTGGGGTACTGGGGTGTGTGGGTGGCCAGTGTCTCTCGGGTCCATGATCCCCTCACCAGCATCGTCCCAGTCAGCAGTACAGCTGCCCTTTCCCAAGCATCATCCCCCACCACGGCACAGAGGTGGGTCCCACCAACACCCCCGGTCTACAGAAGAGGAGATGGCTCAGAAAGGTGATGTGGCCTGCCCAAAGCCACGAGCCTAAGATCTACAGAGCCAGGATTGGAGCTGGGCACCCAGCCACAGAGCCTGCTGCTGACTCCACATCCTGCCCCATTAGGCCTGTGCACTTGGAGCTACCTGTGCCCTGTATGTGCCATAAGAGTGTGAGGTGGATTTTCCTGTGCCAGCCCTACTCCCACACTCGGGTCCCCTACGCTGAGATGGAGCCTGATGAACCATGTGTGGGGGTCTCCCAGGTACCCGAGGGGAGCAAAGGGCATGGAGAGGAAACAGGAGCTGAGGTCAGGCAGTTCTGCTTCCAGGCCCGTCCTCACATCACTGTGGCCTTGAGCACAGTGCTGGGCCTCTCGGCAGCTGCAGCTCCCGGCCTTTGACCTGGGGTGCCATGTCCTGGTCTGCAGGCCGAGGTGCATGCTGGAGGAGCTGGTGCATGGGAAGAACTTGGTAGCCATTGCTGGAAGCACTGCCCCGGGCGTCCATCCACACACCCAGCTCCAGACCCCAGGCAGCTGACGGGCCCAGCCTGGCCATATACTCCTCTTCAGTTGGGTGTTATGCCCGTGCCCTGCCCAGACTGGGCCCTGGGCCACTTCCTGTGGCTCTGAAGTTGGCCAACTAAGGGCCTCCTTACATGGTCCCAGGACAGGCCTGTCTCCCTGCACTATGTCTCTCTGTGTCTACCCTCCATCCCCCAACCCGCTGGGTTCAACAGAGGAGGGGAGGGCGGCCGCAGGGAGGCAAGGAAGCTGGAACCACAGAAATGGACAGGCCAAAGGGGCGGACCCAGGTGTAGCAAAGGATGTGCCCCAGAGGAGCCTGAGGGAGCACCTGGAGAAGAAGGGAAGGGAAGGGACCCCCAGGGACCCTCTGAAGCTCCAGCCAGCTGCTGCCGAGCCCGGCCCTTCCACAGCCTCCTCTCTACCCATCACCAGGCCACTGCTCCATCTCTGGACACTGACTTCAAGGGAAGAGGCGGGCACAGGCGATGACAGGCAGGGTCCAGGGATGCCAGATGCTGGGGCTGAGACAGATGGCGGAGGTGGAGGCAGAGGCAGGCCTTTGATGAGGGCTCTGCAGCCCCAGACTTGTCCAGCTCCCCTCCCCGACCCCAATCTCTGAGCCAGCTACTGCAGCCCAGCAACATCCCTGGAAGAGAGGAGCTGCCTGGCTGGAGGGACTGAGCTCCTGCTGTGGCCAACCTTGACCTGGGTCTCACTGCAGCCCCCTGGGCCCTCCTCACTCCAGCAGGCACCCAGAGAGCCGCCCTGCAGAGGAGAAGCCGCCCTCCCCAAGCTGGGGGAGGGGACAGCCAGCCATGCACACAGCCCCCACTCATAGGGCTGACCTTTCTGGCTCCCCAGTGGAAATGTTTTGACCACAACCACGACCTGAGTAGAGTGCAGAGGGACCTTCCCTAATGAGGCAAGATGAATTTTCATGTTAAATATCACCATGTCCAGAGGACGGGCAGGACAGGCCCGTGAGGCAAGAAGGTCCCTTTTACAGATGGGAGGGCCTAGGACCCAAGTAGGGGTTTTTGGACAGGCAACGGTCAAGGCCGAGAAGCCCACCTAGAGCCCCTGCTCTTCGCGCTGGGGAAGCCCAGCCTCATCCACTCAAGCCTTGCGACCTGCCTGGGGCACGGTTCTGCCCTGCCTCAGTGTCAGAGGGAAAGGGGGCTGGGGGATGCCAGGATGCCAACCCAGGAGACCTCCCTGCATCATGGGATCACACTGACACCATCTCAGCAATGGGGCCAGGAGGCGCCGGTGTGCTTGTGTTTAATTAACTCACTGTATGGGCAGGGTTGGTGACCAGGCCCACGGACACAAGCTCACCTCCTCAGGAGGCTGAGCCCCTCCCCTGTCTGCTCTGCCTCCTGCCCCCAGCGGGAACCAGTGCCTAGGTTACGGTTTGGAAAGGCGGCTTCCTCCCTGCTGGGCCTACGAAAGGGCTCTTCCCTCTGCCTGCTGGCTCTTCATCACCATCTTCAGCCCCACCACCTCCAGGATGCCCTCCCAGATGCCCCGAGTCATGCTGAGTTGCTAGGGTCCAGAGCCCTGGCTTCCCCCTATACAGAACCGGCTGCTGCACCCTCCCAGCTCAAATCTCACCTCCTTCCCCACTGGAGCTATGGGAGGTGGATGAGGTGTGGCCACCCTAGCCATCTGAATGTGGCAGGTGCTCAGTGGAAACATGGTAACCAAGAAGACAGAGGATAAAACAAGTGACCCCAATCATGGAGGCCGGGGAAGGCTCCAAGATGGCTCCATGACCCCAACCACGGGTTCAGGGAAGGTTCCAAGATGGCGCCATGACCCCCACCATGGGTTCAGGGAAAGCTCAAGATGGCGCCATAACCCCAACCACGAGTTCAGGGAAGGCTCCATGGGGCCTCTGTAGATGTTGCCTAGAGGGCAGCCCAGCCCTGCTGTGTGACCAGGCAGTCCCTCGGGCCTCTGCAGCTCCCTGTCCAGGTGAGGAAGGAGGAATGCTGGGCTGTCAGTCAGGTGGGACACACAGATAGGTACCCCATCCACCTGCTCCCTCATCCCATTAATATGAGGGTCCACAGTGCACCCCCAGGCACAGAGATGGGGAGACGCCCAAGCCTAGACAGGGTTACACATCTGGGGAGGCTCACCCTGGCTCCACCTCCTGAAGTCTCCTCGTTCCCAGCAACACCTTCCCACCAGCGTGTGAGTGCCCCAGTCTAAATACAAGCAGAAAACTAGCGACCCCAGATGGCTGAGGAGTGCCCCCAGCAAAAAGAATGGAAGCAGAACAAACAGAAAGAAATTCACAGACACAGAGCAGGAGAAAACGGCCGCCAGCACAGCCCACAGGGAGGGCAGGCTTTAGGGCACAGACTTGGGGCTCGAGGGACCAAGGGGAACCTGCCTGCACCGAGCGCCCTGTGTGCTGGTGCCCGTGGTCCAGGGCAGCACAAGCCCCAGAGAAGGACGTGACTCACCCAGGATACCCACAGGCGGGGTCCGGCAGGCGGCTGGATGCTGGACGTCTAAGGCGGGCCCCAGCACCCTTCTCGGGCCACAAGGCCTCCTGGTCCCCACCTGGTTTGCTCCTCCCTCTGCCCCTCCACCCCCACCCCTACCCCCGGCCCCTTCCTCCTGACCCCCGTGCACCCTGGCCCCCTATTCCTCAGGATCCGCTTCCCATGCAAATACATTCAGAACACATGACATTTCAGAAACATCTATTTGTATATATTTAGACTCCATTTCAAAAGAATTATTCAAAATCGGAGCCATTTGGATAGATGGGTGTGGAACGGATTGTTTCTTAAATGTTCACGTCAAAAATACCATGTTTTCTAAGTGGATTACAAATGCTGTAATTATTGAAATGGGCCCATTCTGCTGGGGAAAATTACAGAATTATGACTTGGATCTCAGGAATGCTGTGTCCTTGGGCACTCACTTAAGGCCAAGGGCGGGAGTGGGTGAGAGCACATGGCGTTGGCTCCCACTGTCCTGAAGGGGAAGCTGCCCTGAGCGCTTCCTCTGTGCCAGGGCCCGCCAGGGTCTGGCACGGGACACGGGAGTCCTGTCTCTCAGGGAGGGGACACGGGAGTCCTGTCTCTCAGGGAGGGCTTCATGCAGGCTGGGGGGTGGACAAGTTGAGGAGCACGGCGGGGCAGGAGGAGGTGGGCACGCAGGAGGGGCTTCACCTGGCGAGGTGGGTACACGGAGTGCTGCAAGGCCCCCAGGGGAGGCGGGCTCGCCTCTTCCGATGAGCCCCAGGCTGTGCGGGACGCTGGAGCTTCAGGGCAAGGACTCAGCAGCCGGGCTCCAGCCACAGCCTCACCGCGTGGCCATGAGGCTCTGCCCACTCGAGGCTTCAGTTTCCCCCGTCAGTTTCCTCTGGAGGTGGCATCCTGGGGTGCTTTCTTTTGGTTTGACTTCTGTTACAATGAGCCTCCCTCACGAAGACAAGAATGCAAAGAGGGAAGCCTTTTAAAGAGCCTTCTGCTCCTCGGACCCACCCCTGAGACACAGGCCATGGGTTCAGGGCAGGGCAGGCTCAGAGGGGGGCAGACAGAGGCAGGAGGTGGAGAGCCTGGCAGAGGCAGGTGGGGCAGGAAGAGCCTGGCCAGGGCTGAGCCCAGGACTCTCACCCGAGGTGGCGTGACTGTCCCCACCCTCCTTTCTGCACCAAGTCTCTGCTGGGCATCTTCCCTATGCCAAGCAACCTCCCAGGCTCCTCAGGCATGAGAAATCCCCCCAAGTTGGCCTCCCTCCCCTGTTTCTGTGACTGAAGTCCCAGGCTGATACCCATGTCCCCAGGCCTCCTCACACTGGAGGCTGAATGAATGAATGAATGAATGAATGAAAAAATTAAGAAATCCCCAAAGACGCCAGGCTCCCCTAGACCCCACCTCCACACAGGTGAGCCCATCCCTGTCCCTCCAGACCACCACCTCTTCCTACCCTCCCTGAGCAGAGCTGACACCCACACCTGTCTGCCCCAGTCCCTCTCCTCATGTTCCATATCAATTAGTTAATCGGTGCATATTCATTGCCTATGTGCAGGGGCTGTCCTAGGTGCTGGGGATGTCAGGGAAGGAAAAGCCGGCCCCTGGTGCAGCCACAGGAAGCAGGCGCAGAGGAAATGCACTCTGTGGCAGTGATGACGAGGAAAATGGGCAGGGGCTGGTCAGCAAAGGCATCACAGCCAAGGTGACTTCTGAGTCCAGACCTGAATGCAAGAAGGGAAGAGCCCATGGTTATGAGCAGGAAGCTTTTTAGGCAATCAAAAGCCCGGAGCCAGGGGCTTGAGGTTCCCAGAACGACGGGCGTGTGGGTAGCCTGGGCTTGCTGTTCCCTCTGCCCAGTTCTTCCCCAGAGCCCACCTCCTGCTCAGCCTCCCCTCCTGCGGCCCGACTCACCTGCCGCCTGCCGTCACACGCCTGCCACCCCTCCTGCTTCTCCCTGCATGGACCACTCTCTCCCTGGAGGGGCTGAGGCTTCCTCTGCCTGCTGTTCCTTGCCTGCTATGCCCACCAGTGGGTGGCTCCGTGAGGGCAGGGCTCTTGGTCTGTTCAGGCCTGCGTCCCCAGCCCTAAGCTGGGGTCAATGACTGGCACATGGGCAGCTCGTGGTTTTTTGGACCTCCCTGCTGAATATCCCCACCGAGTGAAGCCACAGGGCCTTTCATGGCCTCTCCACCCAAAGGGCCTGGCACAAAGGGGGCCCCCGTGAGTGCACAGGCCCTGGCTCTCTCCACTGTGTACCAGTGGAACCACCCGGGCCCTCCCCTGAGCCTCCATTTCCTTGTCAATCAAACATTTTGATAAGCAAGTCCTCCTGAGGATGGCAGAGGTGACTGCACGTTTGGTCTGTGGCCGCATGCTGTGAGCACACAGGCACACTCTCCACACTCTCCTTCCTGCAGACAGCCCCTTCCCAGAGCTCGGAGGGGCCATGCTTGGACACTGTCGCTCCAAGGATGGAGTCATGCAGTCCCACCAACAGGCCCTGGGTGGATGCGGAGGGAGGGCCCATGAGCTGGATCTCTCCTGGACCTCTCTCGCCCAAACCATGCTTGCAGTGGCTGCTCATGAGTCCTGTCCACCAGCCCCGCAGGGTGGTTTGCAGCTTTTTAATGCATCTGACTTAGAGAAGCGTCGGGTTGGGGGAAGGCAAGTCTACCAGAGACAAGGATCTCCTGTACCTCCCGTTTCCCTGCTGGCCCACGCCACCCGCCTGCCCATGCCACCCACCCGGGTCTCCATGCATCTGACTTAGGGAGGCAGCGGCTCCCTCACCCGACCCAGGAAGCACGTCTGCTTCACCTAATGCTGTGATTGTCAGGCATCCTGGTGACTGCATTACCCGCTCCCCCTCCACCCCGCACCCCTGTTGGCCTCTTCCTGGGGAGAAGGAGTGCTGTCGTTCTCCCTGGGTCCCCAGGACCCCGGCCTACGTTCCCCACCCTCCCAGCTTGCTCAGAATGTGCAGGGCCTCGACTGGGCCTGGCCCCTCTGTGGGCAGCAACCCGGGGCTCCTAGCGGCTCACATCCTCCTGGCTCCTGGGCCACCACCTGTCACCTCCATACCTGACAATCCTGTTCCCCCTCCTTTCCTGCCCCCTTTCCGCACCATTAACTGAACTCTTGCCACAAGTCAGGAGCTAGGGACACGGGAGGAATAAAACCCTGCCGCTGAGCCCAGTCAGCAGGGAGACACATTCGACAGACGGATGCTGGGAGCCAGAAGCAAACGCCGGAACCTGAGGAGATGGAGCCCCTACACCTGCTCCGCCCCACACACCATGGCACCTCCTGCCACCATCTGCCAGCGGCTCCCCGGAGCCCCATTTCTCCCCTCCACGCCATTCTCCAGCCAGAATCATGCTCAAGGCTCCGAGCCACACTCCTCCTGCCTCACCTCCCCAGTCCCTCCCCTGCACACTCCTGCTGCTCACTTGCACATGCACACCTGCCCCTGCACACCCACCCCTGTGCGCCCGCCCCTGCACGCCCACCCCTGTACACCCGCCCCTGTACGCCCGCCCCTGCATGCCCGCCCCTGTACACCTGCCCCTGCACACCTGCCCCTGTACAGCCCGCCCCTGCACGCCCCTCCTGTATACCTGCCCCTGAACACCCACCCCTGTGCGCCCATCCCTGTACACCCGCCCCTGCACACCCACCCCTGTACGCCCGCCCCTGCACACCTGCCCCTCTACACCCGCCCCTGCACACCTGCCCCTGTACACCCGCCCCTGCACACCTGCCCCTGCACAGCCACCCCTGCACACCTGTCTCTGCCAAACACCTCTCTCCCCTTCCTCACCTGGCTCATGCCTATTCAGTCTCCCAACCTCAGCTCAGGTGGCGTCTCCTCCAGGAAACCTCTCAGACTCCTGCTCACCAGCCAGGAGAGGTGTTGCTAGCACAGCCTCCACAGAACCCCACCGGGGCAGGGGTGGTGTCTGGCTCGTCCCTGGCACTGCAGACTCCATGACACTTGGTAAATAAATGTGCAGATGCACCAGCTGGGCCGAGGAATGGGATGAGAGGCAAGGGATTAGGAAAAAGCTGCCCAGAAGAGATGTGGGGGCCAGAGGGCAGGCAGGAAAGGCCCCCAGGAAGGGGGACAGGTTTGGGTGAAGGCCTACGGGAGAGAAAGCTCTGGGGCTCAGAGGAAGCTTGGCACAGCCAAAAAACTGAGTTCAAGGTCCCACTGAGCCTCCGCTGCCATCAGCAGCCAAACCTTAGCCAGGTGGGCTTCCCAGAGCCGACACCCCTCCTTTCTGCAGAAGAAGGTGGCTGGGGGCAGCCACGTCCTTTCCACAGGAGCCTTAAAGCCCCTCGGGTAAGAGCCAAGACAGGCCTGGAGGGCGTGAACTAAAAATAACAGGTAACAATAGCATGGAAGTTGGAAGGGAGTAATCAGAGCTCAAGCGTTTAAAGGCCCATGCATTATTCAGGAAGGGGCTAGGATGATGTCTAACCTGAGACTTCATTTCAGTAGAATGACCTGGCAACATTTCAAGAGAAACAAATACAAAATTGAAATAAAGTGTAGAAGAAGACTTTTAAAAATAGAGTAAGAAAAAAAATGAACTAACTTTTTAAAACTCCATTGATTCAAGAGACATGGAAAGGAAATGCACCAGGTGCATTTGAATTCCATCCTGGACTTAACAGGAAGCATTAGTGGAGTAATCAGGAAACCCTAGTGAGGCCTGTGATTAGCGAGTCATGTTAAATACGTGGTTAGCGCCAACTGGCCACTTCTGAGGGTGTGTGGGAGAGAATCTCGGCTCTTCCTGATGCTACTCAAGGACTGGGGATTGGAGCATCCTGATGAGGAAGCATTAACAATGGTGGATGGGACCCAAAGAGGCCGAGCTCGGTGTCCTATTTCTGCGACTGTTATGTACATTTGAAATATTTTCAAAGTAAAAAGTTTAAAACTCTAGTAATAAAAAATAAAGAAGCTTTCAGACATCAAGATAAATACAGATCAAAAAGTAAGAAGGGAGAAACAAGTCCCAATATATCAATAATGGATTAAACTCACCAATGAAAAGACAGAGATTGTCACATGGGATTTTTTTAAATCCAGCTGTCTGCTATTTACAAGAGGCATTTCAAAAGCACAGAGGCATAGAAGTACTGAAAATGAAAAATAACAGGAAAATATATGATGAAAACATTAATCAAAAGAAAACTGGGATAGTCCTGTTAAGAGCAGACAACATGGATTTAAGATAAAAAGCAGTACGTGGAATCAGAAAGGTCACTTTATAACGCTGAAAGGTTCACTTTACCAAGATGATACATTCTAAACTTGTATACAATCTTAACAAAATAGCCACGGAATACATAAAGCAAACAGTTATAGAGCTACTGGGAGAAATTTCCAAATCCACCAGTGGGGTAGGAGATTTCAACATATTCCTCTCAATTTATGATAGGTTACACAGACCAAAAAGAGGTAAAAATACAGAGATCTGAACTACAAAGTTAATAAGCTTGATTTGAGGAACACTAATAGAACTTTCCATGCACTAATTAAAGAATGCACATTCTTCTCAGGCACAAATGGAACATTTACAGAGATGGAAAGTTCTAGGCTATAAAGTAAGTCTTGGAAAATTTCAAAGAAGCAGTGTTGGACATAAAAGAAATTCTCTGAGCAAAATGCAATTGTTAGAAGGTAATAAAAAAAGTAAATTAAAAATCCCCATGAATTTAGAAATTTTATAGTCCCCTTAGGCAATGGGTCAAAGAAAAACGATAATAGACATACACAGTTTCTAAACTGAACAAAAATGGAAATATTATGTATCAAAACACAGGATGCAGTATAAGCAGACTATTACAGGAGGATTTATAGGCTCTAGATGCTTATGTTAGAAAATAAGAAAGGCTGAAAATTCGTGGGCCAAGCATCCAACTTTAGAGGGAAGAACTTTTCTTCCAAGATCAGGAACAAGACAAGGGTGCCCGCTCTCGTCACTTCTACTCAACACAGCACTGAAAGTCCTCGCCAGAGTAATTAGGCAAGACGAAGAAGTAAAAGGCATCCAAATTGGAAAGGAAGAAGTTAAATTGTCTCTCTGTTTGCAGATGACATGGTCTTACTGACAGAAAACCCCAAAGACTCCACACAAAACCTGTCAGAAGTAACAAATTCAGGAAAGTTGCAGGATACAAAATCCATATACAAAAATCCGTCACATTTCTATACATTAACAATGAACTATCCACAAAAGAAGTCAAGAAAACAACCCCATTTACAATAGTATAAAAAATTACTTAGGAGTACATTTAAGGAAGGGGTGAAAGATATATACAATGAAAATTATAAAACCTTAATGAAGAAATTGAAGAAGACACAAATAAATGGAAAGATATACTGCGTTCATGGATTGGAAGAATTTATACTGTTATAATGCCTATACTATGCAAGGCAATATACAGATCGAACAGAATCCTATCAAAATTCCAACATTTTTCACAGAAATATAAAAAAAATCTAAAATTTGTATGGAACCATGAAAGACCTCAAATAGCCAAAGCAATCCTAAGCAAACAGATGAAAGCTGGAGAGGTCACATTAAATAATCTCAAAATCCACAAAGCTATGGTAACCAAAACAGCAGAGTACTGGCACAAAAACAGACATACAGACTAATGAAACAGAAGAGAAGGCCCAGAAATAAATCCATGCATTTGCAGTTAACTAATCTTTAGCAAAGTTGTCACCAATATATCACGGGGATGTGACAGTCTCTGCAATAAATTGTGCTGGGAAAACCAGGTATCTACACACACAAAGAATAAAAACGGATCTCCATCTCATGCCGTATACAACAATCAACTCAAAATGGATGAAAGACTTACATGTGAGACCTAAAACTGTAAAACTACTAGAAGAAAACATAGGGAGAATTTTTCTTAACACTGGTCTTGGCAAAGATTTGTTAGATATGACCCCAACAGCATGAGCTACAAGAGCAAAAATAAACAAAACGGATTGCATCAAACTAAAAAGCTTCTGTCCAGCAAGGGGAGCAGTCAGCAGAGTGAAGCGACAACCTGCAAAATGGCAGGAAATATTTCCAAACCATACACCTGACAACTGGTTAAAATTTAAAATCTATGAGGAACACAAACAACTCAATAGCAAGAAAACAAATAACCTGATTTTTTAAATGGGTGGAGGACCTGAATAGACATTTCTCAAAAGAGACATACAAAAAGCTAACAGGGCCGGGTGGGGTGGTTCACACCTGTAATCTCAGCACTTTGGGAAGCCGAGGCAGGTGGATCACCAGAGGTCAGGAGTTCAAGACCAGCCTGGCCAACATGGTGAAACCCCATCTCTACTAAAAATACTAAAAGTAGCCGGGCATGCTGGAGGTCACCTGTAATCCCAGCTACTCAGGGGGCTGAAGCAGGAGAATTGCTTGAACCCAGGAGGTGGAGGTTGCAGTGAACTGAGATCATGCCATTGCACTCCAGCCTGGGCAACAAGAGTGAAACTCTGTCTCAAAAAAAAAAAAAAAAAAAAAGCTAACAGATATCACAAGGTGCCCAACAGCACTATTCACCAGGAAAGTGCAAATTAAAACCAAAATGAAGTATCGCCTCACACCTGTTAGAATGGCTTTTCTGTACACATACACATATACATATAAGATCAATGTTGGTGAGGGCGTGGGGAAAAGGGAACCCTTGTGCACTGCTGGTGGGAATGTAAATTAGTGCAGCCGTCATGGAAAACAGTATGGAGGTTCCTCAAAACATTAAAACTAGAGCTACCATAAGTTCCAGCAATCCCACTAGTCGGTATATATCCAAAAGAAATAAAACCAGTATGTCAAAGGGGACATTGGCACGCCCATATTTATCGCTGCACTATTCGCAATAGCCAGGACATGGAATCAGCCTAAGTGTCCATCCAAAGTCGGATAAAGAAAGTGTGGTACACATACACCAGGAAATACGATTCAGCTTCTTAAAGAAGGAAATCCTGTCATTTGTGACAACGTGGAGGCACCTGGAAGACATCATGCTTAAGTGAAGTAAGCCAGGCACACAGAGACAAATGCTGCGTTATCTCACTTATACGTAAAATCTAAAAAAAACCTGAACTCACAGAAGCAGAGAGGGGGATGGTGGTTAGCAGGGGCTGGGGGAGCAGGGGAGGAGGTGGGGAGATCTGGGTTAAACGGTACAAGGTTTCAATCAGACAAGAGCAATACGTTCTGGAGCTCTATCGTACAGCATGGTAACTATAGTGAATAATAATGTATAGTATACTTAAACATTGCTAACAGAATATATTTAAAATGTTCTCATCACAAAATAAGTATGTGAAGGGATGGGTATGTGAATTCACTTGATTTAATTTTTCCACAATAATACATATGTCAAAACATCACATTGTATACCATAAATACATGCAATTCGGCATTTGTCAATTTAAAAATATACAAAAAAGAAGCCGGGCGTGGTGGCTCACACCTGTAATCCCAGCACTTTGGGAGGCCGAGGCAGGCGGATCACAGGTCAGGAGATCAAGACCATCCTGGCTAACACGGTGAAACCCCATCTCCACTAAAAGTACAAAAAATTAGCCGGGCATGGTGGCGGGCACCTGTAGTCCCAGGTACTCAGGAGGCTGAGGCAGGAGAATGGTGCGAACCCGGGAGGTGGAGCTTGCAGTGAGCCGAGATCGCGCCATGAACTCCAGCCTAGGGGACAGAGCAAGACTCAAAAAAATATATATATATATATACATATACAAAAAAGAAAAGGAGAGAGTAATCCCTAATGCAGTCTCTGAGATGGATATAACACTGATATCAAAATCAGACAAGGTCAGAAGTGGGGAAACAGAGGTCAACAGAGATGCAAGAATCCTAAATGAAGCATTTTCACACTGGATTCATCCATCAGGGAGCACGAATGATTGTTGCTCTTATTCTTACAGATGCTGGTCAAGTCGAGTTTACCCTAGAAATGAAAGGGCAGTTAATGTTAGAAATCTGTACGTGTCATCCACCAGATTAAAGGAGAGAAACTAAGTAATATCTCAATAGATGCAAAAAAGAAAAACCATCTGATGAAATTGAACACCCGACCCAACCAGGATTAACAATAACAACAACAAAAACCTCTTAGCAAACCTTTAGCAGACTTCTGGTAATCTATAGATTACCAGAAGATTAAGATAAAAAGTATCTACAATAAACTTGAGATTAATATTCTTAGTGGGGCAATGTTGGAAGCATTTATTTTAAAATTCGGAGCACAAGAGGGGCGGCCACCCCCACGCCTAGTCCACCCTGGACTAGGGCTCCAGGCCACAAGAGAACAAGAAAGAGATTTTAAAGGGATCAGGATCCGGAGGGAAGACATTAAACTGTTATGATTGGTAATAACAGAATTATCATCACAGGAAACCTAAAAAATTCTTAGGCAAATTATTAGAGATAATGAGAAATTAACACTTGGCTGACTATACACTCAATTTACAAAAATCACACACATTTCTATATATCAGCCACATCCAATTAGAAAATGTGGTTTTAAAATGAGACATCATTTATAGAAACAAACAAAATATATGTTTAGGAATAAGTCAAAAAAAGAAAGATATATAAAGAAAATCATCACTTACATGTATTTTAAAACATTAAAGAGGGCGTCAGTAAACAGAGTGATATATTATGTTCACAGACAAGAAGACTCGCCATCGTGAGGATAAGATTGACCACATTGATCCCCAGATTCCATGCAGTGCCAGTAAGAATGCTAACAGGGTTATCTATGGAACTTGACAAGGTGATTCTAAAATACATATGGAAGAGCGAGGGCCAACGTCCCCAAGACACTCCTAGAATGAATCCGGGAGGTGGAGGCCAGCCCACCCAGGTCTCATCGTTTCATACAGAAGAGTAGCAACTGTGACAGTGAGCGGGGACGTAGGCTCACGGTAGCCCACAGAGCGGAAAGGGATCCTGGCACGGAACCTGCCACCCACAGGGGAGCAGGGGGAGCAGGGCAGACTGGCACCTGCGGCGGGAGGCATCGGCCAGAGAGGACATTTGCAACACGTGTAGACTCAGAGAGTGTTGGCACTGAGGTCGGAGCCCACGCACGTGTGTGCGGACGCTCCACCATCATTATGACGGAAAAAAAACAATAATCCAATTTTGAAAATGGGCAAGAGGCATGAACAGACTTTTCGCAGTGAACAAAACACAAATATAAACACATGAAAAATTCCAGCCTCATTAGTAATCAGGGAAATGCAAATGGAGACAATTAGTTACTATTTTATACCCAGCAGACTGGCAAAAATCGAGGAGTCTGACAATATGGAACACAAGATAGCCAGTGAGCAGACTGAGAGGAGCTCGTCTACTGCTGGTGAAGACGTGATAACCGCATGGCTGGAGAGCAATTCAGTCTCCGCTGACAGAGAGGAAGCACCCGCATCCCTGAGACCCAGAGATCGCACTCTAGCAGAGAGCTGGAGACACGCTCGTCAGAGCAGCAGCCGACACGAGTGTGCTCAGAGCAGTGCTGATTTTTCACCAAAAACTGCAAACGCTCTACGCATCCGTTGAGAGGAGAATGGATATAAATTATGATACGGTCATGCAATGTCATCTTCTGCATCAGCGAAAATTAGGAACCGTAGCTATGCATAAGCACAGGGATGAGTCTTCAGAACAAAGCTGGATGACAAAAGGCCAGTTTCGGAAGAACACTAATAGCATGGCTCAATTTTTAGGAGCTAAAAAATAAGCAAAACCAAGCAATACATTGTTTAGTAGTGAATACATCTTACTAACATTTCCTGCATAAAATAAGACAAAACCATTTAAAACTACATAAAAGCAATGGAATAACAGACACACAATTTGGGGACAAGATTAGGTTGGGGTGAGGGCAGAGGGTGCGATGGGGCAGGGCTGCTCCCGGAGCAAGCAGTGGTCCTGTCGGTTCTGGGTTAGGAAGTGGTTCATAGACACTCATTACATCACTATCCTTTACATCCTAAATACACGCTACACACAACCTTGTGTGGCTGTTGAATAACAGATCAGGAAAAGCTCATACAACAATACTGAGACAAGCTAGGGGTTTGTACAGACTTTACCTCTAACCCTTACAGGTAACCTTCTCCACAATTCCAAAATTCCACCACTCTAAGATCTGAACATGCTAATTCCACAATTCCAATTACCCAAAGACACGCCACAGCAGAGCACGGAGCTAAGGACCTCCCAGCAGGAGAGGTCCCCACTCTTCGGTTCCACAGCCCCCGTCCCATAAGGGTCCCAAAGGGGGTGTCCACTTGCCAAGGGCACCCGAGGCCTGTCCTCAGTGGCCAGCCCTGGGAGGGCAGAGCAGCACCTTGTAGCCACCCCTACCCCCATGAAGGCAGGGCTGGGGGACCCCCAGGAGATGGCAGGGCCGGGCTGAGGGTCCTCTCGAGGGCTCCACACTGCGCTGGTGGGCCAGGTCCCCTCTTCCAAGTTACACTAGGGCCCATTGCTTGGGCAGAGCTACAGGTGCTCCTGCTGCTGGCTCTCCCTGCCCCCCACCATCCAGCCTGCCCCCATCTGAGGAGTCAGGAGCCAGCCTCCACACCTCTGCCCACCCCCTCCCTGGCATGCCCCCTCCTCCCCTGGACACAACCCCAGCTTCATTCATTCATCCCTGGAGGAGGAGGCAGCCCGGACTGCTTAAAACATTGGGTCTTGGACTTAGGGTCAAGCAGATGGGGTGCAAACTTGGCTCTGCCCCTCAAGTGTAGCTCTGGGGAAGCCTCTTGGCTTCCCTGAGCCCTGGGCCCCTCGTCTTCCCCGTGGAGGCTGGGAGAACGGAGGGCTGGCCGAGGACTTGGGAAGTGAGATGCGCAGACACGGGAGAAGCGTTCGAGGCCACAGAGGCTGGCCTGAGCCCAAACGCCTGCCGTACCTCTGCCTTCTCAGTGGCCAGACACACTCCTCCTTCCAGTCATCCCCACCAACCTGTGTTGGCACCTGCTATGCATCAGCACCACCCTGAGAATGTGCGAGGCAGCAATGAACAAAGACCATCGTGAAGGCTGCCATCTGAAAGTGGCCGCAGCACGCACTCAGTCATTCCTGTGTCTCTCCAATCCTTCCCCTTCCCAATGAACACACATCTTTGCCCGCCAGGTGCCGCGACCAGCTGTGGCCAGATGATGCCCCGTACACGCAGCTCTCTCCTCCTGGAGAAACCCCAATGCCGGTCCTGAGCCAAATGTGTCAGCAGAGCCCTGAGCCTGGGCAGGTGTGGGCTGCAGGGAGGGAGCAGCGGACGGGTGCCCACTGCCGAGACTCCAGACCTATAGAGTCACCAGCCCTGGAGAGCTGCAGGCACGAAACTTCAGCCCGTGAGAAAGGCTGCCCGGGCTGAGCCCAGCAAAGCTCTGGGGGCGGTACTGCCCGAGGCTCGGGGTCCAGCCCCCGCCCTGGTGTGTCTAGAAGGTGGGACATGGAGTCAGAGAGATTATTCTCAAGGCTTCGGATGTAATGTTGTCTGTCGGTTGGGTTTTGGACTGTTAATTGGGACCAGTCACCCCTTTCTTCTTTCTTGCTTCTCTCATTCGAAGTAGAAATGTCTGTCCTATGCCTGTCTCACCCTTGTATTTTGGAAGTGAATAACTTGTTTGATTTCGCAGCTCATAGTCGGGGGTGGGGGGAATTGGCCTCAGGACAAATCATGTCTTGAGTCTCGCCCATGTGATGTTTTAAGAGATGGGATCTCACTGTGTTGCCCAGGCTGGAGTGCGGTGACTATTCCCAGGCGCAATCCCACTGCTGATCAGCACGAGAGCTCTTAGCTGCTCTGTTTCCCACCTGGGCTGGTTCACCCCTCTTTAGGCAACCTGGCGGTCCCCCGCTCCCAGGAGATCACCATATAGATGCCAAACTTAGTGTGGACACCTGAGGGGCCCAGAATTCCTGCACTCAAGCGATCCTCCCACCTCAGCCTCCCGAGCAGCTGGGATTACAGGCACACACCGCCATGCCCAGCACCCTTGTGGTGTTTGGATGAGACTTTAGACTTAGACTTTCTAAGGTCGGTGCTGGAACGAGCTGATGTGGGGGCTACTGGGATGGAATGATGCTATTTTGCTTGTGGGAAGGACATGAATTTTGGGGACCAGGGACAGAATGCAAAGGTGTGAATGGCCGCCCCCTCCAAAATCCAGGTGTTACCACCATGACGGTATCGAGAGGTGATGAGGCCTGGCGGCTGCTCCCTCATGACGGGAACCAAGGCCCTTACAAGGCTTCACGCAGCATCCTCCACCTCGCCCTCTGCCTTCTGCCACCTGAGG
The DNA here is from genome assembly GCF_028878055.3 of Symphalangus syndactylus. Lineage (NCBI taxonomy): Eukaryota > Metazoa > Chordata > Mammalia > Primates > Hylobatidae > Symphalangus > Symphalangus syndactylus. The sequence continues at coordinate 141,168,914 of NC_072429.2, forward strand.
GCGCAGCTGGGAGACCCTGCCCGGACAAGATGTGGCACCTGGACCTTGGAGTCCCAGCCTCCAGTGCTGCGAGAAGTAAATCTCTGCTCTTTAGAAATTACCCAGTCTCAGGCATTCTGTTTAGCAGCATAAACGGATGAAGACACCCACGTACAGAAGAGGGCTCTGAGAGCACCAACATGGCAGCCCCAGGAAGCCCGCACAGCTCCCCAGGGGAGTTAAAGGGATTGAGTAACGGGGCAAAGAGCCCCAGCCAGAAACTCGGCACCCACGGCGCTCCTGCTGTTCTCTCTCTCTCAGACTTATAAAGATTGCTCGTGCATCACTGAGCTCTGTCTGGCTCCCAGACTGAAAACGCAGACCCCAGACGGCAGGGAGTGCTTCCCAAATGCTGCCCTGTGGGGTCAGCTCTGGGCAGAGCAGGTTCCTGATGCTGCAGATGGTCTCGAACCTGGGGACTCATGGAGCTGAGAGCGGACTCCCTAGGAGCAGGCCTGGGCTGGGATCTGGGTCTGGTTTACAGAGGTGGAGCTCCTGGCAAGCCTGGAGGGAGGGGAAGCAGGGCATCCTGGGCTCCGACAGCGTCTGCCCTGAGCCTGGCCCACAGGAGCTCCATGTCCCCCACCTGGAGGCACAGAGGCCAGCCTCCCGCTGCCCTGTATCACTCGGTTGCAGGCTCCTGCCAGCCACGGACGGTTCCCGGGAGAAGGGGTAGCTGAGGACCTCACTCACAGGGCTGGGTGCTCAGCAGGGAGGGCACTGCTGCACCCACTACCCACGCCTCCTCCACTTCCAGAAGGGCCACGCCTTTGGAGGGAGCCAGCCCTGTGGCCTTGGGCAGGGCATCCACCTCCCAAAGCCTGAGTCTCCATTAATAATGCTACCTCCCCCACAGGAACTAAACTGAGGCACACACCGGGCCCCCGCCAGGCCGCACACAGCAGGCACCCAACGCCCCTTCCTCACGGGGCCACGCTATGACTCTGCCATTGGCTTGACCCCAATTTATAACATGAGGAAGGGACTGAAGACCAGAAGCCCAGATACACTCTGCAAACCCCAGGGACATCATCCAGACGGGGTGAGGGCGGTGGACCCAGGCCCCAGGGACATCATCCAGACGGGGTGAGGGCGGTGGACCCAGGCCTATGCCAGGCAGCTTCTCTCCCTGGAGGAGAACTGTGGGCAGAGGGTGGGCTGGCCAGCCGGCAAGGAACAGGAAGGGCCACCGGGAAGGCTGCCGAGGCCAGCGTGTGTGAGAGGTGGGCCTGGGGCCCAGCCCTGACCCAGGAGGAGGTGGCTACTAGGAAGGGGGACAGCTGACCTGGAAAGGGGGGGTTGGGTGGCGATTCCCAAGATCCCCGAGGAGGGCAGGTCCTGGGCAGAGGTTAAAGGAAGGGGGGAGGATGGGAGCCGAAACAGACAGGACCCCACTGAGGTGGAAGCAGCAGTTTCAAGGACGCAGTGGGTTGGATAATTGTTCACAAGCCTGTGCTGCCTTCTCACGGCGCCTCTCCCTCCTCCGTGCAGGGGTGCTGCACAGCAGGCCGCCGGCATCAGGACCGGCTCGTGAGAAATGCTCTGGTCAACGCCGTGGAGCAGCAGTGACATGTGCCGTTTCCAAGCAGATCCCTTCAGGGTCACCGTGGCACTCCTCCTCCCTCTTCCTCTCTACCTAGAGCCTGTGATGTCTTCCAGACATGTGATGTCAGCCGGGGTCCCAGAGCCGGAAGCACAGCAGCAAAGCCACAGCCAGACCGGCCCTCGGTGGCCTCGCAGCTCAAGCACCAATCACACCCGCGACCTGGGGGCGATTGTGACTGCAGCTTAATAGCCTGGGCTGATGGCTACCAGAGCTCTGAGCTTGGGGAGTGGGGGCCGGGGGATGCCAAGCTCTGCCGCAAACCCGCTGGGGGGTCCTGGGCAGCTCCAGAGACCTCTCTGGGCCTCCCATGCCCCTCTTCAGCGTGCACCGCATGAGACCTGCTGGAGCGAGGCCGGCAGCACGGCAATGTGCTGAAGTCATTAGTGCAGGCAGGCCCTGAGCTAATGAAACCCACATGGCAGCCACTCACACTTCCAGCCATGTGCTCCTCTCGGATTTTTACAGCCGTTCTCCTGCCAGCGGCAAGAGCATTTTGAGGGAAAAATGCAAATTTGGGGGACATGGGGGAGCTCTTCACCAGGCTAAAAATGGCGCTCTAATGAGGCCTCCTCCCCTGGAGTAGGAGCCAGTTAGAGCTCAGGGTGCGAGGTTGGAGCAGTGGGTGCCAAGGCATAATCCCTGCTTATGCACAATCCCGGACCCCTTTCCAAGCAGCGGCTTGGGGGCCACGCCAGGGGAGAGGGAAAACAGCCATCAGCATCGCGGGCTCCTCGGTGAGGTGGACACTCACCCGCCAGTGAAGGCATCTGGAGCAGGTTCCAGGCCCGATCGCAGAAGCCCACTGCTGCTTTTGTCTTCTTTTGGGGCGTTCTCATCTGTCTTGTTGATGGCAGCGTTAATGAGCCCTCGCTGGATGCACCTGAAGCAGCAGCTAGGGATCCGGCGCTGGGGAGCACGGAGCTGCGGCCCCAGGCCCTTGCAGACGTCGGGGAGGCAACACCAAGGGCATGGCAGCACAGGCAGCTGACCCCAAGGCTGGCCAGCCCTGCTTCTCTGACCTGCAGTCAGGGCCTCCTGGTCCAAGGAGCTGCCGTGGTGATGGACACAGTCCACCTGCAGACTGCCTCGAACACAGGAGCCGATGGACGAGGGGCTAGCCTTTCCCTGCCCATGCCTCTCAGAGAGGGCTGAGCGTGAATCACCACTGTCCAGGCCCGAGGCCTGACCCAGTAAAGGAAGGCCGGGGAAATCCCCGTAAGGGCGGCTCAGCCTCCAGGGAGCAGGGGGGCTGTCGTGGGAGCTGCCCACGGTGCTAGAGCTCAGAGCTGGGGTGCAGCCCGCCGGCCCGAGGGCTTTGCTGGGGATCATGTGCCCATTTAAAAGACGAGAATGCTGAGGCCCACAGTCACCCAGCAGGCAAGTGAGGAGTCCCAGCCCAGGGCATTTGGGATCAGATCCAGACTCTCCCTACAGGCCCCCGCTGCCTTCCACCAGATTCCCAGTCTCCAGACCCCGGCCCCCCTGCACACCGCAGCCTGCCCCCTGTGCCACATGCTGCTGGCTCAGGCCATGTCGGAGCTTGAGATTCCCATCAGCTAGGGCTGAGAAGGGAGAAACTAAACCCCGCCGCCCTCCCCACCGCAAAAGCCACAATCAAGAAAAGAGACTTGGTTCCTCCTGCTTCTGAGGGAAGTTGAGAGAAAGGGCTGCAAAAAGCGTGGCCCTGCCGCTCATGCTCCTCCTGCAGCATCCCAGCGCCTCCCATAAGTGGTGGGCCCACGAGCAGCTCAGGGCAGGGGTTGTCCTCCCAGTTAGGGTGCGGCAGGCACCTGTCCGTCCGAGCGGCGCTGCTCTGGCACCCTCCGTCTTCTGAGAGCACCCATCAGGCCCTGGTCGTGTTCCCGCCTGGAGACAGGGCCCGGCTCATGAGAGGAGCCTTCGACACCCTTCACTGAGTGCCTCTTGCCAGGGCCCCGGCACCATGTACCCGCTGCCCGCGTTCTCTATCTGCAGAGCCCCGGCACCATGTACCCCGCCGCCCGCATTCTCCATCTGCAGGGCCCGGGCACCATGTACCCCGCCGCCCACGTTCTCTATCTGCAGGGCCTGGGCACCACGTACCCCGCCGCCCGCGTTCTCCATCTGCAGGGTCCCGGCACCATGTACCCCACCGCCCGCGTTCTCCATCTGCAGGGCAGGGCACCATGTACCCCGCCGCCCGCGTTCTCTATCTGCAGGGCCCAGGCACCATGTACCCGCCGCCCACGTTCTCTAGCTGCAGGGCCTGGGCACCACGTACCCGCCGCCCGCGTTCTCTATCTGCAGGGTCCCGGCACCATGTACCCCAGCGCCCGCGTTCTCCATCTGCAGGGCAGGGCACCACGTACCCCGCCGCCCGCGTTCTCTATCTGCAAGGCCCGGGCACCATGTACCCGCCGCCCGCGTTCTCCATCTGCAGGGCCCCGGCACCATGTACCCCGCTGCCCGCATTCTCCATCTGCAGGGCCCCGGCACCACGTACCCGCCACCCGCGTTCTCCATCTGCAGGGCCCCGGCACCACGTACCCGCCGCCCGTGTTCTCTATCTGCAGGGCCCGGGCACCACGTACCCGCCGCCCGTGTTCTCTATCTGCAGGGCCCAGGCACCACGTACCTGCCGCCCGCGTTCTCTATCTGCAGGGCACGCACGTTGAGAGAGAGCTTGTTTGATGTCTGGGCGGTTTGTTTGGTTTAATTTTGTTGTTTTCCCTTTCTGCTGTCAAGAGGTAAACAGACGGCTTCTTCATCTTCCTAAGCAGGCCTGCATTCGTAATGCATGGGCTGCGGGTGGGAGGAAGAAGGGCCGGGCCCCCCGGTACCAGGGCACCGGCTCTGTCCTGGCTGTGCCGCCCACTGGCTGTGTGTCTCAGGCCAAGCCTTGGAACCTCTCTGAGCCTCTCTTTCCCGCATCTGTAAATGAGGCTGGAGACCCTGTCCTGCCCTGAGGTTTGAGGTGGTGCTGCTGGCGACAGTGCTCAGGGGAAGAAGCGGCAGCCGCCTGTGCCCAGCACCCCGGCAGGAGCTACCTGTGTGGTGTCGCTTAATCTTCCTAAAGCTCCAGGAGAGGAAGAAACGGCTCAGAGACAACATGATTTGTCAAAAGTCACACAGCAAGCAATACAGCCAGGACCCAGGCCAGGGCACTTCCAAGCATTTATCCTTCCCTGGAGGTGCCAGTAGCACCTGTTTACTTCTGGCCATCCCTGCTGTCTCCATTCCTGTGTGAGACAGTTTGGAAGCAGGCCGCCACAGTGACCTCAGCCCTGAGCCCCCATCCTGGCTCCCCTGCGGACCTGGCAGGTCCTCCCCTCCCCGCCCCTCAGCCATTTCCTCAGCACAATGGGACGCGCTTCCTGGCCACTGCCCTAGTGGGGCAGGTATGAGGCTCAGCTGAGTCAAAGCACAGACACACCTGCTCTCCATCCGCTCCAGCCCAGGTGTGGGGATGCTCAGAGCAGGACACAAGGTCCAGCCTCTGCCCTGCCCTGCCCTGCCCACGTCCCCTCCCCAGGCCTGCAGGAGGGCATCTGCCTGTTCACAGGCTGGATGTGCCCACTCCCGGGTGCAGTATCTGGGGTAGAGACCGGACAGGCAGCCTGGCGAGGAGACTGGGCTCTGCTGCGGTTGACAGTGCGGAGGTGGACAGGCTGGCTACAGCCCAGGCCAGCACTAGGGGTGCGGGAGGAGGGCCGGTAGCAGTGGATTCACAGCAGTGGTGACAGCAGTGCCTGCAGAAGCAGGGCCGCTGGGGCCACCTCCCAAGCACAAGCAACAAGCGAGGCACAGGCCAGTGTGCGCGCCGCGTCTGCACAGGGTCAGAGGTCCCAGTCCAGGAAAGGCACAGACAAGGTTCCGGGCGTGAGGCCTTCCTGATCGCCACCCTGAGGGTGCAGTCACCCCCAAGTCACCAGCCCCAGCGGCTGTTCTGGGCAGGGACCCATTGCAGGTAGGGCGGTCACCCCCCAGTCACCAGCCCCAGCGGCCGTTCTGGGCATAGACCCACTGCAGTAGGGTGGTCACCCCCTCGCCACCAGCTGGGCTCTGTGTTTGCCCCTGCCTTGAGGTCACTCTGCCCTGACATCACCAACTTCCTTGCAATGCCTCAGGCAGGATGGGTGACGTCGCTGAATCTCCATCGCTTCATCCCCAAGTGGCAATGATGACCCCTCCCACAGGACCCTGAGGCAGGTCAGTGGGAATGCGTGGCCAGCCTTTTCCCAGGGGCCCAGCGTGTGGCCCATGCTGTGTGTCACCACCCTCATGGACTCCCGAGCCTGGAACAGGACAGTGGGTGAGGGAGGTGGGAGCTGGAGCCCTCAAGGTCCCCCCACCCAGGGCTGCCCACTGATCCCTCCAGACCCCGTCAGGACCCAAGACTGGACTAGGATGGAGGCAGGGCTGACAGAAGACGCCAAGTGTTTTCCAGAAGACAGAAATCAATTCCACGCAGAGATATTCTTGGCTTTTCGTTTAGAGAGCAATAAAACGCCCTGTGCCTCCCTTCCACCTTCTTGGCAGAAGGCACCAGAGAGCCGTGGGCTCTGGCCCCAGGAGCCCGGCCGGCTGGAAGCCTGGCAGTGTGTTAAGGCTTTTTAATGAAACCGATCTATATCTGTTTGCAGGAGGCAGGGTACAGCCAACTGAGTTCTGCTGTGGTTTCCAGGAGTCGGAGGCTGCAGCTGGCTTCCCCAGTGCCCCGTGGGGCCATGCTTCCTGGCACGGAGGCCCTCCCCATGCCCCGGCCTCTCCCTGCCGCCTGCTGCTGCTGTCTGCAGAAGACATCCCGTCCACCAGCTCAGAGGAAGGACCCAAGCCCACCTGGCCAACACTCCAAACCACCTGGAGCCTGCAGACGGACAGAAATGCTTCCTGAGTTCCCAGAAAGCGATGTGCCTTTAAGCAGCGCCTCTGTGCACAGCAGTGGCAGGCGATCCCTGTGGGACCCACCTTGCTTCACCTCTCATGTTCTTCCCTGAGCGGCCCCTTCTCTGGCTCCTCCCACTCCCTCCAGCCCCCCTGGCAGAACACGCTTCCTCCCCTGCCACGCTGGCTGTGGGAGAGGTGTTCTGGCATATGGGGAAGGGGGGGCGTCAGAGAGGCCTGGACTCAAACCCTGGCCTCACCACCTGCCAGCTGCATGATGGGGGCAAGTCCCAGCCCCTCCCCAGTTTCAGTCTCACATCCACAGAATGAGGACAGCACAAGGCAGTGCCGCGGGTGGCTGCTGGGCTGAGGACAGCCAAGGGGAGGAGAGTCTCTCACAGGGGTGGTGCTGCACCCAGTGCTCTGGTGCCGAAGCTGCACACCCCATGCCCTCCCCTGCCTGCCACTCCCCTGGGCCGGACCCCTCCGGCAGGTCCTGGACACTCACTCTGAGCCCAGCCTTGTGCTGACTGCCTGGGTGGTTTGGGGGGACAAACTTGCGCCACCCTTGAGGATCTTGAGGCCAGGTGGGGAAGGCAGATCCCTGTCGCATAACTGAGAACAGCAGGGGGCAAGAGGAGAGCTCTCAGAGACAGAGGCCCCCAGCGGCTGAAGGGGAGTGAGGCAGGTGGGGACTCTGTCCCCAGCCCCATGAGCCTGTCAGTAAGAACTCAGCACCCAAAGACAGAGGTCACTTTCTTTATCCCATTCTCCCAGTGCCCTACGCAGTGCCTAGTATGGAGGACTCGACACCATCACCCTAACACCTACCATCACCAAGTGCCCCGCCACCACCATCCCTACCAGACCAGCCACCATCATTATCACCACCATCATCACCACCACAGCACCATCACCATCACCATCATCATGGCTATCACCACCACCATTACCATCACCACCACCATCACCATTACCACCATCATCACCATCACCACCACCATCACCATCACTATCACCACCACCATCACCACCACCATCACCATCACTATCACCACCACCATCACCATCACTATCACCACCACCAACACCATCACCACCACCATCACCACCACCATCACCACCACCATCACCATCACTATCACCACCATCATCACCACCATCACCACCACCATCACCATCACTATCACCACCATCACCACCATCACCACCACCATCACCATCACTATCACCACCATCACCACCACCATCACCATCACTATCACCACCACCATCACCATCACTATCACCACCACCATCACCATCACTGTAACCACCACCACCATCACCACCATCACTATCACCACCACCATCACCACCATCACCATCACCATCACCACCATCACCATCACCACCATCATCATGGCTATCACCACTACCATTACTATAACCACCATCACCATCACTATCACCACCATCACCATCACTGTAACCACCACCACAACCATCACCATCATCACCATCACCATCACCATCATCACCATCACCATCATCACCATCACCATCATCACCATCACCATCACCATCATCACCATCATCACCATCACCACCACCATCATCACCATCACCATCACCATCATCACCATCATCACCATCACTATCATCACCATCATCACCACCACCATCATCTCCATCACAATCAGCAGAAGTAACTGTGCCACATCTTTCACAGGCAATCCTGAGGCATTCCTGGTATTATATTTTACAGGAGAGGGCAATGAGGGGCAGAGATTAAGCAATGCGCTCGAAGTTGCACACAGCTAGTCACTGGCAGAGCTGGATTAGAACCGGGTTCTGCCTGACTCCAGGGACAATCCTCATTTGTTAAGCAATGGCAGCCACTGCTACTCAGCACAATTTCTGAAGCAGGGGCTCTTCTTGGTGAATGAGGACGAGGGTCAAGGGCTGCCTCAGGGGTCCTGGGGAACACTGTTGCTCTGAGCCACAGGTATTAGAGGGAAAACAGGCCCATTTGCATGTCATTTGCATACAGCTGCTAAAAGGAGCCACAATTCCCCACCACTTCCAAACTGCTTTGTTCTGCCTTGAAAGGGACCTTCCCACGCACACACACCCATCCCCCAATCACCATAGACACAGACACCCTGACGTGGGGCGGTGTCCCTCATCACCTCTCTCTGAGGGAGTCAAGTCTCCACTTTCAGCACGGTGCCCACTTCAGGGGTGACCTTGGACAGGGAACCTCCTCCCTCTGACTGCAGCCCACCCAACTGGAGCAGCCCAGGGTTCCCAGGCACTCCCAGCTGAGCATGCAAAGATGGAGCAGCAGATTGGACAGGACAAGGTCCTCTGCAGGGCCGGTGCTCAGGAGGGGCCTCGGAGGGCAGGAGCTCCCCGCAAGCCCGAGGCATACTGGACAGCTGGCCATGGACAGCAGAACACCTGGACTGGACAGGATGTCAGGCGCTGCCTCCTGGAGCCCCGCCCCCAGGCAGCTGCCTTGCCCAGCCAGGAGCCTCCGGGAGCCTCCTCCCCTGTAGGCCACCACCTTCCACCCACCGCTCCCCTCTGCTTCCCCGGCAGCTACTTGGCTCTGGGACACTGGGCAGCTCCCCTGCCACTGCAGGGGTCCAGGCTGACAGGCTGGGAGGAAGCAGTTTGGGAAGGTGCTTCAAGCTGGCCTCCCAGGTGACAACTCCAGGGGCCTGACAGGCAGGGTCTCAGGTCCCTCTGAAGACCCCCCCGATGGCCCAGGGGTGGAAGGCCTGGCCCTGGGGATGCTACTCTTCCTCTACCCACCCTGGCCAGGCCATCCCTGCCAGTCACTCAGTGCTTCATGGAGATCCAGCCGCCCACTCTGCTGGCCCCACAGCCATAAAGTGAGGCACTCCCACCTCGGTGCTCCCACCCACTGCCCCATGGGTGAGCATAAGGGCTTGAGCACGCATATGCACACAACACCCAAGCTCACACACACACACACCTGTGCTTATACACACATGCACACACACACTTGTGCTCGCACATGCACACACAAAACCCATGTGCATGCACACACATGTACACACCTGCATGCAACATGCCTATGCACGAAGGCACACACGAAGGCACACATGGATACACATGTACACATGCTGTATGCACACACAGATGCCTGTGTGCACACACAGTACACAAGTGCATAAGCTGTGCACGTATACAGGAATGCACACTGGTACATGAAGGCAGGCGTGTGCACACTGCACACATACACACAAATGCACACACACACGGATGCATACATGCAGGCATATGTAAATGCACACACCCGCCCACTGCTGCCCTGAGTGCACACCTACGCTGTAGGTGGAACTCAGGGAGTGCTTACTGTACCTTGGACAAGTCTTCTCTTCGCCCCCTGGGCCTTCTGCCTTCCCTCAGTTGGGACCCAGTCAGCTGCAGAATTTGTGCTTTTTTTTTTTTGAGACAGAATCTCACTCTGTTGCCCAGGCTGGAGTGCCGTGGCGTGATCTAGCCTCACTGCAACCTCTGCCTCCTGGGTTCAAGCCATTCTCATGCCTCAATCACCCAAGTAGCTGGGATCATGGGCATGTACCACCACACCCGGCTAATTTTTTTGTAGTTTTATTAGAGACAGGGTTTTGCTTTTTTTTTTTTTCATATTTTTAGTACAGACAGAGTTTAGCCATGTTGGGCCAGGCTGGCCTCAAACTTCTGACCTCAAGTGATCCACCCACCTTGGCCTCCCAAAGTGCTGGGATTACAGGTGTGAGCCACCGCACCCAGCCGGAACGCATGCCTTTCTGCTGCTCACCTCAGAGACCCCAGAACGCAGCCAGCTCAGAGTCTGGAAGAGCCCCAGATGCAGGGCATGGTGCCAGAACGGAGGGGAGTCCACGGTGTGTGTGGGTCCAGCATCCCCGGGGCCCTACTCCCACCGCCAGCCCGAGGGGCCCCTGAGCCACCGCCGTGCACCGTCCGGCGAGCTCAGGTGAGACGCATCCAGCCACAGTCACGCTGCAGCTGAGGCGTGGCGCAGCCCACCTTGAACCCAGGCCTGACTCTGAAGTTGCTCCTGAGTCACCAAGGACACTCCCAGGTGAGGTGAGGAGGATGGGCACGTTGTCTGAGGACGGGGCCGCGGGGCGGAGGGGTGACAGCACCTCACCTCCCATGGCCGCTGTCTCTACCCTTCCCTCAGCTGTGAGCCTGGTATTTATTAGATGCAGCAGATTGATTGAAATCTTTGCCTAGGGTTATTTTTCTGCTCAGCATTCTCCCAGAGAAGGACTGGTCAAGTGGGCACGGCCAGAGCCTCTGTAGACAGGAAAGGGCACGGCCTCTAGGGCCCCAGGCCTGAGAGGGCCGAGTTCAGACCGGGTCACCCTCCCTGCCCCCCATGCCCCTATAGGCTGTCCTTTAGGGCGCCTGGAAACACAATTCACATTTACATTTCTCAGCAGACTGGGGGAAGAATCTATAACAATCTGATCACGAAAATGAGATTCTCCAGTGTTCTCTGTACCCGGGACACTGCGGGCAGCTCAGGCCTCAGCAAAATCCAATTGCTGTTTATTTAACCTGCTTGGCCTCCAAATTAAAAGGCAGCCTCCTTCGCCCCGGACACAGGCCCACCTCCCCCACAAGCAGCCTCTCACAGGGCTGCCAGCCCAGGACCAGCGCAGGCCCCTTCCCCTACCGTTCTGCTACTTCCCTGCCTGCAACGTGGCCACTCCCAGCTCTCGGGATTAAAATACCAAGTTGCTAAGAATGCAACTAAGGGGTTCTGGAAGGAGACTTGGTGGCACGCCTTCCCTCGGGGGCACCTAGAGGATGCCTCGCAGAAAACCCTGAAGGCTGTCGTGGCAAGGAAACCTGGCCTTCAGCAAGAGGACAGTGGTTCAGGGCCTGGTGCACCTTCCCAACCCGGCCCCGCCCTGCCCAGGTGCCCTCAGGCCACAGAGGCCCGGGACTCACCCTCTGCACTCCCCCAGCCCACCTCTGCTTGGGCCTGGCTTCCAGGCACAGTTAAGTGTCTCTTCCTCCAGGAAGCCTCCCTTGATTCCCTAGAACCGATGGCTAACTCCTTCCTCCAGTCTCCACAGCCCCGAACCCAGAGCCTGCCACCTGGAAGGCACCTCAAAAAGTGTGCGACATCTTACCGTGGTGCAAGCCCCTAATTTTACAGGGAAGAAAGTAGAAAAAGTCAAATCATGATCTCAGGACAACTAGCTCAGAGCCTGAGAGCCACAGAAGCACAACGGTTTAGAGATGGAAAGAGAGAAAGGAAGGAGGGAGGAAGAGTGAGTCAGAAAGTTGATGGCCAGATGAGCAAGCAGGGGCACTGGGGCCGGGGCTGGCAGCCCACTCTCAAGGGACTCAGCCCTCCCTGGCCAGGTGCCCTCTGTCCTCCCTTGGGGCACACACTGTCCAGGCCCCACGGCCAGGGAGGCCGCGCGGGTTATCAGCTAACCTTGCCCTTTGCTGGCCTTGGATTAACTCAGAAGCCCAAACTCTTTAGCCACCATCTGACCCAGCCTCACTTCTCGGAACCTTGAGCCCCGTTCCCCTGGAAAGCTTCGATGTGGCCAGAGACCTCTCTGCATGTCTTCATCTCACCCCAACAGTCGGCTGAGTCCCCCGGGAAAGACCCTGACACCCCAGCCTCACCAGTTCCTGGGGGAAGCACAGCGGGCACATGCACTCTGTGATCTGACTTTACTCAGCACTTATTGCATGCAGAGCTATGCCTCAGGCACCAAAGCCCTGCCCCGTGGAGCTGATGTTCCACAGGGAGGGAGACCACAGGGCAGAGTCTCCGCAGCTGGGTCAGGGAGGGGAGGGCAGGGAAGGTGAGGGCAGATCTTCTGATAAGCACATACCTGAGACCTAAGGGGAACCAGCAAGGCAGGATGCAGAGAGGACAAGGCAGGGAGGGAGGGAGGGAGGGAGGAGAGAAGGAGGGGGGAGGAAGGAGAGAGGGAGGGGGAGGGAGGAGAGAGGGAGGGAGGAGAGAGGAAGGGAGAAGGGAAGGAGGAGAGAGGGAGGAGGGAGGAGAGAAGGAGAAGAGAGAAGGAGGAGGGAGGAAGGAAGGAGGGAGGGAGGAAGGTAGGAGGGAGGGGGGAGAGAGGGAGGGAGGAGGGAGGGGGAGGGAGGAGAGGAGACAGGGAGGAGAGAAAGAGGAGGGAGGAAGGAAAGAGGGAAGCAGGAGGGAGGAGAGAGGAAGGGAGGAAGGAGGGAAGAGAGGGGTGGAGGAGGGAAGGAGAGAGGGAGGAGGGAGGCAAGGAGGAGAGAGGTAGGGGGAGGGAGGAGACAGGGAAGGATGAGGGAGGAAGGAGGAAGGGAGGGGAGAGAAGGGAGGAGGGAAAGAAGGAGAGACGGAGGAGGGATGCAAGGAGAGAGGGAGGATACAGGGAGGGAGAAGGGAAGGAGAGAGGGAGGAGAGAGGAAGGAGGGATGGAGGAGAGAGGGAGGAGGGGGGAGGGAGAGTGGTGAACACCTGCTGGGAACTCAGCACATGCCGGATGCTGGCACTCCCTGCTTTCTGTAGTTATTTGAAGACTGTAGCCGCTCCCACTGCACAGGCGCTGTGACGCCTCAATGCATTGACACAGGTGAGCCCCAGGATATTCCTGGCGGAGGAAGGATCTGTGAAGGCGGTATTTCTCCTCGCCCCTCATCCTGGCCACAGCCCCGGGGTGGGGGTGCAGGGGGTTATCATTATTCTCCTTTAACGATTGCGGTTTCCCGGCCTTCCTGCCAAACCACGAGCTCCGACAAGGCGGATCACGGGCACAGAGGGGTCTGAGGCTGCCCTTGCTGCACCCAGCAGAGCCTCCTCCAACATGCGGCGAGTCTGTCCTTCAGACCTGCCCTGGGGGCACAGGTCACAGTGCCAGATGCCAGCCAAGTCCAACCTGGGCAGCAGGGCTGATGCCCAGACCTGCACTGGGGGCACAGGTCACAGTGCCAGATGCCAGCCAAGTCTAACCTGGGCAGCAGGGCTGATGCCCGGGAGAGTCCTGCCGGTCACAGCTGCCCAGGGCATCTCCCCGACAGCCACTCCTTCTATCCCGCGGCGGGGCCGGCCTGCTCCCAGCCTCATCAACTCTTGCCTGGCGTCCGTCTCACAGGCTCATGAAGCCGCTCACGCCCACCTGCTCATGGTAACAAGACAAGGCCCAGCCCTACAGCCCTCCAGCCACACACTCAGGTCCCCTTCAGGCCCGCGGCGACTCCATGGTGGGACAGCAGTGTCTCTACCTCGTCCTTCTTGTTCCAGGTGGCATGGCCATTTTTAGGCCTTCATTTGCTCACAAACTTTATAATCAGTTTGCCAAACTCCTTGAAAAACACTATCAGAATTTTGGAATTGTATTGAGCCTATAGATTTGGGAATTGGCAGCTTTACAAAACCGACTCTTCCTATCCATGAACATGGTGTGTGTGTGTGTGTGTGTGTGTCCATTTTAGAATTTTTTATGTCTTGTAATAAAGCTTTATAATTTTCTCCGCAAATACTGTCCTCATATTTTGTTATTTTACACATGGTATTTTTGTCGGTATTATAAATGGTATGTTTTTAAACGCAGCTTACTTATTAATATGGTTTGGATGTGTGAGCCCGCCCAAATCTCATGTCGAACTGTAATCTCCAGTGTTGGAGGCCTGGTGGGAGGTGCCTGGATCATGAGGGCCGGTTTCTCACGGTTTAATGCCATCCCCCTAGTGCTGTCATGGCGATCGTGAGTTCTCACAAGATCTGGTTGTTTAAAAGTGTGTGGCACCTCCCCGCCGTCTTGCTCCTGCTCCAGGCATGTAAGATGTGCCTACTTCCCCTTCGCCTTCCACCACGATTGTAAGTTTCCTGAGGCCACCCCAGAAGCAGAAGCCACTATGCTTCCCGTACAGCCTGCAGAACCCTGAGCCAATCATACCTCTTTTCTTTATAAATCACCCAGTCTCAGGTATTTCTCTATAGCAAAGCAAGAATGGACTAACACACTTATTGACTATGTATGGAAACGCATTTGATTGTAATAACATGTGGACTTCAGACAAGCCACTTCACAAACTCTCTAATAAATTCTACTAATTTGTCCAGGAGTTCTTTTTATGAAGAAAGACAGTCGTGTTGTTGTGTTTCATCTTTTCCAGTCTTTATATATGATTGCGTTTCCTTTCTAACCAAGCCAGCCAGCACCTCGACTTTCTCTGTTTTTAAAGGAGGGCTCCTCATGTCTCACCGTGAATGTTCGCTGTTGAGGTTTTGGTAGATAATCCTGGTCAGTTAAGAAAATTCTTGCTTTTTAATTTGGTGAGTTTTAAAAATATGAATGGGTGTTCAATTGTAACAAATACTTTCTCAGGACGTCTGGAAATGACAATCATCTGCTTTTTCTTATTTCTTCTGTTCCAGTGGGGTGAATTCTATTTATAGGTTTCCTGTTGATTAAATGAATAGATAAGCAGTGTTGAATCCACTTCCAGCATAAATCCAACCTGGCGAGGATGCCGTATCTCCAAACACTTCTGGTTACAGTTTGCTAGTGTTTTCTTTGGGATCACCACGGTTTAGTTCAAGGGGTGGACTGGCGTCTAACATCCCCTTCTCATGGGCTTGTTTCTCATCCTACGCATTTAGGAATTTCCCCTCTTTTTCTTTTTCCTTGAAAGGTTTGTGTAAGACTGGATTTCTTCCTTGAAAGTTGGGTAGAACATGCTTTAAAAATCATCTGGGTTTAGCATCTTCACCATGGAAAGAATTTTTCCTACCGATTCAATTTCTTTAAAGAATGACTGAGGCTATTTACAGTTGATGTTGGCAAAGTGGACTTTTCTAGGAATCTGTCTATTTTTTAGCTGAGTTTCCCCACGTGTTGGCATAAGATTATTCATGGACTCCTCTTGTTATTTTGAAATGTCTGCTCTTTCTCTCCTGGACTGCTGTTGCTAGTAGTTCATCTATTTAAATGGTCCTTCCTAAGAACTGGATTTGGACTTTGTAGAGCCTTCCATTAAAATTTGAACAAGTTAAAGTTAAAGTTAACTCTGCTCTTGTCTTTACAAGTTTCTTCCTTCTATTCCTTTAGGTTCATTCTGTTGTTCCTTTACTTAAAAAAAAGTCTTTTTAATGTCTATTTTAATTTTCAGCTTTCTTTGGTAGTATAAGCATTGAAGGGTACTAAGTTTCATTGAAGTATCCCACAAAATTTGATATGCAGTATTTTCATTATTATCCAGTCATGTCTTTGTACCTAGCTATTAACTTACATATCCCTTAATGATTTCTTCTTTGACCTCTGAGTTATGTAGAACTGTTTTAAAATTTCCAAACATACAATGACCTTTTTTATTTTTTGCCACCAATATCTAATGACTGCATTTTTCTAACTGCATTTTCTAATGATTGAAGTGTTCTACACATTACTGATCCTTTGAAATGTTTTGACTCTTGCTTTATGACCTAGTCCATGGTCAAAATCTGGAAATATTCCAGTTGTACCTGAGAAAATGAGTGCCCTCTATTTGTGTAGCAGAGGGTTCGTTCTGTAAGCATCCGTGCAGTTCAGCGTTGGAGTTCAAATTTTTAGGTTTCCTGCTGACACTCCCCATCAATCTCTAAAACAACATGCTGAAACCTTCCACTATCCTGATAGATTCACTGATTTCCTTCTGTAATTCTACCCACTTTTGCTTTATGTATTTTATTAAGTGTAGAAGGGTTTAGGATTTTTCATCCTCCCAATGCGCTGAACCCATTCTGGAGTGACTCCAATGTACCCTCAATACATTTTGTCTTAAAGTCCATTTTGTCTAAAATTAACACTGCTACTTAAGCTCTCTTTTGCATAGCTTTTTTTTTTTTTTTCTTTTTTGAGACGGAGTCTCGCTCTGTCGCCCAG
The DNA here is from genome assembly GCF_028878055.3 of Symphalangus syndactylus. NCBI lineage: Eukaryota > Metazoa > Chordata > Mammalia > Primates > Hylobatidae > Symphalangus > Symphalangus syndactylus. Next base: position 141,185,327 of record NC_072429.2, read on the forward strand.
GCTGGAGTGCAGTGGCGCAATCTCGGCTCACTGCAAGCTCCCATCTCCTGACCTCGTGATCCGCCCGCCTCGGCCTCCCAAAGTGCTGGGATTACAAGCGTGAGCCACCGCGCCCGGCCCTTTTGCATAGCTTTCAACTGGCAAATCTTCACACCTTTCCTTCCAGTGCCCCACGGCCTTATGTTGGAGTGTCTCTCTTGTCAATAGCAAAGGTGTTATTTTTTCCTCCAACCTGACAGTCCTTAACTCTGATGACCCCATTTAATCTGTCTGCATTTATTTTGCTCACTGGACAGTTCCAAATGCTTCTTTGCGTTCTCGCCCTGTCCTGCATTTTTCTTCTGTATTATCTGCTTCTCCTTTTCTTTTTGTTGCTTTTTTTCCCTTCTCCTTTCTGTTCAACATAGGTTTTTGTTTAATTGTATTCTTATTCCATTTTTACTGATTTGGAAGTTACATACTCTAATACTCTTCTTTTAGGTTACCTTAGTCTTAAGTTTCTTATTAACTTTCTACTCAGGTTTTTTTTTTGTGTGTGTATAGTTCTATGAAATTTTATCACATATGTAGATTCATGTCACCAGCACCATGTTCAAAATACAAAACTGTCCCATCACCATGAGGATCTCCTGCAGCCTTTTACAGCTGCACCCCACCCCACTCCACTTCCCTAACCCTCGACAACCAGCTACCGCTCTGCCCTCCATCCTTATGATCTCGCCCTTTTGAGAATGTTACAGAAATTGAGTCATAAAGCATGGCCTTTTCGAGACTGGCTTTTTCACTAAGCACAATGCCTTAAGAACCATCTGAGTTGCTGGCATTTCCGAGTGGGCTCCTTTCGTCCCTGGGTAGAGCTCCACTGTGTGGCTGTGGCAGTCTGTTCACCTGCTCACCTGCTGAGAGGCAGAGCAGGGCTTTTCCACTTTGGGGCCACTGCAGATAAAGACACGAGGAACATTTGTGTGCAACTGTTGGTGTGAACATGAGTTTTTATTTCTCTAGGATAAATGCCCAGGAGTGAAACTGTTGGGTTGTATAGTAAGTGTTATGTTTACATGTTTATGAAACTACGAAACTGTTTTTCAGAGTGGCTGTAACATTTGACATTCCCATCAGCAGTGCATGAGTGAGCCATTTCTCCTCATCCCTGTGCCTCTTAGTCACTTTAGCGGCAGGCAGTGGCATCATGGTGCTGGCTTAATGTGCATCTCCCTCATGGCTACTGCTGTGGGACATCTTTTCATAAGCTTACTTGCTACCCATATATCTACTCTGGTGAGTGTCAGACCAAATTGCTGTGCACTTTCTGATTGAATTGTCTTCTTTCTGCTGAAATTAGAGAGCTTTTTATATATTCTGGATACATCATCAGATATGTGATTTGCAAATATATTCTACTAGTCACTGGCTTCTCTTTTCATTCCCTTAACAGGATCTCTTGCAGAAGTTTCCAATTTTGATGAAGGAACCCTTGAGCTTTTTTATGATGTACAGTTACTAGCACAGGCTAAAATTAATCAATATTTAACTTCCCTGCGAATACAAGGATCTCAGAATATTTGAACAATTCTTCACATTTAATATACTATCATTGTCCAGTAGTTCCATCCTTTGCAAAAATTCTATTCCACAAATTAGACATTCTAGTAATTATGGACTTTTTAAAACCTTAATGAGTATTTGGATTTACTTACACATTTACCAATTTCGTGGTTCACTATTCTTCTTGCATTACACATAATCTTTCTGGGATTCCAGTCCTTCACCTTGAGGTCCATCTTTTGGAAACCCCTTTCATGAAGGCCTATTGGTGGTAAGCCCTCGCAGTTTTCATTTGGATAGAATGTCTGTATTTTGCCTTTGTTCTTGAAAGGTAGTCTTGTCCGTTGCAGAATTCTAAGTTGATACCGACTTTCTGTCAATACTTTGTAGATACTACCATTTTCTGGCTTCTTCTGTTGCTAATGTAATGTAACATGAAATGTCAGCAAAATTGTCATCACTTCTCCCTTCTTTCAAATTGCTCGAGGCTTTCCCTTTCTCTGTGCTGTTCTGCAGTTCACCCATGATGTGCCCAGGAAGGTATTTCATGTATGTGTTCAGTATGCTCATGCTTCCTGTGTCCGTGGAATCACACGTCACATCAACGACCTCTTCACACATTGCTTTCCTCCATTTCACTGATCCACCTCTTCTGGGACTCCAGGATGACGTATGTTGCATCTCCGGTTCTACTTTCCCCATCTCTTCATCTGTCATAGTTTCTATTTTCTTACCTCTCTTTGCAATATTATTTCTTTAGAAATCTTCGAGTTTGCTATTACTAACTTCATCTATGTCCAGTATGTTGCTTAACCCATCCACAAAGTTCTTCATTTCTAAAAGCCATACTGATCTTTCACAGATCAGCCTAATCACCTTTTAGAATCTTATTGCTCATTTTTGTGATTTCATCTTTTTATTTTTAAAAATATTTCACAGAAATCATATTATGTGTCTGATTAATTCCAACAGCTGAAGTCCTTTGGGGTCTAAACTTGATATTTTTGCTCTCGTTGGTTATTCCTCCTGGTTTTCCCTCAACGGCTTTCCCCATTTCAGACTAAGTGATTTCCAACTGGAGGCCCAAAAGATTCTTCTTATTCTGTGAGTATCCCAAAGGCCTGACTAGGAGATCTTTTCTCCAGAACCTTCTGCTTGGATCCAGGATCCACAGGTAGACCTGGTGCTTATTTGGGCTCAGGGCAAGAAACTTCCTCATTTCCTGAGATCCTCTAGCATGGGTAAGCTGGCTGTGCTCATTTGAGCCAGATGGATGAGGCACCTGAAAACCGTCCTCACCCACCTGGAATGTAGCACTACGTAGGGAAGCGGCATGAACTTGGAATCCAGACACCTGGTTCAAGGCCTGCCTCTAGCACTCTCTGTGAACCTGGACATGACCCTGCAGCTTCACCACCACCCCTCCAACACCACCCTGGGCTCTCAGTCTGTCTGTAAAATGGGGGACCTGGTGAGGGGACCATCCCCACGACTCCCCCCAGCCTCTTTTCTAAAACACGCCTTGGAAGGCCCTGCAGGCAAGCTCCGCCACAGAATGCCACATCCCATTTCTCATCAAAGACCCACCATCCTCCTAATCTCTCCTGGTAAACATTTGGGCTGCCTGGGGGATGGAATGCAAGAAGCACAGCGTCCGAGGTGAGCAGTGTGGATGTGAATCCCACTGAAATCCCATCCGGGATAGGTCGGCAACCTCAAGGTCTTCCTGGCTGCCTCTCTCACACGCTTGCTAAGAGCATTCCTTCCTCAAAAACTCTGATCCTGACAGGCTCCTGTTGAAGCCAGGACCACAGCCTCCTTCCTGGTGAACCTCAGGCCACCTCTGGCCCACATCCAAGAGAACAGGTTTCCAGGCCCAGGTCTGAGGGTGACACTCCTGGACCCTCCTGGTTCTCCTTTCATCCAGAAATGTCCTTGCCCTCAGGGCCAGGCATGGCCTCTGCCCTTCCTGTGTGCCACCTGCCATTCCATGCCCCCGCTGGATGATGGAGCTTCGCAGACAGCCATCTGCTGTCCTGGTCATGCTCCTGCCTGGCCTCTCGGCATCTGAGCAGCTCTCAGGAAACTGTCCTAGAGTGCAAAGGGCACGTGTGCACTGTGGAGACACATGGACCAGGACTTGCCCATTCTGCCCCTAAGTTCTCGACTCCCTGCTCCTCAGCCACAATGCAGAGGTGGGGCCGGCTCTCCTAGCTTGGCCCTTGGTCTTCTCTGCCTGGGGTACTTCTGGCTCTTCCTGCCCCTCGCTGGCTGCAGTGATTACTGCCAAATTGCCTTGGAGGCCTCTGCTGTCTGTCCTGTAGGGAAGCCCCCGACACTCTAGGCTGTGTAATCCCAGCTCTGTCAATGCCCCAGCTTGGCAGATTGCACGCTGCCTACCCCAGCATCCAGTCCCTTCCGTTTTAGTAACAAAATCCTGAATTGGGGCTGAAGCCATGTTTTCCAGCTTCTAATGCAACGAAATGTGGGCATCTGACTAACTCCCAGTCAGTGGGCTGAGATGCAGGCAGAGATCTCCTTCAAGGGAGTGTGTGTGACCTTCCTCCACTCCTTCCCTACACCCTGCTACCTGGAACACGAGTGTGATGGGGGGAGGCCTGCAGCCATCCTGGGCCATGAGGATCATGGCAGAGAAGGGAGCAGAAAGACACCTGGACCTCTGAGGACTGTGGCCCTGCCTTGCCAGCTCCAGGTCATCGATGTCCGCGACATAGGGGCCATGACGCCTATCTACTCTAAGACACTCTATTCTCTGTTTCCTACCAAATGCAGTTACACCGATTTTTAAGTGATACACAAAATGACTTTCATCAAATACTGACTTGCTTAGTAAACGTTTTCTGTAGCACACGCTAAACTCTGGAAGGAGGGGCCTCAAGTCTGCCTTGGTTGCTTCTGTATCCTCAGCACTCAGTAAGGGCTCAGCCCAGAGGATACTCCCAGAAGATGCCTGGACTGACCAGGGTCAGGGCTGGGGCCAGAGCTTAGTGTGTAACTAGGACCAGGCTCAGTGTGTGATCAGAATCAGGGCCAAGTCTGTCACCAGGATCAGGGCTAAGTCAGTCACCAGGATCAATGCTCCATGTGTAACTGGGGTCAGGACATAGTGCAGGACCAGGATCAGGGTTCAGGGTCAAGGCTCAATGTGCAACTGCAGTCAGGACACAGTGTGGGGTGAAGGTTGGGGCTCAGCTAGGACCAGAGTAGAGGCTGTGTCCAGGTTAAGACTGTAACACAAGACAAAATACACATGGCCATACGAGGCCACCGTCAGCCGTGCTGGGTATCTTTATTTATTGAGCTTTATTTTTTGTAGAAGCAAGGTCTTGCTATGTTGTCCAGGCTGGTCTCGAACTCCTGGCCTCAAGTGATCTTCCTGCCTCAGCCTCCCAAAGTGCTGTGATTACAGGCATGAGCCACTATGCCCAGCCCATGGTGGGTATTTTTAATGGACAAGAACCCAGAATGAAGATCTACAGAGGCTTCTTGGAGGTGGTGGGACTGAGGTCACCTGGTTTTGCAGGATGGAAGGCCAGCTTTCCCGGGGTGGAACCATCAGAGTGGAGGCCCCGCCCAGAACCAACAGCAGCACCATGGGCACCCACAGAGTGGGGAGCCTGGAGGGAGGCCAAGCATGCACAGAAGGCAGCTGGACATGTGGCTACACCTCAGGTTCTTTCATAGACAAGAGTTACTGACACACTGCTGGCTCCACAGGAAAACGCAAAACGAGGAAAAGGCCCCTCTCCCTGCTCTCAGGGACACTGTAGTCTTGACTCTCGGCTGTGCTGGAGCTTCCCCAGAAGCTGCTGGGACCAGCATGCCTCCCACTTAGGCCAGTCGGCCAGCATCTTGCTCCTGGGACAGGCTTTGGGCCATGGGAGGCAGGCAGAGGCCGCAGAGGAAGAGGCTGGAGGCCCCAGACCAGCCAAGGCCCGGGCTGGTCCCACCTCCCGCTCCTGCTCACTCCCGACGGCTGCCCAGGCTGGGGGGCTGCAGACTGTGCCCTGCCGCACAGGGACTGGAGATGGGGCAGCCCCACCAAGGGATCTCCAAAGAGTCAAAGGAGGTAATGGAGGAAGAAGGATCTGAAGACGCAGGGAGGTGCCCGGACCCCCGCAGGGAGGCTGGAAGCAGCGGCACCCGCCAGGCCCGAGAAGCAGGCTCCAACTCCTGTGCTCGTCAGCAGCCGCATTGCTGCCTGCTTTGTTATTTTATGCTGATATAAAAAAAATATTTTGCAAGAAAAATCTACAGGTACAAAATGTCATCCCAGCCCCATACAGTACCAAGTAATATATAGGCATATATATATATATATATCTTTATGTATTTATAACATAGAAAATTGGAGATAAATTATTCCAGGCTTATGGGATGTGGTTGCCTGGGCCAGAATGACGTAGGGCACAGGAGCCCTGCCCTCCGAGCGTACACGCCCACGAAGGCGACAGGGGCTTTCAGGAGTCATGCCAGATCACACTTGGGACCTTTTTAGGGCCTGGCCGAACCAGCCTTTCCAGAGCTCCGGTGAGCAGGGGGCCCCTAAGTGCATCTTCCCCACCTCCCCCTCCCCCAGGGGCGCTGGGCTGCGGACTTCACGGCCACTGCCGCAGGGGCTGGAGCCTCCAACAGCATCATCCCTGAGTAGACCTGGTCCACTGGGCCCCACAGGTCGGCTCTCTGCAGCCTTTCCCTGCAGGTCACCACACTCCACAGACAACGGCAAGGACGCAGCATCACAGGTAGACAGCCCACATCCTCTCATCCTCTGGTCTCCTGGACTCGAGTTGTCCCGGCGCCCTGGAGACCCAGTCACTGCCACCTCTCCCCTGCCTGGACTCAGCAGGGGAACGACCGGAGGCCCCACTCCTGCCCTTTGGCTCTGCCAGCACCCCCGAGCAGCCCTATATCTCCTCCTCCACCTTCAAGATCATCCCTGAGAAGACCTCGAGCCCCGAGTGGGCGCCCTGGGGGCCGTCCTGGGAGCCTCCAGCAGGCCCCTGGGCCACTCCACTGGCAAGACCACCGTCCTGGAGTGAGAGTGAGGCTTCCCGGGTGGGGCGTGCTTCCACCAGCCTCTCGAGGGTCCGGTTGAGGGCCTCCACGCCATCGGCCAGACGCTGGCTCTGCTCGGCCAGCCGCTGCAGCAGCAGGTTCTGCTGGGCCATGAGTGTGCTCTGCTGCTGGGCCCAGGAGGAGAGCAGGGCACCCTGCTGCCGGTGGGAGTCCAGCAGCCGCTGCTCAAATGCGGACGTTTCAGATGCTGCCACCGGGGTCCTCCTGGAGGGCAAGGGAGGTGCTGGCGCCAAAGAGGGCGGGGAAGGCTGGAAGGCCCCCATGAGTGTGGTTGCTGGTGGGGTGGAGGCTGGGGAAGCAGGTGGGGAGGGTGAGGAGGTGGGTGCGTGGAAGACTCCTCGTAAGTCCAGGGGGTCAGGTTCAGGCGGGTTGGGCCCTTCCAGGGTCCGCAGGGGCAGCCACAAGCAGCTGGGGGTCTCATCCTCCTCATCAGCTAACAGAGGGAGACAGGGAAATATCAGCCTGCATGTCCAAAACCCAGTGATCTGGGGAGTGAGTGAGGTGCAGGGACAGTGTCCATGTGAGGCCTCTGCGCCTGGAGCTGTTTGGGTCTCATGATGCTCTGTCTGCAGTGGGTGTTGCACCGGTTTGAGAGATGAGGAAACAGACCCAGAGAGGTGGGCACATTTACTCTAGTAGTGCTGGGACTGAAGCCACAGCCTATCCAAGTGCAGAGCCTGCATGCCCACTCATCACAGCACCACCTGTATTCATCCTCCCACCGACTCCCCTGTGCTCCGTCCGCTCGTCCGCCTGCCCTCTGGTCTACCCGCCATCCTGCTACCCACGTGTCTATTCCTCCACATAGACACGCCCACCTCATCCACTCATCTATCTGTCCACCTGTCTGTTCATCACTGTCCAGCCATCCCCTTCCAACCTCCTCTTCCTTCTATTCATCCATCCATCTGTCTACTCACCCATCTACAGACAGCATGGATACTCACATTTATCCATGCTGTCCATCCACCCAGCCACCCACCCATCTACACCTTCCTCCTTCCATCTACCCATCCACACGCCCGTCTACACCTTCCTCCTTCCACCCAGCCACCCGCCCATCTACACCTTCCTCCTTCCATCTACCCATCCACCCGCCCACCTACACCTTCCTCCTTCCATCTACCCAGCCACCTGCCCGTCTACACCTTCCTCTTTCCATCCACCCGCCCATCTACACCTTCCTCCTTCCATCCACCACCCGCCCATCTACGCCTTCCTCCTTCCATCCACCCTACCACCCACCCATCTACATCTTCCTTCTTCCATCCATCCATCCACCCGCCCATCTACACCTTCCTCCTTCCATCCACCCACCCGTCTACACCTTCCTCCTTCCATCCACCCACCTGTCTATACCTTCCTCCTTCCATCTACCTGCCCGTCTACACCTTGATCCTTCCATCCAGCTACCCACCTGTCTACACCTTCCTTCTTCCATCCACCCACCCGTCTACACCTTCCTCCTTCCATCCACCCGCCTGTCTACACCTTCCTCCTTCCATCCACCCGCCTGTCTACACCTTCCTCCTTCCATCCACCCGCCTGTCTATACCTTCCTCCTTCCATCTACCTGCCCATCTACACCTTGATCCTTCCATCCAGCTACCCACCCGTCTACACCTTCCTCCTTCCATCCACCCTACCACCCACCCGTCTACACCTTCCTCCTTCCATCCATCCATCCATCCACCCACCCGTCTACACCTTCCTCCTTCCATCCACCCGCCTGTCTACACCTTCCTCCTTCCATCTACCTGCCCGTCTACACCTTGATCCTTCCATCCAGCTACCCACCCGTCTACACCTTCCTCCTTCCATCCACCCTACCACCCACCTGTCTACACCTTCCTCCTTCCATCCATCCATCCACCCACCCGTCTACACCTTCCTCCTTCCATCCACCCGCCTGTCTACACCTTCCTCCTTCCATCTACCTGCCCGTCTACACCTTGATCCTTCCATCCAGCTACCCACCCGTCTACATCTTCCTCCTTCCATCCACCCTACCACCCACCCGTCTACACCTTCCTCCTTCCATCCACCCTACCACCCACCCGTCTACACCTTCCTCCTTCCATCCATCCATCCACCCGCCCATCTACACCTTCCTCCTTCCAGCCACCCACCCGTCTACACCTTCCTCCTTCCATCTACCTGCCTGTCTACACCTTGATCCTTCCATCCAGCTACCCACCTGTCTACATCTTCTTCCTTCCATCCACCCGCCTGTCTACACCTTCCTCCTTCCATCCATCCATCCACCCGCCCATCTACACGTTCCTCCTTCCATCCACCCACCCGTCTACATCTTCCTCCTTCCATCCACCTGCCCGTCTACACCTTCCTCCTTCCATCCATCCACCCACCCGTCTACACCTTCCTCCTTCCATCTGCCTGCCTGTCTACACTTTCCTCCTTCCATCCACCTGCCCGTCTACACCTTCCTCCTTCCATCCATCCACCCACCCGTCTACACCTTCCTCCTTCCATCTGCCTGCCTGTCTACACTTTCCTCCTTCCATCCACCCACCCGTCTACACCTTCCTCCTTCCATCTGCCTGCCTGTCTACACTTTCCTCCTTCCATCCACCTGCCTGTCTACACCTTCCTCCTTCCATCCACCTGCCTGTCTACACCTTCCTCCTTCCATCCATCCACACATGCATCCATTCTTCCAATCATGCTTCTAGCCATGCCCTTGTCCATCAGGCACCCATCCACTTAAGTGAATGTCCCCAAGAAGACAAGGGGGTCAAGCTTCCGTAGGGCAATAGGGAGAGAGGCCTGAACCTGAGACACAGCAGACGTGGGCTCCAAGGCCAGCTCTGCTTGGTCTCAATACTGTGTGACCCTAGAAAACACCTTTTCTTCTGCAGGCCTCAAATTCCCGGTCTGCAAATTAAAGGCCTGGCTTCACAGTCTCCAGGTTTGGGATCTCTGACCCTTCCAGTTCCCTGGGTGTGGAGAATGGGTGAATAAATGTCCCTCCCTGACACACCGTGGGGAGACCCCTCACAAGTGGGAGCAGGACATTCTATGCAGAGGTGACTTCACAGACGCCTGGTCCCTCCTGACACACCGTGGGGAGGGCCCCTCGAAGGCAGGAGCAGGACATTCTATGCAGAGGCAACTTCACAGACACCTCATCCCTCCCTGATAATCCCTGGTGGGCCCCCTCAGGGGCAGGAGCAGGACAGCCTATGCAGAGGTGACTTCACGGCAGAGGTGACTTCACGGCCGCCTCCTGGGCCTGAACCCTGCCCACCTCCTCTGCAGTGTGTGTGGGGGGGTGCCTGCTCTGCCAGGACTGAGCCCACAGGCTCACTGGGAACGCGGCATGGCGTCCATGGCACAGGTGGCTGGCCCAGTTGCCACCGCCCTCCTTTCCTCCTCCTCCTTCTCCTCCTCCTCCTCACTGTCCATCGTCCTCCTGCCGTCCCAGGCATCAGCGCTGCTTCTGACCAGGTGATCCCAGGCTGCTCAGGAGGGGTCATCTTGCTGGCTGGCTGCTTTCCTCTTCAAACAAGGCCCTCTGCGTGGTGTGGCCCTGAGTTTCCAACGAGTCCGCCTTGCCCGTCACCAGAGCCTCCACCTTCTGCCTCCTGGAGGCCTCCGGGCCTAGCTGCCCTCAGCGGCTAGAGGTGGCGGGCCAAGGGCCGAGGCCAAACAGCCCAGAGCTGGCGCCAGGAGACCCAGCCCCAGCCCTGACTCTGACCCCATCCTGCAGATGACCTTGGCACAGCCTCTCCCAGGTCTTGTCTCCCGGCCTGGCGTTCACCAGCTGTCAACAGGGGCCAATCCTTGGTGACCCCGACCTTCTGAGTCTGATGGCCCCGACAGAAACGGGGAGACCCAAAGTGGGCTCAGCCTCCCCGTTACCACACACTCCCCTGGTGGCGGTGCCCGGGCTGGGTCCTGCTGGGGAAGCTCAAGGTGGCCCTGGCCTTTCCCTCATTCTCCACCCAGTCAGGCCCCTGCGTGGTTCCAGCTGCGGCCCCCTTTTCCTCTTGCACCCGAGGCAACTGAGGACCCTCTGCAGGCACAGCCATGATATCCCAGCATCCTGGGGATGTGGCTCCTCTCTCGTCACACCTGCGTATGATGTCCTGGGCTCGTCTGGCTACTCCCGGACCCCGGCCTCACACCCACTGCACCATCTCGTCTGCCAGTACTGCCCCTGCTCCGCCGTCAAGCGTGTGTGCTCTCCTGGCCCCAGGTGGCCCAGGGGCTTCTTCTGCGCTCCCACGGTGGCCCATGCCACCCTCATCTTGCTGGACTTAATGTCCAGCCTGCCTGGCCCCTGGGACTCCTTGACGAACAGGCTCTGGTCATCTCTGCCTGTCAGGGCCAGTGGGGAGCACCAGGCCACAATGAGGACAGAGACGGTGAGGGGAGGCCTCCATCTCGCTGGACCACAGTCTCCAGCCAGCCTGACCTGTCAGGTCCTCCTGTGGTGACCACAAGTCAGCAACAAGGCCCAGCGAGTGGCTGGTCCTCAAGGCAGCTCCAAGTCCCACTTCAAAAAAATAAAGGCCTGAGCTTTCTTGTTCCCTCTGAGCCACTGACCTGCCCCAACCACAGAGTCCCCTCCACAGTCCCCCGCCTCAGGAGGGACACCGAGCCGCATATCAGCATCTGGCACGGGAGATGGAGTGGGAAGGCCCCAAGGGCCCTCCCCTCGGCTGCGCCCGGGATCCATGGGAGAGGGTGGAGTGGCGCACACAAGACAGGAGACGGTGCAGACCGCTGTGGACACCACGCAGACCACTGCTGCTGCAACCCCGCCACTCCCAGGGCCCCCAGGGCATGGGCAGCAGACTGGTTCAGAGGAGGCCTGTGGGCATGCCCCTCCCAGGCACAGGGCAGGGCCTGGGCCCCTCCAGACAGACGGAGGGAGGGTTGGAGGATAGGGGACGGAGGCCGGGCCGGCCGGGCACTGTGGCCCTCACACGGACTTACTTGGTGCCGGCTGGCTCCAGCCAGGAGCTGGCGGGCTGCCTCCGCATGCGAGGATGCAGCCTCAAGGCTGGCTTCAATACTATCTGCAAATCAAGACAACAGAAGGCAATTACAGATGGACGCCCAGCCGCCCCCGCCCTGAGGACACCCCCCAAAGGCAAGCCCAGGGGAGCCTGAGCCCAGGGCCTCCAGAGGAGTGGAGGCTGCAGGGATGGGCGCTGGGCTGCCAGACGTGCCGAGGGCTCCGCGTGGTGTGGGCAGTGGGCAGCAATGACATTAGAACAGAGGCCTGGAGGGGGCCCAGGGAAGGGGACTCCTCAGTGCCCACACCGGGTGCGGCAGGAAGAGTCCACTCAGGAAAGGGTGGGAGGGGCAGGCGGAGGTCAGGGCTGGGGTCAAGTCCTGCTCTGTCATGACCTTGCCTGGGCCAGCCCCTCCAGTCCGTGGCCACAGCCCCCTCTGAAGGGGCAAAGCCCCTGCCTTAACATCTGTGGAGTTGCGACGTGGCTGATGGAAACCAGGTCTGCAAGCACAGGGCTCTGGTTTGCCCCACGCGCTGGCCTCGACTCAGCACAGGGAGCTGATCAGAAAGTTGTGCCATCATGCAGGGATCACGGGAGACGCTACCTGGGCAAAGCCGGGCTCAGTGGCTGCAGCAGTGCTGCTCGGGGCAGCCACATCAGCAAGGCCCACGGGAGACACCAGACCAGGGCCTGGGCAGCCCCAGAGATCCGGAAGATTCCATGCCGCCCCGCCAGCACCAAAATGGCAGTACCAGGTGCTACATGCACCTAAGCCGTCCTCACCCCACAAGGGATGCGGGGCTGGCTGTGGGCTCGCAGCAGTGAAGGCGTCACCCCCAGCAGGAGCAGGGCCTGAACGCAGGTGCTCAACCTGGGCGGTCCCTGGTGCTCAGCATTCTCTTCCACCCAAGGGAAGGACACATGCCACCTGGGCACCAGGAGCGCAGGCACAGCCTGGGTCCGCAACAGAGCCACATGCAAACACACGCATGGGCAAGGCTTCTTCCCGGAGGGAGGTTCCTTGCAAGGCCTGCCTCCAATCAGGCAACTGGATAAGAGCTTGGGAGGCAGGAACATCTCAACAAACTGTACCTGCAGTGCCTACCCGGGCACGGGCCTGAGCTGACTTGAGCCTTAGAGGTCTTAAGGCCTGGGATAGAGAGGCCATTACAACCACAGGGACTACTGCCAGGCACAGCATCACCTCCGGCCTGGCAGGACTGGCTCTGAGGGAGGAGGTCCTCAGAAAGACAAGGCCACTCCCCACCGTCCCAGCAGGGACTCCCTACTCTCATCAGGGAACTGTGGCCCCATCTCTGCAAGCCCCCTGGGCAGGAGGTGGAACCCATGAGCCCGGCCTTCAGAAGCCCCCACCCAGGCCTCACACGGATCCTTGAACCCTTGGTCACCAGCTCCACCCCACCCTTGTCCCCAGCCCAGGGCCCTAGTGGAGCCGCAGGCACTCGCAGACACACCCTGATCGCCACATCTGGGGGCTCCTGCCCCAGCCAGGGAGGGGAGAGCCAGGCTCCTGCACAAGGAGCCAAAGCCCAGAGAGGGCGGGTATGGGTGACGGCCTCGGCCACTCCTGGAGCAAAGCACTCCTTTGCTCACTTGCAGACAGCCCCACTGAGCTCGGCTCTCTATGTCCTGCCACATTAGGGTCACGACCCTCTCAGCCAACGGAGGAGGAGAGGGAAGGAAGATGGGGCCAGAGGTGTGACAGATCCCCCTACAACTGCCACCCAGGAGGGACCAGCCTGCCAGGGAGGAGGCGCTAGCCTGGGCCCGCGCAATGCCCCACTCACGTGCAAAGGAGCCACCTTACACCTGCAGTGGTAACAGCCTGGCCTCGCTTCCGTTGCTGAGAGGTGAATGTGGACAGTGGAGAGCATTTGCCCGCAGAGACAGGAAGGCCATGGTGGTCTGGGCTAACACAGGTGGTGCTGGACAGGCCACGTGCCCTGGCTGGACACTTTCTCTGCCCCGTGACCACACGCAGCCTCAGCCAAGCCCTGGACCCCACCCTTGGACTCAGCCGGTGCCCAATTCTGCTCTACACCGAGCCCTGGCCCCGGGGACTCTGATCGTAGCATGTGACCTGGAGGCCCACTCTCAGAATGGGGACTGACGTCCTGCTGCTCCAGGGCTGCATGCACGGGCCACAGACCCAGGGCGGTCCCAGGGGCATTCTTAGCCAGCATGGCACTGCCCACATTCAAGACACGTCACACAACCACTGCCCAGCTCCGCAGCCAGCAACATCTCCCTCAGCGCCCAGGCTGCCAGGTGGGCACGCCACGTCCTGCCCCGTGGCGGTGCACAGAGATGCACAAGGGGAGGGGGGGCTGCTCCTGGTGCTGTGTGGGCCCGTGTTGCTTGTGGGGTGAGGACAGGTTCGGTGCGTGGGCCCTGTGGTACTGAGTGACACACCAATACCTCATCAGCCATCAGCCCTGGACCCAGTGGCTTTGCTAGGTCTTGGAGACCCCGGTCTGTGGGGTCAGCCCTGCAGAGCCACAGGCCCTGGGCACCTGCCCCTCCCAAAACAGGGGGTGCTCCATGGGGGCCCCTTGCAGATCCCGACTCCAGGAGTCCAAGGGATACCCAAGCACTAGGCCAGAGGCCTCCAGGGGCCAAAGAGAGCAGCCTTTGGGACTGCCCTCCCCAGACACTCACAGAGCAGCACACACACCTCAAAGGAAACTGCCTGCCCAGTGGCCTCAGGGCACAGGGACCCCTGTGGGAGACCCCCCCGCACTGGGTCAAATCGCTGCCCCCAGCCCCACAGCCGTGATCAGCCCTGCAGGCCTGGCCCTGCCCAAACCCCAGGCGGTGCCACTGCAGAGCGGAAAGCATGGCCGGCTCAGGGCACCTAGGCCTGCAGCTGGGATGCCCCCACCCTGTCCTCAGGCTTGGCAGCCACTTCCCTACTCCCTGCCTCAGTGCCCACGAGGGGAGGTCCGGCCCTGTCCCAAGCACTCTCCCTCGGGAATTCAACACGTCAGTTGCTGTCAGCAGCAGGGCAGGCCACTCGGAGCAGCTCACAGGCACCAAAGACTCCCGTGATGCAGGTGAGCCCAGCGGCCTGTGGACCTGGAGTGGCTGATCCACCAGGGGTCACAGAAGTCAAGGCTGGGTCTCAGTCTAGGGCAGGGAACCACAGGGTGAGCAAACCTGAGTTCCTGCAGCCTCCAGGGCTGCAGAAAAGGACCAAGCACCTGGGCCACACCAGTGCCACCCCCGCCAGGCCCTTCCTTCTCAGCCCCACATGTCCACCCTTGCCATGAAGCACCCCCAAATCAGGTCTGCCTCTGCCCATAGAACCCTGGGCTGCAAGAACCTGCCCTGCAGGAGACAATGCGGCCTCCCTGGGGGGTGGATCCGGCCACCCCAGGCCTTCACAGGCCTGAGAGGACCCAGGTCCTCCTCCAGCCCCACCCCACCAGGAGGCCCAGTGACCAGGCCCATCCCCCAAGCCCCATCACAAGGACCAGTGACCAGGCCCATCCCCCAAGCCCCATCACAAGGCCCAGTGCCCGGGCCCATCGCCCAAGGCCCACAGCCCAGGCCCCTTGTCCAAGGCCAGCCACTGGGTCTACATGCGTCTCCCAACCAGCCCGGCCCACTCTGCCCATGGGTCCCAGCCTCATGCACCGCTGTGAGCAGCAGCAGCTGAGTACGCCCCAGTGCTCCAAGTTCTGCCATGGCCGCCACTGGGGGCGTTTGAGGCCAGCCCCTGCCTGTCTTGTGGGGCTGAGTCCTTCTGTCCACTCTGTGGCCCTCAAGAAGGAGCTGGTCCTGCTTCCGGGGCTTCGTCCCCAAAGTCCTTCCGGCAGCTCCCAGCAAGGGGAGGGTCCAGCGGGGCTCTGCTTCAAAGGCTGGGCCACCATATGCAGAGGATGGCGAAGGAGGTCCTGGCGCGGTATCTTGAGGAGGAGAGGAGGTGCGGTGGGAGGAGGCACGGAGGCAGCAGGAGGAGGCACGGAGCCAGCGTCACCCTTGGAGCTAGGGGCAGCTACGGGCTGCAGACGAGGCCCGACTGGACAGAAACGCCTGGCTTCTGGTGGTCCCTGGAGTGGGCCCGTGGGCTCGGAAGGGGGCACAGCGTGCCTGACAGGCTGAGAGTCACCAGATAGCACCGCACGTGGGGCTTCCAAGTGGGCCCAGAGGGAAGGGCCTGAGGAAGGAGGGGAGGCCACTGCAGGCCAGAGTGAGGCACAGTGTTGGGTGGGGAAGAGTCAAGCTGGGGCCCAGGCTCCTCCCTGGCTCTGCCCAAACTCCTCAACTGTGACCAATGAATGGACAGGTCACCTCCTGCTCCCTGGGAGCTACAGCAAGGGCCAGCTGGCTGGAGGGGCATATGGGCTGAGGCTCCTCCCGCCTGCTGGCTGGCCTTGTCTTCTCATGGTAGCTGTACCCTGGGGCTCTGGGGCTGGGGGAGAGCGGAGGGAAGCCCTCCTTCTTCCCAGACACCCGTCTTCAGACTCTGGGGCCAGCCGGGCCCTGCTGCCCTGCATGGGAAAGTAGGGCCTGCTCCCTGCTGGGACCCACTGGTTTGGAAGACCTGGCTGCCTAAGGACAGCTGTGCTCACCGCCGGGCTGCATTTGGAAGGGGAGGGCCGCCTGTGGAGAGGAAGGCCAGGCCGGGGCCCGGGGCCAAACAGGACTCCTGGCCACACGACATCAGGCGGGAATGGCAGAGGCCAAGATGGGGGCCTTGGAGGGCACCCTGGGCTGCACCCGCTGCTGCTGCGCATTGGGGAGCTCTGCCCTCGTCTCTGCCCCTCACCAGGCACTGGTCCCAGCAGCCACCTTGTGACCGTCTCCCCATGGTAGCGCTCACCTCTCTACAGTGACGTGGAACTAGGCCCCAGCATCCCATCTGGACACCTGGTGGGCATGGCTTGAAGTGGTGTCTACGGTCGAGCCCCTTGGCAGCACAATGCTTGGCAACGCCGGGAGGACCCTGAGCTGGGACCCCAGGCGTGAACTGCAGCCCTTCCACTCCCGAGACAGGCACAACCCTCCCTGGCCCCGACCCTTGGTTTTCCCACCTAAAAGAAGAGATGGGCCAGGAGGGTGGCGGGCCATCTCCATGGGCCTCTGGGTCTCCCTCGGAGGGTCTCCCGCTTGGGAGCTGGCGCAGAAGGCTCAGCCCACTTGCCGGCCCTGCTTGCCCCAGGGCAAGGTGGTCCTGGGGGACAGGTTGTGGGGAAGGCCCACTTACTTGGCAGGGGCTCCGTGGCCTGGCCCTCGCCTTGAGGACCGTGGGCGGAAAAGGTCTCTGCCACCACGCGCTCCACAGGCGTGAGGAGGCCGGGGGCGGGGCCGCCCTCTGCCAGCTTCTTGCGCACAGCGCCTCGCAGGTCCCGCCACTTGTGCTTGAGGTCACCCAGGTCGCGGCGGCAGTAGCCCAGCGCGTTCACTGCCTGCAGGATACGGTTCCACACGCGGTGCTTTCTGGCAGGTGTGCCCCGCAGCGCCCCGAACAGCAGCGGGTAGTGGCGCCTCACCCTCTGCACCAGCACCTCCGTCTCCTGGGGGCTGAAGTTGGGCTTGCGTGTCTTGGTGCGGGAGTGGGGGCCCGGCCGCAGGGGTGTGGAGCCCGGCCCGACACCTGGCAGCAGGGCCACCACGGCCGGCTCAGGACTGCAGCTCTGCCGGCACACAGCTTTGCTGCTGCTGGACCCTGGAAAGGCACCAGAGGCTGAGCAGCGGGCAGAGACCCTGGGGAGAGTAGCCAGGTTCGGGGTCACAGGTCATCACAGGCCCTGCATCTGTGCACAGTGGCCAGGCCTCGCGTCGGCACCCAGCATAGGCAGCCTGCATCCACTGTACTGGGGCCCTTCTGTCTCAGCTACGCTCTAGGCCTCCTGCCTGTCCACCCGACAGGTGCCCTCTGCCCTCCCTGGGGCCCTGACCACGTGTGGTGGGTCAGCCCTGGTTTGTCCCCCTCCCCACGACGGCTCCCTTCCTTGAACTGCTGGCATGAGTGCCCCTCGTGATCAGTCCTTCACTGGGACTGATCAATCCGCCACTGGGACTGGGTGGGCACCTGGAGTGGACAAAGCGCTCCACACACTCAGCACATCCCAGCCCGCGACAGCTGGCCAGGGGCAGAAATGGCTACAGCCACCTCTGGAAGCTGATAGTGGGGAGAAGGCAGGAGGACAGGGAGACAGGAGGGGTCCTGGGGAAAGGAGGTGGTAAGGGAGTGATAGGGCAGCCCAGCAGGCCCTGTATGCTGCCACAGAGCAGCTGGAGGGGGCCACAGAGCAGCTGGAAGCCCAGGCTCCGAGGGGATTGAGAGGCGAGCCTGGCCCAGCCCCGCCCCAGGGAGCAGAGGGTGCTTGAGCCTGTCACTCTTCTCCTTGGGACACAGCACAGCTCCCGGGAAGAGGACGCCAGCCGCCTCAGGTCTCTGGACACACTGCCAGTTGTCAGAGCAGGAGGGACCAGGAGGCTGTTCTCAGCACAGGCCCCAAGGTGAGGCCACAGCTTGGCCAGGGCACGGAGGGAGAGTGGGTGGGAGGGGCGGGGCCCGAGAGTCCTGGTGGGCAGCTGAGTGCTTTAACCAAAGGCCTGTGGGCACCAGGGGCAGCCTGGCTCTTCCTCAACTGAGGAAAAGAGCCACCCAGCCAGAGCCAGGAGCCCCTGCCCCACCGGCCTGGGAGCCAGGGCTCCTGGCAGCAGCAGGTATGGACAGGGCGGGATGAATGGGTCAGAGCCCTTGAGTGGGAGCGGGGAAGACACCAAAACACAGCAGGGATGGGGTCCCTATGGGAGGGGAGCAAGGTCAGCATCCCCTCAAAAGCCCCCTGCAAACCTGGAGCCCCACCATGGTTGGGGGCTGCACAGGCAGGCCAGGGCCGCTGTGTGACTACAGTGGGAAGAGGACATGAGGGACTCTGGCTCTCCACAGCAGAGGAGGCCAGAGCACATGGAGTCAGAACTGGACGCAGTCACCCCGGGGTTAGGGTCAGGGTTAAGGGGACCCAGAGCTTTTAGACCTCATGGTGAGGACCTCTCTAGGGAGGTCCATGGGCAACCCCATGGAGACAGAGGAAGGGCTGTGGCCCAGGGTGGGGGGGCAACCAAGGCAGGTGGGGGCACTGGGGAGTCGGCGGGCCTGGGCGGGGTCACCGGGCACTGTGACCTCTGTCGCATCTGTCTGGGAAGGCCCCTCCCTTGCCCTGGGTGAGGGTTTCCTGAACGGAGCCTCCAGCCTCCCTGGCTCCACGCTCAGCCCCTTCATCCCCACCTCTCGCCTGTCAGGTCCTCGGCTGGCTGCCTCCAGCGGCAAAGGGTGGGGCTTCTCCCGGACACTCAGAGGCAAGGCACAAGACTGTGGGCCTCCCACTTCCCGCCCCCACATAGAGCCTGGCACTAAGGTAGGGCCTGACTCTGGGGACCAAGGCATCCCTGCTGCTTCACTTCCTTTTCCAGAGGAATGCAGGGCTGAGAGCCCACGGTGCTGGCTGGGAGGTGTCCTGGCTTTCGGTGCAGCCCCTCTTCTTGTGGATGCAGGGAGTTCAGGACACCACGCCCTGGCCAGGCCTGCACGTTTCCATGCCGCTCTCCCCACATCCCCTCAAGCACGGGCATATCCATAGCAGAACCAGAGCTCCAGCCTCCCCATCTCTGCAACCTAACAACCCTATCCACCCCAGAACAGCCTCACTGTGGGGAGTCTCTGGACAGAGGCCCAGGATGAAGGCGTGAAGGCCAGTATCTGTCAATGAGCGGAGCAGGGGCCAGCATCTGTCAGTGATCAGGGTGGGGCCAGCGTCTGTCAATGAGCAGAGGCGGGGCCCATGTCTATCAAAGAGCGGAGCGGGGGGCCAGTGTCTGTCAATGAGCAGAGCAGAGGTGGGGCCAGTGTCTGTCAATGAGCAGAGTGGGGGCCAGTGTCTGTCAATGAGCGGAGGCGGGGCCAGTGTCTGTCAGTGAGCAAAGTGGGGGCCAGTGTCTGTCAGTGAGCGGAGGCGGGGCCAGTGTCTGTCAATGAGCAGAGGGGAGGCCAGTGTCTGTTAATGAGCGGAGGTGGGGCCAGTGTCTATCAATGAGCGGAGGAGAGGCCACTGTCTGTCAATGAGCAGAGGCGGGGCCAGTGTCTTTCAATGAGCAGAGGCGGGGCCAGTGTCTTTCAATGAGCAGAGGCAGGGTCAATGTCTACCAATGAGCAGAGACAGGCCACTGTCTGTCATTGAGCAGAGGCAGGGTCAATGTCTACCAATGAGCAGAGACAGGCCACTGTCTGTCAATGAGCAGAGGCAGGGTCAATGTCTGTCAATGATCAGAGGCGGGGCCAGTGTCTTTCAATGAGCAGAGGCAGGGTTAGTGTCTGTCAACGAGCAGAGGCAGGGACAGTGTCAATGAACAGAGGCGGGGCCAGTGTCTGTCAGTGAGGGGAGCAGGGACCAGGGTCTGTCAATGAGCAGGGTGGGGGCCAGTGTCTGTCGATGAGCAGGGTGAAGGCCAGTGTCTATCAATGAGCGGGTACCAGTGTCTGCCAATAAGCAGAGGCGGGGCCAGTGTCTGTCAATGAGCAGAGTGGGGGCCAGCGTCTGTCAATGAGCAGAGTGGGGGCCAGGGTCTGTCAATGAGCAGAGGCGGGGCCAGTGTCTGTCAAAGAGCGGAGCGGGGGCCAGTGTCTGTCAGTGAGCAGAGTGGGGGCCAGCGTCTGTCAATGAGCAGAGTGGGGGCCAGGGTCTGTCAATGAGCAGAGGCGGGGCCAGTGTCTGTCAAAGAGCGGAGCGGGGGCCAGTGTCTGTCAGTGAGCAAAGGGGAGGCCAGTGTCTGTCAATGAGCGGAGCAGGGACTAGTGGCAACGAGCGGAGCAGGACTGAAGGAAGACAGGGCAGGAGGGGAGGGAGCAGATGCTCAGACCCGGACCCCAACCTGGGCCTGGATCCTCTCAGAGGCTGCTCCACCCACCCTTAGGTGAAGGGGTGAGGGCTGGGGGCTGGCAGGCAGGCCCTCAGGGCAGCAGGCGGCCCGAGGCTGGGGCAAGTACCCACCGACAGCTTCTCCTTGCTCTGACACCATGGAGGCCAAGTCCTTGATGATCTGATTCACATCCAGCAAGTTGCTCTGTGGAAACAACACAGAGCCACATCAGGAGCAGGGCTGTGGGGCAGACACCAAGGGCACCTGAAAGTTCCCATGGAGCCTAGGGCGGGCCCGGGCGACACCTGCAGAATCAGGAACCAGAGAACAGCTGGGGACCAGCTGGTCTGTCCACTTCCTGTGAGAGAAGGCATGACTGGGTCCAGAAAGGGCCAGGGGTGAGCCCAGGGTCACCCCAAAAGTCAAAGACAGGGCAGGGATCTAAGTGCTCCATCTCCTGACTCTGAGGCCAAACCCCAACCTCTCCAGGTGTCCTAGGGGCTGTGAGCTGCTTCCCTGGGTACAGAAGTCCCAGCGTCTGTCCCCGGGATTTGCAGTCTAGTGAAGGACAGCATCCCCAGCACTGTAAAGGCCTCACTGCAGGAGAGCAGAGAATGTCTAGCGCAGATACACCATCCCCACTTGCCTGGGGGCTCCTGGACAGAAGGGGCTACCTTTCCCTCTCTGTGTAACAGCACTGAGCATGGGCCAGCACACAGGCACTGCTCAGCAAATCCTAAAGAAGTGGGATAGATGGACGAATGGGTTCAGAGGAGTGGACAAAAGGGTGGATGGGTAGATGGAAGGATGATGGACAGATGTGTGAATAGGTGGGTGGACAAATGGAATGGTGGATGAGTGGGTGGATGGATGAATAGATGGGTGAGTGGATGGGTGGATGGATGGGTAGGTGGATGGATGGATGGGTAGGTGGATAGGTGGTTGGACAGATGGGTGGGTAGATGGATGGGTGGGTGGATAGATGTATAGATGGGTGAATGGATGGGTGGGTGGATGAATGGATGGGTGGGTGGGTGAATGGATGGGTGGGTGGGTGGGTGGATGGATGGATGGATAGATGGGTGGGTAGACGGATGGGTAGATGGATGGGTGGGTGGGTGGGGTGGGTGGACGGATGGATGGGTGCATGGCTGGGTAGATGGATGAATAGATGGGTGAGTGGATGGGTGGATGGATGGGTAGGTGGATGGATGGATGGGTAGGTGGATAGGTGGTTGGACAGATGGGTGGGTAGATGGATGGGTGGGTGGATAGATGTATAGATGGGTGAATGGATGGGTGGGTGGATGAATGGATGGGTGGGTGGGTGAATGGATGGGTGGGTGAGTGGGTGGATGGATGGATGGATAGATGGGTGGGTAGACGGATGGGTAGATGGATGGGTGGGTGGATGGATGGATGGGTGCATGGCTGGGTAGATGGGTGGATAGGTGGGTGGGTGGGGAGATGATGGATGGATGGATGAGGGATAAATGGATGATGGGATAGATGAGTGGGTGAATGGATGGAAGAGTGAATGGAAGATATGTGGACGGATGATGGACAGGTGGGTGGGTGGGTTGGTCAATGAGCAGCTAGGTGAATGGTTGCTCCAGTGCTATCCAAGGACTGAGTGGCTCCATGAAGCTAGTGAACAGAGTAAGGAACAGAAACGTGGGCCAGGAGGACTTCGGGTACCCCTCCATCCCGGTATACTGTGCTGGCCTCTTCCATCTTCCATACTGTCTACCTTTACCCTAACTCCTTTTGCCCAGTAAAGTGGCCCTGATGATCCTAAGGGATGTGGCCACGCCACTCTCAGAGCACACACCTGGGCTGTGCTTCAGGCAGGGCACATACCATCCCCTTCACACCTGGCACCCACCCAGGGGCATCCTAGCACCCATCTAACAGAGCAGGGAGTAGGGGCTCAAGTGGTCCCATGACCTCTAGGGCCTCTCAGAAAGGGGAAGAGTTGAGACTCAGACCCCTGCCCACCAGATGCCCACTCCTTCCCTGACTGCCACGCTGCACCTAGGACGGCTCCTCCGTTGGCCAGATGCATGGCCCTGGGCAAGCCTGGTCACCTCAAGCCAGGTTTGCTCACTTATCACCCGAACAAAACCAACCCTCCTCACATTGCACCTGGCACATGGCTGGGTTCCAGCCAAGTCCAGGGGAAGCTCCTTCAGGCCTGCCGTGACCCCTGCCCTGGCACACCCGTCCAGTCAGCAGCTCATTCCAGAGCTGGGACTGATTTCCATGAGGGTCACTTCACCCCACTGCAAAATGTTACAAGGGAATTCATTTTCTCTTTAGGAGTATTCTGGGAAATGAAGCAATTAGCATGACCTTAAACTGACACGTAGTATCAACTGCAATTCAATTATCAGGCTTAAATGTGATACAGAGGCAGGCAGTCCCTCTGCAGGAACTGGGCAGTGGCTGGGAAGGTAGCGAGAAGGTGGGGCCCAGGGGTCAAGGCTTCGGTGTGCGTCTCTGGCATGGCAATGGGGGCAACAGCGAATGAAAGGATGCGTGTGGGTTGGCCCGGGCCGGTTTCTGGTCTCCTCGTCACCACCACCTTCTGCCGGAGTGAGGTCACGGGCTCTGGAGACCAAGCTTAGGCTCCATCCTACAACGGGGACATCAAGGTCATGAAGCATTGCTCAGCCAGGTGGGTCCCCACCTCCACAGGCTTCCCAGTTATAGACCTGACCCCGTCAGAAGCCAGGCATGACCTCGCCACCACCAACTTCGACCCTGGCCACTGGGCATACCCAGGCCTGGTGCCCTGGTGCACCCTGAGCCTGGTCTTGGTGGCTCATGGCCTCAGGGACTTGCAGGGGCCTTCCCAAGGGCTTCACAGGCAGACGCATCTCCCCACGCGGAGTGTGACTCACCCATTATTGCCCCATTTGACAGGGAAGACAGAAACTGAGTCACTGAGAGGGTTAGTGACTGCCCAATGACACACAGCTGGAAAATGCTGGAATCCGGATCCAACCCACATTTAGGCAGACTCCAACCCAGGTCACTACCACAACCAACGCTGGGTGGCACCCAAGGCCACCCTCCAGGATGTGGAACCCAGGACCCCGGCCAGATCTCAGGGACAGTGGGCCACCCTCCAGGTCGTGGAACCCAGGATCCCGGCCAGATCTCGGGGATGGTGGGCCTCCCTTCAGGACGTCCCATGCCGCAGCCACCGGCACGGGGTGGGCCTCGCGTGTGTGGACCAATCAATCTGCTTCCCATCAGCAGGCGCAGAGAAAGGCCACACTGGCATGATGCTGCTGTGTCCCTGGGGGGAAGCATGGCTCCGAGCCCCTGCCCAGCCTGTGGGGATGTAGCTTTGGTGAGAGATGCCAGGGAGGGGTGTGGCTGGGCAAGGCGAGTCCAGTGCCTTTGAGGGGCTTGGGATGCCCAGCTGCTGGGGCAGGGTGGAAGAGGGGCAGCTGCGAGTCCCTGAGGCTCGGCCTCAGTGTTCCAGGCACGCCTCTGTGCACACACAGCCACTGCACTGGGCGTTCCCTGCTGACAACAGAGTCAACTTCCATAACCCCGAAAGCGCGGGCTGGGACATGGTGTTCCCAAGACAGGCAGACCCTGTGGCGCCCACAGGGCACAGATGGCCTTCGTTCTAGGTTTTGGGGGAGGCCCCCAGAGGCAGTGGCCGAGGTGATTTTCCATCTCATCGCCGACACTCACTGCCGCTGCCGGGCTTCACAGAGGGCTTGCTCCTCCAGGGCCCCGGGGCCTCCTGGGCAGAAGGGTTTTGTAGTCAGTGCTGGTGCTGAGGACGGCTCACAGGAGCCGGCACTGGTGGAGCCCCCTGCTATCCCTGCCAACCTTACCAGCAACACGTCAGGCCCGCAGACAGAGGAGCTGGTGGGGGGTGGGCACGCGTTCTCTGGGCTAGGGCTGCTGCCGGGGCTCCTGCCCACTCATTGCTGGACTCAGCAGAGAAGCAGCAGGAACAGTGATAACTGCCCATTGGGATGAGCTAAGACACAGAATGTTAATTTGCACCACAGCCGGCACAGGGGACACACAGACTCCAAGCCTTCAGTGCAGTGGGTGTGCCTCCTGTGAGAGGGGACCATGGCTCCTGGCACCACAGCTTCAAGAGGCTGGGCCGGCAAGGCTGGCAGGGCCTCAGGGCTGCATGCCGAGAGGTTCCCACTCCCTGACCTCTTACGAGCAAACGCAGCATTTGTGCGAAGCCTGCTCTTCCTCATTTTAGGCACCCCTCTCTTTAAGACGCCTGGCACTCAAACATTGGCCTGGTCCCACTTCCCTGCAGACGGGTGAGCTGCCAGCCGGCCCAGCCCACTCGGAGGCACCCCCTGCCGAGGCGCTCACTGATGAGTGAACATCGTTCACCTCGAACAAAGCGGGAAGCAAAGCCTGAACAGCAGCTCCAGCTCCAGGCAAGCAGCCACAGTTAAGAAACCCCTGACCCTTGTTTTCTGGAAAATGGCTCACCACAGAGAACCACTTCCCACAGGCCCTGGGCAGGGCCAGCTGGACCCAGTCCTTGGGGAGCACTCTCTGTATAGAAGGGAAAGGACGCTGAACTCGGACAGTGAGCCTGGGGCCCCTCCCTGCTCCCCAACCTGAGGCTGGAGGCCACAGCCCCACGACCCCTCCTGGCGACTGAGCTGGGGATCTCACGGAACCAACTGAGAGGGCTGCTCAGGGCACAGGCAGCCCCAGAAACCCAGGTCCTGCCACATCAGCCACACGAGCTGCGGGCTACGTACACACCACCGTGCACACCCCATCTCAGGACGGGGCAGGGTGCACCCTGGCCCTGAGGCCTGCCCTAGAGGCCCCGGATGTGAAGGGATGGGCCACATCTACCGGGCAACCCCAAGCCCTCTGCAGAGGAGCCTCCTGGAGGGAGCAGGGAGCCTGAGGCACTGCCTGCCTTTGTGTCTCCTCCTCCATCATCGGAGGCTGCCGGGACTTCCTGGGGATTCTCCTTCGTCCTGGCCCAGTGCTGGTCTCAGAACGAACAGAGGAATAAAGAGCTGAACACAGCCTGTGGCTGCGAGAGCCGGGCAGGCGCAGTGGGGCTGGGACCTGCAGCTGGGCCTGTCGCTGACGGTGCAGGCAGATCCCAAGGATGGGCTCAGAGAGGGCCCCACCGCAAGAGCCAGAGGAGGGCCTATCAGGCATGCAGCTGGCATGGGTGGGCCCCCCCAGGCACTGTGGGCCCTGGGCCCTGTGCACCTGGGCAGGCCTCGGCTCCTGAGGAGGAAGCTTGGGGCAGGCACAGCTCCACTCCCAGGCATACCTGGGGGACTTGCCAGAGATCTGGGCTCCCCCACAGGCCTAGGTGGGAGCCTAGTTCCAGGCAGAAGCCCAGTCCTCAGTCCTGGGGTGACAGAGAGGCCAAGGCCAGGCCTGAGAAGGGTGGGGCCTGCACGAGGGGCTGGGACTGCCCCGATGGAGCCCTCCAGGGCAGCAGCAGTCCTGGTGCTGTTCTCGGGGGACAGGCAGGCTATGCCCTGGCACGGCAGCCAGAGAGCGGGAGAGCGGGGGAGAGACCCAGAACTTGGCAGATGGTTAAATCATGCAATTATTTGTCAGACTGCTTCTAAAACCAGAACTCATTAAAAGCTCTCCTGGAATTTTCTTTCTCTTCTTTCAGTGGCACGGTGGAAAAAGCCCCTTGCACGAGACATAATAAAACCTTGGTGTGTGTGTGCCTGTGTGTTCCCTTCACTTTCCAGAATGAGAAGTCAAAACACCGCTGCATTTTTCTCTATCACACCATCTCTTCTTATAATTAGGATCCTGGCAACCATCCACCTACAAAGACGACTATTCCAGTTAATGGAGCCACCAAATCGTATGCGTTTATTTGTCCACTCACCCATTTATAGCTAAAGATCAGCCAGGTCAGGCACCTTCAGGCTGTGCAATGCCAGCCACAGGGCAGGTCTGCTGGGCTCTGCCTGGGGCCTTGGAGCCCTGCCTGGGCCATCTCCACATCCCATCCTCCGCCCTCCCAGGCCTGCCAGGTAGCCATGGCAACAGAGCAGCTGGCGTATTCTGAGCTCTGTACCTGGGTCAGGTGATGCCCGCTCAGGAGCTCCAGCAGGTGAGATGGGCTTGGCGAGGGAAACCCAGTGCAGACACAGAGGGGCAGGTAGGCAGAGCTGGCGGGGAGCAGACACCAGCTCTGGACCAGTGCCCCGGTGAGCCTGCTGCTGCACGCTGGCAGTGGACCGAAGGGCATGCGTCTGTTCCCTCCAACCTCTCCAGCCCAGGGAGATGAATCGCTGCCTGCCACACACTGCTCAGGACTGGTGTCCTCAGTTGGGGATTAAGTCACTGGCTCCTGGGGCGCTGGCTCTTTCCATGCCTGGCTCTGGACCTGCGGGTGGCCT
Organism: Symphalangus syndactylus; assembly: GCF_028878055.3. Taxonomy (NCBI): domain Eukaryota; kingdom Metazoa; phylum Chordata; class Mammalia; order Primates; family Hylobatidae; genus Symphalangus; species Symphalangus syndactylus. Next base: position 141,212,250 of record NC_072429.2, read on the forward strand.
TGGAGACAAATCCCACCATCCTCATCTCAGAAAGGCCAGGGAGAGTCAGCTCGCGAGCATCGCGGTGAGGATGGCCTTGTGCTGGAGTAGGGCACCTGGGCTCGAATCCCAGCCCCACGGCATGTGAGCTGTGTGACCCTGGGCAAGCAATGGGCCTGCTCCAAGCCACTGTCATCTCTGACAAAATCTGAACGTAGGAGTGTTCACTCTCACAGAGCTCTGGTGTGGGCTGAGACGCATATAAATAATGTCGGCAGGGCCCTGTCATTAAACACAGAGCCTCCACGGAGTCCCAGGATACAAACACACTCACCCAGTCCCCGACCCAGCCCTCCTCCACCCACCCCACCCAGCACCGCCACCCACCCATTTGTTCATTCAGCAGCCACTGGGTGCCAGGCAGCGTCAGGCCGGTGAGCTGCTGCGAACACAGACGTGACCGCAACAGGCAACGCCGCTGCGAACACAGACGTGACCGCAACAGGCAACGCCGCTGCCTCCACGGGCTTACGTTCGAGTGGCGAGAGATGAATCCTTACAAGAGAACCCAACAGTGTGTGGGGCGAGCGCGGGAGCGGCGGGGGTTAGAGGGCACCCCTGGAGTCAGGGCCTGCAGGTGAAGAGGAGCCAGCTGCTCAGGCGTCGGGCGTAGGGTGCTCTGGGCCTCGGACAACAGGAACCAAGAGCAGGGGTGGCTGGGCCTGCCCAGGGAACTGTGAGATGTGGGGTGAGGAGTGAGGGAGAGGACAGTCCATTGGGAGTACGGGGTCAGCTGCCTCTCCCTCGGACGGTCACAGCAACGCACGCCACCCCCGCCCCCCTCCACCTGCTTCAAGCAGAATGTGATAGAAGGGACGCAGTAGAGTTTCTGAGGCTCGGCTTCCTTCTGGCTCTGCCGGGGTCCTGGCAGCATCCTCCAGGGCCCAGCCTCCATGCCGGGAGGAAACCAGGCCGTGGGAGAGGCCAAGCGTGGAGCTCCGGCCCAGAGCCCAGCCCGCGTCCCAGCCAGTAGCCAGAACACCAACACGAGACAGGGGCAGCCGAGCCTTCCCGAGAGTCTCCACCCTTGGCTGTCCGAGCTAGTGGACAGGGAAAGCAGTCTCAGCTTTGCCCTGTTGGATGTTCTGACCCACAGAACCCACAAGCTTCCCCCGCGGAAGAGAGGTGAGGGCCGGAGAGGAATGGCGGAGTGCCGAGAACCAGTGGTGGGCAGTCAGGGGCGGCACCCTTTTTCATGGGAGCTTTTGAAGATGGGCATGACTGCAATGTGCTTGCTGATGGGCAGAATCGGAAGAGGGAGACGGGAGGGCCCAAGATCGGCGTGTGGAGGCAGTGGGGGGGCGGGGCATGGCCAGGGCGGGAGCCACAGGCTAGCTGTGGTGCAAGCAGCTCACCCAGGGCCCCGGGAGTGGAGGCCGGCCAGGCCCCAGGAGGCTGTGGAGGCGCTCTTCTAAGGGCTTGTTTCTCCGTGGAATGAGAAGCAAGGTCAAGGTCAACGTCACCAGTGGGGTGAGGACAGGAAAAGAGAGCACACATGAAACAAACCACGGGAAGACTGTTGCAGGCCCCCAGGACGCCACCTAAGCCCCAAAGCGCATTGAGCATGGAGCCCTACTCCTGGCTGCACCAGACCCACCAAGGGCCTTTCAGAGCCCCAAAGAGCCAGTTCCCAGCCCTATCCCAGACCAACGTGGGCAGAACCCATTTCGCCAGGTGCCCCACCAGTGTGGATCCACAGCCCCGCACCACCACAGAAGCACACCCCTGTCAGTCGGGCTCTTCACGGGGTGGCAAGCTCCACCTCCCCCACACTCTGCACACAGCACGTGGAGGGTCACCTGTCAGACCACGGCTCGCCTTTCCTGCCCCAGAAGCCCCAGGACCCCACATGAAGAAATCCCGGGACTCCGGCACTTCCTAGTCTTGAGTGCTTTCCTTCCTCAGGAGTCCCCAAGAAAACGCAAACCCCTCCCTTGAGCAGCCGCACCGCAGGCCAGCGGCAGCATCTGCTGCTCTTCTCAGTGGCACCGACACCCCAGCTGGCAGCAGTGCAAGGCTAACCCCTTAGCGGACAGTGAGCTGCTGAGCCAACAGCAAAGCCCAGGGTTCACCTCCTCACCCCAGAGCTTGGCCGCATTCCCGAGGCAGAGGGCCGGGACGCTTGAAGGAGGGAGGGGCAGGTGGAGAGCCCCAGTGCAGCAGGAGGGTGGGTGTGGGGCACGTGGACAGCCACGGCCACACCTCCTGGCCCAAGTTCCTCCCAGGCCTGAGTTCTCACCAGGCAGTTACACTCCACCGTGGCACTTTCACCCTGAGGCCAGCACATTGTGCCCATTTTACAGATAAGTAAACCACGCTCCAGGAGAGACCTGCCCAGGGTCACGTGGCCCAGTGGTATGGCTGTGCCTGAGCCTGGGATCCTGGACCAGCACCTACTTCTCCTTGGCTAGAAGACGCCTGAGGCCTGCCGGCTCCCCTCCCCAGGGGACAAGGGAGCTTCCTGGAGACCTGGCTGTCATCCCTCCCACCAGCCTGGCAGCCAGACAGCTCTAGCCACCTCGGATCGAGGGTCATCTCCTGCTAACTGGGTGCTATTGGTGTTCAGACGCCACCTGTTGGCTCTGCCCTGGAGCATCTGCCCACACACTGCGGGGATGCATTTCAGCCCCACGGGGCCCTCAGCAAGCAGGAAATGGGGCTGCAGTGGGGGCAGCAAGCAGGAAGTGGGGCTGCAGTGGGGGCAGCAAGCAGGAAGTGGGGCTGCAGTGGGGGCAGGAGAGGAGTGGCCACACTGGCCCAGCCTTGGCACTAAGCTTCCCCTGGCCACCACGGCCACCCTATTCTTCATCTTGGCCAAATAAAAAAGGTTACCTAGGCTCCACCTGGAGGGGCAGGGACAGGGGCAGGGGCAGCCCACCCAGGGGGCAATGAGGAGAGGGAGTAAGGGAGCCCAAGGCGAGGAGGAAAGAGCAAGCTGCTACAGGGTCTGCAGAGGGCCGGGACCCCCTGGGGACCTCAGAGGATGCAGAGTGGCCAGAGGGAAGGTGGAGGGTGGTGTGAGGAAGGGCACTGGAGGTGAGAAGCAGCAAAGGCCAACAGGGTGCCCAGGGCCCCTGGGAGAATCGAAGGGCATGAGTTTGCAGGGACGAGGCAGGGATCAATCACCTCACTAACACCTGGGGCAACAGCAAGGGCCCAAACACCAGGCTGAGGGCTATCCTTTGTCCTTCATGCCCTCACCCACAGCGACACACGGACTGGTTTGCAAAGCACTTTGCAGTCACTACCTCAAGGGCCTTCTCATTCCCAACCACCTGGCAGGAGTCGGAGACCAGGGCTCAGAGAGTGGCCTGGGAGGCACTGGGCACAGTTCTGGCCTGGGCTCCTGGCGGCAGCTGGCGGCCTTGCTGTGTGGCCATGGGCACCCTGCCTCCTCTGGGAGTCCCGCAGCTCAGTGCAGAGGGTGGAGGCAGCTGTCCTGGAAGCCAGCTCTCTCCCAGCCAAGGCCAAGAGGAGGTGGGGCCGGTCAGCAGGGTCCATACAGGGCCGGCACAGCTGCGGGTGCTCGGAGGGCCTGGCTGGACAGGCAGTCAGCTGAGGGTCAGCAGACAGCCCTACGGAGGAGCTGCTGCTGCGGGGACGGGCAGTGGCTCCTGGACACGACCTAATTGGATGCTCAGACACCGCCTCACCCACACCGGGGCTCACACTGCTGCTCAGACACAATTAAAGCTCACACTCCCGGTGATGAGATGGGAATGGCCTCTCCATCTTCTCCCCCATCCAGACAGGGCCGCTGGCCAGGGGGCTGCCAGCCGCCAGCACTCGCCTCCGCGGCACCTGGATACCCAACACCCGGAGTCCTGGGAGGCTCGGGGCTCCAGCCCGGGACCAGCAGCAGGGTCTACCCAAGGCTGGAAGGCCAGAGACAGGATACCTCAGCTCAGGCAGGGAGAGGAGCCCCAGGGAGGCGAGTGAGTACACAGTGGAGACAGACAACGCCCCGGGACCCCACGAGCCTTTTCCCACCCGAGCAACCCATATGCAGACTCAGCTCCCATGTGACTGGCACAACCCCTCCCACCACAACCCTCACCTGGGAGATGGCGGGCAGCCCCAGGTGAAAGGTTCAAATGCCAGTGCTGCCAGGCCCTGCACCCTCCAGAGACAGATGGCACTCGGGTCGGAGTCAGACTGCCTGGGTTCCAGCCCTGCGGCCTCCCCCACTGGGAAGGGGGAATGGTGTCCTCCCTGGAGGGGGCTTGTGCACTGAGCCGGCCCCAGGTCCTGTTCACTCTCGAGAGGCCGCTCTGCCCCTCTAACACCCCTGTGTACGCAGCTGGAGCAGAGCCTGTCTGGCAGAGAGTCCCGGCACCCTGGAGAGGGCCAGGGCCCCATGCAGGCCAAGGACGGCTGCACTGTGGCCAGTGAACAGGTCATGCAACGCATAGGGGACAGGCCCCCCTCACTGGCAGCCCTCAGCCTCCACCGGCCCCTGGGTGGCTCCACTTCTGCTCTCAGAGGAACTTTATTGTATTTATCAACTCCATTCCTGCACAGGAGAGAAAAAGGAAGATGCCCAACATAAACCAGGAAAGAGAAACGTGGCCTGGTGTGCTTCCGGCGGGGCCGTCCATCGCCCAGACTCAGGCTGGGAATGCTCTGGGGCTGGCCTAGCCTCTCCCTGCACCTCCAACCCCCTGCGCTCACCACAGCCCTGCAGCATGCTCTGCAGGACACCCTGTGGGCAGGGATGAGATGCTACCTGTGGGACCTGAGTCCATCCTGGATGCCAACAGTGAGGGCTCAGGACAGGCCTAGCACTGGGGGCTGGCTATCATCAGGGAGGGGCCGGCCACTGTCATGGGAGGGGGGAGGTCACTCATGGGAGAGAGGCAGTCACTGTCACGGGGGAGGGGGTGGTGACTGTCATGGGGGAAGGGTGGTCATTGTGGGGGAGGGGGCGGTCACTCATGGGGGAGGGGTGGTCACTGTGGGAGAGAAAGGTGGTCACTATCATGGGGGGTGGTCACTACCATGGGAGAGGGGGTAGTGACGGTCATGGGGGAGGGGGGTGGTCACTACCATCGGAGAGGGGGTAGTGACAGTCATGGGGGAGGGGGGTGGTCATTGTGGGGGAGGGGGTGGTGACGGTCATGGGGGAGGGGGTGGTGACAGTCACAGGGAAGGGGTGGTGACTGTCATGGGGAGGGGGTGGTGACTCATGGGGGAGGGGTGGTCACTGTCATGGGGGAGGGGTGGTCACTGTGGGGGAGGGGGTGGTGACTGTCACGGGGGAGGGGTGGTCACTGTCATGGGTGAGAGGTGGTCACTGTGGAGGAAGGGCGGTCACTGTCTTTTGGGGCACTGGCCAGTTTGACACGTCGGTTCCACAAGTACTGGCAAGTTGCTGTGGAGCCCACTACTCCAGGCTCTGCGGATGGGGCTGACCCCAGGCAGGCAAGGGCCGCTCACCTTCTGTCGGGGCAGGGACCAACCAGAGACTCCCCGTGGGAGGCAGACAGGGAGCTAGGGCAGTCGAGGGCAGTGGGGAGGGCCTCCCTGAGGAGGGAACACGGTGGAAGCAGCAATGCCCAGATCGGGGCAGGGTGCTCAGGGGCATACGGAAGCCAGCAGGGGTAATCAGAGTGGGTCTCGGCGGTCCCCACAGGCTCCCCAGGACGGGGCAGGACACCCTCACTCAGAATCCGACTGCACCAGGCCTGGGGGGGCCAAGGTCACTGCCCAGAACTGAGGCTGGCCTGCTCTCCACTGTCTCCCGTGGGTGGCCTCTCAAGCCAGCCACATGGCACCCCGTGGTTCCTCTGACAGGCCGTCACCTCCACAGGGCCTGTGGATGCCCCACAGGGCCCGCTACACTCTGCCTACGGCCACACAGGCTGTCCCAGCTGGCAAGTCCCTGAGGACAGAGAGCGACTTTCCACCTGCCCATTTCACAGATGAAACGACTGAGGCAAATCGGGGTTCAAGGTCACCCAGCCAGTGAGTGGACAGGGGCCTAAAGCCAGGACAGCATGTCCCCAGTCTGGCCCTTTGTTTTGTCCCAAGGACGAAGCTGGGGAGGAGGACAAAGGAAAGGCATGCTGGGCGTGGCCATCTGTCCCAGTGGACAGGAGCCCCCAACACAACCCCGAACTGCAACCTGCCTGTCAGCAGCGGCGGACGCTCGAGGAGACCAAGAGCAAGGCGGAAAGTGGGCACCGGGAATCACGCAACACTGGCCCACTGCTGTGATACTGCTTCCCCTCCCTGGGCCTCAGCTGGCCCTTGTGTTCACACCCCCACTAGCCACCTAGTAAGTCATTGAGGGCTGGCCACAAAGGAGGCTCTCTCTCAGACGCCAAGTCTGCCCTGGGAGACTTCTGAACCTATAAAATCTTGCAAATCCCAAAGCCCCCAGTGAATGTGGGAGGAGAGATGAGGGGATGAGGGTGCTGGCTTCCACAGGAAAGGGCTACAGCCAGCCGAGGTGCGTAACATAGTTCCACAAAACCCTGCCGCCCACACCCCCAAGCCCTGTGCAGGCTGCAAAGATGGCTCCAGAGCAATCGGGCCTGCAGGGCCTGGCACGTGGGACCTCCGCTGCGTCACAGCCTCTCACGCATCACGCTGGAGTTACTGTCACCGGGACCTGCTGCAGACCGGGGGAGGGCTTCCTAAAGGCTAATGACAATTTGCGTTTTGTTTTTCCCATTTTCAGAGAGCAAAGGGAGGGAGTGGTGCAGTGAGGTGTGCGGATGCCTTCCAGGAAGGACTCCCACCCCGCCACCCTCCGTCCCGCGCCTGCTGTTTGCTGGCATGAGGATCCACATCCACTGCGTCACCCCCATGCTGCAGACAAAGAAACTGAAGCTGGAAGGGCCAGGCTGGCCATGGGGCCTGCCCACTCCGCACCACTCCTAGTCCCCCCTGCTACCCGCCCTCTGCACAGTGCTGAGCTGTGAGGGACCCCGAGGGTCACAGGCAGAGCCCGGGCCACCTGCATCCTCTGGTCTAGACGCAAGCCCAGGCCCTTGAGTGAATTCAGTTCAGCCCAGAGCCCCAGCTTTCCTCCCGCCCTCATCCAGGCCTCTCCATCTCTGAGCTGGACGAATGCAGCAGCCTCCACGTGGGGCGCCCTTGCCCCCGGAAAGGCTGCTGCGCAGCCCACACTCACCACACAGAGCGCCAGAGGGAACCCGGGGCCAGGACTGCCGGTTGGACAGGCCCTCACACAGAGGACTGCGGACGGGGCAGCCAGCCCCAGCCTCCACTCCGTTGAACCCCATCCTGGGGTGGCTGCACCGGCACGAGCCCTCACCAGGCCCTGGGAGAAGGACTCCCAGGCCAGGACAGGGAGAAGCCAGCCCCTCAGGTGAAGGCGCCACACCGGAACCCCAAGACCCGTTCCATAGATGCTGCAGAGTGAGCGCCAGGAGGCTGGAGGTGGGCCAGGAGCCACGCCTCTCCCTGGATGCTGCCCTCTAACGGCCTCCTCATGCCCGCAGCCCTCTGTGGGGGTTTGGGCTTTTTGGCCGAATGAGCTTCTGTGAGCAACCTCCACTCCTTGGACTTAATCAACAAGCAGTGCCTCCTCTCTCCTCACGCCACTCTATGCCCCACAGGGAGGGCTGAGCCTGAGCTGCCCGAGGGGCTGTAACTGGACCTTCCCAGAGGATCTCGATTCCAGCACAAAGGGGAAGCGGGTCGTCTGCCTCTCTAGATGTGGTGCCTTCGGGGCAGTGCTCCTGGAGGACTCACGAGCACCCATTTCTCTGCTTCTCTGGGAACAGTGGGCCTCGCTGCGCCAGCAGGGAGGGATGGAAACCATCTCTGTGCTTCAGGTGGTTCTCTGGAGCATCTCAGCAGCAGCAAAGGGCTCGTTCAGCCCCAGAGAGAAGCCCCCGAAGCAGCCTCCAGCCAGGGCCACAGGCCCAGAGCTGGCGCCTTCCTCTCTGGGGAGCCCGAGGACAGGAAAGGGTGAAGGGGAGGACACCTCACAGAGGAGGCGGGGGCCCCGCACACAGGTCTTGAGAAATGGGGGCTCCTCCACCACGTCAAAGTAGGGGGTTGCCACAGCAGAGGCAGGGAGGTGGGGGCCACAGAAGTAAGGGGCAAAGGAGAAGGTGCTGAGCCCCAGCACTGTGGGGCACTCCCTTCCTTCAAGAGTGGAAGGCCTGCTCCCTGGGAGAGCAGAACCAGCCACAGGTCCTAACCCAGTGACTTAGCTGACTTACTGCCAGGCCTCTGCTTTTCTAGAAGAGTCAGCTCTTAGCAGACATCTGCTCTGGAAACCCAGCCTCCAGGAGCTTCAGAGTGGGCAGGCCCTAGTGCCTTCTGCAGATGAGGGGCCAGAGGAAGGGAAGGACGTTCAAGGTCACACACAGGCTCGGATCCCACCGCCAACAGAGCGGATCTCCACCACGCTGCCCGATTGATGTGTTCTATGTACACTCAGGCATCAAGGGAGAAGAGGCTCATTCACACATGCATGCACTTACACATGCATGCACACACACGCACTCACACATGTATGCACTTACACATACATGCACACACACGCACTCACGCGTGCACTCATACATGCACGCACACACACGCACTCACATGCATGCACACACAAGCACACACACTCATACATGCACTCACATGCATCATACACACATGCATGCACTCACGCACACACATGCACGCACACGCATCATACACACGCATGCACTCACGCACACACATGCACGCACACATGTACACACACACATGCATACATGCATGCACTCACACACACATACATACACACATGCCCAGACTCAAGTGCCTCTTGGGATACTCTGTTTTAGCAACTGTCTCAAGGAGATTAACCATGGGCTAGAGACACATTTGGCAGCAGGTATTACACATGTGTAAACTTTAAAGAAACGAAAAATAAGCAGCATCCAATGCCCACTCTACAGTTGCACCCCAACAGCTCACCCCACCACCTGCTGGTAGCACCACCAAATTGCAGGTTCGGTTCTGAGCAATTTATTCAACCTTTCAAAAGAAAAGTTACTGGGAACTGCATTAAGCACCAAATCATCTTCATTAGAGCTAAGCAGCCTCCTGGAAGTCTAACCACACAGCAAATGAAATGGCCATGGTGACTCAGAGGCTACCCCAGCACAGACCCCAGCTCCTGGCCAGAGGGCGGAGGGGATGGGGATGGGGCTCCCAGACTCCCATCTCTCCCTTATTGGACCAGATGGCCAGAGAGAGGTGGTTAGAATGGGCAAGGCCATGGAGGCCTAGTTCCAGCCCCTCCAGGCCAAGGGCAAGCAATGGTGCAGCAAGGCTGGCACCTGGGCTCCCCTGGTCCCCGGCCTCCACACGTAGAGCACGGAGAGTGCGCACGCTTGCCCGTGCCAGCCTCACCTCCATCTGCAGGATGGCCTCCTCCCGCAGCCGGATGGCCTCCAGGTCCTCCTCAGTGATGTCCGGGAGCAGCACCTGCTCCTGGCCCTGCCACATGTTGTCACTCCCATTAAAGACCTTCTCATCAGCAGCCAGCTCGGCAAACGGGGCCTGGGGACTCTGCTGGTGACAGACAGATCTTGTTAGCACCGACACCCCCCATTACCACCACCACCCAGGCCTAGACCTTGTTAGCACCGACACCCCCCATTACCACCACGCCCCAGGCCCAGACCTTGTTAGCACCGACACCCCCCATTACCACCACGCCCCAGGCCCAGACCTTGTTAGCACCGACACCCCCCATTACCACCACGCCCCAGGCCCAGACCTTGTTAGCACCGACATCCCCCATTACCACCACGCCCCAGGGCCAAGTCTTCCCATGGCTCCCAACAGGCCACCCAGCTCCGTCTCGAGATGAGGCCACAGATGCTAGGTCTTGGCCTCCCACGCCTCTGGGTATTGGGACCCCCCTAGAGCTTTGGGCAACGTCATGCACACTGTGGGGGCAGGAGAGGAGCTGGGGGGCTACTGTGAGCAGTGGGCCAGGGTCACAGGCGAGTAGACCCTGGTCCCCTTTTGGCACATGCCCCCCTCTCTGGCCATCCCAGGCCTGTGTAAGGAAAACTTGTGAGCCCTATGGCCCCCACGCCAAGCCAGGGCTGCCCTGTCCTTGGCCAGATGGAGGACACGAGAGCCAAACGTGGCCCCGACCCCAGACAGCACAGTCTACCTCGTATTCCCAGCTTTTGGGGGTGACGGGCCCTTTGTGAACCGCCAGAAAAATGCCCCTATGCACATAAACACAAATTCTACCTCTTCATTTTGGGGGCTGTGAGCCCAACGAAGGCCCCATCAAGGAACCAGTTAGAGAGCCAGGGGCAGGCTGCAGCGCGGGGCTCAGAGATGAGGTGGGACTGCAGGCAGGGCGCAGGTGCACCCGCAGGAACCCAGAGGAACCCGCCCTCCCGTGACAGCCTCAGGGAGCAAGGCTGAGAGGTTTTTGGAATTTGTTTTCATTCCTTGTTAATTTATTTGCCACATTTTAAATTCAACAAAATCGTGCTTTTCCCTTCACTATCTCCATCTGCTCTCTGAGGGGACGATCTGGGTCTGAGGTGGGGGCCTTCTGTGGCCATGAGCCTGTCGCTGGGCATCAATCTGGGCCTCCCAGGCGCCGGTCACCTGGGAAAGACCACAGACGTCAGTCCCCGGTGTCATCAGCCCCCCGCATCAGGTCCCAAGTCGGGGTATAGGGGCCCGGGAGCAACCAGCAGAGGGGAGGGTGGGCAGGAGGCAGGAAGGGTCCATGCTGCAGCCGCCCCCTCCAGGTGCACGTGTTCGTACCGAACTGAAAACGCAACAACAGTGGCGATCCCACCCCACAGCCCTTCCTCCCCTCCTGTCAGGAGGCCGCAGTGCCCCCACCTGCCCTGCCCACGCCAGTTGGGCTGCCTTCATGTTAGGAAGGTCTGTGTGGTTGTGCGTGTGTGACTGTGAGTGCCTGTGTGGTTGTGGGATGTGTGACCATGTGTCATGGTGTGTGTGAGAGGGAAAAAGGGAGACAGGAAAAGGCACCGAGAATGGGCAGAGCAGAAAACCAAGGTGGCGGCCTGGCCAGGACCGGCCTCACCACGAGCACCTGCTCCACTCAGCCGTGCCCCCTCATCTTCCTGAAAACTCTGCAGGGAGGAGCCAGGGCCTCCACAACAGCCGAGGACACTGAGGCAGAGCAAGGTGGGGCTGTGCTAAATCAGGGCGAGCCCGTGGGGCTCTGCAGCAGCGCCTGCTCTTAGACACACATCAAGGTTCGGTGAGCGCAAGGACAAGGTGACAGTGGTGGGGATGGCTGACAACGAACAGTGCCACATGTGCCAGGCCCACTGATGCTACGCCGGCCACTGCCACCTTTACTTGCTCCTCATTCTCCTGGGGCAGTGTAATGACCCCCCCCCCACCCACCATCCGGGAGACTTAGGGAGTTCACAGCCACCCAAGCCACTCTGCAGCGAACGTGCAATTCGGCGCACCTGGCCAGGCTGCTGCCTCCTGCAGCCCTCAGGAGCAGACCCATGGCACCCTCAGCCCCACTCCCAGATCCAGCTTCCCCTGAGCTTCACTCATGCTGTGCCCACACACACCCCCTGACACAAATCCTGGCACCACCCTCCCTGCCCAGGCAGGCACTCTCCCAGCTGACTCGTCTGGCCGCTGGTCTTGGCCCAGTGGGCGTCACCAGGTGTCCGGAGAGGAGGATCTGACAGAGGTGGGGGCTGTGCCGGTCCCAATGCCTCGGGGCCTTCTGTGGCGGTGGGGCAGGAGGCACAGTGGCTGGGCCTGGATAAGAGCCCCTGCTGGGACAGGACTCTCAGGATGGGGTCCGCCCAGTTCACACCAGAGCCGGGGACTCAGCCACAGGCCCCCTCCCTCGCCTGTCCCCACCCCCATCTCCCCAGCCCTCTGCAGGGAACACAATCAAGGTCCCCTCCCAGGTCTGGGAAAGGTGCCTGCGAAGTGCGAGGTCCCAGCCAGCTTTGCACCTCTGCTCATCAGGGCCCTCAGGCAGTGTGGACAGCTTTGCCAGGTCCTAGCCTCTGAGGGCACAGGGCCCTGCCTAGGTGTCGTCTTAGGCATGAGATCTGGGTACAATGTGTGAAACTGACTGGGAACGGGAATCCAGGCAGACCTGGGGTGCAGGCAGCCTCTCTGCCTCATCTCTCCCCACTGGACCCTGCTGGCCTCCGCCGTGCCTAGGGACAGCACTGTCCGCCAAGAGCAGCCAGCCATGCAGGCCAGGAGGCAAGGCACGGTGAAGGATCCTGTCAGCGCTAGGCACGGAGGCACTAGGGGTACAGCCGCCACCTCAACCCATCCCACTCACGTCCAGAGCCCTTGCTGTGCCCCTCCCGTGTGTGTGGGCATCTGGGGACATGGGCTGCAGGGCAGCCTGGCTCACGGGACCTGCTCTGCCGGCTCCCCCAGTGCTTGGGGACTATAACCTCAGTCGCTCTGCAAGGAAGCTGCAGAGGCTGCAACTTGCTCATCTTCTGCCCTTTCCCGATCTGAAAGGCGCCTCACCATGCCATGCAGCTCACAGTGGGCACGTGCAGAGACCCCAGGCCAGAGGAAGTTCTGTGAGCACTCCTGGCGAGGCTTCCCGGTGTGGGGGTCTCACCTCCCCTGGAGCAGTCACTGGCCCCACCTGGCTTCCCAGCAGGTGCTGCTCCCAAAAACCGCCCAGGCTGGGTCACATTTATGCCCAGGGCCTGGTGAGGTGCCCCTGCCTCCCGAGGCCCAAGAACCCTCTCTTGGCCAAGGTGGGGAGAGGACTGTGCCTTGGCCGCTGGAAGGAAGACCCCAGACACCACACAGGAGACGGAGGGCTCCGCCCCGTCTCACATGCTTTTCTTTCCAGGAACACCCATGGGGAGCCCATGGTGCCCACCCTATGCCAGGCACTGGGACTGGAGCAGATGGACAGGTGACAACCCAAGTACGGACAGATGAACCCCGGCTGGGCACCGAACCAGTGGATCCACAAACAAGCACTTCATTGCGTTTCTGGCAGAAGCCACCCCAGGCAGGGGCGAGGCTAGGAGGGCTGTATGCTGGTATGACTGCATCCAGGATGGGGCGGCGGGGTTCCTCACTAGCCCCCACAGTCTGCCTGAGACAGCTAGTGACAACAGGACCAACAGCCACAGCAACCTTGGAGGGACGTGGCATGAGGCTGGAGACAACAGGACCAACAGCCACAGCACCGGCCACCCCTGGAGGGACACGGCATGAAGCTAGGTGCTATTCCCTTTCTCCCATTTCCTCAGTCCCCTCGGCGGGGGCACGGCCACCCTCGTCTAAAGGACAGCTTGTCCAGGTCCCACAGGTGGGATGGTGAGGCTGCCCTAGCCAGGTTCTCCTTCCCAAGCCAGCTTCTTCCTACACACCACCCTGACACGGGTAGAAGCTAGCAGAGGCCTTTAAATAAATAAATACGTGGACAGATGAATATAAAATAAAAGATCTAAAAAATCTGTTGACAAGCGCAACTCGTCCAAGGTGGTAATTATCACCTCCCCTTCCTGGAGTGGGTGGGAGGAAGTGAGCAGTGCCTGGCGGTGGGAGCCCAGGGAGGCGCTGGCCCCGTGCCAAGCCCAGCAACCCCAACGCCTCCTTCCTACAGCTCCAGCCCCTAGGCTTCCGGGGCGCTTGCACAAAGAGCCTGGGCTCAGGTTCCGGCCCAGCACTGGTGCCGGCTGTGAGGCCCCAGGCATGCCACGCACTTCTCTGGGCCTCACTGTCCTCATCTGTAGAATGGGAACAGTGGCATTCACAGCCCCATGGTCTATGCCCCTCAAGCTCCACTCACACGGTCTGACCCCTCATGTCTGCAGAGCACAGCAGGCGCGCACCTCACTCCACCCGGAGCCCCAGAGCACGAGGCTCTCCTAAGGTGCGAGGGCTCAGAAACACTGCCCTTCACTTCCTGTGTGGGCCTGGGGAGGGTCCTCAGCGTCCCTGAGTCTCCAGCTTCACTTCCAGGGGATGGAGCTGACCTCACCATGTCCTAGTGTCGCCTGGAGAGCTCGAGGTGAAGCACACAAGGCTGCAGCACACAGCAGAGATGCCATGAGATGCCACCTTCCTGACTCAGGTAGGAAACCAGGCTGAGCTGCGCTTTTCCCAAGTGCTGCAAGCTACGGGGCAGAGATGCTCCTCCCAGGGGGACATGGCCGTACACGTCCCTGGAGAGCAGCATAAGGGTTGAGCACAGCCTCCTGCCTGCCAATGGTGACAGGCCCTATAACAGCCCCACTGACTGGGATCCCGTGGCCTGGGTAAAGTCAAAGCCCCCAGGTAAACATAATATAACTGTTAAGGTAAAAGGTCCCCGGGGCAGCCCGGCTGGTGTGCCCGAGGACGGAGATGCAGGAGCTTGCCCTCGGCCCTGACAGCAAACAGCCACAGATACGGGGGCCGGAGAAAATGTGGTCCCTCCTACGATGAAATCCTCCAGGGCAGCTAATGCGGGCGAGTGAGACGGCCGGGTGAAGGCACCATAGGACGTTCTGTGTGACATGAGTGAGACGCCCAGGTGCAGAAGGCACCACAGGACGTTTCGTGCGACGCCCAGGTGCAGAAGGCACCACAGGACTTTCTGTGCGACATGAGACACCTGGGTGGAGAAGGCACCACAGGACGTTCTGTGAGACGTGAGTGAGGCGCCCAGGTGGAGAAGGCACCACAGGACTTTCTGTGCGACATGAGACACCTGGGTGGAGAAGGCACCACAGGACGTTCTGTGAGACGTGAGTGAGGCGCCCAGGTGGAGAAGGCACCACAGGACTTTCTGTGCGACATGAGACACCTGAGTGGAGAAGGCACCACAGGACGTTCTGTAAGACGTGAGTGAGGCGCCCGGGTGGAGAAGGCACCACAGGACGTTCTGTAAGACGTGAGTGAGGTGCCCGGGTGGAGAAGAAACCACAGGGCGTTCCGTGAGATGTTCCCTGGACTTAAGGGTTTCAGTAACAGCTCCCCAGGAGCTGCGGGCAGAGGGTGCCGGGCACCCATGGAGACCTGCCTCAGATCTGTGCCTTGGGACTGATGCCACCTCCTGCATGTGGAGAAGGGGGAAGCTCAGGGGGACGGGGAGGGCGCAGAGGTGGGAGGGGGTGCAAACGGGGCTCCATGTGGACGTCCAGGAAAGCGACCGGGCTGGGGTGCGGGCCGTGTGGATGCCCAGGAAGGCGGCAGGGCTGGGGTGCAAGCCATGTGGGCGCCCAGGAAGGCGGCCGGGTTGGGGTGCGGGCCAGAGGAGACCCCGCAGGTGCTTGGTCTCCCTCACCTCCACAGCGGGAGGATCAGGCGGCCTGGTGTCGCTCTCCCCAGCAGTGCAGGACAAAAGCCAGGGGAGGAAGAGATGGCTTAGATGCCCGGGTCCCTCTGCAGCCTCCTCCTGAAAGGCTCACAAAGCGCTCCTTTATTCTCCTCACAAAGGCCCAATTTGGGTCTTGAGCTCCGAGGCTGGGATTAGGGATTTGCTGGCAAGGTGCTGGGGCCAGCGCAGAGGGGACGGCCCTGTGATAGTTTTCCAGCTCAAGAGGCAGACAGACAAAGGCGGCTTTCTCCTCCCCGCAGGGCTCAGGGCCTGGGTCCCTGTTCCAACACGTAGGGAAGAGACATGCTCTAACGTGAGTGCTGGAGACAAGGCACACACGGTTTCCCGTGGGAAGAGACTCCGCTCTGCCAGGCATTCAGAAAGCAGGGACCCGAGGCCGGCACTGAGGGCTCTCCGAGGCTCTGGGAAGGAGACCACTTTCTCATGCACTCCGACCCAAGGGAGGGCAGGGGCCAGGGCAAGAGGCACTCACACAGGGAGTGGTGGTGTCTTTTCAGGAGCCCCAGATAGCTCACTGTTTCCTCCAAGCAGCAACGGACTCTATTTATTAGCTGCTGGAGTTTCTGGAGGCAAAGCCCAGAACATCAGGACGGACACGGCTGTGGCAACGCTTCCCCCAGCCCCATGTTAAATCAAAGGGAACTGGACCCACAGACAAGGGGCGACCCCCAGCCCTGTGCCCCAGACAGGGAGGCGTGTCTAGGGCATTTCCAGCCAGCCAGTGAGAGTGAAGCACATCTTCACTTCTGCAGCCCGGCTGGGGACACACAAAGTCCTGGTGGAAATGCAGGCTGAGGTGGCCAGTGAGGGCAAAGACAGAGCGTGACCTGCCACTGGGGCCATTGCCCTGACGCTGCCCCAGGGACTGGGTTGCTGCTCACTGGCTGAGCCCAAGTTGGGTCTGAGACTGACCCTTGACCCAGCTGAAAACTACTGACCACAGCCAGGATCGCCAACTCCAGACAAGCTGAGCTGCCCACCCCACACCCAGGGGAGACAGGGAAGGCATCAAGTGCCCCTCGCCCCTGCCAGGGCTGCCAGCCTGTGAGCAACAGCCCCCAAGTCCCCCCCACATCAGCCCAGCATCAACTTGACAACAGTCCTTTTGTTGAACAGGGCTGCATATCATCTCATCATTTATAGTTTGCAAATTCCTAGAAATAATCTAACCTTCCATGATTTCTCAGAAGCACTACTGGCCACTCCCCACCTTTTTAAAAGAAAATTCTACTAAAAGGCAACACATCTATGTTTCAATGCAGTTGCCAAGAATATAGCTCTATGACTGCTTACAAAGGAAACACGTCCCAGCCAAGACACAGGACACTGGCCAGGACCCCCGGGGCCTCCCTCCAGCACCTGTCATCCCAGGCCTCCAACAGAGGAGAACCCAGCTCTGACTTCTAACACTGTCCACCAGTGGGGCCTGGTTCTGAACACTACAGAAATGGAATCCCACAGTCTATCCCCTTGGGTCTCAGGTTTCTCGGACTCAGCGTTATGTCCGAGGCATCACTGGTGGGGCCACTGATCATACAGTAGCCACAGCTCATTCTTCTGGCTGCTGTAGAGTCCCCAGTGGCATGAATTCAGCTTGGACTCGGCGTTATGTCCGAGACATCGCCAGTGGGCATGGTGGCCACAG
Source organism: Symphalangus syndactylus (assembly GCF_028878055.3). Lineage (NCBI taxonomy): Eukaryota > Metazoa > Chordata > Mammalia > Primates > Hylobatidae > Symphalangus > Symphalangus syndactylus. The sequence goes on from NC_072429.2 coordinate 141,229,244, forward strand.
CTCACTCTTTTGGCTGCTGTGGAGTCCCCTGTGGCATGAATTCAGCAGGTGCTGCTTTTCCATGCTGGTCAGAATGGGCGGTGTTCCAGGTTGTGCCACTGCATGGGGGCTGCTATGAGCATTCTCCCATGTGACTTCTGTCAACACACACAGTTGTCCTGTCTCCACGGGGGAGTGGCCGAGGACTCCCACAGATACCAGAATCTGTGGGTGCGCAAATCCCTGATATAAAATGACTTGGTATTTTCATACAACCTACGCACATCCTCCCATATATTTAAATCACCTCTAGGTTGCCTATAATATTTAATATGATGTAAATGCTATGTAGTAAATAGCATAGTTGTTCTACTGTATTGTTTTGGAAACGATGACAAGAAAAGAAGAGGCTGTACATGTTCAGAACAGCTGCCATTTTTTAAAAATATTTTCAGTCTGTGATTGGTGGAATCCATGGATGTGAAACTCATGGATACGAAGGGCCAACTGAATATGCATGTCTGTTGGGTAGAACTGCAAGATCCTAGGTAAGAAAATGCTGGACTTTATAGATATTCTCGAACAGTGTTCCAAAGTGGTGATGCAGAGGCACACCCCAACAGTAAAGGCATGAGAGTGCAACCGCCTGCACGCAGCCCACGCCTGGCTTTTGCAGAGGTTTTCACTCATGTTTGCTCTAGTTATTTGTGTGGGGGTGGTGTGTAGTGATTTACCATCATGGGTTTCTTTGCCATTTTTCTGATAACTTGTGTTGCTAAGTACACGTTCACAGGCTTATGAACCAACTGGAATCCTCTTCTGTGAGGTGCCTGTGGAAAGCTGCTGTCCTTTTGTTTTTCAATAGAGTTGTCTGCCCTTTCCTTGTTGATTTGTAAGATATCTTTATATATTAAGGATGTAAGTCTTTTTCACACGTGTTGTGCAAACGCCCTCCCTTGTGCTGTGGGCTTCACTCTCTTCCTGGGGTATAATTTTAACAAAGTGTGTCGACCTTCTCCTTTGCAGTTGGCACTTGTGCATCTGTGTAAGAAATACTTGCCCACCGTGAAGGCGTCAGGGGAGCCTCCCACGGTGCCTTCTGGATGTGCTACTGCCTTATCTTTCGCACGTGGGTCTGTGGTCCAGCTGGAAGTGCTTTCTGCACATGGTGAGTTGACATTTGGGAAGGGTCCTTTTTTTCCAGTTCAAACATCCGAGTGATCTGTATCAAGCTCTGAATGAATCACCCACCTCCCGTGGCAGGGCAGTCCACCTCGGCCACAAACCCAGCTGCCATGTACGTGTGGTCTGTGTCCAGTCTCCACTCTGTTCCATGGGTTAGTGTGTCCATGGGCTGGTGTGTCCACGGCTTGGTGTGTCCGTGGGCTGGTGTGTCCACGGGCTGGTGTGTCTAGCCTCGCACAAACACCACATTGTTTTCATTTCTGTGCTTTATAGCGTATTCCAATGCCTGATAGTATAAATCCCTTTCATCGTTCTTCCAAATTGTCTTCACTATTTTGGGTCTTTGACATTTCCATGTACATTTTGGAATCAGCTTGACAGTTCACACACAAACACACACTGAAAACCTGCTGGAACTTTAATGGGATTGTATTGGGCCTACAGATCCACTGGGTGAGAGCTGATATCTCCACACACATGGTATCCCCTCCATGGTTTAGATGATCCACTGGGTGAGAGCTGACATCTCCATAAGCACAGTATCCCCTCCATGGTTTAGGTCATCTGTCATTTCTCTCAGTAATGTGGCATGGTTTTTAATGTAGAGGACTTAAACCGCTCTTCACAGAATTTTTAGAAGAAATTTATTTATTGTAATAAATTTATTATGTCAGTTTTTAAATTTCCTCTCCAAACTGTCTTTTGCCAGCATACACAACGTCTTCTTGTCTGGTGACCTGTCCTGCCGCATTCACTGATGAATTCTAACAGCACGCTGCAGATGCGTTCGGATTTTCCATGGACATAATCACGCCGTCTGCGAAACAGTTTCTTCTCAATCCTACTCCTTTTTTTTTCATGCCATACTGCATTGGATACGACTTCTGGCACAATGGGGAACAGAAACAATAGTACTAGATGCCCCAGTTTTACCCTCTATCTTAGGAGAAAAGATTTTAACATCTCCTCAGTAAGTATAACGTTAACTCTAGGGTTTTTGAAGATACCTTCTGGCAGATTAAAGGCATTCCTATCTATTCCTAGTTTGCCAAGAGTTTTTTAGCCTCCTTGAGTGTTGAATTTTATCAAGTGCTTTTTTCCATCTGTTGAAATGACCTGTACAGATTTCCTCACTTATTCTATATTATGTGGTGAATCACACCCAGACTCTGAATGCAAGTCAATCCTGCATCCCTACAATAAACCCCACTTTATAATGATGTATCATCCTTTTACATATTGCTAGATTGAAGTTACTAATATTTAGGATTTTTGTTTCTACGTTCATAAGAGAGACTGGCATGTTATTTTCCTTCCTGTGATCCTTGTAAGAATGTGGAATCAAGGTACTGGGGCCTCATGAGGCAGGGAAGGTGTGCTTCCTCCTGCCGTATCCTCTGTAACAGTGTGTGTAAACTGCTGCTAGCTACTGCTCAAATATGGGACTGAATTCACCCATACAGCTATTGAGGTCTAGAGTTTTCTTTGTGGGATATTTTTAAATTATGGATTTAACTTTTTAATAAATATTAAACATCCCAGATTTTCTGTACCTCTTGGTAAATTATAGTTTTCTAAAAAAAAAGTTTCCTGTAAGTTGTCAAATTTATCCATGTTTTTAACGTCCCTACATTTTTCTTTTTTTAATGTGTAGGACTGGTAATGATCTATCCATTTTCATTCTGATACTGGCAATCTGTATTTTCTCTTTGTATCTTGATTAATCTTGTAGGGGTTTCACAATCCTTTCAAAGAGCCAATTCTTTTGGCTTTGCTAACTTGCCTACTGAACATCTGTTTTATATTTCGTTAATTTCTGCCTTAGTAATTGCATATATTCCTACATAATGCTTACTCAGTCTGCCTTCGACATGTATGTTACCTCTCTGATGATGTGAGGATGTCATGACACTTTAACACTATTTGCCTCCCCTCTGTCTGCTGGGCCATTTTGTCAATAACACACACCTGACCATATCTGAAGCCCACCAGTCCTCATCATCACCGTTCCACGGTTGATGTTAACCTGGGCGCAGCCGCATCAACTGTTTCCAGTGTCCCTTACTCCCTCCTCCAGATGCGCTTCCCTTTGAAATCACTCCTTTTCCACGTGGAGGGGGTTCTGTGGATGAGCAGTTCTCTCGTTTTTGTGTCTCTAAAACTGTTTTCACTTCACCTTTATTTCTGAAGCGTGTCTTCCCCAGGGTGCAGCTGGAGATTATTTTTCTCATGCATTTTGAAGGCACACTTCCACTGTCTTCTGGATTCCATCGTTTCTTCTAAGAAAGTCAGGTGTCAGTCTTCTCACTTTAAAAATCATGTGACTTTTTTCTCTGACTTTCATGTGCTCTTAACATCTTTTTCTAGTTTGAATCTGCTTTTCTAAGATTTTATTTTTGTCTTTGGTTTTCCAATTTTTGTCTTGCTATGACCAAGGGTGTTTTTTTTGTTGTTTTTTTATTTTGTTTTTTGTTTTTTTGTTTTTGAGACAGAGTCTTGCTTTGTCCCCCAGGCTGGAGTGCAATGGCATGCTCTCAGCTCACTGCAACCTCCATCATCCAGGTTCAAGTGATTCTAGTGCCTCAGCCTCCTGAGTAGCTGGGATTACAGGCGCCCGACACCACACCCACCAAAAATTATGTATTTTTAGTAGAGACGGGGTTTCACCATGTTGCTCAGGCTGGACTCAAACTCCTGACCTCAAGTGATCCACCTGCCTCAGCCTCCCAAAGTGCTGGGATTATAGGCGTGAGCCACCGCACCCGGCCAAGGGTGTTTTTTTTGTGTGTTTTTTTTTTTAATTTGAGACAGAGTTTCACTCTTGTTGCTCAGGCTGGAGTGCAATGACACAATCTTGGCTCACCGCAACCTCCGCCTTCCAGATTCAAGCAATTCTCCTGCCTCAGCCTCCCTAGTCTTTATTTTTTTTATTTGAGATGGAGTTTCACTCATTGCCCAGGCTGGAGTGCAATGGCACAATCTCGGCTCACCACAACCTCTGCCTCCTGCATTCAAGCAATTCTCCTGCTTCAGCCTCCTGAGTAGCTGGGATTACAGGCATGTGCCACCACGCCTGGCTAATTTTGTATTTTTAGTAGAGACGGGGTTTCTCCATGTTGGTCAGGCTGGTCTTGAACTCCCAACCTCAGGTGATCCGCCTGCCTCGGCCTCCCAAAGTGCTGGGGTTACAGGCGTGAGTCACCGCGCCCAGCAAGGGTGGTTTTTTAAAAGGAGAAATTTATCTATTCATAGAGCTTCTTGAATCTGTGACTTGAAGTATTTGGACAGTTTTGGAAAACTCTCAACTGGTACCTCTTCGAATATTATTTCTGTCCATTTTCTCTCTTTCCTGTTCATCTAGGACTCTATATTCTTTAGATTTTCTATCATTTTTTATTTTGTGTTTCAATATAAGTTTTCTTATGCCCTGCCTTCTAATTCACTAATCCTTTTTTCTGCTTTGTCTACATGGAGATTTAGCTAACCCACTAAATTCTTAATTTTAGTTAAGGTATTCTTCAATACTAGAACTCCCTTTGTAAAATAAAATGTAAGTTCTCTGGTAAAAGTCTCTACCGTTTACTATTTCCGTTCACATGTTAATAAGACAGACTGAGTATCCCTCATCCGGAATGCTTAGGACCAGAAGTATTTCAGATTTTGAACTTGTTTTCAGATTTTGGATTTTTTCTTCAGATTTTGGAATATCTGCATTGTACTTATGGGATGAACATTCCTCATCAAAAATCCAAAAACCTAAACGTTCCAATGAGCATTTCCCTTGTGCGTCAGGTTGGCTCAACGAGTTTCAGATTTTGGAGCATTCTGGATTTTGGAGTTTTAAATTAGGGATGCGCAATCTGTAAGCTGAGTGTCCAACCAACTATTTGAATATCTGCATCACCTGTTGGTCAGTTTCTACTTCCTGTTTTTCCTAGGCTTTAGTCATTGGATCCTGTTACCTGTGATGCCTAATGACTTTGGCTTAAATCCCAAACACTGTATGAAAAATTGCAGAGATTCTTGATGATGGAATTGTCCTCTGTCTTTGGAGAGACAGCACAGACATGATTCCAGGCTATGCTTTAGGTTTGGTTGGTCGGGGCTGGTCTATTTCTGGTTTACCTTCATCTCTCATGGTCTCAAGAGGAACTTGTGTTTACAAGAATCCCTCCTTCTGGGTGGGCCTTAAAATCCAACTTCCGTCTTCTTAGTACTCTGAGGGTACTCCGATTTCCGTTCAGCTTTTCCTGTAAAGTACTTGTTGCTTGACTTCTTAGACTCTCACATCACGCACACACCAGCGAATATGGATCAGCAAAAGCCTGCCTCAAGGGGAAAACAGACTGAGCGCTGCAATCCCCTTGTGCTCCAGGGTTTTATTCCTAAGGGTCCCGAACTCTAATTTTTGTCTCTCCAGCCCAGTAAGACCACTAAAGCTATAAGCCACCACTGCTGTTCAGTCTTGGTAAGCTGAGACACAAGCTGGCAAATGTCCTGGGGGTGAGAAGGCAGTGATGACGAGTCTGAGTGATCTGGGAATGGGTGCCCCTCTAGGCCTGGCTCCCAGCTGCTCCGATGCTTCCCCCATGTTGGATCCATGTGTGTCTGCATGTCTGCGTCTATCTGCGTGTCTCTAGGTGTCTATCTGCATGTGTCTAAATGTCTGTGTTCATCTGCATGTGTCTGCGTGTCTGTGTTTATCTGTGTCTCTGTGTGTCTGTTTATCCGCGTGTGTCTGTGTGGCTGTTTATCTGTGTCTTTGCGTGTCTGTTTATCTGTGTCTCTGCGTGTTTATCTGCATGTCTACATGTCTGTGTTTATCTGCATGTGTCCATGTCTGTGCTTATCCGTGTCTCTGCGTGTTTATCTGCATGTGTCTACATGTCTATCTGCATGTTTGTCTGCATCTGTTTACCTATGTCTCTTCATGTCTGCATGTCTATCTGCGTGTCTGCATGTCTGTTTATCTGCACGTGTCTGCATGTGTTTGTCTGTTTATCTCTGTCTCTGTGTGTTTATCTGCATGTGTCTACATGTCTGTGTTTATCTGCATGGGTCTGCATGTCTGTGTTTATCTGCATGTCTGCATGTCTGTGTTTACCTGTATGTGTCTACATGTCTGTGTTTATCTGCATGGGTCTGCATGTCTGTGTTTATCTGCATGGGTCTGCATGTCTGTGTTTATCTGCATGTGTCTACATGTCTGTGTTTATCTGCATGGGTCTGCATGTCTGTGTTTATCTGCATGGGTCTGCATGTCTGTGTTTATCTGCATGTGTCTGCATGTCTGTGTTTATCTGCATGGGTCTGCATGTCTGTGTTTATCTGCATGGGTCTGCATGTCTGTGTTTATCTGCATGTGTCTGCGCATCTGTGTTTACCTGTATGTGTCTCTGCGCGTCTGTTTATCTGCATGTGTCTCTGTGTGTCTATCTGTGTCTCTGTCTGTCTCTGTCTCTGCAAGTCTCTGCATGTCTGTGTCTCTGTGTCTATCTCTGTGCATCTGTGTTTATCTGTGTGTCTGCATGTCTGTGTGCATTTTTCTGTGTGCACATGCCTGTGTTTTTTTGCTTTTGTTTTTGAGACAGAATCTCACTCTGTCACCCAGGCTAGAATGCAGTGGTGTGATCTCAGCTCACTGGAACCTCAGCCCTGTCTCCCGGGTTCAAGCAATTCTCCTGCCTCAGCCTCCCATGTAGCTGGGATGACAGGTGCTCACCACCACGCCTAGCTAATTTTTGTGTTTTTAGTAGAGACGGGGTTTCTCCATGTTGGCCACGCTGGGTCTCGAACTCCTGACCTCAGGTGATCTGCCCACCTTGGCCTCCCGAAGTGCTGGGATTCCAGGTGTGAGCCACCGCGCCCGGCCGTGTGTGTGTGTTTTAACCCAGGTTTTACAGTGGTTCTCAGCAGGAGGGCTGGTCTGACCGGTGAGTCCTGCCCAGCACATGGAACCATCCACAGTCATTCTTTGGGAGCTGAGCCCTTGTCAGGCACTGTGCCAGGGCCCGAAGGTCAAAATGCCCATGTTTTCAAGGCTGTGCCTCAGGGCGCCCCTCAGATGAGACCCCTGCCCTTGGCCCTCCCCGCCCTTCCATGGAGCACAGATGGCAGCGGATTCTGGGCTGTCCCCTAACAGCCACTAACCATGGTCAGTACTCGGCACCCACCTGTTTACTGCCCCTCTGTGCCACGGGAAGCAGCGCTCTGGACTTTTCTGCAATTTTCTGTTGAAAAAAGGACAAGAGAAGAAAAACAGGAATAGCAAAAAAGGTGGGGAAGGGAGAAGAAATGGTCAGCTGAGTGCAGGGCTCTGGACGACAGTGCAGCAAAACACGCCTGCCCCTCCCGGGAGAGGCTGCTGGGGCCGGGGCTAAGCTCTGCCAGCAAGTCACTGGAAGGCCTCTGTCCACGCATGGGAGCTCTCTGGGACCCAGTTTCCTCACCTGTCAGAGCAGGGTGAGGCCTGTTCTTCCTGCTTCCCCAGAGCTACTGTGGGTCAGCTCTTGAGGGTAAATGTCCTCTAGGACACATGCCCTGAGGCACAGTCTGGATCCTGGCTGCCTGGAGACTGTCTGTAAGGATGACCCCCTTCTCTACCTTTAGGGATGGGGCTGCACCAGGCCCACAGGGACAAGACAGCCATGAGGGTGCTCCGGGAACCGAGGCCCACCCCACCTGGCCTGCAGGCCCCCGCTGCCCCCGCAGCACCTCACCTTCTGCACCACTCCGTAGCACTGAATGGCATCCGAGAGCTGGGTTTTCAGCCGGTCCAGCTGAGGATGCTCCTGCTGCAGAGAGGGTACAGATGGCACGGCATACCACCCACACCTCCTCCCACACCCATGTCCCACCTTCCCACACTCAGAATGGGACTTGCCATCAACTACTTCCCCCCCGTGTCACCGTCGTCTCCACAGGCACAGCCAGGGTCCCCAGGGACACCATCACCACAAAATCCGGCGCAGGGGTCACCACCTGCCAGAGCCAGGAGCTACTCAAGGCACATAAACCTGGCCCCACACCACCTCCGCGAGAAGCACTGTGACTTCTCTTCCACAGCGCAGGACACTGTGGCCCTGAGTCCCGAGTGGCTTGTCTGTGGTCACATAGGTGGCGGGGCCACTGCCAGAACCATTCCCCTCCCCAGCATCTCGCCTGTACCTGGGCTCCCCGTGGCCTCCAGGGTCCACCAACCCCAGTTCCTTCCTGCTGGGACGTTCGCCACCACACCTCAGCGCCCACCAGGCACCTGCTTCAGAGCTGGAGCTGGAGAAGCACTGAGCCAGGGTGGGGCTGGACAAGCAACCCTGGGGCCAGCCTCACTGCTCTGGCTCACCGTGGAACCCACAGCTTCCTTCCAGCACCCACCCCATGGCTATCAGAGGATTGGAGAGAGCCAAGGCTAAGGTGGGCTGGTCTGGGGTAAACCTCTGATGGCCGAGGGGCACTGGGAGCAGCCTATCACAGCCTTCACCTCTCCCCACAATCGAAGGCACTATATCTCATCGAAGCGTCCATGGCCCACAAAGTCAAAGATGTGGTAGGCACTGACTGTGCGCCCATCAAGCCGCGTGAAGGAGCCATTCGCTTCACGAGGAAACGGCCTGCATGGACCACCCACCCCTCCTCTCACCCCACAGAAAGACCTCTCAGAATCGCAACCCTCCACCATGTGGGGTCTTGCTCACACCTCACGTAAGTGCAGTGCCTCCCGTAAGAGGTACCCAGCGTGTATTCTTGGATGAATGAGTAAATGAATAAGTGACCCAGGCACACCCGAGTCAGAGAATGAAGAACAAAGCTACAGAGGAAGAGGTCAGACACAGGCATCAATGCTGGTCATGACGCTGCTGACATCACTGCCCGAGGGCACAGGCCAGGGCAGCACCCAGTCCCCACAGAGTGGTCCCCGCAGGGCAGCCATGGCTATGAGGAGTGAGCCATGCATGGAGAGGTTCCAGGCCACTCAGCACGAAGCTCCCAGTGTTCCTGTCATCTGCCTTTAGGGAGACTCTGGCCACCCCATCACTGGACAGGGGGCTGCTGCCTCTGTCACAGGTTTTTAGTATAACTAACTTTTGAACTGGTTCTACTTATTTAAGTACAAGTTTTATTACTGTATAATTTAGATCTGATAAAATTTACCCGCTTTAAGTATAGAGTTCAGTAACTCTTAGTTGTACAGCCACCCCACAACCCAGTTTCAGAACATTCCCATCACCCCAGAAAGGGCCCTGCGCCTGCCTGCAGGCACCCCAAAACCAACCCCTGCTCCTGCCTGCAGGCACCCCAAAACCAACCCCTGCTCCCGCCTGCAGGCACCCCAAAACCAACCCCTGCTCCCGCCTGCAGGCACCCCAAAACCAACCCCTGCTCCCGCCTGCAGGCACCCCAAAACAAACCCCTGCTCTCGCCTGCAGGCACCCCAAAACCAACCCCTGCTCCCGCCTGCAGGCACCCCAAAACAAACCCCTGCTCCCGCCTGCAGGCACCCCAAAACTAACCCCTGCTCCCGCCTGCAGGCACCCCAAAACCAACCCCTGCTCCCGCCTGCAGGCACCCCAAAGCAAACCCCTGCTCCCGCCTGCAGGCACCCCAAAACTAACCCCTGCTCCTGCCTGCAGGCACCCCAAAACCAACCCCTGCTCCCGCCTGCAGGCACCCCAAAACCAACCCCTGCTCCTGCCTGCAGGCACCCCAAAACCAACCCCTGCTCCCAACCCCGACAACTGCTCGTCGACTTTTGGTCTCCAGAGATTGCATTTTCTGGATGTTTCACACAAACAGAACCATACACTGTGTGTTTTCTTGAGTGGGGGCATGCAGTCTTCGGGCCCCACCACATTGTGGCCTGCCTGACTCTCCGCTCCTCACTGCTGACCACACCCAACGCAGCACTGGCCACGTCACGTGCATTTTCCACAGGGAGGGTGGCATGCGTTTCCCCTGCGGGACTGGCTGATCCATGCTGCTGGCTCTGCAGCAGGCCGAACTTGCAACCTCAGCCCTCCCAAAGCAGTGAGAGCAGCTATGGGCAGCACCTATGGCAGGGACACGTTGGCATCTTGCTCACACTGTACACATGAAGCGGGTGCGGGCCAGCAGCTCACACTGTACGCATGAAGCGGGTGCGGGCCAGCAGCTCACACTGTACACATGAAGCAGGTGCGGACAGCAGCTCACACTGTACACATGAAGCGAGTGCGGGCCAGCAGATCACACTGTACACATGAAGCAGGTGCGGACAGCAGCTCACACTGTAAGCATGAAGCGAGTGCGGGCCAGCGGCTCACACTGTGTGCATGAAGTGGGTGTGGGCCAGCAGGCTGCAGCTTGCTGACTCCTGCCCCGTAAAATCTTGGGGTTCAGCAGTATTTAATCTTTTGTCACAAATACCCTCCAATCTTCAGCAACTGGGCACTGACCTGGTGTGATGGAGCGGAGGGTGTGGGGACGGTTAGAAGTGGGGACAGGGCCAGGCGTGGTGGCTCACGCCTGTAATCCCAGCACTTTGGGAGGTAGAGGTGGGCGGATCACTTGAGGCCGGGAGTTTGAGACCAGCCTGAGCAACATGGTGAAACCCCACCTCTACTAAAAACACAAAAATTAGCTGGGCATGGTGACGGGAGCCTGTAATCTCAGGTACTCAGGAGGCTGAGGCATGAGAATCACCTGAATCCAGGGGGCAGAAGCTGCAGTGAGCCGAGATCATGCCACTGCACTCCAGCCTGGGAGACAGAGCAAGACTCCGTCTCAAAGCAACAAAAAAAATTGGGGACAGGGTGGAGACGAGGGAACGGCCCTGGGGCAGCTGAGCCAGGACGGTGGTGATGGCTGAGGCAGTGGGTGTGCTGATGGCCACCGCCATGGCCATATGTCTGGCCTGAGGCCCATGCATCTGGTAAGGCGCCAGGGTAGGTGAGGGGATAGGGAGGGTGCACGTGCGGGTGGCTGATGCAGCAGGGGGGCAGGGGATACAGAGCAGGGGAGAGGATGGTGAAACAAACAATGGTGGACCATCAGCTTCCAGTAAGGCCTGGCCAGGAAGACCCAGGGTGCTCCTGTCCCCACTACTGCATAAGCCAAGGACAGCAAGAGTCTGGGTGGCCACACCAGCTCCCGGCACGTGGTCAGCACACGGCTGCTGCCCGAATGACTGAACACAGGTTCTGAGCCATGGAGCCACGTGAGGCTGGGTGCCAGGCCAGTCTGTGTCCATCCACACGTCAGCCTCCCTGTATCCTGCCTTGTGTGACATCCCCGCTCCCATCACAGGCACAGGGGTCCGTTCCTCTCCTCCCTCCCAGCCCCAGACCCCAGGAACATACCGGGGAGGAGCTGAGCAGCAGCTCGGCCATCTGCTTCACGGAGCTGGCGCTGGCTGCAATGGTCTTGTTGGTCTCCTGCTGCACCGTGTGCCTGGGGGCCGAGAAGGAGCCAGGAGCGAAGGCAGGGGAGGAAGGCAGCAGAGAGCAAGGGCCCAGAAGGGCGCAGCAAGCAGGGACACATGGGCCGAGTGGGGGAGACAGAGACAGACAGATGGACAGGCGGAGAGAGAGCCGAGAGACACACAGAGACAGAGAAAACAGCAGAGAGGAAAACAAAAGTATGGAAAGGGTAGCAAACAGAAAGAGGCAAAGACTCAGAGAAAGAGAGAAGGGAACAGAGACGAGAGCAGCAGTGAGTCCCACAGAGAAAGAGGAGGGGGCCCAAGAGCCAGGACAGGGAGGGACAGGCAGACACCCAGCAAGAGACAATGGGGGCAGAAAGGCAGGCAGAGAGGATGGCGCAGGTAAGCTCTGGCTGGGGTGGGTGGCCCAGCCAGCCAGAACGGTGGCAGCCGGGCCCCACCAATCAGCCACTGTGAGGACCACCTTGCTCTCCCGCTGCAACCACCCCCAAATACCCCACAGACAGGAGGCTGAGCCACGGGCCCTCCCTGCAAAGAGGCCCCTCTCGGGGTCAGCTCTCCTCGGAAAGCCAGCAGGAGAATCAAGGCAACAGCGCCATGGCCCAGGGAGGCCAGCAGTCCTCACTCCCCTGCACACCTCTGAGGGGCCCCGGGTGAGACGGTTCTCACACCCAGACCCAGTGAGACACAAGGAGGCCAGGACAGTCCCAGGTTACAGTTCCAAGCATGACCTTGAAAGCAACTGGGAAGACCAGCCCATCTCCCACTTGGGGTTCGCCACCCCCGTCCCTCGAGAAAGAAGCACCAGGGCAACGGTACCCCAGACCGGCCGCAGGCACACACACCAAGTGCAGGGAGGACCCTGGCCTGGTGGAAACTGGGGAGCCTCAGTGACCCTTTCAAGTACAGGCCAAATGGCCCTGCAGGCCCCTCAGGCATCATCCAGGGGGGCCAACATGTGGGAGCAGGCCTGGCACCACCACTCCAGGCCAAGCCTACAGGAGCAGGGCCCACCTCCTGATACCCACCCTGGGCGGGCAGAGCCTGTGGCACACAGAGGAGTAAGACTGCCCCCCAGAACAGGCACCTACCAGGCTGGAGAGGGTGTGGGCCAAGGAGGGCAAGGAGCCATAAGGTTACCACAGACTAGGCGGGAACCGCGGGGACAGAAGCTTTCTTCCCCGGGGCCTTGGTCAGGGCCGCGTCTTCCTGGCATCTGAGGCTCTGGAGAGCCACCAGGGCCTCCAGCTCCCAAACACGCTCTTCGGCCAACCACTGGCTTAACACTGTGAGAAGAATGCAGAAGCAGAGTGCCCCTCACCCCCGCTCCCACCAGTCCCCTCCTCACCCTGCGCTGCCACGCAGCCTCCTGTCCCTCTCCCTGGGCTGCCACTCGGCCTCCCGTCCCTGGCCCACTCACCACTGCATCCCCTCACATTTTGTGCACAGCAGGCCTGGGCAATTCTGCTAAAGACAGTTCAGATCTTGCCAGACCAAACCTCAGCTCACCAACAGCTCCACATCTTATTCCGGTCAAAGCCAAAGTCCCTCTAGCGCTGCACTAGGCCCACGCGGGCGGCCTCCTGCACCTGCAACTTCACCTCCCCACACCGCCCTCCTGCACCTCCGACTTCACCTCCCCATACTGCCCTCCTGCACCTCCGACTTCACCTCCCCACACCGCCCTCCTGCACCTCCGACTTCACCTCCCCACACCGCCCCTGGGCTCTAGGCCTACGTGGGCAGCCTCCTGCACCTGCAACTTCACCTCCCCACACCGCCCCTGAGTTCAGTTCACTCCTGGCCCACGGGTCTCTGCTGCTCCTGAATGAGCCGGACAAATCCCTGCCTTAACACTTTCCTAGGCCAGATGCAGACAACCAAGCCCTAGCTGCTGATCCAGGAGCAGCTGTCTGTGGTCACGCTGCCACCGTGGGCAACGCCCCCAGCACCAACACCTGCCCAGATAACTCCCCTGGGAGGGCCAGGCAGGTCACGGCTCACACTCTTCTCTGCCCTGCGCTGACCTCTCCACTCCTCTAGACTCCCATGTGGCAGGGGCTCTCACTCATGCCCCACTGAAACACCCTCGTGCAGCCATCAGTGCTGGAACGAAGGCAGCCCGTTTCCTGTATGCGGTGGGTCAGGCTTTTCTCTTTCCAGGCAGGATCTCGTCTCATTTGTGCCTCCCTCACAGGCTGTTAGCACCATGCAGGATCAAAGTGAACAAGGCCTCCTTACCCAACCTGGCAACACCCCAGGCATCAGATCACCCTGCCAAGTCCATCGTGGGAACAGGAGGTTGCCAACCAGAAAACCCAAGACATGATGAAGGGAGTGGGGAATGAGAGCCGCCAGTCAAGGAAGGGCAGCCAGGCGGAAGGGCACTGCAGAGGGGCCACCTTCCATGATGCTCGTCCCAATAAAAGGCCCAGAGGAGACCTCCACTTACAGCCATGGTACCAGGCAGTACCTCCTACCTCAAACAAGCAGAAAACACATTTTAAACACACACACACACAAAGCTAAGGGATGCAGCTAAAACAGTACTTACAAGGAAATTACTGCTTTAAAGTCTTATATTAGAAAAGAGAAAAGAATAAAATCAATGTCCAGAAAGTCCACCTAAAGAAACCAGCAAATTAAACACAAAGGAAGTAGAAGAGAGATAATAAAGGTAAGTTCAATAATTAATAAAATAGCAAACAGACCAATAATAGAAACAATAAAATAAAAAAGCATTCAAAACATTACACAACTCTGCCTAGGCAGGTCAAGAGGAAAAAACCACACTTGCAAATTACCAAGATCAAGAATGAAAGAGTGAACCTGACAACAGATCCAACATTAAAAGAACATTAAGGAAATACAAATCATATCAGGCCCATAAATTCAACAACTAAGATGAAACAGAAAAATTCCTTAAAAGACATGAATTATATCAAAACTGACTCAAAAAGAAATAGAAAACCTAAATAGCTCTATATGTATGGCAATAAGTAAACTTGTGCTTAAAAACATTGCTGCAAATACACAGGCATGACAGGCTTCAATATCAGTATCACACAATCCCCTAGAAAACAGAGAGGAGACACACATCGTATGAGGCTCACACTACCCTGATAACAGAACCCAAACAGAGAATCTAAAGGAAAAAAACCCATATATCACTCACAAACCCAGCAGCAAAAACCTTCAATACAATTTTAGAAAAACAAATTCAACAATATATGAAAGAGATAGTACACCATGACCGAGAGGCATTTACCCAAAGGATACAAGGTTGGTTCAACACTCAAAACAGCCGTGAGTGTATTTCTCATATCAACAGAGCAAATTTAACAAGGAGAAAAACATCTTAATAAATTATGCAGAAAAAGCATGTGACAAAATTCAACACTCATTTTAGACTAAAACTTCCTTTAGTTTAGTTCCTAGTTTCCTTAACTAGAAAAAAGAAGGGGACTCCCTCAACCTGATACAGAGAGCCTGTTAAATAAAAAACAAAACAAACATCTAGGATACTTACAGCAAAAGACGGAATGCTTCCCTGTAAGATGGGGAACAAGGCAGGTATGCGTGCTTTCACTACTTTTACTCCTCATACTATAAGTTTACCCATGAATAAGGAGGAAAGAACTAAGAAGCATAAAGATTGAAAATGAAGAGTAAAACTGTCTTCGGTCATACAGACGTGTACATCTAGATAGAAAATCCCAAGGAATCCACAAAGAAGCTCCAGGAACTAATCAGCGAGTGAATCTATGCAGGTCACAAGATACACGGAAGTACACGGAAGTCACTTATATTTCTATGGAGTTGCAGCCAGCAAGAGGAGAGGAACACAAATAAGAGAAAGGCCAGCCTGGCTGTGTCCGTGGGCTGGACGATGACACTGTTATGGAAGTCCAGCTTGGCCATGCCTGTGGGTTGGGCGACGATGTTGTTATGAAAGGCCGGCCTGGCCGTGTCCATGGGCTGGATTATATTGTTATGAAAGGCCGGCCTGGCCGTGTCCATGGGCTGGATTATATTGTTATGAAAGGCCGGCCTGGCCATGTCCATGGGCTGGATTATATTGTTATGAAAGGCTGGCCTTACCGTGTCCATGGGCTGGACAACAATAACTGTTACGAAAGGCCTGCCTGGCCGTGTCTGTGGGCTGGATGACGATATTGTTATGATGCCAGTTCTTTAATTTATCCACAGATTCAAGGTAATCCCAAAAAATTATAGAAAGCTTTTTTTTTTAAAGAAATAGTAATTGACAAGCTGATTCTAAAATGTATACTGACTTACAAAGGGGCATGA
Organism: Symphalangus syndactylus; assembly: GCF_028878055.3. NCBI lineage: Eukaryota > Metazoa > Chordata > Mammalia > Primates > Hylobatidae > Symphalangus > Symphalangus syndactylus. The sequence continues at coordinate 141,245,136 of NC_072429.2, forward strand.
GAGGAGGAGACGCGTTTGGGCAGCACGGGAGGCAGCACCAGCGTGGTGGGCTGAACACCGTGGCATGGGGCGGGCGAGGCGAGGGACAGCTCATGGCCACCTCCTGGGTCTCCAGAGTGGACGGTGAGCCATTGGGGAGTCTCTGGAACTTCTGCCTCTCACCAAAGTATGAGAGACATCCTAAAGACGCACTTTCAGGCAGACTCCTGCTGGCATGGGGAGGCCTCGGGGGGGCAATGGGGCAGCAAGGCTGAGTGTGGGTCCCACTGGAAGGGGCTATTCCGGGAAATGGCGACTCCAATCTGAGGCTGGACACTGCTCCAAAGGCCGAGGTGCCTCAGCAAGGGCAACAGAGCAACCCAGGACCAGCAGGGCACTTGGCCCAAAGACACGGGAGCTCACACTGTCAGAGCCAGGGAGTCGCCATCCTCACTAGAGAATGGACTGATGATGTCAGCATTCCCACTCGCCATCACGAGGCAGTTGCCACAACAGCAATTAGAGCGCCCCTCCCGCTTGTGTCTCACTTACCCATCCATCCTCACGGCCACCGAGGGAGGGGGTCCCACTCCGTCACCGTAGCATGCATGGCTTGGGGAACAGCAGTGGATCGAGTGCAGGGAGACGGATGAGACTGCACCTGTCTTATGACCCCAACACCACAGCAAAGCCCATGTCAGTGAACCTGTGACCCTCACCTGCCCTGGACTGCTTCAGCCAGGAGCCAAGTGAGGCAGAGAAAGCTGGAAACGCTAGCTGTACATTGAGAGAGCGGGCCCATCTCTCCACATCCAATGTGCGTTACAGATGCAATGCATAGAACCGTAACACCCATTTGTTGCCTCAAGAGAAGCTGGCCTGAGATTGAATCTGATGCATCAGCAGAGCCAAAAGAAACCAAGTGAACTGGAGGCTTCATCAAACTGCACCTGAAGCCCCACGACCGCTTTACAAAACCTACGTATCCCCACAAAGCCAGCTCTGCACGGTTTTGGTGAAAGGCCAGCCAGGCAGCTACAGGGTCCAGGAAACCCAACCCGAGCATCCCTCTCCCAGCACTCCTGTGCGAGGCCTGCACAGCTGCCGGCTCGGTGGCTCCTGCACCACCAGCCAGGTGGTGCCATTGCTACCAGCCCTCAGGTGACTGAGGAGTCCGTGAGGCCTGCCTGTGGGGTGTGTCACCTAAGGCCCATTTGCCCTAGCGCCCTGCCCTAGTCTGCCGGGGCCGGAACCGACCTGAGTACGGAGGCTCTCTCATTTGCTTGTCATTATTTCAGATGTCGTTCAGAAGCACCTCATGTCCTGCATATCTCATACCTGCTCATTTACTCCCATGACCACCTGTGTTTTACAGACGAAGACACAAGGCCCTGAGTCACAAAAGCACCTGCAGGCCGGAGCTAGTGAGCCGGAGTGGGCAGAGGTAGGGTCAGGACCAGCCCAGGCTCCCTGGCACCGGGCCCTGAGCTCTCCCAGCCTCCATGCCAGCTCCCAGGTGACACACTCGCCCTGGAAGACACCCTGCTGCCCGCTCCAGACTCAAGTGGTTAATCGGCGCTCCCGCCCCTCTGCCCGTGTTCCTGGAGAATGCGGCACCCCTGCCAGTCCCTTGGCTGAGGGGGCTGTGGGAAGAGCCTGTGGCTGGGCTGCTTTGATTTCCTGGTTCCTGCCCCTTCCCAGTTGCCTGTCCTAGACCTGGCAATGCCCCAGGAGTGACTCCATGTAGACCACGGATCAGCTTCATGAGCGGTTGACGCCCAAGTCAACACAACGCAGTGGTGTTGGCGCACAGACCCAGGGACCACCCACAGTGGAGGAGGTGGCCAGGGCGAGTGGACCGGCAAGGCCTGGAGTGAGAGGGCCTGGAAGTGAGGCCAGCAGAGGGCAGCGCAGGCAGAAGCCTGAGGCTGTGGGGCTGGAGGACGTGGTGTGGCCATGAGACAGGTCTACAGTCGTGAGGGTCATGCTGGGCGGACCTGAAAGGCCACAGCCCAGACTTTGGGTTTTACTTTACTGGGAGGGAGGCCACTGGAGCATCCTGAGCAGGAACCAGTGTGATCAGATCCACATTTTTAAAGATCACTTTGAGCTCTGCATAGAGAAACCACTGTCGGGGGCAAGACTGGGGAGGGGAGGCCAAGAGGAGACAGTGCAGGAGCCCCGGGCCAAGGCCGGGCCTGGACCAGGAGGTGGAGAGGAGCGAGAGAAGTGCGGGGACAGGGGGCAGCGTAAGAGGAGTGGACAGGCCAGCCCGTGACCAGTGAGGGCAGGGGTGGGGTGGGGTCCTGGGGGTCCCTTCCTTGGCCTGGGACTGACAGGGAGACCCCAGGTCAGTCCAGAAGGAACCTAAGTTAGCAGGCGAGAAGGTGGCAGGGCTGGAGGGACACCTGCGGTTCTGAGGCCCCACTGAGGAGGAATTCTGAGCTGTGGGATATGCAGTACCACCAAGAGAGGGGAGGAGGTCAGAGAGGAAAAGAAGCTGGAGCAGATGGATGAGGAACCAGCACCAACGAAGGGGAGGGCACCGGAGAGCATGAGATGGATGAGGAACCAGCAACAGCAAAGGGGAGGGCCCCGGAGAGCATGAGATGGATGAGGAACCAGCACCAGCAAAGGGGAGGTCCCCAGAGAGCATGAGACGGATGAGGAACCAGCACCAGCAAAGGCCAGGGCACCTGAGAGCATGAGACAGATGGGGAACCAGCACCAGCAAAGGGGAGGGCCCCAGAGAGCATGAGATGGATGAGGAACCAGCACCAGTGAAGGGGAGGGCCCCAGAGAGCATGAGACGGATGAGGAACCAGCACCAGTGAAGGGGGGGGCCCCAGAGAGCATGAGACGGATGAGGAACCAGCACCAGCAAAGGGGAGGGCCCCAGAGAGCATGAGACGGATGAGGAACCAGCACCAGCAAAGGGGAGGGCCCCAGAGAGCATGAGATGGATGAGGAACCAGCACCAGTGAAGGGAAGGGCCCCAGAGAGCATGAGATGGATGAGGAACCAGCACCAGTGAAGGGAAGGGCCCCAGAGAGCATGAGATGGATGAGGAACCAGCACCAGTGAAGGGGGGGGCCCCAGAGAGCATGAGACGGATGAGGAACCAAAACCAGTGAAGGGGGGGGCCCCAGAGAGCATGAGACGGATGAGGAACCAGCACCAGCAAAGGCCAGGGCACCAGAGAGCATGAGACGGATGAGGAACCAGCACCAGCGAAGGCCCTGGGAAGCATGGGCTGCACAGCGGGAGAAAACTTCTAGAAGGAATAAACTCAATAGTAAAAAGAAAAATACCCGATCAGGACATGGGCAAAGGATCTGAATAGACATTCCTTCCAAGAAGATATACAAATGGCCAACAAGCAGATGAAAAGATGCTTGAAGCCTTCAATTACCAGGAAAATGCAAATGAGATCACCACAAGACCCCACTTCGCACCCACTAGGATAGCCACATCCAAAAGACATCTAACAACAAGTGCTGGCAGTGAGGTGGGGAGACAGGAACCCTCCAACACTGCTGGCGGGGGTGTAAAATGGGGCAGCCACTTTGGAAAATCTGGCAGTTCCTCAAAGGGTTAGACAAAGAGCCATGGTATAACCCAGCAAGTCCCATCCTGGGGATATATCCAAGACAGGTGAAAATCTACACCCACATAAACACCTACCGCAAACATTCACCGCAGCTTTATTCATCGTGGTCAAAATGAAGTCACCCAAATGCCCACCAGCTGGTGAATGGGTCTGTCCTTACAGCAAGACAGAGGGGTGCAGTTCTGCACAAGCTGGTGAATGGGTCTGTCCTCACAGTGGGACAGAGAGGGGGCAGTTCTATCAGCTGGCGAATGGGTCCGTCCTTACAGTGGGAGGGGGGCATGGTTCTGTACCAGCTGGCAAATGGGTGCATCATCACAGTGGGACTGAGGGGCATGGTTCTGCACAAGCTGGTGAATGGGTCCACCCTTACAGAGGGACAGAAGGGTGCAATTCTGCACCAGCTGGCAAATGGGTCTGTCCCTACATACGGAGGGCACTGTGAGCCCTCTCTGGCCCCCTCACAGAGCCCTCCATCGGCCACTCCAGGGGGTCAGCTCTTCACACCCTGCTGGCTACCCCTCTGCCACAGGGACTTGCCTTCAATCAAGTGGGATGGGATGAACCGCACACATGGATCATGGTCCTGCCCTGCTTAAGCTCTCGCTGCAGGAGGCAGGGCTGTTAGGACTAAGCCCCTGAAAGAGCTGCCAAGCGCGGGCCCACGGTGCTGAATGATCGTCATCCAGGGCTCCTTGAGCCCTTCTGGTGCTGATTCTGACATGCAAATCCCAGGCCGGGAAGGAGAGCACATCTCACGCGGAGCATCAGCCCAGCTCACCCAGACCCCACTCCCATCGCTGCATGCGGGGCAGTGGGCCAGCAGACTCTCAGCAGCCACCTCTAATGCATCCCCACCAGGGCCACCCAACCTACAGCCTCACCACACTGGGGAGGTGAGAGGGAGGCATGGCTGCGTGCCCAGGCAGATCAGAGAACGCGGCCCACGGGAAGAAGTCCAAAAGCCCCAAGGGGAGCGAGTCCTCTGTGCCACTGTGGAAAGTAAAAAATTTCCTCTTCAAAGTTTCCCTTCTTACTAAAGAATATATCGTAAGTGTTAGAAATAACAGTTAAAAAAAAAAAAAAACTAACTTCCTTCAAGCCTCCTTGCTTTTATACTAATAACTCTTTGTTAAGCCCTATCCTATGTAGCTGTTAGATATAAGGGAATAAGTACATCCTATGTCCTTGTACTTTAACCAAGATATTTGTTCTAAACATGCTCAAGCATGTCCCAGCTCACAGCCTATGTGCCCTCCTTATTTGGAAATGTTATTACTTTTCTAAGTTCTTTTGCAAGCAGCTTCCTCTTTTCCTTTTGTTCTCCATTACCTTTACCTGTTCAGGAAAGTTTTAAGTTGTTAGCCAATCAGGTCTAAAGGATCCAATGCATAAGGAATAAATATTCTTGCCTTTCTTTGTTCAACTGTGCTCTCGTGGCAGGACTGCTAACAGGCAGCACCCCTTCTGCAGAAAGTAAAATTGCCTTGCTGAGAAAATTCTTTGTCTGAGCGCTAGTTCTTCTTTTTGGCATCAAGGAACGAGCATTTCTGACAGCCACACACCAGGGGGTGCGCCGGCCCACACACCATCTCCAGATCGTGACGGCCCCCAGGGTGGAAGGGAATAGAGCCCAGACAGGAATTGCGAGAGCCAAGTTGCCACTGAGCCCCACCCACGGGATCACAACGTGGCCACTGGACTCCAGTGTGGGGGCCTGTGACAGGGAGGCCCGGGCGGGGGTCCGCACACAGGTGACAGAATGACCTGGCCACACCGGCCTTGCATGGGATCAGAGAAATGGGCCCCACCTGGTGAGGTTTTTCTGAAGCTGAATGTATTCAGGTGGAAGGACCACCCTCCCTCCTGAGACTGGGTCCCTCCTACGCTGCAGGGCTGGAAAGTCTTTTCCCTGATGAAATGATGGTGGCCATGGATGAAGGTATATTCTTTAAATGTCCTTAGTTGGCGACTTCATCAATGTGGAGGAAATACAGAACTGGCAACCATGTTGGTCTCAAAAGTTATTTTTAAATGTTAACAGTCCATGATATGGGAGCATCAGAGGGGCCATAGAAGCCTCTAGATAAACCATGACAAGCAGGCTAGGCCCACAGCCGGCCATGCAGGGAGGGTCGGAAAAGCAGTAAGGCGAGAGTATCCAGACCTGAGAGCTAAGGCCAGCCCAGGGGAGAGCCAAGGTGCCAGGATACTCAGTCCTCAGACCAGGACAGTCTCCTACTCCACACTGGGGCCCCCTCTCCTCTCCAAGGCCCACAGCGAGTGGTGTCGGTCTTCAGCTAACCAGGCTGAGTGGCCCAGGATGCGCACATGAGGGCCAGGGTCCTGAAGTGCCCATCCCACCTGGCCCTTGTGACCTAACCCAGGAGTCAGGCAGCGGCACAAAGATCTAAACGCAACAGCTTCGCTGGGAACTCTGCTCACCACACTGAAGAAATGGGAGAGCCACAGACCCGGCCCAGAGTTACACAAGTTATGTGCATCAACAGGGCCCTCTGAGAGGCTACGCGTTTCCTGAGCCAGAGCACCCCAGAGCCCAGGTGTGACCAGCAGGTCCACAGTCCCTCGCTGAGCTCTGACTCTGCGAATATGCGTGGGTGTGAGGAAGGCTGGCAGGGAATATCGACATGCGAACAGCGGTTCCCAGGCATCCTGTGTCCAAATTCCCTATCACGAGCCTACGTCACTATCACATCAGAAAACAGTAAGTTTCAGCTTTATAAAAGAGCTTAAAAAAAAAAAAAAGCTAAGAATAGAATTGCCCTGAACATCTGCAAAGGGTGTTCCACAGCTGGTGCGTGAGGCTGTGTGGCATGGCGCCTGTGGATTTTGAATGGAGCCGCTGTGAGGAGGAGCAGAGACTCCAGCACCCTCCACCCCTGTGGGAGCCGTGGCCCCCCCAGCCTCCTCAGTTGTGGCCCTTTCAGGGTGCAAGGCTGGTGTGGCCACCAGTTCTGCACAGGGGAGTCTGAGGACAATGTCCCAATGCAGTGGCCTGGGGCTGACTGGGGTCCTTGGGGCTGTGGGCATCCTGCTCACTGCAGGGCGGGACACAGGCCAGCACAGGAGGTCACAGCAGCAAGTGCAGTGGGGGCCAGCTGGAGGGCAAAGGTATAGACTGCTAGCGTCCCCTCGGACCCCAGAGTGCCACTCTAACCACATCCAGGGCAGATGCTCCCTTCCCTCCCCTCCCCAGCCCAACCAGGGCTCCGGCTTAGCAGACAGCACCCGAGGCACCTCTCCCCAACCCAGACCAGCCCAACCCAGGGCAGGCCACTGGGCACCCCTCGAGGAAAGTCCAGTGGGAGCCCGCCAAGGCTCAGCTCCCTGAAAGGGCAGAAGCAAGATCGGACGCCCCACTCCAACCTAGCCCATGGCTGTGCAAATGGCACATCTGTGTCAACCTCCTGTGTCACCTCCTGTGTCCACAGCTGAGCAGGCCCCAACAGGGAGCCTTTAGACGTGGCAAAGACACATTTGGAGCATATTGGCAGGGAAAAGTGTGTGCCAGCAGGCATGCACCCCCTGACCTTAGCACACGCATGCGCGTGTCTGGGGCATGCACAGGTGCACCTGGGCTTCTAGGTTGGGGCGGGGTGCACCTGCGTGCCCTGTGGAGGGCACCTGCAGGCTGAGGGCCCAGTCTCAGGTTCACAGCACTGACTAGGCTTATCCGCAGTTGCGTGTGCATATGTGCGCACATGTGTGTCCCGGCAGCTGTGGGCAAGCAGCTGTATGGACAAAGCCCCTGTGCACAGGAGGACCACACTCCCGCCCCTGCCCCCCAATGTGCACCATGCCCAGGCACGGAGATGCCGTGGCCCACACACTCACAGGCTGTCCCGAAGCTCCTGCGTGTCACTCGGTGTCCCTAAGGACTGAAGGCTCCGCTCCAAGGAGGTTACTGCCCGAGAGAAGAGGGACAGGGTGAGGACAGAAGGAGCTTCCCTGCCCCTATACTCCACATGGGTGGCCCCATTACAGCCCAGGCAGGGTGAGCAGAGCCCAGGGACCAGTGCCTGAGCCAGGACAGACCACCTAAGTGGCCTGGAGGCCAGGGCCTACACTGCCTCAGCATAAGGTCACGCCCGCCAGGACCCCTCCCCAGCTGGCCTGCGACAGGCGCTCAGGCCCACGTGCAGCTCAGGGGCTCTAAGGAGCTGCCTCCAGCAGTCTTGCCCTGGCTCTGTCCACCCTGCTCCCCTCGCCCCGTCCCCTGCCCCTCCACTGGCCATCTGGGACGTGGCTCTCATCCCTGCTCTCAGCCTCAGTGACCTCTGGTCTGCACGTCTGAGAGGCCCTGGTATGCTCCTTCCTCCACTGGGCTCCATCCAGATCACACACAAGGTGTGGAGAAGGAGCAGCGTGGGGTCAGGGAGAGGAGCCGGCAGAGGGCAGGGGGCAGCAGGCAGGAGCAGCCAGCGGGAGCAGCCCAGCCCTTGCTCCTTCCCACCCACGAAACCCAGGACTGCACCGCAGGATGGCCTGAGGGGGGAAGCCATATAGCACCCTCGCCTCCCATGTCGCATCAGTGGTCCAGGGCGCCTGGATGGAGGGGTAGGCCCGGGCCAGACGCAGACTCACCACTGGAGTTGATTCGGGAGATGTTGGCAGATGTGTTCTGGAACAGCTCCTGGAGGTTGCGCGGATCAACCTGGGTGGCTGGGAGAAGACAGGGAGGAGGAAAGAACACAGGCTGAGGGTGAAGCCTGCGGGCCCAGCTCTGCTAACCGCTCTGGGCAATTCCCAGAGGCAGGGACCCGAGAGGCGGCAGAGTGGCCCTGAACCCCTCTCACTGCCTTTGCAGCTTGGCCACCCTGGGGTCAGGGCTGGACACCCGTGCCTGCCTTCACAGAACCCACAAGCTGGAAGGAAGGAGAGAGGAAGGCAGGGGGTGGTCCCTCAGAAAGGCTGTACCCTGAGCTCCCGTACACCGCAGCAGCTGGCATGTGTGCCCGGAAGCTACGAGCACCTGCATGTGGAGGCTCAGAGCAGCATCACTAAGAGTCAAAGCACAGCCCCGCTGATGAAGCAACAGAAACAAGGTCCAGCTCTGCGCCGGCAGCTCAGCATTGGAAACAGAAACACTGGTTTCCACACAATGCAGGTGAGCCCTGAGCGCAGCACGCACGGAGACGAAAGCCAGCAGGAAAAGGCCACACACTGCACGGTTCCACACATCTACCATGTCGGAACAGACCAATCCTAGGACAGAGCCAGGGCAGGGCAGTGAGAGGGAGGAATGGGCATGACTGCTGATGGGTACGGGGGTCCTTTTGGGGTTGATGAAAACGTTTTAGAATTAGAAAGTGGTGCCTGCCCGCCCTCCAGCCAGCAGCCCCGGGGGTTACACAGAGGAGCAGAGGAGCAGAGCGCATATCCAGAGAAGCTCCTGAAGAGCACTCCCAGCTCCCAGCAGCTTGATTGCTACCAGCCCACACTCGGAGAGAGGGCTGGTGTCCAAGAGACACTGGGGAAAGGACAGCCATACGGGGCCTGTGTGCAAGGAAACTCCAGGCACGCAACACGGTGACTCTCAGAAATACTGCTCAGAAGCCAGAGCGCACGGGGCAAAGGTCCAGAATGACCAAGGCAATCCCCAGGACCTCTGGGCCAGGCTGGGGAACTGGGGCAGGGCCGGAGGGACCCTCCTGGGTGAGGGCCTGCCCTGTGCCTGGACAGAGCTGTGGGTTACACACTTCTGTCACACCGCCCAGAATGGCACACTTAGGAGCTGTGTAGTTCACTGTACATAAATGAAAGAAAAGTGAACGGCAAGTAAACCAGCATTCAGAAGGAAGCGCACGGAGGGCTGAGTTCGCTCCGAAATGCATGCAGGTGGAGGCACTAAAGGTGCGATTAAACCAGGTAGAGACTCCAGGCTCGCATCTAGGTGCCAGCTACGTGGGTGTCTGTGCAGTTCTTTCAACTTTCTCTGCAAGTTTACAATTTTCCATATTAAAATTTAGTAATAAAAGAACATGGTTTGAGGTCTACAAACAGGTGTGAGGGCTAGAAGACGCTAGGGGTGCCGGGGGGACCCTACCAACACCACCCCTGTCTGGGCTGGCCTGAAGTGGCCTAGCATGAAGGGACACAGCACCCCTGGCTGGACGTCTGGGTTTCCACCAGGACAAGGCCCAAGCCCGGCTCTGCTCGGGGTCACTGAGCTGCCTGGCCAGGGCAGGGCTGACCCTGGCACTCCATCTGGGAGCACACAGGCCCGTCCACGGATGCTCTGTACACCCCTGCCTCCCCAGCAAGTCCTGGCCCCCTGCATACTTTCTGTCCAGCTACCTCCACCCTGCCCCAGCCTCAGGCCTTCCGGTCCAGCAGCTGCACTCATGGCAAGGCCTGGAGAAAGGATGAACTGCCAGGCAGCCTCCAGGAGGGCGAGGCCTGAGGAACAGCCCCCCATCACCCAGCACCCACCACCCCTCGATGTCACCATGGCCCAGCCTAGCAAGGTCAAGCCAGGGCCTCAGCTGCATTAGTGGAATAACGAGAATGATGATGAGTTAAATCAAGTTTAGCCTAAAGGCGCCTCCTTATGTATTTTCAGTTTGCCTAAAGGTTTATCTGTACATCTTGAACTACAACAACAGGCAGTGTAAATGGACTGTGGTCTACACTTGTGCCAATCACTGAATTTTGGCCAAACGAAACCAACTGTTGGAACCGTGTTCAAATAAGGCAAACGCCAAGCTGTAACTGATCTGTTTCCATGCCTCACTACCATTTTCTGTATGTCACTTTCCTTTTTCTGTCCAAAATCTTCTACCCCATGGCTGTGCTGGAGTCTCTGAGCCTACTCTGGCTGGGGAGGCTGCCCAATTCATGAATTGTTCACTGCTTAACTAAACTCCTTTAAATTTATTTCAGCTCAAGTTTTTCTTTTACCATGGAACAAGCTCTGGCAGGAGCACAAGAACCCATCCCAGGGCCCAGGATCACTCTCCCCGTTCACAGATTGGCAGGGGACCTGCTCAAGGTCACAGGCCAGTAAGTGACACACACAGGGAGCGGGGCAGCAGGGGGGAGGGGGCAGAAAACAAACAAAAAGAATTGCCAGAAATAATGACCAAAAGTACCCAAATTTTATGAAACTATAAACTCGGTGATTCAAGAATGTCACCAATCCACAAGCAGAATAAATATATATTTTTAAAATCCAAGGTACATTATAGGCAAACTGCAGAAAAACAGTGATAAAACTGAAAAGTGGCCCAGAGAACAAACTGCACATTTCATGAGGAAGAAAAAACATATGAAGGACTTGACCCTTTCATCAGAAACTGTGGAAGCTGAAAGACAATGGAAGGATGTCGTTAAAGTGCTGGACGGAAAAACTTGCAACTAGAATTCTACACCCACTGGAAACAGACAGGGGCAGATTTTGACAAGCAAAAGTGAAAAGGATCGGGTCCAACCAGATGTGAAGTACAGGAAACGTTAGAAGCAGCTAGTTAGGGTGAAAGTAACAGCAAGAAATCTGGATCTCCATGAAGAATTAAAGAACTCCAGAATGGTAAATAGAAAAAAGATACTTGGCCGGGCGCGGTGGCTCACGCTTGTAATCCCAGCACTTTGGGAGGCCGAGGCGGGCGGATCACAAGGTCAGGAGATCGAGACCACGGTGAAACCCCGTCTCTACTAAAAAATACAAAAAATTAGCCGGGCGTGGTGGCGGGCGCCTGTAGTCCCAGCTACTCGGAGAGGCTGAGGCAGGAGAATGGCGTGAACCTGGGAGGCGGAGATTGCAGTGAGCCGAGATTGCGCCACTGCACTCCAGCCTGGGCGAAAGAGCAAGACTTCATCTCAAAAAAAAAAAAAACAACAACAAAAAAAAAAAAAAAAAAAAAAAAAAGAAAAAAGATACTTTCATTTATTTAAAACACTATCGATTGTGAAAGCAAAATCCATAACTATGTGCCAGGGTCACCATGTGTTATAAATGACGCGTGGTCCTGAATGTATTGAAACCACATCAACGAGGCGGGGTCATCACATGTTATAAATGACGTGTGGTCCTGAATGTACTGAAACCATCTTGAGGAGGCGGGGTCATCACATGTTATAAATGACGCGTGGTCCTGAATGTATTGAAACCACATCGAGGCGGAGTCATCACGTGTTATAAATGACGTGTGGTCCTGAATGTATTGAAACCACATCATCGAGGCGGGGTCATCACATGTTATAAATGACATGTGGTCCCGAATGTACTGAAACCACATCGAGGCGGGGTCATCACATGTTATAAATGACATGTGGTCCTGAATGTACTGAAACCACATCGAGGCGGGGTCATCACGTGTTATAAATGACGTGTGGTCCTGAATGTACTGAAACCACATCGAGGCGGGGTCATCACGTGTTATAAATGACGTGTGGTCCTGAATGTACTGAAACCACATCGAGGCGGGGTCATCACGTGTTATAAATGACGTGTGGTCCTGAATGTATTGAAACCACATCGAGGCGGGGTCATCACATGTTATAAATGACGCGTGGTCCTGAATGTACTAAAATCACATCAACGAGGCGGGGTCATCGTGTGTTATAAATGACGCGTGGTCCTGAATGTACTGAAACCACATCAATGAGGCGGGCGCGGGACACAGAAGTGCATTCCTGTGCGGCCGATCCACCACACAGGACATGATACGGTGCTATTTGAAGGCAGGCTGCAGAAAGTTAAAGATCTACGTTGTAAACTCTAAAGCAACCACTAAAAAAAGAAACAAACAGGAATCTCTCATAAGCCCATAGTGGAGATAAAATGGAATGCTAAATAGCACTCAATTCTACTCCAAAAAAAAAGGAAGATAAAAGAAAAAGGGGAAAAAAAAGAGAAAATATGGAAAGCAAACATCAAGACAGTAGAGTTAAAGCCAGACATGAAGGCCTTACACTTAATGATGCATGAGCCGAACACGGCTCGTCCACTCCAGTAGCCATCAACCCCTTGCAGCAATTTAAATGTAGATTTTAATTAATTAAAATTAAATAAAATGGTAAACTCGGTTGCTTCCTGCACTAGCCACATTTCAAGTGCCCAGGAGCCCCATGTGGCAAATGGCTGTCACACTAAAGAATGCAGATGACAGGGCCTTTTCATCATTACCAAAAATCCTACTGGTCAGAGGCACCACTTTAACCATTCCGACCAAAAAGCAGAGCTTCTCCAATGAGAGTAAAAGCAAGATTCTGGCCAGGTGTGGCGGCTCATGCCTGTAATCCCAAAACTTTCCGAGGCTAAGATAGGAGGATCGCTTGAGCCTAGAAGTTCAAGATTAGCCCGGGCCACACAGTGAGATCTCTTTCTACAAAAAAATAAAAATTGGCCAGCTGTGGTGATGTACACATGCAGTCTCAGCTACTTGAAATGCTGAGGTGGGAAGACGGCTTGAACCTGGGAGATCGACGTTGCAGTGAGCCTTGATCACATCACTACAATTTTAGCATAGACAACAGAGTAAGAGACCCTGTCTCAAAAAAAAAGGCAAGATCTTGCTCTACAGTGTATACAAGAAGCCCACTTCATATATAAAATCAGATGAAATTATAAGTAAAAATTACAAAAATATATCATGTAAACAGTAATCACAAGAAAGCTGGAATGGCTACACTAATATCAGAGTAGAATTCAGAACCACAAATATAATAGAAATAAAAGAAGGACACTTTAAAAACAGATGGTCGGCCGGGCGCGGTGGCTCACGCTTGTAATCCCAGCACTTTGGGAGGCCGAGGCGGGCGGATCACGAGGTCAGGAGATCGAGACCACGGTGAAACCCCGTCTCTACTAAAAAATACAAAAAAAATTAGCCGGGCGCGGTGGCGGGCGCCTGTAGTCCCAGCTACTTGGAGGCTGAGGCAGGAGAATGGCGTGAACCTGGGAGGCGGAGCTTGCAGTGAGCCGAGATTGTGCCACTGCACTCCAGCCCGGGCGACAGAGCGAGACTCTGTCTCAAAAAAAAAAAAAAAAAAAAAAAAAAAAAAAAACAGATGGTCAACTGACTAAGATAAAACAATTCTAAGTATGTATGCACCTAATATCACAGCTTGAAAATACATGAAGCAAAAACTGAAAGAACTGGAAAGAAACACACAAATCCACAGTTACAGGCAACGCGGTCAGCAGAGCAGGCAGACAGAAGAGCATACAGGCCACAGAAACTCCAACACCATCAACCAGCCTAACCCATGCAACAGGGGAATACACATTCCTGCCAAATGCACGTGGAACACTCACTAAGACAGACTCTATTTTAGGCCCTAAAGCAAGTCTTGACATAGTTATAATCACTGAAATCATACAAAATACATTCTCTGAAGACAGAACTAGCAATCAGTAACAGAAAGGTATCTGTGAATGACATAATCATCTGAAATTACACAACACACTTCTAGATAATCATGTGTAACAGAAGAAATCAAAGAGAAATTAGAGCTGGACCTTTCAAATGATTAATAAAATCAATCGATTTACATGGGAATAATACTGAGAGGATAAAATTATTCAGACTAATCAAGAACAAAAGATTGAATATAAATCAGCAACACCAGAAATGAAGGAGGAGATATCACCATAGATCCTACAGACACTGAAAGGATATTAAGGAAATACTATGAGTAGCTTAATGCTGATTAATTTCAGAACTTAGAGGATGAGTTGCTTGAAAAATACAAAACAATCAAAGCTCACCTGAGAAGAAATAGACAGCATGGATAGCACTGCAGCATTAAAGGAAGTGAATTTGTAGCTGAAAATCTCACAACAAAAACTCCAAGCTCAGAGAGCATCACTGGCTAATTCTATCACTTATTTGCGGGAAGAGTAATACGAATTCTACACAAATTCTTTCAGAAGACAGAAGAGGAGGGACTCTTCCCAGCTCACTGCAAGATGTATCTTATAGTAATCAAGACAGTGTGGTATTAGCATGAGCAGAGATACAGATCCAGCTCTCACCTGCTGCTCAGGGGAATTAAAACAGCACAGCCACCTTGGAAAACAGCTTGGGTATATCTTTAAAAGTCACACCAGCCCTACGGCCAGCAATTCAACTTGCAGGTAATAATCCCCCCACAACAAAATGCAAACATCTGTCCATACAAAGATCCCACAGAAATGCTCACAGCCTCTTTCCGCCTAACAGCCAAAAGCTGGAGAACACGAAAGCATCCATCGATAGGTGGAAACACAGGCTGTGGTATGTCCAAAGGCATGCCTGCCGCCCAGCAATAAAAAGGGGTGCACTACCCACTCACACGGCACACACTGGGCTAAGGAAGGCGGAAGAGTACATGCTACCTGGCTCTGCAACTGTGAGACAGATACCTGATCTATGAGGGCAAAGCAAGCCATGGGAAGTGGGATGGGGTAGGGGCTGGGGCTGGACTGGGGCTGGGGCTGGACTAGGTCTGGGCTGGGGCTGGGCTGGGGCTGGGCTGGGGCTGGGCTGGGGCTGGGATGGGCTGGGCTGGGGCTGGGCTGAGGCTGGGGGTGGGGGTCGGGGTGGGGGTGGGGGTGGGGTGGGGCTAGGGGCTGGGGCTGGGCTGGAGCTGGGGCTGAGGCTGGGCAGGGGCTGAAGTTGGGGCTGGAGCTGGGGCTCCAGCTGGGGCTAGGGCTGGGGCTAGGGCTGGGGCTGGGGCTGGGGCTGGCTGACCAGAAAGGGGCAGAGGGAACCCTCTGAGGCCACAAGAATGTTCTTTACCTCCCTGGGGTAGGAGTCAGATGGGTGTGTTTCGCCCAAACTTGCACTGAACCATGCCTTTAAATGGACATGCCACATTGTGTGTGAACTAAACTTCAAAGAAGTCATGTCCGGATTCCAAACGGGGGTGAGACAGAAGCACACAGCCCGAGCACCCTGCCTCCGCCTCCGCCCGGCACCTTCCCAGTCTGACCTCCCCAGCCTGACCAGGCAACCTAGCTTTGACCATCGCCTTCCCGGCTGGACGTCAAGCATGGCATTCAGGGCCTGCCAGATGAGCTTCCGCCCTCTGCACCTCACACCCAGGCCGGGGAGCCTTCCTCAGCAGGCAGGCCGGGCCGCCCACCTTTGACCTCTGCGTTTCTAGGCCAGGACTCGGCGCAACCATGCTTTCTAGAAATGCCTGAGTCACAACATAACCTCAAGACTGAGGGAGCTGCGGGGAGTGCTGTCCCGTCACCAGGCAGGCTGTGGGGCCTCCCCCAAGCACTGCCTCTGCTACTGCTGGGGGTCCACAGTCACCAGGCAGGGGCTGCCTCATCTCACACCACCACTGCGCTCCTGTGACACCGCGGCCCCGCCAACCACAGCACAGGCATCCTGCTGCTTCCAGCCCCCACTGGGCCAACTCATCACTACATGCAGGACGCCACATCCTGGTCTCAGGAAGCGCCCATTCTGACATATCCCAAGGCTGCCGTTTGTTGGGTCCAGGAATCCTCGGAGGGACGGCCACACAGCTGAAGACCCTGGCTTCACAGGCCGCCAGTAACAACCCCGTGACTCTGGCCGGGGACCTAAGGGAGGTCCAGAGAGGGCCCCCCTCATTCCCAGTCCTGTCCCCAACACCCATTCCCAAGAGAAGGAAGAAAAATTCATTTCCCAGATTCCATCTTCACACCATCGGAGCAACTTCACTAACACTCCATAAAACAAAACAAAACGTCAGCAGGGCTTATCGGGACTTCTCTCTGCCGTCCCCATCCCCACCCTCTAGCTCTGCTGTGAACAGGGATAACGGGACACCATAAAATGCCAAAAGGAGGCAGGCACGCTCCCCACCAGGGCTGCATCGCCTACATCTCACTGCAGGCCCCACTTACCTGCCTGCTGCAGACGAAGGCCTCTGATGAACACTTGGCCATGATGTGGGATTACAAGGGTCTGGGTCCCCACCTGCTCTTCACTGAACCAGGTCCCATGGCAATGCAGCCCCAGCAGGAGGGGGTCCCCAAGGCAGGAGCTTGAGGAGGGCACCCACACAGCCACTCCACAGTCAGCACTGAGACCCCTGGACACCCAACACCCACCCCAAGCCTGCCTGGCTGCCTGGACCACTGGGCAAGCTGACAGTCTGCCAGGCTCTGTTGCCACCAGGTATGACACTGGCCAGGCAGTTCCCCAGTTGCCAGAGGGGATGAGCTGAAGGATGTGGACCAGGCTCAGATTCAGGCAGGAAAAAGCCCAGTCAAGACAGTGTGCAGCCTAACTTGGCTTGAGCTGAGCTGGGTGCCCTACATGCAATGCTAACCCTGTCCCACAGCTGCAGACAGGGTGTGGTGTGTGCCCGAGTCCACATGCAGTGGCCCCAGGGAAGGGAAGAACAGCCCAGGGCCGGCCTTCCCTCTGCCGTCTGGGAGCCACCATACACTGGCCCTAGGGTGAGATGCCTTGGCCCTGCTACCCTGCATGTGAGCTGCTGCCAGATTCTGCTAGCGTGACCTGGGCAGGGCACAAGTGGCCAGCCCACCTCCCGCCCTGGGAGGACCCTTCTTGCCCACTCATCTGGTGATGGACAGACGTGAGGAGAGAGGTAGTAGGGACAGAGGTCTGAAGCCCTAGGAGGCCATCCCCACTCTGGGCCTCTGCACATCCATGATGGTGCTTCAGAATCCAGAGAGCACCATCGGGGGTCCTCAAGAAGAAACAGAGTACCCCAAAACCTTAGTGTGTGACTGACAAGGCTGATAATCGCTTCCCCAACTTAGTGTGTGACTGAGGCTGATGACCGCTTCCCCAGCTGACCCTGGGCCAGCCCGTGCCGAGGGAGCGAAGAATCGGATGCGGCTCAAAGCGAAGTTGACGTTGACTAAGCCGGGCAGCTACGTGATGTGTGACGGCTCTTGTTACACTGGACCAGGCGACCATGGAGATGGGTCTCTGCAGGCCAGGGAGAATCACAGGCCCGTGGACCTATACCGTGGATGAGGCAAGGGAAGCCAGGGCGGGGAGGCAGGGAGTGTGGGCCAGGGCGCCACGGCCGGGAGTGGCAGCTCAGAGCGGCCACAGCAAATGCTGTTTGGCTCCCACAGGGCGCTGAGAAACCAGACTCAAGCACTGGCAAGGTTCACCCCAGGGAGACAGGGTCACCTCCGAGGGCCTCATGGAGAGGACGCGTCTAAACCCCAGCTGCCAATGCCAGCAAAGCTGAGAGCCAGGCTTTGTGCCAGCAGCCACGGGGCAGCCAGGGAAGCACAGGGCAGCTCCTGCCCACCTGGACAACCACTCCCGAGGGAGGTCTGCGGGAAAGGCAGGTGGCAGATGGACACATCAAAGGCAAGGCTCGCTCCCCACACCTGCTGAGTCTGGGCCCTCACCAGCCAAGAGCAGCGGCCCTGCCCTGCAGCGCCCTCCTCCTCTGCGACCAGCCCTCCTGTGGACAGCTGCGCCGGGGGTGTCTCCAACACACATGGCAACAGTCCTGCACCACGCAGGCAACTTCGCAGAGGACTGAGAGGGCTAGGGACGCTTCCCAACAGGGGCTGATGACGCAGCCGGAGAGCTGGGGAGTGAACCAGCTCATTCTGGGGCAGGGTCGGGGCCAGACTGGCCAGCACAGGGCTGGGTTTGTGGCCAGGGTCGGGGCCTCACGCTCCAGGAAGGCGGACGGCATCAGGAGGGAAGTGTCCACAAAGGCTGGGGTGCAGGGGTGGTGCTCAGGCCTTGGAAAATGGAGGCAGGCGAGCACCAGTCCAGAAAGAACACGGGGCCACGTAAGAGAAGTGAGGTTTGCCGGGGCCTCCTGTGCACCAGCCCTGGCCGAGGCATGTCCCGTATTTCCTCGTGATGGCGGGAACCCTACTTTATAGAGGAGGAAGCGGAGGCTCCAAGGATTACAGAGCAGATAGAGGCACATGGGGCATGGCTCCAGTCACAGGAAACGTCCAGAACAGGCAAAGCCGCAGGCAGACCGCAGACTGGAGCGGCCAGGGCTGGGGGAGCTGAGGGTGGGGTGACTGCCTAGGGCCAGGGCTCCCTTTTGAGAGTCAGAAACGCTCTGGAATTGAGACAGTGGCGGTGGCTGCACAGCACTGGGAATGAACTAGCATCACCAGGTTGAAGACTTTAAAAGGGTGAAACGACAAACTTTGATATGTGACTATTATGTCAATAAAGAAAGAAAATAATAAGGCTGTGGCACTCAACAAAGGCCCCAGAGCTGGGAAAGGCAGGGCCGGGCAGCTTTGTTCTGGCTCGGTCCCAAGGGAGCCGTCCCCTCTCGACCTCAGCCTTCCCACCACTGTCTGGATCTCAAAGGACCTCTCTAGCCCTTTGCCTCAGACGCCAGGGCTGCATGACCCAGCCCACACACAGACAGGGCCTGCAGGCTGCTCGGACTTCACACCCCACAGATGATACCACGTGCCTAGACACCTCCCTGGGCCCAGAGAAGCCACAACACGGCACAGGGCTGGTGTCAGAGAAGGGGCAGTGTGTACTGGCTTCTGTTGGCTTTTTAAGTTCTTAATACACTTTAGGGAGCCTGTTTCAAAGTCAAAGACGAGGTATGCAATTAGAGAAATGCCCCTCAAGGCCTAACTCCAGAGCCCGCCTGGGTCGGAAAAGGAGGTGCTCACGAAACACTCTCACACTCCCCCAGACCCCTCCCCTGCCCACCCCCCCCGGCCTCCCATCTGTCCACACATGGCTCCACCCTCTCAGATGCAGAGCCCGACATTGGGGAGGGAGTTCAAGTGGCACAGTGGGGACTGAGAGAGGACAAGGACATTGAGAGTGCCCTCAAGTGCCCCCTTCCCAGCCTCCCTGCACCCGCCCCCCCAGGCCTGGCCGGGCAGTCTTCTTCAGAGTAACAATCCAGGCCCACATCTCCTGCCAAGGCAAGGGCAAAGGGACTCCTGTTCACAGGAAATAAAGGCTCATCCTTGATGAGCATGGAGAGGAGTAAAGCGCAGGCAGTGGTGGAGAGGCCGCCGGGGGCTGCAGGCATGTCCCAGGAGGGCCCTGGCAGGCTAGCAAGCAGGCCGGCAAGGGGCTCTGGGGACCTGACCCCACCCTCCAACCCGAAGCAGAGTGCGTGCCTGGGGCGCACCCGGACACACGGCTGGGGCCAGAGGTCTTGGACACAGGCTGGGACAGCAGGAGGTAGAAGAGGATATGAAACCATCGCACAGCCTCCCCCCGGGACCACCTCCTCTTCCTCCACACCAGCAAGGTCACCCCCATCAGTGTCACTGTCCATCAGTCACTCACTGCCCGGCAGGCTGCAATGAGACCTCCTGCAGCCCGGGCCTTTTGCGGAGGACCACGGGCCGTGCCTCTAACTTTGCCACCTCCTCCATCATCCCGTTAATTACCCAGTGCCGAGCACAGCCACCGGCTCACTCAGCACCCCCAGCCCTGACAGCACCAGGAAACCCACCTGAACCCTGTGAGGAGGGCAGGAGGCCTTGTTCATGTAAAAGCCAGGGACGAGCAGCCCACAGCCCATGACAGCAATGCTCTGTGTCACCCCAGTCCCAGGCCCTGCCGGCCGCCTACAATACGGGCTGACCCCACTGCGGGGGCAACTGAGCCACTACAGCAGCTGCCAGAGAGCGGAGCACCTGTCCTCAGACACAGCAACGGGGAGGCCCTGGGGCCAGCTATCCCACTGACGGCCAGAGAGGGGCTCCCCCACGGCCCCCAACTGTGCCAAGAGGAAGGGCTGCCCTGTAAAGACCTCCCTCAAGCTGAAACAGTCAAGCCCGAGCAAGCTCCTGCAGCAAGGCCGGGTGACTCAGTGCCAGGACTGCCACTGCCTGCTACCTCATCCCGGGGCTGAGCAGGAGGCCTCAGTGCCCGTGACCAGAGATGCCTGCTGAGGTCTGCCCTGTCCAGGTGGGGCTGGGAGCACTTGCTCAGACCCTCTTCCAGACACTGCCAGCTCCACCACAGCCAGGACTGCCGTCCTCGCCACACACTCAGCTCGGGTACATGGGCAGATCCCAGCCAGTGTCTTGAGGGGAACCTTGGCCCACTGCAGCCCCATGCTCTAGGGACCCATCCAGTCCCAGGGCAGGGTGTGTCCAGGCAGCGTCCACACCAGGATGGAGGACTCATCGCCCACAGCTGAAATCCAGTGCGGGAACCAGGCTGCTGCCCTCCTCTTCCAGATCTCCTGTAGCACGGCCTCGTGCAACAGTCAAGAGGCCTGAGTGCACGCCGTGCCTATGCCCAGCACCTGTCCAGGCACCTGTCCAGGCACCTGTCCCGGCACCTGTCCCGGCACCTGCCCCGGCACCTGTCCGGGCACCTGTCCCGGCACCTGTCCCGACACCTGTCCCGGCACCTGTCCGGGCACCTGTCCCGGCACCTGTCCCGGCACCTGCCCCGGCACCTGTCCCGGCACCTGTCCGGGCACCTGTCCGGGCACCTGTCCCGGCACCTGTCCCGGCACCTGTCCGGGCACCTGTCCGGGCCCACCACAGCAGCAGCTCAGACGCCGGGCCCGCACTGACCTCCTGTGGACCTCCCTGACCCATCAGACACCAACAGAGCGATGCTCTCCCTGGGAAAAGAGACTCTGCCGGAGCCTCAGCCTCGGTGTCCGCAGAAGGCCCGCCGCAGTTCTGAGCAGACGCTGCCTCCCAGGTCTCAACCTGCCCACCCTGACACCACCACCACGGGGCGGCACCAGCCTGTAGGAAGGCCTCTTCTGGGTGTTAAAAACAGTAACAGAGCAGCATGTTTCAAACCACAGCGCTGAAACCCAGGTCAGAAAACCAGTTTAGTAAGTTGCAACCAGCTTTTTCTTTCATGAGTAGCACAAGACGCAGCAGGAGGAACATGAGCACGCATGGCCGTGGGGAGCATCGGCACAGCTAGAAAGGCCTGATTCTCGGCGTGTGTGTCTACCCCAGGCAGCAATGGCAAATGCCCCTCTCACCACGGCTGTGGTCCCAGCGTGTGACTGGGTGATGGTGATGGGAGAACTCTGTCCTGCCTGTCTGCGTGCTCAGCTCCACTCTAGGAGGGGGTGAGGGAGAGGCCAAGTCAAACGTCAAGCAGGGAGACAAAATTTACTAATGCTCCCTTTATACGTAATATGTATTGCCTGAATGCACAGATGGGTGGATGCACAGACGAGTGAAGAGTGAATGGGGCAGAGGATGAATGAACAAGAACACTCCAGATGAGACAGTGGTGACAGGGAGTGGGGGGGAGGGGGAGGGGGGAGGGGAAGGTACTGTGGAGGAAGACACAGGGCAACATGGCCAAGATGGGCCCCACCTTCCTGCTGGACAGAGTGGCACCCTAGCGAGGTGAGCTGGGCAAGGAACTCACCTCTGGGCGGCTCCAGACCGAAGCCCTCAGAGGGCAGTGCCTGGCAAGAGAAGGTCTTGGCCACCACCTGCTCCACGGGCGTGAGGGCCAGGGCCTGGGGCTTGCCGGAACCAGGGCTGGGGCCATGGGCCGCCTTCCGGAGGTCGCCCAGCTTGCGCCGCACGACGGCTCGCAGGTCCCGCCACTTGTGCTTTAGGTCCACGACGTCGCGGCGGCAGTAGCCCAGAGCGTTCACGGCCTGCAGGATGCGGCTCCACACGCGGTACCTGCGAGTGGGCTCGGCCTTCAGCAGCCCCGTGCCGAACAGCAGCTGGTGGTGCTTGCTCACCTTGGATACCAGCACCTCGGTCTCCTGCGGGCAGAAGTTGGGCTTCCTCTTCTTGGCCCGGGTAGCGCTGGGCCCCGCCATCCGGCCATGGGGCCCAGCAGCTGAGTCCTTCCTCGGGCCAGTGGTGGGTGATGAGGTGGGCTCCGGCATCCGGCTGCCTTCAGGGGCAACCCCAGGCCCTGGAAAGGCACCAAAAGGTGGATGTTTAAGGCCCTGGGCCTGTGGAGGCAGCGGCCCCGGCAGCAGCTCCCTAGGGCACCTCCTCTCTGGTTTCTGCTTCAGGACACGGCTGTCTGGTCCTGGCCCCCACCCCTCCCTGCTGGGTGTCCAGAGACCTGGGCCCACAATTCCCTAGCCCTGACACTGCCTCACCGGGTGCCGTCCGCAAGCACATAGCTTCTGGGTCACAGTGCCCCATCTCCAAGACAGCACACCGCTAGCCCTGCCTGCCCCTGCAGCCACCACAGGGGTGAGGGAGCCGGGCAGCCTAGGTTGCGGCCCTGGACCCTCTGCAGGGTTTCCTGCCCTCAGGCCAGGACTGGGCTGCTCCCGGGGTCAGCCCTTGCCTGGGGACAGCCTTGCCAGCTGACATTTTGGAAGGATCCTGCCTACCTGTCCACAGCACAACTAAGAGCCCTCTGAGCACCGGCCTCGGCTTCCCTCCCGCACTTGGGTCGAAGCCAGTAGGGACACGGTGGCCAGCCTCGGCTTCCCCTCCCGCACTTGGGCCGAGGCCAGTGGGGACATGGTGGCCTGGTCGGCAGCCTCACCCCCCTGCCATCCTGTGCCTCTACAGCCCTCCAACCTGCAAGGGAACAGGGCTGCGCTGGCAACAGTGGCAAAGTCTCTGCGTCTTTGCTCACATACGAGCTTTTTCACTAACTGGACCAGCTTCCTGAAGGCAGGGACAGTGCCCGACACTGCAGGTTCCCTGGTGCTGCATGTCTGAGTCCCCGGGAAGGAGCACTCAAGTGCAGGCCTCTCCCCAGGGGCCAGGCGTCCCAGAAGCACCTGGAAGGGGCCCCTCCACCAGGAGGGAAGCCCACCAGGATACCCGCAGAGGTCACGGCACCTGTTCCTCCCCAAACCACAGCAAGCACCCTGTCACCCCTCGCCAGCCCACTGCACAAGGACAGTCAGGCTTGAGGTTGAGGGGCCACATGAGCAGGTCCAGAGCCCCCAGCGGTAGCACCCCTGCTCGGTCCTGAGCCTACGGGGTTGGCCAGTTCTGGCCACCACGCAGCTTCCATCCTGTGGCCTGTCTGGGCTGGCTGCACCCTTGGCCCTACTCAGGGGAAGGCCTGGTGGGGGGCAGGGGATGAAGGCCCCTTGCCTCCTGCCTGCAGTTCCTGCCTGCTGACCCTGCCCTCCTCAGCACCTGCATCTCCAAGCCGCCTTCCCAGGACCCCCCAGACCCAGAGTCTGAGTGAAGTACCTCGCTTCCTGGCCCTTGGGACAATAGGCGTGCCCGCTGGCCCCAGATCACCTTCCCCGTCCTTCCCCACACAGGGGTTCTGCAGCTTGCTCTCTGGCGACGGGCAGGGGAAATGGCGGATTCCATACTCGGTCCAACATCTAGCGCACTCTACGGACAGCAAGGGACAGTCACGATTACTCTCAGCTCAGGGCGCTCCTGGCAGTGCCAGGCCCCCACGCACGGACAGCAGACGCCCAGGACCCGAGATGCTCCACTCAGGGCTCCTCCTCCAGGAAGCCCTCCCTGCCTGCTATATCCTCTGGATCATCCCCCTTCTGCTAAATGCCAGCAAGGAGTTCAGCACTTTAGGTGTTCCGGATTTTTCTCTGAACCAGTTCTGAAATGTGACTGCAAACTAGCAAACAACCCCCACGGCCTGCAGGGGTAGTCACAGATTAATCCCTGGACAGCTATTACCAGTCGGCAACAAAGTACAAAATGAGAAGTGCAGCTCCAGAATCGTTTAAGGCAATTCGAAACTGCCACGACCTCCATGCTCAGAATCATTCTACTGCATTTTATAAAAGTGCCACTCTGTAGCATATGGGAGATGAAAAGCAGAGCCACACTGCTATCCCCACTCGGCTTTGCGGAGACAGAGACGCATGCTCCCCCTCTCCCGGCTCCCAGACCCCGCACAGAACGCATCCTCATTTTCTCTAATTATTTCCATTTGTTCACAAAACATTTCTGGACACATTTCACTGAAATTCACTGATCCTCAGATGCACCTTATAAAAGCCTTTTAACAACTCCGGAACCACAATGTGCCTTTCAATCCACGGCACCCCAGAGTCAAAGACACGCCGTGTGCGCCAGGCTGAGGCCTCCGAAGCCGGACCCTGTGTGCCTGTCTGCAACCTGTTCTTCCCAGGACATGTCCCGGTAGGTCACAAGGATGCTGCTGGCTTGGAAGTGCTTTCCGGCCACATCCGTGGCCTCCAGGGCCAGGTCGGCACAGTGGGTCCCAGGGCTGCATCCCTGAGCCAAGTGCCTGAAGCAGCAGCTCTTGGAAAAGGCCCTTCATGCAACTCTCAGAGAAGTGACACTAGGGGCCACCCTGGTGAGCTCCCACTCAGGGTCCGTCTAGGGAGACCCTACAGCCCAACGTGACGGGGAAGGAGGGACTTTCCCAAAGCCTCTCACCAGACCCCCGGGAGGTGGGCGAGGGCCCAAAGGCCACCTGGTCCATCCTCCTGCCCCCAGATAGCACTGCCCAAACCACACAGGCAGAGACAGGTCTACGGCCACATAGACTCAGGGAAGGGCCTCCAGTGCCCAGCTCACTGCTCTGGACTGGGGCTCACTCACCCTCCAGCTCTGGGCCCTGGTGTGGGGAAGAGGGCCTGTGGAAGGACAGGAGGGCAGCTGCCTGGCTCATTTCGGGGCGGAGGTTTCCGCAGGGCAGAGAAGTGCAGCAAAGTGGATCGGAGTCACAAGAAGACAACCCTCTGGGGGGGCTGGAGAGGGAGCAGCCGCAGCCTGGAGACAGACGCTGCCCTGGGAAAACCAGGCACCCACGAAAGAGGCTCTGGCCAAGGCCTGGAGGGGGCCCAAGTAACAGAGGGAGGGGCCCCAAGTCACAGACGCCTCTCAGAGTTTGATGAGGTGAGCCTCCAGCATGGGGCCCCCTCCCAAGAGGGCAGGGCCTGTCCCTCCAGCTCCCGGCAGGCCCCTCTCCCCTGGCATCCACACCATCCTCTCTCTGTACAGAGACACACTCTCCAGGCCGGAAACCCCGGACAATGGCCTGTGAGGGGATCCAGGCACTTGGTGACTGAGCTCAGCCTCTGCTCAGAAATGGGGTCCCACAGGCCCCCAGAGAGACCACAGGCCCTGCTGTCACTCAAGGACACACCATCACCTCGCCACACTGCATCCACTCATCCAAGTCCAGAAGGACACGCCACCACCTCGCCACACTGCATCCACTCACCCAAGTCCAGAAGGACACGCCACCACCTCGCCACACTGCATCCACTCATCCAAGTCCAGAAGGACACGCCACCACCTCGCCACACTGCATCCACTCACCCAAGTCCAGAAGGACACGCCACCACCTCGCCACACTGCATCCACTCACCCAAGTCCAGAAGGACACGCCACCACCTCGCCACACTGCATCCACTCACCCAAGTCCAGAAGGACACGCCACCACCTCGCCACACTGCATCCACTCACCCAAGTCCAGGTCGTGCCCACTGCACCCACGTTATTCCACGGTGCTCCCCACACCCCTTGAGGGGCCAGTATGTTCTGCCCACCTGAGCCACATGAACCTAGAACATGGCAGGGACAGGCCTGGGACATTTACTGTTTGCTTTTGAATAGAATAATACCCACAAATTACAGAAAAATGTAAATGCAGACAATTATAAATAAAAAAATAAAGATCACAACATCCAGAGATAAACATTATTAGCCCTGGAGGTGGGCGGCTGTCTTCCACAAGCAAACACTGCACGTATGGCTTTGCTTCTTCCACATACCACATATCACAGCACGTGCACAGGTCACTCGAGGGCCTTCGACAATGTGATTTTAATGCCTACATCGAATTCTATCCCAGCTGTAACACAATCGTCTCCCTAAAGCCAGGTGCTTACAGTATTTCTGAGTCAGCACTCACACAAATCCTATGTGGTGAACACCTCTGCCCGTGTGTCTATCTTCTAAGACAGAGTCCAAGAGGAAGCACAGCTGGGCTAAGAGAAGGAACACTCCTGGGTGCCTCGAAGCTGGCTGTTCCCGGCACCCCACACCCACCCTCCCCCGCAACCCGTGGCCCCTGCTCCTGCCCCAGGCTGCCCCAAGCTGGCTGCTCCCGGCACCCCATGCCCACCCTCCCTGTGGCCCCTGCTCCTGCCCCAGGCTGCCCCGAAGCTAGCTGCTCCCGGCACCCCACACCCACCCTCCCCTGGCCCCTGCTCCCACCCCAGGCTGCCAAGGGCGTGTTAACATTTTCTTTTCCTGCCAGGTTACTGTGAGGCTGACCACTGCTGGTGAGCTGAGGAGACAGCTACGTGTCCTAGCTGTCCACAGACCTGGCCCGTGTGCATGGAGCTCTGGGGAGCTTTCTTCTGTGTATCTGAGTTATTTATGAGTTGACAACTCACTAGCTGGCTTTTTGTTGCCTCTGTCCAGAGGACGTTACGATGACACGACGGCCCTAAGGTGCTGCACAGTTAGGTTGGCAGGACTTTGGCACACAGCAGGGACTGGGCACATGCAGCTGACCCTACACCCATGGGGACTTTGTCCAGGCCCCACCGGCCTGCCTGGAAGGCCCTGCCCAGCTCTGAGGGTCCTTGAAGGCCCTGCCCACACAGAAGGCCGAGAGCTGACGGGAGCAAATGAGGCACTGAGCCAGGCTCGCCCCCGCACCCCAAAAGCAGCCCCGGCGCAACGATTTTCAACAAACCCGGATAGCACTGGTGCTTTTCTTTCAGATGTGTGATCGGGTTTGAAATCACTTTAAAAAGACAACTGGAAAAAAGTATATCTGAAAATGATGAAGTAAACTTCCAAGTAATTCCTAAACAAAGAAATCATAATGAAAGTTAAAGATATTTAGAACTGAACAAAAATTTAAAATACTATACATTTCAAAATGTGTGACATTCAACTAAAGCAGTTACTTGGGAAATTTCTAATTTCCAATGCTTTTATTACAAACAAATATTTACCATAGTCATGGTGAATGTTGTAAATATTCAATCTGGGAGTCAGAAAAATAAAATAGCATCAACTTAAAGAAAGGAGGGAAATGATGACACTATGAGCAGAAATCAATCACAATTTAAAACTTGCACGCACAGAACGGGGAAGCCGGGGCCATATCTCTGCAGAGACCTGTGGAACTGCCAGGTCTCTGCCGATACTGACTATAAAAGAAAACAGAGAAGGTACAAATACAGAGTATCAAGAATGAGAAACGGGACGTGGTTGAGACGCTGTGGCTGTGAAAGCAGCAGCAGCCACCACCGGCCCTCAGTGGCCCTGCCCGAGCTTCACAGGTGTCGACGCAGCCATGTGCATGACCACCGGGCTGGAGGCCTCTTCTCACCTCCCCTTCCCAGCCCTGAGCTCACAAAGCTCATGTGCAGCAGGGTGGGCAGGGCTGAGACCAAGGCAGGCAGGGTGGGAAGACAGGGCAGGGCAGACAGGGCAGGGACCAAGCAGGCAGGGCTGGCATGCTGGGACAAAGACTCGCAGAGCTGGGACCAGGGCAGGCAGGGCGGGCAGGGCTGGGACCAGGGCAGGCTGGCTTCTGCATCTGCATCTTAACCATTACATAAAGGTGCCCCAGTGTCACTACTGACAGCGAAAGGCTATCGTGTACAATTTCATTTCAGTAAGTTGAACATTTAGATAAAACAGTCGAATTTCCAGAAAAATGCAACTTAACAAAACTGACCCAAGAAGAAACAGAAAGCTTGAATAACGTTTTACAACTACAGGAATTAACTGGTAGCCAGAAAATCTTTCCACAAAGGAAAACACTAGACCCGCATAGTTTTACAGCAAAATCCCAGAAACATTCAAGGAATACATAATCCTGTTCTTCCACAAACTCACCAAGAATAGAACCACCGTCCCCATTCAACACTGCAGTAGAGGTTCCAGCCAGGAAAACACATAATAGGTGAAAGCACTGGAAAAGGAGCGAAAATGCCGTCATTATGCACAAACACCACCATCTACAGGAAAAGCTCAGAAGATTCCACAGACAAATCATTACAATAAAAAGGGTTTACAACATGCTGGACACAAACCAGTACACAAAAATCAATTACACCACACAAGAAACGCCTGGTTTCTTCAGCAAATAAACTTGGAGGGAATAAAGACACAGAAGGAAGCCAGAGACAGAGACACACTCAAAGGAGGAGCACGGGTCAGCCGCAGCACGGGATCTCAGGAGGCTCCACGTTAAACAGCATCCCTGAAACAGACACTCCTAGAGGCCGTCGGCCACTTCAACTGCAGGTCGGGTACGGCAGCCAAACGCGCTGTCACAGTGGAAATCTGGTCACACATAAAAGGAGTCCTTCTCTTTTAGAGACACGTGGAAATATTACAGATGAGATGATCTGCTATCTGGGATTTACTCCGGAATGACGCGGCGGGGGAGCAGCTTGGGGGCACATGTACCGCCACACTGGCCACAAGCAGTGAGGGGAAGCCAAGGTACACCAGGGGCTGCGACGTGTCTGTGCCTACTTTGATGTGTTTAAAAGTTTCCACACTTAGAAAATTAAAACATAAAATATTCAAAAATTAAATAAAATGTCTGGACTTTGTTCTTAGAAAAAGCCAACTGCATGTACACACCAGCAAGAAGCATTTGGAAAATGTAATATTGGGAATGGTACCACTTACAGCAGCAGGGAAAACAGTTTTTACTTTGTTGAAATGAATTTAAGACAAGATATGTAAGATCTTTCTGGAGAAAGTTATATGACTTCATTGAAAGACATTAAAGAAAACCCCATAAATATAAAGACGTGTGCTTGTGCACGGACTGGAAGGCTCAGAACCATAAAGAAGTCACTTCTCCCCACATGGACGCAGGGATGCCAGGCAAACCCAGTCAAAACTCCAGGGTGCGACAGGTGATCCTAAACCTTACAGTCAACGTCAAACCGCCAAACACACCCGAGATACTTCTGCAGAAAAATAAGAAGGGCAATTTGTTCTAAAAAGTATGGAGAATTATAGCAAAGCTATAGAAATTAAGGTGGATTTTGGCACACAAAAAGCAAACTTGACCAGAGAATCCAAATGAAAACTATCACAGAGCTGTCACTGCAGGTCTGCAGAAGAAAGGCAATTCAACAGTCCACACAATTTGTTCTTCAAACAGAGAAAAACAACATCACAGCTTCCCCTCCACACTCATCCCACCTCACACCATAAACAAAAACCAAAGGTCAATTACAGTCTTAAATATGAAAAACAAATTGTTCCATCTTTAGAGGGAAGTAAAAGATGGCAGCATTATCACCTCGTGATGGAAGTTACTAAAGAGAAAAGTGCAAGTCCCGAAGGGAATGATGGATCAACTCAAGGCTGCCCTGGCTGAGAACTTCTGCTTCCCAGCAGGCCTCCCAGTGAGAAGCTGGCCTGGCCTGGATGGGGCTGTGTAAACCCACCTGATGAGGCCATCATCTCCAGAACACAGGAGGGAAGCCTGGGAACCCATAAGCACGAGGCAAACCCAAGAGAAAAGCAGACCAACAGTGCTCACTGGCAGGAAGACCCATGTGCCCAATCAACACGGAAAGGGATCCATCCCATTCATTATCAGAGAAACATCCATTCCAACCAGAGGACAAGCCGCACCCACCAGGTGGGCAAGACGTCACCGTCCAACACCCCCGAGTGCTGACAAGAACGTGGAGCAAAGAGGGCTCTGGGTGGGGCCCGCATCAGCTCGGCTGCAGGTGGCCCGGCCCAGGAACGCCACGCCCCGTGTTACCTGCAGAGGCCCTGGCCATGGGCACAGGCTGTGAGGGATGACACAGGAGCCAGCCTCAGCATCCCTGAGACGCGGAACACGCACAGACGCCACGGTGTGCTCACAGAACCCAACATGATGCAGCGCGAAACCCAAGGAGCCACAGCCACGCGCACCGTGCAGGCTCCCAGAACATGACGCGGAAAAGTAGCACGACACGGAGCAACACAAATCGTCTGAGCCCAGGGAAGTTCAAAACCCACACAGCTCAGCAACGTACGGCTCAGGGATATGCACACACATAAGCAAAACTGTGAAGAACCAGCAAGATGCGGCACATACACAGTTCAGAGGAAGGACGAAGGAGGCGGGAGGGTAAAGGGGTAGGGGCCTGGGGGTCAGGCTCACCACCTCCGAACCGTTAGATCTGAACCTGTGTCTACACCCCACGCACATGTGTTCACATGCGCAATCCTGTGTCTACTCAGCGTCCCTCAGAACACATTTTTAAACATAAAATAGACCAAGCAGCTGACACCGTGCCCTGCCTAAGGCCACGCAGGCTCCCCTGGCCCATGGAAGGAAACTCCATCCACACCGGCCCATCTCCCAGGACACTCTCACTCAGGTCTCCCGGGGCTGCCTCCTCCAGGGTCCCCCTCTACTCTCCACTAAGCACCCCCTCCCCGAGGGCCCTCCCTCACCTCCTCCGTTCACGCAGCCCACCCCTCTGGGCTGGCAGTCCTAGTCCCTGCTGGGTCATTTCCTTCCCAGCACTCAAGAAAGAGGATCTCGGAACCATCCCAGTCAGAACACGGGCCCCTAAGGGCACAGGATTCAC
The DNA here is from genome assembly GCF_028878055.3 of Symphalangus syndactylus. Lineage (NCBI taxonomy): Eukaryota > Metazoa > Chordata > Mammalia > Primates > Hylobatidae > Symphalangus > Symphalangus syndactylus. The sequence continues at coordinate 141,276,139 of NC_072429.2, forward strand.
TTGTCTCTCTGCCTCCTGCCCAACTCCTGGCACACAGCAGACGCTGGACCAATGGTCTGGGTGGGAAGGAGGAAAAGGTGGCAGAAGTGGGAGGAGACCAGGCCAGCCCGGCACTCCCAGTGGGCAGGAAGGATGAGGGCATCCCAGTGGCCTTCCAGGCACTAAGTGGTGATGGCAAGATGAGGAAGGGCACTTGGTGATGTCACCAATGGCCATCTGCACCCCTGTCCTCCCTGCTGCCATCCTATCCCAGCAGGGCTGAGGCAGGCAGCTGCCCTCTCGAGCACATGCTGCTCCCTCTCTGCAGGGCTGGGGGTGGGAGACAAATCCAGGGCACTGGAGACTGCCAAGGAGCCAGCGAGGGCCCCTCAGCCGGCCTCATTCCCTGAACAGGCCACCCTGGGGACCAGAGCCCCAGCCAAGAGCCAAGCCAAGCTGCAAGGGAAGACGCTCACACCCCAGCAGAGAAGGGCCCCAGGGCGAGGGAGACCTGCCCGCACAGCTGTCAGGCTGAGCCCGAGGCCTGGCCCTGGGTGGAGAGAGGCAAGCAAAGAGCTTGAGGCCCCAAATTCAGTCCTCTTCCCCCACCCAGACAACCCTCATTGCGGCTGCCCTGACCCAGGCGTCGCCTACATGACCCAGGCCTGCCCACATGAAGGGCCGGATCTGCGGGCCAAGCCGACGGCAGAGCGGGAGTGGCCGGGGGGTGGGGGGAGGGGGTTACCGTGGCATTCAGATACCATGAGGACCTAAGTGGGGCCAGCCTGCAGGGTTGAGGTGGATGAGGTGAAACGGAAGAGCAGGGGCTCAACGCTCTGAAATACCTAGAAATAAGCCCCAGCTCTGCCCTGCACCCGCTGCACGGCCCTGGGGTGAGGTTTGCAAGCCCCAGGGGCCTCAGCTTCCTCCTCTGTATGGAGTGCAAAGTGCCAACTGCTCCACACCGTCATTAGGAAGGCCAGGTGAGATCCTGCACCCTCTCAGCCACTCTCCAAACAGCCCGAGCACCACCCACCAGCAGCTTGGTGCTCTAAGCGCCAGCTCCATGCCCAGCATGAACTGGGACACCTAGGTCTGCCCGCACACAGGACAGCCACTCCTGATGCTTCCTTTCCAGGGGCCTGAATCGCCTGAGCTCAAGAGTCACACCCCATCTCAGGACACAGGCCACTTTCCTCAAAAGAACAGAACTGGTATACAGCCATCAGCATGACACAGTGAGGACCCTACCCTACCCACTGCCATCCCCTCCTCCCTGCCCCCACTGCCAGCTACTATCATTACCTAGGGGCTGACAGCCTTGTCTCGAAGGTCCCCCGAAAGGGCCACGGCTCCCCAGGCCACCTCCGCCGGCGACGGATCCATACGACATCTTCTTACAGATGGCAGGGCCAGCAGCCTCCACACTGAGCTGGAGGAAACAGGAAAACCAGGGTGAACAGGAGGAAGGCATGGGAATTAAAGCTCCAATTCAGGGTGCACAGGGGCCTCCTGCCCCTCCCCAGCCCCAGGAACTGTACCTATTCCCTAGCCTACTCCAGGCTTCTCACCAGCCCCCAAACAGCAACCCCCACAGAGCCCCTCCAAGGTGGCCTCTTGGTCCACTGGTCCCTGTAGGAACACAGAAACACAGCCTGAGGAAGGCATGCCCCATCCCCTCCCAACAGGGACCCCCAACAAGGTGAGCCCTCTAGCCGGCTCTTAAAGACCAACTCCCACCGCCAGCCTCCCAGGTAGCTTCTGGGAACACTGGGCCCCCGCCATGCAGGCAGGGCAGCATCCACTGCATGTGAGTCAGGCCCAGGCCGGGCTGAGCACCCGGGGCCCATGCAGCCTGCCAGCATCTCTAGCTCCGTCGTCTCGAGCCACACTCCACGGTAGCGGGGCTGGGTCAAGCCCGGAGTGGCTCTGCCCTGGCTGAATGCAACTTGTGCAGCTGGGCAAGAGCCATGGGGCCTCTCTGGGCCTCAGTTTCCTCATCTGTGAAGCAAGGGGAAGAAGAGGACCTGCATCTTAGGGCTGTTGTGAGATGTAATCACACACACATTATGACTGGTAAGCACTCAACACATAACTCACGGCACTGGCGCCATCTTTGGGGCACCAGCCATCCCTGGCCTGGGTAGCTGGGCATCCCGCCCAAACCTCTCTTCCCATGGGCTGCAGCTCCAGGGACTCAGAGCAAACGACCAGAGGACAACGGGAGCTCTCCTGCCCAGACACTGCCAGAGCATCCTCTCTGTGTGCAGGGGTCCCTGTGTGCAGGGGTCCCTGTGCGGGCAGCTTCTGACTGGCCTACACCCTAATGCTATCACTATGGAGCCCGCTGGCCAGGCCACACTCAGTTCTAAACACCTTAGGGCAAGGGCTCCACCCGCCCACACAAACACCTAAAGCGCGAAGGCAGGTTTCAGGGCAAAGTGAGCCTCACGCCAGCCGAGTACAGGCCCAAGTCCCCAGGGCCAGGGGAGGCGGTGTGACCCCCACGTTCCCTCCGAGCAAGACGCCCGCCTGTGCCATCCAGCCCCACCCAGAGCAGGGCAGCACCAGGACACCATTGACCCAGTGGGCCCCACTGCCTTGCTCAGAACAATCGGGACCCAAACAGCTCTGGTTGCTGTGGATCGCACCTACCAACATCCACTGCATTGGAAACTCAAACGGAGGCTTCTGAAATAGTAGTAATTCATTTTAAATAGCAAAGCTCTTACTGTGAACACAGATAATGTCTTTACTAAAAACCACTGCATTTTCTAAAACAAAACTCCTGAGAGGGACAGCGGTGCCGTCCTACAGTCGCGGCACCCTCCAGACAGGCCCCAGCAGGATGGCCGGACTGACACCTGCTGCTGACACAGGCCTTGTTCTGCCCAAGGCGCACGAAGACGCCCAGCCCCACACAGAGAGGCATCAGGCAGAGCGGTCCTCAGCCCCTCTCTCCACGGGTCTCAGGCATCGCATCCCAGGTACCTGCCCAGTCACCACGGCCTCCCCTCTCTGCACGCTGCCTGGAATGGGGAGGTGGGCAGGACATTGGGTCTCAGTGGAAGACAGGAGGCAGGAGATGTCTGCTGCCCCAGGCGAGAGTGGGCTCTGAGGGCAGTGGGATTCCAGGAGCCCTGAGTGAGAGGCAGGTCACAACCCAGCGAGCAGAGAGCTCCACACACGCGCCGGGGCCTCATCGGGAAAAGCTCAGATGTGGAAGACAGCCCAAGACACACGGGGGAAACACAGCGTGGAGGAAACAGACACTATCCAGAGAGAAAACCTTAACACGTAACAGCATAGCAGCTAGCACTTCCTTAACACTTGGCGTGTGACGACAATCACAGAGGCGCTTTACTACACGCGCAGATTCATCCTCACAACCCTCTAAGCTGGGGCCACAAGTATCTTTACCTTGCAGCTGAGGAAACTAAGGCATGGAGAGGTGAGGTCACTTGCCCAAAGTTCCCCAGCTGGTAAGTGGTGGAGGAGGTTTCAGACTCGGGCAGTCTGGTTCCAACACCTGTGTTCTCAGCACTGCCCTCAAAGGAACGAGCCCAGATAACAAAGGCTGTGTTAACAGCCCCAGGACAGGAACGGGATGCCAAGAAAGGGATTTTCAGAGAACACAGAGGAGCACCGAGAAGCCAACACTGGGAGCAGCAGCAAAGAGCTCCAGAGAAGGGGCAGGCAGAGCGGGGGCCTCCGGAAACCGGAGCACGAAGACACCACGGAGTCAGAGGAAACCACCAGCCCTGCATAGGCACTTCTCCATCCAAGGAAGGGGAGTTCCAGAAAGAAGAACAGGAGAGCCAGGGGAAGGGAATCGTCAGCAACAGCATTCACGCTGATCCCAGCCGGAGCTCACTCGAGCTGGTTAGGGGCCCCTCACGTCCCGTGAGACTTCAGGACACCCAGGCAAGGAGACTGTCCACAGGCAACCAAGTCCCATATCCGGCATCAGAGGCCACAGTCCCCACAGCTCCAGTGCTGGGAAGAGAACCAGTGTGAGGGCCACAGAAGGCCATTTCCGACACCTGGGGTCCCCAGACCGCCCCTCCATGCGTGTTTTCTCGGAGAAGTACTCGAGGGTGAGCTCTGCCAAAACCAGGAACCGTGAAGAGGGAGGAAGGCCTGGACTGCCTGCAAGCAGAGGAAGCTGAAGGGGACCCAGGGCAAAAGCTGTGCCCAGGCAAGGAGGGCAGCCCGCTGACAGGGCCCCCGCAGAATGTTCTAGAGAGACTTCTTCAAGAAGACAAAAGCCGAACCGCTGATGTGAAGGAACGTGAGACTGAGAGGTAGAGGAGGGCTTCAGGCTCCTAAGAAGTACAAAAACACCAGGCAAACAAAGGCAGTTACAAACTACAGGGAAAAACCACAGGTGGAGCAGGGAAGAAAAGTCACCCCGGTTTCCTGTGACTGGGCTGATTCCAGTAGCACTTGTGGTTCTAATTAGGAAAGCCCTGGTCTCCTTGAGAGTGTGACAACACTGTAGCTACACCAGGAGGAGGGGAAGCAGGAAGTGTGTGCATATGTGTGTGTGTGCATATGTGCGTGTGTGCCCTTGGGTGCGTGTGCATGCATGTGTATACGTATGTGGGGGGCATGTGTGTGCCCACATGGCTATGTGTGTGCTTGTGTGTACCTGTGAGAGGGCAGGTACCTGTGTGTGCAGACAGACCTGAATCCTCATCTTGCAAGTTGATAAATAATGCCTAAACATTTTAAAAATCAAGTAGCAATCGAGGTCTACTATTTAGAGATCAACATCAAAAGAATCTACTAGAAGAATCAGACACAGTTGACTCTGGGGAAGGGGATGGAGGGCGACTGGGGATGACTGTTTTTCTTAATTAACTTTGCACAACTCATTTACTTTCTAAACTACATGCATGTATAATTTTAAAGTATTAAAGCTTAATTAGTAAAATTCCAATGAAACATCATCTAGAAAGACCTGTCTGGAACCAAGGGGAGGGCTGTTGGGGGGTGGGCCTTCAGCAGACAAGAGCCAGGCGAGCACCCAGGGCTCTCCTTAAATCCCCGGGAGGCGGCCCCAGAGCACCTAGCTTTGTCCCAGGTGGCCACACAGGCCACAGGGAGGCACAGCTGATGCAGGGCATGGCCCAATCCTACAGATATGCCCTTCGTGCCCCAGTGCCACCACACCAGCAGGACAGGCCTGTCCTGGCCTCAGGACATGAACTTCCATGGAGGAGCCAGCACAAGCCATCTTGGGCGAGGGCTGCTGCAGAGGCTTTCAGAGAACTCGGGGAGGGGCACTCAAACCCCAGGTGGGGAGGGTCCAGCAGTCCCAAGGAAGCGGCTCAAGGGGGTCCTGAGCACAGGGCACTACTTGCCATCACCTAAAATGATGGTGAGACACTGGCGGGGCCAGCCAGGCCTGATACGAGACTTGTGTTTGGGGAGCTCCCTCTGCTTCAGGATCGAGAGCAAGCTGCTGGGTGCATGTGAGGGGCTGGCAGGGCAGTGAGCAGGTGGTGGCAGGAATCAGGGCCCGGGGAGGGAGGGAGGGTAGAGCTAGGAATTGGCACGGAACCCAGGGAGAGTCAAGGGCAAGTCCCAAGTTCTGGCCCAGAAGACACGCGGACAGTGCTTTGACTTCCTCGTGCCAGAAAGTGAGGGGAGCCATGTGCAGGGATGAGCCCAGAGGGCCTCCCACAGGCGGGCAGATACCCAAAGCCCTGGAGATGGGGCTAGATGCAGATGGGGAGTCCGCTGTGTAGGGACAGTTGCTAAGGAAGAGAACTCCCAGGGAGAGAAGCCACCATGAAGAGAGGAGAGGGCCCCACAGACAACACAGGAGATGGGGACGAGTCGGGGGATGTTAACCAGAGGCCACGAAAGCCATGGCAGAGGCTCCATGAGAGAAGGGTTCGGCCAGCAGCTATCACTGCAAAGGGCAGCAGGGTCTGCTGTGTTTCAGGAGAAGGGGAGCAGCCAGCCGCCATCACTGCAAAGGGCGGCAGGGTCTGCTGGGTTTCAGGACAAGGGGAGCAGCCAGCGGCCATCACTGCAAAGGATGGCAGGGTCTGCTGGGTTTCAGGACAAGGAGGAGCACAGGAAGCTTGCGGAGGGCTCATGAGAGGTAGGAATGCTCATTGGAGGAGGGAAGGGATTCAAGTCTGAAAGAGCTCAGCTGAATCAGAGCTGGGGCCCCTGAGGGGACTGGAAGGCTGCCCAACTCCCCTCTGCTCCGGCCAGGCACGCGGAGGGGAGTGAAGATTCGTGAGCTGCTCCACCACCGCCAAAGAGACCACCTGACCAAACTCACAATTTCATTTCGCTGCACACGGGAACATGAAACACCCCTGTGTTTGCTCAGCCAGCTCAGGGACAAAAGCTAACCCACAGTCAGGGCCACCGAGTCACCGCAGGCAGAGAAGGCTGGTCTGGAAACACGAAATGGCAGCACGTGTCTTCCGCCTATTCACGGCCCCGCCCAGCCAGCCACTCTGGGCCCCAGGGGACACCTGGAATCCAGTGGGTGCAACCCCCCCATCGCTGGGAGACCACAAGGGGCCATGGGGTACTGAGCTGTACCAACCCAAACCCCCCAGGTGCCCCACGCTTCCACTTCCCTCCAGTGTCCGACTCAACCCCTATCCTGTGCTGGCCCAGCCCTCCCCAGTCCTGCCCCAGCCCCCAGTGGCCCCTGTGCGCACACCGACACCCAAGGTCTCTGGGAGCTGGGCCCTGTCCTGCCCCAGCCTCAGCTTTTGCTGCGCCCCTGCCCCACACCCTTGCTCTCTGGGGGTTCTGCCTGTGTCATCCAGGCTGCCTCCCACCTCTGTGCCTTCACCAAGGCTGTGCCTTGGCTTCCCCCATGCTGCTCCTGCCCTGCTCCTCCACCCCGCAGCCAGCTCATGCCCCCACTTCTCAACCCAGCTATCCCACCAGGCCAGCCAGGTGCTCCCATCCTGACCCTCCTGCCCACACCTACCTCAGAGCCTGATGCTTACCACACATCAGGCCGAGCATCGCCAAGCTCCGTAAGATGTAGATGCCCACCTGTTCCCTGCCTGGGGGAGGCTGCACACCCGCTGGAGCCGTCCTCACCCAGGGCTGGCCTGGTCCAGTGCATCATCACCCCAGCCCTGCCCTCACCTCAACACGTCCCAGCAAGCCAGATCGGAAACCCTGTCTCCTGTCCCCAGTCAAGAACCTCCACAGGATCGGTCCACCCTTCACTGAGGGAGGAAAGAACGAGAAGCCCAGCCCTCACAGGTGCTGAGCCAGTGTCCTTAGACTCGGCACCGCTCACGTCGCTGGATGCCGCACGAGTCCATGAGGAGGTTCTCTCATGCATCCCGTTCACAGCGGAGCCAGGGAAATCCCCAAAAGAGAATCTGACTGGCCCCGGGCCACCCAGAGCCCGCCTGCCTCACCTGCACCTGCTCAGCAGGCCCTGGCCAGGTGCCTCACCTGTGTGAGCAATGCTGATCCTCACGACACTGTGAGGCAGGGGTTATAACCCCATTCAAGAGGAGGACACTAAGGCCCGGGGTCAGCTGGCCGTCAGTGCAGGGCATGGAACATGCCAGAAGGCCTCAGACCCCCTGGCCACAGCATGCCACTCCTGTCCCAGCAGGAGCACACTGCCAACCACGGCTGGCACAGCTGCCCTGCCAGGAGGAGGGGTCAGCGCCCAGGCATGCTGGCTTGCTCAGGTGGGACTTCACCCGGACACCACGAGAGCCTCCCAGAAGTGAGCTGGATGCAGGGAAGGGCTGTGGCACAGGAGCCAGGCAGGCAGCCAGGCACTGTGGGGTGCGGCCTCGAAGGCCTGGGCACAGCAACAGAGGGAGCCAGGCCTTCCCAACCAAAGCACTCCGCTGAGTTCAGGACACGGTGGCGCCCCCGAGAACTCCAGGAGAAGGCAGGCCAGCATAAGGGGCTGCACATGGGCAGGGGACCCAGCCAGGGCCAGCGCTCAGAGGAGGGAGGGCTGGGCAGGCAGAGGCACGGCCAGGAGGAGATGTGGCAGAGGACAGGGACAAGGCGTGAGGGGGACATGGAGTCCCTCGGGGGAGTGTGGCAGAGCGGGCACTGGCTGAGCCAGATGTGGCTGAGGGCCTGGGTGAGGGCCGCAGAAGCCATTCCCAGCCCAGCTGGGCGGAAGCTGGCAGCGGGGCCAGGCCAGAGGGGTGGGCAGAGGCTGCCAGGCTGTTTTGCCCAAGAATGGCCCGAGCCTCAGGGCTGCCTCAATGAGACCGGACAGAGGCCAGGGACAATGCCCCACTTGCTCCCAAGGAGACTTCCTACCGAGCTGCTTCCGTGCCCGCCGAGGCCAGCCATCAGCCCCTCCGGCCTCATGCCCCTCAGGCTGGCGCCGGCTCTTCCCAGGGCCCCCGCCCCCCGCCAGCCTGAAGGGAGCCGTCTGTCCTTGCACTGCCCAGATTCTGTTTGCAGGGCGCCAGGGGAAGCGGTGGTGCCAGGGAACACCCACCTCAGGCATGCCACCACCCCGGCAACTCAGCCTGCCCCTGGGACAAAGCGCCCCGGCCTAGGAGGAGCGAGGTCAGGCAGCAGGCCACACCCACTACCCACCAGGCTCCCAGGCCCAGCTCTGGGGCTGGGTCCCCAACTCCTGGGCTGTGGGGCCAGTGCGTGGGTCTTGAGCCCCTCAGTCAGACTCCCCAACAGGGCCTCTGAGGCAGGGGGCCGGGCCCCACACAGGCAGAGGACACCCAGGCTGGGCCACCCACCCCCTAGCAGATGGGAACAGTGTTCTCCGGGCCGGGGCTTCCAGAACAGCCCCAGCTCCTCAGCCTGGCTTGAGAGCAGATCACCGTCACCCACAGGGCCAGGCCCCACACAGGTCGCATCAGCTCTCCCACCCTTGGTTTTCTCATCTGTCAAATGGACGGCAGTCCCTCCCTCACCTTCAGGCACGCGTTCTCTGGACCTCTGACCCGGGCACTGTGGTGGGGACACAGCAGCTCCAGACAGGCCTGGCCTGCTCTCGGAGACTCTGTGCTCCAGACGGGGACAGACAGGAAAATGGCATCCTGCTTGTCCCGTGGGGGAAGAAACGACAAGGGCAGCTGCTTGGATGTGCCGGGTCAGTGAGGGCACCGGAGGCCCCAGCAACTCCAGCTGGAGGACATGAGTGCAGGGACGGGCTCCTCGGGCGAGCCCAGGGCTGAGCCGCAGCCAGGACACGCAGCAGCAGAGGCAACGGCAAGAAGTGGCACTGCCTCCCAGGAGCGAGGGCACAGAAAGCAGCCCAGGGCCCACACCCGGACGAGGGGCCAGGGCACCCGCGACCTGTGGCCTCCATGGTGCCCACCTGCGGACTCAGTGTGGAGGAGTGAATCCTGGGGCAGGCTCTGGCCCCAGCTGGGCTGCTCACGCGTGGGCTTTCTGCAGCCCCCAGCCTCCCTTGTCCCCTGGGGTGACCGAGGTGGAGCTGAACTCGCTCCCAGGGAGCTCAGGCTCGGGCTTGCCCTTGGCCAGGGGAACACATGCTACCTTCGCACTCCCTGAATGAGCCTCAGGCAAGCTTCACAGGCAAGGCCGGAAAAGACAGAGGGAGCTGTCAGTTCACAGGGACGGGGGCACACAGGGAGCAGAGGCCTAGATCAGTGGCCAGACCACGGCCAGACCCTGCTGCAGACCACCGGGAACCCTCGGCCGCGCCCCACCATGGGGAGAGACCACAACACAAAGCTCTGCTCCCCAAAGCCTACCCTTTGGGGGAAACCATTTTCCAGGGCAAAATGAAACTGCAAAGTTCAAGAGGAGAAACTGAATGATGGACGAGGCGCCCCAGTCGCCTGCAGCAGGAGGGCTTGCTGTCAGCAGGGCAGCTGCCCACCAGGAGCCCCCATGGGTGGCCACGCTGCAGCTCCTCTGCTGGGTGCGCGGCTTTCGCCACACCCATAACACAGCCTCTCCACAGGCAGGAATCAGACAGCGGCACGGGAAGGGGCAGTCCCAGGAAAAGTGAGCACCTTGTCTGGCATCCCACTCCCAGGCTCCGGGAAGAGACAGAACCAGGACCCCGGCGGAGCTGTGGCCTCAGGGGTTGCTGCTGGAGCTGTCCTCCCACCGTGAATTAGCTGACTCTCTTACCTGGCCTCAACAGACCCATGCTGACAGCAGTAGGTCGCCTCCCTGCCCTGGATATTCTCGGCCTCTTTAGACTTCTCTGTATAATCCCTAAAAGCATTCAGTGTAAGGCAGAGAACACAGTCTGAGCCCACTTTCTGCTGCTGTTAACAGAATGCCACACACAGGGGAGTCTGTAAGGAAAAGAGATTTCCTCAGCTCGTGGTTCTGGGGGCTGGGAAGTCCAAGACGGAGAGGCCTCTGGTGGAAGAGCATACACGCACACTAGGCCGAGAGCAAGTGGGGGCCAGCGCTTCCTCTCATCAGGAGACCACCCCCAGATACGGCAGTGACCACGACTCAATCACCTCTCATGGGTCCCACTCTTCATACCATCACAATGGAGACTGGATTTCAATGAGTTTTGGAGGGGACATTCACACCACAGCACAGTCCCAGTCCAGGAGCAGAAGATCTGGCAAAGTACCAGCTCAACCTCTAGCTGGTTCTCTCTCTAGCCTGCTGTGTCCCAGCAAGTCTTGGCCCTTGAATCTGTTTCCTCCTCTGTAAAATGGGACCAAGAAGGGAAATCTCAGAGGGTGGGTATGAAGACCAGTGAGATGAAACATGTGAGCCACTCTTAGGTCCCAGGCAGGAGCTCAAAGCCCAACTTACAAGTCCCTGGACAGTCGGGTCCCTGGCCCCACCCTAACACATAGACATCTAGAAGGGTTCCTGGCCCCCGGAAGCCCACAGCCACCATGCTACGCTCAAACAGACCAGTCTCCAAGCCACCAGCAAGGAAGAGGACCTTCTGTCATCTCCCCACATGGCTGTGTGAGGGCTGTGGCTCCCTGTGCACTGGTATCTGCCGGGGATGGCCCTACGGGGAGAGCCATCCCAAGACCACATAGCCCAGAGGAAACAGCGGGGCCTGGTGAGGAAGCAGGGAGCCTCTGGATCCTGTTTCCTGGTTCCTCCAGCTCAGGGCAGAGGCTGCTGGCCCTGCCCTCTGTAAGAAAATGTCATACGGATCCATCACCAGTGGAGGTGGCCTGGGGAGACGTGGCCTTTTCCGCAGGAACCGGGGGAGAGGGAGAAGAGATGTGGGTTAAAGCTCCGATTCAAGGTGCACGGGGCCTCGTGCCCCTCCCCAGCCCTGTGAGCCTGGCTCCACTGCACCCATTCCCTAGGCCACCCGGGGCTTCTCACCAGCCCCCACAGAGCCCCTTCACGGTGGCCTCTTGGTCCACTGGTCACTGCAGGAACACAAAAACACAACCTGAAGATGGCACTCCCAGGGAATCCTGAGCTGCCCAGCCTGCCACTCACCCTGAGGGCCAGACAGACACCACGAACTGGCCCCCACAGGAGCCTTCAAGCTGCGACTGATGTCCCCTGGACCACCCTCCCCTCTACTGCCCACTGCCCACAGAATCCACCAAAATGGCTCCCACCCATGCATGTGCCCTCAGGTGCTTTGGAAGCCAACCGACCCAGAGATCTCAGGGTGAAGACCACGCACGCCCTCGCAAGAGACCGGGATGCCCAACAGACGGTGCCTTGCGTCTGGTCACACCTGCTCACAAGACCATAGTCTCATGTGGAGATGTGTAGGACCTGTCTGGGGGTCAAAGGGGATGATGAGTGATGACAGCATGGTTCCAGGTGAGGAAGAAGAGTCACCTGTACCAGGAATTCTCTAACTGAAACCTCGATTTTTAAAATGAGAAAACAAAACCTGGGGAGGGAAAATCACTTATCAAGGTCACAGGGACACAGTGGATCTAGAATAAGGTACCTGGCTGCAGTGTCTTCTACCTGCCTTCTACCTGCCCCAGCTTCCACACTCAGGGTTCCTCAGCGCTCTCCCTGCACTGGCACTGAGGCCTGAGGTCTGCCCTCATGGTAGTCTCTCTGCTGGACCATGAGCTACGAGGAAGAGGAGCACGTCCTCATCATCCCACCCGCCACACTAAGCATTCCCGCGCTCACTCACCAAGCAGTGGTACTTGATTAGAACTTGGAGGAGTCAGCGTGAATTCATAGTTTTTAAGATGCACAGAGAAATACAGATATAGATGTGTGTGGGTATATATAATCACACAGGCACACTCATTTACATGGCTGAGTGTATACATGACAGACATCTACTCCCTAGCTTTGTCCACTGAGAGGGCTGAGACACCACACACCCCCACAGCAATGGGCACACCCAGCACAGAGCTCTTGCTTCCTAAATACCACTCTTCACCGAAAGCAAGCAAGAGATATTAAGATGTCTTAGAGAAATGGCTGATTGCAGGGCTATAGCCAGGAAAGTAAAAGATAAGTCTGGAGCATGGAGCACGCTGTTATGCAAAAGAGTAAGGAAGAGCTCAAATAAAGGTAGGGGCATCTCAAAAGGACACAAGAACCAGCTTGAAAAGGCTGTCCCTGGCCAAATCTGGACAATCTGAGCATGAAAATAAATAATGATAAGAATTGTATAACTCATTGAATAAAATAAAAATCTACGAGTCCACACTATTATAGATGAATAAATAGAAAAAAACAAGAAGAGCTTTTCTTTAGAGTAGAAAGCCAGCTAATAACTGTGGAAGGAATGATGGAACCAGCAACCAACAGGATAATCATTCATTCTGGTAAGAATGTCCAACAGATGTTAAAGCTAGTGTGTGAAGGCTTGATGAATAACAGGATATTTACATAATTGCAAAGGATCTTCCCTGAGATACTTATAAATTAAAAAATGTAAGAAAATAACTTTACATAAGAGAAGCCTGGTAGGCATCACCTTAATCAAATGATCTAAGTCAGCATCATCAGCCATGGGACAACCCAGCACCACATATCCCTCTAACACGATGCACAGAGAAGAACATCACTTCCATGATCTCCCTGCCCAAAGCGTGTGACTGTGAGAAACAGCAGAGACACTCAGACTGAGAAGAACTCACCAGCCATCTTCAAAATGTCAATGTCATCAAAGACATGCAGACTGAAGTGTTGTCTGAAATAAAAGGAGGCTAAAGAGACAATCACTAAAACCAACACAGGATCTGGGATTTCATGTTACTAAAAAGGACGTTTTGCTAAAAAGAACACAATTCAAAAGGTCTGTCCTGTGAATATGAACACGATCTTTAGAAGGGAGAAGCCTACTGTATCCATGTCAATGTCCTGATCTTGATCACTGTGCTGTAGCTATACACATTGTGTATTTGGGGATCAAGGAGCATCACGTCTGCAACTCACTATCAAGTAGTTCTGAGAAAAACCATCCATACACACACACACACACACAGAGAGAGAGAGAGAGAGAGAGAAAGAGACAGAGAGAGAGAGACAGAGAGAGGGGAAGAAAGAATAAACCAAATGAGGGACATGTTAACATTTGGGATATTTGGGCAAAATATACACAACAAGTTTTCCCATTAATCTGGCAACTTTTCTTTAAAACTAAAATTATGTCCAAAAGTTCTAAATTAAACCTAAAATAAAAACTCACTGGAAATTATTTTTTAATCATAGGAATAAATTGTAAAAGCTGCAAGCACTGAAAAGTACAAAACATTACTAAAAGAAAGTGAAGAACATGTAAATGAGTGAAGGGACCTACCATGTTCATGGACAGGAACACTCAAGACTGTGCAGCTACAGCAGCTGATGGTTTTGCAGAGGAATTTGGCTGAACATTTCTAATGGAACAACATAAATTGTCCCAGGACACTGAAAATGAAGGGAAACTTTTTCTAATTGCTTTTTTTTTCTTTTTTTTGAGACAGAGTCTTGCTCTGTCGACCAGGCTGAAGTGCAGTGGCATGATCTCGGCTCACTGTAAGCTCCGCCTCCCAAGTTCATGCCATTCTCCTGCCTCAGCTTCCCGAGTAGCTGGGACTACAGGCACCCACCACCACGCCCGGCTAATTTTTTGTATTTTTAGTAGAGACGGGGTTTCACCATGTTCGACAGGATGGTCTCAATCTCCTGACCTCGTGATCCACCCGCCTCGGCCTCCCAATCTGATTGCTTTTATGAAGCATGTATAACCATGTCACCAAAACCTAATAAACCTAGTCTAAAAACAAGAAAAAGAATATGTTATAAACATTGATGCAAAAATACTAAATAAAACACTAATAAATAAAATCCAAAACCCCCTCTGCTTGTTTTTCCCCGGAATGCAAGGCTAGCTCAACATGAGGACGCTCACCAGTGCACTACACCATATTAACCTAAGAGATCTACAGGGAAAAGCTGGTGAGTTTCTCTACAGATGTTAAGAACAGCATCAACAGAGTTGCACGCTCATTCCTGATGAAAACACAAGAAGCTGCCTTATAATGATAAAATAAAGAACCTTTCATCCTAAACGAGCACCTTATTTAATAAAAAACATTAGGAACAATTCCCAAAGATCAAGAAGAAAACAAAGGTGCCGGCTATCTCTAGTCCTATTCGACACTGTTCTGGTGGTGTCAGCCAATGCAGTTAAAACAAGCAATCAACAAGACATTAAAAACAAAAAAAGAAATGAAACAAAATTATCTCTCCTTGTAAATGATATGACAGTATACTTGGAAAACCCTAGCAAAACAATGTTAAAATCTGAACAATAAAAGACTTTGGTAAAGTATCAGGATATAAAATTAACATACAGAAATCCACAGCCTTCACATATACAGAAACCAGTCTGAGGCTGTCATGGTAGGAAAAAACCCATTTACAATAGCAACAAAGAATATAGTATACCTAGGAATAAATTTAACATGAAATGGAAAAAATCTCTACAAGGGGACTTTAAAGTATTTTAAAGTTCATAAAACTAGAACTGATCGAACAGAAAGCTATCCCTTGTTCTTGAACAGGATGACTGTATCACAAAGACGTCAGTTTTCCTATCGCAATAAAAATACCAACATGCGTTTTTATGGAGCTGGACAAGTTGGCAGGCAGTTCATATGGGAAAACAACAGGCAGTTCATCTAGGAAAACAAAGACACGAGAATAACTGGGAAAACGCTAAACAAAATGGGCTTGCACTTGCAGACTTTCAGAACCCCAGAGAGTGAAGTCCTGATGCACGTTACAACAGGGACGGATCCTGAAAGCACTGTGCTAGGTGAGAGAAGCCAGACACCAAAGACCACACATGTGTGATTCCACTGTCATGAGAGGTCCTCAAGATGCAAATCTACAGAAACAGCAGATAGACGGATGCCGGGGTGGGGGAGGGGGAGGGGGAGGGGGACTAGGGAGTGACTGCTAATATATGTGGGCTTTCTTTTCAGGGTGATGGAAATATTCCGGCATTTGATAGTAATGAATGTACAACACTGTAAATAGACTAAAATTCACTGAATTATACACTTCAAAATGATGAACTTTAGGATATGTGAATTACTTCGCTATTATAAAAATGCTAGAAAGCCTCTATAATTAAAACTGTGCATGAAAATATAAATAGACCAATGGAATAAGGAAGAAAATCTAAAAATAGACCCATGTACATATGGAAATTTAGTATATGATAAATGCGGCATCACAAATCAAAGAAGGACTTTTTCATAAATGGTGCTGAGATATCTGCTTAGACATTTGGAAAAAAAAATTGGTTCATACCTCACATAATAAAAAAAATACACTCCAAATGGATCATGGCTATCAATACAAAAAAGATAAAACAATCAAAGTATGTGCAGAAAAAATGAATTCCCCTTTAACCTCTATGTAGGGAAAAGTTTCCCAAGTAGGACGCAAAATCAAAATACTATAAAAGGGAAGACTGACACATGTCACAGCTTTTATAAAAGCAAGTGAACAAAGAAAAAAAAAAACTTCTGTATGGTTAAAAAAAAAAAAAAAAAAAAACACCCTAAGCAACGCAGAAAGACAACACACAAGCAGGGAGAAAAGATTTGCAACATATGCCAGAGACAAAGGACGAGTATTATCCTTAACATATAAAGAGCTCATAAAAACTTCAAGGAAACAAACAAAAAAATGGGCAAAAGACACAAACAGAAAATGTACACACACAGGATATAAAACTGGTGCTTAAACATATGATAAGATTGCTCAAGCTGACTCATAACTAGAAAAATGCAATTTATACTGGTTTGGAGAGTTCCCCTTCTGCCCATGACTAGGAAGCTGGAAAGAGTGCTGCCCTAACCTAACAATATGAAAAGGCCTGGCCTCATCAGACAGCTGAAGCATCAGGGCCATGGAGTAGCCTAAAACCTAAAGAAAGAGAGTCCCAGGAGAGAAGATGAGAGCACTGGCCTCTGCAGTAGAGAAAAGACGGGAGACCCCAGGGGCCACCCAGGCAAACAAGAAGAATGAAGCCACCTGGGCGGCCACATCCACTCACAAGCTCTTCTCCATGGGTTCAAGAGAAAGCCTAGCACAGGACAAGCCAGGACCCCTGGGGTGCAGGTGCCGGCAGACGGGCGGCCCTGCAGCTCAAAGACAGGAAGCCCCTTTCCCCTGAAGAATAAAAGCCCAAGCCTATGGGTTAAGGGCAGCAACGGCTGAGCCCTGTGGCCCCAGGGCATCCGTGAACACCCACAGTGGCTAAGGAAGGGTCAAAAAACACTTTATGTATCTGGAAAAGGGGCAGGGCCCCTTCCTGGGCCCACTGCAGGGGTGCAGGAGAGGCAGAAAACACTCTCCTCTAAAGACCAGCAAAGGACTCAAGCAGAGTTTGACTGGCGCAGGGAGAGGGAAGGGTCACTGTGAAACCCCCGCTCCCCAGACCAGACCTGCCTGAGACTGAGGCTGCAATGAGACAACCGCCACCCAGCTGCCAGGCTTCCAACAGCCAGCAGACGCACCTACTGCTGCAGGAGGAGAAAGAATGTGGGGAGAGACCACCTCTGTATCTGCAGCGTGGGCACAGGAGGAAGCCCAACACTGCTGGGAGCAGGGCAGGAACACCCACCCACCCTAAACCCAAAGTAACTCCAGAGGAATCTGCAGCCGGGTCGTATACTGAGGGTAAAAACAGCAGCAACAAAACCCGAATCCAGGCCAACCCCTGACCAGCTGGACTCAACCCCACATAAATGGCCTAGCATAACGGGCATGCCCATTTCTGAGCATAAATATTATTTATCTCAGTCTGAAGTCCTGTATCTGAAGTCAAAATTAATCAAATCAATCAAAAAGTACGAGACACACAAGAACATCAGAAAAAGCAAACCACTGTTAAGTAACAAGACAATCAGCAGAGCCAAACTGAGGAGAGGTCAGAACCATCAAGGAATTTAAAATAACTCTGGCTTCTTTGTGAAAGGTCCCAGTAGAAAAGATGGACAAAATGCATGAGCAGTGGGGAAGCTCAGCAGAGAAATGGAAACTAACAGGGGGTCGCAGGGAAATGCCAACAATGAGAAACACCAGACGGAAATGAAGAAGCTTCTGGAGCTCTGCCATAGACTCAACACAGCCAGGAGGGAAAAGTCAGTCAACCAGAAATTACCCAAACCAAAACACAGAGAAAAAAGTGAAAAAAGAAAACAAAACACAAGCACCTACCAGACATTATCAAACGTCCTAGCAAATGTTTAACTAGAATCCCAGAAGGTGAAGAGAGAGAGAGCAGTGGCAGAGAATTTTCCAGAAAGAATGAAAGGCATTCGCTCTAGACTGAATGTGTCTTCCAAGGTTGGAATCTAACTCCCAACATGATGGTGTTAGGAGGAGGGCCCTTTAGGAGGTGATGAGATCATGGAGGTGGAGCACTCACGAATTGGATCAGTGCCCTTATAAATAAGACCCCAGAAAGACCCTTCACCCTTCCGCCACGTGAGGACACTGATAGAAGGCCCCATCTAGGAACTAGGACATAGGCCATCACAGGACACCAAATCTGCTGGCACCTTGATCCTGGACTTGCAGCCTTGAGAACTGTGAGAAACACATTTCTGTTGTCTATGGTGTTCTGCTATAGCAGCCTCAACAAACTGAGACAGTATCATCCTACAGACCCAAAAAGCCCAGAGAGGCCAGGCATGGTGGCTCATGCCTGTAATCCCAGCACTTTGGAAGGCCAAGGCAGAAAGATCACTTGAGGCCAGAAGTTCAAGACCAGCCTGGCCAACAAAGTGAGACTCCATCTCTACAAAAAATAAAAAATAAATTTAAACATTTGTTGGGCACAATGATATGTGCCTAGCTACTCGGCAGGCTGAGGTGGGAGGATCACTTGTGCCCAGGAGTTTGAGATTACAGTGAGCCAAGCACCACCACACTCCAACCTGGGGGACAGAGTGAGATCCTGTCTCAAAACAACAACAACAACAAAACCCAACAACAACAAAAAGCTCAGAGAACACTATGCAAAATAAATACTAAATAAAAAAGAAGGTGAAAAACATAGAAATATCATACTCAACCTGATGAAAACCAAAGGTTAAAAAACCTTGAAGCTGACAAAGAAAGAATACAGATCGCATGCAAAGAAATGAAGAAAAGAATTACAGCTGACTTTTCCTCAGAAACCATGCAAGCCAGAAGACAATGGAGTGACAACTTTAAAGTGCTAAGAGGAAAAAAAAAAAACCTGCAAGCCAGAATTCTATACCCAATGAAAATATCTTCAAAAATGAAGTAGAGAAAAAAAGCTACTGACCTAAGTACCTTCGGAAAACAGCATTCTGACTGGAAATGTCAGACTAAAGCAAAAGGAACTGTATAAAAACACTACACTTCAGCTGACAAAGCTGTTTCTGACAGGTACAGGAGGACATCATTACAGACATTCAAAGAATAAGGAGGGAATATTACTAACAACTTTATGCCCATAAATTCAACAACCTGGATGAAATCAACAAATTCCTTGAAAGACACAACCCTGAACAGCCTTGTATCTATTAAATACACATTGAACTGGTAGTTAAAAACTTTCCATTAACAAAAACTCCAGGCCTAGAGGCTTCAGAGCAAATTCTATCAAACATTTAAAGAAGTAATACCAAATACATAAACTCTTCCATGAAGGGGGAAAAAAAAACCCTGCAGGAAGCAAAGTCAGGTGAATGACTGCCAGGGGCTAGGAGTGGGCCATAGGGATGGACTGCAGGGGGCAGGAGAAGACATCCTGGGCGGTGAAAATGTCCGGTATCTTGACAACGGTGGTGATGCACAACTGTACAAATTCATCAAAATTCACTGCACACTTAAAAGAGTAAATGTTATTGTATATAAATTATACTTCAATAAGGCTGACATCACAAAAACAACCAGACAACACTCATTAACCGTGACAGCAACTAGGATCACAGTCACCCTTGCGAGGAGGTACCGGGCTGGAAAGGAGCACAAAGGCGACTTGCAGGTGTTGGAAACACTCTGTTTCTGGATTGAGGTGGTGGTTCCAGGGGTGGATACACCTGCAACAATTTGTCAGGCTGTATACTTAAGGTATGTGTCTCTTACCAGACGTGAGCTAAACGCCAACTCTAAAAAAAAGACTATGAACACAAAATGTTTAGCCTAAGCTGAGGGTTGGCAAACAACAACCCACAGGCGCTCTGCCTCATCTGCAGTAAAGCTTTGCTGGCACACAGCCACGCCCATTCATCCATGAGTTGTCTATGGGCTGCTTTTGTACCATGGGGCAGAGCTGGGTAGCTGCAACAGACACTCTAAAGCCGGAGAACACCAACATATTTACAGTCTGGCCCTTTCCAGGAAACGTGTGGTGATCCTGGTTTAAGCAAATGGAAGAACAGGATTGTCATCAACCAAGGAGACGAAGGCTGTGAGAGTAGGTGGTGGATTCTGAATTCTGCTTGGCAGACATTAACCTTGAGAAGCCACCTCACTGAAAACACAGTATGGGCAACTGAACACAGGATCTGATCTCAGGGGAGACGCTAGAACTGAAAGACCCACCATGGGAGCCTGACCCCGCAGGTCCACAGCACGACAGACGCAGGATGGGCCCTGGGCATGTTCACTGCAGCCTCAGCTCCTGGGACCTGGCATCTGGCAGCAGAGCGGGAGGAGCCCCACAACCATTTGCTGAAAGAATGAGAGAAAACCAGCGAAGGATGAGTGGGAGGGAGAAGGGAAGGGAAGAGCTGGAGGGGCTGGGACACGGAGGACAACCATGAATGTCAGCCTTACAGCAGCCACAGGATGGACCCCCTCTTTAAGGGTGGGCCCACTGGCTTTGGAAGGATGAGAAGAGAAACCAGGCCCCAGGGACAGACAGAGGCTGCAGGGTGGAGCGGGGGTGCTGGCTTCCCTCACCCCTCATGTGAGCAGCAGGGGCAAAGGAGCTCCTGCCTGGGGGGCCCCCTGGCACGTTCCTGAGCCTCTGTGCCCCTCCTCCATGAAATGGTCTTAACAGCAATGCTGGAGGATGAGCTGAGCTCACATACGCAGAAGGACCCGGAACATCCCCACAGGCCTCCTCCTGAGAAGGCCACCCCGCCAGTGCTGTTTCCTTCCCTGCTGTGCCTCTCCCAGCAGACTCCCCCAGGCCTCCTCCTGAGAAGGCCACCCCACCAGTGCTGTTTCCTTCCCCACTGTGCCTCTCCCAGCAGACTCTCCCAGGCCTCCTCCTGAGAAGGCCACCCCACCAGTGCCGTTTCCTTCCCCGCTGTGCCTCTCCCAGCAGACTCCCCCAGGCCTCGTCTGTGGCCTCTTGGCCAAGGCCCTGCCCCTGACTTCTGGACACTTTTTCTTGCTCTGCTCCCTCCCTCTGCCCCTCCATCCTACCCCTCAGCCTGTCCTAGGCCTCCCCCGTCACCTGTCTGCTGAGACCCCTGAGTGGGTCTCTCTCTCTCTCTCGGACTGTGTCTGTGTCTCCCTCAGCCTCTGTCTCTGGGTGTCACGAGAAGAAAGAGAGGAAGGGAGGCCTCACAGGACCAGGCAGCAGGCATGTGAGCTGGGCGCAACTCCCTTAGGAAGAAAACCATCTGGTCTTTGAAGGTACTGCAGGGTGCAACTGGGCTACGGCCATGGGAGTGGGTTCAGGCCCGGCCATGCTGCCACCTTCAAAGGCCAGCTGGGTGATCTCAAAGGTCCAGCCAGGCCTCACGCTGACTGGTGGCTGGGAGAGAGAAGGCTGGGAAAACACCCACCGGGAGGCCAGCAGCAGGATGGCAGGGCCGATCCAGACTCCCGCCAATACCCCCCCGGCCCAAGAAACCAGCACACAGGCATCAAAGACGAAATCAAGAGGGGTTCACTGCCATCCTCCAGGAAGAAAGCCCGACAGGCCCACGAGCTCCACGGGACCCTGAGACCACACCACCATCCCACAGCTGATGGACGCTGGCCCCTGCTCTCTGTGACACCCCCACCCCCACCCCTCTTTCTACCTCTGACACGGGGACCTGCCACAGGAGAAAGAAAGTGAGTCAGGCAAGGAAGGGCCGAGCACAGAAAACCACCAGAGACCCGCCTGCTGCCCATCAGGGCAAGACCTAGACTTCCGGGATCCAAGAACCCACTCCAGGCAGAGGCAAGCAGGCACACACAGGAGAGGGAGCTAGGCAGGTGAGCGGTGAAGCGGGGAGAGGGACGGCCGGGGAGGAAGGGCTCAGAGCACAGCAGCGGCACACCCAGGGGATTAAAACATCAACAAGAAGAAACACCTCAGGCTCCAGGTAATACACTGTGTGTGTGGAGCAAAGGGGAAGTCTCCAGGAGGCGTCAGTGAGGAAAAAAACTAAGACTAAAGTTCAGGCCAGGCAGCATGGCTCATGCCTGTAAACGCAGCACTTTGGGAGGCTGAAGCAGCCAGATCACTTGAGGTCAGGAGTTCGAGACCAGCCTGGGTAACATGGTGAAACCCCGTCTCTACTAAAAATACAAAAGTTAGCCAGGCGTGGTGGCCCACACCTGTAATCCCAGCTACTGGGGAGGCTGAGGCAGGAGAATCGCTTGAACCTGGGGAGGCGGAGGTTGCAGTGAGCCGAGATCGCGCCACTGCACTACAGCATGGGAGACAGAGCGAGACCTAGTCTCAAAAAACAAAAGAAAAAGAAAAAAAATAAAACTAAAGTTCACTCACTGGGGACTTGGCTTCCAGGCAAATCACTTTAGAAGTAGGAAATGTGGCGGGGTGAGGTGGCTCACGCCTGTAATCCTAGCACTTTGGGAGGCTGAAGCAGGCAGATCACGAGGTCAGGAGATCGAGACCATCCTGGCTAACATGGCGAAACCCCGTCTCTACCAAAAATACAAAAAAAATTAGCCAGGCGTGATGGCGGGCGCCTGTAGTCCCAGCTACTAGGGAGGCTGAGTCAGGAGAATGGCGTGAAACCCAGAGGTGGAGCTTGCAGTGAGCCGAGATCCGGCCACTGCATTCCAGCCTGGGCGACAGAGCGAGACTGTCTCAAAAAAACAAAAAAAGTGGGAAATGCATGAATTATGGCCCCTGGAGAGTTTTCTCAAACAAAGACCATCCGAAAAGGGGAAAGAGGCTCTGAGAAGGCTCTGGAAACTAGTGGGGGCAGGGAGGGGCTGGGGCGGAGGAAGGAGAGACTCAGCTCAGCCTGGGGAACAGGCGCTGGCCTCAGAGCTGCCCTGGGAAGACCCCACACACGTCCGACTGCTGCTACCAAACCAATCCACATTTGACAGAAGCTGCCAGGGACCTGGCACCAGGCAGGTGCCCAAGCACCATTAGTTCCTGTCCCCTTTCCCCAGGGAGGAGACAGGCTTGCTGGAAAGACCCAAATTTAGGGTCACCACACCTCAACCACAGTACTCGACCACAGTGCCCCAACAGAAGTGGGTCTCCCACGGGGTGGCCCCATTGGTCACAGTGTGCTCCGAGCCTGCCACGTGCCGGTCCTGTCCTAAACACTGGGGTACAGCAAGGGACAAGCCACACATCTGCTTCTGGGTGCTCGTGAGAATGGGGCAGTCTCCCAGCTGCTCCCGGCACCCACAGCGGACAACTGCATGTGGCCCCTTGAGGACAGGGGCCCCAGGGCCTGGCCTGTGCTGGACAGAGAGCAGCAGTGGAGCGGTGCCCTGGGGGAGGGCAGGTGGCAGGTGAGGAGCGCCACACGTGGTGGTCAGAGCAGGGCGGGTGTGTCCCTAAGTCTCTGCAGGGAAAGGAAGCTGGGCTGGCAGAGGATGGGGCAGGCACTGGCAGGACAGGCCCTGGGGCTGGGCGCCAGCCTCCTCGGCTCCGAGGGGACCCACCAGGCAGGCCTGGCAGCAGCTGCCTGAATGCTCAGCCCACTGGGCAGCCTTCGGTGCACCTCCCGGTGAAGTCTGCCATCCAGCTCACCACCGTGCACACTGCATGCTCTCTCAAAGGTCTGACCCTTCAATTAGCAAAGCAAGTGGTTCAATGAAAATGAAATCCTGCCTGTGATGCTACCAGCACTCAGCTGCTGGGCCAACCTCCCTGCACAGAGACCCCCAGTCATGGCAACTGAGGCCCAGAAGATGCGGCTTCCTAGCAGCAAGAGCCTGCTTGCTCCCAGGCCTGGCTGGCTCCCATGAGGCTCCAGCTTCCAGCACAGGCCCAGGCTGGGGTTCCAACTGACAGAGATGTGTGGATGCCTGCAGGGTGTAAGGAGAGAGGAAGAGGGTGGGCAAAAGCAGCGGGCAGGGCCTCCTAGCTCTGGCTGCTCCTCCAGATCCATGGGTACAACAGAGGCCCCTGTGCTGGAGACTTCACAAGTTGGACCAGCCGCTATAAACACATGGAAAACATGGACCCAGCAGAGTCAGTGGAGACTATAGACTGCAGAGTCCGCGCCTCCCTGACCTGCGTGCAACCTGCAGAGAAGCGCTCCATCTCTGAGTCTATCCACATAATCCAAAGTGCGGGAGCAATCGGCACCCCGCAGGGCTACTGAAGGGGTGAGAAAGGGACGAGGGTGTGTCTCACACAGGGGGACTCCACATGTGTCTTGATGCCCTGCTTTCCCGAGGGGAACCTGAGAACCGCAAGGGTGACCCTGCAGCCCAGTGAACCCTGCTGTGGTCTGAATGTGCGTGTCTTCTGCAAGTTCCCACTTTGAAATCCTGCCTCTAAGGCGATGGTGTTAGCAGGTGAGGCGTTTGGGTAGTGAACAGGTCATGAGGCAGAGCCCTCATCAGTGGGATGAGTGTCCTTGTCAAATGGACCCCTGAGAGCGCCCTGGCCGTCTTTCCACCATGTGTGGGCACAGCAAGACGTCAGCAGCCTGCAACCCAGAAGAGGGCCCCCCAGAACCACCCCTGCTGGCACTCTGATCTCAGACTTGCAGCCTTCAGAGTGATGAGAAATGAGTGTCTGTCACCAGCCAGTTTGTGGTATTTGTTACACCAGCCTGAATGGACTGAGAGGCTCCATGGCCCGGAGAAGGTGTCAGGCAGAGAGACAAGGCCAGCTGGAGGGCCCACCCAGACACAGGACTCCCAGGGCCCAGGCATGGGAGCTATAACCCCGAGTGGCAGACCCGGGGCCTGGAGCGCAAGGGAACCGTGTGCCGAGCCACCAGTGGACACCCCGCAGAGAGGCCAGCCCTTCCTTGCCCATCCCCTGGGCCAACAGCTTCAGGTGGATCAGCAGAACCCGGGCAGAGCAGGGAGAGCCACACAGGACCCTGGGCTCAGGAAGAGAGGGAAGCACTCCTGAGGTCACATGGGAAGCAGAGGGCAGCTACTGGCAGAGCCCCACACCTCAGGCCTGCCCTCCTGTCCCGTCTCTCTGCTGTGCCCACCCTGCCACCTCCCCCTGTCAACGGGGGACATGGCAGCACCCTCAGAGCCCATCCCTCCAAGAGCACATCCCCTCATGTTCTCCGCAGACACTCCTCATCCAGCGGCCCAGAAACCAGCGGATGACTTGGGACAAAACACTCCAGCTCTTCATCTAATCAGTTACCCAAGATCTATCCCAGATAGACTAAAGGGCTACATCACTTACAAATAAATCAAAAGTAAAACATTAAGACAGCCCCAAAGAAAACATCTACCAAATACAAAAGCAACGTTATCCACACACACAAACACAGACTTGGCAGCATACTAAAAAAAAAAAAAGCTTCTGTAAGTTAAGTTAAAATGCAACGTAGGCAAAATTAAAAGGCAAAAGATACAGTGAAAACATATTTGCAACAAACATGACAAAGGCTGCTACCCTCAATAAATAAGGCCCTCCTACAAATTCATTTTTAAAACATTCAGACATAACATGAACTAAGTCAGGGCGGTGTGCAGGAAGGCAGGCGAGCGCCCCAGCAGCATGAGAAATAACCCAAGAATCACAAGAAGGCTGATCCCAGCCAGAGGCCGCCAGCACCTGCCATCGGGTTAGTGCTGGTGCATAACTGGGGGAATGGCAGGGGCCCCAGCCTCAGACACAGCTTGTGGGGGTGCGAAGCAGCACAGGCCCCTGCAAAATGACCATGCAGAGGGAACCCTCTTCACTGCATCTCCAGAGCTCTGCTCCAAGGAATTCAGACAGAAACTACCAGAAGCTGGAAGCACTGGAAACAAAAATCAAGTAGCTGGAAACATCCTAAAGACTCAGTAATAAATAAACAACAAACCACGCTACACATTTATATAATACGCAGCAACTCTAAACAGGGTCTAAACACGTGTCTTTAGTGATGTGGGTAAGTGTTCAGAGATGCCGAAGTGGATGGGCTGCATATGCGTGCGTCACACAGCCATCCCACACAGGGATCCGCACAGTGAACTATGATGTCCTTTCTGATAAAGACACAGCAGTCCCTAATCCAGCCATTTCCACCCCCAAGCACTTACATGCTGGAAACGCACGGCCCCAAGACCCCATACACCATGGTCAGAGCAGCCTTGTGCCAATTGCCCCACACAGCCCAGGACACAGGACAAACCCTGGTCTGTCCACACACGGGAACACTGCTCAGCATCACAGGGGAGAAGGCACGGACGCCACACCCACAGCTCAGGAAAGCAAAAGCAGCCAGGCCCAAGACAGTCACGCTGTGTGATACCATTTACAGAAAATTCTAGAACAGGCAAAATTCACATGTGGTGACAGAACTCAGAAAGGCATGGGAGGGGCACAAGGGACTCTCTTGGGGTGGAAGATCACCTTCATGGCACGAGCAAACGCAGCCGTCAAAACTCATCACACGGAACACTGGGGAGCTGTGTGTCCTACTGTGTGTTAATTATACATGCTCGAAATCTGTGCACTTGCGCAGCAAAAAGACTAGAAGGAGATCTATTACAACGCCGAGAGTAAAGTTCTCCCAGATGTGACAGCAGGCATGAGCCTTGAATACACTGCTCAGTGTAAGAAGCCAGTCCCAAAGCACCACGTGTTGTCTGAGGTCATTTATAGGAAACGCTCAGAACCCACAAATCCACAGAGCCAGAAGACAGATGAGGGGTTGGCCAGCGGTAACAAGGAGACAACCTCAGTAGCTGCTCCTGGTGGGCCCCGGGGAGCCGGTAAGCTACTGCCCAGAGGTCCTTCAAGGCGCACGGGCGTGTTAGGTGCTCCAGCCGGCACGGGTGTGTTGCCAACAGCCCACCGCAGGCCCAGCACCCTTGGTTCCACTGCAGCCTCTGAGTGTGAGCTCCTCTGAGGCCCTGGGTGGCCCACTCTTCACCACCCAAGGCTGGTCCAGGCAGACACCCTTCCCACCACCAGGCTCTGTGGTCGCCAAGCTCACAGGGCACTCTCATAGCTCCCTGGATGCGGCTCTCATGCCAGCCTTGGGAGGACTGGGCTAGCAGCATCCCTCTGCAGAGGACCCTCAGAGCAGAGGACCAAGCCCGCAGCAGATCAGCACGGATCAGAGCAGCTCACACATGTCCTCCCACCCCACGTCAGCGCCTCAGCAGCAGATGTGGCCTCAAGTGCGTCAGTCTCCTCATCTGTATAGTGGGCATGCCTCAGCGGGCCGCTGCCAGCAAGGACAGACCATCCGCCACGGAGTGGGCACCACACCTCTGAGTAAGCCTCCCAGGGCTGCCTCTCCTCCTAACCCCCAGACTCAAATGCCCCCAACCTCGCCCTCCCAGCGAGCAGCGGCTCTGCACTCGTGCTGCACTCAAGTCTGGGGCCAGCCAGCAGGGGGATGAGCCGCACGCTGGCTGATGAGCTACACTTGCCCAGAGGTGCTTGTCTGGGAAAAGGGAGAGTGGTTTCACAACTTCTACAATAAACACGGCCAATACCACTCCTGCCGGGGGCACGATGGAGAACAGGGCGGGGAGGCCCACTTGTCCTTACACCTTCGTTTCCTAATTCAGTTTTCAGGGTTCAACGTGCCACAGGTACTTCCACACCCTTGAAAGCCCTTCTCTGCCTGACGGGGAGGCATCAGACCACACAAGAGAGAAGAGGGACCCCACCAGACAGACGCAGCCCCCAGTGCTCCACCCAAGCCCCCAAGTGAAGTGCAGGGCCCCAGCTCAGGGCTCCAGCTTTACGGGTGGGGCCGGGGCTGCCTCAGCCTCCAGGGCTCCAGGCTGCTGACGTAGGCCTAGCAGGGCCGGGGGATGCCCCAGTGCCACCCACCCAAATCTGGCTAGATCTACAGCCTTCAGCAGGCTCTTATCCCAAGCAGGGCTCTGTGGTCCCTGAGGGAGAGGAAGCGTCTAATCCCCCTCTCCCCAGGGTCTGAAGGGCCTTCCTGTGCCACTGTCCCCAGCAGAGGAGAGAACTGACATTGGAGGGAGAGGGCAGAACATGTGGGTCCCGCACACTCCCCAATGCCAAATCTGTGCTGGGAATTCCAGGTCACAACAACAACAATAAGAGTGGGGAGGTGGGTGGACAGCGAGGCCAAGCTTCGTCCAGGGCCGACCACGTCGCCAGGCACTGTCCTAAGCATTGAACTCATTCCCACCTCCCAACAACTCCACAGGACAGAAACGGAGACACAGACGAAAGAACAAGTAGAGCCTGCAGCACGTCCATGGGGAAGCCGGGCCTTGCCCTCTGCTGGCGGACACAGAGTCCGGGGTCCCACCCATGGCCAACGGCCCCTTCCTCCTTCCCGGCACCACCAGACACAGCAGCAGCAGGCCACAGAGCAGGGAGGGCGCAGTTGGGACACTCACCTGGGGCTCTGTGGGCCCAGGACAGGCTCATGGCATCGTGGAGCCTCCTGCGGGCTGAACTGCATGGATGGCAGAGGGGAGAGACCCTAAGGCGATGTGCCCCTATCACGCTGCATCCTGACCCCACCCCCCACCCCCGCCCTCACCTAGCCCAGGCCACCCCACTTCTCACGGCAGCCCCTCCATGGGGCTCCCCAGCCAGACTGTGGGCTCCCTGCAGAGTCCCTCCCTCTGTTCCCTGCCCAGAGGACGGTCCTGCCTCCCTCAGGGGGAAACAGCAAGTCTGGAAACAAGCTGTGTGGTGAGGCTGAAATTTGGTAAAATACCCGTAACAGAAAAAAGACTGCAAGGAGAAAATGCTCCAGGAAAGTCTGAGTGGCCACCAGGGATGGCCCATGGCGGGTGCCACCGACATCATCTGCTGACAGGCGTGGCCTGAGTTTTCTACAAGCAATGAGTACTACTCTTAGGAAGTGAGATAAAGTCCTTTTAAGAAATAATAAAGGGGGGGGGAATGCTACAAAATCTTCCAATGCCCTTCCCTCCTCGCCCTCACCCCCTCCACACACACATGCACCTGCACACACACCTTCACAGCTGGCCTCCCGGCATCACCCACAGCAAGTCCCTGGCTCCGGCCTCAGTCCCAGCACTGCAGACTCAAAGCAGGCACACAGCTTCCCAGGCCTCAGCAGCCAATCAGGGCCGTGAGGGCCTTGCCCTGGCCCAACTGCTGGGCTCCAAATCATCTTCAGAATCAGTGCCAGAAGCTGCTCCCCTGGGAATCCTGCCCGCACTTGTCCCTCGACTCCTGGAGCACTGGGGAAACTCCTGTCTCCACAGCATCCACCCAGCCCAGGTCCCTGTCGGGCCATGGGCAGCCCAATGCCACAGCTCAGCCACCTCCATATGGCCAGCACCTGCCCACTCTGTGACGGTCCCAGGATGAATGGCTAAACCCCAGGGCCAGGCAGCAGGTGTCCAGGGAAGTGAGCTGCCCAACGCCCTCCTGTCAGTGCTGGGAGAGCCTCCGGCCTCCCCCTTCCAGCACCCAGTGGGGCCTCCCCTTGCTAAAACCTATCAGCGCCCCCCACCAAGCACAAGGGTGGAGGTCAGGGTGGGCTCAGGGACGGTGGCACAGGCAGGAGTGTGTCCTGGAGCTCAGCGCCCTTGCTGGGAGACCCCAGAAGCAGAGGCAGGCGCCCAGCAGTGCTGAGGGGTCTGGCGTGAGGCGGAAGAAGGGCAGCACCCGGGGAACCACACACCTAAACGAGGAGGAGCCGCGTGGGGCAAACCACAGTCTTCCGGTTTCCTTCAGTGGGAGTGTCGGCCCCAGGCTGTGAGCAAGTCCCCAACCCCAGATGACCTGGGCAAGCACCGTCACCTCCCTGCAGCTCGGCGTCCTGGGCCAGCCCCTAATGGAGCAGAAGACAAGCCCTGCCTGCCTTGGCATCAGGAACAGGCAGCGCCCGCGGGTGCCGCAGCTCATCCTGCGTGTGGGAGACACTGAGTCACGGCCACGGCTCATGCCCGCACCCACTCTCAGACGCTGCCCAGTCCTCCCCTCGGTGAGCAGGCCGCCACCTCCTCCTCTGACGGGTACCTGACACCCCCCCACACACAGGCCAGATGCTCGGTGGGGGAGGCCTGGCCGTGCCCAGGCCCACGCGCCCCTGCCAGCATCAGCCCTGTGCAGCCTCCGTGTGGAGTGGGGCCCCTGCGCATGGGCATCCGAGTGGCATGTGTGAGCGTGTATGCTCATGTGTGCGACACAGAGCCAGAGGGGGAGGAGGGCTCAGCTGGGGAGCTGCAGTTACATGAATCAGTGTTGTTATAGCAACTTCAACTCCACGTCAAGCAGAATGCCAGCCGGGCACCCCCAGGCACCTCGTAGACCATGCCCAGAATCAGCGGTGGAGAAGCACCGATCGCTAACGGCACAAATGGGCGATCAGAACACCAGCAACACACATCCTTTCTCCCTCCCAACCTCTACCATTCCCCAGGAGGCCAGCCTCTGCCCACTGACCAGCTGCCGGCACTGCCCACCAGTCCCTTCTCCCCGGGATGGCAGCAGCAAACAGTAAGATGCCAGCACCTGAGTCACGCGGGCAGGGGGCAGGGAGCACCCCTGCACGCAGCTGCACGCAGCCCAGGAGTCATGCTGTGCCCTCAGGCAGGGACCTCCTAGCAGAGAGAAGGTCCAGCCATGGGGTGGCCAGGAGAAGCAGAGCCACCCACTGTCACCTTCAGGCCATAAGGAGGAGGGGACCCATGGGCCCCATCCACTCAGGCACATTTCACTCCAGAGGAAAGCTGTTCACTTCACCAGAGGCCAGCTTTCCAGGAGAGAAGGGGCCCGGTAGGCCCTGCCTAGAGCCAGTGGCCGTCACTTCAGTGAGCTCCCAGGTCTGTGCGGAAGGCACTTTTCTGTCCTTCCACAGATCACAGAGTTGGAGATCAACCATGGACTGGGCCCGGCCCTCGTCCAGGGTGGAGGCAGCAGGCAACAGGCAGCAGGCGGTGAGGGCCCAAAGTGCAGGCTCTTCACCACTGTGCTGGAAGCACAGCCCCAGCCAAGCAGGGTCTGGGGGGAAAGGAGGGCAGGGGGGCAGGGAAGCGGCCTCAAGAGAAGGTGGGGATCCTCTCTAGAGAAGGGCACAGGGACCCACAACGGGACAGGGAAAGGCTGGCCCTAGCCCTGCCTGGGACCAAGAAGAGCCCCGTCATGCAGGTGGCTTTCCTACAGGCAGCCTCAGAAACAGGGGCGGAGTCATAGGCCACAGGACCTAAGGGAGGGGAGACAGGAGGACCAGGGGTCAGTGTACGTGGAGAACAACCCAGGCTCAGGCTGGTTAGCAGCAGCTGAGAGAGACCTGGAGAAAGACGGGCCGGGGCAGGGCACAGAGGCTGGGTAGGACATGTGGTCAGAGAACAGGATGCTGCCACTTCAGGGCCCAGAGACAAGGCACCACCCAGGACAGAGTGCAAATGCCAGACAGCCATCCTCTGTGGGAGGCCCCAAGCACAGCTGGCCAGGTGCTGTCCGCGGTGCTGAGAGCCACAGACCGCAAGCTGCCCCCACCAGCCTAGTCCACACCCACTAAAGCCTCATGGGGTCTTCCCTCCCCCAGCCTCAAGCTCAGCACCTGCCAGGGCTGGAGGCCCTACTGTCATGGCAGGGGGCAAGGGTGTGCGCACGTCTTTGCTAAGTGCCTACTGTGTGCAGCCACCAAAAGAGACAATGGAACATTGCCTTTTTCAATGTTCACAACCCTAGGAGGTTATCAAGGTGAGGAAACTGACCTCGAGTGTAAGTATGGCTACATACATATTTTTCCTATTTCCTTCTAGAATTCACCTTAAAACAACAAGAAGAATGCCCCCACCACTGCTACCAAATTAACAAAAAGTTTGAAAATCCAAGCTTCACGTTTAGAAAAAACAGGAAATAAATACAAGTTACAGGCCCTAAAACACAAGTGAGGGCTATGACCAAGAACAGAGAGGGCAGGCAGGGCCCACGCAGGAGGGAGTGAAGCAGCACTCGCGGTGGAAGGGGTGCAGTGCAGAACCTGCAGAAACACGCTCCCTGAGCATGGCCACTGACCCAGAACTCAAACGCCTTTCTTTGTCACACCACCAGCAACAGAACCGGGTGAGAAGGGTTGGCGTCAGGAGCCTCCTGAACAGTAGACAGACCCAAGCAGCAGAGTAGGCACCACATACAGAGTCACTGAGAGAGCCACATGTGCAGTCTGCCTCCATGGCAGGGCTGTAGGAGAAGGACAGGGCCTCTGGAAAGCTACTATGTCCCCTACATCCCCATCCCCTGCCTCTCTAAGAAGGAAGCTGCAAGGACTCTTACAAGGAGCTGGCCCAGAAAAAAACTAACACATTCTAAAATGAAATAAAACTCAATAGCCAAAATAATCTCGAAAAAGAAAAATTTGGAGGCCACATTCTTCCTGATTTCAAAACATGCTACAAAGCTACAGTAATCAAAACAGTATGGTAGGGCATGAAATCAGATATATAGACCCAAAGAATAGAATAAAGAGCCCAGAAATAAGCTCTGGTGTATACATGGTCATATGATCATCAACAAGCATGCTAAGACTATTCAATGAGAAAAGGATCATCTTTTCAACAAATGGTGCTGGAACGACTGGATAGCCCCATGCAAAAGAATGAAGTTGGATTCTCACCTTAAACCACACACAAAAATTATCATGAAATGTATCAAAGGCCTAAAAGTAAAAGCTAAAATTATTAAACTCTTACAAGAAAACATAAAGGAAAATGTGCATGACGTTGGATTTGGCAATCATTTCTTAGCTATGACAGACACCAAAAGCACAGACAAGAAAAGAATAGACAGATGGGATTTTATCAAAATTAAAAACTTTTGTACATGAAAGTACACTATCAACAGAGTGCAAAGGCCACTCACGACATGGGAGAAAATATGTGCAAGTCATGTGTCTGTTGAGGGATTAACATCCAATATAAGTAAAGAATTCCTACAACTCAACAACAACAAAAAATCTGATTTTAAAAGTATTACACATGATAGAGACAAGAAAAGTGAATGAAATGAGGTGAGAGAAAGAGAGAGAAAGGAAGGAAGAGACAGAGGGAGGGAGGGAGGGAGGGAGGAAGGAAGGAAGGCAGGCAGGCAGGCAGGCAGGCACTTATAAAGGGAGCCAGGCCACAGATTCCTCTGAAACAACATTAGAGAAGACAATGCAGTGACACCTCCAAGGCACTGGAAGGACAGTGGCCCAAACCAAGGGCTCCAGCAACATTCAAACCATCCCGCAAGCCAAGAAGCCACAGCTTTAAATATGCAGCACTTAGGGACTGTTCCCACCCACCATTCTGAAAAAACACCTTCAAGACAAACCTCAGCCAATCAAAAGCTGACAGAGGAAATGTCATCAAAACGACTGTCAATGAGCATGAACTATTAATACATTTACCAGTAGATTTAAGACTAAAACAAATGTGAGCTTGGGGTGACAGAAAAGAATGCAGATAAGCCCTGACTACAGAGTAATGACTCAACTGATGACACCTGGGAGGGGAATGAGACAAGAGGGAGTGAGGTAGAACAATTAGCTCCTCACCTCATTAGTAAGAACTGGAGTCAAAGGATATCATTTAAAGCTGACATTTCAGTAACAGAAATACAAGTAGATTTAATAGTATAAAGGCAAACACTGAGAAAGGTACTATTGTCATCGAAAATCAGTGATGGGAGGAAGAAAACAAAATACATTCATTTTGTAATTACTCATAGAAGGTGTACTAGTTTCCAATGACTGCCATATCAAATCACCATAAATGTAGCTGCTTAAAACAGACAAATTTGCTCTTTCACAGCTTCTGCAGGTCAGAAGTCTAGCTGGGCCATGTTCCTACTTGGAGACTGGGAAAATAACTCGGATTGCAGGAAGAATCCAGGTCCCTGTGGCTACAGGACTGAGGCCCTGTTTCCTTCCTGGCAGGGGACCACTCTTAGCCCCTAGAGTCCTTGCATCTAGGGGCCAGCAAATCCTTCTCACTCTTGGGACCTCTCTAACATCCTCCTTCACCACACAGCTCCCATTTCTTGCCAGAGAATGCTCTCTGCTTTTCAGGACTCAGATAATTCAGCCTTCCCAGGTAATCCAGGATAATCAATCTACTTTGAGATCCATACCCTTTAACCATATCTGCAAAGACCCTTTTGCCATGTAATATGACATGTTCACAGATGTTAGGGATTACAGCGTGGCTATCTGGGGAAATGGGAGAACATTATTCTGGCTATCACAGAAGGTACTTAATAAATGGTCCCTCTCAACACGAAGTATTAGAGGCATTTACGAATTACATGAGATACTGTAATATCTCATATAAACAAAAGCATAGACTCTCTTCAATATAAGAATTCTTTAAAATTTTTAAAAAGGAAAGAAAATGCACCACAGAGTAAAAGACTTAACAATACATGCACACACAAAGCACATCACCACTCACGTCAAATATAGTTGACCTATCAATAAATGTACATTAGTTTAACTTCACTAGGCAAGAAAAAGAAAAAGATTCCCCAATTGAATCACAAGGCAAAATCTAACTTCACGTGGTGTAAGAGACACATTT
This sequence comes from Symphalangus syndactylus, assembly GCF_028878055.3. Lineage (NCBI taxonomy): Eukaryota > Metazoa > Chordata > Mammalia > Primates > Hylobatidae > Symphalangus > Symphalangus syndactylus. The sequence goes on from NC_072429.2 coordinate 141,310,384, forward strand.
AAAATAATTCAGTAGAGTTAACATTTTGTAATGGGCAAAGGTATGCCAAGCAGATACAAACTCAAGAAAGCACTAGTTATGATCTTACAGTCAGACAAGTAGAAATGAGACAAAGAAGGACACTTTGATCCTAATGCATGCACTTCAGAATAAAAATATAATAGTTATAAACAGCTATGCAACAAATCATATAGCAGCCAACATTCACAGGAGCCACAAGGAGAAACAGACAGAAATGTATCAATGGTAGACATTAATTCACTCCTCTCGGTCCACAACAGAACAAGAGACGAAAACTAAGTAAGGATTACACATGACCTAAATAACACAATTAAGGCGGTAAAAGTGATTGATACACACATCAAACTTCTGTAACCCAAAACAACAACCCAATCCTCTTTTCAAGCCCCAGTGGAACAGTGATGAAAACTGACTCCAAATTAGGAACGTTAAGAAACCTTCCGAAACCCTCCGAAACCCAAAAGTTCAAGAGGGAATAGTCAATATTCTCTCACCAAAATGCAATTAAAACTGGAATACTAACAAAATCAGGAAATTAAAAGACTTGTTACTTGGAAATTTTAAAACTTGCTCCTGAAAAACTCTTGAACCAAAAAGAAAATACAAACCAAAACTGCAGAACTTCTAAACAGCAATGATAAGGAAAATGTGTCTCATCTAAACTTAGGCATCAGCCCTTGAATACAAAATAAGTTTGAAAAGAATAATAAAAAATGAATCAAGCATTCACACCAGACATTTAGAAAAACGATAAGATAAACTGAGGAAAAGTAGAAGGGATTATTATTAGCAAAAACAAGGGAATTTAAAAAGCAGAGAAATAAGGCAATTAATTTAAGTTAAAAATTCAAGGGCCGGGCGCGGTGGCTCACGCCTGTAATCCTAGCACTTTGGGAGGCTGAGGCGGGCGGATCACAAGGTCAGGAGATCGAGACCATCCTGGCTAACACAGTGAAACCCCGTCTCTACTAAAAAAAATACAAAAAATTAGCCGGGCGGGGTGGCGGGCGCCTGTAGTCCCAGCTACTCGGGAGGCTGAGGCAGGAGAATGGCGTGAACCCCGGGGGGCAGAGCCTGCAGTGAGCCAAGATCGCGCCATTGCACTCTAGCCTGGGCGACAGTGAGACTCTGTCTCAAAAAAAAAAAAAAAAAAAAAAAAAAAATTCAAAAGCTGAATCTTGGAAGAAAAATAAAACAATAAAATGGAAACTACTCACTAACCTAACCAAGAAAAACAAGAGAAGCAACTGAGACAAAAATAACCCCAGAAACCAAAGATATTAAAAGAGTCACAGAAGATCATTTTACTCAAGCCTACATGAATAAATTTGACAAATGCGATGAAATTGATGATCGTTTGGGAAAATATTTACAAAACTGATCCAAAAAGTTCAAACATAATAATTTCCATAGGGAAAATAATAAAGACAAAATCATAAAAGAACTTTCATCCTCAAAATGAAAACAAAACAAACAAAAAGGCACCAGGCCCCAACAGTTTCTCAGAGGAATCTAACCACTCTTTAGAGACCAGGCAATTCAGTGCTATTAAACTCTTCCAGAGAATGGCATAAGAAATATAACTTCTATATTACATTTACGAAGCAACTATGATGTTGATATCACAACCAAAAAAATGTGTACATACAAAAGAAAACTACAGACCAACCTTAATTATGAAGAACAATACATAAAAATCAATTAAATATCAGCAAAAAGTATATTCACCAGCACCTTAAAAGAATTATGTATCAGACCAAGTGAAGTATAATCAAGGAATTTAAGACTCTTTCATTATTAGCAACTTCATTTGTATAATTCATTATATTAATATGTCTTAAGAAAAAAATCATATGATCACCCCATCGATGATTTTTTTTAAAAAGCAACTGACAAAATTCAATAATGATTCTTGATTTTTTAAAAAAGAAAACATGAAATAAAATAGAAAGTACAGGTTTTTCATTAACATACCTTTCTCAATCCCAAGCCATACTCTGCTTTATGGAGTAACAGCAGAGACATTCCAAACAGGTGTCTACTAAAAACACCATTAGCTACCATCATGCTGAAGGATCTCGTCCACAAAAATAGGTAAGAGAAAGAAACCAGAGTATAAAATTGGAAAGGATAAGGTTAACCATCACTATTTGCAGTTCACATGAATGGATACCTTGAAAACCCAAGATAATGAACTAAAAAAAAAAAAAAAACAGAAGAAACCAGTAAGTTAGCAAAAAACAATTTTTTTTTTTTTTTTTTTTTTTTTGAGACAGAGTCTCGCTCTGTCACCCAAGCTGGAAAGCAGTGGGAGGATCTCAGCTCACTGTAACCTCCACCTCGCAGGTTCAAGTCATTCTCTTGCCTCAGCCTCCTGAGTAGCTGGGATTACAGGCACATGCCACCATGCCCAGCTAATTTTTGTATTTTTAGTAGAGACAGTGTTTTGCCACGTTGGCCAGGCTGGTCTCAAACTCCTGGTCTCAAACACCTGACCTCAGGCAGGTGATCTGCCTGCCCCGGCCTCTCAAAGTGCTGGGATTACAGGCATGAGCCACTGTGCCTGGCCCAAAATTAATATTTAGAATACAATAGTATTCACACACATATGTGATAAATAAAGAAGAAAATATTCCTTGAACAACAATAAAAGGGATAAAATTTCTGAGGATAAAGAAAACCTGACTCAAAACATACCACAAAGCTATAGTAATCAAAACAGCATGGTGATGACATAAAAACAGACATACAGCCTAACGAAACAGGATAGAGAGCCCAGAAATAAATCCACTCATTTATGGTCAAATGATTTTAGACAATGGTTCCAAGAATTCCCAATGAGAAAAGGATAGTCTCTCAATAAATGATGCTGGGAAAACTGCTTCTCTAGATACAGAAAAATAACAGTGGACACATCTCACACCATATACAAGAATCAACTCAAAATGGATTAAAGACAACCATTTAGTCCTAAAACCATAAAACAACTAGAAGAAAAGGGAGCAAAAGCTCCATAACATCAGTCTGGGCAATGACTTTTTGAATATGACCCCAAAAGCAAAGGCAACAAAAGTGGAAATAAATGGGGTTACAGGATAATTTGGCAGTGTACATCAAAATTACAAAAGTGTGTACCCTTATTGACCCAGCACTTGTTCTGAGCGTTTATCCTGCACATATATCACACTTAAACATGTGCAAAGCAGCATACGAACTAAGCCACCCATTTTGTAATAGGAAAAGATCGAAAGTCACCTAAATGTCCATCCCGAGGCCTATGAAATCAGTCTGAGCATATGTACACCATGGAATCCTCTGTGACTGTCAGAGACAAGAAAGGAACCCCGGACTGATTCCAAAAGATCTCCACATCACTTACCACATTAACACTTCGCCAAGGGAGGGAGGGACCCAAGGTGCAGGAATGTGTCATATCATGACTTGTGAAAGAAAAAGCAAAAAAGAAATGTTTATGTTTGCTTGGAATGTATAATGAAGCTCTGGAAGGACAAACAGTCATTCTTTGCTTAACCATGGGGATACAATCTGAGGACTGTATCATTAGATGATTTCCTCACTGTGCAAACATCACAGAGTATATCTTCACACACCAAATGCTGGAGCCCAATACACACCCAGGCCATGTGGTAAAATCTATTGCTCCAGGCTATAAACCTGGACAGCAGGCAAACGTACTAAATGCTGTAGGCAACTGTAACACAGTGGTAAGAATCTGCATATCTATACATATCTAAACATAGAAAAGGTACGGCAAAAATACAGTTTTAAGGATTTTTTTAAATGGTACACCTGTATAGGGCACTTACCATGAATGGGGCTTGCAGGACTACAAGTTGCCTGCGTGCCTCAGTGAGTGAGTGGCAAGTGAATGTGAAGGCCTGGGACATTACTCTATACTTCGGAGGACTTTATAATAGATGCTGTACACTGCTGGGGACTTTATAACAGACACTGTACACTGCTGGGGACGTTATAACAGATGCTGTACACTGCAGGGGACTTTATAACAGACACTGTACACTGCGGGGGACTTTATAACAGACGCTGTACACTGCTGGGGACTTTATTATAACTGATGCTGTACACTGCGGGGGACTTTATAAGACACTGTACACTGCTGGGCACGTTTTAACAGATGCTGTACACTGCTGGGGACTTTATAACAGACACTGTACACTGCAGGGGACTTTATAATAAATGCTGTACACTGCAGGAGACTTTATAACAGGCACTGTACACTGCTGGGGACTTTATAACAGATGCTGTCCACTGCTGGGGACTCTAACAGACGCTGTACACTGCTGGGGACTCTGTAACAGACGCTGTACACTGCTGGGGACTTTATAACAGATGCTGTCCACTGCTGGGGACTCTATAACAGACGCTGTACACTGCTGGGGACTCTATAACAGACGCTGTACACTGCTGGGGACTTTATAACAGACGCTGTGCACTGCGGGGGACTCTATAACAGACGCTGTATACTGCTGGGTACTCTGTAACAGACGCTATACACTGCTGGGGACTCTGTAACAGACGCTGTACACTGCTGGGGACTCTGTAACAGACACTGTACACTGCTGGGGACTTCATAATAGACACGCTCCCCACTTGCAACATTGCAGGTGACAAGAAGGAAGAAGAGCTGCAGCTCTTCAGCTCTTCAGGAAGCCCAGACCTAGAAACTCCTTGAGCCAGGGCTGTGGCACCCTCTTTGGGGCTCTGCGGTTCCTGGCGTCTCCAAGCTTCTAGCGCCACCACGTTCCCCTCATCCAGACGCGGGTGCTCACAGTGGAAGCCGTGTGCAGTATATCTGGTCCAGCCGCAGCACTGCATGGAGCCAGCACCTGTGCCAGCACCTGGGGCTGCCCGCCCTGCCACAGCAGCCGGCGTGCCTGGCTGCACATAGTGGCCAGACCCATGCTTGCTCACCCACACGCCCCTCACTGCTCCATGCCTGGCTCACCCTTGGCAGGTGTGGGATCTGTGCTGGTAGCATGAGCTGAGCACAGCCTACCGGGCTGAGTGGGCGGAACAAGCCCAGTGGGTGTAAGCACGATTCAGGCAGAGGCACCGCCGGCCACAGAGGTTTCCAACGGTCTAAGTGACACCCCAGGGATACCGTGACAATACCTCCTGAAGGCCCTGCCCAAGGCTGTACAATACCTCCTCAAGGCCCTGCCCGAGGCTGTTTTGCAGTTAAATTTTTTTTTTTGAGACGGAGTTTTGCTCTTGTTGCCCAAGCTGGAGTGCAATGGTGCGATCTCAGCTTACTGCAACCTCCGTCTCCCAGGTTCAAGTGATTATCCTGCTTCAGCCTCCCGAGTGACTGGGATTACAGGGGCGCACCACCATGCCCGGCTAATTTTTGCATTTGTAGTAGACAGGGTTTCACCATGTTGGCCAGGCTGGTCTCAAACTCCTGACCTCAGGTGATCCACCCACCTCGGCCTCCCAAAGTGCTGGGATTACAGGTGTGAGCCACCACACCCAGCCAACTTTTTTTTAATAAGTAGAAGGAGTACAGTCTAAAATAATGATAGAAAGTATAGTAAATACACAAAACGGTAACATAAGTGTTTATTATCAAGTATTACGTAGCACGTGCTGAACTTTTAGATGACAGGCAGTGTAGCAGGTCTGCTTACACCAGCGTCTCCACACACACGTGAGTAATGCATTGCACTACAACATCATGACCATTAGGACATCACCAGGTGACGGGAATTTTTCGGCGCCAGTATAATCTTACAGGTCCACCCTCGTCTATACCATCCATCGTTGACCAAAACGTCCTTACGCTTTACGTGACTGTGTGAGAAACTCACAAGAGGCCGGGCATGGTGGCTCACACCTGTAATCCCAGCACTTCAGGAGGCCGAGGCGGGCGGATCACCTGACGTCGGGAGTTTGAGTCTGAGACCACCCTGGCCAACATGGCGAAACCCCATCTCTACTAAAAATACAAAATTAGCCGGGCATGGTGACACATGCCTATAATCCCAGCTACTCAAGAGGCTGAGGCAGGAAAATTGCTTGAACCTGGGAGGTAGAGGTTGCGGTGAGCCGAGATCGCACCGTTGCACTCCAGCCTGAGCGAAACTCCGTCTCAAAAAAAGAGAAAAAGAAAAAAAAATGAAAGAAAGAAACTCACAAGAGTGGCTGCTGTGGAGATGAGGGCTGGGCCAGCCAGGGATAGGGACACTTTCTACTGGATGCTTCCTGCCATGTTTTAATTCTCAAACTACCTCAACTATTCAAAATAGTAAAGTAAAAGATCATTAGAATAACCTGTGGGCCACCCACACCGTGGAACAGGCCTCAGCAACAGGAAGAAACCACTCCTGGCCCCTGCAGCAGCCCTGAGAACCGTCCGGGGAATGATGGCGAATGGAAAAAGCCAATCCCCAGCCACATACTGCAGGATTCCACTTCTACAACTCACTTCAACTGACGACATTACGGAGGTGGAGAGCAGACTGGTGGCTCCCAGGAGTTAAGGAAGGGTTCGCGGCAGAAGCAAGGTAGGTTTCGCTGAAATGGGCACCGACACAGGGCTCCGCTGAGTGATGATGGAAACCTCGGCATGGCGGCCGCGTCGGCCAATCCGCTGGCTGTGCTATTGTCCTCGTTCTGCACAAAGCTACCACTGGGAAAACTGGGTGAAGAGTGCACAGGATCTGTGTATTATTTCTCACAACTGTATGTGAATTTACAACGGTCACGATAGTTTAATTTACAAAAAGACCCTGAGATGTCAAACGCCACGCCCGAAGGTGCTAAGTGAAAGAGCAGAGGCCACATTCTCCCTGGTCTGGCTCCCCGGAGCACCTGTGCCGTCCACTCCACCACCTCCTGGAGTGGAGGACTAGAGGCAGGCGAAGCGTCACACAGCCCACCCTCTCCTACTGCAGACAGGGAAGCCCGGGAGGAAAATCGAGGGAAAGCCCGGGTAGCAAAGGCGGCCAGTTCACAGCACAAGCTGCCTGGCTACGTGCTGGTGTGGCATCGCCCGTGCTGCTCACCCGAGACTCCCAGTTCTCCTCCCTCGGGGAGTGTGGGGCACTTCCTGGCCTCTTGTGGTTGCAGCCGTGTGGTTCCTCCTGGCCAATGAACTGTGAGTCCCCAACGAACACACACCTTTGTTGCTTCAGGCTACTAAAACCTGAGGGATGTTCATTACGAAAGCAAAACCTTGCCTATATGGTTACGTTCTCCACTCGTCCAATTACAGGTCTGCCCACGCTGGCTGCCCATCTTCAGTCCTTGCTGGGCTGGGAGGCCCTCCTGCCCTGGCTAAGGCAGAAGCCTGCAGGCTGCCCGTGGGCCCCACGCTTATGCCTGCGGCCCCCAGTGGCCTCCATACCCTCTCGCACTGGTTAAGGTGTCAATATAACAGCTTCGGGGGCAGATACGCAGAAAGGCGGGAGGTGCTCTGCCCGTCGGACCACCCTGCCAGACTGAAGGAACCAGGGTGTGGGCACCCCACAGCAGCAGGGCGGGTGGACCGGACAGCCCATCTGTAAACTGGGGAATGAAAGCAGCTCTAGAACTATTCTTAGCTACAGAATCTTTCCTCCAAACACAACCGTACTCAGAAAACACCAAGTGAAACAGATCACATCAAAGCTGCTCTGGGTAAAGGGAGGGACGATGATGGCAGCAGGTCTAAGACTAGAACCCCTGGGGTTCCAAGGCGCAAATTGACTCACCTGGAAGTGCCCCATAGTCCTGGGCCCCTTTCCCATGGCACAGTGTGGGAATGACAGGCCACAGTTTCTACAGCCAGACCCCACGGGATTCCTCCCACAGCTCTGCTCTGCGCTTGCTCCACGGTCTTGGGAAACCACATCACCTCTCGGGTTGGACAGAAAACAACTCCCACCTCCCTGCTCCAACCAGGGGCACCGGGGCCACCAGGCCACTGAGCTCTGAGCTGTGGGATGGTCCACAGGGTCACCGCAGCACTCCTCACACCCCAGCCGCCAGCGTGCCTGTCCACGTCCCTGCGTGCCCTGCCAAGGCTCCTCTGCTGGCAGCATCCAGGCCGTGCCTGCGCCCCCGGGACAGTGAGGCGCGCTAAGGGTGCAGGGCCCTAGAAGCCAAGTCTCCATGTGGAGAGACACAGGCAGGTGACTCGGTCTCCCTTCCATAAGACAGGGTGATGGCGTCACCTTGGAGGCTGCGCGGGGAAGTCAGGACCTGCCCACCTGCAGGAAGCATCGCTGTTCCTGTCCCCCACCACTTCCTGCTCCTGGCAGGGGAGGGGGCGGCCCCGTGCATCAGAGGCTGAGCAGCCTAAAGGTGAGGCTCAGCTCCTCCCATGGTTATCTTGTGCCCACTGCGCACATTTTCCTGTGCCGGGACCACAGAGACAGAAAAGACAAGGTCCTGGCCCTGGAGGAGGAAAGCTAACAACTGCAATGCAACAAGGCCCAAGCCACGCAGAGCCACTTCCCAAAATCTGCAGCCCTCTCTCTGCCTTGCCCTCCCCGGGAGGCACCAGGCCCTTGGGATGAGTGGATGGGGCTGACTCCTGACGGCGTCCCCGAGCGGAGACTTCAACAGCCCAGGAGGTCACCAGTCGGAGCCACTCCAGGCAGAGGGGCAGCCCCAGCAAAGACACCGGGGGCAGGCTGGGGGCATCCTGAGAAGTCAGCGCAGCTGGTTTCCCAGGGGCTGGAAAGCCCAGGGAGCACGGCAAACGCCAAGTGAGAGTGAGGCTGAAGCTGCCAGGAAGATCTGTCGCCAGGGGGTGGCACGGCCAGATCTACCCCTCAGCAAGATGCAGAATTAAAGGGCCCAGGCTGGAGGCTGTGACCAGCGAAAACGCCCAGGTACCAGGAAGCAGCAGAAGCAACGGTCCTCCCCACTCGCAATTCCGCCTCCTGCGCCCACTCCCAGCACGCCACACTCATCAGCACCTTCCCACAAGTGAGCAGCAGGGAGAAGGAGGTCAGACTCCCAGCAAGGAATCCAGCTCCTCATTAGCACCAAGGGCAGCCAGCCGAGGAAGGAGGCTGCTGTGTTGTGTTGTTTCTTTCTAATGCTGGGAGAGACTGATTCTGGGCTCTGGTTTAAAAATATGTCCCCTTCCAAATACTTGGCTAGAATGGATCATGGGTCCGGCTGGAGGGCAGCCAAGGTGGCCCGCTCTGTCCAGGGCAGACGCCTGTGGCTCTCTTTGTCCATGGCTCTTACAGGAGCCTTGATGACCCATGCCCTCAGAACACTGGCCCTCATCTTCCCCAGACCACGCCACACTCAACTCCTTCACCATCACTCCTCCGATGCCCAGCTTCCCATTGGTACAGGCTCAGTCTGCACCCCTCAGATGACACCCAGGGTCAGGCTCAGGCGATAAACACACACACACACACACACACACACACGCCTGGCCCCAAAGCCCTGGAAACGCTTGGCTCAACTAGATACCACCCACAGGCAACCACAGCCTTCAGGGGGCTCACGCCACCCCAACCTCCTAATCTCAAGCCTTATGGGAACAAGAATCGTGAGCTCCGGCCACCTCCCCTCTCCATCAGAAATCTCAACCTCCATATCTGGATTCCTTCAAGCCTGTGAACCCTCGCCACACTCTACTCTGGAACATCACCTCGAGATGGAAGGGAGGGACAAGATTCGGTCTTTATTAGTGCAGTAATTGCCGTTATTAATAACATCCTCTAACTCAAACAGGGAATTTTTGTTTGTAAAGCTGCTTCCAGCCTGGTCCTCCTGGAGAGCAGCAGAGCAGGATCGCCAGGCGGGCAGGGCAGCAGAACGGTGAGCAGTGCCTCTGATTTCTGCCTCTGATCAGAATCCTGGTCAGAACACCAGGGCTCAAGTCATGGCTGGTCATTTACCCCCACCCGTGACTGCAGGTAAGTTTCCCAAGGCTGGGAAGTTTCCTGATCTGAGGAGTAGGAAGAGCCTGGCAGGTGCCTGACAGAGGCCCTGTGGTCAAAATCGGGAGGTGTTATTATAATCAGAATCCAAGACAGCCTGACGCTCAGTTCTACTGTACGATCTGGCCGTGCTGTGGCTGACCGGGTAGAGCTCTCTGATGCGTGTGGCAGTGGTGAGGCAGCCCAAGGGTCTCAAAGGAGAGAGGCAGCTCCACCTGCCCTGGGGCTGCACTCCCTGACCTTCCACAGCCCCTCTGTGCACCTTGGGAATTCTTCCCTACACCCCTCAGGTGATGTCCCCAAGATGCCCGGGGATTCCAAGTCTCTGGGACAGACACAATGCTGCCAGGAGGCTGCAGGATCAGACTAATGACATGGAAAGGCAGGGCTTCTGAAGGGGCCGAGTGACATGGTCAGGGTCCCACGGCTAAGATGTGGCAATGCTGTGTCCCTATCTGGACGCTATATAAGTCAGGGCTGGCTTGTAGCCCTCCCCTCGGGGCAAATCAGAGGGAGAAAACAAGGCAATCTTCCATGGCGGAAGAAAACAACAGTTGACCTGGCCAGAGCACTGGGTCGGGGCTCCCAGGCCAGTGTGAGTGCCTGGCTCTGCTCACTCGCTTCCATGCTGGGGAGGGCTCAAGCCTGCAGCCTGAAGCCCAGGGTTGCCAGGATAATGAGCAGTAGCTGCTGCCAGTCCACTCAGCTGCGTGGCTAGCCCACCAATCCATCAAGAGGGCCCACAGCGTGGCCACCACAAGGCACCCAGCCACACAGTCCCAAGACATGGGGCCTGGCCCCTGCAGGTCCAGCCACAGGCCCTAGGTGTGGCACTGCTGCACCCAGCCCTGTCTCCAGACCTCTTCAGCAAACCTCGGCCTGGGCCCTGGGTTCCCTGCTCAGCACCAACAGCCACCAGAAAAGCCCAGGCCTCACCCTGCCTCCCAAGACCCTCACAGGCTGACCCGAGTCAGACCTGCCTACTAGGAGTCTAGCACTCCTGTGCCTTCCCTTGGGCCTCCTGCTGCCTGGAGCAGCTTCCTCTCCTGCCCTCCCCGGCTAAGGCCACTCAGTTCTCCAGACACAGCTCAGGCCTCACCAGCATCCAGGATTCTTCCCAGGTATCTACCCAGCCCTGCCCAAAACGCACCCCGAAACCCTCCCAAAGCGCACCCCTAGCCCTGCTCAAAACACACCCCCAGCCCTGCCCAAAACACACCCCCAGCCCCAAAACATGCCCCCAAACCCTCCCAAAGCACATCCCCAGCCCTCCCAAAGCACACCCCCAGCAGAGTCAGCTCCCATCTCCACCTCCTCACTCCACTGCCGCGACCTTGCCCTGTAAGGTGCCCTCCCCACCTCCTCGCTCCACTGCCGGTACCCTGCTCTGTAAGGTGCCCTCCCCACCTCCTCACTCCACTGCCGAGACCCTGCTCTGTAAGGTGCACAGCAGTGTCAGGAGCAAGGCCAGAACAGCCTGATCCTGCTTGCCACTGTGTCCATCCCAATACTTACGCCAGGCATGGCCTTAGCACAGTCTCACAGAACACTACGCATCTCAGACAGCAGCCCTGACGGCAGGGGCAGGGGCTGGGAACGTGCCAATGACCCTGTCCAGGCAGGCACCCCCAGCAGACCGTCCTGCTTGCCCGCAGTGGCCCCCGAGTGGGTTCAAGTCCTAACAGGACCTACCCAAGGACCAAAAAGGAAGGGCCCTGTGCAGCACAGTCTGGATTTGAAGCCCCCACGGAGCCACCTTCACCCCCATCCTGGACTCAGCCAAGCCGCAAGTTGACGAGAGAATCTCATGGCCTGGATAAGGGCAGGCAGGACAGCCACAGCTGGCTTCTGAGGACAGCCCTGGATGGCAAGCAGGACACCCTGAAGCAAGGCCCCTGCAGGAGACACTGCCCAACTCGGCTCCGTAGGTGAGGACACCCCGCCCATAAGGCATCTTCAGAAACCTATTCAAGGCACCTGGCTTGCCATTGTTGGCAGTGCCCTTCTTCTCTTGCCAGGGAACTTGGACCAAGAAAACTCTTCCTGTGGAAGCTTCCAGATGGCTTCACCATGCAGCACTAACGGGAATGATAGTGGAATAAGAACAGCACAAGTTCAAGATCAGCTCTGAAACAACCCCTCACTTCTTCAGCAAATCTCCACCAGGCATTTATTGGGCCCCAGGCCCTGGGCCACAGCTGGATGGACATTCAGAGACGCACAGCTCCCTGCGGGTGGGTTGGCAGACGGGGAGGTGTGGAAAGGTACAGAGTCCACCACTGGTGCCGGGGACTGTGGGGGCAGGAGGAATGATGATCTTCCCCAGCTGCCTCAGTGCACCCAAGAGGGACAGGATGAGGATGCCCTCAGTACAGAGAGCAGAGTCAAACCTAAGCACCCACACTGAACAACGGACTGTCATCTCTGGAGAGACAGCGCCGGCCACGCGCTCTCCAACTCTCCACTCACTCCTTCTTACCTTTAGTCTTTCGGTCACCACTGCTCCACACACAGATGCCGCAAATGTTTAGACAGGGCTGAGCATCCCAGCAGAAAGCAGAGGAATCTGAGAGGAGGGCTGCTCAGGAATCCACTACTACAGACGACGCACAAATCCGACTTTAAAGAACATAATGAATTACAGCTGGACTGGGCCACAAGGTCAAAATCTACTTAGAGCAAATAACACCATCCAAACAAACCCAGTAGCCACAGAAACGCCCGTGTGCATTAAAACAGAAAGCCTGGAGCCAGACGCCGTGACTCATGCTGGGAATCCCAGCACTCTGGGAGACTGAGGCGGGAGGATGGCTTAAGGCCAGGAGTTCAAGACCAGCCTGGGCAACTGGGCAACATAGTGAGACATGCCTATCTCAAAAAAAGAAAGAGGTGGCTGGGCACAGTGGCTCACGCCTGTAATCCCAGCACTTTGGGAGGCTGAGGCAGGTTGATCACCTGAAGGTCAGTAGTATGAGTCCAGCCTGGCCAACATAGTGAAACCCTGTCTCTATTTCAAATACAAAAAATTAGCCAGGCATGGTGGCAGGCCCCTGTAATCCCAGCTACTCAGGAGGCTGAGGCAGGAAAATCGCTTGAACCCAGGAGGCAGAGGTTGCAGTGAACCAAGATTGCACCAATGCCCTCCAGCCTGGGCAACAAGAGGGAAGCTTCTCCAAAAAAATAAAAAGGGCCGGGCGTGGTGGCTCACACCTGTAATCCCAGCACTTTGGGAGGCCGAGGTGGGTGGATCACAAGGTCAAGAAATCGAGACCATCCTGGCCAACATGGTGAAACCCCATCTCTACTAAAAATACAAAAAATTAGCCAGGCGTGGTGGTAGGCACCTGTAGTCCCAGCTACTTGGGAGGCTGAGGCAGGAGAATCACTTGAACCTGAGAGGTGGAGGTTGCAGTGAGCCGAGATTGTGCCACTGCACTCCAGCTTGGCGACAGAGTGAGACTCCGTGTCAAAAAATAAAAATAAAAATAAGAAGAAGATAGCCTAACCCCTAGCCAACTGTTCATATGGCCAAACACCACTCAGAGGGATAAAACGCCCAACAACCTCGGAAGAAATGTGTCTGTCTGGGCTGAACAAATGACGTCCTAGAACCCGACAGTTGAGGGACTCATGGCAAGATCACCATTCTGTGCCTCAGTCTCTCCATCTGGGAAATGGGAATAACAGACCCTCCTCCCAGGGTGACTGTGAGAGTAAACTGAGTAATGAACACAGGTCACTGGTCACCTGGCACCAGGAAGTGCTGTGACTAGTATCATTAGTGTCATCACCTGCAGACACTCACCACCCCTTTTCAGGACCGTGGAAGGATGCACCCACGCCACGTCTCGAATGACTTGGTACAGCCATGGTCGAGGCGTGTGTGTCTTTCCTCCCCACCTGGAAGGTGACTCCCTGATTCCATCTCAAGCTTCAGCATTACATGACCTTCCACAATTATACTTCTCACCACGTTCTCCTCAAGGCCTTACGTGTCCAGTTTATTTATTCATCAAAACCTGCTGGGTGCCCATCCTACTCTCGGTGCTGGGCTGGGTGCTCAGGACACAAGGGTGACACAGCAGAGGTCTATGCCACAGAGGCTCCCAGGCACACAGGACAGACAAACACAAGAGTGCCAGGGCATTCCAAGCAGAAGGCTCTGCATCGACAGGCACACCGGTGAGAAAAGCCACAGACTAGGCGGGAAAAATGACTGCACTGTCAGGGACGTAAAGCACAGACTGAAGATGTGGCTAGAGCTGCTGGCATGAGCCAAACCCACAACCTCGCTCTGCAGGCCATGAGGAGCTGTGGAAGAGACTTAGGGACACCTGGCTGCCCACGAGCCCATAAGCCCCTAGACCGAGTGCTTAGGCCTAGGCTCTTGACCCAGCATCTGCAGAGGGCCAGACTCAGGGGAACTGTCCAGGGAAGGTTCCTGGATAGAATCAGAGCAGCCACAGGCTGCCAGATGTTCATGGGGCCAGGCCAGCAAAGGAGGAGAGAAACAGAGGTGACCCAGCCAAAACTCAACCTCCTCCAGGAAGTCTTCTTGGATTTGCCAGCCTCCCACAGCCACCTGCATTCATGGCCTGTGCTGCTGTGTCCAAACATTTGTTCTACCAGATTTCTGCTGAGGTCCTGTGATGTATGGGGTCGAACTGTATCAAAGCAGCGGTTCAGTCAGGGGAAGCACTCCAGTACTAACAAACTTCAGCTTTCTTTCAACTTAATACTGTGTCCACACTGGGGGTATCCTAAGCAACAATCCCCACCCCTGTCTCACAGACACTAAAGATAAAACAGAAAACAAGCAAACGAGTAACAATGACAAACAGGAAATACTGTAAGGAGAGTGATCAGAAAGGTGAGCTCAGACATGCTGGAAGCGGAGCTGCCACAAAGCCAGGAGCAAGCCAGGAACTAAAAGAACAGGCAAGTGTGCAGCAGAGGAAGGAAAGGGCGCCAGGTGTGGCTAGAAAGGCACCTGGCAGGATGAGGGACGGAGACACAGGGGCAGAGAAGCACGGGCGGAGAAGCACGGGCGAGGCCCATTTTGAGCAGCACCACGGCTCACAGAACTTCCTGTGATAAGCAGTGTTCCCTACCCGCGCTGCCCAACACAGCCGCCACCAGACACGTGTGGCTACTGAGTGTCTGACATGTGACCACTGGCACGGAGAACCTGAATCCTTCACGTTAAGGTCAATGTAAACAGCCACGCATGCCTAGGGGCTACCCCACTGGACATCGCAGAGCGGAGCAGGAGGAGTGCGCCATGAGGCAACAAACACGAGGTCCCTGGAGAGTTTCTGCGGGGGCAGCACAGATCAGCATCACCTGAAAGTCCCTGGTGGGGATGTCGCAGGCCCCAGTACCCAGGAAGCACCTTCTTACAACTTGGAGAAGGGACAGAAAGGCGTGGAGAGGCAAGCACACAGGGGCGGGGTCCCCAGCTCAGGCTCGAAGGCGGGCCCCGCAGGGCACCATCCCTTGCAACTAGCAAGTAGGCGCTGGGGCGCTCCCCGGGACGGCACTGACCTCCAGGCGCAGGCACCGGTTGCCCGGGCCAGAGCCCACCGACCTGGGGTCTGGACAGAGCGAAAGGACCCGCCGAGGGGCGCATGTGCCCGCGGGCCGGTCCCCGAAATGCGGCGCTCTCGGGGGGCTACGGCTCCGGGTCCCTGGCGCCCCTGGGGTCCACCCCCGGCGCTGCCCCGCCCCCTCCCCTCCCCAACGGTGCGGCCCCGCCCCCCGCCGGGCCTTCCGCGAGCCCCACGCCACGCCGCGGCCCCCGCCGGGCTCCGGGCCCCGCGCCAGCCCCGGACCGCCTCGCCCTCGCCGCCCCACGCCCGGCCCCGGCCAGGCCCCAGCCCCACCGCCGCCGCCTCACCTGGGCCTCGGTGGCTCGCGGACCGCTCCGGGCGCTCAAGGCGGGCGGGGAGGGCGGGGCGGGCACCCAAACATCACGTGACGGCCCCTCCCGCCGCCGGCGTGCGCGCCCCCTCCCACTCCAGCCAATGGCCGCCGGGCCCGGACGCGCGCCGGGACTACCCGCCCCAGAGGCCCCCGCGCGGAGCCGGAAGCGGCGCGGACGGCGGTCGGCTGGGCCAAGAGGCCTCTGCGGGTGCGCGCGCGAGTCGGTTGTCCCCACCTGCCTGCTGGTGGGCCTCCGTTTTCCCGTTTTGCACATGGGAATGACGGCGAAGGTGGAGGTCACGCGGAGGGCGGCGGCCCGGCGCTGAGGCGCTTCGGGAGCGGGCTCCGCCCAGCCCAGGCCGAGCCCGGACCTTACACGGGCTAAAGCTGGAGCTTCTGCGGGGCTGCGCAGGCGGGTCTCGGCCAGGGCACGGCCGGGCACCTGCGCGTCTCGGGCTGCAGGGACGGGCGTCGGGTCCCAGGTCAGGCTGCACGGGTTCCGCGTGGGGCCGTGCTCGGCCGGGGGCTAGCAGGCCCCGCGGGGACTCCGGACGCCCAGTGTCACCAACGAGGACACTGAGTCTCAAGTCATCTGAGGGACCTTTGCCCGAGGTCGCAGCCCCTCCCTGGAGGAGCTGAAGCGCAGAGTGGGGACCCCCTTGCGGAGACCCTCCTGGGACCTCCTTCCGCAGGGGCCTGGGGCGCCTCCCTCCTCTCCCTGCTCTGCCTGCGGGCACTGAGCTCCCGAACGACTCCAGCCCCTCGCTCTCCCTGTGACCTACTGGAGAAGAGACCTGGGAGAAACCTGGGGACCATGGGTGTGTGTCCTTGGGCCTCCAGGGTCACCTTTCAGCCTGTTTCCCCGCAGGTGAACCAAGAGTCACACCCAAGGCAGAAGAGCAAGAGTGATGAGTCCGCTGCACCTTCGGCTAGGGAGGTTTCCCCGCCGCCCTCACTCTGTGATGCTTGCTGTCCTTGCGAGGCCCACGCCAAAGACCTACGGGCAGCCCTGGGCTCCCGCGAAGGGCCTTGCTGAGCTCCTGGGAAGGAGGTGTGCCCTCCCCATCCCCTACCGCCCCACTGGCTGGGGTTCTCTGCAGCCCAGGACTGTGCATGTGTGCGCACACGGGTTCTGTGCACATGAACACAAAAGTGTGCTCGTGGACACTGTGTGGTACTGTGTGTGCACAGCGCACGTCTGTGAGCTAAGGGAGTGTTCCTGGACACCAGGTGCAAGTGCACAAGTGTGTGTATGCACAAGTGTGTGCCCAGGCGCGAGCATGGGAATGGTAGTATATGGCACAAATGTGTGTGCACCCATGGGTGGGAGGGAAGAGGGGCACATGTCCACCAGCGTTCCTGTGCTCAGGCCGGCCTGTCCTGGGCCCACCCAGGCTCCTTGCCCTGGTGTATTTGAGACTCCCCTGGCTCCCAGGAGGCAGTAGTGTGTGCCTGTCTTGCAGCCTAGCTGGGATTTGAACAGGGCTTCAGCCTTCTGCTAAGACAGCTGGAGTGCAGGGAAGCCGGCTCCTATCCAGGGAGGTTGCCCATGACTGCTGACCCCCCAGCTTCCACTTGAAGGGGAAGGTTCGCCAGGAGCAATGCCTGTCTGAGAGCTGGCAGTCCAGACTGAGGATGCTGGGTGCCTGGCACAGTGCCCACCTCCCCCTCCGTGGCTGGCGCTGTCTCTGTGGCCGCCACCTCACTCAGCCTCCTCTGACAGCTCCGTGTTCAGGTGTGGAAAGGAGGGGAAAGTGAAGCCCCTTCCTCCCAGGGCAGACGACCTCCAGGAGCCGCTTTCTTGACCATACAAGGCGTATATGGGGATGTTTCTGTGCCTGGAGAGTGCAGGGGGAAAGGTCTAGGGTGGGTACGAACCACCAGAGGAGGGGCTCCATACCTGTCGGTTCCTCCGAAATCTGGGGTGAGCCCACCTTAGTGCCCCACAGCAAGTCAGGGAAGGTAAACCTCTCCGTGGAAGAGCCAGGAGCCCACTCCCTCAGGCTGAGCCAATGGGGAGCGGGAGGAGGATGCTAAGGGGTCCTCAGGAAGGGATGAGGGAAATAGCCAATAGCTGCCTGGGCCTAGGGCCGGGGCTCCCCTCCCTTCCCTCATCTCTGCCCCTCCCTGGAAGAGGTCATCGCATGATCTCGGGTAGCTCTGGGCTCTCTCCTTCCTCCGGAGAAGCAGGACTCTGGGGGAAGAGCTCTGGTCCCACCCCTTGGCCAACCAGCGAGACCAACAGGGTGAATAAGTGGGACTGGCCCCAGCACGCCGAGTTCTGTTACCTAAGGGGGCGGGGGTTGCCTGGTCCTCAGCTGGCACCCCCCAAATTGGATCTACCATTCCAGGTCCCAGAGGGAATGTGGGCAACAAGATTGGGGGGTGGTTCCAAGGCCTTTGGAAGGAACGTTGAGGCAACACCCACTGAAGCCGACCCCAGAAACGCTCCCTCTCTGAATAGTAACATGGACTTTTCAGGGTTTAAGCTGAATTTCCAGGTCAGTGTCAACCTATGGATTTGTCGTGAGTTTCCCCGCCCTCCCACCCTTCCTCTCTACCCTCTGCTGCCTGGCTCCAATGTTGCCTGCTCAGGAGACCATCCCTTGCTCCCCTGCAGCCCCTGCCTGGACAGGAGAAGGCCTTTGCACCTCCTGCTCTGCTCCCAGCACAGCTTCTGCTCCAGCAAAGCCCACAGGCACTCAGTCCTTGATTCCTGCACCCACCAACCCCGCCAAGCCGCCCTCACTGTTACCCAGGCGTCCTTTGTCCGTTAGCAACAGAACCCCAGTTTTGTTCAAGGCATCAATGTACCCAGCCTCACCAGCAGCTAGGGCCAGCTGTGACACTCTTTGCCCAGGGGATGACTGCAGGAGGCACAGTCGAGCCTCCCGGTCCTTTGGAAGGGGCAGCTGTGGCCACCCACCTCACTGACAGTCTTCCTTTCTCCTGGCTCCAGCCTGAAGTGTGGGCACGGCATCCCGAGGACAGCAGCCGTGTGGCCAGCAAGGGGCAGGGTCCCAAGCTGAGGATGGGAGCAGCTGCCTTGATGCCCCAGTGGCCACCATCAGACTCATCACCATCGGGAGAACAAGCCCCTGCTCCCTTTATGGGGCTACCTCATTGGATTTCATTAGGTTTTCTGTAACTCAAGCCAGTGCCACTTCTATTGTAGCTGCTTTGGGCTCCTACGCTCACGGGGGTGGGACATGGTTCTATTAGCTGCGTCCTGCCCCTCAACAATGATGGCTCCTTGCGGGCAGGCCCCAAGGGCATATCGTGGCCCCACACACAGCGAGTGCCCCACACCTGGAGCAGCCTGGAGGAGCTTGTGAGGAGCAAGGGCGCGGGAGCCACTCCCACGTGCCTATTTTCCACATGTCCCCATGCAGCCCAGGCTTCCAACCACATCTTAAAAAATAAAAAGATGGGGAGGAGAAGAAACTTTGGTCCTAACACCAAACCAAGCCCTGTCTTGCTGTGTGATGTTCAGCCTGAGGCACACCTTCTCTGGGCTTGTTCCGCAAAGCCGCAATGCAGGGGCAGAGCAGTCATGAGGCCTGCCCAGGAGTGAGGGTGGTAAAGGGCTGGGCAGAACCAAGGGCATGGGGTGTGTGGGAGGGTGGCGGTCCATTCCCTTGTCACCCACGCAGAGGCAGTGTCATGAGGGTACACGTGGGAGTCTCTGGGAAGTGTCTGACACAGCCCCAGCACAGGACGGGGTCTGACCATTCAAGACTCAATCTGCGTCATCAGAGACCAGGCTCTTAGAAACCAACGCCAGCCCGATGTGCATAACAGCCTCCCAAGGTGTTTAACACGGAGCAGGAGTGACAAAAAGAAAAATGAAGTAAAAGAATAGAAAATCCATCAACGAGCGTGTGGAGTGCTGTTCTTGCTAATGCATCGTCCAAGAAGGGACACTTGCCACCCTTCCTGGGAATGCTCCCCACTCCCCGGCCCCCTCCTGGCATCCCTGAGCCTGAGATCAGCAGGTGGGGACGTGGGGACAGGAGGAGTCTCCACCCTGCAAGGGCACGGTCCCCCCAGATTCCACAGCCACCGCTAGGCCTGCTGCTGGGCACAGCTGCCCTTTCCTTCCCTGCCACCGTTTATCTCATCGGCAAAGCCTGTCTCCTCTTTCACTGATTCAACAAGCTTTACTTCCACACCAGGCAACGTGCTAGGATCTGGGGATACCGTCCAGTTTTATTTGGTTGCTGATGACAGAACAACCCAAGTAACAGTGGCTTAACGATTGATGGTTGCTTTTAATGTGATATTTTTATGTCCAGGTAGGCAGTAGGACTGGAAAGGTGGCCTCACAATCATCAGGACCCCAGGCCCCGTTAGTCTGGTTGCCCCATCAGTCCCCAAATAGGCGTTCTGCCTCACGGTACAAGGCAGCTGTTGAAGCTCCAGCCATCATGTCTGCCTTCAGCCAGCAGGGAGGAAACATTGGCATACTCTTCCCAACCTTGCAACCCATGCTTTTACAGATGCTGCCTGGATTTTGCACACCCCACCTCTGCTTACAGCCCCCCTTGGCCACAGCTGGGTCTCGGGTACTTCGAGCTGCAGGGGAGGCTATGACATGTCTCCACCCCAGGGCTGTGTTCTCAGCTAAGAGCTGGAGTCTTGCACTGGGTATAAAGGGAAGGATGGGGTTACCTGGCAGTCTCTGCATCAGGACACAGCCCTGTGCACCACCTGGCAGGCAGGCCAATGTCAACAACCTGCAAATCACACACGTGCCTGCTGGGAACCTGTGCTGAGGCCGTGCAGGAGCAATCAGGGGCGTGGGGGCACCCGGGGGGATAGGGATCAGGGAAGGCCCGTCAATGAGGAAACCAAAACGGGCAAGACTTGAGGGGTAGCCTTTCTAGGGGGTGAGCTGTGAGTACCATGGCGAGAGAGGAGCCAGCAACGTCCATGTCTCACTCTCCTCTGTGGACACATCCTGATCCCTCCAGCTGCTTCGGATCGGGAGGGTTCAGATGGCCCATCTCCTGGCTCCTCCTCATTCCACAGGTGAGAAACCTGGTAGGGGAGGGACACGTACAGGGTCCCAGACCAGCACCGGGCCATTCTGGGCCCAGCCCATGTGCCCTAACCCCAGGCTCAGTCTCTGCCTCCTCATCATGGCACCTCCCCTCTCCACACATTCAGCCTGTAACAGCCACGAAGTCATAGCCCTGTGGAGTAACTGGTGAGTCGAGAGGACTTTATTTTGTTCTGCTTCCTTTTTTTTTTTTTTTTTTTTAGAGACAGGGTCTTGCTGTGTTGCCCAGCTGGAGTGCGGTGGTGCAATCACAGCTCACTGCAGCCCTGACCTCCCAGGCTCAAGCAATCCTCCCGTCTCAGCCTCCCTAGTAGCTGGGACTACAGCTCATTTTTTTTTTGTATTTTGTATTTTTTTTTATTTGAGACAGGGTTTCACCGTGTTGCCCAGGCTGGTCTCAGACTCCTGGACTCAAGCGATTCACCTGCCTCAACTTTCCAAAGTGCTGGGATTACAGGCATGAGCCACTGCGCCCAGCCTCTGAAGGGACTTTGAAAATGGTGTCATTCGCCACTTCTTTTACAGTCAACAGCACACGTTTTGGTTCTGAATGTGTGGTTCTTGTGTGTCCGCTGTTTGGATTTAGACCTGGTACCCGAATGAGAGCAGGACGCTTTAGGGGCAGTGAGCATCCTAGACGTGCACGCTGGGCGGTGGGCATCCTAGACGTGCGTGCTGGGCGGTGGGCATCCTAGACGTGCGCGCTGGGCGGTGGGCATCCTAGACGTGCGCGCTGGCACCTGGCTTCTTGGTGAACACCTTAGAAACCATCAGGAACCACTGGTGAGTGGGGCTGGGGGCACGTACCCACATGTGAGTGCCCGCGATGAGAGGCATGAGCATGAACACGATGGTGACTGTGGCAGCAGCTGCTCCCTGAATGCTCCCCTCTTCTCCCCCTGACGCAGCCACACTTCCGACCCCTCTTGCCGTCTAAGGCCCACATGGCTGGCCCCATGCAGGAGTGGGTGCAGCACACCCTGCCATCCTTCCCTGTGCATCTGCCTGTGGCCGGGAGGCAGAGTCGCCCAGCAGCAGTGGAGCCACAAGAGGGAAGGAACAGGTCCCAAGGCTCTCATTCTTGTCCTGGGGATCACTGAGTCGAGTGGACAAGGGTTGAGTGAGAAGAAAAGGACAGAGGCAAAGGCGCCGCCTGCCGCCGGCCCTCAGCCTCCCCTTCCTGCGTTCTAGACGTCCACCTGGGGCATTTGAGGAAGGGGCATCGTGTCCCAGGAGAGAGGCCTCATCCCATTGAGGAGAGGGGGATGAATGGGGAGCTTGTGCATGGATGAGGAAGACGAGCAAATGACAGGGGGATCATTTGAGTGTCGGGGAGGGAGAAGACGGCCACCTCTGCCGCTTCGATGGGCGGCCCTGGGCCTGCGGAGGAACAGGACACGCCCTCATCCCCCAGGCTGGGGGCAGAAAGAGCAGAAGGCTGCACCCTGACCTTTGGGTTCCCCTGGGGGAGACCCGGTGAGCGCTCAGGGCAGGGCCGAGGGCAAGTGCTCTCCCTCCTGGCCCTGCCTCTGCAGCTTCTTCAAGGAGCTGAGCCAATCCGTCCCTCGAGGGGCAGCGGCTGAAGAAGCCCCATGCCAGGACACATTTTGCTGACACAGCCCACCTGTTATCTTATGAGCTGCTCTGCAAAGGCACGTATTATTCTCTGGGTAATGAGGGTCCGTTTAGGGACGGACACGCTTAGTCTCCCTCCTCCCTGCTCTGCGCTCTCTCCAGCTGAGCCACCAGAAGCTCCAGCCTCCCAGCCAACCCCTGGGGCCCCTGCAGCCTGGAGGCAGGGAGTGTGGTTTGACTCCTGGCCCCACCGTGTGCCTACGGCGTGGCCCAGGCCATCAGACACCTGCCCAGAGCCTCAGCCTCCTCGTCGGTGCCATGCACACCAAAAAGTTCCCAGCTCCGTGGAGCCAACCTGAGGCTTGAGTGAGTCAGTGCAAGAGAAACCTGGAGCAGCCCTGAGCACAGGGCCTGGCCTTCTGGAAGCCCTGCAATATGCAAGCTCATGGGTTCTGTGTGGGTGAGCATTTGCCATTGACATCTTGCATGGATGCTAAGCACCAATGCCAGACATGGGAGCTAAGGAACACAGCATGATGCCCTCAGAGTATCTCGGAAGTTGAAGAGGTGGCAGACCAGCCAAAGGGGTCACCGCTGGACCATGAGACTGTTGTTAGAAGGTGATACGAGGAAACACTACGTTCTGTCCAGGGTGCTGGAGAGGTTTCCCAGAGAAGGAGCATTTGGGCTGGGTGCTGAAGGATGAGTAGGAGTTTGCCAGGCAGGAGCAATGTGGCTCTAACATGGCTGCTTGAGAAGGTTGCCACATCCACCTCCTGCATCACTTTCTGCCCCAACTCCTATTCCAGACATGGCATATGGAGACTTGCCCACACCTCCTCCCTCCCTTGGCCCCCACCTCTCTTCACATCTGCACACAAATGCAGTCCCAGATACTCACATACAGTCACAAACATTCTTATACTCACAGAAGCTGGAGTTGACACTGCTGTGCTGAAATCAGCCTCCATGCCCACCCAAAAACCCAAACACCCCGACTTCTGCGCACAGGGAAACACAGTAATGAGATGCTAACGAGCTAAGTAAAAATCAGAGAGAACAGCGTTTTGCAAAATCACAACAGTTCGTACTTCCAGGGACTCCCTCCCCAGCAAGCGTGCTGCCAAAGCTCACGACAGTGCTGTGTGTGGGCTGAAAGCAACTGTGGGGGGGGTGGGGGGGGCACCTCCTAGGTTGTCAATGGAAGCTGAAGGGGTCCTTGAGGTTGCTGGGGTGTGACCGGCCCCAGGCCCTGCCTAGCAGTGCCCCTCTCTGCTTGGCTTACACACCTGGTCTCCCTGAGAAACTGCCTGCTTGAGGCCTTCTGGGGCCATGCATCATGCCAGGCTTACATCCAAGCACCTGCCCAGTGTCCCAGGTCTCTGACTATAGCAGCCAGTGCTCCTGGTTGTCCACACGCCTCCCTCCAGCTCCTGTGTTGGCACAGCCTGGGCCTCTGCCTGGAGGGTAACCTGCTCATCCTTTAAGGTTGCACCTCTGCACACTCTATCACCTGCTCCAAGAAGCCTTCCTGACCCCTCGGCCCAGCTCCGGGGCCTCCTCTAAGCTCTGCAGACCCAACCTTCCTGCCTGCTGGGCGCTGACTGTGTTGTCCCCCCACCCCCAAATGGAGGAACTCCTCCTTGCTGGCACCTGGCCGTTACTGCTCTTCACTGTGTGTTTGTTGGATGAATGAATTAGATAGAATGTGAATTAATGAATGACAGACTTAGAGTGACTGATCTGGAAGGAGTCTTGGGGATCATCTGGAATATTCTGGAGGAAACTGAGGCCTGGAGCAGGGAAGTGGCCCCCAAAGCTACGCAGCAGTGGGGGCAGAACTGAGTTCCTGGCTCCCCAGCCAGTGCGTTTCCCTCTCCACTGGATTGTGGGAAAATCCCCAGGGGCCAGAGCCCTGCCCTCATCAGGATGGCCTCTCCCCTGCCCTTGGGGTCCCCACGGCTCTCTGCAGCACCATCATCCCTTTCTGAACCAGACAACCCAGCTTCCCTGTGGCTGAGAAATGGGCTCTGAAGAGCAGACGAGGTGCTGAGGGCAGGGCCAGGCATTCTCCCCTGTGACCCGGGGCCTGTGCTCCATCACTCTCCCCAGCTCCATGGGGCCTGGGTGCAGGGCTGGGAGGGGTCCAGCACCAGGACAGATAAGTACCTCTGGTCCCTGGGAGGTAGTGGAAGTTAAGGGAAAAGTCATCGAGGCTGGATCTCGTCAGGGTGCTCCCTTGGGCTGCATGCCAGGAGCTCCCAGGGCCTCAGGGGCCATTGGGTGGTGGCCTCCAGCCCACAGGGCAGCATTCCTGGGTGGAATCGTCCTGACCGCCCAGGCCCCTCCTTGTGTTTTCATGAAGGTCGCAGGGAGAGAACTCACGGGTATCATGAAGACAGATCAGCGGTGTGGACCCAACGCAGCTCCCCTGTGCCACGTGGGGAAGGGCCCAGGAAGGAGCCGTCACCACCCCGGACAAGCATCCAGCCCCCGGCAGGGCGGCCATGTCCAGTTGATGCTCGGTGGTGGCAGCAGGAGGCCAAGGGAGAGGGACCCCTGGTGGGTCCAGCCCAGCCCGGCAGGCGCGGCCCTGAGCAATGTTGGTATTTTGCTGTTTTTCCCTTTTCCCACCTGGAAAATGAGTGCTGTGTCTTCAGTTCTGATTCTCAGTGTGGGGCACCATTCCCTGCGGGAGGACAGAGCTGAGGCTTCTGGAAAGGGGGGCAAACCAGGTAGTCCCTCGCCCACCTCACATTGGCCTCTCGCCCACCCCACACTGCTCCTCGCCCACCCCACACTGCCACTCAGAGAAGCAATGCCGTGGCGGGAGGGCTTCATTGCCTGCCCACCCAGGAGTCAGGGGTCCTGCTGCTGGTCCCCACTGGGGCCTGGCTCCAGACCCGCAGACTGAACCCACTGCACTGCCCCCACGAAGCCTGAGGCAGCCCTGGAGCATTACTGCCACCTCCCTGGGCCTCAGTTTCCCTGTAAGTGAAGCAGGGTGGCTGCGAGAGGCCCTCGAACCTGTCATGCATTCTGCAGGCTCCAGTGCCTCCAGGTGCAGGGTGGGGGGCGCACCTGCTGCTTGGTGGGCCCTGGCCTGGAGCAGGGAGAAGCTCGGGGCCAAGCTCCTGGGAAAGGCAGCCAAGACAGTGCCAGGCATGGCTCCAGTGCGGCAGGGGCTCCTGGCCTGGCCTGCGAGGGGTGCAGAAGGAGGGCAGGGCTCGGGGGACCTGTGGCTTCTTCCCAGCCTCCATCTCTCCACTGAGGCACAGGACACCTCCCCTTCCCCACGGCCATCTCCTGCCTTTCCTCCTCTGTCCTGCCCCTCCTACCAAGCTGTCAGAGCATGCCCCCAAAACTTAAGGGTGTGATGGCCTCCTGGGGTGTTTGCAAACCTATAGAGTGAGATTTCTACCCTGCTAAGGTCCTCCCCTAAACACATCCACCCTGCCCCACATGCACACACACCACACATTCACACACACTCCTGCAATGCACACACGCAGACACACTCTCACACACGCACACACACCACACATTAACACACTCCTGCAATGCACACATGCAGACACACACACACGCACACACACCACACATTCGCACACTCCTGCAATGCACACATGCAGACACACACATACACTCTCACACACACCACACATTCACACACTCCTGCAATGCACACATGCAGACACACACACACGCACACACACCACACATTCACACACTCCTGCAATGCACACACGCAGACACACAACACACACACATACACCACACATTCACACACTCCTGAAATACACATGCACAGACACCCACACACACACGCACACACCACTCATTCACACTCTCTCACACACACACATGCACAGACAGGCAGCACATGCACATATGTTCTCACACATACACGCACAGACATACACAGCACATGCAACACAGACACACACATTCTCACACACATGCACATGCTCCCTGAATAACACGTGCAGACACACAGTGCATGCACACATATGTTCTCACAGCCATGCACACACTCCCTTACACACTTGCACAAATATCCCACACACAGTTCATGCACACACCCATGTTGTCACACAATGCACACACTCCCTCACATGCACATTCACACACAGACACACGTTCCCACATGCATGTACACCTTCCCCACACACATGCACACACCTCACAGAGTGCATGCACACGCACTCCCTTACATGCACAGACACACATGTTCACACATGCACACACTCCCTCACACAAAACATCCATGTTCTCACACACATGCACACACTCCCTCATATGCACAGAGATGCATGTTCACACACAGGCACACAATACCTCACACACAGACATGCACATTCTCACACACATGCACACATTCCCTCACACACACAGATATGCATGTCCTCACACACACGAAGACATTACCTCACATGCACAGACACGCACATTATCACACATACACACAGTCCCTCAAATGCACAGACTCAAGTTCTGACACACATGCACACACTACCTCACACACACACATGTTCTCACACATATGCATACACTCCCTCACATTCACAGACACACATGTTCACACACGTGCACACATCCCCTCACATGCACAGACATGCAAGTTTACACATGCACACACTCTCTCACACACAGACACCCATGTTCTCACACTGCACACACTCCATCACATGCACAGACATGCACATTCTCACACACACGCATACACCCCCTCACATTCACAGACATGCGTATTTACACGTGCACACATTCCCTCACACACAGACGCTCATGTTCTCACACACGTGCACACACTTCCTCACATGGACAGAGGAGAGGAAGGGGCCTGCCTGCAGCCCCCCTTTCAATCAAGGAAGAACCAGCTCCCAGCTAGACCTGTTAAGAAGGCTGGGGTGGGGGTGCTCCTGGGCCCTGGCGTGCTCAGGGAGGGGCCCTCCTGGGGCTGCGGGCGGCAGGACTGCCTTCAGGAGAGGAGGTGCCTCTGCAGCTCCGTGTGACCCCACGATTCTCTGGCATGGAGGACTACCCCTGCCTTCCTCCCCGTAGTGACAGAGAGGGGCCTAGGGCAGGACTTCAGGCTGTGGGGACCCGGTGGGCAGGGGCTAATGGGGGGCACCGCCAGTGGCAGTGGTGGGGGACAGCAGCTGAGGGCCCTGAGCCTGTCTGAGTGGCTGGGTGGTGGCCGTCCCCCCGGCCTGGCCTCACCCAGGTGAGACTCAGATTCTGAAGCCACTGGGAGCTTCATCCCTGGGCGTGGACGAAAATCTCAGCAAGCCTGGGTTCAAACCTCAGCTCTCCCTTGCTGTGTGACCTTGAACAAGTCACTCTACCTCTCTGTGCTTCACTGTCTTGTCCAGGAAACGGGCACTTGAGACCAACCATGTGGAAATATGTCTGTGAAGCTTGGCACAGATTGGGGGCCAATTTTGGGTGGAATTTTGGGTTTCCAAGCCCCAACCTCAACCTGGGTGCCTCCCGTTCACCCTGCGAGGTTGGCCTCCAGGCCCCAGCTTCCATCCATGCCTTGACAGAGGTGAGGAGGCCTTCCCATCTGTGATGGGAACAGGGACCATTCCTGTCTTGTCCAGTGGCTGCCAGGAGGTGAGGGGCAGCAGGTGCTCTGATGAGTACTGTGGCATCATCCCCACCTAGCCCCTCATCCCGGGCATGCAAGGCTGTGCTCTCAGGCCATCCATGCACTCACTCAGTCCTTCGCTCACCCCAAAAACATTTATCAAGGACCTTGACCCAGGCACTGGGGGGCAGCAGCGACCAACACCCGCAAAGCCCCTGCCCACCCCACCACCCAGAGCAGACACGGAGCCGACCGCACACAACCCACCCTGATTCTCACGTCCATCTCAGACAGGAAAACAGACAGCCGGGTCCCCAGCAGAGGAAAATACACTATTCGTGCTTGGCACCAGAACTGAGAAGAAAGAAGGGGGGATCCCAGACCATCCAGGCAAGGGGATGCGGGTCTGTCCTGGGGGAAGCCGGGGACCCGCCGCTCCTCTGTTTGGTGCCCCTTCTGTGTGGATGGGCCGCTCACTGGTCTCCCCCTGGTGACGGTGGGCCAGCGCCGGGGGCGGGAGGCGCTGGGAATATTGACTGTATTTGGTGATCATTGCTGTATTTATAGGGCTCGATGGAGATAAAAATAAAGTGAGGAGGAGCCGCGTGAGTCACTGCAGTGCTTCGCAGCGTGGTCTCTGCCTCCCAGCTGGGTACAGAGCCTGGGGTGGGATGGGTAAGGGGGCAGGTGCCAGGGACCCAGGCAGGGCTGGGCCTAGGACAGCCGGACAGCTGGATGTCAGTGGAGCCCTGTGCCCACTCCCGGGCTGGCAGACAGCACCCCACCGAGCTTGGAGCAGGGTCTCCCCCAGTGCGGCCCGTCTGCCTCCCATCCCCAGGCCACCTGCAAGGCCGGAGTCAGGTTCAGCAGGGTCCTAGGCCGCCTGCGTGGCCAGAGTCAGGTTCAACATGGTCCCCAGGCCACCTGCATGACCAGAGTCAGGTTCAGCAGGGTCCTGGGCCGCCTGTGTGGCAAGAGTCATGTTCAGCAGGGCCCCGAGGTAGGAGGAACTTGCAGAATCCTGAAACCCCAGGCAGGATCTGTCCTCCAGCCCTCCTCTGGAACTTCCCTGGCTTTAACTGTCCCTTTCCGGCATCCCACGGCGCGGGTCCCCTGCACGTCACAGGGCTATTGTGAGGGCTTTGCACGCTGCCGAGGGCTGTGCTGATGTTGGGACGTGTGTGGTTCTCCCTGTGTGGGCTCCCCGCTCCCATGTCTTCCTGAGAGCCTGGCTCTTTCCCCGGCTGCGTTCCGTCCTCTATTTTTGCTTTGAGTTCAGCTGTTGTAAGTCAATCCCACATGAGCCTCAGGCTTCAGGTGGGCAAAGGAGCCACGAACAGCCAGTTGGACCCCCCGCGGAGAGCTGCCCCCGGCTGGCAGAAGCCTCGGGAGTGCTTGCTTTCCGGCTCCAAGCCTGTCCCCTGCCCGGCCTTGGACTTGGAGTGGCCTCCATGGAGACCCTGTTCTCACTGCTGAGAGTCACCCGCTACCTGCTCCTAGCTGGGTCCCTCTCAGGGAATGGCCTTTGACTGGAAGGAATGTCCTCGCTGCCCCCACCCAAGGGCAGCCTACCTCCCGGGACTGGCTGATACAGTCTTGGACCTCTCGCCCCAGGTTGGCACAGCTCTGCAGGGGCATCCCAGCTCCAGGGGCCATTATGGGGCTGGCCGAGGCCCCAGGACCACAGCGCCCAGTCCATTCTCCCGCTCTGCCTCCTCACAGGAGCTGCCCTTACCAGCTTTCCCCAGTAAACGTCCATCAGGCAAACGCCCACCTCAGAATCTGCTCCAGGCAGAAGCCTGCTTTCCCATGGGGACCCCAACCTGTTTGAATTGGGTGGACACTTCCTGGTGCTCCCGAGGTCGGGGCCTCCCAGCCTTTTCTGACACTTTCCGCTGGGGCTGCTGCGTCGGTGGGCATGGGTCTTGAAGGCCTGGTGCCACCAGCTTGCCTGCCAGCAGTGGGGAGCTCGTTGGAGAACTGGGGAGCAAGATGGGACCCCCATGCCCCGCCCCCACAAGCTGCTGGATCCACCCAGACCTGCAGCTAATTGTTTCAGGGAATGTACGGGGTCCTAGTTCCTTTTTTGCTTAAACAGGCTTGAGTTGGGCTCTCTGAGTGGAGATCTGCACCTAGCCCGGCTGAGGTGAGCTCTGGGAAGTGGGACCCGCTTGGAAACTAAAGGGCGTCCTGGGCCCTGTGAGGCTGAACACTGCTCAGGGTGTGCAAGTCACAACGAGGTTGGAGAGTAGCTGCCAAGGGCTGAGAGGTGCTTCTAGCCATCACAGCCCACCACCCCTGGCTCCAGGAAGCAGTGCTGGGGTCTCTGGCCGTCAGCCAACCAGGGTCCCATGGCAAGGCTCTGTAGGAGGCCCTGAAGGAGGGAGGAAGCCTGTAGGAGGGGACATGGCCATTGCCGGAGCTGCCTTGGCTCCCCTGGGTGGAGCGGGAGCCCCAGGGGGTCAGGTCTGTGCAGGGCAGAGGGGGCAGAGGGACAGTGCCGAGGCACATAGGGCAGGCTGGGTTTGGCCAGTGCATTGGCTGCACCATGGCGGGCCCCCTGTCCCATTTGCTCCTGTGGCAGGCCCTTCACCCCACACTGTGCCGGGCACGCTGGAGGAGTGTGACTCTGCTCCTACTTTGTTGAGTGACTGAATGAGAGAAATGGCACAGCCCAGGAGAGAAGCCAGAACCAGCTGTCCCTGGGGCTCCCCTGCCCCACCACGGGCATGTGAATGCACTCCCGGTCAGCCCCTGAAGCTCCTGTTGGGCACGCAGTGTCACTTCGTTAGCATAAACCAGGGGAGGTCCCAGCTCCTCTCAAGCCCTGCAGACAGACCTGCTCACCCCTCAGCCCCAGGCTCCCCCCGCCTCCCCAGTGAACCTCTTTCTGCCTTGGGGCCCTGGGTGTCCTGCCTGCCCGCCCAGGCAAAGTGGCCGTGGCATTGAGGTGGGAGTTGGGTGACCCTGTCCTGCAGCGCTGGGCAGAGTCCTCAGGAACTTGCAGTCCTGGTTCCCCTCGTCTTATGGAGGGGAAGACTGAGGCTGGAAGGGGCAGAGTGACCGAGCCCCACCACAGACAGCCCAGGCCTCCCCAGAGGCCTCGAGACCCCTGGGTTAGGCTGCTCAGAGCCCAGGTCCTGGCTTTTCTGGGCCACAGCCTCTGCCAGCCCTCATGTTCTCCCTGCAGGGTTGGGGTGGGACCCCTGGGGCAGGGGTGTGGATAGCACAAAATGCCAAGGCTGGGCAGAGGTGTGGCCGCACCTGTGAGGTGAGAGTGTAAGGCTAGACAGAGGCGTGACCACGCCTGGGAGGTGAGAGTGGGGCTGCAAAGCAGAGAAAGGAGGTGAGCCACATTGGAATGGAGTCAAGGACACCTAGAAGTTGGAGGCTGAGAGGTCAGGAGGGCATGGGGCAGGTCCAGGTGCACTAGCAGATGCAGCAGATGCAGCAGGTGCAGCAGGGGCCTTGGGGCTAGAGGGGGGCACTGCAGGAGACAGTGTGGAGCTCTGGTGTGCGGGTGGAGAAGGCTCTTCAGGCCAGGGAGGCACAGGACAGACACCTTGTTGGCTCCTGGGCCTGAGTCCCAGAGCTAGGCCTGGAGGCAAGGATGTGCTCAGTGTCACCAGGACCCTTTGCTGTCCCTGCCCTTTGGTCCATCCCCCTCCATGAAGGCCCGTTCTCACTTCACCTTCCCTGGTAACCTCACCATGGCTCTTGGGGTCTGGAAGCCTCTCTGAGTCTCTGTCTTGTGCAGGGTGGGAGCCCCAACTGGGGCGCATCTGGGCCCTGCCCTCACCGCCATCCCAGCCAAAGTGTTTTCTGGATGGTGGAGTATGCAAAGGCTAATCAGGCCAAAGGGTTTGTTTGTGGTGGTCTAGACCCAAGAGAAGCCCCAGGAGAAACAGAGCCCTTGTGTCCAGCTCCTGCCTGAACTGGAATCCTGGCGAGGTTGGCGGGCGCTGCCATAGCCTCCAGCCTCAAACTATCCACAGGTGGAGAATCTGTGGCTTTTCACTGTTTGGAAGATGGAAAAGGGATGGAGGGGACGAACCCTGCCCCCTTTTTCCTTTTCCTCCTCTTTGGGAACAGGTGGGAGCCCCTGGGCAGTGGAGGCAGTGGGGAGGGAGAGTCTGTGTAAAAGTACCCTGGGCTCTGGTTCTGGGTAGGATGGAGCACACACAAGCCAGCTTCCTCCCCCACAGAACGAGGGCATGAACCTGGACAGGCAGCAGCTGCCTGAGGACTCTCAAAAGTCAATGCTAGCGGGTGAACTGGGGAGGAAAATTTACATCTGAAGCAGCTCCAAGCCCGTGGTTAAGTCTCCTCCTTTCTCCCCACTGGTGTCCTTCAGCCTGGACTCAAGGTGGCCTGAGTCTGGAAGTGGGCATCAGCACCAACAGAGGGAGATGGAGGAAGCTCCTTCCAGCTCTGGCTCCTAACACGGAAAGAGCGTGGGAGAGATTTCCATTTCTTTTGTCCCTCCCTATTATCTCACATCCCAGCCCCAGGCAACCCAGGTACAGTGTCCTGCAGGCAGGGCAGCAGGGGGCCCCCAGGCATTTACAGACCCCAGGAGGGAAACTTCCTCTTTAATCAGAGGAACTGAGCTCACAGAAAGATGGGGTGAGCCTGAATTTTTTCTTTTTCTCTCTATCTTCTATCCCCATTGGCCCACACGTGGGGAGTGCATGGAACAGTGTCCCAGTGGAAACCTTCCTTTTGGCCAGAAGACTACAAGAGGAAATCCCAGTGAACAGAGGTATAGGAGGGCACTGAGGAAGCTTGGGAAGGGGACATCATCAAGTTGTTTATGATTGTCTAGGACCAGTCCCAAGCTGAGCATGCGTGGACCCTAAACAGCATACCACACACTTGGAGAAACCATCTGTGGGGTAGACATTGCCCAAGTTGCAGAATGGCCATGGGGTATTCACACACAGGACAGATATGAATAGCCCTGAAAGGCCTTAAACACTGACCTGGCATAGAAATCACAGCCCATGAAAGACAGGTCAGAACTTGCAGCCAGGGCCAGGTGTGCTGGCTCATGCCATAATCCCAACACTTTGGGAGGTCAAGGCAGGAGAATCAGTTGAAGTGAGCAGTTTGAGACCAGCCTCAGTCTCAAACCCAGAGTAAGACTTGATCTCCATAAGAATTTTTAAAAATTAGCCAGGCATGGTGGTGCATACCTGTAGTCCTAGCTAATTGGGAGGCAGAGGTGAGAAGATTGAGCCCAGGAGATCAAGGTTACAGTGAGCTATGATCACAACACTGCACTCCAGACTGGGCTGGGCAACAGAGCAAGACACTGTCTCAAGAAGAAGAAGGAGGAGGAGGAGGAGGAGGAAGAGGAGGAGGTGACAGGGATGGAGAAGGAGAAGAACTACTTGCAGCCAGGAAGCTGGGGAGATTGCCTGCTAAAACAAGAGTTATCTCTATCTCCACAGGATTTAGGCCAGATCCAAGGCCTTATACAATAATATTCAAATTTTCCAGGATATGATCCAAACTGACTTGGCATATGAAGGACAGGAAAATGACAACTTGTGTTTTGCATAAAACAAAACAATAAACAGAAGCCAACTCAAGATGGCACAGTTGTTAGGATTCAAACAAAGACTTAAAAGCAGCTATTATAAAAATGATCCAACAAGTAAAGGCAAACACTCTTGAAATAAATGGAAACATAGAAAAGCTCAGCAAGAGGGGGAGGGAGAGAAAGAAGAACCAAACAAAAACATTGGAACTGAAAAGTGCCTAACAAAACAAAAATACTTGTGGTACAAGCTCAGTAGCGGGATGGGAATGACAGAAGAAATTAGTGAACATGAACATGGGTCAGTAGAAAGTACCCAATAGAAACAACGGGAGATAAAAAGAGTGAAAGACCTGCGGGACCTGTGGAAGGATATCAAAGTCTAACATTTGTGCAATCAGTGCCCACAGGGAGAGGAGAAATATAATACAGAGACAAATATTTGAAGAAATAATGGTTGCAAACTTCTCAAATTTAGTAAAAACAAGCCTGCAGATACAAAAGATCCATGAACCCCAAGCAGTATAAATCCAAAGAGATTTATTTCCAGACACATCAAATCAATCTGCTAAAAACTAAAGACAAAGAAAAAATCTTAAAAGCAGAAAAAAGTAATGAATTATTTATAAAAGGAAAAATTCTCCAAATGACTTTGGATGTCTCATCAGAAACCACAGAGGCTAGATGGAAGCAGAGGAAAATTTTCATGCTGAAAGGAAAGAACTACAGCCTAGAATTCTATACCCAGTGAAAACAGTCTTCAGGAGTGAAGGTGAAATACAGACATTCTCAGATGAAGTGAAACTAAGTGAACTCTCTTTCTGTACTATTTTTACAACTTCCTGTGAGTCTATCATTATTTTGAAATAAAAAGTTAAGGGGGATAAAAGGGCAAAAGACCTCAACAAAGTTCAAGAAAGGGGATATTTTGATAGTAAATATGCACACGGAAAGATATTCTACATCATTCATCATAAAGGAAATACAAATTCAAACCACAAGGAGATGCTATTCCACACCTACTAGAATGGCTAAAATACGGGAGTGGTGGCTCACGCCTGTAATCCCAGCACTTTGGGAGGCCTAGGTGGGCAGATCACCTGAGGTCAGGAGTTTGAGACCAGCCTGGCCAACATGGAGAAACCCCGTCATCTTTACTAAAAATACAAAAATTAGCTGGGCATGGTGGTGCATACCTGTAATCCCAGCTACTCAGGAGGCTGAGGCAGGAGAATCGCTTGAACACAGGAGGCGGAGGTTGTAGTGAGCCAAGATTACACCACTGCACTCCAGCCTGGGTGACAGAGCAAGACTCCACCTCAAAAAAAAAAAAAAAGAATGGGGTTAAAATAAAAAAAAAATACTGACCCTACTAAGTGTTAGCAAGAACTCAAGGCAACTGGAACTCAGTCACATTACAATGGAAATGCAAAATGGCTCAGCCACTCTGGAAGACGGGTTGGCAGTTTCTTAGCAAGTTAGACATGCGTTTGCCACGGGGACCAGAATCCCATTCGAGGTACTCACCTAAGTTAAGCAAAATCTTGTATTCACAAAAACCTGCACACAAATGTTCGTAGCACCCTTATTTGTAATAGCCCTAAATCGGAAAGTACCCAAATCTTTCAATAGGTGAGCCACTTAACAAGTTGTGATCCATCCACACTGCAAAATAGAGCTCAGTGGTGAACAGAAACAGAAACGAACTTCTGGGATATGCAACAACACGGTAGTTGCCAATGGTGTTATGCTGAGTGACAGAAGCCAGCCTCCACAGGAGGCGTACGTGCCCCTCCATCCACATGACGTTCTCAGGAAGGCAGATCTACAGCAATGGAGTTGCAGGGGCAGGGGCTGGGGGAGGTGCAACTGCAAGCAGAAGGCACAGGGCAGGGGAAGAAACTGTTCTGTATTGTCATGGTGGTGATGTTTACATATAAACAGAGGCTGGGCATGGGGTGCACACCTGCGAGCCCAGCACTATGGGAGGCCGAGGCAGGAGGATCACTTGAAGCCAGAAGTTTGAGACCAGCCTGAGCAACACAGCAAGACCCTGTCTCTACAAAAAAAATTGTACATATAAACGCATAGAACTCCACATGTGAATTAAATTTTTTAAATTGTCTTAGATGAAAGGCCTCAGAGCCAGAGAAGGACTGGAACCCAGGGATGGCCAAGCTTCAGGAACATTCTTCAGGGGAGCATTTGGGGCAGGGGCTCTGATGTCATCGTATGACATGATTGACGGTGACACTGGCCCAGCGGACTCAGCAGCCAGCCCTGAGCAGCCCTGGCATTCCTCCTGGCCTCCACTTTCTGCCTTCTCTCTCACTCCGTCTTTCCTGTCCAGCTGTCTGAGAGCAGGGCCACCCTCCCCTTAGACCGGAAGCTCTCCAAAGTAAATGAGGGGTGGGATCTGGGGTTTACTGAGCATCTACTCTCCACTGGCCCCTGCCAGGTCCTGGAGTGGCACCTCATTTATCTGCACATGCTTGGGGCGGGGATGTTTGCCCCACTTTACAGATGAGCAATTAGAGGCTGAGCCAGAGGGCAGAGGTGGGTCCAGGAGGGGCTGGGCTTGGATGCAGGGCCACCTGAAGCCAGTGGTCACCCTCCCAGTGTGCAGCTCTGCCCTCAAACCAGTTCTTTACCAACACTGTGTACCATCTGCCTGCATCTGCGGTGCCCACGGTGAGGACAGCCAGGGTGCTGGGTGGGAGCCTGAAACTGACGCAGGAGCTCCTCAGGTTCTCTGCAGGCTCCTGCATGGGGGGCGTCTAGGGAGGGAACCGGCTTCGCACCGACAGGTACTCTGGGGCGGAGGCCAGGACTCAGGCGCCTGCCTGCCGAGTGCTGCTTGTGTTGCAGTCAAACTGGATTGTGCTAAAAACTTGCTCCCTGCTGCCGCAGAGGGCCTGTTAATTAATTAAATGGCACTTTGGCTCCCTGCATGGCCGGTGAGTGAGAACGGGCATCCGTGGCTCTTAGGATCTGGGGCGAGGCAATGAGGGCAGGACACGGCAGCGTGGGCGGGGTCTGGCTGCAGGGCGGGGGGCTGGCTGGGCAGGGCAGGTGGGTGGGTGTGGACGCTGGGGACACCAGCCTGTGGACACCAGGCAGGCGCTGGCCCCAGGACCCTGGGCTTTCCTGCCCGCTTTGTTCTCCCTCCTGTGTCCACGGCAGGCCACCCACTCTCTCATCTGGACAGCCCGCGTTGGGCTGCTGTCACAGTGATGCGGTCGGGTGGTATGCGGAGCACAGGCCCCATGCCCACCAGGGAGGTCTTCCCTGTCCTGGCCTGCCCTGCCTCCTTCCTGCCTGTAGTATCTAAAGAAGGGATCCCACAGCTCCCTCTGCATTTGTCCATCTCTGTGGCCACACCCTGCCCTGGGTCCAAGGTTCGTCTCCCCCGACCAGACGGTGGGTTGACTATGAGTAGGACAGTGTATGGATCATCTCAGAGTCCACGGCCCCTAGGAGGCAGCCATGGGAAATGCTGACCACCAAGGGCAGGCCCTGTGCTGGGTGATCTGGCCTCTAATAGTCCAAACGTCCCTAGGAGGTGGCATCTGTAGCATGAGCTGCCAGTGGCCCCTGGGGAATAGAATCCTGGGTCTTTAGCTGGGTGAGTAGTTGCCAGAATAAAGACTTCACAGCCTGACCAATTTCTGACCAATGGTATGCATAGGAAGTGACGTGTGCAACCTCCAGGAAGTGCCCTTAAAGAGCAGTGTAGGCCGCTCTTCTCCTCTGCTCCTTCCTGATGGACAGAAGGTGAGTGTGACAGCTGGAGCTCCAGCAGTCATCTTGGACCATGAGGTATAAGACACAGATGAGGAGGAACCGTGTGGGATGCAGTTGAGGACCACAGATGCTGACGTCACCCTACTCCGTGGAGTGAGCCATCGTGAAGACCAAGTCAACACGTCAGGAAGAGGCAAAGCGTGGAGCATCAGAGGAGCAGAGCTGCGGCCCCATCACACTTCATCTGAAACCTGCAACAGCAGCAGGTTTTCCATTTGCTTGGGCTAACCCACTGTCCACCATCTGCCTGCATGTGGTTTCAGCCAGCTTGTGTTGGGTTTTCTGTCATGGGTTTTCTGTTACAGGCCACTGAAAACTTCCCAACACATACAGTGGGAGAGGCATGTGTTGCAGCTGGCCTGTGAGCCTGGGGCACCCAGGCAGACTTCCTAGAGGAGGAGCCCCACTGGGAGAAAGGAGGGAAGGGTGCTCCATACTGTGGGTGAGGGCGTGGGGGACAGGTCCTCAGATGAGGAGGAGAGCTGGTACCCCCTGGACTGATAACCTGGCAGCCCCTGGGTCCCAATCCCAGGGCCCTTTGCCAGGCTCCATTTGGCCCAATTTAAAATTCTCAGGCAGCACCTCACACCTTCCCTGGAACTGCGGAAAGCATGGCGTGGCCTCTATGTACCCTTCAGATTTAGTTACCGCACCTCCCAGCTTTCCCAGGGCTGCCCTCCTCTGACCACATGCACACAGGATACACAAACACGTATACACTTGCACACAGACACATGGGCTCTGTGTGTACCTCTGTGTTTAGATGCCAGTGCACATGCCTGCACCCCATGTGAGTATTCACATGCACTGTACACCCATGTGTACACTGTGTGCATGTGGTGTGCATGTGCATGTGTACTTATGCTCATAGCATGTCCATGCACACACACACGGTATGCACTTGAATATGCATTCTGTATATACAAGTGGGTGCACACATGTGCACAGAGTGTCTGCATGTTGTATGCTCCTACATACACGAGGAGCACGTGCAGAGCTGCACTTCAAGTGTACACACCCATATATACACGTGGTGCATGCACATATACCCATGAGGGTGTACATACAGGCACAAGCCAATATGCCCTACACTCCATACAGATTTAGTGGAGGCAGAAGTGCAAGGGGCGTGGGGTGAGCCAGGGTCCAGCCAGACCTGAGGGAGACCAGCTGACGCCACAAGAGAGGGCCATGCCCTCCTCGGCCATCTGTAGCAGAGCTTGCCAGGCCCCCGCCAGCCTTGGGTTTAGCTATGGCTGGGGGCAGAGGTTGGGAATCCAGCTGTGGGCCCCCCATGCCCCAGGCTGTGCAGGACTTGAACCAGTCCCCAGGCCAACCCAGCACCACACCCTTCCCCCTCTGCAGGATGAGCCCCCCCTTTTCACCCCTACCTTGATTCCCAGCCAAAGACTAAAGACTGCAGCAGGCAGGGAGATTTGCACATCCTCAGGTGGTCAGGCTTCAGAGCTGGGGTTGGTGGGTAGGCAGGTAGATGGGCTGGTGTGGCTGAAGCCCAGGGAAGTGCTGGCGAGGTGGCTGGCCGGCTCCAAATCTCTGCTCTGGGAGAGAGCAGGGGGCTCTCGGAGGGCCCAGCGGGACCTCAGCCTCACGGGAGTCTCAGAGAGCCAAGCCCCCTCCTCTCTAACCCAGATTTCCTTTGTCCCACAATCCCAATGTCTGTGCCAACCAACCTGGTGCAGACCCTAGCTGCCATTGGCCCTGGTGAGGTCCCATGCTTAGGGAGCACGTGGTGGCTGAAGGGAGGGAAGGTGTGGAACGTCTCAGATCAGCAAGTTCCAAGCACGGCTCACTGGCCTCCGCCCATGTGGCCTCCATTCCTCCAGGCCAGGGACAGGGATAGGGGCAGGAGACAGCCTGTGTCTTTTACTCCTTTTATTTTTGGGAAAACAACCTTCTCCACCTCTTCAGGGTTTGGGGAGCTGCTGTTCTTCACGCCCTCTAAATCTGGGGCCAGCAGGTTGCCAGCGGCCTCTGGTACCAAGGAGGTCAGCCCTGGGGGATGAGTTACAATGAGTTACACAAGCTGTGGCCCCGTTCGTGACCCACATCGCCTGCCTAACGCACTCCAGACACTGCTGGAGTGTGGCACTGGAGGGCATGTACGTGGGTGTGTGCTGAGATTGCATTCCTTACACACACAGAGTCTGTGTGTGTACGAGCACATCCTCATCACACCCTTGGTGGCATGCCCTGGGCCCCCACAGATGCTGGCCAAGGATCTGGGCTCTGAGCTGTAGACCCACCCATGGTAGCGGCTGCTTCCAACAGTGCCTTCTGCCCAGGCCCACGGTGAGCCTGGCCCTGTGGAGGGACTCCTCCTTCATCATTACCTGCGTTGTCTGTCCTCTCTCAGCCACCTCCACCTGCGTCACTGCCAGCCTGCCTCAGCACAGAGCCTGCGTTCCCTCCCACCCCCAGGCCCTTGGTTCTTCCCACGTGGGATATTCTGGCTGTGTGTGCGTGACCATGACTGTGGGGACTGTCCCAGGGCTTTACTGTGGGGACTGGCCCAGGGCTTTTCAGGGTTGGAGCTGGGATTGGAGCCCGCCCTGCCTCGGGGAAGATCCTCGCTCCCTTTTTCCACGGCACCTCTGTGACTCTCGTCACCTGCCATCACCAGCACCAGGGCTGCCCCTCCTGATGGCCCCCTTGCCATCTTTCTGGGCACACTCCATCAGCACAGCGTTTTCACTGTCCTCCTGACAAACCTCGTGCCACCCCCATCAGCTTTAGCACCACCTCCACAGCAGCCGTGGCAAGCACCGACATCCTTTTCTGTCACCGTCAAGCCTCAAAACTGGGACCATGGGTAACGGCGTCACCTCATCCACCGTCTCTCTCTAGCTGCCAATTGCACCTTCATCAGACACGCCCAGCCCCACCTTCCAGGTCAGCAGTCCCACCCCTGCATGTCAGAGGCCTGCCCTCCCACAGCGTCCACAGTCACTGGGCCAGGCTCGCACCTGTGAGGGGCCAGGACCCATACTGGAGCCCAGCGAGGCTCCCTCGGCCACCCTGTGGGTCCTCCTGTGCTCCTGGGGCACAGCCCATATGGGCCCAGCCACCCAGGGCTGAGCGGGCTCTGCAGTCCCCAAGACCGGGGCCCACTCCACTCCCAAGCGTTTCTCGTCTGCTAATTTCCTAAATGAACACTAATGCAAATGGCTCAGGCTGGCTGGGTTGGGTTTTTGTTGCCTGTTTATTTATTTTTTTCCTCTTTGCTTCTAACTCCTTTTTCTACCCTCTAAATTGGTGTGGCGCGGGGAATTCACAATTCACCTCCTCACTCCCATTTCGGCGCGCACTCCTCTCTGCTTCCTTAATTATCTCATTTGTAATTTTTCATCTCTCCTCCCTTTCATCTCCTTCCAAACACCCCAACCAGTTAAAATAAATATGTATTTTTAATGTTGAGGCGCCTAATTTAATCTGGCAGGCAGTGTTCTGCAGTCACCGGCAGGCATCTCAGTCTGAGTCATGTCGTGGGCCACAAGGCTTCCCAGGCCCCCGCCTGTCCTGCCAGTGGGCTGTGTGGGGAGATGGCTGGGGGCAGTGTGCCCGGAAGCCAGGCCTTGGACAGGGCACTAGGGAAAGCCTGAGGCACTCTCTCAACCGCCTTCCTCTCTGCAGCTCTGTCTCAGATACGCGGGGAGCACCTGGGGATGGGGAATGGCCTGAGGCTGGGCAGGGGGCAGAGAGCTCACTGCCTTGCAGGTCATGCTGTGCTGATCCTGGGCTGCACCAGCTTATTTCCGACTTGCTCCTGATTCCCCTTTGCTGGGCTTGGTCATCAGGCAGACCCTTTGCACCACCCCAGGGACTGCTGCCACCACGTGTGTCCTCCATGGAGACCGCATCCCTGCCACTGAGACACTCCTCCCAGCCCCACTGCAGCACCATCCTTGGACCTGACCTAGACCAACAGCACCACATGCGGGAGTCAAAGGGTGAGGGGCTGCACCTGGCCTGTCACCTGTCCTGCTTGGGGACAAGGAGAGCTGAGAGGACAGGGAGTCAAAAGCCCATCCCTGTGTCCCCTGGTCATCCTGAGACCTCATCCCCAAACCAGCTAACTGCCTGCCTCCTAAGGGAAGCTTTTCATGACTGGTCTGTTCATCCATCCATCCATCCATCCATCCATCCATCCATCCATACACTCATCTATGCATCTATATATCTATCCATCCATCCATCTATCCATGCATCCATCCATCCATCCACCCATCCATCCATCTATCCATCCACGCATCCATCCACCCAGCCATCTATCCATCCATCCATCTATCCATCCATCCATCCATGCATCCATCCATCCATCCATCCATCCATCCATCCATCCACCCATCTATCCATCCATCCATCCATCCATCCATCCATCCATGCATGCATGCATCCATCCATCCAGCCATCCACCCATCTATCCATCCATCCATCTATCCATCCATCCATTCATCCATCCACCCATCTATCATCCATCCATGCATCCATCCATCCATCCATCCACCCATCTATCCATCCATCCATCTATCCATCCACCCATCTATCCATCCATCCATCTGCCCATCCATCCATTCATCCATCCACCCATCTATCATCCATCCATCCATCCATCCACCCATCTATCCATCCATCCATCTATCCATCCATTCATCCATCCACCCATCTATCCACCCATCTATCCATCCATCCATCCATCCATCCATCCATCCATCCATCCATCCCTTCAGTCATTCCTTTACTCAGAGTTCACCTGGCTGAGAGAGGTGCTCTAGGGATTCAGAAAGGAGGCTTGTAAGGAGGGAGATTCCAACATCAGGAAGTCCCAGGGCGCTTGGGGCTGGAGGCAGGGGGAAAGAGAAAAGCCCCATGCCTCAGTGTGGCCATCCGTCCCACCGGCCATTGCAGCTGCCCTGACTGATGCTTCTAACATGGCCCCTGCACCTGGGCTTGCACC
The DNA here is from genome assembly GCF_028878055.3 of Symphalangus syndactylus. NCBI lineage: Eukaryota > Metazoa > Chordata > Mammalia > Primates > Hylobatidae > Symphalangus > Symphalangus syndactylus. The sequence continues at coordinate 141,352,807 of NC_072429.2, forward strand.
AGACCAGGCTCCGCCTGCACTGCCTCAGCATCCTGCTGCCACTCCCAGTGCCTGTGGGCCTCGGGGTCTACAGGCCCCACCAAGCCCTTTCCCAACCTTTGTCCCTGTCCCTCTCCATTTCCTTGGCCAATGGAATATCTGCCAATAGGAAATACAAATGAAAACTGCAACAAAATGCCCATCCACACCGCCGGGCAGGACTGGCTAAAATAACACGTGTGACGCATGCACTGCTGATGGAGAATCCACGCCGGTAAAGCTCAGGCTGCATGTGGCCTCGGCCTGGTACTTCTGTTCCCCCATAGACGCCCTAGAGAGTGGTGCCCCACGTACTCAAGGAGGCCCCTGTGCAGCTTGCTCTAGGGAGACACAGCATGTGAGCCTGGCAGACACAGGCTGGGCCCTGCAACCTGTGTTTCACCTGTGACAACCCACATAATATATGGAACAACTGGGGAAGTTGAAATCCTGGGAATGGCGTTCAGGGACAGAAGAGTAGTTGGAAGGACCGAGGCGTGTGTAAGAGCCGGGAGGCACAGAGCTGCAGGCCTCATTGCGAATTAACCTCACACACAGCACTGAGCACAAGATGCAAAGTACTGAAGGGAGTGTGACTTGGGGAGCCATTTACGAGTAGGAGCCAGGGGAGCCCCTCTGTGCACTATCTGAAAGATGTGTATGGAAGGGAGAGGTGAAGAAAGGGACTTGGGAACCAGAGGCTCCATTGCAGCAGGAAGAAGCGGGAGGCCTGTGGGTCAGGGAAAGTCAGGCAGAAGACCGCAGCGTTTGGTTTTGTTCCCCTAAAACCAGAAGAGATTGGAGGCAAATATGGCAGTGTGCTAAGAGGCATTGGAGCCGGGTACTGGGCTGGCTGCCAGTTATGTTGTCCCCATACACTTCAGTGTAGTGGAAATATTACAGAAATGTTTAGAAGAAGAAAGATACCCAGTAACTAAGCACCACGGAGGTGTAAAATGCTGATAGCTCCTGGAGCCTTGCTTGCAGGGGTACAAATTACCCTAAAGTGGAGAGGGACTAATGGGGTGTCGTGGGCTCCTTGGCCGTCCAGTGGTGGAGCTGGGCGTGGACTGTCCTTGGAATCCCTGAAAACATCCCAGGATGCTGGTTCCCAAGGCGCTCATCTCTCCACGTGGAGGCCCCACAAGAGGGAGCACAGGTCCTACCTTTCCTCTCCATGCGGCTCTGACCCTCTGCCCGCCACCAGGAAAGACTCAGTTGGCTGATTCTCAGGAACGGGCGCCAGGCAGCCACAGCTCCCTCCTTGGGAGTACACAAGCTATGGCTGGGTGACATCCTTTGGGGTCCCTGCAGAGGCTTGCCTGGCATTCGAGGCCATGTAGGTGCATTGGAGTGAGCAGGATCATGGGATCAGGAGAAAAGCCCCCCAGGCTGGATCTGCCCTGCCTGGCCATGTGATCCAGGGCCTTGTGTGCCAGTTTGTGTGCATATATGAGTGTGACTATGTTTGCATTTGGTGTCTGTGTTTTCGTGTGTTTGTGTATATGTGGACCTATGCTTGTGCACCCATGCACACCTCTGGCTGAGACCCTCTGGGGGACAGAGACCCTGAGGGCCCCACAGAGCTGTCAGCTTCCTGGGCCTAGCTCCAGTTGAGGACAGAAGGGAGCAGGAGGAGGTGGCTAGCCCTGGGTCATGTGCTGTGGAGGAGTGGGATGAGGGTTGTGGGGTGATGGTGGAGTCTTGAGGTATAAGGAGCTGCTCCACCTTGTCTGACTATTACCCCTATAGCTAGACCCATTCATACACCCACTCATCAAATAGTAGCTGAGTCAAGCAGCCCTGGGCCCAGCCCCGAGCTGGGACTGGGATAGATACAAAAATCCAAATGTGGCAGGCCATGCCGCTGCATTCTGCTGGGAGAGAGACTGCACACCAGAAGGCACTGCCTAGGAGAGGGGGCTGAATAGGATGCAGGGAGACCTCAGAGGGGCCAGGATTCTCCCAGAGCTCCAGACTGAAAAACATGGTGGGTTGGCCACAGGAAGAATGGCATGGGCATCGAGTGAGCCAGTTACCAGGCTCTAAAGATATCTAGGAGAGAGCCACGCAGATTCTGGTTCCTGGCTCCACGGGTCATCCAAACCCTACAGGTTCATTTTCTTCAACATCATTACAATTACTATCATCATTACCCTCCCCTGAAGCACCACCACCACTACCACCTTCGCCATTAGTGCCAACACCATTATTACCACCTTCACTATGACCACACAATCATCATCATCGCCACCTTCACCCTGAACACCACTACCATCACCACCATCCCCTTCACCATCATCCCCCGTAACCACCATCATTACCATCATCCCCTCATCAACACCACCATCCCCATCACCTCCACCACCCCCACCACCACCATCATTGTCACCATCATCATAATCGCCATCATCACAACCACTACCATCACCACCACCACCATAAACACTACCACCACCATTATCATCACCATAACCATCACCACCACTATCATCATCATCACCTCCAGGATGACCATCATCACAACCAAAATTACCATCACCATCACCATAACCATAACCATTATAACCACCATCACCACCACCACTCCCATCACGCCCCACTCCCATTACCATCATTACAATTGCCACCATCACCACAACCACCATCACTATAACAACCACCATCACCGCCCACTACCATCACCATCACCATCATCACAATTGTCACTATCACCATCACCATTACTACAACCACCACCACCACCATCATCACCATTGCCATCATCACTACCATTACTATCACCACCATTTCCACCATCACTATTACCACTATCACCATCATCACCACCACCACAATTATCACCATCATCACTACCACCACCACCAACACCCCCCACTCCCATCACCATCATCACAATTGCCACCATCACCACAACCACCATCACTATGACAATCACCGTCACCCCCACCACCATCACCATCACCATCACCATCACCATTATCACCACCATCACTACCACCACCACCATCCCCCACTCCCATCACCATCATCACAATTGCCACCATCACCACAACCACCATCACTATGATAATCACCATCACCCCCACCACCATCACCATCACCATCACCACAATTGCCGCTATCACCATCACCATTACTACAACCACCACCACCATCTCCATCACCATCGTCACTCCCATTACTATCATCACCACCATTTCCACCATCTCTATTACCATCATCACCACCACCACCATTATCACCATCATCACTGCCACCACCATTACCATCACCACCACCATCATCATCATTACCATCAGCATTATCACTACAACCACCACCATTATCATAATCACCACCATCACCCCACTACCACAACTATCACCATCACCACCACCTCCACCGTCACCACCATTAGCATCACCACTACCACTACCATCACCATAATCACCATCACCCCCACCACCATCACCATCATTACCACCACCACCATCACCATCATCATCATCATCATTGCCATCACCATCACCATCATCACCCCATTACCATCATCACCATCACTATCACCACTATCATCATTACCACCACTACCACCACTATCACCATCATCACCACCACCACTAACACTGTAATCACTAACATCACCATCACCATCACCACCATCACTACCACCACCACTATCACCATCACCACCATCCCTACCATCACCCCACCACCACCACCATCACAACCACCACTATTACTGCCACCTCCACCATCACCATCATCACCGTCATCACCACCGTTATCATCACTATCACCATCATCACCACTCCCACCGTTACTATCTCCACTACCATCACTACCAGCACCACCACCATCATTGTCCCCATCATCACCACCACCATCACTATCATCACCATCACCATCATCACAGCCACCACCACCACCATCACTATCACTCCCATCACCACCACCACCACCATCACTATCACTGCCATTACCATCACCACCACTGCTATCACCATCACCATCATCACCATCACCACTACCATCACCACCACCATCTTCCCAATTAGGCTATGAGCAGAGGACTGTGTAAACTCAGTTGAGGGCAGGTGACAAAGGCTACTGAGTTGAGGGCAGGTGACAAAGGCAGTTTGGTCTGGAAGAACAGGAGAAAGTTTGTCAGGTTACTTGCTTGCCGTGTGATCTTGTGCATCAGCGTGCTATTTTGGAGCCTCAGTTTCCCTACCTTTAAGAGGGGAATTATGCTCACTAACCTCTCTGCTTTTCAATGTTGTTTGAGAGTGAGATAATTTGAAGTATTTGAAGGTGTGTGTGCATTGTAAAGTGCTAAGCAAATGTTACGCATTAGGATCACCGTGTGAAGCCCATTCCCAGTAGTGACCCCCTCCCCAGCCCTCCTCCCAGCAACCACACATTTGTCAGGTCTTGGGAGGGCCACAGTTCCAGGAACGGACCCCAGGAGCTGGAAGATTGATTCCACCTTTGACTGGAATGCAAACAATATGCAAATGAACATACAAATTCCATGTGTTCCTTTGGGAGATCCCAGCCTGGTTCTCTGGGGTGGGATGCCCTGCCGCTGGCTTTGAACATGGGGAGGGACTGAGTTGGGGAAGTCAGAGGAGGAGGGAAAAGGCATCGACACATCAGTACCTGATTGAACTCAACTAGCCAATGCTGCTGCCCTGTCTCTGTTTTGCAAAGTATCAACTGTGTCTTTACAGAGGTCCAATCCTCCCTCATTGTCTCCTCTGTCAGCCTCTGACTCCCTCCTCCCCAATAGCTCCCAGCCACTCACTCTCCCTCCTCTCTCCTCCCCCCCTTCATCCAGATCTTCCTGGGCACTCTTGCAGGCTCTGGACGCACTCTCCACCTATAGTGGGAACTCTGGTTTTGAGGAGAGACACAAGAGGAGATGATCCCCCCACTAGGGTCTCCCCATCATGGTCCCATCCCACGGGCCCAGGCCACAGCCTGTCAATATGGAGAGTGACGTTGGGACACTGAGGCAGGGGCTGCCCTCACCTCAGGGAAAGGGAAGTTTCTCCCTAGGGCAATGTGGTCCAGGCAGCCCAAAGGGAGAGGGTGTCCTGGACAAAGGACTCAGCAGAACAAGGAGTAAGAGGACAAGAGAGAGCCTGGCAAGGGTGGTGACCAGCAGGGTTTGGGGATGAGGCAGGAGGACCGGCAGCCAGGCAGACCAGGACAGGCCTCATGAGTGGGGAAGGGCTTGGGCATCACGGGAGGAAAAGAAAGCCACCAAAGGCTCTGAAGCCCTGGAGTGGCAGGTCACAGCCGCCCTTAGGAAAGATAGCCTGGGGCAAGGTGCGCTGGAGGTGAGGAGGCCAGCGGCCCCTTCACAGCCCTGAAGAGTTGACCAGCTTTCCCTGGAACCCACAGGAGTCTGGGGCAGACAATGGCTGGCTCACGCCCACATGTCACGGCTCCTGGGAGCCCTCCAGCGCGCTCTGCCCCTCACAGGCTGAGGATGCCTCCCAGGGGCATGTGAGTGACCAGGCTGCCTCCTGCAGCTCATCCATAGAGTGATGGGTGAGAGGGTCCTCTGGGGCTTCCCAGGAGGGATTTAACAGTCCTGTTGCACCCTGGCTGTTCTGTGCCTTCAGGTGGGGCGGGGTTTGGTGTGCACATCCCTCTCGGGGGGACAGGGTTCCAGAGTCCAAGCCCAGGCCCTGTACCCATCTCCAGGGCCCTCTCTGCTGGGGCTGGCACAGGAGCCAAGAGCCTGAAGCTGACCCCCATGTCTCCTGGACCCCATGTAAAGTCTCCTGGTTGCTGTAGTGACAGCTGTGGCCAGCTGGGGGAACCCACCTTCTGCCTGTGGGTGGGGGACCTGGGCCAGAGAAGTCCACCCATCAGGCAGCCAGGAGCAACCACGGTGCCTCGGACAGCCCCAAATGTCAGTCTGGGTGCAGAAGGCGCCCATCCATGAAGTCATCTGTGATGGAATCTGTGTCAAATCCCATGTTCATCTTCCTTTTTTAAAAAATAAATTAATCTGCATTTGGAGGAGCTGGCTGTGTTGAGGCCACCTGCAGGGCCACTGAGGTTCCTGTTCTAATAGGATGTTAGAGCCAAGTTTCTGCTGGTGCTGGGCAGGTGGGGCATGCAGGAGGGCTCAGGTACCCTCCCTTGAGCTACTGAGGCAGAGTACACTTGGGCACATGCAGTCCTGTGCACACATCCTCACAGTGCACTTATAGGTATGCTTACACTCCCACTCTCACACACACGTGCACTCACACTCATGCTCACACATCCACTCACACACATATGTGCATTCACACACGTGCGCTCATACACGTGCTCACACACACTCACACGTACACTCACACACATGCTCACACATCCACTCACACACATATGTGCATTCACACACGTGCACTCATACACGTGCTCACACATGCACTATCAGGCACAGAGTGCACTCACGTCCTCACACATCCACTCACATGCACCCTCACATATGCACCATCATGCACACACAGTGCACTCATACATGCTCACACATCCACTCACACACACGTGCACCAACACATGCTCACATGTGTACTCACACACACTCACATGTGAATGCTCATACATGTGCACTCTCGCACACACATGCACTTTCACACACATATGCACTATCATGCACACACATGTGCACTCATAGTCACATGCACACACGTGTACACTCACACACATGCACTATTATGCACACACGTGCATTCACAGTCACATGCACACACTCTTGCACACACGTGTACACTCACACACATGCACTATCATGCACACACGTGCACTCAGTCATACGCACACACTCTTGCACACACGTGTACATTCACACACATGCACTTTCACACACACACTCACATGCGCACTCTTGCACATGCATTCCTCTCACTGCCTGCTCCAGAAATACCCTAGGCCTTTCTTTCGTCCCCAGTCTTCTGTGTGAGTTGGGGCGGGCAGGCCAGGGCTGCTGTAGCAATAACACCACAGATATGCAACAACTTAAACTGCATAGATGTTTTCTGTTGCTCATCAGGGTCGTTGTGGTGGCAGGATGGTCTCTGCTCCATAACAACCAGGACCCAGGCTCCTCATCTGTGACCCCATCAGCCCCCAGGCAGCAGGGGGTGCATGGAGCAGCTTGGGAATTTCCTGCAAGCTCAGCCTTCATGGCCCCACACTCCATCAGCTGAGACCAGTCACGTGGCCTCACCTAAGCACAGGGCACTGGAAAACAAGAGTGGCCTGTGCCCAAGAGACAGAGGGGGGTCAAAGTAGTGTCACCTCCTCTCCTCCACCTTCCTGGGCACACAGTCTCTCAGGGTGACTTCATGCCCCCACCCTGATGCCTCCTCAACTCCTACCCCTGCCCAGACCCCTGTCCCAAGCACCCCAAAGATGCCCACAGCCCACCCCTGCCCAGCATCTGCCTCTTAGTGGGTCTCACTGCTTTGCTCCCGAGCACCCCAAAGATGCCCACGGCCCACCTCTGCCCAGCACCTGCCTCTTAGCGGGTCTCACTGCTTAGTGGTCTGTCAGGTTGTGGATCTGACCATCAACCTCTCTACTTCAAACCCTTCGGGGGCTCCTAGGCCTAGGATAAAGCCTGCACTACCCAGCCAGGCACCCACACCTTCCAAAGCAGCCCCACTCTCCTCCTGCTCCCTTCTCGCCCAAGGCCTCTTCACCAATTAGCGCTGCCTTGCAGCAAGTCAGCCCGTGACCTCCAGCCTGGGAACACAGGGTTGCGGTGTTGGTGGAGTTTGTGGGTCAGGACTTCCAACAGGCCTGGGGGGATGGCTTGTCTCCAGGGCCTCAGCTGCGGCGAGTGACCAGTACGGCTAGTGACCAGCTACGGCTAGTGACCAGTATGGCTAGTGACCAGCTGTGGCTAGTGACCAGTGTGGTCTCTCCAAGTGGCCTGGGCTTCCTCAACACATGGTGAGCTCTGGGCAGCACTTTGTTTCAATAGACTACATTTTAGAGCAGTGTTAGGCTTATTGTTGATCTGAAAATATGATACTCTCTCCCTCTCCCCACCCAGTTTCCCCCATTTTTTACAGCTTGTGCTAGTGTGGTTCATTTGCTACAATTGATGAGCCAATAATACAACATGATCACTAAAGTCCACAGTTCACATCAGGCTTCATTCCAGGTATTGCGCATTCTACGGGTTTTGACCAATGTGTGTGACACGTATCTTTTATACCAGCACCCAGAGGAGCTTCACTGCCTTAGAAACCCCTGCGCTCTGCCCATTCACCCCTCCCTCCCCACTACCCCAGCGACCACCGATGTGTTTACTGTCGCCATAGTCTTCCATTTTCTGGAACATCGTAGAGTTGGAGTCATGCGGTACGTAGCCTTTTCAGAGCGGCTTCTTTCACTTAGTCATATGCATTGAAGATGCCTCCATGTATTTCATGGCTTGATAGCTCTTTTTTTTAGCACTTAATATTCCCTTATGTGGACATATCACAGTTTGCTCATCCACTCACCTATTGATGGGCGTGTTGGTTGCTTCTAAGTTTCAGCAGCCATGAATAAGTCTGCTATGAACATCCACGTAGAGGGTTTCCTGTGGACCTCACTTTTCAGTTCATTTGGGTAAATTGCAAGGAGCATGATTGCCAGATTATAAGGTAAGAGCGTGTTTAGTTTTGTAAGAGACTGCCAAACTGTCTTCCCCAGTGGCTGGCTCAGTGTGCACTCCCACCAGCAACAAGCAAAGAGTCCCTGATGCTCCACATCCTCGCCAGCATTTGGTGCTGTTGGTGTTCCAGGTTTTGGCCATCTCAATAGATGTGTCGTGGTATCTCATGGTGGCTTTAATTTGCATTTCCCTAATGACATATGCTATTGAATGTTTTTTCTTGAGCTTATGTGCTATCTTGTATCTTTGGTGAGGTGTCTGTTCAGATCTTCTGCCCATTTTTAAATTGGATTGTTTGTTTTCTTATTGTTTAGTTGTAAGGGTTCTTCAGATGTTTTCATTATGTCTTTTATTGGGTGTGTCTTTTGCAAATATTTTCTCCCAGCCTGTGGCTTCTCTCTTGATTCTCTCGACAGTGTCTTTTGCAGCACAGTTTTTAATTTTAATGAAGTCGAATTTTTATATGGCAGCTCTGGACTCCAAAAGTGAGTCCTCTAGCGACCAGGTGGGAGCTAAAGAACTCAGGCCAGGCAGCGCCACCTCCAGTCAGGCAGTCCCAAGACCACCCAGATTCATGGGAAGGAGAGGCAGACCCCACCCCAGGAGGAGTAGTGTCAGCATTCATTTCTGAAAAGCTCAATCTGCCACATTTCCAGCTACCCAAACCCTAGACAACTCCTGCCCTTCTGACAAGCACCTTCTTGTCCCCTAGAGAAAAGGGTTTCAGGGTGCCCTGGTGTCCTGGCATGTGGGTGGTCTTTGGGGACTGCCTGCATGCCATTGCCCCCTGAACCTGTCTGACTCTTCCAGCAGAGACCCCCCACCCAGGGGATGAACCACGATTGATCTGAGCCAGAGAAGCAACCCTGTTTCATTGCCCGTGATTGGTCAGCTTGGAACATGTGATCCCTTCCTGATAAATGAGATGCAAGAGGGAGACTGGGTAGGGGGAGACCTGTTCCCTGCCTTGCTTTCCTGGAGCTGCTGTGGCTGAGTAGCAAGCTCAGAAATTCATCCCCATTGCTCTGGCGGCACTGAGCCCAAGATACAGGTGTCAGCAGAGTTGGCTCCTTTTGGAGGCTCTGGGGAAGGATGTGTCCCCTGTCTTCTCACTTCTGGAGGTTGCTGGCAATCTTCTGTGATCTATGGCTTCAGATGCATCATTGTAGCCTCTGCCTCCACCTCCTCGCGGCCTCCCTGAGCGTCTATGTCTCCACGTGGCCTCCCGAGTGTCTGTGTCTCCACGTGGCCTCCCTGAGCATCTGTCTCTCTGCATGGCCTCCCTGAGTGTCTGTCTCTCTGTGTGGCCTCCCTGAGTTACCTGTCTCTGATTATCTGTGTCTCCATGTGGCCTCCCTGAGTGTGTGTCTTTTCATGAGGACTCACTGAGCATCTGTCTCTCCGCATGGCCTCCCTGAGTGTCTATGTGTCCACGTGGCTTCCCTGAGTGTCTGTCACTCCGTGTGGCCTCCCTGAGTGTCTGTCACTCCATGTGGCCTCCCTGAGTTACCTGTCTCTGAGTGTCTATGTCTCCACGAGGCCTCCCTGAGCATCTGTCTCCCTGTGTGGCCGCCCTGAGTGTCTGTCTCTCTGTGTGGCCTCCCTAAGTGTCTGTCACTCCAGGTGGCCCCCCGATTACCTATCTCTCCATGTGGCTTCCCTGAGTGTCTGTCTCTCCATGTGGCTTTTCTGAGTTTCTGCCTCTTCACGTGGCCTCCCTGAGTGTCTGTCTCTCTGTGTGGCCTCCCTGAGTTACCTGTCTCCGATTGTCTGTGTCTCCATGTGACCTGCCTGAGTGTCTGTCTTTTCACGAGGACTCACTGAGCATCTGTCTCTCCGCACAGCCTCCCTGAGTGTCTGTGTGTCCACGTGGCTTCCCTGAGTGTCTGTCACTCCATGTGGCCTCCCTGAGTGTCTGCCTCTCCGCATGGCCTCCCTGAGTGTCTGTCTCTCTGCGTGGCCTCCCTGAGTGTCTATGTCTCTACGTGGCTTCCCTGAGTGTCTGTCACTCCACGTGGCTTCCCTGAGTGTCTGTCTCTCCATGTGGCTTTTCTGAGTTTCTGCCTCTTCACATGGCCTCCCTGAGTGTCTGTCTCTCCACGTGATGTTCTTCTTATAAAGATATCAGTGGCTGGGAGCAGTGGCTCAGGCCTGTAATCTTGGAACTTTGGGAGGCTGAGGCAGGCAGATTGCTTGAGACCAGGAGTTTGAGACCAGCCTGGCCAACATGGCGAAACCCCCTCTCTACAAAAAATACAAAAAATTAGCCAGGCGTGGTGGCACATGCTTGTGATCCAAGCTGCTTGAGGGGCTGAGGCAGGACAATGGCTTGAGCCCAAGAGGTCAAGACTGCAGTGAGCCGAGATTGTGCCACTGTACTCCAGCCTGGATAATAGAGTGAGACCCTGTCTCAAAAAAAAAGAAAAAAAAAAAAAATGATGGTCGCATCGCATTAGGGGCTTCCCCTACTCCAGCGTGACCCCATCTCAACTCTATTTCCAAGTAAGGCCATGTTCTTAGGTACAGGGGGTTGAGACTTCAACATATGCATCTTTGAGGGGCACAATTCGCCCATAACCTCCTCTATTGTGGGATCCCCACAACTGCCTCGTAGCTGGCCCGATGCTCCTCCCAGCCACCCTGAGAAGTGAGAGACGGGCAAGCAGAAGCCTCTTTGCCTCCTTTCTTCCCTCCCTGTTCTAGAGGTGGCCATGGGAAGATCTTTGCCTCCTTTCTTCCTTCCCTCGTCTAGAGGTGGCCGTGGGAAGATCTTTGCCTCCTTTCTTCCCTCCCTTTTCTAGAGGTGGCCGTGGGAAGATGTGATGCCTGGAGCTTGGCAGCCATTTTGCCCCCACAGTGGCACCCACCTGAGGAAAGGGGAAGGACAGATGGGAGCCTCAGGGGCCCCGTGATGTACAGGAGCCGAGCTCCTCCTGAGACTACCTCCCTCTGCGTTTCTTGTCAAGGGAAAAAAGCACCCCAGGCCTCTGAGGTGAAGCCTTTCCTCCCTGACCTTCCGAGGAGGGTGCAGGGATGCCCAGGGCTCACGGGGTCTTGGATACTTGGGCTCATGTCTAGGATTCTCAACTCATGGCTATGTACCTTCAGGGAGGTCACCTCACTGCCCAGAGCCTCAGCTTCCTCCATGATGGGGGCCTCGTCTCTACCTCCAGGCTTCCAGGGTTCTGCAAAGCACATGGGTTAGCTGTGGGTCTGACACCACGGGCAGCTCATCAGACACTGCCTCCCGAGTGAACATATGCATGGAGCCGGCGAGCCCCTCTGTGGCAGGTGGGGAGGCAGGGGTCAGGTGGGGGTGGGTGCAGAGTTCAAGATCTGGCTCCAGCACTTACAGCTGGGGAGGACCAGCCTCAGCTCTCCTTTCTGTAAGAGGGACAAATGACAGCTCCAGTGTTGGTGCTGTCAACACACACGGGGCACAGCAGTGTCACCACTGTTGACAGAGTGAGGGGACCCAGTGAGGACACGGGACCACCTCCGCTGAGGCCCTGCTGGCACAGTGGATGGGAAGAGAGGGCTACAGCCTAGCAGGGTGGGGGACTGCCTTGGAGGCTCAGGGCATTAGGGGAGGGAGTTTTGGTCATGTGACCCAGGCCCAGCCCCATCCTCCCCTGAATCACTCTCAGGCTTCATGGCTATGAGGTCCCCCAGAATGTCATTCCATGCCCCCCAGTGGGTTTGAGGCCTTCATCTGAAATGCTCTAGCATGGGGTTGTGTGCCTCCTGCCCTCTGGCTACCCAGCTCCCAGGCTGGGCTCTGTCCTGGGGTACCCAGACCAGCCAACCCCCCCAGTGACCGCTGAAGCCCTGGTGGGGCTTGGACATCAGGGCCTGGGGTGTGGACACCCAAGAGGGGCCGAGGGCCTCCTTTGGATGCCCAGGGTCTCTGGGCTGAGCATGGCACAGGACGTTTTGTGGGGGGAGTGCACGCTGTTGAGTGGTGGGCCTGAGACAGCTCGGGTTGAGAGACAACATAGCCTCCCCTGACTTGCTGTCCATACCACTTGCTGCCTGAAACACACTGAGTGTGAGCAGGTGAGAGTGCAGAGCTGGTGAGTCCCACCTCCAGCCCCCACTCCTGTTGGCGCCTCGATCTCTCTGATTGCATTGATTTTCACTGCAGTGTTTATTAAACGCTTAATCTGCCTCCACCGAGAGCTCCCAGAGCTGGCTTGGCATCCCCTATTCCTACAGCTCACTAAGCCCAGATGAGAGCCTGGACGGGAAGCTGGGGCAGTGGCCTGCACAGGCCCTGAAGTCCACACAGCCTCTGCTTTGGAGCAAGGGCTGTGGGGATGGGGTGAAGGATTGGCTGGTGTGGGCAGGGTGCCAAGCCTAAAAGAGGGGTATGATAAATACTGGATGAATGGTGGCAGTTGATGCCAATCCTCAGGGTTTGACCAGCATATCCAGAGGCTCAGGGCTCATTCTGTGATCAGGGATCAGGACCAGTATGTGCCCAGAGTCAGGGCTCAGTCAGTGATTAGGGATCAGGGCTCAGTCTGGGATCAGGGATCAGGGATCAGGGATCAGGACCAGTAAGTGCCCAGAGTCAGGGCTTAGTCTGTGATCAAGGATCAGGGCTCAGTCTGGGATCAGGGATCAGGGATCAGGACCAGTATGTGCCCAGAGTCAGGGCTCAGTCTTTGATCAGGGATCAGGACCAGTATGTGCCCAGAGTCAGGGCTCAGTCAGTGATTAGGGATCAGGGTTCAGTCTGGGATCAGGGATCAGGCATCAGGACCAGTAAGTGCCCAGAGTCAGGGTTTGGTCTGTGATCAAGGATCAGGGCTCAGTCTGGGATCAGGGATCAGGGATCAGGACCAGTATGTGCCCAGAGTCAGGGCTCAGTGTTTGATCAGGGATCAGGAACAGTATGTGCCCAGAGTCAGGGCTCAGTCAGTGATTAGGGATCAGGGTTCAGTCTGGGATCAGGGATCAGGGATCAGGACCAGTATGTGCCCAGTCAAGGCTCAGTCAGTGATTAGGGATCAGGGCTCAGTCTGGGATCAGGGATCAGGGATCAGGACCAGTAAGTGCCCAGAGTCAGGGTTCAGTCTGTGATCAAGGATCAGGGCTCAGTCTGGGATCCGGGATCAGGGATCAGGACCAGTATGTGCCCAGAGTCAGGGCTCAGTCAGTGATCAGGGATCAGGATCAATATGTGCCCAGGGCCGGGGCTCAGATGGGGATGAGAGATCAGAGGTTTCTAGGAACAGGGTCAGGCCTCAGCCAGGATGTTGTGGGGACTGGAAACAGTGCTCTGAAGTGTTTTGTGCTGTTCCTGGCCCAGGAGGTTACATTCCCCAGGCAACACTCCCCCTCTTCTTCCCTTTCTGCCTGGTCAATCTTGAAGACTCTCCTCCAAGACAAGTCCACGACTCGGGCCCTGCTGTGGCCAGAGTGCAAACATTGATGTCAATCCCGGTCCCTGGTCATGCATGACCTTGAGCAAGACACACGACCCCTCTGAGCCACAGTTCTTCCATGGAATGGGACCATGCCTGGCCACCTCTGGTAATGGCCATGAGGGCAGATGGGGACAGGGAGCAAAGAGTTTGGTCAGCACAGCTGCTGGGGAAATGTCAGGAGAATGCACACCCAGGTTTGCCATTTGCAGGGGTCTTGAAGACCCAGAGGGAACCCTGCCTCAGGAGCCCTGTAGCCCTAGCAGCTGCCCGGCTGGTGCCACCTCACCTCTCCCTGACCTGCATCTCTGCACAGTCCCCACAAGGGTGTTAGGAAAACCCGCCAATCATGCCTGGTTCTCACAAGGAGAGCTGTGAAAATGAGTGGTTGAAAATAGCCCGAATATACCCCCGACCCTGCCTCCTCCTCCTCTCCCAGAGAGGGCAGGGCAGGCAGAGAAGGGCACCTGCGGAGTGGGCCGGGCCCCTTGGGTTACATAAGCTCAGCATTGACCTCAGGAGAAGGCTGAGGGATCAGCCTCAGCACCAGGGCCAGGAGGAACTTGGGCATCACCTTGCCCCACAGCCAAGGGTCCTTGCCCAGAGTGGGCCTGGGCCTTGCAGACTTTCCAGGGGCTGAGAGGACAGGGCAAGGGAAGTCCCCAGCATGCTTGGCCTTGAGTGCCCCCACCACGTGCTGTGGAGATGCCTTTCCTTTTTTCCCTCCCCAGCTGCCTGTGCCGGGTCCAGGCGCCAAAGACCAAGACCTGCCTGCTGCGTGGCCTTGGCCAGTGCCTGCACCTCTCTGCGCCTTTCCCAGAAAGCACAGGGAAATGGCCCTATCCAGTGTCAGTGGGGCAGCCACCAACCCAGGCGGGGCTTGGCAGAGTACAAAGCAGGCCTGGACGCCGGCTCCCACTAAACCCAACTGGCCCCCGCCTTGCCTCTGCCCCTGTCCCAGCCTGCAGGAACCCTCAAGAGGCAAGCCCGGCCCTGGCACCCATCCCCCAGGGCCCCCACGGGAAGCGCACACCCTGCGTGGGCTGCAGGGACCTCAGCCTTTCCAGGCCTGCATCTCCTGAATGGCTTCCTTAATCTGTGAGAGGAGGCAGCTGTCCCGAGATTTGGGGTGACAATGTCCCATCAGTTCCCACCTCTTCTGAGTAAGGCCCTGGAGAAGACTTTTCCAAACATGCCTGGGCTGAGGCTGGAGCAGGAGGGCCAAGGGCAGGCGCAGGGAAGAGTGCTGGGGTGAGGGCTGGAACAGGCTGGCGTCTAGTGGGGAGGCTGGATCCCTGCCCTTCCAAGGGAGCAGAGACTGGGGCATCCCTCAGCCAGCTAGCACAGGCTTCCCTTGGGGGTGGGTTGTACCAGGTGGGCCCATAGGGCTGTAGGGGGGTTAGGATGAGGGGGTGCACAGTGGGTCCCTGGGAAATCGCAGCTCTGCGGCGCTGGAGGCAGATGGGGGTAGGGAGCTCAAGGCGCGGAGCAGAAGGGGGACCAGGTGCATGAGGTCAAGCCTCCACCTGTGCCTAGCATGCCTGCCAACCCAGAGGGAGGGAAGCAGGGCCCGGCTGAGTGCAGGCAGGAGAGCCAGGGCTGGGAGTGGGCCTGGGTGGGGAAGTGCACACGGAGGGCAGGCGGCCCCGGCTGCAGAGCAAGGACCACGGTCCAGACCAGGACCACGGATGCTCATTTAATCATGAGAAAGACTGCCTAGGTAGGTCCTGTCGCTGCCTCCTCTTTACAAGCAAAACAGGGAAGGTGCAGGCGGAGTGAGCCACTGGTCTGAAGTTCACATTTGAGCAGGGAGGGGCCAGCACCCAACCATTCCTCCCAAGGTGCCCCCAGGGTCCCTGGTGTGGGGACGGGCACTGGGTGGCACGACCTGGAGCCACAGGAGGTGCACTTGCTGGAGTGCAGGCAGTGACGAGTGTCAGGCACCCCCTGCCTGGGAACCCCACCTTGGAGGAAGCCTCGGGACCTGGGTGGAGGCTGGACCCGGCTGGGATGACCACTCTCCAATACAGTAGCCACCATCCACATGTAGCTATCTAACTGGAAATGGATTACAGTCAGTCAAATTAAAAATTCAGTTCCCCAGGCCACGAGCCACATTTCATGCCCTTGGTAGCCACTAAGGCCAGTGGTGGCCATGCTGGATGGCACAGACACAGAACGCTGCCACCATCACAGGCAGTTCCATGGAGAGAGGCATCCAGATATTGGCTCTGGACTCGGATGCCTGGGCGTAAGGGTTGGGCCTTCTCTGACCTTTGCTGGCCCCAGTCCAGGGGTGGGCTGTCCGGGAGGAGAGGGGAGGCCAGGGAGGAAGAGAGGAAGGAGATGAGGGATGGGGGAAGGGAAAGGCAGCCTCCCTGGGTCCTCTCTGTCTTCCTGGAAACCTGGGCTGGTGGCAGCCGAGAGGCCACCTCCTCGCAACTCCTCCCCATGACTCAGGCCCTGAACTGGGGTGGGTGAAGAGCAAAGCACGCCCGGGTCACCTCCATGGGTCCCCACCCTGCCTGGCCTGGGTGCAGGCTGAGAGCCACAGAGGGACTCCAGAACGTCACAGAATTGAAGCTGGCTGTGCATCTGCCCAGGAGCCAGCTTGTGCTTTGTCTCTGTCCCCCATCTTGGGATGCAGAGCCCTGGCTGGAGAGACTGGCTGCTTTCCTCCTCTGAATCCAGGCAGGAGATGGGGCCTCTGGGCAGAGGAACCAGGGAGGGTCCTGGCCATGTTTGCCTTTGCTGACTGATGGGTGTGCTGAGACAGAGGACCTGCAATGTGCCTGGGACACAGGAAGGGGCCATGCCTGCCAACCAGAAGACCAGGGGAGGCTTCCTGGAAGAGGAGGACGGGTGCACCACACTGACAGGAGCCTCTGCCCTCACTATCACTTGCTCTCCGACAGTCTCTCTCCTTTTCCCATCCTTTCTCAATATCTGCACAGTTTGGGGAACCTTCGGGCTGAGCTGGGGTTGGGAGGGGGGCCAGGATGCACCAGGACAGGCTGGGAGAGGGCAAGGCCTCAGGGTCCTGTACGGCGATAGGCAGGGGCTCCAAGGGTCCTGACTGGGAGGCTAACCTAGACTTGCTGCATCCACAGTTAACTCCTCTGCATGTGAATCCACTAAGTAGTCACCATTCTGGTCACCCCCACACAGAGGCCCTTCAGCCTCTGGCTGGCAAAGTTCATTGAGTACCTCGAGAGGACCAGGGGTCCCCTTCCTCCTGCGCCCCTATGCGACCTCAGCCCTAGGAAGCACTGGCTGATACAAAGAGCCTCATTCTGCCCTGGGGGTCCCTGCAGACAGCTCTGGGGGACCATGAAACAGGAGTCAAGGAGCTGAGTTGTAGACTGCCCTGGCTCCCCTGTGGCCTCAAACACCCCCCTCCCTGAGTATGGGACAGTCCTACGTGAAAATGGCTGGAAATACAGGACTTGGAGGCACACTTCCTGCTGCACCACTCCGAGGCCTCATATCCCCCTTTCTGTTTCCCATCAATCAGGGATGCCTTAGAGTCTACACTTAGCCTTGGGACCAAAGCTCTGGATGTGTAAAGCAGCCATGGGATCAGGGCTCAGTCTGTATCAGGATAGAAGCTCGTGTGTGGCCAGAACTCAGTGTGTGACCAGGATCAGGGTTCAGCGTGTGATCAAGCTCAGTGTGTGACCAGGATCAGGGTTCAATGTGTGGCCAGAGCTCAGTGTGTGACCAGGATCAGGGTTCAGTGTGTGATGGAGGTCAGTGGTCATTGATTCCAATGTTGGGGGCAGGGTCACAGCTGAATGGCTGTGGCCAGGGATCACTGTGTGGCTATGGAGAACACTGAGAAGATGCCACGGGTTAACCTCCCTCTGGGCTGCGCGAGGAGGTTCTAGGGCCCAGCGTCCAGCTGGGTGTGGTCCCCAGCAGGGACCGTCAATTCCAGCCTCCTGGTGCTGGACCCACCCTGGATTCTTCAGGCTGGGGACAGGACCCTGAAAGGAAGCCGATCTGGGCGTGAGATGGTGCAGTGGCAGGCGGGGGTGGGGGGCGGTGAGCAGGTGAGGGGAAGGGAGTTCAGGGTGCACACTGAGGCAAGCCTCCTGAAAGCCAGTCGCCGGTTTAGGTTCTAGAATCCTGGAGTGTCTGGGCTGGAAGATACCTTCAAAGCCATTCAGACACACGCATGCCAATAGGGAGATGGAGCTGAAGTGGGGTGAGCGGGACTGCTTCAGGGCGCCCTGCTGGGAGCTGGTCTCGGTGGGCAGAACTCCTTACACCTGACCTTCTCCTGGGAGGGGCTGAGGGCTGGGCCAGGGGGTGGGAAGTGGAACCCTCTGAGTCCTGGATCAGGAGCTGGGCTGAGAGGGCGATTTTCTAAAAGGGACGAGTTGGGGAGGGAAGCAGAGAAGGCCCCGTGTAGGGAGAGGGAAGCCCTGCCGAGAAGCTGGGCCCAGATGGGAGACCGCCTCACCCTGGATGGCCGCACTGGAGAGGGCCCCAGCCCTGAGAACCTGGGGCTGGATTCCCCAGCGGAGGCACCGGGATCGCTGCCACCCTCCGGGCTCCAAGGAGGAAGGCTGAGTCCTGACGCAGAGCTGCTGGCCTCCTGGCCTGACATCAGCCGCCCCCTGGTGGCCATGACTGCTGGTGCAGCGAGGAGACGAGGCAGGGCATCGCCGCCAGGACTGGGAGGAGGGGGTGCCGCTCGGCAGGGGATCCTCAGAGGCAGCCCGGGCACCCTGCCCTTTTGTCAACAATCCTGTCAAAGCCTTGGAGAAGAAGGCCTTTTCCCCAGGAGGAAGGAGGCGTGACACTGCCCAAGAGGTTGGACCGGGAAGCGGACCGCCCCCGCCCTTTCCTGGCTGCCCTGTGGCCTGTGTCTCTGGGCCCCTCCTGGCCAGTCCCTCTGGACACCCTTAGGAGCCCTGGCCACAGATCAGCCTTGAGGAGGGGACTGATATGGACACGACTGTGTCTGGCGAACTGTGCGCCATGCCCAGGGGCTCGGTGGGCTTGAGTTCCCTCCTCTCCTGGTGACCTGTGTTGTGACAGTGGTGACTGCCGTTGAGGGCCATGGGAGGCCAGAGTGGGTTGGGTGCTGACATTCGGGTAGGGGTGGTGGCGGTCCTTGTGAATTCGTGTTGGTGGTGGCAGTGGTGGTACCCAGTGGAGACTGGCTGATGGGCTGACAGAAGCAGCCAGGCCAACGGCGGGCCTGGGTAGCAGCAGCAGCGTGACCTGCTGAGATGGTTCAGTGTGCAGAGTGCTGGACGTCCACACAGGGGGACTTGCGCTCAGAGTGGACCACACATTGAGAGCTAGCAGAAAGGGGTTGAGGCAGAAGCATCTTGGTGGAGAAGGATCCCGCAGTCACTTCTCCAAGGTCCTTCCTTCTGGGAAGGCTCCCTCTGGGTACCTGTCCAGCGGTCCTGGAAGCAGAAGAGGGGCCGTGGATGATCCAAGGCAGCCGAAGGGGCCATCTCCATCAGCTGATGAAGAACAAAATCTGAATATGGGGCTGGGAGGTCCCCCATGTCACCAAGTCAAAGGAGGATGGATGGTGACAATGGCAGGAAGTGCCTGGGGACAGCCACCCAGGGTCAGTGGTGGGTTTGACCTCACCTTCAAATCCATCTCCTGGCTCTTTCCCCAGCCACTCCCCTCAGCGTCTCTCAGCACAGGGTCCATGAGGAAGAACTGGACAACCCCCCCCCGCCCGCCCAGCATTTCAACTGGCCCTACCCAGTCCCCGCCCAGCCCCCACTCTCTGACCTTCTTGGATGGGGTCAGGGGTCTATGGCTCCACTCTCTCTCCTGCCCATCCCCCACTCAGCCCGTTCTCACCCCCATCCATGTCTGGTCCTTGCACCTGCATAGCCTTCAGCCAAGCAGACCTCCACTGGGTGCCGCCCACCCACTTACCCACCTATCCTGTCCATCCTCACCCATCTCTTCCTTCAATCCATCCTCACCCATCTCTTCCCTCAATCCCCATCATCCTCCCGCCAGCTCCCCAGTCATCTGTCCATCCATCCGTCCTCCCCACTTCCATCTACACCCACCACCTCATCCATCCGTCCACCGTCCATCCACCCACGCACCTGCATTGCCTAGGCACAACCCCTCAATTCCTTCCCTCCATTCATCTGTGTGTCCGTCCTGCCGTCCACCATCCATCATCCAGCCAGCCAGTGGGGCCACTCCCCTGCTCCTGGAGAAGGCCGAGAGCAGGGACCCAACTCTTGGCTTCTCTGCTGCGCGGGGCAGGCACCGGGCTCTCCTAGGTGTGCGCGCGTGTGTGCATTTTATCCGCCCCCCCTTATCTCGCTCCCCTCCCCCCACGCCCCCGCCCCCCGCTCGCGCTCCCCCTCTAATGTGTGATCTGGAAGCTCTATAAAGCCTGATGTAATCCGTAATGCAGTCTCTGGCTCCCGATTCGGGATCCAGTTTCAGAGAGCGAGAGATTGGGGAGCGCCGGCAGCCGGGTGGGGGGAAGCAGCTCTCGCCTCTCTCCTCCTCCTTCTCCTCGTCCTCGGCCTCCTCCTCCTCCTCCCCGCGCCGCCCCGCCCCCGGCTCGGCTCGGCTCGCCCCCCCCCCCACCAGGAAGGGGAAAAAAGGCGAGAAGAGCCGGGCAGGCGAGAGGAGCGGAGCGGCGGCGGCGGCCGGAGAGGGAGCGGCGGGCGCAGGCGGCGGCGGCGGGCGCGGCGTTGGCGGCGGCCCCGGCGGAGCGAGCGCGGAGCCGGCGAGCCGGGAGCACAGGCGGCCGCGTCGCGTCCTGGCCCGGCCCGGGCCCGCGCGCCCAGCATCGTCCGCAGCGCGGGCATCCGGACCCTCCGGGCGCCCGAGGGGCTCCCGCAGGCGCGGGGGAAGGGGAGGGGGCCTGCGTGCGCCGGCGGGTGCGCTCCAGGGGGCGTCCCGGCGAGGCCCAGAGCGGGCCGGGGGCGGCGGCGGCTGGAGGAGCCCCCCCACCTCCGGTCGGGCGCCCGGCTCGGCCGCCGGCGACGCTAGGCGCTCGCGGGGATTTGCAACTCGGCGGATCGAGTCCTCGCCGGCGGGGCCGCTGCTGCTGGGGAAGGTAAGGAAGGCTCCGGCGGGGGGCTGGGGGCGCGGCGGGTGGGGGCTCAGCGAGGGCGGGAGGGGGTCGGGGGAGGGGCGGGCGCCCAGACTTCCTAACTTCGCCGTTTGGGGCTTCGCAGCTCCGAGGTTTTGCGCTCAGAGCTCAGGAGTTTGGACCCCCACCCCCTACCCCCTCAGCCCCCTGCCTCCTCCAGCGGTGGCGATGGAATGTGGCAGGTCCCCGCGAGCCCGCATTGGGCAGGCTGAGGAGGGGGCGACCCTGGACGCAGGAGAGGCTCCTCGGCGCTGCTCGCCTCCTCCCCATCCACACACCACAGCCTGGCACCCCTCCTCATCACATGCACAGGGCAGGCTAGGGAGGGCGTTCCCGCTGTACCCCCAGCACACACAGACGCTGGCGGGGGTCTAAGGGAGCCCCCCAGGGCCCGCAACAGCCACACATAGACGCAGCAGGCTCCGGAGAGCCCCCGAGCGTGTCCCCCTCCTGCTAATCACGTCCAGGGCCCCCTACAGAAATTGTAGGGGCCCGAGACGTCCTCCCCCCACGCACAGAGCCCGGGGCAGGCAGGAGAAAACCTCAGACTGCTTCTCGAAGCCCTCGCCCGTAGAAGCCCTCGCCTGTAGACCTGGCATTGGCGGTGGAGACTCCCTGGACGTACTCTCCCCCACTTTGGGCGGAGGGCTATTTTTGCGCCCCCCACCCCCACGCGAACGCCCTCGCTCTTCCCTCCTTGTCTACCTTTCCACTGGGTCGGACAGGCCGCGCGGATAAGCCGCTCTCAACTTTGGGCCGGCCCTGTGCCATCTCCGCTCCAAGCGCCGAGCACTCCCGGGCGCCGAGCACTCCCGAGTCCGCGTCCCCGGTGAGCAGAGGCCGCCGGCCCTCCACCGCCGCCGCGCTAGCTAGGAGCCGCGCGGAGCTGCCTCGAGGAACGAGCACGGCCCCCGCCCCCTCCTGGGGAGGCTGGGGGCTCTGGACCCGGCCAGGAGCCCTCTCCCTAGGTCCCCGCGGCCCCCTGGGCGACGTACAGAGCGCCTCCGGCCTCGGGAGGGGGCGGCGGAGCTGAGAATCACCGCGAAGCGATGCGACCGGGAGGGCTTGACGGAGGCTGCGGCTCCGAGCCCGGGTCCCTCCTCCTGGCCGCGGCGGCTCCTGCTTGGCCACTCCCCGGCAGCCTGAAGAGAACGCCTAATCTGGCACCCCAGCCCCAGGCCGCTGGGCACCTTACCCCTTTCCACTTTTATTTTGGGCTTCTAAGTTTCTTGGAGCGCAGGCGCCCAGGCTGGGACCCGAAGAGCCCTAAGCCAGCCTTCCTTCAGCACCCGTCCCCGCTGCGACCTCCCCGCGTTCTTCCTCCGGGTCTGGGGCACAGATTCCTGGGCTGCAACTCCGGAGTAGTTGAAAGGCAGGAAGGCGTGTGGGCGGGTAGGGGGCTTGCACTCCCGCCCCAGAGGAGCCGCTTGGCGTTTGTGTTGGGGAGGGGGCTGGGAGGTCTGCTCTCCCGCTCCACCCTGGGAAGCCACGGAGACCCTCGGTGCTCTCCCCACAGACACAAACACACGCCCCCTTGGAGCGAGAGCCGCCGCGGGGGAACAGCAGAGGCCGCGCGGGCGGAGGCGGGGGAAAGGGGAGCTGGGTCCCTTTTCTATCTGAGAGGGAGGTGGTATACGGTGTGTGGGGTCTGGGGAGGCGACTGTCACGTCTCCTAGAACCCTCATGCCTTACACTCCTCTGCGACCCCGGCTGCCGAGGAGGCAACGAGGGAGGTCGAGCCGCTCCCTCCCGTGGGCGGCAGCGAAACTCTGCGCCCGCACGCCGGGGTGCCGCCGAGTCCGGCTTTGAGTACCCAGCAAGGTCAAGCAGGCGAAGGAGGGGGCGGGGGTTCCTGGGCGCGCCCCCGTCCGCGCACAGTCGGGGCCTTGGAAGGGGGTGTGGGCAGCCCGCCGAGTCAGTCCTGCGCGCCCGCCGCCCGCGCCCGGTCCCCGGAGGCGGACGTTGCGCTCGTTCGGGGATCCCGGAGCGCCCGGCGCCCCACGCCCTCTCTTCGGCTCGCTAGCTGCTCCTTGGCGCTGCTTTCAGACTTGTTGCGCCTCGATCTGGGGGCAGAAGGCTGGCCCGGGAGCCCCGGCGGCTGAGGGCCGAGCCGCGAAGCCCAGGGATGCGCCTGAGAGGCGCGCGGCTCCGCGGGTGGGCGCTGCGCTGAGGGCTCGAGCCGGGAGTTTGCCGCCTCCGATCCCAGGGAAGGGCGCTTGTTCCTGCCGGGGTCCCGCGCGGGGGCGGATAGGGGGCGATTCGTCGCCTCGGCCTCAGGCAGCACTCCTCTGGATCCCGGGCTAGGGAGGGGGCGCAGCCAAGTTGTGGAGCCCTCGGAGGCCCTTCCTCTCCCGCAGGCTCCGGCCCCTCTCGGACCTCTGTGGCCGCGTCCGTGAAATGGGGGCGCGGGCTCTGCTCTCGGATCCCTTCCAGCCCCCGACCCTCCGCGCTAGTCCCGAGATCCAACGTGCCGGGTCCGCAGCGTGCTGGGTCTGCGGCGTCAGGGCGGCCTGGGTCCCGAGACCATCTGCGCTTGCGGACACAGCCGCGGGGCCGGGCATGAAGGGCCCCAGGGAAGGCTAAGCAAGCGCTCGGGGTCCTAGCAGCCTCCTGCGGCGCCCTCCGCCCCTGGCCGGCCCGACCCCGCCTCCGGGAGTGGGTCGTGGGGCGCAGTGCCCGTCCTCCGGGGACGACGCGGGGCTCCAGGCCCAGGCGGCCGGCGCGGGGCCGCAGTGGCGGAGGGCGGAGGGCCGGCGCGCTGCCGCTGACTGCCGGGAGAGGGCGCCCGCACCGCGCCCGCGCGGCCCTGCCCGCCCCTTCCGTCTCCTCCGCGCCTGGCCCGCGGCTCCGGCCCCATCTTGGGCAGCCCCGGCCGCCCCCTCCCTCCCGCCCGCCCGCGCGCCGTCCGCTCCCGCCGCCGGGTCCCGTGACGCGCCTCGCGTCTCGGCCAGAGCCCCCCTCGCCGGCCCGGCCCGGTCCCCGTGTGCGGTGCGCTGGCGTGAGCGCGCGTTTCCGTGCTGGTGTCCATGTGTGGCGCGCATGCACGTGCGTACCCGTCCGGGAGGCTGGGGGCACGTGTGTGCAGGCATGCAGACTTGCACATGTGTGTGCGTGACGGGGGCGGGTCTCGCGCCGGTGTGGCCCCGGATGGCAGGATTTAGTCAAACCCCGTTTTACCGTCGGCTGTGGCTCTGGGCTGCCCCCGGGTCTGCTCTGTGTGCACGGGATGGACCCCTGGGAGGAAAGCTCAAACACCCGACCCCCAGCAAAGACCCGGAACCTGGAGGGTATTGTTAACCCCTCCGGGTCCGCGAGCCCACGCCCTCCCTTTGTCCTCTGGAAGCCTCCGGCCTCCCTGGCTGCAGCTGCGCCATCAGCAGAGCTGTGACTTCTGGGTAAACACGCACAGGCCTGGGATCCCCCTGTAGACAGCCGGCGTGCACACAGAGGAAGTGGCACTCACTAGACGCGTGGGTGCCCATGTGAACACCCTCGCACTGGGAGCAGGGCAGGGGGCAAGGGGGAGGGCGTGGTCCTGTGCAATCCCCCCCTCCCCCAAGCACTAAGGTGCGCGAATATGCAGGAAAGAGCCCCTGACCAGCTCTGCCAAGGAGGCTCTGCGGAGTGCAAGAAGGCAGCCTACAGAAGCCTAGAAGTGGGGCTCACCCAGGAGGTGTCCCACGGGAGGGCAGGTGGGTGGGTGATGAAGGGGTCAGAGGTCGGGGCAGAAGGAAGAGCCGGCAGTGCAAAGGCCCTGGGGCAGCGCATAGTGCGGGTGTGAGAAATAGACCAGAGCTAGAGAGGAAGGTGGGAGGCAGGACCGGGCTGCAGAGGGGTCGGGGCCAGACCTGAGCCCCGAAGGTCTTGGCCCATGTGCTGGGAGCTGCTGTCAGGAGCCACAGGAGGGTCTTCAACGGGGTTGGTGGCTTGGCCTGATGGGGATGCCAAAGAGATGGGGCGCCCCATGGGCCGCAGGTCATAAGGCCCGTCAGGAGGCTGAGTGCACAGCCTGTTGAGTGCCGCTGCCACGCCCACAGCTGCACTGCACAAGACGCATGCCACATTCATCACAGTGGGCGGCAGCCAGCCCTGATGCCACCCAAGACCAACACACACCCCGGTGTGAGGCGCAGGCAGACACCCAGAGCAGGCACGCATGTCCCCACAAAGGCAAGAAACACGGAACTCCAGGGTGCCACCGCCCGAAAACCTGTGTCCCATTGTGGGCTCACGAGGACACCGGTCAGCACAAGCACATCGTGAGGTGCACACGGGTGCACATGGCACCCCCGCCCCACGATGTGTTCCTGTCTACACACGCAGAGGGGAAGGAGGGGAGGTTCAGACCTACAGACCGCACGATCCAGAAGACACAGCCTGGATGTTCATGTCCAGGGAGGGGGCAGGGAGGCCCCCGCAGGCAGGGACTGGCAGTGGGACCCAGGGGGTGCTGGCCCTGCATTCTGCTCTGTGACCTTCATCAGGCCCCGGCGCCTCCTTTCCTCATCTGTGCTCCACTCCTCGGCGTTAAGGTGAGGATCCCCCTTCCCTGCAAAGCACATGCCGCTGAGGAGGGGGCTCCAGACGTCTCCACTCCTGCCCCACCCTCCCTCTCTCTTCTTTTTTCATACTAACTCATTTCTGTTAATTGAGGATCAGTACCAAAGGACTAGCCTCCTTCCTCCACAAAGCCCTGGTCCCCTCGCCTCCTGCCACCCCTGTTGCAGGCTCTGTTGTTCGGGGCTACCCTGCCTGGATGGAGCGGTGGAGACCTCTGCCCCTCCTCCCTCCTTCCCTGCATGGGTTTCACAAACACAAACATGCACACATTCAACCCTTCTGTCCCTTGTCCTCATCACCAGCAGCAGCACCCTCGTTTTTGACACCAGCACCCTGACTGCCCCCCTACCATCTCACCCCACCCCATCACCCCCACCACCATTGCCCCCGAGGCTACCTCAGCCACACTCTGCCGCCAGCACCACACTGCACCATCGTTCCTATCTGACCCCACCTCCATCCCCAACACCAAAGCCAGCAAACACCTTCCCCCCATCACTCCCACTCGCTTCAGCAGCACCTGGACACCCCTCACAGCCACTTCCCTCAACACCTCGGCCCCCACCTTGGGCTCCTGTCTCCTTCACTGGCCCCATGGTGGTCCTCCTGCTTGTGGTGTTCTGTTCTCTCGGGCATCCCTCTCTGGGGCTTGGTCAGGGGAAGGGCACAGCAGAAGTCCTCTCTGCAGCTTCGCTGTCAGGCCCCCAGCCACTTGCCTTCCTGGGAGAGGAGCATGCGGCCGGCTGGTCCCCTGCAGCCCACCAGGCAACTGAGCTGTCCCGGCCCAGCGCGGCTGAGGTCAGGAGGACCCAGGGATTACTGGGAGCTCAGAGACTGGGGTGGACCTTGAGATGAGACAGAACCTGTGTCCTGATGCCTGTCCCCCACTCCTCACTCAGCTGTGGGCCAGTTTTGGGGGTGCTGACTCTTGACTAAGACGTGGTTGAGGGGTCCTTGAAGTAAGAAATGCAGAGGAGCGGCCAGGAGGCTGAGAAGATGGCACTGGCTGGGCACTGGCCTGGGTGCGAGGCGGGGAAGGAGGCTTGCAAGCCTACACCCCACCCCCAACCACCATGAATCCCGGCCCATCCTCCTGGGCCCTGGGGGCATGCGGTCGGTCTTTGGGCCAGCACCTCTCTGAGGCTAAGTTGGCATCTCTGTGACAGGAGGGTGGGTGGCCCTACCTGCTGGTCCTGGAGAGTGTCAGAGCGTCCAGGGTAGCGCCTGTGAAGTGCCAGGGAGAGGTAGGGCTGTCCAGGCAAGTCTTGGTGAGGCCCCAGTTCCAGCTCGGGGGTAATGGCCACCCCAGAGGAACGCATTTCAGTGGGATTTCAGAGCCCCAGGGAAAAGGAATGGGATTCAGGGAGGAGGAGAAGAGCCCCTGCACTCTGCACCCCCTCCCTGTTCCCCAGCCCCAGAGAGCCTGTCCCTGTGCCCATTCCAGATCTCACGGGCAGCTCCTCCAGAAAGCCTTCCTCTCACCACAGCGCAGCCAGATGCACACACAGACCCGCCTCGCCCCTCGCACACCTGAAAGACGTGTGCAGACCCACATGCTGGCGCCTCACTCTGTGTGCACACACTTGCTCACATACACCTGCACACATGCATGTGCACACAGCCCTTGCACAGTGTGCACACACACTTGTAATAACTCACAAAAGGAGCATGCACACACCCTGCATGTGCACACACTTCCTCACTCCCCCCAAAGCACACATGCCACATGTGCACACTCACGTATGCAACTCAGCCGGAACACACACATTCTGTTCCCCACACTCGCTCACACACACACCGCTCACACCTGCACAGCTTTCACTTGCATTCATCACCACATACACATATGTGCAGCGCACACAGCCACACATGCATCCTCCAGCCCCTCCTTGCGCCGAGGCTGCTCACCTGCTGGACACACCTACTCTCTCCCTCGGTCTCGCTCCTCCCGATGCTGGGCCCTGGCTGCAGCTGTTCCTCCCCATTGCCACATAACTGCCTGCCTGCTGTGGTGGGGTGGAGGCCTGGGTTGGGGCCTGCTCCTGGGGTACAGCCTCCTCCCAGGGGTCCTCGAGCCAGGAGACCAGCCACTTTGGAGTCCAGGCTGAGTGCTGCCTCCTCCTCAGGTCCCCATACTGCTGCTAGGGGCTCACCAGCCTGGCCGGGCAGCCCTGCCCTCGAGGACAACTCCTAGGCAAGGCAGCCCTCCTCACTCTGGCCTCGGACTGGCCCCAGGGTGTGCCTGGGACCTCAGAGCAGCAGGGCAGGGACAGAGGAGCTTCAGCACAGGGTGCATCTTTAGGGCCTGCAGGTGGCTTGGGGTGATGAGCCCTAGACTATAAGAGGTGCAGTGAGGCCTGGAGTCTGAGGGCCATTGGAAAGCTGGCCTCTGACGCCGGGCCAAGGTGGTCTGGGACAGCTGGGTGGGATGAGGGGTAACACAGCTCCTATCTTCCCCTGGAGTCACTGGGGGCCGGTCGGTCCCTCTGGGCCTGTATCCATGTCTGGGGAACTGCAGGCTGCGATCACCTTGCCTTCTGCAGGTGGGGGGGTCAGATGAAAGTCTGTGTGCCAGGGCAGATCACAGGGCTGGTCAGAGTGGAGCTTGGCACAGGACAGGGCCCTTTCTGCCTCAGCCCTACAGTGGTCTCTGTAAGAAGGGCCTTTCTCTTCCCGCCAGCGGCTCTGGCCAGATTCTTTGGGCACCCCTGTGCCCAGGCAGCTGGGTGGGGCTGGGCCTGGCAGGCCCTGTGAACATGGTGGGCTCCCACGCCCTTGGGGGCCCACCTCCAGGGAGTCCAACCCTGATGGCAGCCCTGCCCACCCTTAAGAGAGGCTTCCCCGGCCTGCCTCTGCTGTGGGTGGCACGTGACCTGGGCTCTCTACAGGCTTAGCTACCCCGCAGGTTGGCCAGTGGGGGTGTGGTTGGCACAAGCTGGGGTAGGGCAGGTGGCATCTGGGGGTCACCGTGTCGGGGGAGGCTATCTTGGCACACCCTCCTCCACTTGGCTAGTCCCCGACTCTCTGGCCCACTTCTCATGGCTCTGAACCCGAGACACGCAAATAAGTTGTCCTGGGCCCATGTCAGGGGCCCTGCCAGGACCTCACAGGCGGGGGACGGTGCTGCCTCTGCTTCCGGTACCAGGCCGCTTTAATGGGGGCCGTGGGCACCCTGAGGGGGGAAGGCCAGCCGTCTGCCTCCCAGCCCCCTGGGCAGTCGGTGCCGAGGGCGCCCACCCCGCCCCTCCCCCCGTGCAGCCTTTTCTCAGGACACACAGGCGGGCACTGTTCAGAGGGCCGGCAGGACAACAGAGTGCCTTTTGTGGCTGGTGTCTGGGGATGCCATTGGTGGCCTGGGGTGGGCGGGGAGGAGACGCAGGAGGACTGGGCCCAGGGTCGGGTCTGTCCGGTGTGGACTGGACCCAGAGTGGGCATGGGGTGCCGAGCTTCATGGAGGGAGCCCCAGTGCCCCTGAGAGAAGGGCCTTGAACAGCATCCACCGCCCCGGGTTGGATGGTGGGGAAACCGAGGTGCAGGGTGTGATTGGAACCCAGGCCTGGTGGCAGGGTGGGGTGTGTGTGTGCAGTTTGCACAGGTGCAGGATGGTGGCGGGAGGCGGGTGCCGTGCCTTTCGTCTGAGGGTGTCTGTGATGGGGGTCACTGCCTCGCCCACCTCATGCAGAAGCTGTGAGATTGAAGGTTCGTGTATAACCTCAGGCCCGGTGCTGGCCTGCGGTCAGTGTGTAGTGAACGTTGGTGCCCTCTTCCCCTCGCTGTGGCTCCCAACCCTGCTCCCCGGCCCAGCGTGGCTCCTGCTGCCCCACATCTCTGGGTCCCCTGTCTGCCAGCCCAGGCCCTCACCCTGTCACCTCTGCCCAGAGACCGGCGGCACCCCCTGCCCTCCCTGAGGCCACCTCGCAGAAGCTG
This sequence comes from Symphalangus syndactylus, assembly GCF_028878055.3. Classification (NCBI taxonomy): domain Eukaryota; kingdom Metazoa; phylum Chordata; class Mammalia; order Primates; family Hylobatidae; genus Symphalangus; species Symphalangus syndactylus. The sequence goes on from NC_072429.2 coordinate 141,382,502, forward strand.
GCCAGCCTCCTCTGCAGCAGGAGGGATGGGGGCTAGACACCAAAAAGTACGTCCTGACAACAAGGGCAGTTTCACCCTGGGGAAGGTGATGAGAAAGGCAGGAACCTGTGAGGGCTTTGCTGGTAATTGGTCACTGGCCTTGGGAAGCTGAGGGGCAGTGGGTAACGGGAGCTGCTGTTACCCAGGCCGAGATATGGAAACCAATGACCAGAGAAGTGGCCTGTGGTTCAGGGTCCAAGACAATCGCCCACTCTCTGCAAGAGAGTTGATGACAGTTTTGCCATTAAATTGTAACACTTAAAGACAGGAGTGGCCAACGCCCACACTGGTTCCCCAGCAATGGGGGCAGCCCATGAGCCTCTCCCACCCTGTCACCTGTGGCCTGGATGCCCAGAGCTTTCTGTCCTCATAGTGGAGGCCTGGCATGGGGTGGGCTCAGGGGTCAGCCCGGCCTCAATCTTCAGGGTCCCTGACTGCTGCACGGAGCACGCCTTTGGAGGATGAGGCTGGAAAAGCCTGCTGGGGAAATCAACGCACCTGACGGAGAAGCACAGAGCATGGATTTTGAGGGACCAGGGCCAGGTCCAACCCCTGGGGCCCCCGGGGGATCCTCCCAACTGAGAGGACCTGGGAGCTGGTGTGGCCGAGGGGAGGAGGGTGAGCCAGCCCAGGGGAGCCGAGGCCAGAGGTACAGCTGTGCAGATACCATAGCAGCTGCCCCAGGGTGGAGCCATTGTTGGCCTCAGGCCTGGACCCCTTTCTCCAAGGCTGTGACTGTGGTTCTGGCTAAACGCACCCTCTGGGGCACACCCTCCTCTCCCAGCCCCATCTCTGTCCCCGCTGCCCTCACATCCCAGCAAGTACAGCACTAAGCCCAGGCTGTCCCACTGCCACGTGGCCTTGTATAAATGTGCTGCATGTGTGTGTTCATGCTCACATACGCACACTCACATGCACACAGGAACACATGCACACACATATGCACTTGGGCACACACGTGTGCACACATGCCCATGCACTCGTGCACACGTTGACACACACACATCTGCTTCTCCCCCTCCAAATCTCAGCAGGGGCCACCAGCCCCTCCACCACTTGCCCTCTGGAAGTCTCCTGTGACCCTGCCTGCATTGACCTTCCTCCTGGCCCAGACACTACACAGACCCGCCCCTGCCCCCAGCAGGCAGAGGGACTCACTCATCCTCAGAGCCCCACTCAGGCGCTGACTCCTCCAGGATGCCACCCTGGGTGCCAGGAAGGATCAGTAGTCTCCCCTGCACAACCCACCCCGTCTCAGCTAGACTGTCGGCCAACACTGCAGCCTTGTGACCTGGGCTGCAGTGCCCGGCTCGGGCCTGGCATGGGGGGACAGGAGCCTGAGGAGATGGTCCCTGGTTGCCCCCGGCCTTGGCCAGCTCTCTGCCCGCCTGGGCCTGCCTTGGTGTGAGAAGGCTCTGGGGTGGCCCCATTGGAGGGTGGCGGGCAGGAGAGGTGCAGGAGACCTCAGCTGGCTCAGAGATGGGTGGGTCTGCTGGGGGCAGGGCAGGGGGTGAGTGTGGCAGGTGGGGAGGCCCGTGCCCACTGGCAGGCTCAGGGGCCATCAGCCAAGACAATGGCCTGGGCTCCTGCCCAGCGCTGCCCAGTGGCGCAGCCAGAAAAGGCAGGGTTGGGCCAGTTCTGTGGGTCTCAAATTCATGTCAGCTGGGCAGTCCTTCTGGCCAATACGGCCTCTCCCAAAGCCTGGGAGGGGAGCAGCTCAGTCTGAGATGTTCTAGGGGATGCTGGGGAGCCGGGAAGTAACCTGAGCCCTCCCTCCCCACACCCCCGTGACTTGCTGATGGCCCCTGTGGTCCCTCCTGTGGAACCCCAGGGCTTCAAGGTTTAAGAATCCCAGGGATGGGCACTTCTGGGCCATCTCCTGGCCCCGAGACAATCTGCCGAGGCCCCAGGTCCCTGCCAGGGCACTGGGCAGTTGCGCTGCCTGGCCCTCAGCCCCTCCTCCCTGCAGGTGCCTCCTACCTCCTCCCTCTCCAGGCCAGAAGTGGGCCGTGCGCAGCTTCCATGCCTGGCTGTTGCTGGGGCCTCCCCCTTCCACCTCCTGAGGACTCTCCTTCCCCATGGCCACTCCTGGCCCTCATGCCACTCCCTCACCATCACCCCCAGGGTGACCCCAGTACTGCCAGAGTGGGCCTTCTAAGGGGCGGTTCTGATAGGGGCACTGGCTGCTTCTGATCCCCTCTGCCACCTCTTGCCTACAGGGTGGGCCTCATACCCTAAGAGGGCTCAAGGCGTGGAGTGAGCTGGTGACAATGAGGGGCGACCAGTGATACCAGGGCCCTAGGGGATGCCAGGAGGCCTCCACTCGGCTCAGCTCTCAAGGGCAGGAGTAGGCCCTCATCTACCTGCTCTGGGGCCATGCTGGGCCATGCTGTGCAGACAGCATGGGCGGTGACCCGCAGGCCTGAGCTGGATTCCAGGCTCAGGCGCCCGGTACCGGCTGTGAACCTCCACCAAGGCATGGCCCCTCTGCGGACCTCAGCATGCCCGTCTGTAAAATGGATCTGTAACAGGGCGGCTCAGTGACAGAGTGCATGGCACACATCCTATCTCCCTGTGAACCTGGGATGGACTCTTCCGTGTTTTCTCACCAAGCTAGAGCCTGTCCTGGGACACCCCTCCCAGGCCTGCACAGTCCACACGACGTTGCAGACACCAGCCGCGTCGTGGCCAGCTGGGCTTATGAGGCTGCGCTCCCCTTCCGGGCTGCCAGGCTGTACGAGTTTCCAGATGGGATGACTGAGGCCCTAAAGACTGTGCCCAGCCGCAGGCCCCCAGCAGCTGGTCCTTGTACACCCCAGCTCCTGTGCCCGCTCCTGGCACCGCAGGCCCCCAGCACCTGCCCCGCCCTGGGAAGGCTATGGGGTGGAGCTGCCAGGGCCTGGGATGAGAAGGGGAGAGGTGGGCCCTGGCATCTTGAGCTACGCGCGTCCCTCTGGGGGAAGGCGGTGCATCTGGGGGTGACACCAACTCAGGGTCGGGGGTGACACAACTCAGGGTCAGGGCTAACAGGATTGCCTGGGGCCTCCTTGGCACTTGGAGGGGCATATGGGGCAGTGAGGCTGGCTGGCCTGTGGAGGAGTCAAGGCCACGTGGGGTCAGCACCAGGTGGGACTCGCTCTCTGCCAGGCTCTGCCGACACTCACCCAGGACTGGGCTCACCCCGGGACTGTAGCTCGAGGTGAGGCTGGGGAGGCCTTCTGGCTGTGGGACCTGCCCACAGCCGCTCCCTTTCCATGAGATGGTGAGGGAGCGTCCAGGACAGCCCAGCTTTTCCACGCCTTGTCCAAGCCCACGCAGCCAAGCGTGTCTGGGGGCAGGGCTGGAGGAGGGCTTGCAGGAGGCAAGGGACATGGCGGCGTCTTCCTAGGTCTGCCATGAAGGCGCCAGGATGGGAAGATTGTTTTGTAGGTTTGCCCCTTTTTAAAAAAATTTTCTCTTGGGAGCCCAGAATGTTTGCCAGGAATGAGACCACAGAGGGCCAGGTTGGGCCATGTCTGTCCCCAGATCCAGAAGCCCCAGCCAGCTTCCTCCCCCTGCTGGAAGCACTTCCTGCACCCCCCTGGCTAAAATTCCCCCACCCAGCTCTTAACCTCTTGTTGAGGGCGGTGGGGTGCCCGTCCCACTTTACAGATGGGGAAACTGAGGCTTTGTGGTGAGAAACTTGTCTGAGGCCACTCCACAGTCAGGAACACAGCCTGAGTCCAGCCTCCGGCCTCCTGGCTCCCATGGGCTCAAAGCCTCTGCTCAGGCTGGGGCCAGGCCTCGAGGCTGCCTGGGCCCAGCTCCCTGCTCTGCCTACAAGGCTGTGCAGGAAGGACGCCAGGAGGGGACTGCAGAGCAGTGACCGACCTTGTGTTGCCAGCCAGCTGGGCCCGGGCAGCAGGAAGCGGCAAGTCCCGTGGGCGGGCGACCGGCATTTGCGCGGTCAGCAGAGCGGAGGCATCCCCACCAGGAGGCCGGGTGGCCTGGGGGCGGGAGACTGGCTACAGCTCCCCTCCCTCCCGCACTGGCGCAACTGCTGGGTGGGATGGACGGCCTGGCCAGAGGCCTTGGGGGTGGTGAGGAGACTGAGGTCTGTAGGCGGAAGGAGCTTGCCAAGGTCCACAGCGAGGTGGATGCCCGCTGGGCCCAGGGCAGCCCCCGATCCAGGGCTTTCGCTGTGCCTCTGCTCACCCGTGCCGCTGTGAGTGGGCAGTCACTCAACCTGGGCCCTCTCCTGGAGCTGGGAGGTGTCTCCTGGTGGCACAAATTTGGGGTCATCCTGGGGCTCATGTATGTGTTCTCCCACCCACTCACTGTGACAGGGGTAAATTATGGATTCTCTCTGTGTCTCAGTTTTCCCATCATGAATGATAGGAAGTAATGCTAGCCTTGCAGAGGAAGGGCAGAGGTGAGGTGGCTCCTGGTGGCTCCATCCCCCCTCCATCCCTCCCTAGGCCCTGTGCTGTAGCTTTAGGGCACGAAGGCACATGTGGGAGGGTCGAAAGAGCTTCCTGGCAGGAGCACCAGCTGGGCACAGGCTGCTGGAGGCTGCAGAGGGCAGTCTTGGGGGGCACCAAATCTGAACCCCCCCTCACCCCAAAGATTCAGTCATTGCTGTTGAGGCTCTGCACCGCCTTCCTGCTCCCCACGCCTTTAGAAAGGGCTCGGGGGCCAGACGGGAGGCTGAGGAATGGCCCGAGTAACCTTTCTCTTATGCTCCGGGCCCACTTCCCTTCCCATGGGGTTTGCATAATCTTCCTGGGAAGGAGGAAGGTTAGAGAGGCGGGACCAAGGTCAGCAGGAAAGAGAGAGCCTGAGAGAGCTACACCCTCCACTCACAGGGGGCAGCCACGCACAGCGTGGTGAGCGAGTGGGCAGGCAGGCCAGGGCCCCCGGGAGCCACGCCAGGCTGCCTGGGCAAAGGGGTACCGCCAAAAGCCCCAGGTGGACTGCCAGCCCCTCCCTGCTCAGGCTTGGGTGGAGACGGAGGTACTTTGTTCCCCAAGCTGGGCCACTGCCCCTGCAGGTGGTCACGCTGGTGAGTGGCAGGCAGACAGGTGGACGGAGCAGGTGCCTGGGAGGGTGCCAGGGCCTGTGTCTGTGGCCCAAAGTCCTCCTGCCCTCGCTGGTAGCAGGCTGAGCTGCCTCCTCTGAGAGAGCCCACCCCCATGCCCAGAGCCCACGTCTCCCCAGGGGCTCACTCTGACCCTCTGCTCTTTCTCTTCCAGCTGCTGCTGGTGGCCACAGGCTGGCACCAGGGCCCTGGACTTTAGAAGCCGTTGCTGCCCTCTCTGTCACCTGAAGCGGGGCCCTCTCCCGTCCCACCCTTGCCCCGCCTCCCTGCCCCCACCGGGCCGGCCCTGCCCGCCGCCGGACCCTGGCATGTCAAGGTCTGGTCCGCGCCTGCCTGCCCAGCCCGCGGAACCCCGGCGGCCCCGCGAGCTAGGATGAGGGGCCAGGCCGCCGCCCCGGGCCCCGTCTGGATCCTCGCCCCGCTGCTGCTGCTACTGCTGCTGCTGGGACGCCGCGCGCGGGCGGCCGCCGGAGTAGACGCAGGGCCCGGGCCCGAGCCGTGCGCCACGCTAGTGCAGGGAAAGTTCTTCGGCTACTTCTCGGCGGCCGCCGTGTTCCCGGCCAACGCCTCGCGCTGCTCCTGGACGCTGCGCAACCCGGACCCGCGGCGCTACACTCTCTACATGAAGGTGGCCAAGGCGCCAGTGCCCTGCAGCGGCCCCGGCCGCGTCCGCACCTACCAGTTCGACTCCTTTCTCGAGTCCACGCGCACCTACCTGGGCGTGGAGAGCTTCGACGAGGTGCTGCGGCTCTGCGACCCCTCCGCACCCCTGGCCTTCCTGCAGGCCAGCAAGCAGTTCCTGCAGATGCGGCGCCAGCAGCCGCCCCAGGACGACGAACTGCGGCCCCGGGCCGGGCCGCCAGGCCCCAGCGACGACTTCTCCGTGGAGTACCTGGTGGTGGGGAACCGCAACCCCAGCCGTGCCGCCTGCCAGATGCTGTGCCGCTGGCTGGACGCGTGTCTGGCCGGTAGCCGCAGCTCGCACCCCTGCGGGATCATGCAGACCCCCTGCGCCTGCCTGGGCGGTGAGACGGGCGGCCCTGCCACGGGACCCCTGGCCCCTCGCGGGGATGTCTGCTTGAGAGATGCGGCGGCTGGTGGCCCTGAAAACTGCCTCACCAGCCTGACCCAGGACCGGGGCGGGCACGGCGTCACAGGTGAGTGACTGGCGGGGAAACCTTTGGACAGGGGAGGTGGGCAGATAGGGGGAGGTGGGCAGACATGAGAGGCGGGCGGATGTGGGGAAGTGGGCGGACAGAGGAGGTGGGCGGACAGGCGGAGGTGGGTGGGCAGGGGCGGTGGGCCAGGGTCTTCTTCCTCAGGGCTGCCCTGCTAGCACCGCTGTCTGGGAAGCGTGCACCCTGGCACCCTCCCAGGCGCCTGCTCCATCCACCTGTGCACGGAGTAAGAGTGAAGGTCACTGCAGGTGTGCAGGGCCAGCCCGGGCACACGGCGGGTGCTTGTTGAGTGTTGAAGGCCTAATTCCCTCCAGGATGGGAAAGGGTCATCCTCCCGGCTGGGAGAGGGCCCGCCCTTTCTCTCCGGCAGGACAACTTTAATGGGCCAGAGGCTGCAGCGGCCGGGGGCTGGGGCTGCAGGAGCCTCTGGGGATGGATGATGGTCCTGGGGACTCGGGCTGCGTGGAAAGGTCGGCAGGTGGGCTCTGTGAGACGTGGTCAGGAGATGAGGTTTCGGGTTGAGTATGCTCTGGGTGGATGAATCACATCTGCCACGCGCTCTAGGTGCCGGGGCCGGGGCTGCAACAGTGAAGATCCTCCAGAGCCCTGCTCTCAGGCAGCTGCGTACGGCAGAGAGGAAGGCCCTAAGCAAGAAGACACGAGCAGCCGGGCCTCGGGCAGCGATGAGAGCCTTGCACAAGAACCGGGCAGGGCTAGCCCCTCATGGCAGGGTTGCCATTGTACCTGGAGGTCAGGGAGGCTGCGAGGACCAGGGACCTTGCTCAAAGCTCTGGGAGAGGTGGGGGAACCTCATGCCAGGAACAGAGAACGGCAAGTGCAGAGGCCTGGGCGGCTTTGTGCCCGGAGAGCACAGAGGGGCAGGGGCCAGTCCTGTGGGGCTGCCAGCCTCTGGGACACTGGCTTTTCCTGCTAATGAGACAGGAGCATGCATAGGAGCAGGGTCCTCGGGGTAGAGCCCTGTGGGGGCCCAGTGGGCCTCAGTGCAGGAGATGGGTCCCATACACACCTAGGGCATGGAGACCCCTTGCTGACGGGTGACATGCAAGAAAGAAAAGGAAGCCCAGGGTTTTGGTGTTAGCATCTGGGAAGATTGGGGGATTGGAGGGGTTTCAGTTTGCAATGCCAGGCAGGGGCTGACTGCATACATCAGGTGTCTGGGGGTGAGGCCGGGCTGTGTGCTCGAGGCTGGAGGCCATCTTGGGGCAATGGGACCCTTAGGGGTATCCAGCAGCCTTGACTTCTCTGGGGCCAGTGAGGCCTGTGGACTCTTCCTCCGAATTTTGTGTTTGAAGTCACAAAATAGGCTGTGCAGAGCTACAAAGGAAGCCAGTTATGCTGGAGCATGGTTCTACCCACAACGCGGGGCCATGGATCCCAGATGAGAAGCCTCTGTGAGGCCATGAGTGGGGCTAGAGAGGGGCCAGGGGAAGGAGAGACAGGCGTGAGGCTCGGCCCACCCCTCCAGTGGCCCGAGGAGGAGGGAGGCAGCGCCCCTGGGCAGTGGGGGGCCAGGAAGCCAAGTGGTCATGCTGTGTCAGGACAGGTGGGCACATCAGCTGGGTCAGGTGCCGCCAGCGGCTGGGTGGGAGGGACTGAGGACCAAGCCCCCACCAGGCAGAGTGGAGGTCACTGTGGCCTTGGCGAGGGCGGCTTCTGTGGTGTGGCAGGGATGAGCATCTGAGGGGGACTGGGGAGAGAACGAAGTAGAGTATGGACGGCTCTTTCAGGGAGTAGAGATGGGGGGTGGACGGTTTGGGAGGTGGGAGGCTGCAGGAGGACTGGGCCCAGTGTTCACAGGCACACCTGGCCGTGCATCTTGGTCTGCCAGTCCTGGTCACTTCACCCCTCGGAGCCTTGGTTCCTTCCTTGGCAGAATACCAACTCCTTTGCCGAGTGTTTCCCTCCAACTGATGGGTCTCAGGAGCCCGGCCCAAGATTACACCCACTACTGAAGAGCTGGTCGTTAGCAGCATCAGGGGGCAGCAGCTCTGCCATTTCTAACAGTGCTCGGAGCAGCGTGGAGCTTGTTGGAAAGAGCTGGCGGGACAGACGCGTGTGACGCGTGGAGAGGCTGGGGCACCGTGTGACGTGGGTGTCGGAGGAAGCGCCGAGCTTCACTCCTCACTGGGCACCTACTGAGTGCAGCCACCCTATGGTGTAAGGTGGTCGGACCTCCCGTGGGAGATCCCACGTTATCTTGGGAACCCAAGGGCCTTAGCAGGGCTTTGGGCAGAAGAGCTAGATGGTTGGGCTGTGAGTGCAGAAGAGATGTCAGCCCTGAGGGGAAGCCTGGGAGGGGCTGGCAGCCGGTGCTGGCATTCAGGAGGGGACTGCTACTGGCCTGGTCAGGACGCAGCAGCAGCAGCAGCGGGAGGGAAGAGGAGGGCCTTGGGGTGCAGCTGATGATCGACTTACTGATGAAAGGATGTGGACATGGGCAGGGAACCCCTCCCAGGTGTCCCACCAGAAACGAGGATGTCAGCTGAGTTGAGGAAGTGGGGCTGGGGGTTGCAGGGGAGAAGAAGATCTGGAGGTCAGAGTGGGACTTGAGTGTGAGCTGCCTGTGAGGCAGCCAGCTGGCTGTGTCATGTGAACAGGCAGCTCTGACACCTGGAGCACCAGGACAGGGCCAGGATGGGGCAATGGATGCTTGAAAATAGCTTCTGAGCCACTTTTGCAAAGCCCCAGGGCCTGGGTTCAAATCCCAGCCTGACCCGGCTTGCCATGTGTCTCTGGGCCAATTCCACCAGCTCTCTCAACCCCTCAGGCCCCTCATCTTTAAAACAGGAAGAGTAAAAATATCTTGTTTCCTAGATTGCCCTGATGAATGAGAACTGGGGTGAAGTGTTTCTAAGCAGAAGCGATGTTGACGATGAAATATCAATATCCTCGCGTATTCTTAGGCAGGGAGACTCTAGAGGGCTCAGGGAGCAGAGACAGACTGGAGGCAGGGATATTCGAGCAGCTTGAGGTGTGCACGGAGATTCTGAGAAAGGGAATGTTTGGAAGTGGTGTTCAGAAGGAGGTGGGAGGATATGTGTTCACACATGCATTCATGCAAGTATGTTGTGTGTGCATGTGTGTTCATGCATGTGTGTGTGCAAGTGTGGCCTGTGCGCATTCGCATGCATGGCATACGTGTGTGCATATGTGCTCATGCTTATATGTGGTGTGTGTGCCCCCATGTAAGTGTGGGTGCATGTATGTGTGTGTGTGTGCATGTGTGCAGTACATTATGCACGTGCTTGTGTGTGCCACATGCATGCATGGTGTGAATGTACGTATCAAGGCTGGGCTCTGTGCAGCAATTTTGACAGAACACAGGTAAAGGCTGTGGGGCAGGGGCCGCTGGTCTTGTGGAAAGACGGCCAGGGGACATATTGACTCGGCTGCTGGCAGCATGAAGCAGGGAGCTCGTCATCTTGTTCAGGATGGGGTGGAATGTGGTCACCCGGGCCCAGAGACAGTTCAGACTCTAGTGCCCATGCTCTGTGCCCAGAAGGCCCTGATGCTTCCAGGACCACAGGAGCAAAAGTGATCTCGGTAGTAATAGTCATTTATTGAGTGTTTACTTTGTGCCAGAGGCACCCGCACGGGAGATAGGCTCCTGTGGAGGCACGCTCTGCCTCAGGGCCTTCGCACAGCTGTTCCCTCTGCCAGGAACAGTCTTCCCTAGAGACCCGCGGGGCTCCCGCCTTCCAGTCCTCACGCAGATGTGACCTTTCATTGCAGGCTACCCTGACCGTCCTGTTTAAAATGGCAGCAGCTCTGGCCCCACTCTCTGACCCTTTATCCTGCCTCTGTCTCTGCACGCATGTGTCACCTCTCAACACGCTGCGTAATTTCCCATATTTGCTATGTCCACTTCTGATTGTCCAGACCAGGAACCGTAAGCAGCACAAAGCAGGCATTGCCAGTTCCCTGACGTGCCCCCCAGCGCGTAGAACGGTACCTGGGAGCAGCAGGCACTCAGTCCACGTTGGAGAAAACCAGGCATAGACATGTTAAGGCAGCAGCCAGGGCCACACAGCTTGTAAGTGGCAGGCTGATGGCAGAGCCCCTTGACACTGCCATCAGGTGGTAACACTAGGGCGTCTGCAGTGAGCTCTGCTCAGAGCTGTGCGTGTGTGCGTGTGTGTGCATGCATGTGTGTGAGTGCATGTGTGCACATGTGCATGTGTGTGAATGTGTGTGTGCACGTGTGAATGTGTGTATGTGTGTGAATGTGAATGTGTGTGTGCATGCATGCATGTGTGTGAATGTGTGTGCACATGTGCATGTGTGGAATGTGTGTGTGCATGTGCATGTGTGTGAATGTGTGAGTGCGTGTGTGCATGGGCGTGTGTGAATATGCACGTGCATGTGTGTGCATATGTGTGAATGTGGTAATGTGTATGTGCACGTGCATGTGTGTGCATATGTGTGAATGTGGTAATGTGTATGTGCACATGCATGTGTGTAAATGTGTGCATGCATGTGTGACTGTGTGTGCACGCATGCATGTGTGTAAATGTGTGTGTATGTGCACGTGTGTGAATGTGCACATGCATGTGTGTGAATGTGTACGTGTGTGAATGTGTGTATGTGCACGTGCATGTGTGTGAATGAGTGTGTGTGCATGTGTGAATGTGTATATGCATGTGCGTGTGTGAATGTGAGTGCATGTGTGTACACGTGCATGTGTGTGAATGTATGCATGCATGTGTGTGAATGAGTGTGTGTGCATGTGTGTGAATGTGTGTGTATATGCATGTGCGTGTGTGAATGTGAGTGCGTGTGTGTGCACGTGCATGTGTGTGAATGTGCACATGCCTGTGTGTGAATGTGAGTGCGTGCACATGCATGTGTGTGAATGTGTGAGTGCGTGTGTGAATGTATGTGAGTGTGTACGTGTCTGTGCATGCACGTGCGTGTGTGGGGGGGATGGGGTGGCATGAGGACCAGAGAGGCAGGTGACCATTCAGAAGACACACAGCTGAGTGGAGGCAGAGTTGACCCCCAGATCCTGCCAGCTGACACCTGTGCCCAGGGAGCTTTGTGCCCTCGCCGTGGGCCCGGGGACACTGGGACGGGCTTGTCCATCCGTCGCTGTCCCTAGCAGGCAACACACAGCCAAGTGCGGGAGCAAGCAGGCAGCCCAGGCCAGCTCGTGGCCCATTTTCAGCCCTGCCCCCCGCACAGCCTGTCCAAGTGCCACATGGCCACGTCACGCGTCAGACTCTGCAAACACTCCTCAGGCCAAGCAACTGTTCCCCTCCACCTCGCGCTGCCCCACGCCCCACCGCCCCCCAGGCTGTCAGGCCCCTCTCCCGCCGGCTCTGTCTGGCCCTCATCGCTACCTCGCCACTGCCTCCCTTTGCATTTTTCCGCCTAGGGTGAGATGGGGCCCTTTCTCTCAAGGGTTGTTTTAAATATTCATGTTTTAATTAAAGAATTTTATTGCACAAGCGACATGGAAGATCATGAAAAAGCAGCGTCCTGGGGCCTGGGAGCAAGTGTGTGTGTCCCTGTATGTCCTCGTGTGCGTGTGTGTCCCTATGTGTCCCTGTGTGGTGTGTGTGGAGCCGCTTTTTGCACAAGGAGGGACAGGGGAGCCACTCTTTTTGCACAAGGGCCAATTTAGTGTGTGTGTCCCTCTGTGATGTGTGTCCCTGTGTGTGTGTGTCCCTGCGCCCCTGTGTGTGGTGTGTGTGCCTGTGTGTCCTCGTGTGTGTGTCCCTGTATGTGTCCTCCGTGTGCCCACACGGAGTGGCTATGGGAGGCTGGGCTGGAACTGGGTGTGGAGTGTGAACCCACACATTCCATTGGGCTCCTGGATCCCGCAGGGGTGTGGGAAGCTTACTGCTGGCCGAGGGGCTGTGACCGGCCACGGAGATGGGGTGACCTCCCCGTCCCTGCCCTGCCTCCAGGGAGAGTCAGCCCAGGCCCACCTGCCCAGTGACCCCACGCTCACTCTCGAGGCTGTTGGAGACACAGTCAGGCTCAGCCCCAACCCCAGGAGCCCGGGAAGTCCTGGGAAGAGGCATCTGGAGGCCTCCCTGGGGTGTGCAGGGGCAGAGGGAGCGGCAAAGCCTTGGCTGGGATTTGGAGGGGAGTCAGGACTGGAGTGGAGTTTGGGGCTCCAGGTAGTCTCACGGTGACAGGGAGCGCCGAGGGGCTTGGGAAGGTGCCAAGGTCTCCACTGTCAGGGGTTTCTGGCTTGGACAGGGGAGCCACTCTTTTTGCACAAGGGCCAATTTAGAAAAATCTAGAAAACAAGAAGGCTTCAGTCCCCATCACAGACAACACCCATTTCAGATGGGGATGGCAGGGTGGGGCCCCATGGGAATGATATGCTGGGCCCACCATGCCGTCAGCCCTTCACCTCCTCTGCTCAGAGCCAGAATGCACCCCACGCCTGCCCGGCTGCGAGAGAGGCTGAGAGTCAGGGCGCTGTGGTTTGGTTCCACTCCCCAGAAAGATGGGGAGAAAGGATGTGGAGCTGGCAGCAGACAGCCGGGGTCAGGGCCTGGGCGGTGGGCAGAGACTTGTCCAAGGTCTCCAGGATGGGCCCTGGGCTTTCAGGCTTGTAAACAGGGCACCATTCTCAGGCCAAGGAGCACCTGCCTGCTCAAGAAAAGGAAGCACCAAGACTCGGCCAGCTCAGGGAGCCTCAATTTCCCTCCTGAAAGTTGGAGACGGGACAGTACCTGCTTGCAGGGCCTGCGTGAGGGTTTAAGGAGAGAGAGCCTTGACAGGTTTAGGGGAGCCCCACTGCTGCACGAGGCTCCTCGCTCTTCTCAGCTCACCGGGGAAGTGGCCTGCCAGATGGTGGGCTCAGCTTCTCAGCCCCATCCTGAGATCTGCTGGTGCCTGCCTCTGTGGCGGGAGGAAGGGGGGCCAGCCACTTGGGCCCCGCCAGTAGGAGCTGCTGGCAGCAGGTGGGCTAAGTCAGGCCACAGGGAGCCCCATCCACCCTCCGGGGCCCTCCCTTCACATCTGTGCAGGGGGCCCTGGTCCAGATCTCAGAGGAGTCTGGGTGCCCCAGGACAGACCCTAACTCGGAGCCTGGGCTGGAGTCGTCCCTGGGGCACGCTGTGGGTGCCTGGGACCTGGTGGCAGGGCAGGGCGGGAATGGCAGAACTGACCCTCCAGCCCCGGTGCTGCCGGACCTGCTGGACTCGGGAGACCTCTGCTGGCAACAGATAGAAATGCACAGCTCTCCTCCAGAGAACAGCCCGGAAGCTGAGGAGGCCCAGCTGGAGGGAGGGATGCCCCCTGCGCCCCCCTGCACCCCCATCCCAGCCAACTCGGGGCGCGGGCTGTGGGGAGCTCACAGCCTCCAGTCTGGGGCGCCAGGGTGGGAAGGACACCGGGAGGCCTCTCACCAAGCACCCTCTCCCCTGGGTGGCCAGGCTGCCTGGGGCCGTTAATTGGCTCTATTCATCCCCTTAATGAGATGGAAATGAGGCTTCCAGACAGAGCTGGCATTGAGTGGGGGAAGAAAGGCGGCTTCTTTCCGGGCCTGGAGGGGCAGCCCACCCCCCAGCCTGCTTGCTGCTCCTCTGCTGCCCCTCACTGCCCACCCAGCTCAGACACACTGTGGCCACCCAGCAAAGGGTGGCTTGAACACCTCTGCACCCTGCACTGCGGCTCCCAGGGGCTCAGCCCGGCATTGACGAATTCACCGGACAAACATTTACTGAGTGTCAGCTATGTGAGGGGACACACATCAAAAACAAAACAAGAATAAAAATAGCAGCTACCATTTTCTCAGCGTTCATTAGTAGCAGGAGTGTGACCAAGATGGGGGATCAGTCTGTGGCTGGGATCAGGGCTCAGTATGTGACAGGATCAGGAATTCTGTGCCCAGGATCAGAGGTCAGTCTGTGATAAGGATCAAGGCTCAATATGTGACCAGGGTCAGGAATCAGTGTGTGACCAGAATAGAGACTCAGTATGCGTCCAGGGTCAGCTTGTGACCTGCATCAGGGCTCAGCACAGGTCCAAAGTCAGGGTTCAGTATGTGACCAGGGTCGGGCTTGGTTTGTGGGGGCAGGGTGATCCATCCTCTGGGCCAGTGTCCCGCCCCTCCGCAGCCTCTCCTGATGTGCCCCCACCCTTTCTCCCCCTACCACATCCTCACCACCTGGGTCACCAAGGTAACCAGCCCTGAAATGAGTGGGTGTTTTGGCAGCTGAGGCCTAACCTGGGTCTATCCTGAAAGGCTGCGCGCTGTAGCAGTTGCCATGGGAACCGAGTGGCATCCTCCGATGAGCCTGGCTTGGACACCCTCTCTCTCCCGCCCACTGCCAGTTTCCACGTCACTCAGGCTTCCGCATGGGGGCTGGGCTGGGACGGCGAGGGGAGTGCCGCAGGACGTGCCACCCTGACCCATTGCCAGGCCTGCCTCTCAGGACCCCGTCTGTGCCTTTGCCTCAGAATCGGGGGGTGGGATGCCTTCAGCAGGTGAGACCACTGAGGCCCGGAGCACCTGGGCCCCAGACAGTCCTAGCAGGAGGCCTTAGTCTGGGGGATGGGGGCATTTGCAATCTGACCACCAGTTCAAGTCCAGGTTCCTCTCCTTGTCCTGAGTTAGGGCATGTGACAGGGCAGCCACGAAAGGCCTGTCACCTGTTCCTGTGCTGTGGACAGGTGCCACCCTGTCCCGCCCTTGTGTCCTGGAGGCTGTGCTGGGTCCTACACCTCCCCTGGCATGGCATGGGCCAAGCACGCTGTGGAGGAGGCAGCTCAACTGCTGTGCACCCTCAGCCAGATGCTCTCCTTTCTGGGACCTGGGGAGTGTGGCCACCCTATGGACTCCACCAGGGAGAATGAGGCCTCCCACAGCTGTGGTGGGTCAAGTCCCTCTCCTGGGTCTCATCCCTGTGCCCCTGGCACCCCCTGCTGGCCATTCCTGGCATAGGTGCGGGGAAGTGGGGCAGGGTGGGGTGCACTCTGGCTGGACACTGAGTTTGCTGAAAATCAATGTGGGGCCCCAGGAGTCAACTCTGACCCAAGTGACAATGCCACACGCCGTCCTCTCCACATCCTTTTTTGCTGTTTGACTTCCCACTGGTCAGTCCTGGGAGGTCAGCCATTATCCTCATGTTGTAAATGATGAGAGTGAGGCCAGTGGGTGGTGGGGCCACTGGGGGAACCTGGTGGCTGGAGCTCCCCTGGGGTCTCCTACAGTCCACACTCCCATTGAGGGAGGCAGGGCCCCTACTCTGAGGCTCCAAGAGGCCCTGGGGCCCTTCTGGTGGGTCGGGGTGGCCTGTGCTTGGCCTGATTGCTGCCCCTGGGGCCTCCCCTGCTGTACCTGGGATCGAGCGGCCGGATCCCCAGTGTTCCCCAGTGGCAGCATGGGGCAGTGGCCCCAGCTCCGTGGTGGGTCCCCTCATGGTGGCCGCCGGCTGCCTCCTTGCCACCGTAGCCAGGAGCAGGCACTTGGCAAGGGCTGCATGCCCTTTCCAAGTCACCCCGACCCTGCTGCACTGGGTGTGCCTGGGAGGCCGGAGCAAGAGGCCTGGACGCAGCAGCCCCTTCCCGGCCCCCTGGTGCCGCTGCCCCTCTCTGGCCCACAGATGGCAGTGGCCCTCTCCTGCTTTGTGCTCCTCCATGGCTACCCAGTGCTCCAGGACCATGGGCACTCCAAGCGGCCCAAAGTGTTTTTGGCAGCACGAGGACCCCCGGGGAGCGGAGACTCCTGGGGCGTGAGGTCTGGTTTGCTGGAACACAGGTCCGTGAAGGCCGTGGGGACTGTGGGGCAGGGATGGAGGAAGACTCACTAGAGAAGCTGAACAGAGTGGCTGGGGTCAGGGCAGGGGAATGGTGGCGAGGGGCCTGCAGGCATTTGTCCCAGGCTCCTTCCTCGGGTGGCCAGCTGGCCAGGTCCAGGGCAGGCTCAGTCAGGCTGTGCCCTGGGTTCGAGGCCCTGGTTGGACACCAGGTGTGAGGCCTTGGTCACCACTGGTATCCCTGCGTGGGGTGAGGAAGCGGCTTCAGGTCACAGCTGGGGTGTGAGATGTGGAGCCCTGATGATGAGGATGGTGACCCTCCGCTGAGCCCATGAGGAAACTGAGGCTCTGATGAACAGGGCCTGGCTAGAAACTGGATGGAGCCTGGAGAGGGCTTCCCGGTGTGCCAGGAACCAGAGCCTTGGCGGCCAGGCCCCTCTACCCTCTGCTCACCATCAGGACGCTGTGCTGTGAGGCAGCCCGCGGGTGGGCGGAGGTCGTCATCCCTTCATCATCCTGGCAGCAAACCTGCCCAGCGGCGGCTGGCACACGGGGACCCTTCAGGCTCAGATATGACCTGAGCTCTCCAGAGGGGGCCCGGGAGCTGGGTAGACACTGGACCCCCAGGTCCTCCCAGGCCAGGCCTTCCCCGGCACTGCGGCCCCTCCCCACCCGGGCCGGCCTCGGCGGGCTTAGCACCCCCATGACTTACCCCGTCCAGACCACGAGCCCCTGCCCTGCACTGATCCCCGCCCTCTGGTTTCCCCCCAGGCGGCTGGAAGCTGTGGTCCCTGTGGGGCGAATGCACGCGGGACTGCGGGGGAGGCCTCCAGACGCGGACGCGCACCTGCCTGCCCGCGCCAGGCGTGGAGGGCGGCGGCTGCGAGGGGGTGCTGGAGGAGGGTCGCCAGTGCAACCGCGAGGCCTGCGGCCGTGAGTGCGGGCGGGGCGGGGCGGAGCCGGAGCCCTGGAGAGGCGGGGCCTGTGAGGGAGGAGAGTGGGGTGGGGCCCTGGAAAGGAGGGGCCCGTGGGGGCGGGGCGGGGCCTCGAGCAGAAGGGGCTGGTGGGGGCAGGCAGGGGTAGGGCCCGGAGCAGAAGGGGCCGATGGAGGGAGGGGCTTGGGGAGGGACCAGGTAGAGGCGGGGCCTGGGTCTGGCAGACGCTGGGCGGGGCCTGCAGGAAGAGTGAATAGGGTGGGTCTGCGCTCTGAGAAGCAGGACCTAAAGTCGGGGCTGGCCCGTGGGAGTGGGGCCTAGCCGGGGGAGCAGAGGTGAGGGCCCCGAAGAGGGTGGTGCTTGGGGCTGAGTGGGACTAGTTGGGGCTTTCTTCTCGTTTGTGGATTGGGGTTTTTGGAGGGTCTGCGGAAGGCTGGCTGTAGGAGCTCTGGCCAAGCCGCCCGCCTGCCCCAGCCGGATACTGCCTCCAGAACGTATTTCTGTAATAAGGCTCTCTAATGACCCCATGCATTTTTTAGCTGCTTCCATGAAGTTAAACCACGTTGTAATGAGACTGTCATTGTTTGGGCTGTTTTTTCCTTGGCGAACTTTCCTGGGGAGAAGAGCTCCTCTCAGCAGCCTGGGGAGGGCCCCGGGGCATCCGCTGGACTGCGGGAGGGAGGCAGGGGGCTGTTGGGGTGCCAGGCAGGGGAGAGCAGCCGTCCTGCAGGTGAACGCTGGCCTGTGGGCGATGGAGGCAGCGAGAGAGGTGGCGCGGGGTATGGGAGACAGGACCCACAAGAAGGGTCCCCTGGTGACCAGATGAGGGCTGGTGCCAGGCTGGGCACTCTGGTCCCTGGCTTCCCAGCTGCCCAGTGGAGCCAGGTGGCCCAGTGCTGGTGAACTCAGAGCACTGTGGCCACAGAGAGAGAGGACGGGGGCAAAGCACCGCTCCTGTGCTGACCTGAGCCCGTCCTGCAGCCGCTGGGCGTACCAGCTCCCGGAGCCAGTCCCTGCGGTCCACAGATGCCCGGCGGCGCGAGGAGCTGGGGGACGAGCTGCAGCAGTTTGGGTTCCCAGCCCCCCAGACCGGTGAGCTGGCGGGAGGGGGGTGGGTGGGACTAGGGCTTTGGGAAAATACTGTAAGTTATCAATCGCGGCTAGTTGTGGGTAATAACTTGAATAACGTGCCATAACTAGACTAAACCCTTAGGTGCAGGGCTCTTGTCTCCTAACTGACTGGCATTAGGGGAACTGGTGTGAGGCGAAGAGACCTGTCCCTGGCCAGACCCCAGAGGCCCAGGGATGGCACAAGCCAGCCCTCAGGGCTCCCAGTCTTGCAGGGGAAATGGCCGGTTGAGATCAGCCTGGTTCGAAGGCCCGGGGGCTCTGCCCCAGCCCTGCTGCCTGCTCCCCAGCAGGGCGGCCCTCCTGCTGTGGGGTCTGGCCCCGGTCTGACTGCAGCCCCGTGGGCGGCAGGCCTGTGACGCTGTAGTGGGGCCTGCAGGTGACCCAGCAGCCGAGGAGTGGTCCCCGTGGAGCGTGTGCTCCAGCACCTGCGGCGAGGGCTGGCAGACCCGCACGCGCTTCTGCGTGTCCTCCTCCTACAGCACGCAGTGCAGCGGACCCCTGCGCGAGCAGCGGCTGTGCAACAATTCTGCGGTGTGCCCAGGTAGGTGGGACGTTGGGCTGGGGCAGCAGACGGCCAGGGCAGCGGGGGGCTGGGGCAGGGGGGGCCAGGGCAGCGGGGATGGTGGCCGCAGAGGGCAGCAGCACCTTCCATTCCTCTGCAGTGCACGGTGCCTGGGACGAGTGGTCGCCCTGGAGCCTCTGCTCCAGCACCTGTGGCCGTGGCTTTCGGGATCGCACGCGCACCTGCAGGCCCCCCCAGTTTGGGGGCAACCCCTGTGAGGGCCCTGAGAAGCAAACCAAGTTCTGCAACATTGCCCTGTGCCCTGGTAGGTGAGAGGGGGGGCATAGGGGCAGGGAGGAAGGGAAGAAAGGGGAGGTCACAGTGGGCCACTGGCCAGGCCCAGGAGCACAGCTTTGCCCACTCCAGACCCACCTCAGGGTGCTCAGAGGTTGGAATCTCAGACTGGGTTCAGGAAGCAGACTGAGGTGTGACCTTGGGGCATTTCCCACCCATGTCCCAGGCTGGGTGCCGGCTGGTGGCCATCAGGGTGTTCACACCCATGTCCCAGGCTGGGTGTGGGGTGGTGACCCCCAGGGTTTTCTCACCCATGTCCCAAGCTGGATGTTCATGCCATGTCACAGGGTGGGTGTGGGGTAGTGGCCACCGGGGTGTTCACACCCATGTCACAGGCTGGGTGTGGGGTGGTGGCCCCCAGGGTGTTCTCACCTATGTCCCAGGCTGGGTGTGGGGTGGTAGCACCCAGGGTGCTCACACCCACATTCCAAGCCAGGCATTGGGGTGCCGGGTGTTCACGCCCACTTTGTGTCCCCTTCCTCCCCCGGGCCGGGCAGTGGATGGAAACTGGAATGAGTGGTCGAGCTGGAGCGCCTGCTCCGCCAGCTGCTCCCAGGGCCGACAGCAGCGCACGCGTGAATGCAACGGGCCTTCCTACGGGGGCGCTGAGTGCCAGGGCCACTGGGTGGAGACCCGAGACTGCTTCCTGCAGCAGTGCCCAGGTCAGGGGTGCGCCGGGCAGGGGTTGTGGGGCACCTAACAAGCAGGAGCCTCTAGGAAGGGGACAGGCCCCACAGCGGGTGGGAGTAACCATGGGCCCTGGCATGTGACTGAGGAGGGAGTGGGGTGCACAGTGGGGTCTGGGGTGGCTGTGGGGGAAACGGGGCATGGGGTGGCTGCAGGATGAGTGAGGTGCACTGTGGGGTGTGGGGTGGCCATGAGGAGAGTGGGGCATGGGGTGGCCGTGGGGAGAGGAGTGGGGTGCACAGTGGGACTTGGGGTGTCCATGGGGAAGTGGAGAGTGGGGTGGCCGTGGGGTAGCGGGGTGCACAGTGGGACTTGGGGTGTCTGTGGGGGAAGTGGAGTGTGGGTGGCCATGGGGTAGTGGGGTACACAGTGGGAATTGGGGTGTCCATGGGGAAGTGTAGTGTGGGTGGCCATGGGGTAGCGGGGTGCACAGTGGGACTTGGGGTGTCTGTGGGGGAAGTGGAGTGTGGGGTGGCCTGGAGTAGTGGGGTGCACAGTGGGACTTGGTGTGTCTTTGGGGGAAGTTGAGTGTGGCCATGGGGTAGCAGGTTGCACAGTGGGACTTGGGGTGTCTGTGGGGAAGTGGAGTGTGGGGTGACTGTGGAGTAGCAGGGTGCACAGTGGGACTTGGGGTATCCATGGGGAAGTGGAGTGTGGGGTGGCCGTGGGGTAGTGGGGTGCACAGTGGGACTTGGGGTGTCCATGGGGAAGTGGAATGTGGGGTGGCCGAGAGGTAGCGGGGTACACAGTGGGACTTAGGGTGTCCATGGGGAAATGGAGTGTGGGGTGGCCGTGGGGGAAGTGGAGTGTGGAGTGACTGTGGAGTAGCGGGGTGCACAGTGGGACTTGGGGTGTCTGTGGGGAAGTGGAGTGTGGGTGCACAGTGGGACTTGGGGTGTCATGGGGAAGCGGAGTGTGGGGTGGCCGTGGGGTAGTGGGGTGACAGTGAGGTGTGGAGGGTAGTGGGGTGGCCGTGGGGTAGTGGGGTGACAGTGAGGTGTGGAGGGTGGTGGGGTGGCCGTGGGGTAGTGGGGTGACAGTGAGGTGTGGAGGGTGGTGGGGTGGCCGTGGGGTAGTGGGGTGACAGTGAGGTGTGGAGGGTGGGGGAGTGGCCGTGGAGTAGTGGGGTGACAGTGAGGTGTGGAGGGTGGGGGGTTGTCTGTGGAGTAGTGGGGTGACAGTGAGGTGTGGGGGAGGTGGCCGTGGGGTAGTGGGGTGACAGTGAGGTGTGGAGGGTGGGGGGGTGGCCGTGGGGTAGTGGGGTGACAGTGAGGTGTGGAGGGTGGTGGGGTGGCCGTGGGGTAGTGGGGTGACAGTGAGGTGTGGAGGGTGGTGCAGTGGGCTGCATGTGGGGTATTTGCTTTATTTTGTATCAGGCTGATGAGTGGTTTCTCCTCTCCTGGTCTGAATTTCCCTTCTTCTGACCTCCTGCCCCACATCCCTCCCTCGGTCCCTATGTTTCACTGCCACATGGCTCTGTGTGGGTCCGTCTTTGTGTCCTCATGTCACTGTGGCTCCTGGACCCCGCCCTCCTTGTCGCCTGTGGCCTGTGTCTGGCCTCGCGCCGCAGTGGATGGCAAGTGGCAGGCCTGGGCGTCATGGGGCAGTTGCAGCGTCACGTGTGGGGCTGGCAGCCAGCGACGGGAGCGTGTCTGCTCCGGGCCCTTCTTCGGGGGAGCAGCCTGCCAGGGCCCCCAGGATGAGTACCGGCAGTGCGGCACCCAGCGGTGTCCCGGTGAGGCCCCTCCCCCCTGGGCTGGGCTCTGGGGAGGGCTGATGGCGATCGGGCGGGCTCGGGCTCAGCTGTCACCCACGTGGTGTGTTGGGGGCTCCCGTCCCATCCTCATAATGATGCCTGCTCCAGGCACCTTGCACCTTCCAGAGCCAGATGCCGGCTCTCAGTACCCCTTCCTGAACCCCTGTCCCGGGCCCCTTGGCAGAGCCCCATGAGATCTGTGACGAGGACAACTTTGGTGCTGTGATCTGGAAGGAGACCCCAGCGGGAGAGGTGGCTGCTGTCCGGTGTCCCCGCAACGCCACAGGTGAGGGCTGGAGAGCATGTGGTGTATGGGGGCTCCCATCCTGTCCTCACGGTGATGCCCACGCTGAGGTGCTGTCAGCACTGGGAGGCGGCCCAGACACGGAGCCCAGACAGCCTGCGTGCGCTGGCGCAGGGTGGTGGGGCCGCGAGCCCAAGGCACCGAGTGAGAACTCTGTGGCAGCCGCTGTTCTGAGCACTCGCTAGGGGCTGGCACCCATGCTCGGCCCCTAACGCAAGATGTCCACGGAGTCTAAGCAACCCAAGAAGCCACCACCATTTACAGCTGGGAAACTGAGGCACAGGGAAGTGAATGCTCTTGCCCTGGGCTTGCAGGGACAGGAAGAGGAGGTCTCCGTTGAATGCCAGCCTCGAGGAGAAAGCAGGGCTCCATGGGGAAGGGCTCGCTGCACTAGGGGCAGGCCTCCTTCACCCCTCCTTTTTGAAGGAGTGCAGGTGCTTTATGTCCCTGACAGGCAGCAGGCGGGGAGGATGGGAGCCCAGGTTCAAACTCTGGTTCTGCCCTTGTTTGCTGTGTGACATTCAGAAACTGACTTAACCTCCCTGAGCCTCAGTGTTCTCATCTGTAGGATGAGGGCAGTTGGGATTCCTCTGCTCAGAGCTGCTGTGGGGAGGTGTGGGGGACGGCGGCGGGGGCCCCGTATTGCCAGCTGCGGCTGCTGCTCCTCCCTCACTCTTCTGATTACAGAACAGGGCATGTTCTTGGTAGCAGATTGCAAATGCTGAGAAGCAAAATGAAGCATATGAATGCCGCACGGTGGCGTGCCTCCCCTGGCCTTTGGTCCTCATGTATGGCGGGATCTCCCAGTGCCACTCATTTTTGGTCCCATCTAAACCAGGTTCTGCATCCAGTCCCGCAGCTCTTGTTGGGTGTCAGGGCTGCGACAGTTCTCTGTGGCTGCCGCCACCCTGTAAACACTCAGCTGTCCCTGTTTCTCTGATGATGTCCTAGGAGTGAGCTCTGTATCACAGGGTGTGCCGTGTTTAAGGCTGTTGTCTCCTTAATGCCCAGCGGTACCCCAAGGCTGCCCCCGTGTCTCCGGGCCAGGCTGAGGCCCCCGTAGCCCTGTGGATGCAGCCAGGCAGGGGCCCAGGGTGCTGGCTCCCTCCAGGGCTCTGGGTTGGTTAGAAGGGGCTCCGAAAGAGGTCATGGCTGAACTCTGAAGCCCCTGCTCGGCCGAGATCTCCACCTCCATGCAGTGGGGTTCCTGAAGGCTTAGCTCCTGCCGGGTCCTGAGTCCTTGGGGCAGGTAGCAGCTGGAAATGTGTTGATGAAGGGAACGAGGTCCCTGCGTGGGCTCTGCTCTTCGTGTGAGGCCATGGGCGATTCCCTGTTTCTGGGGGCCACAGGGTCCCATCCAGAGGGTCTGCTGCCAGGGGCCGAGGGTGGGATTCCTGGGCCAGGCAGTGGGCGTCCACCTGAGAAGGGGGTGGTCTCCCCAGGACTCATCCTGCGACGGTGTGAGCTGGACGAGGAAGGCATCGCCTACTGGGAGCCCCCCACCTACATCCGCTGTGTTTCCATTGACTACAGAAACATCCAGATGATGGTGAGGACCAGTTCCCGGGGGTCCCCAACCCCTCCCCAATCACCCTGGCCACACAGGTTGGGACCCTGCAGAGGGTCCTAGGCGTGGGAGGTCCTGGGTGGCCGCCTGGACGTGTTCCACAGAGGTGAAGGCACCCGCCCTCTCTGTCTTCCGCAGACCCGGGAGCACCTGGCCAAGGCTCAGCGAGGGCTGCCCGGGGAGGGAGTCTCGGAGGTCATCCAGACCCTGGTGGAGATCTCTCAGGACGGGACCAGCTACAGCGGGGACCTGCTGTCCACCATCGACGTCCTGAGGAACATGACAGAGATTTTCCGGAGAGCGTACTACAGCCCTACCCCTGGGGACGTACAGGTGGGCTCCCCAAGGGGGATTTTGGAAGAGGGTGTCGGGAAGGTGTCTGAGGAGCCCTCCTCGACCTTAGAGATGGATCCCCAACCCTAGCCACAGCCCAGGCCCTAACCCATGTCATAGGTTGAACTCTGACCTTTGTCACACATTTAATCTTGGTCACACATTGAGCCCTGACCCTGGTCACACACTGAGCCCTGATCATAGGCTGAGCCCTGACCCTGATCACACACAGATCTCTGGTCATAAGCTGAGCCCTGATCCTGGTCACATGCTGAGCCCTGGTCACACACTGAGCCCTGACCTTGGTCACACACTGAGCCCTGATCGTAGGCTGAGCCCTGACCCTGGTCACATGCTGAGCTCTGGTCAGAAGCTGAGCCCTGATCCTGGTCACACACTGAGCCCTGGTCACATGCTTGAGCCCTGAACCTGGTCACACACTGAGCCCTGACCCTGGTCACATGCTGAGCCCTAATCCTGGTCATGCACTGAGCCCCGACCCTGGTCACACACCATGTCCTGATCCTGGTCACACTCTGAGTCCTGACCCTTGTCACAAACTGAGCCCCGATCCTGGTCATACACTGAGCCCTGACCCTGGTCACACTGAGCCCTGACCCTGGTCACATACTGAGCCCTGATCCTGGTCACACGCTGAGCCCTGACCCTGGTCACACTGAGCCCTGATCCTGGTTACACACAGAACTCTGACACTGATCACCCACTGAACCTTGACCTTGGTCACCTGCTGAACCCTGACCTTGGTCACATGCTGAACCCTGATCCTGGTCACACTGAGCCCTGACCATGGTCACACTGAGCCCTGACCCTGGTCACACACTGAGCCCTGATCTTGGTCACACACTGAGCCCTGACACTGGTCACATGCTGAACCCTGACCCTGGTCACATGCTGAGTCCTGA
The DNA here is from genome assembly GCF_028878055.3 of Symphalangus syndactylus. Lineage (NCBI taxonomy): Eukaryota > Metazoa > Chordata > Mammalia > Primates > Hylobatidae > Symphalangus > Symphalangus syndactylus. Next base: position 141,407,028 of record NC_072429.2, read on the forward strand.
CCCTGGTCACATGCTGAGTCTCGATCCTGGTTACACAGTGAACCCTGGCCCTGATCACACACTGAGCCCTGACCCTGGTCACACACTGAGCCCTGACCCTGGTCACACTGAGCCCTGATCCTGGTCACATGCTGAGCCCTGACCCTGGTCACACTGAGCCCTGATCCTGGTCACACCCTGAGACCTGACACTGGTCACATGCTGAGTCCTGACCCTGGTCACACACTGAGCCTCAATCCTGGTTACATGTTGAATCCTGGCCCTGGTCACACACTGAACTCTGATCCTGGTCACATGCTGAGCCCTGATCCTGGTCACACGCTGAACCCTGGCCCTGGTGACACCCTGAGCCCTGATCCTGGTCACACGCTGAGCCCTGATCCTGGTCACATGCTGAGCCCTGACCCTGGTCTCGCTGAGCCCTGTCCCTGGTCACACTGAGCCCTGATCCTGGTCACACACTGAGCCCTGACACTGGTCACACGCTGAGCCCTGACCCTGGTCACACGCTGAGCCCTGACCCTGGTCACATGCTGAACCCTGACCCTGGTCACACTGAGCCCTGATCCTGGTCACACACTGAGCACTGACCCTGGTCACATGCTGAACCCTGGCCCTGGTCACACACTGAGCCCTGGCCCTGGTCACATGCTGAGCCCTGATCCTGGTCACACCCTGGGCCCTGATCCTGGTCACACCCTGAGCCCTGATCCTGGTCACACTGAGCCTTGACCCTGGGCACGCATTGAGCCCTGACCCTGGTCACATGCTGAGCCCTGACCCTGGTCACACACTGAGCCCTGACACTGGTCACATGCTGAACCCTGACCCTGGTCACATGCTGAGCCCTGACCCTGGTCACACACTGAGCCTTGATCCTGGTTACACACTGAACCCTGGCCCTGGTCACAGTGAGCTCTGACCCTGATCACACACTGAGCCCTGATCCTGGTCACATATTGAGCCCTGACCCTGGTCACACACTGAATCCTGACCCTGGTCACAGTGAACGGTGATTTTGTGCCCTGTTCTCTGTCACTGGCCCTTCTTCCTCTTCTTTCCAGAACTTTGTCCAGATCCTTAGCAACCTGCTGGCAGAGGAGAATCGGGACAAGTGGGAGGAGGCCCAGCTGGTAGGGCCTGGGGCCCCTACGGTCAGCAGCCTCAGGAGGGGTGCAGGCACAGCTGGTGCCTCCCTGGTCTCCAGTCGGCCTGGGGTGGGGTCCCACTGGGTGCTCTGGGTTTGGATCCCAGGACGGCCTCTTGCTGGTGTTGACGGCACTGAGGAAGCTCAGCATTCCCAGCCTATTTCCTCATTTGTCTAAGGACAGTCATGTATTTCCTGGGGCTCAGTGAGAAGGTTCCAGAAAACACTGAGCACATGAGGATGCCGAGGCGGCTGGGACATAGAGCCCTCCTCACGTTGGGGCAGTGGGCAGTGCTCACTCCCCCAGGCTGACCTCCAGCCAGCTGCCACTCCTAGCCCCGGGTGGCACCCGGCATGGGGGCCGTGGGTATCCAGAAACTCTCCCCCATCCTGGGCTTCCCATGGGTGGGGCACAGCAGCCCCTCTGGGCATCTGCTTTCTCATCCCCAAAGTGGGGTGCTGAGAGGTCACCAGCCCCACTTCCTCGAAATGTTAGGAAATGGCCAAGAAGAAAAGGAGGGACAGGGAAGGGAAGGAGGCAGGGGCTAAGGGACAGTGGGGCCTCCTCCCTGGGCTGCTCACCCCCCTGCCCCCCAGGCGGGCCCCAACGCAAAGGAGCTGTTCCGGCTGGTGGAGGACTTTGTGGACGTCATCGGCTTCCGCATGAAGGACCTGAGGGATGCATACCAGGTGACAGACAACCTGGGTAAGCCTGCCTGCCTGCTGCCACCCCCTGTGCCTTGCTCTGCAGCCCTGGGCCAGGCCCTTCTGCCTCAGCGTCCTCATCTGTATAAAGGGGCAGTGACCAGACAGCCTCTGTGGGCCCTCCCAGCCGATTTCTCAGATGGGTCCTGTTTTCAGTCTCCTGAGGGTTGATGATGTGACCTAGGAGGAGATCAGACACAGCCCAGGGGTTGTGGACCTGGGAGCTCCATTCCCCAGCTAGCGCTTCGCATGTACCCACCGGGGGCCAGAGCTCATTCTGCCTGTCACCCCCAGTGCCTTCCCTGTGGAGCTTTAGAGGCAGGGGCTGTGTAACCCACACCTTCCCTGCTTGTCAGTCCCAGCAGTGCCTTGCCAGAGGGGCCTGGACTCCACCCAGCTCCGTGGTGTCAGCCGAGTCTTAGTTTTCTCATTTCTAAAATGAGATGATAACGGTGCCCACCTCATGGGGAGGTAGAGACTGATGAGACAAGTGAGTGCCTGAACCCCAGGATAAAAGGTGGCTGTCATTACAAACACTCACAGCAATTCTATTTAATGACTGTTACTACAGTGCCCTCAAATACCTCTCAAAAGCCACATTTCCCAAACTTTCCCTGCCTTGATCAGAGAGTATCTCAAAGCAGACGACCCAGGAGTGGGCGCTGGCCCCAGCTGTGATCCACAGAGTACCAAGGAGGGAGAATGTCACCTCCCCTGTGGGGATGCTTCACCTCTAGTGATATGACCAGGATCAGCTGAGCTTTGTCAGCACACACACCCTGGGGCCTTGCCCAGTGCCTACACTGGTGCCCAGGATATAACTGGTGGCCAACTCCCAGAGTGCTCGGCACAGCCCACGGCCCCTGGAATGGCCCACACACGCTTCAAACCCTGAGCACTGTGGTTAACCCACATGCTTCATAACCCTGTCTCAGTCCATTTCCTGTTGCTGTCACTGAAGGGGTAATCTATAAAGATGAGAGGTTCTGGGGGCCGGAAAGTCCAAGATCAGAGCTCCAGCTCTGAGTGAGCACCCTCCTGCTGCAGCACAGCGTGGCAGAGGCAGCCCATGAGAGACAGAGCAAGTATGCCCGCTGAGGTCTCCCTTCCTGTAATGCCACTAAAGCCATCGTGGGGGCCACCCTCATGACCTCCCAAAGGCCCCACCCCCAAGTACCATGAGCAGATGAAATTGGGGATTCAATTTCCAACATGTGAACGTTTACAGGACACATTCAAGCTACAGCACACCACAGACGCCCCGTGCATCCCATATGCTCCACTCACCCGTGCTCAGCCTCACTCACTCCCAGGACCCTGCTTCTCTGCCCACGCCCCCACCCTTACATCCCTCCCTCACTCAGCTGCCAAGAACTGGACGCCAGCGAAAGCAGCTTCCCATTGCATCTCTTTATGCAAATCAGATGAAAGAAATAATCCCTCCCGACCGTCAGAGCTGTAGGTCAAAGTGACACAGAAGCTGCATGTAGACAGACTACAAAGGCTCGAACTCTGATCCCTGCAGCCAACCTTAAACCCAGAGACCTTCCATGACCGGGTTGATGACCCAGTGGTTTCACCGATAGAAATGTCCATTTCAATATTCATCTCGTCAGAAGGTGCTTGGCACTCCCGAGGTGTCCCATCCCCAGGCCTAAAACAGTCACAGTCCGAGGACATTTAAGTTAGCAACCCTAACATCCATGCGACCAGGCCTGTACTGCAGGCAGCACTCAGATGTGTCTGGTGGAAACCATAGCTTCGTGCCTATTGTACTCGAGCAAGTCCCACTAAAACATGGCCAAGACGGATCGACATTGTTATTATAATGTCTTTGGGAGGCTAACTAGCATTAACCTTTTAAATTAAAGACAGAGGTTAGGCGCAGTGGCTCATGCCTGTAATTCCAGCAATTTAGGAGGCCAAGGCAGGAGGATCGCTTGAGCCCAGGAGTTTGAGACCAGCCTGGGCAGCACAGTGAGACCCTGTCTCTACAAATGTTTTTTAAAAAATTAGCCAGGCATGGTGGTGCGCCTTTAGTCCCTGCTACTAGGGAGACTGAGGTGGGATCGCTTGAGCCCAGGAGGTCGAGGCTGCAATGAGTCGTGATCACACCACTGCACTTCAGCCTGAGCAATAGGCTGTCTCTTTAAGGAACAAAAAAAGACAAAGTTGTGATTTTTCCATAGTGAAATGCCTCAGCTAGAAACATCAACACGACTGATTGCTACTATTTCAATAATTCTGCCACTTTTCATCTTGTTCCAATGAAATATTTCAAAGTTTGCCCCTTACCCAGGCACACCTCCGCAGCCCACCCTGGTGCCCATGCCAGCCCTCCACCGCCCCTCGATGACCCTGTGTCCAGCCCCCCACCCCTTCGCCTGCTCCAGGGTGCTGCTCCAGCGTCCATCTGCCCCCATTCCCCACTGCAGCTTCCTAGCAGCCCCTTGCCCCTGCAGGCCACCTGTCCTTTGATGTTTCCTCTTGTCCGCACCCCTGGTTCTCTGCTGGTCCCTCCTGCCCCTCCCCTCACTGGGTGCCCACCCAGTCCAAATTCCCTCTGCCCTCCATTGGGGCTGCCAGTGACATCCATGGTGCAAAACCCTCTTCTCGGGCATCCATGCCGCCCACTGCATTTGGCGCTACTGATGCTCATGCCCTCTCCTCCTTTCCCTCTCCTCCTCTCCCTCTCCTCCTCTCCCTCCCCTCCTCTCCCCCCCGCCTCTTCCTGCCCCATCTTGGGCTGCATTGTTGAGGCTCCACTGGGCCTGTGAGGGCTGAGGCCACGGCCCCAGGGCCAGGTTCCCCCAGAGCGGTGGGTCCCTGTCAGCACCTGCTTCCACCCCAGCGGCACTTCCCCAAACTCTCTTCCCGTCCAGTTGCCCCAAACCTGCTGCCTCGTCCCCACGTCCAGTTGCCCCTAAACCTGCTGCCTCATCCCCATGCCCATCCACCCTGAGCTCAGGGCCCTTCCGCACCCCCAATGCCTTCCTTCCCAGAATGGGAGGGAACACTGGATCCCCTCTTTCACCGTGGCCCATGCTGCCCTTTGATGCCTGAGCCCTGAGGCAGGGCAGCCCCCATCCCCCTTCTACAGAGGGAGGAGAGGTGGCATCAGCTCACAGAGCTGGAGGGCAGCTGGGCTCCCCTGTCCCAGGAGGGAGTGGGGGGCGCTGAGGAGGTGCCTGGTCCCTGTGGATCCCTCCATGGCCACAGGACAGACCCCAGATTCTGCCTTTGACCACCTTCTGGGCCATGGAGGGTGGGAGGGGCAGGCTCCCTGCCCCTCACCGAGGCTCCAGCTCAGCAGGACCAGGCCCAGCCCGGCCTCTGCTTGGTGCTCCTTGCTGTCTCTGCTCCTGGACCTCACTGAGGTTCTGGGGACAAGGCCCACCCAGGGAGTGTGGAGCCTGCACAGGGCCCAGGGTGCAGGGAGTTGGGGTCTGTACCCTGGGGGCTGGGGCTGGGGCCGATGGCCCCCACACTCCTGCCTCTGCGCCATGGGCACCCCGCGGCATCACCCTGCACTGCCAGGCCTGCACCTCAACTCCCGCAGCTGAGGCGCCGCCACATCTGTGACTTTCCCTCCTCTCTGTCTCTCGCGCCTTCAACCCTGCACCCAGTCCTCAGCATCCATAAGCTCCCAGCCAGCGGAGCCACTGACATCAGCTTCCCCATGAAGGGCTGGCGGGCCACGGGTGACTGGGCCAAGGTGCCGGAGGACAGGGTCACTGTGTCCAAGAGTGTCTTCTCCACGGGGCTGGCAGGTGAGGGGCCCAGGGAGTGGGGGGGACCTTCATGGGGGACGTGGGCCCCAGAGGCGGATGGTCGCCACCCCCGTGGAGTCTAGCTGCTGCCTCAGAGTTGGGCGGTTCTCAAGGGGGTCCCGTTTTCCAGGAAGCCCTCCTTGCCCTCTCGGGGGCCAGGGCCTGCAGATCAACCCTGAGGCCCAAGCAGAGGGGTCAAGATGAACCACCTCGCTTCAGGGAGGGACAGGGAGTCACGTGTCAAGGACCCTGTTACCGGGAACAGAGCCATGTCCTGCCTGCCCACAGCTCTCAGGATGCCCCAGGGAATGGCCCGGACTCCCTCTTCCCACCTGGCTGTTGCCCCAGCTCCCTGGCTACAGCACTGTGTCCGTGGGTGGGTGGGCCTCACCATCCGCCAGGGCCCTGGACATGACCTTGAAGACGGGCAGCAGATGCCAGTGACAGCGGGGTCCAGGCCAGGCTGCCAAGTCCCGCCGTGGCTGTGGGGATGGCGGGCCGGGGTTGACTGCACTTTCTTCCAGAGGCCGATGAAGCATCCGTGTTTGTGGTGGGCACCGTGCTCTACAGGAACCTGGGCAGCTTCCTGGCCCTGCAGAGGTAGGCAGCGCAGGGCAGGTGGGGTGGGCAGGACCCCAGCCACAGGATGTGAAGGGGGAGGCCAGGGGGCCTGGAGGAGTGTGGATGATGGGCTGGGGGTGGAGGGTGGCGAGGGGTATGGGGCCCTCGGGGGCATCTGGGGAAGGGCCTGGAGGAGCCTGGGCTGAGAGGGCTCCCCTGACACCTGTGCCTCTGGCTCTTGCAGGAACACGACGGTCCTGAATTCCAAGGTGATCTCCGTGACTGTGAAGCCCCCGCCTCGCTCCCTGCGCACGCCCTTGGAGATCGAGTTTGCCCACATGTATAATGTGAGTGCCGTCCGCGTGCGCACTCTGATGCCTGCAGAAACGCGTGAGCGTGAATTCTGTCCCACTCCTCAGCCACTAAGCCTTTGGGGCCTCCTCACAACAGCTCTAACCTGCGAGAGCTGCTTTTATTCCTGGATTATAGGTGGGGAAACAGGCTCAGAGAGGTGCGGTGACTTGCCCAGGGTCACACAGCAAGTGAGGTGCTGAAACCCCATCTGTGCCTGACTCCCCACCTGGGCTCCAACCGCTCTGCCCTCCAGTCCCCATTGGCCTGGTTGTTCCCCTTCTGAGAGGTGGAGCCCGTCCCATGACTTCTGGCCCCCTGACGCCGGGCCACCGAGAAGCTGGGGGTGTAAGTACATCCTCTGCCGGCACCGCCAGGGCTGACGCCGGGCCTCGCCTGCAGGGCCCCTAGGATTTCAGCACAGGAGCATCCTCCCGGAACTCCCTGGCGTGAAGCCCCGGCCAGGCCACGGCTGCCATGTGAGCCCAGCCAGGTCCCAACCCTGCTCCTTGGAGCTCTCCAGAGCCCTTCTTCGGGCCTCAGAGGAGTAGAGGCCGAGATGCCCTTCTGATGGGCCGAGAACCAGGGCCCCCAAGGAACACATTGCCTGGGTTACCGCACCAGGACTGGGCAGTGCCAGGCCTCCAGCCCAGGCCAGGACTGTAGGAAGCCACGGGAGAACCCAGCCCTGTCCTTTCTAGCTGTGTGACCTTGGGAGAGTTGTTCAACCTCTCTGTGCCATGGTTCCCTCCCTTATCAAGTGGGAACAATAGGGCTGGGTGAGGACTGAGTCTCACAGCTGCTCAGAGCAGGCCACACCTGAGAGCCACCCTCAGGAGCTCTGGCCATCTCTGCTGTCACAGCCCCATCTTGGCAGTGCTAGTGTGTGGCAGGCCTGGCAAGGCTGTGTCCCAGGAACGCTAGCAGGACGTCAGAGCAGTGCAGGGTGCTTACAGAGGCCACTGTGTGCCCAGTGACCTCTGCTCTCTAGGCCCCGGGGGATGGGTCTTCCCATTACCCTACTTCATACCAGAGACGGACTTCAGCCATTGCTGCCCAGCCTGGCCACTGGACCTGGGCTCTGGGGGGGGCCAGGAGCTGCCCGATGCCACATGGGTGGTGGGGGCTTGTGCCAAGCCCAGGTGACCTTGGGCCACTGCCGTCTCCACCCTGGACTCAGTTTCCTCCTTGCAAAACGCAGTCTGTTAAGGGACCCGCAGAGGTAGCAAGCCTGGCAGCACACCTTTAGGTGGGTCCCATGGTGACCCGAGAGTGGGGGCTGGTCCTGGCTGCCAGGGGCCCTGACTCTTCTCCCCTCTCTCCCAGGGCACCACCAACCAGACCTGTATCCTGTGGGATGAGACGGATGTGTAAGTTCACTTGGATTTCATGGCCTTGGGGGTTTGGGGTGCGGTTTGTGGGAGGATGGCCCAGTAGGGGAGGGGTGCAGGTTTCAGGTCTTGGCCGCTGGCCCCCAGCTGTCTGTATACCCGCATGGGCCTCCCTGTCACCACCTGTCACTCACTGTCTGGCTCTTGAGCCCACCAGGCTGCCTCCCACCCCCTCCCAGGGATGTCCACAGTTCAGGGAGGAGCGGACATGGAGGTTCAACCCCAGGCCAGGTGATGGGCAGGTGTCCTGGCCTGCCACCTGCCCCCAGCCCCATGCCCAGAGCAGGTGGAATCCTGGCATTCAGGTCTGCAGGTGGGTGGCAGGCGCTGAGGGGCTGCAGAAGCTGCCGTGACAGACCAGGGCAGCGTGGGGTGGAACTGGAACTTCAGGCTCATCAGATGGGGGCGTGGTCCCCTGGGGTCTTCAGTGGCCATATGTCCTGTGCCAGTTGCAGGCCAAGCACTTGTTGGGTGCCGGCTGGCCCAGGCGCTGTGGCACAGCTGGAGCGAGTTCCATGCCCCATGTGGTGTTCCATGAGGAGCAGTCAGGCTGTGGGGTGCCATCTTGGGGCCCTGGTGGGTGTGCCAGAGTGGGGCCATCCTCCCAGGCAGCAAGGCGGAGGCAGTGAAGAGAACCTTACCCAGTCAGAGGAAGAGTCTGTGTGAAGGCCCAAAGTGCCAGCGCCCAGGGCTGAGCTAGGCCAGGACATGGGGAGATGGATAGAGCAATGGCAGCCGGGTCCCGACATGCGGCTCCAGCCTGAGGGGTCTTCAGTGTGTGGTCAGGGACCTGGGTGTGTACACCCTGCCACCCGCCTCCTCCGAGCATGCTCCTCTGGCTCCCTCAGCCCCCGTCCCTGCTGGCTGCTCTGACATCACCAGCCTCAGGCCTCCCTGCGCCCCTTTCCTGGGCTGAGTGTGTGTGGTCAGCGTGGCCACCTGGGCGCCAGTGGCACATGTGATGGTCCCTTGCGTGGTGGGTAGTTCAGTGACAAGGGAAGGCTCCGTGAGTGGCAGGCATTGGAGGACAAGGCAGGGAGAGAGAGGCAGGCAGCTCAGGAGGAAACAGCTGGAGCAAGGGCAGGGAGGCTGAGGGCATGAGGAGCAGGGAGCCGGCCAGGAGGAGCAGGCAGAGGCAGGCAGGGGCTCAGGGGAGGCCGCGGCAGGGTGAGGACAGTTAGTGGGGGCTGGGTGTCATACTCTCCACCTACCCACTACCCATCCACCCTCTCCTCTATCCGCCTGTTCTTTAATCTATACCCACTGCCACCACCCTCCACCCACCAACCATCCACCCTCTCCTCCGTCCACCTGTTCTTTAATCTATATCCACTGCCACCACCCTCTACCCACCACCCATCCACCCGCTCTTCCGTCCGCCTGTTCTTTAATCCATCTGCCCATCGCCCACTGCTCACCACCCTTCCTCCGGCAGTCACTGCCCTCTGATGGGCACTATTCTGGCAGGTCCCAGCCTTTAGCCTCCTCTCCCCAGTGAGGAGGGCTGGGGAACAGGGACAGACGGAGCAGTGTGGTGACGCCCGGCTGTGCATGGGCTGGGAAGGGAAGCTAGCAGGGTCTGGATGTGGGTGTGGAAGGGCCTTTGCGAGCAGGGTCACGCACGCCTCCGAGGGGAGGGGAGGGGGGGTTTCGGCAGAGGCCTGGCAAGCACAGCTCTGCACGTGAGTGTCTGGGGATGAGCGTCACAGGGGAAGGAGCAGCCAGGGCAAAGGCCTCAAGATGGGATTGGCAGGTCATGCCAGGCTCCTGCCTTCTCTGCCCCCCACATGGTGGACTCTGCTATGTTTCCTGCCCTGGGTCTGGGGTTGGCAGCCGGGCTGGGGAAAGCTGGGTGCCCTGCAGCCCTGGGGAGCCAGCTCTCTAGCTCCCGTAAGGGTGGAAAAAGAAAATGCAAGAAAAAAGCCCCCCTGCTTGAATGACCCAGGCCCACCCCTGGGCTTTGCATTTTCAGGGGGTGGCAGTGCGGGGGCTGCAGCTGGGCCTCTCACCCCCACAGCCCTAGCACTTCCACCAGCACAGGCCCCTCCCCACAGTGCAGAAACCCTCCATCCGGGCTGCTCGCCGGCTGCGGCAGCTCTCAGGGGGCTGCACCCTGGTTCACTCAACCAGCCCCTGCTGGTGGCCTTCAGGAGCCTTCCCTCTCTACCAACATAAATGCCAACGTGACCAGCGACCTTGCCAGGACAGCCCCACCCGCACTTCCGATTGCTCCCTGGGGATGGGTCCCCAGGCAGTCTTACCAGATGGAGGGTGTGGGCCCCTGGGGGGCCTTCAGAGTAAATCGCTTTTTAGAAAGGAAAGCATCCCCTCTGTCCTCCAGGGCAGCAGGCTGTGAGGGGCCTGTCCAGTGAGCCGGGATAAGGACACTGCCCCAGGGACCCAGACTGCGGCCGAAGAGGACATGCCGTGTGGCCTTGGGCAGAGCCTGTGCCCTGGGAGCCTTGGCTTCCTGACCCTATGGCCAGCGTCTGCCTGCTTTTAGGCAGGGGCGGGGACAGCAGGACGGCCGTCAAGTCCTCAGGGTGTTTGGCGTCCGCGTGGCCTCCGTCGACCCTAAAAGTCACAGGTGTGGGGAAGGCCCAGGACCCGCCAGTCACACCGGCTGCTCCCCCGACCCCGTCACGGGCTGGATGCACTGAGTGCTAAGGTCCTGGTGCCTGGGTGCAGGACTTCAGGACAGGAGGACAGGAGGCAGGTGCCGGTGTGGCCCACGCAGTGCCTGGCAGCATTGTGCCCGAGTTGCCTCTTGGGTCCTTGACCCTGCCCGGGAGCCAGGCCACGCTGCACACCTGCTGCCTGTGAGGAGCTGAGGGCCTGAGACTCCTGCAGTCTCGCTGAAAGCACAGCACAGTGATCGAGGCCGTCGGCTCTGGAACTGGGCAGCCTGGAGCCCTAGCGGGCCGGCCGTGGCTGGTGGGGAGGGACTGGGGCTAACCTAGGTCCCCTTCCTTCTGCCCCTCGCCTCCCCTCCGCTCCGAGTTGGATGGCACCTCCCTCGACTGCTGCAGAGGCCACTCCTCGCCCTGTGAACTGTCTCCGGGGAGCTGAGTTTCCCAGTTGATCTGAAGTGGAGACCACGGGCCGGGGCCCAAGTCTGTTTCCACCAGGGCACCAAGGGACCGGGTCCAAGCCGGTGTGGGCCTGTGTCGGTGTGCATTTGGATGAGAAACAGTCTCATGCGTCTGGGGAGGGGTTCTGTGTGTGAGGAGTGCAGTGGTTTGTAGCGGGAGGGGAGTGAGAGCCATCAGTCACCATTAGCTGAGAAGTAGTGAACTCTTAGAGCCGTAATTGTTATTCATAACTGAACTAGTCACAGATGGAGCCCAGATCCCAAACTCAAACTGTGTTTTTACCCTGTTCACACACTGAGTTCTGATCCTACTCACTCACTGAGCCCTGATCCTGGTCACAGGCTGAGCCCTGATCCTAGTCACATACTCATCCTGATCATATGTGGAGCCCTCATCCTAGTCACATACTAAGCCCTGATCCTGGTCACAGGCTGAGCCCTGGACCAGTTCATACATTGAGCCCAGATCTTAGCCACACATAGTCTTGACCTTGGTCATACACTGGGCCCTGATTCTGGTCACAGGCTGAGTGTTGCTCTGGTGTCTTAGCTGGAATGACTTGTGTGTGTCACATGCTTGTAGGGACACCTCCTCTTCCAGCCACATACAGCAATTGACCATGTGACCTGCTCAGCCTAGAAAGACTTACAGGCTTCCACTGCAATGCAGGTCACCTGCCTGCCTCACCCCGGTTGTGCGGACACACTTGCACCCATGGGCTCCACATCAAGCCCATGATGTCTGCTCATGCTCTGTAAACCCTGAGCCCTAAGAGCACCTGGTGTCCCTGCACCCCCGCCACCAGATCTATTACCAAACCCCAACCTCCCAGGCCCAAACTCCCTGGGTCATCCAGTCCTGAATGCTGGCCTGGCAGCATGGCTCAGGTCCTCCTGCTCCGCCACACCCCTGCACCAGCCTGGCTTGTGGTGCTGAGGGCCTGGGGACTGGGGATGCTAGGGAGGGAAATGGGGAGCAGAGCGGGGGGTGGGGGTTGCAGAGTTCCCATGTGTTCCAAGCCATAGACACTGCCCCTACCGTAGCCCATCCTTGTATAGTTCCTTGACCACAGGTGTCTCTACTGGAGTGGGGTTGGGGGGACAGTGGCAGTTATGTCAAAGTCATGTCTGTATCCCTAGAATTGAGCCCTGACCCAGTGAGAATCAACAGTGGTTTATGAGCAAGGCAGTGATTACGTGGCTGAATGCAGAAATGGATGTCTGAGGGGGTTCTTGGTAGGCAGTGTGGACAAGCGGGGGTGTGGATAATCTGTGGGAGCCGGCTGTTTGCCAGAGGGACGCACCCAGGGTGCAGCTGTGAGTTGCTGGGGGATGGGGAGGCAGCGGAAGAACAGTCGCATGGCTGGGTGAGTGACCAGTGATAGCTGGCATGGGAAAGGGTGGGTGGGCGGACTGTGGATGAGAGCATGCATGGAAGGCTAGAGATAGGGGTGGATGGATGGGTGACTGAGAGAAGGAGAGAAGATGGAAGGTGGCTGGAGGGATAGAGAATCAGTTTCCTAGGGCTGCCCTAACAAACTGCCAAAATTACCACAAACTGGGTGGTTTAAAACAACAGATATCTATTATCTCCCAGTTCTGGAGGCCAGAATTTTGACATCAAAGTGTTAGTAGGGCCATGCTCCTTCCGAAGGCTCTAGGAAAGAGTCCTTCCTTGCCTCTTCCAGCTCCTGGTGGCTCTAGGAAATCCTTGCTGTTCCTTGGCTTGTGGCGGCGTCACTCCAGTCTCTGCTGCTGTCTTTTCCTGGCCTTCTGCTTTGTGTATCTCTGTACTTTCCTCTTCTTGTAAGGACCCCAATCATAGATCTATGCCGCCTCCGCCAAACCCAGTGTGGAATCAGTCAAGATCCCTAACTCAATTACATCTACAAAAACCATGTTTCCAAATAAAATCATATTCGTAGGTTCTGGGGGTTAGGACTTGGACATATATTGGGGAGAAGTGGATGATGGATGGATGGATGAGTAGATGGATGGGTGGATGAGTGCATGAGTGGGTGGGTGGGTGGATGGATGGATAGGTGAATGGGATGAATGGGTGGGTGAGTGGATGGATGGATAGGTGGGTGGGTGGATGGGTGGGTGGATATGTGAGTGGCTGGATGGATGTGTAAATGGTAGATAGATGGATGAGTGAATAGGTGAATGGGTGGATGGGTGGGTGGGTGCGTGAATGACTGGATGTGTGGATAAAGGTATGGATGGATGGGTGGGTGGCTGGCTGGATGTATAGATGGTAGATGGGTGGATGGGTGAATAGGTGTGTGGGTGGGTGGGTGGATGGGTGCGTGAATGACTGAATGTGTGGATGGAGGTATGGATGGATGGATGGGTGGGTGGCTGGCTGGATGTATAGATGGTAGATGGGTGGATGGGTGAATAGATGGGTGGGTAGATGGGTGTGTGGGTGGCTGGATGTGCAGATGGAGGTATGGATGGGTGGGTGGCTGGCTGGATGTGTAGATGGATAGATGGGTGAATAGGTGGGTGGATAGGTGTGTGGGTGACTGGATGTGTGAATGGAGGTATGGATGGCTGGGTGGGTAGCTAGATACATGAGTGGATGAGTGAATGATGGGTGGAGAAAAGGATGGGCTGGTAGGTGACAGGAAGTTGATGGAGGCCAGTAGCACACATTGGGAGTTAGGTTCTGTGGTCCTGAAAGGACAGCTCCCTGGGTGTTTCCCACGTAAGAGTTGCAAATATCTTTCGGTCTTTTAAAACTCCTCTAAAAAATGTAAATAACCCAGAGTTTTACCGAGTATAAAAGTCAGAGCTAGCAAGATCCTGAGAGATCACGCACTCTATCTTTACTCGAAACGTGGTTCAGTGGAGTCCCAGAGCGGGGATGTTAGTACAAGCCGGGCCACAGACCTGAAGCCCTTGCCATGCTACCCTAGCGTTTATGGGGTGTTCTGCTAGAAGCCAGCGCATCCTCATGGCTTTAGGAAGGGCAGCGCTCCGTGTGCTCCCAGGTGTGTATTGACCATCATGACCTGAGAAGTCCTGCAGGAGACTCCTGTCCAGCTGGGTTGGGAGTTTCCCTACTTTGCGGGCTCTCAGAACCCTTATTCTGCCGGACATGGTCCCCTCCTGGCAGGCGTGTGTGGAAGGAGGACATGTGAGAGGGACATTTGCTGGACTCCTTTCCTGAAGCCCAGCCTCAGGCCAGGCACCATGAGAGCTGCCTCACTCAGTGCACACAGGCTTTCTCAGCTCACACGTCTTTACTAACCGATTTTACAGCTGAGGAGACTGAGGCCCAGAGTGCTCACTAGCAGATCCAGGGCCACCTCATGGGTTGTTCCCATCTGGCCTGCGCGGGCCTCCAGCCCTGCCTCCTGTGGGGCCCCCGTCAGGTTCAGCTGTCCTGGCTTGGGACCCAGACCCTGGTCCCTCCCTGGGACCCCTGCCCAAGCCAGCATCCTAGTCCCTTTAAGAGCTTCTCCCTCACCCACCCCTTTCCTGGTTTCCTTGGAGAGGGCAGTGAGGGGGCAGGCCAAGGTGGGGGGGGGAGCGGAAGGAAGACTTGGCAGGGTCCCCGGGTCGCTGTCAGCAGCCGGTTCCCAGCTCAGTCTCTCCCACGCCGGCCGGTTCCTGATGGGGGCAGAGGAGGCTGGGGGAGGGGTGCAGGGGGAGGGGACGCACCCAACACAGAGGCTTCTTTGGTGGCCTGGGAAGAGCCTCTGTATCTGCACCATGAGCGAGGAGGGAGGAGGAGGATGAGCCTCTCCCAGCTTGGGTGGGGCCTGGGGGACGGGGGAGGGGTGGAGTGCTGCTCTCGAAGCTGAGCCCACCCTGGCCTAGCTTCTGCCCCTGCAGCAGCTTGGGCCTGGCACCAGCCCCTTCCCGGGTACCCCTTTCTCTGAATGTCCTCTTGCTTGGTCCTTGGGTAGGGGCAGCAGGGGCTGGCAGAGGCCTGTGTGGGCCTGTTCTCTCTGGGCGCAGGGTCCTCGCCCATGCAGGGGCTCGTGGCAGCTTTCAGAGCTGGAGGGAATGGACCAGGTCATAAGGTCACAGCTGCGGGCAAGCCCCCATGGCCTGAACTTGGAGTGGGCCAGCCTCCTCCCAGTCCAGGACGGACCCTCGGGCCTGCCCAAGGTCTCTGCATCTGGGAATGGACCCAGCTCTTCTGCCTGGCCCAGGGGCCTCTCAGCTGCCCTTCCCCAGGCCCTCTTACTCCCCCACAAGGCCT
This sequence comes from Symphalangus syndactylus, assembly GCF_028878055.3. Classification (NCBI taxonomy): domain Eukaryota; kingdom Metazoa; phylum Chordata; class Mammalia; order Primates; family Hylobatidae; genus Symphalangus; species Symphalangus syndactylus. The sequence continues at coordinate 141,422,260 of NC_072429.2, forward strand.
GCTTGGGAACTCTGGGACCCCATCTGTCCCTGCCCGGTGCCCTCTTCTCCACGTGCTCCAGGCCTCTCTGCCCACTGCCCTGCCCCCACCCCACCCCGTCTCTTTCTTCCTGGCAGCGGCTCGGATCTGCAGCGAATCCTTGGATCTGTGTGTGTGTTCTGTCTGCCCTACCCCAGCAATGCAGGAGCCCCTGAGGGCAGGGCCTGGGTCTCTGCCGTGGCTCCAGGCACACAGCAGCCCTCAGGAGGCGTTTGTTCAGGGAGTCCAAGTGTGCCCCGTGTTAACAGGGTCACCCCCTCTCTGGGGCTGGGGGCTTCCACATTCATTGGCTCACGTACTCAGGCTGCCCAGGACACAGCTGTGAGTTGCCCCGGGTGCCTGCTTGGACCCCTGTGTTCTGAGGGCTGGGGGCGTGCAAGTCTTACAGTTGGGGTTGGCAGCCAGGGCAGCCCCTCCCTCAAGCACAGAATTCGTGGATCTGGCCACACTGGCTGTGCACACCCAGGCCTCAGTTTCCTCAACTGTGTAATGGGACAGGAGATGAGGGGCCACTATAGTGAGAGTCTCCACCCTCCTCCCAGTCCAGGGAGCTTCCTGGGCAACGAGACCACCAGCCACCAGCAAGGGCCCAGGGCCGCTGCACCTCCCCTGCCTACCACTCCCCGCACACCGGCCTCCTGCCCACCCCTCCCCTGCCCACACTACCCCTCCTGCCTCCATTCTTTTTCTTCTATAGAAAGTCTGCCAGATGCATGGCCTGTGACAGCCCCCATGAGGCATGGCTGGGAGGGGCTTTAGCAGTGGAGGAGGGGACCGGTGGGCATAACAGACCCGCTAGTCTGCCTGCCAGACCTCTGTGCCACTGCCTCCCCGGGGCCCCAGCCTCCGTCTCCCTCTCTTAGGAGCTTGGCTGTGACTCCCAGGCCTACCCCAGCCACAGGCTGCTAGGCCTTTGCTCACCCTGTTCCTGCTGGGCAGTGCCATCCATTCCCCACCCACCCTAGCTGTGCCAAGTGGGGGAGCCCGTGGGCTGGGAATGCCCACTCCAGGCAGGCCCCTCACTGGCATACACACACAGGGTAGCTTGGCAGTTGGGAGGGGCAGGGCTCCAGCCCTGGCCCTGTTCCTCACTGGCGGGGTGGCCATGGGTGACTTTCTCCAGCCCCGGCCCTGTTTCTCACTGGCGGGGTGGCCGTGAGTGACTTCCTCCTCCTCTAGTCTTGGCTTCCATGTCTGTAAAGCCAGGCTGCTGTGAGTGTTACAGAAGGGGAGTCGGGCTGCTCAGCAGGTGGGCACCGTCCTACCCTCCAAGTCCAGGACGGCTTCTGAGAGGACGGCAGGCAGCTGCTCAACAGAGCGCCACCCTTGGGGGCCAGAGACTTGGGGTACGGCCATCCACGTGCTGGGATGCGGGGCCAGTTCTGGGAGTGGGCTTCCTAGAGGAAGGGAGCGTGTACCGGCTATGAAGAGGGAGCTGGAGTCCATGCCAGGCCCCAGGCGCCTCAAAGGCCCAGAGGCCGAACGTTGCCGTGGGAGCGCTGCCTGGGAGGTGTCTGCGAGAGGTGGGGTTGGGAGCGGCTGGGGTGGGTGGGGCTGCTCATGCCCTGGGCCTCCGGAGGCCCCTTGCCTGCATCCTCGTGCTGCCTTTTAGAAGCAGACAGGGTGAGCTCTCTGGCCCTGAAGGTGAGCAGAGCTGGAATAGCTGTGGGAGGCAGGGGCGTGCAAGGAGAGGGCCACCACTTCCTGGGTGCCTGCTCAGTGCCAGGCCTTCTGCCAGGAGCTTGGAAGAGCCAGACAGGCCCAGACCTGGACCAGAAGCCGGCACTCAGAATGGGGTCACAGCAGGCTTATGGGTTTGTGCCCAGGTGGAGCAACCCCTCAATGCCCACCTGGCTCCTTTGCACCTAGATGGCCCCCGGCAGCCATCTCAGCCAGCCCTAGGCCTGGTGCCCTGCCTGTGGGGCTGGCTCCTGGGCCATGTCTGAGCCTCCCTCAGCACCGACATGTCTGTGACTGGGGCCCGCAGGGCTTCTCATATTCCTCACAATGCAAGACGCCAGTCCCGTGGCTCCCGTCCCGCGCTGCCTGGGATCGGGGCAGGCAGGCTGGACATTTGCGTTCGGCCCCCTCCCGGCGCCACTCCTCCACCGACCCCCGTGCCGCTCCTCCACCACCCCCCACCCCACTCCTTCACCACCCCCCACGCCATCCTCCACCACCCCCCACCCCACTCCTCCACCACCCCCCACCCCACTCCTCCACCACCCCCCACACTGCTCCTCCACCACCCCCACCCCACTCCTCCACCACCCCCACCCCACTCCTCCACCACCCCCACCCCACTCCTCCACCCCCCCACCCCACTCCTCCACCGCCCCCCACCCCACCCCTCCACCGCCCCCCACCCCACTCCTCCACCACCCCCCACCCCACTCCTCCACCCCCCCACCCCACTCCTCCACCGCCCCCCACCCCGCTCCTCCACCGCCCCCCACCCCGCTCCTCCACCGCCCCCCACCCCGCTCCTCCATCACCGTGCCCTCCTCCACTGTGGAAGCTCCTCTCAGCCATGCCTCGTGGGGGCGAGGGCAGGTGGAGGGGTGGCTGCAGGGGTCCGGGCCACGGGGATGGGCCTGGAAGGCCGTGAGCCTCTTCCGCTCAGCACCCGTGTCCCTCCACCCAGGAGCACAATGGCTCATTTAAGGCAGCAGAAGAGGCTCCATCAAAGCCCCACCTTCCCAGGCCCCTCAGTGTTACCCTGAGGCCAGAGAGGGAGGGTGGTGACTGACTGTTCTGAAGGATGTGGGAAGGCAGGATATGAGGCAGACAAAGAGAAGGACTTCCACGTGAGCAGGGAGGGCAGAGTGGCCGTGAGTGTCCATTCTCTGACCTTGCCCTTGGTGCAGAGATGCCTGGAAGCAGGGGGATGGTGGAACAATCTGGAGGTCACCAGAGATGACTGCAGGGAGCGGGGTCAGCCTAGAGATTTCTGGAAGGCAGGGGTGTTGGGTGTGACAGGCAGTGCTGATGGCGTGGATGCCCTGCTGCTGGTGATGGTGGTGGCCGTCCCTCCTGCCAGCCTGGTTCTGCTTGCACTGCACCTTGGGCATGGTGAGCATGGGATAAACGCTTGTTGTCAAATGCTGGTGACTGTGACCAGGCTAGTGTCAGTTCCAGGGACGGTGATGGAGCTGGTTCTGATGAGGCGATGGCAGCGCTGGAGACGAGAATGATGATGTGCTCATAGTGGAGGGGATGCTGGTGACCATGGGTGACTGGTGGTCATTGTGATGACTGTGAAGGGACAGTAAAGGTGACGGTTGTGGTGACAGTGGTGGTAATGACTGTGCTGTCAATGGCAGTGGTGGTGGTGGTAGTGATGATGGAGGTGATGGCAGCAATGCAATCATCACTATGGTTTTGATGATGACAGTGGTGGTGGTCGTGGTCATAGTGATGGTGGCGGTAGTAATGGTTGTGTAGTTTTGATGGTGGTGGTGGTGGTGATGATGGGGTGGTGGTATTGATGTTTGTGTGGTTTTGATGATGGAGGTGGGGTGGTGGTGGTGATGGTGAGGGCGATGCGGTGGTGGTGGTGGTGGTGGTGGTGATGGTGAGAGTGATGCAGTGGTGGTGGTGGTGGTGGTGGCACTGATGGTGATGGTGGGGTGGTGGTAGTGATGGCTGTGTGGTTTTGATGATGGAGGTGGGTGGTGGTGGTGATGGTGGGGTGGTGGTGGTGATGGTGGGATGGTGGTGGTGATGATGGGATGGTGGTGGTGATGGTGGGGTGGTAGTGGTGATGATGGGGTGGTGGTGGTGATGATGGGGTGGTGGTGGTGATGATGGGATGGTGGTGATGATGATGGGATGGTGGTGGTGACGATGGGATGGTGGTGGTGATGATGGGATGGTGGTAGTGATGGTTGTGTGGTTTTGATGATGGAGGTAGGGTGGTGGTGGTGATGATGGGATGGTGGTGGTGATGATGGGATGGTGGTGGTGATGGTGGGGTGGTGGTAGTGATGGTTGTGTGGTTTTGATGACAGTGGTGGTGGTGATGGTGAGGATGATGGTGGTGGTGGTGATGGTGATGGTGGTCGGGGTGGTGGTGATTATGGGGTTGTGGTAGTAATGTTGTGTGATTTTGATGACGGAGGTGGGGTGGTGGTGGTGATGCTGGTGGCGGTGATGGTGATGATGGAGGTGGTGGTATTGATGGCTGTGTGGTTTTGATGATGGAGGTGGGGTGGTGGTGGTGATGATGGGGTGGTGGTAGTAATGGTTGTGTAGTTTTGATGATGAAGGTGAGGTGGTGGTGGTGATGGTGGTGGTGGTGGTGGTGGTAGTGATGACGGGGTGGTGGTAATGATTGTGTGGTTTTGATGACAGTGGTGATGGTGGGGTGGTGTTAGTGATGGTTGTGTGGCTTTGAGGATGGAGGCAGAGATGGTGGTGGTGGTGATGATAGGGTGGTGGTACTGATGGTTGTGTGGTTTTGATGATGGGGTGGTGGTTGTAGTGAAGATGGGGATGGTGATGGTGGTGATGGTGATGCTGGGGCTAGTGGTAGTGAGGACCGCATTGTTGGTAGTGTATGGTTTTGGTGCTGATGATGGGGTTGGTAGTGGTGGTGGTTGTGATATGGTGGCAGAAAGAGTGGTTTTTATGATGTCGATGGTGTCATCGATGGTGGTGAAGGTGTGCTAGCAGTGGTTGTGTTATTGGTGATGACAGAGTGGGTGTTGCTGCTGGTGGTGGTAGTGACAGTATTGTTGATGGCATGATGCTGATGATCGTATCTTGAGGTAATGATTGTGGTGTGATGTGGCTGATGGTATTGTTGGTAGTGGTGGTGAGACCTGGTGGTAATGATGTTGTTGATAACACATGGGGGGTGGTGGTGGCGATGGTGACAGTGGTGGTCCTGGTTGTATTGTAGATGGTGTTGATAGTGATTGGCCTCAGTGGTAGCTATGAGGGTGGAGGCTGTGGTGACAAGTGGTGGTGGTGGTAGGCCCAGCTCTTAGGTGAATTTGCAGCTCAAGCCCCACGAGGGAAGTGAGACCCCCCCATGACACAGTTAAGGAGCCAGAGCCCAGCAGCCATGCAGATAGCAGGCCAGGTGGGTGAGGAAATGGCGGGAGAGCTAAGGGAGCGCTTCCGAGGTCATGGCGGTCTGGGAGGAGATGAGGCTGGGCTGGCTGTAATGGGGGGAACGTTTCGGATCTGCTAGAGCCAGGGCAGAGCTCGTGGGGGTGTCCAGTGCCTAGTACAGGGCCTGGCACAGGCCAGGCCAGGGAAGCACTTGGTGAGAGACTGTGCTGACCCTTTGACCTTCCCACTGGGTATCAATGGCTGGAGTGTAAAAAGGTGTGAGGTCTGGGCAGTGGCCCCCCACCGGCAGGGGTAGGTGACAGGCCAGGCAGAGCAGGGCTGCAGGTGCAGCAGGTGCGAGTCTGCAGAGGGGAGAGGGCTCAGGGCAGGCTTCTGAATGCCAGCCTCCTGCTGGGGAGGGGCAGCATGCTGAGCAGCCCTGCAGGACCCCAGCCCTCCTGCTCCAGGTCACTTCTCTGCCAGGCTGGGCAGCCAGCACCCTGCCCTCTTCAGGAGCCCCATTCTGCCTGGCAGACAGCCTGGGGCCTCTGTGCCTCTGCTCAGGTGGATAAGTAGGTCAGGAGAAGAGCTGCTTGACCCTGGGGAGGGCTGGGTTTCCAGCTCAGGGGTAGCCCGTGGCCAGGAGCCCTGACTCAGTGTGGCGGCGCCGGATGGGAGCTAGGAGATTGGCATCTTGCATCGTGAGAAGCCCTGGAGGCCCTGGTTGTGGACCTGTCGGTGTTGAGGGAGGCTCAGACATGGGCAGCTCCGGGAGAAGCCCAGGAGCCAGCCCCATAGACAGGGCGCCAGGCCTGAGCAGGCTCCAGCGTCATCCGGCAAGCTGGGCTCAGTAAGACCCAGGTCAGGCAGGTGTTCAAATGCGAAGGTCGATGGGTCACAGCGACCAGGATCCCCTCGGGACCCCAGGCAATTGCCCCCAGGCCCTGAGCTTGGAGGGGCTAGAGTTGACCCAGGCCTGCCCTGGAGATCCTCACAGACTGGCAGCCAGACAGGGGCTGGGCATGGAGCAGGAGTCAAGGAGGCTTCTTAGGGGAGGCAGTGGCTCAAGGAGCCCTGGAGGGAGAGGGTAATCGTGTAGGACGTGGGGCCTGTGGCCAGGGGACCACGAGGACCAAGGCCTGGAGGCGGCAGAGGTGTGTGCTTGCTGGGTTACCTGCTGGGCTGGCTTATGCAGGCAGGGCCACCAGAGGCAGGGCCACCAGGGCCAAGGGAGGCCCCTCTGGGATGGTCGCGGGGGGCTATGGCTGCTGGGTGAGGCAGAACACAGGGAGGGGAGCGCAGCACAGCAGTGGGGAAGGGTCTGGCTAAGGGTCAGGAGCAATGCCCAGGAGCCCATGGAAGGGCAGGGGGGAAGTCTGGTTATCCAGGTAGACTTCCTGGAGGAGGACACGATGCCAGTCTTGATCTATGGCCAAGAAATCAATGGGCAGAGGTGGGAGCCAGGCACTCCAATGGATGAAGCATGACTAAGGGGCTTGTACCCAGGTGTGATCCAGCCGAGTGTTGGTTTAAGGGACACTGGGGAGGCCAGGCCTAGAAGCCGAAACCCCTGCCTGCAGAGACACCATTTCCACTCCCTGCCTAGCGCCTGAACTCCCCCACTGCGGTGTGCTGTGCCCACTCCTGGCTTCTTTCTGTTATGTGGGAGGACACCCTGTGAGTCATTCACATTAGAGTGTGAATTAGCCCATCAAATCCAAGGGGACCCCGACAGCGCACAGTCCTATAATAGCACCTGCTTCGTGGGCCGGCAGGAGGCATCGTGAATGCAGTGAAGGCTCTGGCTTGATGGGTGGGTGGGTGGGTGGGCTCTTAGTGCGCCCTCCCCATCACTGTCCCCTTGTGTCCCATGAATGAGTAGGCCCTGTGCGGGCACTGTGCCTCTGCCATCCCATGGACAGGTGCGGGGTGAGGATCTGGGCACATTTCACAGGAGGAAGCTGAGCTCCGAGGGTGAGAATAGAGCTGGCTGCTGGACCCCCTGCCGGGCTGGACAAGCATCGTCTAGGCGCTTGCTGGGGGTGCAGGGCAGGGGCCCCAAGAGCACAGGAGCCATGGTGGGCTCCCCCAAGGTCTCCTACCTGCCCTGGGCTCAGTGGAGGTGCCTGTGGGGGCTGCCCAAGCAGGGCTGGGCCCAGTCCTTCCCTACTAGCCAGCTGGGGAGGCCTTCTCTGAGCTGCCCTCCCCTGGGAGATGGGGACAAGGTTGTGGCCCTGCACTGGGGCTGAGGGCAACGTGAGGTGGGGATCCACACTGAGTTGGGAGCTGCCTGGGAGCTGCTGCCATTACTGGGTTTGGAGGGGTCTGCTGGGAGCCGTGGTTACTGACGGGACTGTGGCAGAGGGGAGAGTTGGGAGGTTGGGTGAGGGAGGTTGGGGCCAGTCCCTGTGGGCCCTGGGAGCACTGTGGCCCTTGCTCTGAGTGAAGAGGGAACCGCTGGAGGGCTCTAAGCTGAGGGCCATGTGGCCTGACATATTTCAAATGACCGGAGCCCTGGGAGGCCAGACGAAAGAGGGCAAGGGGCGGCGGCCACAGTAGCCAGGGGCACGGGTGGTGGCTGTGGAGGGTGGGCACTGTGGGGCTCTCCATGCATTTTCAGATAAAGGCTGGTGGGATTAGCTGGTGGGCAGCTGCAGGGAGGTGGGGGAGGTGAAGGGGGACCCAAGGCTCCAGGTGAGCAATGGCGGGCTGGCCATGCCCTCCCCATTCATTCACGCACAGGCATCCTGGCTGTGCGCCCTACTTTAGTGTGTGGCTGTGGGCGCCTGTGGGACTGTCATGCACCAGAATGTGGCCCTGGGGCCACATGTGCGAGCAGTGTGCTGACTGAGCACCTGGGCGACCCCGAGGTGGAGTAAACAGAACCAGAACTTGTCCCTTGGGTTTCTTGGTATGGAGGTCCTTGGCGACCTTGGCAGGAGCCGAGTGGGAAGAGTCCCAATGGTGGCGGTCACTGGTGGTCCGCAGAGGAGTGGGCAGTGGCTGGACCTGTCATGGGGCCCTATCTAGGGGGAAAGGCACAGCCCTGCCCTGGGATTCCCGTCTGAGGGTCCCAGGTCACTCCAGGTCCCCACTGCTCGTGGGCAGGAAGGAGACCTGCTGCAGCCAGGCCCCTGCTCAGCTGGTCCTGGGGGGCGTCACTGCCCCAGCTCCTGCTCTCGCCCTGAACCCATGGGGGTGGGGAGCAGGTGTAACTGACCCAGATTCCTCAGGCCTGGGCTCAGGAGGGGACCTCGCTCTGTGACCCAGATATTCCAAGTTTCAAAGAGAGGTGGCAAATGGTCTCCCACGTGCAGGAGCAGTGGCTGTGTGCGAGGAGGGAATGACTTGCCTGTTTGCAGAGATGGGAACAGGTGTCCCCTGCAGCAGGAAGGATTTCAGTCAGACTTTCGGGGGAACTTCCAGATGTTCTAAGTCAGGATCTGGTACAAGAGGATGCGTCCCAGAGATTTTGTTGAAATAGGGAGGTCTGAGGTTTTGCCACCTTGCCTAAGTCGACATGCATCTAAGATGCACACAAGGGCCTCAGTTCAGGGCCCACCCCTCCATCTGTCCCGCTAAAGGCCAGTCCTTGACTGAGGTCTAGTGCAGCAAGGGAGGCTGGGGTAACTCCCAGGAAACCTGCATTGGCTGAGTTTATTTCCCGGCTTGGGATGGGTCTCAGGTTGCCCCTGACGTTCCCTTGCAGACCTGCAGTTCAGTCAAGGTTCAGATGTTGTAGGCCCTGGGTGGGGCAGGGGGCATGCAGCCAGACACATAAAAACTGGATTCCAGGCCCACTGCTGTCTTGCTGTGTGACCTTAGACAGTCGCTGCCTCTCTGAGCCTTGGTTTCTTTATTTACAAAGCTGACCTAAGGGTTCCTGCAGAAATCAAATGATAAACTGCCAGAAAGCCCTTAGCACAGAGTAGAAGCCATTATCATGGAGGTGCAAGGCAAGGGCGAGGAGAAGGGTCCCTGTCCCTGGGCTGCGTGTTGGGAGGCTGTTCCCCTGACAAGTGTTGCCAAGGCCCGTGGAGCCAGGAGGATGGAGGAGGTAGAGAGGCTGAGAGGGGGGCACCTGCATTGCAGGCCTGCAGGGTCCCTGTGAACCCCACCCCAGGATCCAGGACCTTACAGAATGGCCGGGAGCTGCCTGCTTCCAGAGCTGCCAGCCTGACCGGCCAGCTCTCTGGACCAGGGGCAGGTGCCTCCTTGGGCCCTCCATGGCCTGACCCTCAGCAGAGTAGGCAGCAGCCCATCTCTCTCCCTGCCCCCAGAGGCTGATAAACGACTCAGCACCCACAGCAGGAGCCCTGGGGGCTGGGCGCTGGCTCCCAGGCTGGCCTTCTCCCAGGCAGCAGTGGGCAGCTGTCGGCCTGGTGCCCTGCAGACTGGCCAGTGCGGCTGGGAACCAGCCAGGCTGCTGGCCCCAGCCAGCCCGGCTCCCTGCACCCTCGAAGCGCTCCCAGTAACCCTCAGGCAGGTGAGCAGAGGGCTGAGGTTGTGCTGTGCCTGGCCCGGGTTGTGCTGTGCCTGGCCTGTGAGAAGCAGAGCTGTGACTGGAACCCAGTATCAGCTGCACAGAGAAAAGCGGTCTGCAGGACTCTTCCTGGGGTGCCCTCTGGCCTGTACTGTGCTGGCTGTCTTGGTGTCTGGTCAAAGGCTGGCAGGCATAGACCACAACCGCACACCCATCCCCAGGCACGGGGATGGACCCTCTCGGTGGGAGATGGAAGCTCAGGGAGGCAGCGATTATCCAACGTCACACAGCAAGGCAGCAGTGGGCCGGGATTCCAGTTTTTATGTGTCTGGCTGCATGCCCCCTCCCACCCAGGGCCTACATCTGAACCTTGACTTGAACTGCAGGTCTGCAAGGGACCGTCAGAGACAACCTGAGACCCATCCCAAGCCAGGAAACACACTCAGCCAATGCAGGTTTCCTGGGAGTTACCTGAGCCTCCCTTGCTGCACAGCCACCAGCCAGGGCTTAGTGGCTCTGTGCCCGGGGTGGGTCTCAGGCCACTGCTCCACCTGTTCCTCTCCAGCATGGGGACAGTGGCTTCTGCCCTGGAGGGTGTGGGGGATGGACGCAGGTGGTGAGTGGGATGTTCCTTGTGCACCTGAATGAGACCTTGGAAAAGCCTCTGGCCAGGATGTAGGATCTGGGGTGTCATTTGGAGCACCAGGACTTTCCAGGGACCCCACGCTCCCTTTCCTGTTCTGTCCATAGCCCCAAAGCCTGCCTGGCTCCTGGATTCTATTCTGCGGTTATCAGGATCTGCACTCTGCTCAGGGAGAGGGTGAAAGGGTCTCTCTGCCCCAGCTCTGTGACTTTTGGGCCATCCTGTGTTGGGGACATAGAGCAGCCTGGGTCCCTGGCCGCCATCGCAGTGGCTGGGTAAGTGTGGTGGATGGCTGCCCTTTGGAGCCTGCGAAGGTCACATGGGCTGAGGCCCCTGGCACAGACAGAGGCATCCTCCGAGCCTGACGGTGCTGCAGGGCCCTTCCAGGCTCCCACGTGCCTCTGTGGCTTCCTTTTACGGAGGGTGCTGGAGATGGATGAGCCTCATGCTTCTAAACCCTGGCCTGTGAAACAAGAACCTGGCCTCACACTGCACTTGAGAGGGTCACACAGCCCAGAGCCAGCCCTGCAGAGCCTGAGGCCGGCTCCCGGGCCTCCTCTCAGCTCTGCCTTGTCTGTGATCTCCGCCACAGTTTTCCTTCTCTGTAAAACAGGAGCAGGTCCTTCCCCTAGGAAGTGGAGAAGATGCAAGAGATAAAAGCAGATGCTAAGGGCATTCTCAGGGGTCTCCCTGTCCAGCCGCTCCCAGCATGTCCCTTCTCCCCTGGGCCCCAATCTCAGGAAGTGCTGTTGCTGAAGGAGATTGAGCAACATCCCCAATTCAATAGAGACTGCTCTAGGCTATCAGACATGGGCACTGGTGACCCATGCATGCTCTGAGCCCGGCCCTGTGCCGCTCAGCGCTGTCCAGAGTGGACTGGGTGCTTCCCTCTGGACACCCCCACCCCCATTTTAAAGATAAGGAGACTGAAGCAAGAGGTGGTATAGGTAACTTCCCAAGGTCACGTAGCTAGGACACAGCTGAGGCACAGTTCAAAGTCAGGTGTCTGATCAGAGGCGGCTCGCCCAGGCTTTTCGTGTGGGGTCAGGGCTGCGTGTGTGGGCGGCTCTCCAGGCTCCTCTGGGGATAGCAGGCTGGAGAGAGCGCCAGCCACAGGGCACCAGGGCAGGTCCCTTCTGGCTCCTAGCCTCAGCCCCCGTTGGTACAGTGGGGACGGGATGGAAGAGGTGAGCTGAACACTCTGCAAGGCACCTTGCCGCACTCATTCCTGGGTGGGGAATGGGGTAAAACTGCAGCATGAAGGCTCTAGGGCAGACCATAGGAAGACCCTTGACTTGGGCTTTTCTCCTGAAGTCCGGGGGCAGGGGCTGGGTCCCAGCTACTTAGGGAGGAGTGAGGCCTTTTCAGCCGTGGGTTCGGAAGGAGACCAGCAGCTGGGGCTCCTGCAGCTGCAGAGCTGCACCCACAAGCTCTTGGGGCTCATCTTTTCAGAAGGCCTGGAGTCCCTCCTCCACCAGGCAGGCCCAGGACCCCGGGTGGGGCTGGGGACTCAGCCTCAGAAGGGCCTCCTGGGCACTTTGTGCAAGCCAAGCCCCAGCAGGCAGGAAGGCAGGCCCGGCTCCAGGGCCAGGTCTGTGAAGGAGGGACACGGTGGCTTCCGGACAGAAGGGCTGCCTTGAAGGGTGGGGGAATTCGGTTCCAAAGCAGGAGGAGGAGGAAGAGGAGGCGGAGGAGGAAGAGGAGAAGGTGGAGGAGGAAGAACAGGAGGAGGAGGAGGTTGGGGGTGGAGAGGAGGAGGAGGGGTTTGCAGAGCAGGTCAGTCCCTGGTTCACCAAGTAACAAGTCCTGTGCTTAAATGCGTGCTTGGATGAAAACCGGGGCAGTCGCGGCCCGTAGACAGCGGGCGGCTGGGTCAGACCGCAGAGGGAAGTTTCCAGCGGCAAGCCTCCCCGCGGGGAAGGCTGTGTCTGTCCCAGGAGATGAGCCGCAGGCACCAGGGGTGATGAGGCCCGGGGGTGGTGGATGTGGGGGATGGAGCGGTCCCAAGGTCGTCAGCTCCAGCCGGCGCCCTGGGCCGCGGGGCCGGAGAGCTCCGGAGCGGCCCCTCGCCGCACTCCGAACCCGCCCCGCGGCCCCAGGCCACACCCGGCTCGCACCCTCCCCGCTCCACGTGCGCCCACGCGCCCCTCCGGGCCTCCCCCTCCCTCCCGCGCGGGCCGGGGGCGCGGGCCCCGGAGGAGCTGGGGGCGGCGGGGGCGCGGGGCGGGCGACTGCCGGGCCCCGGGCCAGCTCTCGCCCCCCGCCCCGCCCCCGCTCGCTCGGCTCCCCCGCCCGGCGCTCCCTCGGGCTGCGCTCCGCGGCTCTCGGCGGCGGCGGCGGCGGGCGCAGAGCGCGGCATGGGCGCCCGGGCCGCGGGGCCTGGCGGCGGCGGGCGGGCGGGCGCGCGGCTGCGGGCGCAGGTGCGGGCGGCGGGCCGGGGCCGGGGCCGGGGCCGGGGCGCGGAGCCGCCGCTCGGGGGCCGGGGCGCCCGCGTCCCCGCCGCCGCTGACGCTCCGCCTGTCTCCCTCCCGTGTCCCGCCCGCCCCCAGACCCTCCTCCTCCGCCCCCCCGCAGCTCGGGCCCTGGTCGTGGCGCGGCTGCCGCACGGTGCCCCTCGACGCCCTCCGGACGCGCTGCCTCTGTGACCGGCTCTCCACCTTCGCCATCTTAGCCCAGCTCAGCGCCGACGCGGTGAGACCCCGGCCGGGCCGGCGGGAGGGGCGCCGGGCAGGGGCGCGGGCGGGGGCTGCCGGCGGGCCTGCGGGTGGGGAGGGCCTGCACCCGTCCTGTCCCGGAGGGGTCGCTGCGCCCCGCAGCCGCCGTGGCCTGGCCCGGCCGGCGGGGTCCATGCGCCTCTGGAGAGGGTGGGTGGGCGCCGAGCGGGTGGCAGTGTGGAGTTGGGGACGGGCCTGGGAGAAGCCGGGACCCCCGGAAAGTGGCTGATGGGTGGGTCCCATCTCCCCTGGCCTTGGAGGCCCGGGATCTCCGAGGGAGCCTGGGCCTGGGGAGAGGCTGGGTCCTGAGCCGGGGGCTGGGAGGCGTCGCCTGTGGAGGGGCTACCCTTTCCCTTGGTCCTCCCCGCCTGCCAGGGAGAGGGAGGAGGAGGAGTTGCCGCCTTGGCGGAGCCCTTCCACCCATCCCAAGTAGAGCCTCGTCCGTGGAGGTGGCGGTGGCCCCAGGCAGGGGCCCTGGCCCAGATCCACCGCCCTCCAGGCCTCAGCACCTCGGGGCTTCCTTTTTGTTCCTGTGGGGGCTGCCGGTTTCTATGGAGACGGCATCTGGGGCCAGCCGCTGGCAGGGGCCCTGGGTGCTGGGCACAGCTCCCTGGGGCGGGTGGGCTCTCTTGCTTTGGGCCGGCCAAGCTGCACCCCCTGGCCTGAGGTGGGCCACAGCCCTCTACTGGGGCCCAGGCCGAGGCCCACGACAGCCCACAGAGCAGGAAAGGGCCTTGGGCGTGTGCTAACCAAGTAACCTCCGCCCAGACCTCGTGTGGAAGCCTGGGGGGCAGCAGGGGTGGAGGATGCACTTGGAGGGGACCTGTCCTTCCTGGGTGTTGGAGGTGGCGTTGCTGGCCCTTGGGGAACCCTGGGTTCGATGTAGAAGGTAGCGCCCAGCCTCTCGGATACTCCAGCCTCCTGGCTGTGTTCTCTGGAAAGTGAGGGGCAGGTGATGTTGGCAGCTGGGGTCTCCCACAGTGCCAGAGCCAGATGGGACCCTCCAGGCCATTGCCAGTAAAATCCTCTGTTGACAGGCAGGGAAACTGAGGCCCAGAGAGAGGGGCTCAAGGTCTTGGGTGAGTCTGGGATGGACAGGGGTCTGTGTCCCTGACCCTAGTGCACCCCTGCTTGGGCTGTCCCCTCAGGCGAGACTGTTGATGCTGCTGGTTCTGCAGACAGAGCCTGGCAGGCAGCAGTCTGAAGGGCCATCCCGGAGGCTCCCTGGAAGAGGTGGCCTTCTGTGTAGGAGGCCATAGACATTATGGCTTTCACTGGGTGGCCTTTCTGGGCCCCTTCGAGGCTGGACCAGGCAAGGCAGGGCCCAGCCTCCGGTCTCCAGGTGCTGCTCTTCCTGTGGGTGTTCGAGGAGGACCTGGGCAGGAGAGAACCTGCTGTGGTGTCTGCCCCGTCTGCCCCTTCTCCCAGCCCAGTGTCAGGCCTGCAGCAGGTCAGTGTTGGAGTCTGGAAACATAGGCTTGTCTGTGACGAACTGTGACCCTAGACTGGCTCTGCCTTAAGTCCCTCTGAGCCTCAGTTTCCTCACCTGTAAAAGGGAGGGGACCTGGACTACCCAGGACTGGCTGTGAGGAGGGAAACAGATGACTCGGAGAGAGTCCCAGGAACGGGACAGTCCCCAGGCAGTGGCATCCCAGTCACCAGGCTGAGCTCCAGAGTGGACCTGGTTTAGGGAACTTGTTCAGAGAGGGGCAGGTACATGGGCCGAAGAGGGTGCCCCTGAAATTCCAGCAGCAGGGGGCTTGATGCCAAGGGGCCTTTCCAGGAGGAGCCCCCCTATGTGCCCCAGTGCACGAGGGGGAGGAAGCGGCCGCTCTGTGGGACAGCGGCAGGGGGCGGGGGTGGAGGCAGCCGGATACACAGTCCTGGGCCTTGTTTGGCTGCTGTCGGGGGGCGCTTCTAGTGTTAGCCCAGCCCACCCATGCTGGTGTTCACAGGGCGGGATGCCAGCGGGCATGTTGGGTGCCCTGTCCCCCATCCCAGACAGGACATTTGAGGCTGGAGCACAGGGGCTGGCAGTGTCCTCAGAGCCACGGGACCGAGGGCAGGCTGCCTGGACCCTGGGAGCCTCAGTGTCCTCATCTGTGAGATGGGAGGGTGGTTAGCTCTGCCACAAGGGCAGACCATGTGCGGCTCAGTTTGGGCTCTGGGCACCAGCAGGGGTGTGAGCTGAGAGTCAGAGTGCCAGGAAGAAGCCAGGGTGGTTACAGCCTCTAGCAGGTGTCCCATGGCACCAGAGCCCCTTGGGGTCCTCCTCTCCTTTCCACACCACCCCTCCCTCCTCGGCAAGGCCTGGCCCCCTTGATGCTGGGCAGGGAGAGGCCGAGAGTGAAAGGGAGACTGTTATCTGGGTGCAGCCTGCCCCTGCCATGTTCCTTTGTCCACCGTGCCGACCCCTCTGCGGGCTGTGGGCTGGGGAGCCAGGGCTGAGGGGGGAGGCAGATGTGATCACACAGTGGTTCGCAGCCGCCCGGGCGGAAAGGAGGAAGGCTGCGGGTGGGCCCTGGGTGCATGGCCACAGCCTCCTCCCCTTCTGAGTGTGGTGTGGGAAGTGCACGGGGCTGAGGCTTGGAGTGGGGTCCTGAGGGGTGTGCAGGAGTTTACCAGACAAGCATTGTGGGGTGAGTAGCAGCCATTGCAGGGTGAGGAAGGCATGAAGCTACGGGGAAGTGGGCACAGGCGTGGGCTCAGCAGGCAGGAGAGGCAGAGAGACTGGTGGCCAGCAAGGCCTGGGGGGCTGGGAGGAGCCTGAGCTTCCTCCAGTGGCGTGAGGAGCCGGGTACAGAATGGACTGGTGGGAGGCTGGGAGGTAAGAGCAGAACAGTCAGGCCTGGGTACCCAGGGGTCCCAGCAGGAGTGAGGAGAGTGAGCCCAGCTGGCAGGTGGGGAAGCGGCCAGAAGTGAGCCTGGTTGGGCAGGGAGAGAGAGGGGTGCTGCCCAGCTTGGCCTGGCTGGGGTTGGATGGACATGTTGGGTGTGGGGACTCTGGTCTGAGTGGGCAGAGGCTATGGCATCAGGGGTTCAGAGTGGCCTGCAGGGGCTGCTGACCAGGACAGGGGCCTGAGATGGTGGTAGAGGCGGGTACGTGGGCACCCCGGGAGGCAGGGTGGGATGAGATCTGGGCAGGGTGGTAGAGCGAGGGGAGGTGAGACCCACGAGTCCTCCTCTAGAGCTGGCCTGGAGCCAGGGTGTCGGTGCAGATGCGGCTACGCAGATGCTGGCTCTGCCACTGCAGGCCTACGACGGCCGGAAGGTTGAGTAACCGCTCTGAGTCACACCTGTGAGGCAGATGATGCCACCTGTCTCAGTGGTGGGGACTGAACTAGGTGATATATTTATGGCACTTGACATAGTCTGGCATGTAGTAAACAGTCTGAAAAGGACAGTTGTTGGCATTAGTTCTGTGATGTGCCTCAGACTGTATTGGAAGGTTGTGACCAGGGTCACAGTTCATTTGCAACCAGGTTCAGGGCTCAGTGTATGAGCAGGGTCAGGTTCAGGGTGTGATCATGGTCAGGGTCCAGCACGTGACCAGAATCAGGGCCCATTGTGTGCCCAAGATCAAGACTCACAGCCTGACTGGGATCAAGGCTCAGGGTGTGACTGGGCTCAGGGCTCAGGATGTGACCAAGATCAGGGCTTAGAGTATGACTGAGATCAAGGCTCAGAATATACGTGGGTCAGGGTTTAGTGTGTGGCTGGATTCACAGGCCAGGGTGTGATGGGAATTGGGGCTCAGGGTATGATCTGGGTCAGGGGTCAGTGTATGATGGGGTTCAGGGCTTAGTGTATGATGGGATTCAGGGCTTAGTCTATGGCTAGAGACAGGAATTAGTTTTGTGGGCATTTGGGAGCCATAGATGATGTTGGGGCAGTGGCAGGACGAAGGTGGGACTGTGGGTAGAAATGAGTGCTTAGGGGGCATAGGGTGGATATAGGGTTCAGGAGACGATTGGGAGTGGGAGTTCATGGGGTGGAAACCGGCAGACACTCCGTCACCAGCCAGGAGAAGCCATCGGTGGGAGGGGGCCGGCTGGTTCAGACCGAGTATGCAGGGAGGGCCTCTGTGAAGTGGTGACTCCTGTGCTGAGAGGAGACCCAGGCGCCTGAAGGTCAGGGAAGGCGTGCAGGGCAGGGGGCCTGACATGTGTGAGGGCCTGGGCTGTGCTGTGCCTGGCTTGGGCCAGTCCCCGGCAGTGGCCCAGCCTGGCTCTGCCTCACCTCGGCGTGAGTTGAGGCCAGGCTTCGTCTACCACTCCTGGTGAGGCCTGCAGTTCTCAGACCCCTGGGCCTGCCCAGGCCACCGCCCATCCCTTCTCCGTCACCTGGAACCTGCTGAGCAAGGGCCGTCGGGAGTGACTGATGAGCCAGGCAGGGAGGAGAGGGATCAGGTGGACCAGTGGGAGAGCTGGCGGGCTTGCGGCTGCCAGGCCTAACGAGGGCAGGCGGAAGCAGATGGCTACAGAGGCCTGGGCCGGAGCCAGCCTCAGAGCAGGCGCAACACACTTACTCGGCCGCCTGTGACCTTTGTGGCCGGCCGGCCTCAGGCCAGCCCAGTGTCTTGGAAACATTTACTGGGGTCACCCTGTCTCCCACCTGTCCCTGTCCAGCTGGTCTCCTAGCCCTGGGCCTCAGCTCTGCACTGGTACAGTTATCAGTGACTGATGAGCCAGGCTGGGAGGGATCGGGGGGCTGGTGGGAGAGCTGGCAGGTGAGTTTTGGTGGGAGAAGTACCAGGTGATGGGACTTCAATCCCGGAGGACCACCGGTGTGAGGCCTGAGCTCCAGGCTGTGGCATGCAGGAGTGGTGCGGAGCAGGGTTTCCTGCCGGGCACGGCATCCCTGTTCCCACCGTGCCCTCCCAGAGCGTAGTTTGGACAACCGAGGTGAGCAACGCTACCTGGGGTAGTTCCAGGGGCCTGTCTGGAGGCAGTGGTGTTTGAAAGCCTAGTGGGTTGGCAGTGCTTCTGCACACGAAGAGAAGGCGACTCTTGTTCCGGGGAGGCACAGCTGGAGCCGTGGCACCTGGTACGCTTGGGCAGCACAGCTTGGCCCTGGAGGCGAGTGCCAGGTGTGGGGGGTGTCAGTCGTGTGTCTGTGCGGGCCCCAGTTGTGTGCGTGTGTGCAGGCCCCAGGGGTTGTGTGTGTGCGTGTGCGGGCCCCAGGTGTGTGCATCTGTGCGGGCCCCAGGAGTTGTGTGTGTGCGTGTGTGCGGGCCCCAGGTGTGTGCATGTGTGCGGGCCCCAGGGGTTGTGTGTGGGCGTGTGTGTGGGTCCCAGGTGTGTGTGTGTGTGGGCCCCAGGTGTGTGTGTGTGCAGGCCCCAGGTGTGTGCATGTGTTTGGGCCCCAGGTGTGTGTGTGTGCGGGCCCCAGGTGTGTGCATGTGTGCGGGCCCCAGGTGTGTGCGTCTGTGCGGGCCCCAGGGGTTGTGTGTGTGCATGTGTGCGGGTCCCAGGTTGTGTGTGTGTGCGTGCGTGTGTGTGGGCCCCAGGTGGGTGCATCTGTGCAGGCCCCAGGGGTTGTGTGTGTGCGTGTGCGGGCCCCAGGAGTTGTGTGTGTGCGTGTGTGTGGGCCCCAGGTGCGTGCATGTGTGCGGGTCCCAGTTGCGTGCGTGTGTGCGGGTCCCAGGTGTGTGTGTGTGTGTGTGTGCGCGTGTGTGTGTGCGGGCCCCAAGTGCATGCATCTGTGTGCGGGTCCCAGGTGCGTGCGTGTGTGCGGGTCCCAGGTGTGTGTGTGTGTGCATGTGTGCGGGCCCCGGGTGCATATGTGTGCAGGCCCCAGGTGCGTTTGTGTGTGCGGGTCCCAGGTGTGTGTGTGTGTGTGTGGGTGCGTGTGTGCGGGCCCCAGGTGCGTGCGTGTGTGCGGTCCCCAGGGGTGTGTTTGTGTGTGTGTGTGCGCGTGTGTGTGGGCCCCAGGTGCGTGCATCTGTGTGTGGGTCCTAGATGTGTGTGTGTGTGCGGGCCCCAGGTGTGTGCATCTGTGTGCGGGTCCCGGGTGCGTGCGTGTGTGAGTCCCAGATGTGTATCTGTGTGTGCACATGTGTGCGGGCCCCAGGTGTGTGTGTGGGTCCCAGGTGCGTGTGTCTGTGCACATCAGGCGTGTGGCCTGCACCACCCCGAGGACAGAGCCCCAAGTGGGCGACCTTAGGCCTCGTTTTGGCCTGGAGTGGAGTTCGGAGGAGCTGGGGGTGGGAGGAGCAAGGGGGTGTGGGGGATGAGGAATCCTCGATGGGCAAGGCCCTCCCCGGGCAGGGGCTTCGAACCGCACTCCCCAGGGCTCCACTGTCACACTCTGATTCAGGTAAGGCTGCCGCAGCCCTCGGTCTCACAGACCAGCAGGTGGCTGGCTTCATGGAGGCCGAGGTGCAGACTGCTGGGAGCTGAGGCAGGCGTGCCCATTAGGGCAGGAGGACGGGGGTTGGCCTACGGAGGTGGCAGCGAGGCAGCCCGCAAAGAACAAGGCTGGGATAGGTGGGACCCTGAGGTTACCCGTCCAGGGCAGAGGCGAGCTAGGCTGAGCCAGGAATCCTGGCAAGGATGCTGAACCCCCGATCCCTGGGGCCCTGCTCTGAGTCTGGAAACCTAGGTTTGTGTTTGAGCCGGACCCTCTGCTGTGCCGCCTGGTGACCTTGGACAGGTTCCTCCATTTTTCTGGATTCTGCCTTCCCCACCTTCATTCATCTGGTTCATGATGTTGACTGAGCATCCCTGCTGGGCGGGGCCCTCGGGGGATCGGGGACATGGAGGACACTCGGCTGTGGGGATAGCAGCCACATCTAGCAGGGGCTTTGAACTGGATCAGGGGGACACCAGCAGGGCCTGGGAGGCAGGGAAGGCTGCCTGGAGGAGGCAGTGCAGGGAAGGGTAGTCCAGGCTGCAGGAGCAGTATGTTCGTGATGGAGGGCACAGGGCAGCGTGGAGACTGCGGGGAAAGGGGGCGCCCAGGCTGGGATGAGTGGGGCCGCAGGGCAGCCGGGCTGACTCGGGATGTCGAGCATCTTGGGGGGCAAGAAGGGCTACCCAGGGCTTTAGGAGACAGTGCAACATGCCAGGGTCAGCAGACTTGGGGCGGGGGCCAGGAAGGCGTCAGCTTCAGGGTGGGGGGTACCCGAAGCACCTCTTCTCCCCAGGCCTCGCCTTCCTGCCCGGCCGACCACCTCTGCCTCCTTCCAAGGGCCCGGAAATGGACTGCACCCCCTTTCTCCTGAATTCTCCAGTCGTCTGGAAGCTCTGTACACAGGGGGCCTTTGTTCACGCCCCCGAGGCGTACACCCACCTGCCGTGTGCCGGCACGCCCCAGGCATGGCGGTTCAGCCTGGCTTACGACTCGGGTGATGGGTTGGGAAGTTGCTGTGGGTGAACTCATCCATACAGAAGCGATGTCAGCCTGAGTCCCCTCCACAGCTGTGCACACCCTTCATCCACCTGACTTCCCTGTCTGTCCTCAGGCCTGGCGTGCTGGGGCTGTGCAGGGCCACGGGGTCGGGAATGGCGGGGTCTGTCGCAGGCCCAGGCCCTTTTGAGGATGGAATGAGCTGAGTGCAGTGGCCAGAGGCACAGTCATGTGAAGTGGGGAAGCGTCTTCTGGGGACACCGCTGGGGAAGAGCCCTGAGGGGAACCAGGGGGCCTCGGGGGCTCGGGGCGTTCTTGTCAGGAAAGGGAGGCTGGCCAGGGGCAGGGCCAGGGTCAGCCCAGTGGCCTTTGCAGAGCCGGATGGGGCATTTGGACGACGCCCAGGGCAGGAGAGTCAGGGAGGAGTGGGGGCCCTCCCTAGGAAGGGGCAGTCACCTAAACTACCCCCCAGGTGGTGAGGAGGAAGGGCCCACTTTATTCGGGTCACCCCGGCACCCGGATGACACCCCAGCTCCCACACTCCTGCCTCTGAGCAGGGCAGAGGTGCCCTCCAGTGCGCTGGTAACCTCCCCCATGCCGCTGTGGCTGGAGAGGAAGTCACGGGGGGCAGGGCTAGAGGTGGGGATGCCTGGGGCTAGGGCTGGCAGCTAGGCCTAGAGGCTGCAGGGGACTGAGGGGCTGTGGAGGTGACACAGTCACCTGCAGAACAGAGAGGGAGGGGTGGGAGGGGGAGGGCTTTGGTGCAAGGAAGCTGGTTGGGTTGTATCGGGGCTGTGGAGGGACAGGTGGGTGTGGGGTGTCAGGGCCCGGCTGGATGGCATCTCGGATGGGGGTGGGCCGGAGTCAAAGCGGCTGCTCCCCCCGGGTTTCTCAAAGCCTGGGCCGGAGAGGACTGTGCGTGTGGGTGGGCCTGGACCTGGCACCTCCCTGGCCGCATCTGCATTGCGGGGCTGGCGCCTGCCTGGAATTGATGGGGGTCCGAGACGTGATGGCGGCAAAGACTTACCTGGCGTCAGGCTTGGCATATGACTGTGGGGCATGGGCAAAGGGTCCATCCTCACAGAGCACAGCCCCGAAAGGGAGTTCTGGAGGGCCTGGGCTGGTAGAGGAAACCCCTCCTCTGCAGGGGGCGAGCAGGGAGGTGACGAAGGGCTGGGCCAGACACTGGGGGTGTGACCCAGGGCTGCGGGCTCTCGGGCCTCAGTCTTCGGGTCTGCCGAGTGGGCGTGTGGGGTACCTCACGCCCCGCGGTCTCTTCCCGGTCCCCGCAGAACATGGAGAAGGTGACTCTGCCATCCGTGACGCTCATCGTGGGCTGTGGCGTGTCCTCTCTCACCCTGCTCATGCTGGTCATCATCTACGTGTCCGTGTGGAGGTGGGTGCCGCCCAGGTGCTGGGCACCGGCGGCCATGGCTCCTGCATCCCACGCCTCTTCCGCTCAAGGTCACAGGAGGGGTCGTGGGTGCCCCTCCCTCCCTCTGTCCTCACCTTCCCAGTCACCTCTGCCTTTGCCACGGACGCAGCCCTGCTGTGGCCCCTCCGAGGCCGCCACAGGTTCCTGAGGCCACCCCAGACACTCACGCTGTGTCCATGCTGCACAAACGCAGGGGGTGGGGCCCGGTTCCTGCCATCCCTCCCCTGAATGTGTTCCCTGGCAATGCCAGCCTGAGTTCCCGCCCCAGCTGTGCGTGCCCCCTCTGCCTGCACTTCCTGACTTCCTTGTCTACTCTCAGGCCTGCAGACCAGGCCACAGCCGTCCACAGACCCCCAGTCAGGCCTTAGGGCCCAAAGCCCCTGCTCACTCTTCACTCCAAACCCCCTTTCCCCAGGTCCACAGGGCTGTCAGTCTGCTGTCCATTCCGATTGTGGCCAGTGGGTTTTTGGGGCCACCCGGGCAGGTGTGGAGATGTGAAGAGTTCGTGTTTGAGCAGTAACATGCCTGTTGAGTGTGTGGACACGCCTCCAGGCAGTCCCCGCTATCTGCTCCTGTCCCATTGAGTAGAAGTGTGGAACAGGGAGCAACGACTCAAGGTCACTCACTGCCCATGGGGCCGAGTGGGGACTCCCAACGTGTGCAGAGGACATGTGGCTCCGGCTCTGCAGGCAGCGATGTCAGCCGATAATCGGAACTGACTGCCTGGCTGCTGCCCAAGGTCGGGCATTGGGAGGTCGATGTGGCTAGTGGGGGAGGGTGGCCGAGCTTTCCTGGAGACAGTGACTGGGTTGTGGGTAGTGGCAGGGGCCCTCCACTGTCCAGCCTGAGGGGACAGCATCCACTGGGCTCCAGGGGGACCATGGCATTTTCTCTTCCCGGGACCTGCCTTCCCCTAGGGCCTGGATTTCACAAAACATCTGGGGAATGGGGTTTAGGGGCTCTGAACTCAGCTCTGATGTCCTGAGTTCTGAGGAGGTTTTCTGCCGACAGTTTTCAAAGCATCTCCCTTGGTGAGCTCTCCTGGCCATCCCTGTGCCCTGTGAGCTGCCGGCAGGGACTGTTCTGTGGTCCCCACGAGGAAGTGGGGACCCAGAGAGAGAACGTGACCTGCTCAAGGTTATGCGGCACATCAGGGTCATGTCAGAGCTCCTGAGGCTCAGCCCTGTGCCCTCTGCTCTCCAGCTGGGTGGACCTCAGTCCCCAAGGGCTGCTGGTGATGGTGGTGATAGTGATCCTGGTGGTGGTGTTTGTGGTGATGGTGGTGGTAACGGTGAT
Source organism: Symphalangus syndactylus (assembly GCF_028878055.3). Classification (NCBI taxonomy): domain Eukaryota; kingdom Metazoa; phylum Chordata; class Mammalia; order Primates; family Hylobatidae; genus Symphalangus; species Symphalangus syndactylus. The sequence goes on from NC_072429.2 coordinate 141,445,278, forward strand.
GGTGGGGGTGGTGCTGCTGCTGGTGATTGTGGTGATAGTGATGGTGGTAGTGGTGGTGATTGTGGTGGTGGTGATGGTAGTGATGGTGGTGATGGTGGTGGTGCTGGTGCTGGTGATTGTGACGATGGTGGTGGTGATGATGGTAGTGATGGTGATGGTGATAGTGGTGGTTGTGATGGTGTTGGTGGTGCTGGTTATTGTGATGATGGTGGTGATGATGGTAGTGATGGTGATGGTGGTAGTGGTGGTTGTGATGGTGTTGGTGGTGCTGGTGCTGGTGATTGTGGTGATAGTGATGGTAGTGGTGGTGATTGTGGTGGTGGTGATGGTGGTGATGTAGTGGTGGTGGTGATGGTGGTAGTGGTTGCGTGATGGTGGTGATGGTGTGATGGTGGTGATGGTGTTGGTGGTGATGGTGTGATGGTGGTGATGGTGTTGGTGGTGATGGTGATGATGGTGATGGTGGTGGTGATGTGATGGTGATGGTGGTAGTGATTGTGATGGTGGTGATGGTGCTGATGTTGGTAATGGCTGTGTTGGTAATGGTGATAGTGGTAATGATTGTGTGATGATGGTGGTGATGGTGGTGGTGGTGATGGTGGTAGTGGTTGCGTGATGGTGGTGATGGTGATGATGGTGATGGTGGTGGTGGTGATGTGATGGTGATGGTGGTAGTGATTGTGATGGTGGTGATAGTGGTGCTGATGGTGGTGATGGCTGTGTTGGTAATGGTGATAGTGGTAATGATTGTGTGATGATGGTGGTGATGGTGTGATGTGGTAGTGGTAGTGATTGTGATGGTGGTGATGGTTGTGTTGGTAATGGTGATGGTAATGATTGTGATAATGATGATGATGGTGATGTAGTGGTGGTGGTGATGGTGGTAGTGATTGTGTGATAAGGGTGATGGTGATGGTGGTGATGGTGTGGTGGTGGCGGTAGTGATTGTGTGATGATGGTGCTGGTGGTGATGGTATGGTGGTAATGGTGATGGTGGTAATGACTGTGTGATAATGGTGATGGTGATGGTGGTGATGTAGTGGTGGTGGTGATGGTGGTAGTGGTTGCGTGATGGTGGTGATGGTGATGGTGGTGGTGCTGTTGGTGACAATGCCTTCAGGAAGTGGGGTGGGGCTCTGGTCTTGGTGCCACAGGACCACAGCCCCTGTGCAGATGGGGTTCTGTTGGGTGCTGACCTTTGGCCCCCACACTCTCCACAGGTACATCCGCTCGGAGCGTTCTGTCATCCTCATCAACTTCTGCCTGTCCATCATCTCCTCCAATGCCCTCATCCTCATCGGGCAGACCCAGACCCGTAACAAGGTAGGCAGCCCTGCATCCTGCCATGCACCTCCCAGCATCCTCGGGTGGTGAGGATGGACCCCAGGAGGGGCCTGGGCCATGGGATCCCTGGGAAACTCAGGCAGGCGGGTGTGGGGGCAGGAGAAGGCTGCCCCAGCTACAGGGAGTTCCCCGCCCTCTGCTGTGGCTGCAGGAGCCTGTCAGGGGCTGGTCAGCCAGCCAAGAAGGGCAGCTTGTGTCCCAGCATCTCTGCTGGACTTGCCCTTCAGGATGAGCCTGCTGCAGCCCTGCCCATCCCCCTGTGGGCAGTGGACTTGGCCTCAGCTGAAGCTGCCTCAGAGCTGGGGAGTGGCGCTCAAGACGAGTGGCACTGTGGTGACAGAGGCTCCCACGGTCCACCCTCTCACCCCCACCCTCGCCAGCCTTGAAGCTGGCAGCTCATGGTGGGCCCCTGCCTGCCCTCCCCAGAACCCCTATCCCTGGTTCCTACCCTGTGGTCTCCAGCCCCATCCCGCTAAATGTGGCAGGCGCAGCCTTTGGCTGGGGGCCTCTGCTTCCTCAAGGGGCCACACTGACAAGGTAGGAGAGAAAATAAAGTAAGCGGGACCGCAGTGAGACAGAGAAGGCCTGGCCGCAGGGCCTGCCGTGTGCTGTGGCAGAAGCTCAGGGCTGCGGTGTGGGTGAGGTTGCCTGCAACTTGCTGTGTGTCCTTGGGGTGTGATATGCCCTCCCTGGGCCTTGGGCTTACTACCTCCTGAACGCATGGGCAGGCACCTGGACTTTTGAGAAGGCCCCTGGGTTAGCATTTGGTGTGGCTATGAATGGTGCTGAGGAAGATGGGGAGGGAGGAGCTGTTTGTCCCAAGGGGGCTTAGACAGTCAACAACCCATCTCAGGGCAGGGACCAGGTGATCTGTGGATTGCCTTCTGCCTGGGGACCTGGTCGGGTCCCAGTGAGGGTGCTGGGTGCTGGGCTGCCAGCTGCAGGCAGGCACTCAGTGGGGGCAGGTGTGGGGCCAGGGAGCACCTGCCCAGCCTGCCCCGCCCTCGGCCCCACGCAGGTGGTGTGCACACTGGTGGCCGCCTTCCTGCACTTCTTCTTCCTGTCCTCCTTCTGCTGGGTGCTCACCGAGGCCTGGCAGTCCTACATGGCTGTGACGGGCCACCTCCGGAACCGCCTCATCCGCAAGCGCTTCCTCTGCCTGGGCTGGGGTGAGCTGCTGCCTCCCTGACCCTCCTGGACAGATATCCTTCCTCCTGGCCCCCACTGCTTGTTCTGCCGTGGCAGCCCCTCCTCTCCGCATCCCCTGTGGACCCCTGAGGCCTCAGTTACTGCTTGGGTGGACTTCCTCCTCTGGGCCCTCGTTCCTCCATGGAGTCACCAGATAAAGCACAGGACACCCAGTTCCCTTTCATGTCTAGATAACGAAAACGTTTCTAGCACAAGTATGTCTGGTACATTGTTTGGGATGTACATTTATAAAAAGATGATTCCTGATTTCTCTGCGAGTCAGATGTGCTGGGCACCCTGTGTGTTTTCTGCTCATTGGACCACCCTGCACCCAGCTCGCAGGCCCTTGCCTTGTTCACCTCCTGCCCCATCTCTTGCTCAGCCCCATCCTCTGTTGGGGGCTTCAGAAGCGCCTGCCTGGCCCCCGCCCTTCAAGGCAGGGCTAGGAGGAGGTGGAGGCTGGCTGGGGACTTGGGTGGGGCCAACACCCTTTCTCTGCTCCTTCTCCAGGGCTCCCTGCACTGGTTGTGGCCATTTCTGTGGGATTCACCAAGGCCAAAGGGTACAGCACCATGAACTAGTGAGTCGGGGCATTGGGGGTGTGGTGGATGGCCACATGGCCCCCCAGAGACTTCTGCCACCCTGGAGGGTGAGGGCTGGCCATGTCCTCCCCCCGTGTGACCCTGACCATCTCACAGAGGCTCAGGGAGGGTGCGGCCCCAAGGGCTGGAGGTTGAGCCCCTTGGGCATCCCCTCCCTATTGGTCAGCCAGCTTCTCCCTGGCAGCGAGCAGTGGGCAGCAGTATTGAAAGAAACCGGGCCATCAGGGCCTCCCCCTCTGTCAGTTGGTCCATTAGCCACTCTGAGCCTCAGTTTCCCCATCTGTTCGGTGGGGATCCCCTCTCTGCACAGTGCTGGTGAGAGGGAGGGCTGTTTGAGACACAAGAGCTCTGGGCACAGTGGGCACACCCCCCACAGCAGGCCTGTGGCAGGCAGGGCAGGGGCCGGAGGCTTATTTCACAGATGACATCACTGAGACCCTGAAGGGTCAGCTGGACCAGGTCCTTGGGGCCTTAAATGGCAAGCCAGGAAGCTTGGGTCATCCTAGAGGCAATGTGGTTCCTAAGGTAGGGAGAGAGGGTCTGGGGCTCAGGATAGGCAGAAGAACTGGGGTGGGGAAGGGGAACCGAGGCTTGGAGGGAGGGCCTGGCTGCAGGGAGGGGAGCAGTGGGAAGCGAGAGGCAGGAGGAAGTGACTAACGCTGGCTGAGTGGGAGAGCCGCAGCAGGCCTGGCTCACTGTGGAGTCCCTGGGGACAGGACGTGGCACCCCCTTGGAGCACTGCCCTGTCTGAGTGGCAGTAGGGAGTAGACATCGCTGAGGGTCCAGGGGGTGACTGCTGAGAGGGAAATCCAAACACTGTCCCCAGAGATGAGAGAAGCAAATACCTGGCCTGCTGGAGTCAGGGGTGGATCAGGAGGGGATGGGGACATTGAAGTGGGGTTCTGAAGGATGAAGAGGAGTTTGTTTGACAGATGACATGGGGTAGGCTGCTCAGGGTAGAGGGAACAGTCCTTATTGGGTTTCAGATTTCCATGGGCACCACGGGTGGTGTCCAGAGATCTGGAGAATGTGGGGCTGCTGACTGGGTGGGTGGTGGGGAGGGTGCACGACAGATGTGTGAGCATAGGACCCGGTGCTCAGGCCACGGGGCCTGAGCCTTGTGGGCCAGGGTCCCAGCCCCAGCATTCAAGCATCACGTCAGGAAGGAGGGTCTGCCAGAGACCCCGAGAGAAGAGCCGGGAAGGGCCCAGATCTGGGGAAGGAGGGACAGTCAGGTGACCTTTGCCCTGCCAGCCTGGTGCCCCTGCTGTGTGGCTCTAAGCAGGTGGGTCCCCCACTCTGGTACTGTCCCCATCTGTAAAATGGGGGTGACAATGGCTGCCTGGGGTTTCCTGAGGATTCTAAGGCTAAAGGGTGGGTGTGACATGCCCTGCATGCCAAAGGCGCTTAATAAGTGCTAGTTTTCTTCTGCCACTTCCCAGCTTACCTCCCCTACTCCTGAGAGGCCGGCAGCACCTCTCTGCACACCCCTCTGCACATGGGCGGTGCTGATGGCCTGTCTCCTCCCCAGCTGCTGGCTTTCCCTGGAGGGGGGACTGCTCTATGCCTTCGTGGGACCTGCCGCCGCCGTTGTGCTGGTACTGACGCACCCGGGCCCCACTCCCCGCAACCCCGCCTGGGCCCCCCACCTGCCTCCTGGGCCTTGGTGCTCTCTCCTGCCCCAGGCTGTGCACCTGCTGTCCCTTCAGGATGGCCCTCATGGCCCTCATCACCGGGGGTGGGGGTGCCCACAGCCCCACTCTGACCTGTCCTCGGCATGCGGTGCAGGGGCTGGGCCAGAGTAGTGACCCTTCACACCTGTGAGTCTCGGCTTGCCTGATTATTGGGTGCCAGCTGTGTACCTGCCAGGAGATCCCTGCGGGTGTGGTGAGTGAGTGGCATGGGAGGAAGCTGGGGACAGACGGATGATGCAAGCAGCGAGGAGCTGCAGGCTGGACCTGGGTTGTGGGTGTCTGGCCCCAGAGCGCCAGATGTGAGGCTGGTGACCGGGGCTGCTTGCCCCTTCGGGGGGCCCTAGTGAGGACCTTCCCTGTGTGGGTCCTTGGACTTCCCTTCCCGCTCTCCTCCCACCTTCGTGTGGAGAAAGGCAAGACTGTGGCAGGTGGCACGCAGGGTCACCGTCCTGGGGTCACAGATGAGCTGCAGCACCCTGAGGGACCTGCCTGGGGTCACTGGCCTCTACTGGGTCCAGCTCTGAGCCCACTCAGCCAGCCCCCACCCCTCTACTCTGGCAGAGCACCAGGGTTCACACCCACCCTCACCTCCCCTCCCCTCTCGCCCCAGGAGAGGCCATCCACCTCCAGTAATTCCTGCCGCCATGCACGGCCACACCCCATTCTAGTGGGGCCTCAGGCACAGGCTGGGCCTAGCAGAGAAACGTGCATGAGGGGTGAGGGGGAGCTAACCCTGTAGGGGCAGTTGGGGAGCCTAGTGGGGGTTGGAGGGGCAGTGGGGCACCATCTTTGGGCAGCCCCAGACCCCTCTCCACAGTGCTGGCTGTGGAATCCTACCTTCTTTATTCCTTCCTCCAGGCGGGAGGCGGGAGAGGCGTGGGGTGCCTGGCGGTGCCCCAGGCACCTGGGGATGGAGGTTGTGGGAAAGGGGACAGAGACAGGAGCCCCACCCTGTACACCCCTCCCCAGGATGTGTCAGGAAGGCAGGCTGACCCTGGCAGCTGTGGGACCCGAGCCCCAGCAGCCCCTCCTGTCCTTGGGGCCACGTGGTGCAGGCTGGGCAGAGCCTGCTGCAGGCAGTGGCTCGTCACCGGTGCCCATCCTCTCTTCTCTGCTCCGGCCACATCAGAAAACTAGGCTGCCCAGGAAAGAGGCCACCCCGCATCAGGCTTGCCAAGGCTGTGAGGCGGGTGTCTGGGAACTCTGCATCCGTTGTGGAAAGCAGGCCGGCTGTGTGCTCGTGAGCCCTGAGCTGGAGGGCTACACGGTCTACCACCCTGGTCTTCAGGATGTGAAATGCCTGGTCAGGGGTCCATGGAGTCCTGGGGTCTCCCAGCCTCCAGCTTCTGGAACCTGGGCCTGAGGAAGTCAGGCCTTGCCCCTCAGGGTCCTGGCAGCATCTTTCTGCAGAGTGGGGATGCAGGAGGAGGGCCTCAGGGAGCTTCTGGCAATTGGGGAGCAGAGAGTATGGCCTGAGACTCCTCCTTCCCCCCAGCAGAGGAGGCCAAGAGACAGGGGGAGACCCCAGGATGCTCAGGGCCAGTGGCTTCCCGGGGGTGCTCCGGGAGCAGCTCTTGTCTTGAGTGGTAGCCTGGACAGTGGCGGGCATGGGAGACTTACATTGGAGCCCAAGAAGAGCCTCCCTGGGTGCAGGCGCCCAGCCAGGGCCCTGATGGGGTGGGCAGTTAGTCTGATGGGAATAGGAGAGGGAGATCAGGAAGGAAGTCTAGAGAGAGGAGGTGGCCTGCCCAGAGCAGAGAGCCAGGAGGAGTGTGACCCCAGGGAGAGCCAGGATTGATGTCCCTTAGACAGGCCTCAGCTGCAGGCTGGCAAGGGCCTCCGGGCCCTGTGGGTGGGGAGTGTCCCTGTGGAAGGGATGCAAGGAGTGCAGCAGAGGTGCCGATGGTGCGGGTGACACACAGAGAGGGCCCTGCACGGTTGGCAGCTGGGCTGGAGGTCACCTGACATCCCATCAGGCACTGGGGTTCCTGTGATGGAGGCACGGGAGGTGACCCTGGGTGGGGTAGGGGGTCGTGGTTGGCGTAGCCAGCGTCGGTCCAGCCAGTGTCAGCCCCTGAGCCTACGGCAGCCCCCACCCCCACACTCCCACCCCTCTCTGCCCTGCAGGTGAACATGGTCATTGGGATCCTGGTGTTCAACAAGCTCGTGTCCAAAGACGGCATCACAGACAAGAAGCTGAAGGAGCGGGCAGGGTAGGACCGGGGCCACGCGGCTCCTTGCCCACCAGGAGTGCAAGACCCAGAGCCCACCCAGCCCCGGGTTCCCGGGGGATGGAGAACACTCCATGCCCAATCTGAGACTGCAGGTCCAGGGACCCTGGAGCGGGTGGGAAACCAAGGCACCGAGTACAGAGGCCCGTTAGGCTCAGCCAGCCCCTGCCTCTCACGGTGCCTCGGTTTCTCCATCTGACCTGGACAGGGTGGGCCCCATAAAGTCCTCAGAAGCTGTGAGACTGACTGTGCAGGGACACCCCGCCTCTGCCCGGCTCGCAGGGTGGCAGCAGGGCACCCCCAAGGCTGGGTGCTGAGGGCCCCCTGGCCCCCCACTCCCCCACCACAAGGCTCGCTCCATGGCCAAGGGGAGGATGTCACCTGTGCATGCAGGGACTCCCTGTCTTTGTGGGACCTTCATCGGGGGGAGGACAGTGCAGGGGACAGGTGGAGCTGATGCTCCTCCCTCCGGGGAACCCAAGCCCGGGGAGTGCTCTCAGCACAGCAGCTGGACAGGGCGCGGGAGCAGGACAGACGCGCTTGGGATGTGTGGCTGCACCCACCTTTCAGCGACAGGGCCCTGGGCACAGAGGGGAAGCTGTGGGGCGTGGGGAGCTGACTAGAGCGGACAAGCCCCTCTTTGTCCTCCCGCCCCTCACCTCTGCCTGCTGCTCTGTGTCATCCAGCCCTGGCTGATGTCTGCGTGGGCCCCTCCCCTCCGTGCCAGTCTTGCCTGGATGCTTGGTGTCTGTCTGTCTCTCTCTCTGTTCCTGTCTCTCTCTTCCTGGCTCCTCCTGCTGTCCCCAGTGAACAAACGCTTCAGGAAGCCTTCCCCTTGGGTGCCTGTGGATTCTGGTCCTGGGTAGGAACCGGCCGAGCTGGCCTCTGATGCTGAGTGCCTGCAGTGGCCCTGGAGTCTCACTCTGGGTGGGAGTCCCAGTGCTTTGTCTCCTGGCCTGGGAAATGGAAGCTGGAACAGGCTTCTCTAAGGCCTTGTCCCACCTGTCCCTGGAACACCCTGTCCCACACTGCTCCCGAGACAGTGATCACACTCAGAAGAAGTCCCAGGGCTGCACATCCCGGGTCTGAGCATGGCAGACTGCCTGCCGCTACCTGATGAGAAAAACGGCAGTGATCTCGGGTGCTCGTCCAGGGCGCATGTTTTGTTTGCTTCTTAGAATAACCGTTGTGGCAGATTCTATGGTTATATTCCCATCTTACAGCTGAGAAATGGAGGTTTAGCGAGGGTGAGTGGCTGGTGGAGCTGAGCTTCCAGCCCAGGTGGGCACACACTAGAGCCAAGCCCAGGCGGCCTGCACTCTGCCCACCTCGCCCTGTGTGTGCAACAGGGGCCAGCCGCGTTAGGTGCACACGGCCCAGGAGTGCACCCAGACTCGCCCGTGTGGCCGTGTAGGTTTCTCTGCCCACGTAGACAGGGATGGAGGTTGGGGTGGAGGGGCGCCCAGTACACCAGTCTATGTGTGCACGCACACCCACATGCATGGGCACACACGCGTGGGCATACACATGCCACGAGGATCTGCATGAGGTCCCTGCCCAGGTCAGCTCCCTCGCAGACACATGGGAAGGGGAGAGGAAGGCGCAGTGGCCTCTGTCTGGGAATTTTGCTGCTTTGTGCAGACGGAGGCAGGGCCCACCCTCTGCTGAGCACAGGGACCCCGCGCTGTCTTCCCCCCACGCCCGCCACGTGCAGCCCTCAGCCCTGCCCACCACAGCGCCCGCGCCCCAGGCTTGAGTTTGTGAGGTGGCTGAGAGCCCCCAGGACCGTCCCCGTCGGGGCCCAGGCTGGACTCCTGAGTGGCTGGTTTTGCACTTTGGCCCCGCCCCTCCCGCCTGGATTCTGAGAGCAGAGCGCTTGCTTTCGTTTCAGCCTTTTAATTTCACTTGCAGTCAGCCGCCCCCGCACCCCCTCGGGCGCGCCCTCAAGTGTGCCGAGTGTGGAGTCCTCTCTGCCGCCGATGCCACCTCCGACGCCACCAGTAACGCCATGTTAGTGCCTCCGCTGCCACCTCCCTCCTAGGCCCACCCTTGGGGCTCTGCGCTCTGAGTCACCTTTTGTTTGTTTTATGTTTATCTTTCATTTCTTCCTTTTCTGCCGTCCACTCTGGGTTTCTAGGCCACTCCCGTCTCCCCCATCCACTGCCCTCAGCTCCCGCTTCCGTCCTCCCCACAGGCCTGCTCTAGGCCTGGCAGCACAAGGCACCACGTGTGCAGGGTGTGGAGCCGTGCCTGGGCACAGGTGGAGTGCAGCTGTGGGCAGAGCTGCCGTAGGGAAAGAGTGGTGGTCAGTCCCGTCCCTCTGGGGCCCGAGTGTGTGCCAGGCTGCAAGCTGTGGTTTGTTGGTTCTGGAGTTGAACCTCCACCCCCACCCCGGTGCTGCTGGCATGGAGCCCAGGACGGCTGATGCCTGGGCAGGGGTCTGCACCCATGACACCCCCGCAGCTCTGGTGGGGCGAGGAGACTGGCCCTGGCCTGCCTGATGGGAAGCCTCCCTCCTTGTGAGTGCATGTGAGCATGCATGTGAGAGCATGGCCAGGTGTGTGCATATGTGTGAGTGTGCATGCATGCCACTGGGTGTGTGCGTGTATGCATATCACCAGGTGTGTGTGTATGAGTGTGCATATATGAGTGTGCATTCATGTGAGAGAGCATGACCAGGTGTGTGCAAATGTGTGTGTGCCCATGTGAGAGTACTTGCTTTCATTTCAGGCTTTTAATTTTGCTTGTAGCCAACCGCCCAAGTACCCCCTTGGGTGTGCTCTCAAGTGTACTGAGTGTGGAGTTCTCTGCCGCCAGTGCCACCTCTGATGCCACAAGTGTGCAAGTGTCTGCACATGTGTAAGAATGTGCCTGGATGTGTGCAAGCGTGCATCTGTGTGTGTGAGGGCACCCCACTGTGCATATGTGTGAGCATATGTGTGTGCGTGCGTGAGCATGCATCTATGTGTGCATACGTGTGAGCATGCATCTGTGTACCTGTGAGTGTGCATCTATGTGAGTGCAACCCAGTGTGCGTACGTGTGAGCATGCATCTATATATGCATGTTTGAGTGTGCATCTGTGTGTACCTGAGTGTGCATCTGTGTGTGTACCTGTGAGCATGCATCTATGTGTGTGAGTGCAACATGGTGTGTGTACGTGTGAGCATGCATCTGTGTGCATACCTGTGAGCATGCATGTATGTGTGTGAGTGCAACCTGGTGTGTGTACATGTGAGCGTGCATCTATGTGAGTGCAACCTGGTGGGTGTATTTGTGAGCGTTCATCTGTGTGTGAGTGCATCTGTGTGTATGAGTGCAACCCAGTGTGCATGTGAGTGTGCATCTGTGTGCGGATGTGTGAGGAGGCATCTGTGTACCTGTGAGCGTGCATCTGTGTGAGTGCAACCCGGTGTGTGTACATGTGAGCGTGCATCTGTGTGTGGGTGCAACCTGGTGTGCATACATGTGAGCGTGCATCTGTGTGTACCTGTGAACGTGCATCTGTGTGAGTGCAACCTGGTGTGTGTGTGTATGTGTGAGCATGCATGTATGTGAGTGCAACTCGGTGTGCATGTGAGTATGCATCTATGTGTGCGTGTGTGAGTGTGCATCTGTGTGCATACGTGTGAGCGTGCATCTGTGTGTGTACCTGTGAACGTGCATCTGTGTGAGTGCAACCCGGTGTGTGTACGTGTGAGCATGCATCTATGTATGTGAGTGCAACCCGGTGTGTGTATGTGTGAGCATGCATCTGTGTGTGTGGGTGCAACCTGATGTGCATACGTGAGCGTGCATCTGTGCAGACGTGAGCATGCATCTGTGTGTGTCTGTGAGCGTGCATCTGTGTAAGTGCAACCCGGTGTGTGTACGTTTGAGCATGCATCTATGTGTGTGAGTGCAACCCGGTGTGTGTACATGTGAGTGTGCATCTGTGTATGAGTGCAACCCAGTGTGTGTACATGTGAGAGTGCACCTATGTGAGTGCAACCTAGTGTGCATATGTGCAAGCCTGCATCTATGTGTATGAGTGCAACCCACTGTGTGTATGTGTGAGCATGCATCTGTGTGCATGTGTGAGCGTGCATGTATGTGTGCGTATATGTGAGCGTGCATCAATGTGTGCGTACATGTGAGCGTGCATCTGTGTGTGTACCTGTGAGCATGCATCTGTGTGAGTGCAACCCGGTGTGTGTACATATGAGCGTGCATCTATGTATGTGACTGCAACCCAGTGTGTGTACATGTGAGTGTGCATCTGTGTGTGAGTGCAACCTGATATTTTGTTAGAGTGTGTGTGTAAGTGTGAGTGTGTATATAATTGGGCATGTGCCTGTGTGTGCAAGTGTGTGCGTGTGTGTGTATGAACATGTGAGCGTGGTGTATGTGGAAGTGTGTTTATAGGGGAGTGTGTGAATGCATGTGTGTGTCTGTGTACGCATGTGTGCCTGAGAGCAGGAGGCAGCCAGGGCCAAGGGAACAGGGGAGGAAGTGTTCAGGGTCAGGGGCTGCTCTGCTGACCTTGGGCAGCCTTAGCGGCTGTGCATAGGGCAGGGCGCTATGGGCTCAGGTGGGTGGGGCCAGTTGGGCTTTCCAGCCTGAGGGGTCATCTTGTCCATGCCCTGCCTCCCTCAACCCAAGGTGAGGGCGGTACCCCCAGGCGCATACCCCTGTACCCTCCTGCTTTGCTCCCTGAGCCAGGCACTAGGGGCCCAGGGTTTTAGGAGCTGTGGGAGAAGAGCTCTGGGCCCTGGCGCTGTGCAGATGCAAATCAGGGCGAGGCTAGCCTGGGTGGGAGGAGCAAGCCTGGAGCTGGGCAGCGTCCACACTGGCCTGCCAGGCCCCGGGAATTTCCGGTTCTTTGGGGCTAGTGTTGCCCTTTCTTTGTCTCAACACCAGGGATGCGGCGGGGGCTGTGGGATCCATCCCATCTCATTCTGTCAGAGAGAAGTGGGGGCCAGAAGGATGTTCCCTTTGAAGTCACCCAGAGCCTCTCCCCGCACCCCGGGCACCTGCCTCTCCAGACGGGAGCAGGCGCGGTGCAGCTGGGCACTCCTGGCCTCCCGTTCAGCGGCTCCCGGGCCTTTCTGCTTCCTTCCCACCGCTCTCTGCAGAAATGTTTCCCAGCCGCAGAGGCTGAGCTGCTGTGTGGGAGTAATTTACGGGTCCCCAGGCCCCAGGCCCCAGGCCACCTGCCAGCCGCAGCAGATCGGGCTGTAAATGTCAGGCCTGGAGACCCAGCTGCACCACTGTATCCCCTGACGGGCAGCAGCAGGGGTGACTGACAGCAGGCAAAGAAGTCTCCATGGGGAGGGAGGCCCTGCACCTCCTGCCTTAGGACTTGGGTGAGGAGAGGAGTCCAGGGTCCCTGCTCAAAGAATACCAGCTTTGGAAGGGAGAAGATTCTCCAGCTTATCACCATGGGAAGACTGAGGCCCCAGCCGAGGGGTCCTGCTCTGTGTCAGTGAGTCTTTCCTTGGCTCTGCGAATATTGATGGAGGGCCTCCTCGTCACAGGCTCTGTGCCAGGTGCAGGGACACAGCAGTGAGTGACAGCCAGGGCCCTGTCCGCTGCTGCAGCCTGGAGGGAGCAGCACGGTCATGGGCAAAGGAGGCCTCTCCGGACGCCTAAATTCCCAGGCGGAGTGTGCAGGGGGAGCAGGGGCAGGCTCTCCAGGGCCAGGGGGAGGGCCAAGGAGGTTGGGGGCCTCTAGCAGACTCCAAAGTTGTACAGGGAAGAGGGAGTCCCATGAGGCTGTTAGAGCCCATCCGATGCCCAAGAGCAGGAGGGGCGGGTGCGTGGCCAGGGCCACTGTACCCTGAGACCCGGGAGGCGCTGGCCGTGCAGCACCAGGCCCTCTGTCCTGGTGCTGCTCCGGGCTCTGGGCCTGCACGTGTCCTAGCCATGGGTATGTGGTCACGCCTGAGGCTGGGGCCAGACAGATCACTGCCGGACAGCATCACTGAAGAAAAGCAGGCCGAGGCCTGGGGTAGAGGGCCGGGTGGAGGAGAGGAGGAGGAGGGTCCAGGAGGCAGGCATGGCTGGCTGTGCTTGCTGAGAGGTCCCAAAAGATGAGCACACAGATATCCCTTGGGGGCTGGGCCCCGCACAGGTGTCCCGCACTAAGGGTGGGAGCAGCATTGGTGGCCAAGCCACGCTGGAGAGGGCTGAGGAGCAGAGCGTGTGGTTTTGGGGGCCCTTGTCCTGGCAGACTCCAGGTCATTCCAGCGTCTCTCCTGCCAGCCCTGGTGTGCCATCTCCTGCCTGGCATTCCGACCCCACACCTGGGCCCCCGAATCCCTATTCAGTCCTCCTGCCCCAGCTCCCCCTGTGTAGGAGGAGGGGAGGAGGGAAGCTGGCGCCAGCACCCATTCCAGGTGGTGATGACAGTCCTGCAGGCTGTGGGGCCCCCTGTGGACAGGCACAGGGCCACCTCCCGAGCACTCACCGCGGCTGGGGTCCTGCTGGCTTCTGTCTGTGTCCCACAGCCCTGGGAAGCAGCTTGGTGTCCCCACTGTGAGGAGGAGAGCACAGGCTCAGAGGACACGCACGGAGCCGAGTGGGTGGATGTGGGGAGGGGCCCAGGCCACTGCTCCCAGCGAGGCTGGGCTGCAGGGGCGAGGGCTGCTGTGAGGCTCCTGGAGGACCTCATGGGAGAGGGGGTGGCACTGAGGGGCAGAGGCAGCAGGACCGGTCTACAGGCAGGTGGCTGCTGGGGCTCAAGAGGCATGGGCGGCGCTGGCCCGCGAAGAGGAGGAGGCACCTGTCGGTCTGTCTGTTGCCGTCTGTCTCTGTCTCTCCTCTGCTCCTCCCCTGCTGGCCTTGGCCGTCTGTCCTCTATCTCATTCCCTCTAAGCTTCTCTCTCTCCAGGTCTCTGAGTTCGGGGCTCCACCTCCCCTCCCCACCATGGCCATCTTGCTCTGCCCTTCAGGGCCTGGACCCCTCGCCTGGGGCCTGTGGGCTGTCTGAGGGTCCTGGACCAGGGGATCCTCCTTGGCCCACCCCACACCAGACATCCCATCCCCCTCCAGCGTGTGTCCCCTCCTCTGTCACCTCCTAGACTGTCAGGAACCTGGATCTTCCCCAAAGAGCCCTTCCCCCTTGCCCAGCTTCTCAGGACCTCCCTCCTGAGTCCTTGGGTCCCCTCAGAGACCTTGGGCTTGGGGAGGGGGTGCTGGGACCTCAGTGTTGACGGGGGAAGGGCTTGAGAGGGGAGGGGCAGAACGTGGGACAGGATTGGGGGAGCCCTGGGGAGGAGAGAGGGTGCAGACACAGCCTGGGCAGTGGTGGACCCCTAGGGAGACTCACCCCAGAGAGGAAGTGCTACTTGGCCCAGGCCCCCAGAGACAGAGATGGGGACTTAGGGCTGGGTCCCCACCGAGGCGGCCTGGAGATGCAGGGTTCAGGGCAGGGTGTCCCTGGGGGCAGGGGCGGGAGCGGCAGCGCTGACGCCCTCCGTCCCCAGGGCCTCCCTGTGGAGCTCCTGCGTGGTGCTGCCGCTGCTGGCGCTGACCTGGATGTCGGCCGTGCTCGCCGTCACCGACCGCCGCTCCGCCCTCTTCCAGATCCTCTTCGCCGTCTTCGACTCGCTGGAGGGTTTCGTCATCGTCATGGTGCACTGTATCCTCCGTAGAGAGGTGGGTGGGGCAGCCTCTGTCCGGCCCGGCTCCTGCAGGAGGGTCCTGGGGCTGCCGAGTGGCCTCCTCCTTCCCCAAGGACCTCGGCAGGGAGATTGTGGGTGGGCGCAGCCTCCATGACCCTGACACATCTGCAGGCCTCAGTGGTCCACAGAGCGGGGCCTGCGGGTGAGCGTGTCCACCCCACTCTCCCTGGGAGCGGCCCAGGCAGTGCAGACCTTCCCAAGGATGCCCTGCGCCTGCACTGGCTTGGGGGCGTGGGGTACGAAGGCACACGGGGCCCCCATCCTCAAGGGGCCTACAGGAGCGAGGAAGCCGGCAGCAGAAGTAGACAGCTTCCAGAGCAATAGACTCCTGCTTCTGGCGTTTTTTGGATCTTTCCAGAAGGTGTCACTAGAAGGTTTTCACGAAACTACATCCCAACTACCGCCTGGCTGGTGGCCACGATTGGGATGCTCTTGCGGAGGCTGGGATGTGAGAAAGCATGCATATCAACCTGGGTGGACTAGGACACCTGCTTCCAGATCAGCGCCAGAAGGGCGGAAGGTCCTGGTGCGGGGCAGCCACCTCCCTCTTCCTGGGTCCCCCTGGAGAGACAGCAGAGGGGCTGTTGAAAAGCACACAGGTTCCCAAGGATGAAGAATACGGGAGAAGCTGACAGCAGGGGAGCTAGCAGGCAGGGAAGCAGGATGAGAAGTGCATTCTCAGCTGACTGGAGACAGCCCAGGCTTCGGCCAGCTGCAGGGAGCCAGACAGGGTGGCAGGAGTGGGGCCCGCCCCCTCCCCAGGATCTCTGGCTGCCACAGGAAGGTCAGGCGTGGGAGGCCTGGTTTTCTGGCCTTAAGTGGCGATTTCCATCCCAGCATGGAAGGGCAGGGCTGCCCTGCTTGGCCTCCCCAGCCTGGGCCTCACTCTCTGGGCAGAGTGAACAGAGGGGCTCTGGCCTGAGGCAGCCGGCACAGCTGAAGATGGGGGTGCCGCCCGGAAACAAGTGGGGGAAGTGGATGTGCTGAGCCTGGGTCACGTGTCAGCACAGGCCTCCCAGACCCAAACCTCTGCGGGGAGGTGCGAACACCCCTCTCAAGGCAATCTGACTTTGAGGGAAGACAGGAGGAGGAAGAGCCGGAGTTCTGAAGTCCAGCAGTGAAACAGCTCCTGTACCAGTCAGCCACCAGCCGGCAGCGTTCCACACTTACATGCCAGCAGCTCCTGATGAGGACAGCAGAGCTCCAACTGGAGTTGCGACCCAACCAGACAAGCAGGAAAACAGTGTGGGGCCAGAGGCAGCCCAGGAAGGAGAAACCTCACTGACCCCTCCTTATCCTCACCTGGGAGAAGTCGCTCACCCTGGTGAGCGCCACATGGGCCGGGCCTTGGTCCCAGCAATGAACTCGTGTTAGTGAATCTCACGACAGCTCCTAAAGCAGGTGCCATCTGCTCCGTTCCACAGACAGGACAGCTCCAGGGGGCTCATCACAGGAGTTCATCAGCATGGCTGGGATCTGAGGCCAGGCAGGTCTTCTCCAAGGCACACTCCTGGACCCCAGCACCTGGCTTCTGTGAAACAAGAACAGTAGCCTATGAAAAAGGAACAAAAAGAGACTCGTGGAAATTAAAAACAGAGAGCAGCTCAAAGCTCAGAAGGAGGAAAATGGAGGCAAAATATCTCACAAAATAGAAAAGACGGAAATTAGAGAGATTTTTCAAACAATTAGGCAAATCCCCAAGGACCAACTGACTGGTGACGGGAGCTGCAAAGGAGACAGCGGAGAGGAGGGGCTCCAGGGAGGCAGAGGCCAGGGCCGCCTGGAGCAGAGGGCTGGCACTGGGGGTCTCAGATGTGCAAGAAGCGTCATGGTTGGCACATGGGGTCGGGGAAGGAGGGGACCGGGCATGCTCCCATGGTGGGTGGGGACAGAGGAGGACACCAGGGCCAGGCTTCCCCGAAGCCCCCAGTGAGCTCCCAACCCCTGTGTGTGGGCTCCATGCTGCAGGGCCTTCAAGGTCCCACCCAGAGAGGGCTTCCGCCTGGGCCTGGTAGCAAGGGACCCTGCCTACCCAGGTCCTCAGCCTCGGGGGTGGTGGCCAGGGCTGCAGAGCACGCTGAGGAGGCTGGGCCAGGTGGAGGCCATGCCGGGCAGCCGAGCCGGCCCTGTGGCCTGGGACACTCTTGCAGGTGGGCAAGTCAGTCCCTCGTCTGCCCATGAAGCCGGGACCTCCTGGGCTGAGGCTGGCTCGGGCGTTCCTGGAGAGGGTACCGGAGGGACTTGGGGAGCCCCAGCTCCCCTGCTCACCCACAGAGAGCACTTCTCTACCTGCCTGTGGGACCGGGCACACGGTAGGTGCCCACTAGGCATTTGCGGGGCAGGTCCGTGAGGGAGAGGATGGCAGGAAGGCACACCTGCTGTGGCGGCCTGGAGTCCTTAGCTGGTGTCCGGGGGTCAGAGGCCAGCGAGACCCTGGCTTCCAGGCCTGGCCCTGCCTCTGACCAGCTGTGTGGCCATGGACAATTCTCTCGCCCGCTCTGGGCCTCGGTCCCCATCTGCCTGATGAGAGGGGTGGGCTGGGTGTGCTCAGCCCCCCAGCAGCATGAAGCAGAGCACTAGGTGAGGGAACGGGGCCACAGGTCCGTGGTTGAGTGGGTAGGTAGGTGGGTGCCTGGAAGCCAGGAGCCCCAGCTTGCCCTCTTTCTGCCTCTGCCAACTTCTGTTTGGGTGCCTCCTCCAGGAAGCCCTCTGTGCTTTCATGCCCCCACCACCACCCCCAAGGTTTCCCTTTACACACTGTTACCACCAGAGTGTCAGTGTGCTGCCCAGAGCAGCCCGCAGGAGGTGGCTTCCGGCTTCACAGGAGGGACAGTTGGCATTCCTAGATGATGTCTCCCGGATAACCAGTCTTTACCTCCTCGGGAGCTCCCTGTCCATAAGCTCTGCTGGCTGCTGGGTGGGTCTTCTCCTGTAACCCCTCCTACAGAGTCTGCTGCCGTCATCACCACTGTCCCCCCTGAAGAGTGGGTGGCCGTGAAGGGTGAAATCCCCCTTGACAGAATGTGCCGTCCCAGTGGGGTGGCTCCGGGAAGGGGCCGGGCTCAGGGTCCCTGGCACAGCACCCCACACTCCCAGGGCAGTGAGGGCCAGGCTTTCCACTGGCTCAGAGGAGGCAACGACGTTGAGGCTGCTGGAGATGCAGGCCAGGTCCGGGGACATCTTCGGCCCGCTGCAGGTCAGGGCAGGTTCTCGCAGGCGGACTCTGGCCCGAGGGCCTGCAGCAGCTCTCGGTGGCTGGGAGCTCGGTAGAGAGAATCTCAGACAGGAGAGGGGTAGGCTCCTCCCCTCCTGGGGTCTCGTTTCCCCTTCTCCACCCAGTGGGTCATGACTCTGCAGACCAGAGGTGGCCCTGTGAGGAGGCCTCCTGCTGACGGGCCCTGCCCTTCCCCAAGACGCCCGCCCCCCCACAGGTGCTGCTCATCTGATCTGGCGCTGGCACAGGGTGGGGGCGTGGCTGCCACTGAGTTGCTCGGCTCTCCCTCCCCAGGTCCAGGACGCTGTGAAATGCCGTGTGGTTGACCGGCAGGAGGAGGGCAACGGGGACTCAGGGGGCTCCTTCCAGAACGGCCACGCCCAGCTCATGGTAGGACTCAGGGCCCGGGGACTCAGGCTGCCTCACCTGCCTTGTACCCCCACCGGGTGCCTCCAGGCCCTCACATGCCCCAAGCTCCCCTAGGCCCCAGCAGCCCTGCTGAGAGGAGCTCTGAACCCAGTGTACAGTTGGGTAAACTGAGGCTCACCAAGTGGAACCCCTGGTCTGGGGTTTCCAGCTGGGAAGGCCTGAGCTGATGAGTTTGGAGGTCTCAGCGGAGGCTGGCGTCCGCCCCACACTCACCCCCGCTGGCAGCAGTGCCCGTCTGGCTGGACACCACCCTCTGAGCATCCTAGCCCTCATCTCAAGGTCCCCATCCTTACATCTCCCAGGCCCACCCTGGGTGCCCTCCATCCCCACCCAGGAATGTCCTGCTCAGCTGCCACCTAGGAGTCCAGCCTAGCCTGCCCATCCCCTACCCCTACCCCTACCCGCATATTCCCACCTGCTGCCTCCCTGGCGCTCCCTGGGTGCTGCCCAGTCCTCAGCTCCTGCAGGGTGACCCTCCCTTGTGGCCCTGGCCATCCTGCCTTCACCCTCTCTGGGCTCTCTGCCCACCCTGGTGTCCTCAGCCCTGTGTTCTGCACCCCCCGCCCCTGCCTGTGCCTGCGTCTGTCCCTGTGCCTGTGGCCTGTCCTCTTTACAGCACAGCGTTCCCAGGACACACACAGGCCCTGGGAGGGCGGCCCAAGTGGCGGTTCCCACGTAAGGGCCCCCAACAGCCCCCCCCACGGAGCCTCAACTCTTCACACCTCGACCTCAGCATCTTCCTCCTGCAGCCCTGTGCCCCTGGGGCTCAGCCAGGACCATGGTGGGCTCCTAGTCACCAAGTCTGCTTCCACCTACACCCATCACTACACCTCCTGCCTCAGCACCCGAGGGCTGGCACACGGGGTGGAGCCAGGCCCCCTTCTCCACCCTCCAGGCCTCAGGACAACATCCACGCCCTGGCCTGGTCCTAAGCAGAACCTGCAGCTGTGCTGGTCTTGCTTCTCCCCTGTGTCCTTCACACAAGCTTCCACCTCAGGTGTTGCCCACCCTGCGCACTCCCATGGGTCCCCTCCTCCAGGGCGCCCTCCTTGACTCTTGTCCCATCGTGCCACCTTTTGGGGCTCAGGCCACGCCCCTGGTGAACTCTGCACGGCTGGCGCGCAGGAGGTGCTCCCTGGGTCCTGGGGTGCCCAGCCACCTCACGGTGGTTGTGAAGCTCACAGGCAGGGCCTCAGCAGATGGCATGTCCAGCCCCGGGTAAGGGTGAGGTCCTTCGGTGAGAGGCGGCCACTTCGGCTCTCGGGTGACGTCCAGGCAGGCCCCTCACGGCTCCATGCCTCAGTGTCTCCATCAGCCAGGGAGCAGGTGTCCACCAGTGGCTAGCTTGTCACTTTGGGACACAGCTTCCCTCTCCCCCAGTGTTTCTCCTGGCCTGACCTCTGATCCCAGGTGGAAGATTTTGTTGTCTCCAGCCAACCCAACCCCTGCATTTACAGGGAAGAAGCCTCCAGGTTTTCAGTGAAGGGCAGGCCTGTCCCCTGGAGCCCCAGGGCCCCTGGAGAAGGACAGCCCCAGGCCTGGGCGGGTCCTGAGCTCCCTGAGGGCGGGCCTGGGCCGCCCATTCCTCCTCCCCAGCTGACTGTCAGCTTGGTGTGGCTGCCTGAGGGTGGTGGGTGCCGGCCTTGGCCCTGAATTGCATGTTCAACACCCCCTCCACCGCCTCTGTCTCCCCAGACCCTGGATGGGGCCCCCTTGGAGGGATGTGGGGGACCAAGGGGGAGAGTTCTGGTGCTGCAAGCCCAGAGCCGTTCCTGAGGCCTGGGGGGAGAGAAAAGACCAGAGGAGGCAGGAAGTCATCAGCTCCCAGATGCCTTAGAGAGAGCACACGTGTGCCTCACAGTCTCTTACACATGTGCGTGCACGCACACAACCTCAGAAACACACACAGAGCCACATACAGAAATACACACACATGTACGTGCACAAAACACTCAGACGCATTCTCTCACGTTTACAAACACCTGAATCCACACGCAAACACGGGGACACAAATTCACCCACTTATACACAGACATATCCACAAACACACACGCATACTCACACTCACACATGCATCCACCCAGAGACACAAGCGCCCACCACACAGGCAGGTGCATGGGGAGGCATGGTCGCTGACGTGGGGCACTGGGCTGTGGACATGGACAGGCGTTCCTCGGGGCAGCAGGAGCAACGTGCCCTCCTGAGCGGTCTGTGCACGCGTGCACACACCCCCGCTCCCAGAGGCGCTCACCCTGCCCTGCTGTCTCTGTCCTACAGACCGACTTCGAGAAGGACGTGGATCTGGCCTGTAGATCAGGTGAGCGCCCGACAGGTGAGAGGACAGTGCCAGCCCGGCCCCCTGCACGGCCCCACTCCATGCCTCCACCTGTGCATCACCCACGTCACCCATCCCTGTCCACTCCTGCTGCCCCCACCCACACCCAGCCACACCATCAGGCCCACCCAGACCCAGGGGACCTGCCCTGGGGGCCCAGCCGGGGCAGTGACCTTGGCCACCCCACCCACTCCCCGAGGCCGAAGGAGGGTCCATGGGGCATGATCAGAAGCTTCCAGAACACTGCCCTGGCACTCCTGCTGAGCAGGTGCCTGTGGAGCCCCTGGCTGCTCCCCTGCCCACCTGGCATCTCCTCTTCCTCCATCATGGCCCCAGCGAGAAGCACAGCCCCACCCTAGTGCCCCTCCCCCCACCCACCTCCTGCCCGCCCCCCTCTAGCACCTGTGTTCTGTTCCACCTTCATTTCCTCATTGCCAGTCCCAGCAGGGGGAGAAGTGAGTGGGGCTTTCAGGCTAGGGGGACAACAGGGAGCAAGAGGAAGGCGGGGAGAAGGACCCACCATGGAGCCCTCAGCCAGTGCTGAGCTGCCTGGAACCAAGTGCAAAAAAGGAATGACTGCCCAATAAAGGAAGCTCCACCGCCCATCCCCAAGCATCAGACTGCGAGGGTCTATTTCTGTCCCCACCACTGTTCTGTGAACCAGGTCCTGAGGCAGTGACAGGCAGTGGCTTTCTGGGCTGTGGAGAGGCCAATGGGCCATGCTCCCTCTGGTCATTTAGATATTTGAAGAGCACCTTCTCTAGAGACAGCCCTGGCAGAGGAGCTGGGACAGCCCCAGGTGGGGAGTGTGTGCCGGTGCCAGTTGGGCCCCAGGAGGGCTTCCTGGAGGAGGTGACTTCGGGGCTGGGCTGAATGGGAGCTGGACAAAAAGCACCTTCTGCCCCCTTGGGGTCTCCTGTGAACCAGCCCCACAGCCTCTCCGAGGGGTGACCCCAGGACTTGGGGCCTCAGGTGGCTTGGGTGTATGTGGACCTCTCTGAGCCCCTGATTCCCTCTCATTCATGCGCTGGCTGTGGTGCCTTCTGGATCACATGCAGCTGGTGGATGCGCCATGAGCAGCTGGTGCTGAGCGCCTGGGAGCTTCCTCCGAGGGAGAGGGAGGGTGGGGCGCCAGCGAGGGGCCTGGGCCTGGGGGGAGCTTGGCTTTTATTCTGCCCCAAGGTGGGTACATGCAAGGGAGGCACACAGACCCCTCACGTGCCAGGCGCTCATTCTGCCTTGTGGGGAGCAAAGTGTGAGGTGTGTGGGAGGTCGGGAGCCCTAGGGTCTGCGGGGTGGGGCGGCCTGGGGGACGCGTGTCCCGAGAGTGCTGTGGCTGTCTGGGTGGGACATGTGGGTCTCACGGGGAGGATGACGGGTCGCTCTTGGGTGGGAACGAGGGGAGGGGTGGGGCTGAAGATGGGTGTAGGGGAGGGGCGGGGCTGAAGATGGGTGCAGGGGAGGGGCGGGGCTGAAGATGGGTGCAGGGGAGGGGCGGGGCTGAAGATGGGTGCAGGGGAGGGGCGGGGCTGAAGATGGGTGCAGGGGAGGCGCGGGGCTGCAGATGGGTGCAGGGGAGGGGCGGGGCTGAAGATGGATGCCGGGGGGGCGGGGCTGAAGATGGGTGCAGGGGAGAGGCGGGGCTGCAGATGGGTGCAGGGGAGGGGCGGGGCTGAAGATGGATGCCGGGGGGGCGGGGCTGAAGATGGGTGCAGGGGAGGGGCGGGGCTGAAGATGGATGCCGGGGGGGCGGGGCTGAAGATGGGTGCAGGGGAGGCGCGGGGCTGCAGATGGGTGCAGGGGAGGGGCGGGGCTGAAGATGGATGCCGGGGGGGCGGGGCTGAAGATGGGTGCAGGGGAGGGGCGGGGCTGCAGATGGGTGCAGGGGAGGGGCGGGGCTGAAGATGGATGCCGGGGGGGCGGGGCTGAAGATGGGTGCAGGGGAGGGGCGGGGCTGCAGATGGGTACAGGGGAGGGGCAGGGCTGAAGATGGGTGCAGGGGAGGGGCGGGGCTGCAGATGGGTGTAGGGTGCTGCTGTCCAGAGGGTGGGGGAGAGGACGGGACCAGGAGCATGGCCTGCTGAGCTCTGAGGGGGACGGGGAAACCTGTGTTCGGGAGAGTGAGTGGCCCCTGGCTAGGCAGCTCAGGGGATATGGGTGACCCTGGGGCCCGTGTGCCTGGCAAGGTGGCTGAAGGGAGCAGCTGGTGAACACAGGCACCCAGGGCTGGCTTGGCGTGCTGGGTAACCATCTGCCAACCTACACGGGGCAGGACACGGGGCAGGCCAGGCTTCCCAGGAAGGGCCCCGGGGTCTGGATCTTTGGAGACTGGGGCTTGGAGAAAGGAGGGGTGTGGAGGGTGGGCACCCCTCCGTCAGGGGCAGGCGGCTGGGTCAGGGTCAGCTTGGGGCTCTCCGCCAGCCAGTAGGGGCTGGATTCATTGGCAGGAAGTCAGGGGCAAACTAGAGCCCCACTCAGAGGTCAGGGCGGCTGGGCCTGAATCGAGAGGTGTCTGGGTGTGGGGACCTCTCTCCAGGGACCAGGAGGCCCTCAGGGCAGAGTGGGGAGGGTTGCAGTCCTCAGGGGCAGCGATGCAGGAAGGGCCGTGACAGAGGGCCAGGGCCTCACGGCTGCACTCAGTACCACTGGGCTCCCCCACACTGCCCTCCAGCCACACCAGGCCCAGGGCCGCGGGCGTCGGGAGCACTGGAGGGCCGGCTGGGCTCTGCCACAAGAACAGGCCGTTCTGCCTGTGTCCCTGTGCTTCCGGGAGTCAAGGCCGCCCTCGCTTGCTCTTCTCAGCGCTAGGGAGGGCAGTGTGTGGGTGACAGCCATTTGTCTTCTTGGGGCCGGTGGAGAGGGCCACCCTGTGTGGCAGCCTCATCTGAGGACACAGGAACCCTAGGGGCCGTAGCGCCAGGCTTGGGTAGGGTGGTACCTGCAGTCGGCCCTCCAATCGGGACCCAGCAGGACCTGGCCGGGGTCTCCCAGGAGGTGGCGGCCTCGCAGGGCAGACTGGACCCCTCTCCTGCTGGGGACCGTCCTACACCATCCTCACCCCCACATCTGTCCCCACTGTCTCCCCCGCGGCTCCTGCAGTGCTGAACAAGGACATCGCGGCCTGCCGCACTGCCACCATCACGGGCACACTGAAGCGGCCATCTTTGCCCGAGGAGGAGAAGCTGAAGCTGGCCCATGCCAAGGGACCGCCCACCAATTTCAACAGCCTGCCGGCCAACGTGTCCAAGCTGCACCTGCACGGCTCACCCCGATACCCCGGCGGGCCGCTGCCCGACTTCCCCAACCACTCACTGACCCTCAAGAGGGACAAGGCGCCCAAGTCCTCCTTCGTCGGTGACGGGGACATCTTCAAGAAGCTGGACTCGGAGCTGAGCCGGGCCCAGGAGAAGGCTCTGGACACGAGCTACGTGATCCTGCCCACGGCCACGGCCACGCTGCGGCCCAAGCCCAAGGAGGAGCCCAAGTACAGCATCCACATTGACCAGATGCCACAGACCCGCCTCATCCACCTCAGCACCGCCCCCGAGGCCAGCCTCCCCGCCCGCAGCCCGCCCTCCCGCCAGCCCCCCAGCGGCGGGCCCCCCGAGGCGCCCCCTGCCCAGCCCCCACCGCCCCCGCCCCCACCGCCCCCACCTCCCCAGCAGCCCCTGCCCCCACCGCCCAATCTGGAACCGGCACCCCCCAGCCTGGGGGAGCCCGGGGAGCCTGCCGCCCATCCGGGACCCAGCACGGGGCCCAGCACCAAGAATGAGAATGTCGCCACCTTGTCTGTGAGCTCCCTGGAGGTGAGGGGGGCAGGGGTGGGCCGCACCCCAGCCAGCGAGGGCAGGGCTGTAGCAGCTGGGTCACCCCTGCTGGGTGGGAGCCCCACGCCGTCAGCGGGGCGGGCTGGCTCTGCCTCCTAGCTGCACCCCCCACCCCTGGCCCTGCTGGGTGTGCTGTGTATGTCTGCCATGTGGTCCCCACCCTAGGCTTGGCAGGGTGGTCTCACCCCGTTTCAAAGGGGCTTAGGGACCCACAGTCTGGACCCATGGAGCAGGAGCTGTGCCTCGCACGGTCACTAGTCCAGCCCGCGGGGCAGCCTGGCAGCACGTACCTACCTAGGTCAGCCTGGAGTCTGCAGCTGACCCGGCCTCAGCCAGCCTGTAGGATGTGGTTTTGGGGGGAGCCCGTCCCCACAGGATATGCTCCCACCACCTGGCTCCTGGCCTCTGGTGATGCTGCCCTGTGTCCTTGAGTTCTCTGTTGGGGGACCCAGCCATGTGGCCCCAAGTTCAGGTCTCCTTGATCCTGGGGAGTGTGTCCCGGGCAGGCGAGCCGGACACCCCAGCCCAGCCCTGGTGCTGCTCACTGGCACCCAGCGCATAGCTGGAGGAGCTGCCTCAGTGTGCCCCCAGGTCTGGTCTGGTCCCTGAAGGCAGGCATGGGGTGAGCAAGTCCCTGATGCCCTCAGTCTCAGGCAGGGAGAGGCGTGGACTTGTCAGGAGATTTTAGGGACCCTTGGGGAATGTTCACAAACCCGTTCTCCCTGCAGCGGCGGAAGTCGCGGTATGCAGAACTGGACTTTGAGGTGAGTCCTGGTGTCCCCCTCCCCCAGACACTTAGGGCCAGATGTGCTCTGAGCTCCCACACGGCCAGGCAGCTCCCCGGCAGCCAGGGGACGGGCGGGGCAGGCAGGATGGGCCATGCCATCCTCCTGGCCCAGGACTCACTGCCCAGACCCCGCCTGCAGAAGATCATGCACACCCGGAAGCGGCACCAAGACATGTTCCAGGACCTGAACCGGAAGCTGCAGCACACGGCGGAGAAGGACAAGGAGGTGCTGGGCTCGGACAGCAAGGTCTGGAGGGCAGGGAGGGGCAGGGTGGGTGGGGAGAGCCCATAGATCAGGCCGCCGTCTCCCTTCTTCCCTGGATTTGCCCATTTCATCCATTCATTCATTCATTCATTCGCCCGTCCCTGAGGGCTGGCCTGACCCTGCCACGCCGGACTCTGGAGGCCATGGCCATGCTGGGAGCTGAGCGGTCACGAGCCTGCTCCTGGGGCCAGGGGTCTGGATTGAGGTGGAGTCAATCCAGGGCAGGACCCCCACAGCCTGACCCGACCGTGGGGTTCACAACCTCTGCGAAGGCTGGGGAGAGGATCTGTGCCTGCTGCTGCCCGGCTCTGTTCTGGGCTCTTGTCCTGAAAGCCTCATCCTGTCCCCTGTCCCCCACCTCCCGTCCCTTCCTTACTGATTCGTGTCTGCCTCCTCCCCCCACTCCTCGGGCTCATCGCTCTCCCTCCGGGCCGCACCCCTCCTGCACCACCGGGCCACCCAGCAGCCAGAAAAGCAGCAGACGCCCAACAAGAGGCCCTGGGAGAGCCTCCGGAAAGCCCACGGGACGCCCACGTGGGTGAAGAAGGAGCTGGAGCCACTGCAGCCGTCGCCGCTGGAGCTTCGTAGCGTGGAGTGGGAGAGGTCGGGCGCCACGATCCCACTGGTGGGCCAGGACATCATCGACCTCCAGACCGAGGTCTGAGCGGGTGGGCGACGGCCACGCACTGGGCCATGGAGGAGGGATGCTGCTCCGCCCGCTCCTGCCGCAGACGGGCACAGACACGCTCGCGGGCGGCGGGCCAAGCCCGCACCCCGGCCTCAGGGCGCTCGGACGGCGGCCAGGCACAGGGCCCGCAGTGCTGGGACCAGAGCCAGATGCAGGACAGGAGGCAGCCCAGCCAGCGGGCACAGGGCACCAGAGGCCGAAGGTGCCTCAGACTCTGCCCTCCTCGGGCCGAGGCCCAGCGGGCAGATGGGCAGACGGCTGTGGACCGTGGACAGGCCTAGTGCGGCCAGCGTCCCAAGGTGCCCACCCGAGCTCCTGCTGCGGAGGACCAGCCTGCTTGGCCCGGCCGGCCTGGCACCGTTTTTTAAACACCCCCATCCCTCGGGAAGCAGCCAGCTCCCCACACCTTCCAGGGCCCTAGGCCCCTCCTAGACCCAGGTGGAGAGCACAGCCCTCCGACCCTCATGGCCCCCAGGGGCAGGACTGAGTCCCCTCCAGGAAGAAGCAGGGGGGAATCTATTTTTTCTCTCCTTTTCTTTTCTTCAATAAAAAGAATTAAAAACCCATGTCCTCTCTGTGTGGCCTCCCTCTGTGTGGCCCGGGGCCCTGACCCAGCCCTGGCTGCTGGGGTGAAGTCCTCTGCCTGGCCTTGGTGCCCCCTCATCCCTGGGCCGGGAGGACAGGGGAGGCCAGGTGGGCCCTGTAGCTCCTGCCTTGCCCTGGGCCTGGACGTCTGGGCCTTGGACTTCCGGGCCAGCGGTCACGTGGCTCCCAAGGCGTCCCCTCTCCCTGGGGCTCAGGGAACATTCAGGGAACCCCAAGTGCTGGTGCCTTTGGCTCCCCCCGACCCTTCTCAGCACATGAGCTTCACACAACTCTTAGGCCCCATGGCGGGGACACATTTCACTCCCCTTGTTCCTTGAGTCATTTTCAAGAGGGACAGCATGAACACACCGATTCTTTAAAACAGTCTGACGCAGCAGAAATGCACGTGGGGGCAGGGACTCCAAGGGAGGGAGGAAGCCTCCCTCTCAGTGCTCCCACCTCCCTCCCGCCCAGCTGGGGCTCTGCCCTCCTCTGCTCCTGCCTCTGCTCTGGGGCAGGCACAGTTCTGGGTCCCCTCTTCATTGCTGGGGCACTTCCTGTCCCCAGGCCTGGGTCCCATCTGTCCAGGGGAGGCATAGGGAGCATGTGTGAACATTCCTAGGCCCTCCCCCACCGGCCCAGAAGGAGGCCCCTCCTTCCCCGCACCCTCCTCCCGCCCCAGCAGCTTTGAGATGCAGGTCCTGCCTTCCTCTGTGTCTCCGGCAGGGGGCAGTCTGAGCCCCCGGAAGGGAGCCTGGTTAGGGGAAGCCACAAGGCTGGCAGGGACAACAGCGGGGAAGGAGGGGCCCCCTCAGACTGTGCACTGCACCCTGCAGGGCCCCAGGACGGGGAGAAAATGCTGCACAGAGCCTGGGCCTGGAGAGCAATGCGCGCCAAGCTGCAGAGGCGGCTACAGCCTGGCACCCCCTCGCCCCTGCAGCCTCAACTGTGCCCTGTCACTCCTGACCCCAGAGTCCTCGCCAGCAGAGAGGGCGGGACGGGGAAGGTGCTTGGAGGGTGCAGTGACCACAGTGACCGTGGGTGAGCGCAGATGGCCACGTGTGGCCATGACTGACTGCATTGAGTGGGTGGATGTTGAGCGGATGACCGGGAACGGGGTGGTGTGTCTGCCGTGGCCCAGAGGGGATGGTGCAAAGTCACCGGGTTCCAGCAGTTGAGAAGCACAGTCCCTGAGCCGCAGATCTGAGCACCCCAAAAAATCAGAATGTTTTGACGAGATTGGACAACAAAACCTGATGGAAACCGAGGCACACTATATATCTAAAGCTCCTTTGAACAGCTGCACGCACACGTGCATTTGTTCTGCAGCAGGGATGCTGATGCATTTTATTATGCCCCTCCCAGGATACTAAGTGAAATGTCACACACATCACACCTTCTTTCTTAACCCGGACAGATCCCACTTGGCACCAGGGTTTCAGATGAGAGGCTGTGGACTGTGGCCCCTTCCGCATCCTAAGTTACGGAAAGAAGCTGGGAGGCCCCTGGGAGCAGGTGGAGAAAGCGCTGAGCGCTCAGCTCCCCTCCTGCAGAAGGCAGCACAGAACCTAGGGCAGGTTCTGGAGGTGGGGCTTCCATTCAGGTCACCCCGTCCTTGTGGAGTGGCCAGAGCAGGTTCTTGGCCAGCTCCCTGACCTCCTGGCCCCATGTTCACACCCAGTGACAGGAGAAGCTGCAACAAAACAAAACAACAAATGACAAGAAAGGACCCAAGCCACACAACCCTGCATGCAAAGGAAGCAACTCAGGTCAGCGTGAGCCACTGGGGTCAGACACAGAGTGACCAGCAGCAGGAGCAACGCAGGTCAGACACTGTGTGTGTCTGCCACTGGGGCAGACACACACAGTGACCGGAGGCAGGGCTCAGTGTGTGGCCAGGGTCAGGGCTCGCAGTGTGACCAGGTCAGGGATTAGCCTGTGACCAAAATAAGGGTTCAGCCTGTGGCCAGAATCAGGGCTCAGAGTGTGGCCAAGGTCAGGGCTCAACGTGTGATCAGGGGCAGGGCTCAGTGTCCCCATGGTCAAGACGAAGTCTCAGCCAGAGTCCTGTTTCTCCTTCACTGTGGCCTGCCCCTCCCAGAAGGCCATGTCTGTGCCAGGAGAGGCTATACCCCATGTCCTGCCCGACCCCAGTATTCACAGCTGTTCAATACTCCGTGACCTTTCACAATGACACATCACAGAAATTGCTCTTCCACCTGTCTCTCAGAGCAGGAAGCTGGCCAGGGATCATCCCAGGAGATTCATCAACCCTTGAGCCCTGCTTGCATCTGCCCCAGGCACCTTCTTGTGGTGAGCCCTGTGCTGGGCAGTGCTTTGGGCCAGAGGCCATGGAGATGCTCCAAGCTGGAACAGGTGCCTCTTCCCAAACTTCTGCTGGTTTCCCTCTCTGCTTCATCCAGCTCCTCGGAGTGACGTGCTCTTGACACTGAGCAAGGCAGGGACCATGATTCTGTTTGTAGGTGAGGCACGCAGGCTCAGGATGGCTGGTGTCCCAACGGCATCGAGAACGAGGCTGTACCTGCAACCCGGCTCCCCCACCTCGAATTCCCTGACCCTCCCCACAATGGGTTGCTTTCCTGCGGGCACCAGTGGCACGTCCATCTGCCACTACCCCCACCCGAAGCTACTTCTTTCCTGTGGAGTCCAGGGCTGAACAGTTTGCCAGAAAGATCTTCATGGGCCTTGTGTTTATTCTGTTGTCTTGGCCTCCTTGTACAAGTGCCATTCTCCTCAGCAACTTGTCACTGGTGAAGCTGAGACCACCTCCTCTGACACCCTCCATCTGTCATCGTCAGCAGCACCTGCCCTAGGGAGAACTGCAGGGCTGAGAATGGTGGAGGCCACTGTGATTGGCAGGAGCACTGTGGGGGCCAAAGGTGGTGGTGACAGTTTTGTGGACAGATCTGGGGCTGGAGATATGGGTGGTTGTGATGATGATGATAATGATGGTGACAGTAGTGCTGATGGTGATAATGGTGGTGATGGTTGCAACAGTGATAGAGGTAATGATGGTGATGATGGTGATGATGACAGTGATAATGATGATGGTGATGATGGTGATGATGACAGTGATAATGATGATGGTGATGATGGTGATGATGATATTGATAATGATGATGATGGTGATGATGGTGATGATGATAGTGATAATGATGATGATGGTGATGATGGTGATGATGATAGTGATAATGATGATGATGGTGATGATGATAGTGATAATGATGATGATGATGGTGATGATGGTGATGATGATAGTGATAATGATGATGATGGTGATGATGATGATGGTGATGATGATAGTGATAATGATGATGATGATGATGATGGTGATGATGATAGTGATGATGATAGTGATAATGATGATGATGATGGTGATGATGGTGATGATGATAGTGATAATGATGATGATGGTGATGATGGTGATGATGATAGTGATAATGATGATGATGGTGATGATGATGATGGTGATGATGATAGTGATAATGATGATGGTGATGATGGTGATGATGATAGTGATGATGATGATGATGATGGTGATGATGATGATGATGGTGATGATGATAGTGATAATGATGATGATGGTGATGGTGATGATGATGATGGTGATGATGATGATGGTGATGATGATGGTGATGATAGTGATAATGATGATGATGGTGATGATGATAGTGATAATGATGATGATGGTGATGATGGTGATGATGATAGTGATAATGATGATGATGGTGATGATGATGGTGATGATGATAGTGATAATGATGATGATGATGGTGATGATGATAGTGATAATGATGATGATGGTGATGGTGATGATGATAGTGATGATGATGATGATGGTGATGATGGTGATGATGATAATGATGATGGTGATGATGGTGATGATGATAGTGATGATGATGATGATGGTGATGATGACAGTGATAATGATGATGGTGATGATGGTGATGATGATAGTGATAATGATGATGATGGTGATGATGGTGATGATGATAGTGATAATGATGATGATGGTGATGATGGTGATGATGATAGTGATAATGATTATGATGATGGTGATGATGATAGTGATAATGATGATGATGGTGGTGATGGTGCTGGAGAGTGATTTTGGGTGCTGGTGATGCCCAAGACAGCAGCCACCACAATCTCTGTTGTAATGATGGTGCTTATAGGCTTGGAAATTATTATCTTGCCAGCTTACTCTGTTCCTCACTCCTATAAACTGGGAGTGTCTGGAGGATGGATGAGTGCATAGACGGAAGGATGGATGGGTGGAAGGATGGATGGGTGGAAGAGTGGATGGGTGGATAGATGGATAGATGGATGGATGGATGAATGGAGGGATGAGTGGATGGATGAATGGGGGATGGATGGATGGTGATGAATGGATGGATAGATGGATGTGTGGATGGATGAAGGGGTAGATGAATGGATGTGTGGATGGATGGGTGGACGGATGGATGGATGGTGGACGGATGGGGGATGGATGGGGGATGGATGGGTAGATGGAAGAAAGGATACATAAGGACAATAACTAGAGTCTCTGAGTCACCTGGAGGTGGAGCAGACAGGAGTGGCAGCCACCCAGGCGCTGTGCGTCTCGTCAGCACCCACACTCCTGAGATGTGGAGGAAGCTCCTTCACACCTAACTCCTATCTGCTCATTCCCCTTCCTGTCGCCGACACAAACAATGCCAGAAGGGGAAGCCAGCCTAAGAAGGTTTCGCCACCCCCTGCACCAAGTGGCTTTGTCTCCAGGCAGGCCAGAGGCTCTTTCTGGCAAGGCCCTTCATGACCACCTCTCTCACCCCACTTCCCTGGCCCCAATCCAGCAATAATAGAGCTTGCTGTCAGGAAGTCCTTCCTGGAGTCTAACCTGCATGCCTTGGGCTGCAACATGAGGGCCCCTGTTCCCCTCAGCAGACTCTGCTCTTCAGTTCTCCCTCTTCCCCTTCTCCATCCTGACTGACCACCCCCCACCACCACCACCACTGTCTGGGCTGCATCGTGACCATTTAGTGGGGCCATCCCCTAACCTCTCTTGGTCTCATTCAGGCTGAAGGCCAGACCCTCCCGCTGGGCCCACCCACCTCCCCAGGCCCTGCTTCCCAGAGGGCTCAACTCCAGAGGAGCAATTGCATGGTGTGCGTCCTACTCCAGAATTTGTTCCAAAACCTTCCATTAGCCAGGCGTGCCCTTTTCAGCCCTGCTGCCCCCACCCCCAGCTCCCTATGATCTGTCCTGAAACGGGAAGCAGGGGAGGCATCTGCGTGGGAGTGCAGGGTCTGGAGACGCCTGGGCCTGGTAGGGGCTGTGTCTGGACTGCAAGGCCTGGAGGGCCCCTGGCAGAGTGCCCCTGAGGTGACAGAGCAGCTGGTGTCTCACCCAGGCACTGCCCGCACCCCTCCAGCTGCTCACCGCCCTGGGAGGTGAGCAGGGTCAGGAGGGACCAGGCAGCCTCTTCTGACCGGCACCGTCTCCCCAGCCCTGCTAGAGCCCCACAAGCTTCTTGGCTCTGAGGCATTGCCCTGGTGAGGGCCGAGCACCTCCCTAGAGGCCCAGACCTGGGAGTGCATAAGTGGAGGGGCCACTGGGCCTCCACCACAGCCCTGTTCTGCAGCCTGCTCCCTGTGGCCCCGGGGGGCTCTCAGACCCCTGCAGTGATGGTGCAGGCCCCTCTGAACAGCCCAAGCAGCACACCTCTGCCCGCCGGTATCCTGTATCTCTGGCCAGCTCAGCTCAGAGCAGCCCCTGAAGGGACTGGGAGACAGGTGAGACTCCTCCCAGGGTGCCTGGCCACCCAGGCCCGCTCCTGGCCCTGCCTCAGACCCTCCCCGTCTGGGCCTCAGTTTCCCCACAGGTGCCAGCTGAGAGCCCTTCCAGGGCCAGCAGTCTGTGACTTGGCGCTTCTCAAGGTATCGGAGGCAGCGGGCTCTGGAGTATCTTGTCAGGTTCTAAAAATAATCAGGAGGGAGGAACATCTCCGAATAGCTGGTGAACGTGCGAGCCGCCCACCCCACGCACAGCGGAAACTCCTCCAAATAAGGCCTTGGCAGAGCCGGAAGCCTGAACCATCACCACTCACGTCAGCTGTGTTCCAGAACCTTCCCTCCCGGTGCCACAGGGTCTCCCCCAGAGGGCCGGCGGCTGGATCAGAGGCCTGGGCAGCCTGGCTCATTCTAGACACCCAGAGCCCACTGAGAGATGGCAGCCCTTCCCATTAGAGGTCCTGAAATTTATAATTACGGAATCGAAGCATTTCCTAGCCTAGAAACTTGTATTTAAACGTACGGAATCTTAGAATAATCAAATTCAGATCCTTCCCCCAAATCGCAGAGGACATTGGCTCTAAAGAGCAGTGCCCCCTGCCTGGCCCCCAGGAGAAGCAGGACCCCACCTGGGGCTGGGGGCAGCGTGGTGGCCTCCAGGCCAGCCTCTGGGGGAATGGGGGATGGCTCCCAGCTGTCCCAGGAAGGCAGAGGAGGTGTCGCTGGGCTCAATATGGCTCTCTGCGAACACCATATGGACCCTGCCCAGGAAGGGGAGGCGGGGGGAGGAAGGAGGCAGCACCCCCGTTAGCAACCTCCTCGGCCCCTCCCAGGGGTTTCGGGTTGGGGGTGGCCTACAAGCCCAGGTTCCAGGGCTGCTCAGGTGCCGGGGGCCCCAGGACCCCATCCCCTCCTGCCTTGCAGTGTGCACAGGGGTGGGGTGCTCCTTCTCTGCCCACCCCCCACCTCTCCTCCGTGTCCTTTCTGATCTTTCCCTGCCCCTGCTGAGCTGAAGGACCCCCACCCCTAGAGGGGAAGTTTCTCATGGACTCCGCCCAGTTCCTCCACCGGGCCACACTTAACCTCCCAGAAGGACAAGGGTGTGCCTTGGGCACCAGGGCAGGGAAGAGGAGGGAGGGGACAGGTCTGGAGGGGCTGCTTTATTGGAGGAGAGGGATGGGCACAGTCTGGTGACAGGACCTAGAGGGTGGGCAGGGAGGGTGCAGTGCAAAGACTGGACCTCCCACCCTTGAAGGCTTCCTGGAAGAGGGGGCCTGGCTGAGCCCGGAGGTGGTGGAGGCGGGTGGCAGTCGGCACCCACGTAGGGCCAGCCTTGGAGGCTGCTGATCTCACCAGTGGCTGCTGAGCCAAGGCTGGCATCGTGGGCGGCATGGGCCAGGGCTTGTACCCCTTGGAGGTTTAGGCTCCCAGTCACAGCCCACCCGCTGCTGGCGTGGAGAGAAGGGCTCAGCGCTCAGGCCCCACCCCGGGGCTGCTGTGGGGGATTTCCTTCTGGGCCAACTCCAGGTCACTAACAGGTCACTAAGATGGGGTGTGGCCAGGTCACACAGCTGGGGCCTGGACCACTGCTTGGCCAACCCTAGAAGAGTCCCGGTCCCTGCCCCCACCCGACTGTTGCCATCCTCCAGGCAGTCTGTGCCTGTGGCTGCCAGAAGCACTCCTGGCCCCAAACCTCAGTGGCGCCTCCCTCTTCACTGTCCTGGCCTCACCTCACCCCTGCCTCTGAGTCTCTTCAAAGCCATGTGCCTTATAGCAGGCTTTGGCGGGGGGCAGGTAGCTTCCTGCAGGACAGGGGTTCCCCCGAACCTGGCATGCACACCGGGTGTGCTCAGAGGAGGCTCTTCTCAGCATCTGACAGCTGAGAAGTCTGAGAGGGGCCCTGGGGAAAGAGGCCACAGAGTGTTCTGGGAAGGGGCCACCTGCCCCTGCCTCCAGGTGCGTACCTGCAATGCACCAGGAACAGGCAGCCATTGGAGGAGAGGTGGGCAGATTGAGCCGAGCAGGCCTGGCGAGGAGAGGCGAGGTGGGGGCCAGGCCGCGGGTCCAGGCTGAGGAACAGCAGTCATGTGCAGAGGGCAGTGGCTGTTCACATCTCACGGGTCCCGTTGGTCTCTGTGGCCCACGGGTCTCGATGCAACACCTCCCGGGTATGTGCCAGGCTTGCAGAGATGATGCTGGTGGCTCAAGGACTCCTAGTAGAAGCTCCCAGAGAAGGGACCTCAGTGTAGACCTCAGTGTAGACCAGAGAAAGCACAGGATGACGTGTGCCCTTACCCATGGCACTGATGAAGGGGATGAGGGACAGTGATGCAGGCCTTTGTAACAACCGCCCAGCACAGAAAAGGAAACTGAGGCACAGAGAGAGTAGGTGACTTGCCCAGTCACAGAGCGAAACCAGTGGTGGGATTCGAACCCAGGCATCCAGGCTGTCGTGGTGGTGTACTTAAGCGTCATCTTCATTAGAGGTTTACTTCACCAGGTTTAAGGATTATGACCCATGACGCAGCCTCAGGAGGGCCTGAGGACCTCTGCCCAAAGTCGTTAGGGTAAAGCTTGATTTTTTACATTTTAGGGAGACTTAAGACATCAACCAATACACATGACGTACATATTTGTTCTAGAAAGGTGGGACATCCTGAAACAGAAGCTTCCAGGTCATAGGTGGATTTAAAGATTTTCTGATTCACAATTGGTTGGAAGAGTTATTATCTAAAGACCTGGAATCAATAGAAAGCATGTTTAAGTTAAGAGTTTGTGGAGACCAAAGTTAGCATGTAGATGAAGTCTCATAGGTGGCCACCCTTAGAGGCAGTAGATGGCAAATGTTTCCTATTCGACCTTTAAAAGATGTTAGGCTAGACTCTCAGCTAATCTCTTCAAGGTCACAAAAAGACCTGGAAGGGGAAGAGGATTCTTTGTGGAATGTAAATTTCACCCACAAGAGACAGCCTTGCAGGGCCATTTCAAAATATGTCAAAGAAATATACTTTGGGGTAAAATCCTTTGATTTCTTTCAGAGCCTACTGTTATGCTAAGCTATGCTGGAGTCAGGTTCGAATTTGCTGTTATTTCTACGAAGAGTCTGTTCGGTCTGTCTTAAGATTTCTGTTTAATGTTAATGCTGATCAGTTTTGTGCCTGAATTCCCAAGAGAGGAGAGTGTAATGAGGCATGTCTGATCCCTCCTTCTCATCACAACCTGCACTTGTTGTTTTTAGGTTTCTTTGGAATCCCCTTGGCCAAGAGGGGGGTCCATTCAGTCAGTTGGAGGACTTAGAATTTTATTTTTGGTCTACACTGTGCACCTGTGCATGATGTATTTGTAATGATGGAGTATTACCAGGGAAAAAATACAGCAATTTCCATTTCCAAAAACAAAACAAGAAGACAGACCCCATGTTGATGTATTAATTATCTGGGCCTGGACTATTCTAAGTGCTGGTCAAATAAATTTTGAGTGCAGGCCAGGTCCTGACACAGATCTCAGGTGGGAGACACCTACAGCATCTTCAAAGCTGCACTGGCTCCATGTGCCCCACCTCTCTCATTCTCCCAGAGCTCACAGTGGAGAAGTTGTGCTCTCTGCTTCTGCTGGGTCCAGCACCTCCAGCCCCAGCCTGCCTCCCTCCCTATCAGCTCCTCATAGGGTCTTTTACACCAGGTCTTTCCCTCTCTCCACACTCTCCAGCCTTTCTCCTTAAGAGTCCTTCTTGTCAGCAACTAACTACGGAGCTATTCAGGCTTTTTATTTCTTCTTGAGTCACTTCTAGTGCATTGTGCTTTTCTGAAATCCAACTATTTCACCTAAGTTTTCAAATGTATAGGAATCACATTGCTTCTAACATTCTTTTATTTCTGATGTGTCTGTAGTCAAGTCCCCTTTGTCACCCCTAACACTGAATTGTGCCTTCTCTCTTTATGTTATTCAACTTGCTTATTTAATCATTCACTTCAAAGAAGAAACTTTTGCCTTTGTGGTTCCCCTGTGTTATGCCCCCACTTCACTCATTCCTGCTCCTATCTTTATAACCTCCTTCCTTCTTCTTTGGGTTTATTAGGAGTGAAAATAACTTTTTATGCTGAAAGCTGAACACATTCATTTTTAGCCTTTGTTATTGTCTAATATAAGCATTTTAAGCTGCAAATTTCCCTCAAAGCGTTACTTTAGCTCCACCCTGAAAGTTTCTGTATGTATTATTTTCATTACCATTCAGTTGTATTGGTTTTTAAATTTCCATTATGATTGCTTTCTTGGATATATGTTGTTTTATATATGTTTTTGAAGTTCCAAACCATGAGATTTAAGAAATCTATCTTTTTGTGATTTCTGATTATGTTGTCATAAAATATAATCTATAAGTGAATTGCTTTGTTGCATAGTATGCGACTAATTTTTATAAATAATTCACACCTCTTTTACAATTGCTGAGTGCGTAGTTATTTATATGTTAGTTAAACCAAGCTGGTCAATTCTATTGCTCAAATCCTCTGTACCCTTGCTAATTCAGGGCAGGTGAGCCCCCAAAAGCGGGGCTTAGCCTGGGAGGGTTCTTGGCTTTGTTCAGCAAATAATTTGAAGATGAGCCAGTGGTGTTCGAAGCACCTTTGATTGAAGTGGCGTGTGCAGCCGCAGCAGAGGGACTGCTCCTTGCAGAGCAGGGCTACCCCATAGGCAATGAGCCCAGGGAAGCAGCTCAGAGGCACTGCCACAGTCATAGTTATACCCACTTTTAATTGTATGCAAACTAAGGGGCAGATTATGCAGAAATTTCAAGAAAGAGTGGCAAATTCCAGGTTGGTGGGTCACTGCCGTGGAAAGGGGTACTAACTTCTGGTGTTGCCATGGCAAAGGTAAACCAATAGGCACACTGGTGGGCATGTATTTTGGAAAGGTCTTTCTACCCTGCCCCTATTTTAGCTAGTCCTCAATTCGGTCCTGTGTCTGAGCCCCACCTCCAGAGTTGAGTCCTGCTTCCTACCTTATTGTGATATTGTGAAATATATATTTAATCTTCACTCCCATTTCCTGACATACAGCTCCTGAAACTCTTGGAATCTTCAGAGTGACAAGGGCTTCTTTTGTACGTTAATGAGATGACTGGTGTCCCTGAAACAGCTTCAAGATGGGGCTGGTCATTGGAAAGACCAAGGCAGCATTAGAGGGTTGGGACTTTCAGCCCCACCCCCCACCTCTGGGCAGGGGAGAGAGGCTGAAGGTTGATCACCAATGGCCAATGATGTAATCAATCATGCATTCCTAATAAAGCTTCCATAAAACCCCAAAAGGACACGGTTCAGGGAGCCCCCAGATAGCTGAACACATGAAGGTGCCTGGAGGTGGCGCTGGGAGGGGCTGTGAGCTCCGCGCCCCTCCCCGTGCCTGCCCACGCGTCTCCTCCACCTGCTGTGCATCCGCACCTTCGTCACAGCCTGTGTCATAAATGGGTAAACGCAGCTCAGTGTGTCCCTGAGTTCTGTGAGCTGCTCCAGCAATCCATCAAACCCGAGGAGGGGGTCGTGGGAACCCTGATTCCCACGGTGCTAGTCAGAAGCACTAGCATTGGAAGTGGGGTTCTCGCGTGGGACTGAGTCCTTGACTTGCGGGATCTGACGCGACCTCCAGATGGATGGTGTCGGGATTGAATTGAGGATACCCAGCAAGTGTCCACTGCAGAGTCGCTCAGTGTGTGGGGAAGCGACATCGCGGCTGGTCACAGAAGTGTCTTGTGCTGTATTTGAGTATGTGAGAGGGACGTTCAGTGTGTGGGGAAGCGACCCCGCAGCCGGTCACAGAAGTGTCTTGTGCTGTATTGAGTATGTGAGAGGGAGGAAGAGAAGCACTTCAGTTTGGATTTCTCGTCTCTTTTAACTTTCAATTATTTTGAATCTGCTGGACCTGTCAAGAATTGGAAAGAAGTATTGAAATTTCCCACTATGATACTAGATTGTTTCTTTTTTCTTTGTAATTCTACCAAATTTTGCTTTGTATGTTTGAGGAATATGAGTTTAGAATTATTACATGTTCCTGGAGATTTGAATTTTTGTCATTTTGAAGTAACCATCTCCCTATATAATAGTGTTTTTTTCTTTTGAATTAAAGTCTATCTCATTTGATATTAATATAAATACCCTCATCGTCCTTTGTTAAATAACATTTTTGTGGGTTTATTCTCAAATTTTAGGTATGTCTCATGTAAAGGCATAGAACTGGACTTTTAAAATCCAATCAGAGAATCTGGCTTTTAATTTTTTTTCCTATTTTTGGGTGATGGCTGCTGTATTTGGATCTGGTACTCTGTCTTAGTGGCGCATCAATGTCTTGTTTTTACTATACTTAAAAAAAAAATCTCATTTCTCAGCTGGCCATGGTGGCTCAGACCTGTAATCTCAACACTTTGAGAGCCTGAGGTGGGAGGGTTGCTTGAGGCCAGGAGTGTGAGACCAGATGGGGCAACATAGTGAGATCCTGTCTCTCAAAAAAAAAAAAAAAAAGAACCACAAAACTCCCTTTTTGATTTTTTGAAGTGACTGCATTTTTAAAGTATTTATTTCTTTCTTTATTTTAGAGGCAGGATGTCACTCTGCCACCCAGGCTGGGTGCAGTGGCACAATCATAACTCACTGCAGCCTCAAACTCCTGGGCTCAAGTGATCCTCCTGCCCCTGCCTCCTGAGTAGCTGGGACTACAGGTGTGCACCACCACACCTGGATAATTTATTTGTTTGTTTATTTGTTTGTAGCAGAGATGGGGTCTCACTATGTTGCCCAGGCTGGTCTTGAACTCCTGGGTTCAAGTGATCCTCCTGCCTCGGCCTCCCAACGTGCTGGGATTACAGGCGTGAGCCACCATGCCTGGCCTAAAGTATTTATTTTTAATGCAGTTTTACCTTTTATTCATATGGAAATCTTACAGATTCTTTCTGTTCCTTCTCAGCTTACCTTTGAAATTTTACCCATTATTTAACTGGTTCTAAAATGCATCAATCTATGAACTCCCTTTCAAACGGTACAAGGGCCTCAGAAGACTTCACTCATTCTCTTTGGGCTTCCATGGTAACTTTGTCTATCATTTGAGCTCTATATGTATAATCCTATGAATGAGACAGGATTATCCTCATCAGTAGACAGCCCTGGTTATATGGACTTAAATGTTTAGCCGTTCCTTCGTCACCATTCCTTCTAAGATGCCATGCTTTCCTTCTTCCCGGAGCACATGCTGGCCCATGGGAAGCCCCATTCTTGCTTATTTATTCTCTTGAATCTCCATAATCCGCCCCCCAACCGATAAGCAGCTACTCTAATTTAGTTAATGTGTCTTTTTTTTTTTTTTTTGCAAGTGTTCTTTATATTTGATAATAATTTTAGGCAACAGAAAGTTGCAAAGATTGTATGGAAAGCATTGCTCTACCCCCTACAAGCTTCCCCCGTCATTAACATCTTATATAACCATGGCACAATTATCAAAGTGTCTATTTATTTAAACTATATTGTTACAGATCTCAATCTGTTTTTTACTTTTTTCCATAAGCACTTTTTAAAAAAGATCCATCTGGGTTGCTATGTGTGAATCTCATCTGCTCTTTTTCAATTTTTTCTTGACGTGGTTTATTTTAATATAAAATACAGCCAAACATACACCACAGATGAGACGAAGCCATATGTAATGACATTCTCTGTGCATGGCGAGTAATATTGGTGAGCACACTTGAATTTTGCATTTTTGGTTTAACTTGGAGGTACAACTTAAATATACTAAGATTCGTCCATTTTAAGTGTTGGATGGGTTAGGCCGTATGTACACACTCAGCCACTGCCACCATCAGACGGTGCACAGCTCTGTCAGACCCATGCAACTGTCACCATGAGTGGGACAGTGCCACCAGCCCCCAACATCCCCTCAGGAGGTCCGTTTCTAGTAAATCCTTTCCCCACCCTCCCTCCGGGGCAGCCACTGCTCTACGCTTCGTCCCTGTACAACCGTGCGTCGCTTCACGATGAGGATGCATTCTGAGAAATGTGTCCTTATGTGACGTCCTCCTTGCATGAACGTCACAGAGTCTACTCACACAGGTCTAGAAGGCAGAGCCGACGCGCCGAGCCTGTATGGTGCAGCCTGTTGCCCCTCGGCTACAAACCTGGTCAGCCTGTGACTGTACCAAACACTGTGGGCAACTGTAACACAATGGTGGGAAATTGTGTGTCCAAACGGGGTGCAGTGGTTGCACCTATAGTCTCAGCTACTTGGGAGGATCACTGTAGCTTAGGAGTTCAAGACCAGCTTGGGCAACATAGTGAGACCCAATCTCAAAAAAAAAGACCCACAGAATTTGTATAGCTAAACATAGAAAAGGTACAGTAAAAATACAGTATAAAAGATTAGAAATGGCCCATCTGAATAGGGCACTTAGCATGCGTGGAGCTGGCAGGACGGGCAGTTACTCTGGGTGAGCCAGTGCCTGAGTGGCGAGTGAATAGGACGCCCTCGGATGTCCCTGTGCACTACTGGAGACTTTATAAACACTGTACGTGAAGGCTTCACCAAATCTGTTTAAAAATATTGTCATTCTTCGATATCTTACTGTAACGTTTTTACTTTATAAACTTTTTACTTTTTATAACTTTTTGACTGTCTTGTAATAACATTTACCTTAAAACACAAACAAGTACAGCT
Source organism: Symphalangus syndactylus (assembly GCF_028878055.3). Taxonomy (NCBI): domain Eukaryota; kingdom Metazoa; phylum Chordata; class Mammalia; order Primates; family Hylobatidae; genus Symphalangus; species Symphalangus syndactylus. The sequence continues at coordinate 141,486,613 of NC_072429.2, forward strand.
GTACAAAAATAGTTTCCTTTATTATATCCTTATCCTATAAGCTTTATTCTATTTAAAAATTTTTTTTAATTTTTTTACTTTTTAAACTTTTTTCTTAAAAACTAACATACACACACACACAGTAGCCTAGGCCTGTACAGGGTCAGAATCACCCACCTCACTGTCTTCTGCCTTCATGTCTTAAGGTCCTATTAGAAGGTCCTCAGGGGCGGTGGCATGCATGGAGCTGTCCCTTCCTAGGGCAGCAATACCTTCTTCTGGACCCCTCCTGAAGGCCCTGCCTGGGGCTGTTTTGCAGTTCACCTTTTTCTATATAAGTAGAAGGGGTATACTCTAAAATAACGAAAGTATTGTATAGTAAACACATAAGCCAGTAACAGAGTCATTTATTATTAAGTATTATGTAATGTGCATAACTGTATGAGTTTGACTTTTATAGACTGGCAGTGCAGTAGCGTTGCTTACACCAGCATCACCACACATGGGAGAAATGGCCACTAGGATGTCAGTAGGTGACAGACACTTTCATCTCCATTACAATCCTACGAGGTAACTGTTGTACATGGGGTCCATCACTGGCTACCAGGAGGGGATGCAGCGCATGGTCCATCACTGGCTACCAGGAGGGGATGCAGCGCATGGTCCATCACTGGCTAACAGGCGGAGATGCACACATGACTGCACCGCACTTTTCCCGTTTCCAGGGTGCCATGTCCATGGAATCACGCAGGGTGCAGCCCCTTGGGATGGCCCCTCCCCTCAGCATTCATGCTGCTGAGATCCATCCCGGTGCTGTGCACCAATCCTTCCTTTTTCTGAGACAGGGTCTCACTGTGTTGCCCAGGCTGGAGTGCAGTGGCGCAATCACAGATCACTGCAGCCTCAATCTCCCAGGCTCAAGTGATCCTCCCACTTCAGCCTCCCTAGTATCTGGGACTGTAGACACACACCACCCTGCCCAACTAATTTTTTACGGTTTTTGTAGAGACAAGGTCTCATTGTATTGCCCAAGCTGGTCTCAAACTCCTGGGCCCAAGCAATCCTCCCACCTCAGCCTCCTAAAGTGCTGGGATCGTAGGGATGAGCCACCGTGCCTGGCTTGTTTTGTTTTGTTTTGAGATGGGGTTTTGCTATGTTGCCTAGGCTGGTCTCAAACCCCTGGGCTCAAGCGGTCCTCCTGCCTTGGCCTCCCAAAGTGCTGGGATTCCAGGCATGAGCCACCATGGCCAGCCCATCTCTTTCCAATTCTTGAGTAGAATTCCATTGTATGGGTGTACTATAGTTTATCTATTCACTCACAGAAGGACATTTGAGTTATATCCAGTTTTTGACAACTATGAAAAAAGCTGATATAAACATTCATGCTTGAGTTTATGTAGAAATATCTTCACGTCTCTAGGGCAAAGGCCTAGGAGTGGAACTGCTAGGGCATATGGTGAGTGTATCTTTAACTTTGTAAGAAAATGACAAACAATTTTCCAGAGCAGCTGTTCTGTTTTGCATTCTCACCAACAATGGTTCGAGAATTCCTTGCTGGCTATTGTCATAGCTGTTCTTCTAATTCTTTCAAGAATATCTTTTGCAGAACAAAGTTGTTTTCCCGTTGATTGAGCTTTTGGTGTCACATGTAAGACCTCTTGCCAGGTCACAGGGATTTTTCTCTGATACTAAAAGTGTAATAGGTTTGCATTTTATGTTTAGATACAGTCTGAGCTAGCTTTTATATAAGGTGTAAGAACTACATCCAAGTCCTCCTTTACCTGAGGATGCCTTTATTCCAGCTAAATTCCCAAAGAATGTTTTCACTAGATATAGAATTCATATTGACCATTTCTTTTTCTTCAGCATTTAAAAAATTTTGCTCCATTGCTCCCTGACTTCCATGGTTTCTGGTGAGAAATCCACTGTCTTTCAAATCCTTGCTCTTCCATATGTCTACGGCATTTTTTTCTGGCTGGCCTCAGATGCTTTTGTCTTTGAGCAGCTTGATTAGGATGTTTCTTGGCATGGATTTCTCTTCGTTTATCCTGTTTTGTGTTCATATCTGAATCTGTAAGTTTCTGTCTTTGCCAAGATTCAAGCAATTTGAGCTGTTATTTATTGAATTTTCCTATACCATTCACTGTCTCCTCTTCTTCTGGAAGTCTGATAATATGAATGTTAGTGTTGTGGGTCCTAAGGTTCCATTCATTTTTGGTCCATCACTTTTCTCTCTGTTGTTCAGATCGGATCATTTCTATTGACCTTCAAGGTCACTCTTCTCCTCTTATCTCCATTGTATGCTATTGAGATGATCCAGGGAATTTTTCTTATTTCCGTTATTGTACTTTTCAGTTCTAAAATTTCCACGTGGTCCTTCTTACATTTTTCCTTTTCATTTTTTAAATTTTATTTTTATCATGTTTCACACACACACCTTCACCCTGCCCCAGAGCCTGCTCTATTATTAACATCTTAACCCCGAGCCTGTCACCGCTGATCTATCTCCTGGACCCCTCCCAGTACCAATACAATTCCACAGAGCAAGAAGGAAGTTCTCAATAAGATCCCAGCTGGCCGCGGTGGCTCATGCCTCTAATCCCAGCACTTTGGGAGGCCAAGGCAGGAGGGTCACTTGAGCTCAGGAGTTCGAGAGCACCCTGGCCAATGTCGCAAAACCCTGTCTCCACAAAGAGTACAAAAATTATCTGGGTGTGGTGGCGGGCCCCTGGGGTCCCAGCTACTCGGGAGGCTGAGGCGAGAGGATTGCTTGAGCCCAGGAGTTCGAGGGTGCAGTGAGCTAGGATTGTGCCTGTGGATAGCCACTGCACTCCAGCCTGGGCAGAGAGAGAGAGAGACCCTGTCTCGAAAAGAAAAAAAGACCCCAAAGCTCGAAGCACAGAAAAGGAATACATTTGGCTCCATTAACACCAAAAACTTCTGTCCAACCACAAACACCATAAACAAGGCCAAAGGACAGGTCACTGTGCAAAAATATTTGCAATGCCAATAGTTGGCTAAGGATGCAGGCATGGCGTAGAAAGAATTCTCACACTTTTCCGAGTGAAACACAGATAACCTCATGTAGGATGCGGGAGGATCTGCGCAGGTGGCTTGCAGCTAAGGGGTCCGGCCTGCCGGCTCTGGCTCGCTGGCTTTCAGGGTTCCCTGTAGAAGCCAAATGTATCTCTTCTTGGGAATCTTTGCTCCATCAGATTCCCGCCCTCCCCTACCTTTGAGAATTACATCCTCACACTCTCAGGAAATGTTTGTTCCTTTCCCCACATCCAGCCCCAGCCTCTGCTTCCTCCAGGAAGCTCTCCCTGATTGCTCCTGTCCACAGAAACATGGCCTTCTTTGACCCCTAACTGCTCACCTCTGCCACTGTGGCTGGGGGGCAGCCTCAGGAACTTCACCCTGGGATTTCCCCTCCCTCTGCCTTCAAGCTGGTAGTGGCTCTTCCCTTCATCCCCTTGCAGGAAGGAGGCAGCAGGGTCAAGGATGCGGACAACAGGAAACCTTCCAGCTTTCGGGCTCCTCCCCAGCCCTTTGGGAGTCTGGTGGGGTTTTCAGGCAGAGGAATTCTCCCAGCAGCTGGAGTGAGGCAGGGCCCGCAGCCAGCCCTGGGCACCCGGTGCCCAAATGCAGGGACCCCTTGTGGGCTGAGATCAGTGCGGGTGGAGATCAGGCCTGCTGGGCCCACTGGCGACCTTGGCCCTGCCGAAGAGCCTGGCGCTGCTGCCCTGGCAGCCTGGCCAAGGCCAGGGCCTTGTTTTCCCCACTTGTAACACAGAATGAGAGATGCAGTCAGACATGAAATTGGCAGCTCGAAAATAGGGGAGTGGTGTTTCTCACTCTCCCCCGTCCCCTTCATCTGCCTCTTGCAGAGCCGTGCTCCTGGCCAGAGAGCTGGGCCCAGCAGGATCTGTGGGGTGGGCTTCTGGGAGCTGAGGGCCCTCCTCAGGTCGGCCCTGGGACTTGAGGCCCGCAAGCCTCCCCTCACCGTGTCCACTGCCGCCCGGGCCCTCCAGCAGCTGCTTCATCCTCACATGGACACCCCTCAGGGTGCTGGGCGACCGCACACAGCCCTCCCCTCCTCCCTGGCCCCGCTTGTCCTCCTCCGAGAGGGCGCCCACATCTTACCATGAAGATAAAAATGTGGTTCTCGGCGCCCAGCCTGTGGCCCCACGCCAACTTCCTAAACAGCTCCTTCCGGAACTTCCGCTTCAGCAAGATGGCTCAGCGTAGGAAGGTGAGCTTGGTCTTCTGTGGGCGCGCAGCAGAAAAATAGGTCACCCCAGGAGGTCCGGGCTCCCCTCCCCATCACCACGCCCCTCCCTCGAAGAGCCCAGGGGCCTCCGCCGCCCTGCTGTCCCTGGCTGCACAGTCTGCTGGTGCCCTGGAGGGGCTGACCTGCCAGACAGAGAGGAGGTCTCACAGCACGGTGTCCACCTCAATCCCCATGGGTGTCCTGCGGTAATTCATATCCAGCTCCCAGGGAGGCCAGGCCTCCTTCTTGACCCAAGGGCTTCTCTCAAGGACCAGAGGGATGAGGGACAGGGGTGCAAGGGAGGGCCAGAGGCCGCCAGCACCCACAGCCACCGGCCCAGGCTCAGGCCACCCTTAGAAAAGCCCCAGCTATGGGCTGAACTGTGGCCACCAGATTCATATGCTGAAGCTCTGAAACCTGGTACTGAGCTATCGGGAGTGACTGTGATAGGGGACAGGGTCTTTAAAGAGGTGATTGAGGGCCAGGTGCAGTGACTCATGCCTGTAATCCCAGCACTTTGGGAGGCTGAGGTGTGTGGATCACTCAAGGTCAGGAGTTTGAGACCAGCCTGGCCAACATGGTGAAACCCCATCTCTACTAAAAACACAAAAAGATTAGCTGGGCTTGGTGTGCAAGTAATCCCAGCTACTCGGGAGGCTGAGGCAGGAGAATCACTTGAACCCAGAAGGCAGAGGTTGCAGTGAGCTGAGATTGCGCCAGTGCACTCCAGCCTGGCGACAGAGGGAACCCTGTCTCAAACACAAAAACGAACAAACAAAACAAAAAGAGGTGACTAAGGTAAAATGAGATCATTAAGGTGGGCCACAGTCCAGGATTCCCGGTGTCCTTCTAAGAGGAAGAGAGTAAGATACAGGCACACAGAGGGACGGCCTCGTGAGGACTCGGGGAGAGGGCACCCGTCCACAAGCCAAGGAGAGAGGCCCCAGGAAGAGCCAGCCCTGTTGACGCCTCATCTCGAACTCGTGAGCTTCAGAACTCAGAGACAGTGCATTTCTGCTGTTTTGCCACCCAGCCCACAGGTGGCCCTGGCGATCCACGCAGTCCCCATCCCAAGCCTGGCTTCCCTGCCCCTTGCTGAGATGGGAGGACTTGGTTCCCCTGCCCATGGCAGGCCTGCTCGACCAAGGGCAGCAGGTGCTGGGCCATCATGACGCTGGTGGCACCGAGACCCTGGGTGCCCAGGCGGTGCAGAATGTCACCCAGGATCTCCATCAGGCCTGTGAGGTCCTCGGGCTCAGTCTCCAGGAAGCTGTCCAGCAGCCCCATCAGCTGGACCTGGAGCAGGAGCACCTGCGAGGAGACCCGGCCCTGCATGTGGGACCCCTGCCCAGCTGCTCTGTGCAGGAACCCTCCCCAAGCTTCCCCTAGTGGGGCGGCTCCCTGGCTGCCGGCCACAGGGCTCTTCTGATTCCCAGGGGGCTGTGAGCTTTCTGACTGGGGAATGTATCTGCTCTGTCCCAAGCCCAGCCCATAGCGACTGCCTCTGAAGTGGCTGAGTGAGCAGAGCGTGGATGATTGAGCCCCTGGCAGAGGTTGGCTGCAGGCCACTCCCTGCCTCCTTTCATACCACTTATCAGAGGGAAGAAAAGCCTGGGGACCTCAGCCTCAGTTGAACCACAGCCCCAGCGGGAGGCTGCTGATGGGGGTTCCTTCCCATGCACAAAGGAGGCCGGAGGCACTGACCTCAGCTCAGAGATTCTGGGCTCCCCAGCCCTGTGCAGTGCCACAGGGGCTCCCAAACACTGCTGCCCTCCCCACCCATTCCTTCCAATGCGATGCCTGCAGCGGAGACTGTTCCCGGCACCACCTCCTCCCCGCTTCCTAGGTTAGAAGTGGGTGTCCTCCTGGAGCATCCCTTCTCCTCTCACCTTCTTGGGCTGCATTAAGGCACTGCTGAGGCCCCTCAGGCTCCTGACCCTCACCAGCTGGCTGGGATGATTCAGGCCATGCTCAGGAAGTTGTTCACGGTTCTCCGAGATGCCCACTGGGAGACCTCCGGACTGTTGAGGAACTGAGATCAGCACAGTTAGCCCGCCAGTCAGACAGCAGCCAGGGAGAGTCAGCCTATACACCGCGGGAGACAGAGGGTGAGACACAGGAGGCCCTCAAGACACCCATCAAGTGTTGCACGTAGAAGGCAGAAGTTAGGGTGCCTTTATAAAAAAGTGTGTTTTGAGACAGGGTCTCACTCTCCCCAGGCTGCAGTGCAGTGGCGCAATCACAGCTCGCTGCAGCCTCGACCTCCTGGGCTCAAGACATACTTTTACTTCAGCCTCCCAAATACCTGGGACTACAGGTGTGCACCACCACGCCCAGGTATGTATGTATATATGTATGCATGCGTGCATGTAGCTATGTGTATGTATGCATGCGTGCATGTACCTATGTGTATGCATATGCACGTGTGCATGCATGTACTATGTATGTATGCATGTGTGCATGTATGTGCACATGCATGCATGTGTGTATGTATGTAGAGAAGAGGTCTCCCTTTTTTACCCAGGCTGGTCTCTCACTCCTGGGCTCAAGCAATCCTCCTGCCTAGGCCTCCCAAGGTGCTAGGATTCCAGGAATGAGCCACCGCACCCGGTGGGTGCCTTTATGTTGGAGGAGGGGAATGGATGGCTGGTTCTCTGACATGCTTCTGAAGGGGCAGGGGGCAGTGAGAAGCAGAGGGGAACCGGGATGGGGATGGGGACCTCTGTGATGATGAGGATGGCCATGACGCTGTCCCGCTCCTCGGCGCTCTGAAGAGCAATGACTGCCTACCCCAAGACCGCCTTGACCTCACAGTCATAATGGGCCTATCAGATGGAAGTGGCCCTGTCAGATGGAAGGGCAGGTGCAAGGCTCCTGAGGGCCCCATTCTCAGGCCATGCCTGGGGCAGAGGGACACCTGACACCCCCCACTCCTGGCTGACTTCAGTATTTAGGGAGCAGGCCCAGGAGACTGAGTCTGGGTGCAGGGTCCCAGTGTGAGGTGGGGTGCAGGCAGGAGCCCATCAGGGTGCAGTCTGGGCCCTGGGCTTGGGGCTAATCTGGCCAAGAGGGCCACCCCCTCTGCGTAGGTTTCCAGGCACTCGAAGAGCTCCCAGCCCTTCCGTAGCTTGAGGTGGGCGAACACCTCCCAGTAGCCCGTGGTCCAGAAGACACCCTTCAGGGCTTCCAGGCACATCCTGGGGGATGAGGTCAGGGAGGGGTCACTCTCCACCTGGGGCCAGGGGTGCTGTCACCACCGGGCTCCCCTCGCTTGGGGTCCTCTCCTGGCCAAGATGGAGACTCAGTCCCCAGCTCCCCTACAGGCCCGCAGGTGGGGCCGGAGTGCGTTCCTTCCTGGGTTCCCAGCACTTATCCCAGGGTCTCCCAAATGTGTGGGAGGAGCCAGGAGCAGGGGCAAGGCCTGGGCCTGGGCACGGGTCCCACCTGCAGGGCCCCTGGGGCTCCATGTCCAGGATGTCTTCCTGGTAGTCTGCCATGCCCTATACCATGCCCAGCTCAAATAGGTAATACAGCTGGGTCAGCAGCCCCAGCAGGACCCCTGCAAAGGCCCAGCGGACTGTGGGCTTGTCCTCCTGGGTGTAGAGCAGCTCATAAATGGTGTCCAGGGCCTACAGCAGGAGACAGAGCAAGGCCCAGATGAGGCCCCGTGAGAATGAGGGCTGGGAGCAGAGCCGCACAGCCTCTCTGCCCCCGGCCCTTGCAGCCCACGGTTAGCCCCAACCTGGGGTCAGCATCAAGAGCCTTGGTGATTTCTGGCTGGACCTGGGCTGGCTCCTGCTTCCCCTTCCTGCAGTAGCCCTGTGGCAGGGCCAGGAGAGGCAGCCACGGCGAGAGGCAGGACCAGGAGTGCCCGTGCAGGGCCCTCATCTCATGGCTTTGCCTCGAGCTCCAAGCCCCTCCTGGGCCCACACACCACCTGCCTCCCTCTCCCTGGCTCGGCTCCACCAGCTGTTGACCTTTGGCCTGGCCCTCACCCCAGCTCTCCAGGTGTCCTTCCCAGCGGCTGGGGGGTTCTGCCCAGACCACCCGCTCTTTCTGGAGACCAGCCAGTCTTGCTGGCCTGTCCTGGCCCCTGGTTTCTGGTGTCCACCACCAGCTCACAAGGCTGACCCCCAACACCTTTTCTGCAGGGTCGGGCTGAGAATGGCTGCTGAGCCCTGCCCCTGGCACTTCCTCTGAATGGTTCTCTCATCAGTTCTGTGGCCAATGAGACCCCTGCCTGCTGTGTCCCTGGATGCAGTGCAGCCTCCTGTGGCCCCTTCCCTCGCCCCAGAGTTCTCTTTATTTTTCTTTGTTTTTCTTTTTTTGAGACAGAGTCTCGCTCTGACGCCCAGGCTGGAGTGCAGTGGTGTGATCTCGGCTCACTGCAAACTCCACCTCCCTGGTTCAAGCAACTCTCCTGCCTCAGCCTCCAGAGTAGCTGGGATTACAGGTGCACACCACCACGCTCTGCTGATTTTTGTATTTTTAGTAGAGATGGGGGTTTCACTATGTTGGCCAGGCTGGTCTCAAACCCCTGACCTCAAGTGATCCGCCTGTCTCAGCCTCCCAAAGTGCTGGGATTACAGGTGTGAGACACTGCGCCTGGCCAGAGGCCTCTTTTTAAAGGGCAGAGCTAAGGGAGTCACTCTTAAGTGGAGCCTTCCGTGGCCTCCTGCATGGGGCTCAGGTGCTGGCCATGGCCCCGGGCTCTGTGCAGTCAGGCCCAGCTTGCCCCTCGTGCCAGCCCGGCCACAGATGCCCTTGCCCTGTGTCCACCCTCACTGCCGCTCCCCAGGCCTCCCTCTGGCCTCCCACCAAGCCCAGCCCTGGGGCCTCGTTGTTCTGATGACCATGGGGCCACACAGTGCATGACTGCCAGTGACTGAGTCCCTGAGGGCAGCCTGGGCTACTGCTGTCCCCAGTGTGCTCCAGGCATTGCTTATTATGACAGTGGGGGCTTGACCTTCCCTCTGGCGGGATGCAGAGACAGCTGCTGACAGCGGTCAAGGCTGACCCCTCAGTGAACACACCAGGCGCCTGGCATGTCCCTGGTGTGTGCAGGGGCAGGAGTCATGGTGAGCAGTGACATGGTGCCCACCTCCACAGGTGACAAGAGTCCCCCACAGGTGACAACAGGCCCCCGCAGGTGCAGCCCCAGCCCGTGAGGAGGGCCCAGGGTGATGGGCACTTGGTGGCACTGGCGAGGGTCACCCTGGCATCCTGCAGGCCCCTGAATGACAATGCCGTTGCAGAGGGGGACTGGGGCAGGGACGTAGGGTGAGTGTGTCTTGGGGGCACGGGCGCCACTCACCAGCAGGGAGATGTGCTGGGCCTGGAGGTTGGGCCTGATGAGCTCCTGGGGGGCCGCAGTTTCCGCTTCATGTAGAACAGGGTGACCACCTTGCGGGCCAGCTGGAGGTTAGCAGCCAGGGCCTTCCACAGCGGAAGGGTCCATCTGGGGAGACAGGGGTGGGTGGCCCCAGTGCCTCACGGGTCATGAGAGGGGCCTGCGGGGGCAAGGCCTTCGGTGCACTCTGAGTGGTGGCTCCCAAACAGGCCTCGGAGTGGCCATGTGTGAGAGCAGAGACGGCTGGGTCTCTGCATGCAACATAGGACTCACATGCACAACACACATCCCCCTCCTACACAGGTGCCCTACCACCCACGCCTCACGCTGCGCACCCCACACCCCTCCCCAGGCACCCAGGCAGCTGCAGCGGCCGTGCTGTTGGTGTTTCCCATGCAGTGTTCGGATGTGGGAGCACTTGACTTGTTGCCTTTTAAAGCAAAGGGCACACCCACCTCCCTAGGCCCAGGGCTGTGCGGGGAGGGGCCCCACCACCCTCTGCCTTCTGCCCTGGCCTTGTTAGGCCTCACCCCAGACCTCACAGCCAAGGCGGACGGACCCAGAGCGGCAGGTGATGCTGGGGTGACCTGGGATCGGGGAGCAGCACCTGGGGTGGGCTCTGCCTGGTCACATCCCCCACCTGAGCCCTGCGTCCCCTTGTAAGCGCTGCCTCGGGAGTCAGTGCTGGATTGGGGGAGTCAGTGCTGGATTGGGGAGGTGACGGCAAGGGGCGTGTCTCCTAAGCTGCTCTGAGTGTGCGGCCCCTGGTCTCCGCTGCCCTTCTCTGCCCTTCGGTCCCTGCTGTGCAGGGGACTCGCGTGGGGGCTGGATGAGAAATAGTACACCATCCTGGAGGCGACGTTGTCCACCCAGGGCAGGATCTTCTCCTTGGCACGCAGGGCCATCTGTCCATAGCACAGCAGGGTGGTGCTGCTGACCCATCTCCCGTGCAGGTCGAGGCCTGGCTGTTGGGGGATGGGCAGTGGGAACTGGGCCTTCGGAGGACTCTGCTCTCGGCTCGCCCCTGACACCAACCCGGTTCCCACCCCCTCCCTCAGGGGAGAAAGCTTCAAGCCCTGTGCATAGGGTCAGGACAAACGCCAGCCTTGTCCACACCCTGCGTGGGACCATGTTCCCGGGACTCCTGCCAGTCCCCTCCTCCAGGAAGCCCCTCTATTTGTGGGCCCTCGGGGAACCCTGTGCATGCCCGGGCAGCACCTCCTCCTTCTGATTCTTGTTCTCTCCCAGCATGGCCCCAGGGCAGGGACAGCCAGGACAATGAAGTCGCTCCACATGACCTCCCGGCTCAGGTGCACAGGTGAGGACACTGAGGCCCAGCCACACACACCACCTGGGGTCAGGGTAGGCCCCATGGTACTGGTCCTCAGCCCAAGTGCAGTTCCAGACCCCACTTTAGGGTCCCAGGACTCACCTCTGTGGCCAAGGCAAATACAGAGATGCTTTCGCCATGATCTAGCCTGGGTCCCCCACACCAGCCCCTCAGGGAGAACAGCGGGGCCGGAAACCCCTTGTGTCATCAATGAGCAGACTGAGGCTCAGAGACGCGGGTGACATTCCCCAGGCCCAGGGGCCAAGGCCCAGGCCCTCCCTGTCACGTCGCCCTGTTTGGCATCAGCCCAATGCTCAGGGCCTCTCTACCTGGCTGTCTGAGGACGTGAGGGCCAATCTCAGGAAGCTGGTGTGGCCCAGGTGCTCCAGCAGGGCCCACACCTCCTCCAGATGCGAGGCGGACGTCCATCCCAGGGCAATCACAATGCCCTGAGGACTGGGGACCCAGGGACCCTTTCAGCCAGTCCTCAAGAGACAGTGAAGACACTCCCAGCCCTCCCTGGGGGCCGCAGCTGGCACTGGGCAGGGGGTCCCATTCCTCCCAGCAGGGACCCCTCTGCCAGGATGGGCCCAGGACACACGCAGCCTGGCAGGTCCCAGTGGTTCCTGCCAATCAGCGCCTGACAAGACGCTCTAGTGCCTCGAGGATCACACAGGATCGTGAAGTGAGGGACAGGGGCCTGGGATCAGCAGGGGCCCATCTGAGGCAGGGCCAGGGCTGTGCTGACCAGAGGGTCCCCAGGGTGCTAACCCACGTCCCTTTGGTCGGAGGACTGGTGGGGCATCTCCAGGAGGCAGCCCACGTGCTTCCGCACCAGCTCCATGCCAGCGCAGTCTAGAAGGACCAGCCCGTACAAGTGGAAGAAGAAGGTCTGGGCAGGATGCCAAGGGAAAGGGGACGCTGCTGCCAGGTCCAGCCTGCCTCTCTGAGCGGCACTCACAGGTCCGTCTGCAGAGCCACCCAGGCTGGAGGGAAGCAGGTGCTGGGCCCCAACCCTGCCCCATGGCTGCCTGCTGCTCCCTGGCTGCTCCACGGGGGCTGCCCCAGGACTTCAAGCCTGATGACTCCTGCAGGAGGTGTCCACACTGGCGCCTGAGTCTGGGGCCGGGGGAGCTGCCTTAGAACACGGAGCCCAGGACTGGGTCAGCCTTGCTCCTTGTGGGTCCCGAGCACATACCCCAGCCCGCTGAGTGCTGCTGTGCACCCTGCCTGCCATTTGGGTCATGCTGTGCACAGAGCCCTGGCTATGCTGGACTCCCAACCTGGGGACCTCAGACGCCCTGGGCAGAGCTCTCACTGCAGGGACACTGCCTGCTCCCCTCCCCTTGCACCCCCAGAGCCTGCACGTGGGTGCAGGAGCCACACAGTGGGAGGTCTCGTGTCCATCCACCACCTTCCAGATACAGAGGGCTTGGAGTCCCTGCAGTCACTTTGGGAGGGGAGGGGACTGACAGCCCCTCCACACCTGGGCGCCAACCTTCTCTGAAGCCTGCTGGGGGTCCAGGCTCAAGAGCTGCAGAAGCTCCTGGATGCCGCTGTCCTCGGTGTCTGACGCCTGCTCCTTCCTGGCCAGCTATGGCAGAACAAGGTGCCCAGGGCATGGACTCCCTGCCCCCAGCCCTCTTGCTAGGGACAGGACAGGGCCCAGAGTGGACAGAACAGAGATGGCCCCACCAGGCCCCATGGGCAGGTGGAGAACACAGTCTACTCTGTACCCAACACAGTCTACTCTGGCCACACCCTCCTCCGCTTAAGACCCCACCACCCCAAAGACCTGACCCTTAGGACAGAGGCTGAACCCTTAATAGGGCAGCCTGCGAGCCTGGACGCCCTGGCCCTGCCCCCCCTCCTGGGAGTGCCCCCGCCCTTCTGTGATGCCTCAGGCTGGCCCCAGAGCCTTTGCACAGCCTGTCCCCACCACCTGGGCAGCTTTCTCTCCCACCTCTTGTGCCTTCGTTGGCAGTCGGCCCCAATGCCCTACTGTGTGTCCTCCTTTGTAAGCACCCGGGCCCTGCTGGGGTGCCTCCACCTGCCTGTCTACCAGGCCCTGGCCCCCAAGTAATCTGTCCCTCAGAGCGAAGGAGGCTGACAGCAGCCCTGAGAGGTGAGGGGCATGTGGAGGCTGCACGTGAATCAGGCCGCAGCAGGAATGCAGAGGCAAGAGGCCAGGATGGCCCCTGAACCCCGGGACCCTCAACAAGCTCTGGCAGGGGCCCAGGCCCTTAGCAGGTCTAGAGGACGGCCCCCCAAAGAGGGCTGGGGCACACAGAGCAAGGGGGTCCTGCTGCCCCCACTCCCAGGCCTGGTGTGAGAACAAGCCCAGGAGGCTGAACTGGTGCCCTGGGGACGCCTCAGTGTCCTCCCCACCCCACAAGTCAAGAGAAGACAGACCAGGGCTGGGCTCAGAGTGGCTGCAGCCTGGGCCGCCCCCTGCCCTTTTCCTTGCAGGGAGCAACAGTGTTGGTCCTGACTTCCTCACCGCTTCTGCACCTTCCAGCTGGAAAGTCAGGGGCTTTAGGGATGGCCGGGGCCTGTGGGAGCCTGGGCGACAACGGAGTGATGGCATCTGGCCTTGGGAGGCGTGGGCTCCGGGCTTGACAAGGCCACCAGCTGCCCAGTGAGTCCTGCAGAGGCCCCCCCGGAGCCCCATGGCTCTGTACATGTCAGGGCCACAGAGGGTGCAGAGCGTGGCTGGGGATCCTACCGGGCTGTGTTCCACCGGCTGGTCTGGGAGAGTCTCCAGCACCTGGCTCTGCCCCATGACTTCCACGGCCCTGATCCTGCTGGGAGCTCTTCCTCCCCTGGGAGGCACTCACCCGACGACACTCCCACGAGCCCTGGGTCTGGGCGGTCTGTGGGGACCAGGAGGCAGAGAGGCACCCCTTGCCCTGCCTTCCAGCCTGTGGCCTCCTGCCCCCTGCAAGCCTGGGACCCCTGTGGGTGCTGGGAGCTCACAGGAAAATCTGGGCTGCCCTAGAGGCTCCAGACAGACCATATAACTGCTGTCTTTAAAATGCACATGGAGGAAAAGGGTGTGAAAGTAGCTGAGAAGCTGGAAGCACCAAAAGCAGAGGCCCAATCACCCCCGCAGGGCCAGGACACACCACAAAGGCCCAGCGGTGGCTCAGGGCCTGGACCAGATGCAGACCCACACCCAGAGCCTGAAACCAACGCCGGATGCGCGGGCCAAGGGACAGCGCCAAAGTAACCCCTGAGCATCTGGAACCAAACTTTACCTGCATCCTGCCCTGTTCCCCACCAGACTACATTCCAAACGAAAACTGAACACAGAGGAGATGTGGGTTTCATCACCCCAGTCTCAGGGTAGACAGGGGTTTCTAAAGATGCAACGGAGGCAGCCCTAAGGGACGCACCTTCACAGTTAGCAACGTAGACCACAATTCACCCAAAATCCCACCTCACAGACAGCTGAGGAAAGCACCACCATGCCCGGAACAAGGGGTGAGTGCCAGGGGGGACAAAACTCGCACCACAACCCACACCGGGGGGGACAGAACTCGCACCACAACCCACACCGGGGGGGACAGAACTCGCACCACAACCCACACCAGGCTATGGCCATGGACAGAGGCTTCCAGAAGAAGAAGGCCGACTGGCCAAGAATTAAATTGAAAGATGGTCCACCCCACCAGTAATGAAAGAAATGCAGGTTAAGGCAACAAGGAGGTGTGATTTCTCCACTGTCAGCAAGACAAAGACAAGGAGTGTGAGGAAGCCATCCTCACGCCCCAGGGCTGGCCGCTCCTCCTCGTTGCAAAATCAGTTAGTGACAAACAGGTCTCCATGTGGAAATTAAAGAGCCTGTTCACCGCTGCACAGGTCATATGATAGCATTCCTGTTTCATGAACAGAACGAGGCCGGAAGCTTGGCTGTGAAGGCAAGTGTGAATTGTCAATTTGACAAACGCTTTTGCAAAGATGACCAATGCTTCTGGAATCAGAAAAGAAATGGTAAAGCTGCCCGCCAGGGTCCTGCTGGAAATAGGGATGACGTCAGAGAGAGCCTCGGACCGTCAGCGTTGGCCACCGCCTTGCATGGTGCCCATGCTTGGAGCCCCGGGCCCCAGGCCAGGCCCTGCCCGCCCGCTCAGCCCTCCTCACCATTCTCGGGCCTTTGCTGCTGGGGCGGCCGGCAGGGAGCCCACCTGAGGCGCAGAGGGAGGCCATTGCCGGGAGCCGCCGAGTCCTGGGGAGACAGGTCCTGTGCAGGGAACAGAGGGATGTGTCACTCACGCCTGGAGAGACAGGTCCTGCACAGGGAACAGAGGGATGTGTCACTCACGCCTGCCGGGGCCGGAGCTCGACTCCAAGGGACCCCCCGTCACCCCAGTCCTTACCTGGTCTCCTCACCACAGTAGGTCGCCCCCACCTGTGCCAGGGCCCTCAACACCGCTGGTCACTGCAGCACTGGAGGGCTCTCTGTGGGACCTGGGAAGGAGGGAGGACGAGGCTGCCACACTGGGCCTAGCATTTGAGCCCCCACTTGCTGGGACTCCTCAGAGGCCCCTGGGGATCCCCTGGGTCCCATGCCTGTCCCCCCAGCCTCCCCCCCAGCTCAGGGTCTCAGTCCGCACAGCAGGGGCAGTGGTACGTTGGTGCATAGTCCTGCCTCCTTCCCAGTACTGGGAGCTCAGCTGCAGCTCAGGCAGCCTCAGGACAGCACAGCCAGGCCAGAGCCTCCCGGGCTGGGCGGACGGCCGCACGTCTGAGAAGCCAGCCGGGCTGCACCTGCCTCTGAGGGCCTGTCTACCACCCCCTAATCTGCCCTCTCCCTTAGGGGTCTGCAGGGCTTGGCACCTTCCTCTCCTCGACCCTCAGCCCCTCCCTGGACTGCCACCCTTAGACCCAGCTTGGAAACATTAGGGGGTCATCTGGAGATCTTGTTAAGATGCACCTTGGGGTTCAGCATATCTGATCTGGACCAGAACCTGCATTTCATACAAGCTTCCATGTGGCCTCTGAGCCCAGATGGAGGAGGCCTGGTGCCCACCCTGGCCCCCTAGCCCCAGGCTGATGAGCCAAGGGGCTCCACCCCAGAGGGCCCTCTACCTGAGAGCCTCCAAGACCCCCGTTCCCTGCTGCCCAGCCACACAGTGGCCCAGAGACTCAGCCCCAGCACCTACCCTGCCCCACTGCTGTCGAGGGAAAGGTCCCCCAGACCCTACAGCCCCGTCCACTGCCGACTCCCCTTGCCCCGTGGCCAGCCCAGCCCAGCCCACTCCCACCCTTGCCAGGCCATAGGGCCATCTTTTCAGTTCTTTAAAAGAAGGCACCTAGGACACCTGCCCCCACCGCCCCCACCGCCCCCACGCCATGGAACCTCGGCACAAACTTCCTGTCCTCTTGCCTGGGATCATGCAGCCCCTCCCGCCTCATGGTTAACCTGCTCGCTTCTGCCGTGCCCTCCTGACACGCAGGCTAACCGAAGAAGCACCTGCGAAGAAAGGCCTGTTAGCTACATGTAAGGTTTAAAGGTTAGGAAGGATTGCAGCCAGCTCCCAGGCGCAAGTGCAGGACACATCACACCTGCCCAGGGAGGACTCCCAAGGGTGGCCAGGCGCCCTGGGGCCCCCTGACCACCGCACGTAGGGTTTGGCTGTGAATCCCACCTCCAGGGAGTGAATCTATAGGAAAAACTAGAAATGTCTAAAAAATCCACTACTTAAGGCTTCTTTCCAGGTTTAAAATAGCCACACATGTTCAAAAATAGAGCAAGAACGGGCACGTTTCTGAAGACTATTTAATGACTGGGACCGCTCAGGATCCAAGTGGAGTGAAGAAGTCTCATGATTCTCATTTAAAATTGAGTTATCTCTGGATGCTGGGATTCCGGGTGGTTTTTTTTTCTGAATCCTTTTCAAAATTGTCCAACGAGTCTGCAGTGAGCATGGATTTACCCTTCTTAGAGAAGAAAATGCTTATTTAAAGCCAAAACTGATGTTTTTGTTTTTTTAAGGCAAGGAAAGGACAAACCAGCAACACTCCCTTTGGGTGGGGGAGGGCCAGCCGGAGAGGAAGCCGAGGGGCAGCCAACAGGCTCTGCCCTGCCGGGGGTCCGAGGTCTGAGAGCCTGGTGGCCCTGGAGCCTGAGGAGAAGATGGGAGAGGTCAGGTCTCCCAGGAGAGGGTGGGAGAGGGTGGAGACGCTGCCGGGCCAGGGAGGGGCCTCGTGAGTGCGGGGAGAGGCGGCTGCTGGGAGCAGGACACCAGGCCCTCTCCTCTCTCAGCCTGGGGCAAACTTGCTGAATTTTCTGGGAGGAAGCTCCAGAGTGTGGCTGTCCCGACCGAAGGAAATTTAAACTAGGCTGGGCCCAGCCATGGGATGGAGCTGGAGGTGCCAAGGGGCTGTCCCCTGAGCTCACACTCAGCCTGGGTCTCCCCGCTTGTCCCAGAAGCTTTGCTAGGGAGACTGATCAGCCCCGGCCATGGGTGACCGCCCCGTCTGCCCGTCCGTGAGTGACCACCCCGTCTGCCCGGCCGTGTGTGACCGCCCCGTCTGCCCGTCCGTGAGTGACCGCCCCGTCTGCCCGTCCGTGTGTGACCGCCCCGTCTGCCCGTCCGTGAGTGACCGCCCCGTCTGCCTGGCCGTGAGTGACCGCCCCGTCTGCCCGGCCGTGAGTGAGTGACTGCCCTGTCTGCCCGTCCGTGAGTGACCGCCCCGTCTGCCCGTCCGTGAGTGAGTGACTGCCCCGTCTGCCCGTCCGTGAGTGAGTGACCGCCCCGTCTGCCCATCCGTGAGTGACCGCCCCGTCTGCCCGTCCGTGAGTGACCACCCCGTCTGCCCGTCTTTGAGTGAGTGACTGCCCCGTCTGCCCGTCCGTGAGTGAGTGACCGCCCCGTCTGCCCATCCGTGAGTGAGTGACTGCCCCGTGTGCCCGTCCGTGAATGAGTGACCGCCCCGTCTGCCCGTCCGTGAGTGACCGCTCCGTCTGCCCGTCCACCCCCAAACGGCAGTTGCTTGCTAGGCTCCTAGACGTCATCCAACCAAGAAGAAGGGACCAGGCAGCAGGCAGGGGAGAGCCTCGACCACGTCACTCTCCCTTGACGGCAGCGGAAAGGGAGGCATTCTCAGGGGGCGTGTGTGCCACTGAGCGCCCAGAGGCCTCTTCTGCACAGCGGCAGCTGTGGAGGCGTTGGGAAGGGATTCCCGAGGTGAGGTTTGGTTCTCAGCTGCAGGGGACAGACTTCCAGGTGCCCTGAGGGATCTTAGAACTGGACCAGGCTGCCCAGCAGCCCCCACAGGTGAGCCCAGCAACTGCCACCGATCGGGGTTGGGGGTGATACCTTCCCACGGGTATCCACTCCAGACCCAGCGAGCCACTGTCTGCAGGATCAGCGGGATTGCTTCCCGAGAAAGCCTGTCCAGCAGCCAAGGGCTTACGAGGGACCAGTTCTCAACAATCTGGAGGTCAGGGGAACTTCGCCCCAAGGATTCCAGCCTCAACTGACTCTGCAGGCAGCTGAGGGAATTCCTGAGCACACATGGCCCTGAGGCTGAGACAGAGGAAGCTCTGGAAACTGAGGAAGCCGCTGTACCCTGACCCAGGCAAGGGCCCTGAGACAGTGGAGCCCACAGTTGGTCTGAGGAAGGGTCCCCTAGGAGGGGCCGCTGACCAGGGCTCTGTGGATGGGCTTCCCTTCCCAGGAACCCTCACCCGCCCCTAACCAACCCCAGAAAGAGGCTGGAGGGCTCCAAGAACACCACCGATGGGGTGGCCGCCTTAGCTCATGCCATGGGTTTGGGCTCACTGTCATTTGGGATCGTGCGTGTCCTCTCTCGAGTCCCTGAGTCAGCCCCACTGCCTGAGATTGCGGGTCCAGGATTGACCTGAAGAATGGAACTAGTCCAGAGGCGGGGGATGCGGCTGCCCTCGGGCTCATGACAGAAGGCCCAGGCATCTTCAGAGGGGCTTTCCTGGGATTACAAGCCCCCAGCAGGGACAGCTAGGGTCTGGCTAAACCCACTGCCATGTCAGGAAACTCAGCAGTAAAGCCTTCTCCCACTCGCCACAATGGGACACGCTGGTGACAGCAGCCTCGGGCCTGGGCAGGCTGGAGAAGGATGTGGCCGCTCAGTCCTGCTGGTGGCCTCGGGAATGACCCAGCCTAGGACACAGCCAGGGCCACTGTGGGGTCACCCTGAGTCTTCTTTAGGAGACTCTTAAGAGATAACGCCCCTGAGGAAACTCCGTCCAGTAATAGAGTTTTGGTGGGTTTTTTTTATTATTATTTTTTAAAGAGCTGTCCTCTGAGGATGCTTGTCACCACCACCCGCCCTGGGGAGCTGGCAGAGTTCCTAAGAGAATATCCCGGCTTCATAACTGCTGCAGCGGGGAGCTCCCTGAGCCACGGCCAGAGCCTCTCTCAGGGGCGTGTGTGAGGCTGGGGGACAGAAGGGAGTGGAGACGCGGCTCCGGGCTCCAGGTGGCTGTGCAGGGCGTGTAGAGGGTGTGGTCCCCGGGGTTTCCCCCCCATGCCAACAGCTGCTCCTGGAGAGATAGGCCCAGGGCTCTGAACAGAACTGGGGGCCTGGGACCTGGGCTACTGGGCTGAGGCCTTGGTCTGGGACCCCATCTCCGGCCGTGGAAAGTGGTCCTGGCACAGAGCTGGAGGGGTGGCGGCCCGGCCTAGAGAGAAGGCCCCTGCGTGTGGCTCTCCGGGCGGCCGGCGGGGATGACCACAGGTGGCCTCCTTCAGGGGCTTGGGCCCCAGGCGCCCTCCCTGCTGGACAGCCTGGCTTTTGGGACTGTAAGGAGACCCCGGGGCAGGCCTGCTGCCCCTCTGCTCCCTGACAGGACCCCCGGGCTCACTCCTTCCCCAGACCTCCGGAGGGAATTTGGGGTGAGGATGGGATGAGGCAGAAGTGGGGGAGGGACAGAGACCCTGACCCAGGCCCCCGGGCTCCCTAGGGACACAGGAATTTCCTAGTCCCCACAAACCCTGCAGATAGCAGGGGGGACCCTCTAGAAGAGGGGCCGGAATTGGCCCAGGGGGACCCAGGGACAGAGGTGACAGGGCCAGGCTTGGGCAGGCAGCCGTTGGTCTAACCAGGGTTCACAGGGCCATTCTTAGACAAGCAGAGCTCAGCTGCACACAGCTTCTCGGGGACCTGGGTGCAGCCGGCCAGGCACAGGGACCAAGGGGTCTGCCAGAGGTTGGGCAGAGCATGGGTGAGGGTCAGGTTCTCTCCAGGAAATACTTCGAGAGGGCCGGGGAGGAGTAGCTGGGGGCGCCATGGGCGTGGAGTGGGGGTGGCATCACTGATGGTAGCCACGGCCAAGGCCTAGGGGAGGTTTTGTGGAGAAACGGGAGCGGGGAGCAGCAAAGTCAGGACCCTGGGGCAGTGAGTGGGAGGAGCTGCTGCCCTGGGGACCCCAAGGCCTTGCGGAGTGGGCATCTCAGGAAAAGCAGGCTGGGGACAGGGGCAAGCTCCGTTTTGGCCGGGCTGAGGTCAAGGCAGCTGTGAGTGAGCCGGAAGGAGGGGAGGAGCGGCAGGGCCCTGGAATGGGGTCCAGGGGAGGCCCCGAACCCAGGGAGAAGCTCTATCATGGGGTGAGGGACAGGGCAGAGACAGACTGGGGGTTGGGAGGCCAGGAGAAGGGCTGGAGTCAGGGACAGGGGTCTATAGCCACCCTTCCCCCGCCACCCCACTGGTGTCTGAGAAAGGACACCCACAAGGTCCCCAGAACTTGGTCTGAGTTCCTCAGTGTGCACCTGTCACTACTAGCATGGACTGGAAAGCCAGACGTGGAGTACGTGGAGATCCAGATTCCACGAGATGAGGCTGAGCACAGCCACGCCTCCCCCGGGGCGCCCCTCGGCGAGGGACAGGGCCCTGACTGGTGACAGCTTACTTCACAAAAGGGACACCAAGCCCAGAGAGTGGCTGGCTCTGCGGAGCCCACGCAGGACCTTCGGTGCCTTTCACCCATGGACGGTGCCCCCCACTATGCCGCCTGAAGTACACAGAGGGGATGGGGGATCGTGGACCTGGGGCACGGGGTGGCAGAGGCATCACGGAGTTCGTGCATGGGGAGGGGCCCCATCTGGGTGGGACACAGGGTGGGCACACACAGGCTCCTCCCCCGTCTCGGCTGAGCCCTGCTGCAGCCCACGGCTCCCAGAGCAGGCCTGTCACCCGCCAACTCTCGCATCCTGCATAGAATAATTGAGTGCCCAGAATGTTCTGTCCTACATTGGCTTGGGAAAGGGAGAAAAAGATGTAACCGAGGTCGTCTTCACCCCTGAGAGCTCAAAGCCCAGAAGAGGAGACAGGCTCGTAAAGGGAGAACCATCCAAAACGGCCAGTGGAGAGGATCAGGGCAGGCCTCCCGGAGGAAGGGGCTTTGGGTTGGAGCTGAAGGCACAGACAGGAGTTTGCTAAGTGGTGAGGAAGGAAAAGTTCTCGCAGCATAGAGAACGGCATTCGAAGGCCCGGAGTGGGACGGGTGCAGCCATTCCAGGGGCAGGAGCGCTGGGCGCGGTGGCCGGGCCTGGGAGACCCATGTGGCTTCCGCAGCGGAGCAGCGAGTCGGTGCCGGTTTGCAGAGCCCTTTAGAAACGCAGGGCTCAGGAGCTAAGGTTTTGTCTTAGGACTGAAGGGAGGCTTCACAGCAGCGCAGCCAGGAGAGGAGGCTGACAGGGCCAAGGGGCTATGCAGGCGGGAGCCTCCCTTCCTTCTGCTGGACTCCACAGGACGCCCTTCCACTCAGCAGTCATGGTGGCCTCTGCGTGGCCCCCGCTGGGAGACAGCATGAGGGGTCGAGGTGGCCCCATCAAACTCCAGGTCCTTCCCTTGCATTTCTCAGGTTTCTGCAAGGGGCACTTGGGGGCACGTCCTAAAAATCCACTGCGCCTCCCGTCCCTGCCCACCCAGGCCTCAGCTGCTCCTGTGTCTGTCTCTGACTCCCTGGAAGTTCTCCCCCAACCCCACCCCACACACCACCTGCTGTCTCCCTCCCACCTCCTTTCTTCCTGGTTCTGGGTCCCCAAATGCCCCGGAGCTGCGTGGGGTAGAAGCCTCGCTGGGGGGAGGCGGGGGCCAGGTGATGAGGATCAGGGAAGCTGAGCTTTCAGGACTGGGGGCCCCTCCTGCACCCGTCTCTGGAATGTGTGTGTGTGTGTCAGGGTCTCTGGAGTATGTGTGTGTGTGGCGGGGTCTCTGGAGTGTGTGTGTGTGTGTGTGTGTGTGTGTGTGTGTGTGTGGCGGGGTCTCTGGATTGTGTGTGTGCGTGTGTGCGTGTGTGTGTGTGGCGGGGTCTCTGGATTGTGTGTGTGTGTGTGGCAGGGTCTCTGGAGTGTGTGTGTGTGTGTGTGTGTGTGTGGCGGGGTCTCTGGATTGTGTGTGTGTGTGTGTGGCAGGGTCTCTGGAGTGTGTGTGTGTGCGTGTGTGTGTGTGTGTGGCGGGTCCGTGCGTGTGTGGCATGTGGCTTGCGTAGTTTGTGCACACGCTCCAGGTTGCTTCTATCCGGAGGGCCACGGCTCCTTCTGGTGATGCCCTCGCCTGGTGCCCTCTTCAAGGGGATGTCCTGGCCATGGGTCTGTGTCCCCAGGAGGGGAGCAGGACACAGGCCGGCTGAGCCCCTCTGTGGCGGGCAAGTCCTCTGAGGCTGAGCCCCTCCAGGGTGGGTCTGTCCTGTCCTCCGAGTCTTCTTTTTTCCGGACTGGGGTGTCCTCCTGGGCTCAGAGGTGCACAGCACACAGCTTGGCCATGTCGGAAGGGACCACGGGTGGGCTTGCCCTGGGAGCTGCTCTCCCTGCAGCCTGACGGCCCTCCTGGGGCACACCAGCCAAGACTGCTCCTCTCCTCCCTCAGGGAGTCGCTGCCAGCCCCACAGAGCCGAGGCGTGTCCGGTGGCTCTGGCAGTTTTGCCAATCTGGCCCGCCTCCCTCCCCATGCCCATTGCCCCAGTTACGCCCTGCCGCCCACGGTTCCTGGTTCCTGGCAGGGGTTGGGGACTAGGCCTGGGTTCATCGCCATCCTTCCAGGATGTCTGTTTGGCCAGAAGATGTGGAATCCTTCAGCCGGTTCCCAATCAGTTAAGGATGAAGAGCCGGACAGGGTCCCTTGTTGAGCTGGTTACTTCTGGGGGCAGCTGGGGCCCTCAGAGGGATGTGTTGCCCTGGAGGCAAGGGTGCTGATCTATTTACCTACTCATTTCTGCCCCCCATGAGCTGAGGGACCTCCAGGGACACTCATTCCTCTGCACTGCACACCTGTACCTGCTGCTCAGGCCCCTTTCTTTGGAGGTGGCCCTGAAGCAAAGAAGAGAGAAGAGGGAGCTCAAGGGAGCTTGAGTGGAAAGCCGTGAGCACGCACAGGATCTGGTGGCCACGGCTGCAGGAGTCAGAGGGGAGCCCAGACGGTGCAGCAAGGGGCACCAATGGCGTCTGCTCCCATTAGAATTCCATCAGCCAAAGATGACCTCAACCTGACTGTGCTGGCTTAAATAAGTGGGCATTTTCTCATGTAACCAGCAAGAATGGGCATTTTAGGACTGGATTGGAAGCTCCATGCCCCACCAAAGACCCTGCCTCTTTCAGTCTTAACAAGATTTTTTTCTTCTTCTTCTTGCCTCCAAGATGGCTGCTTCACCTCCAACCATCACATCTTCACTCCAGGAAGCAGAGAAGGTGAAGGGTCTTTGTCAGCAGGAACCAACTGCTTTCCTGTAAGCTCTACCCCATGGCTTCCCATGTCTCACCAGCAAGAAAAGCGCCACATGGCAAGAGCCTGTGAGGTGCTCTGGGAGAGGTGCGCAGACACCTCAGACAAAACCTGGTCTCTGCGATGAGGAAGAAGGGGCGTGGGTGTTGGGAAGGCAGCTGGCAGCCTCTTTCAGAGGCGGATGCTATTATTTGAATGATTTTCCTTTTTCTTTGACACACGGAGCCAAGGCCGCCTTGGCACAAGCTGCAAGGTGCCAACCGCAGGAAGGAGCATGACGGGAGCCGTGGTGGGGAGGAAGGACGTATTTCCTCTCACAGTGGCCTCTGCATGCCCTCGGCCTCCCTAGAAGTTGACAGTCACATGGCAATTCCTTCATCTCTTCCCTTAGCTGCCTCTCTGTGGCTGGGATTGTACCCGCCTATCAGCCAGGCACCTGTGAAAGGACCGGCTCACTTAGAGAGAAGCTGCCTGGTCTTACCCAAACCTCAGGCCAATCCCCTATTCCCAGGATAAGAGTGTCTTCCACAGTATCTGTGGCCTGGGGCCATCTGACCTCTTGGTCACCACCAAGGCTGGGGAGCTCACTATCTCTATAGCATGTGTATAGGCAGGGGAGGGAGGCAAGATGTAGGTAACATAAAACCCCAGATTCCCCCTCGATGGTAGTGATCAGGAAAAACATCTCCCCAAAGCCACAGAGGTTTTCAGGAAACTCCTTTCCAAGCCCTTCCTGAGTGGAGATGGTATAGGCATGGGCAGCCCCCCGGAGTCCCCAGGGCTAAAGCGACCCTTTTGCACAGAAGAGACAGTAGAAAGGAGACAGTAGAAAGTGTGTTTCAGAGAGGGGCAACCATTGCCCAGGTTCACCAGTGGAGGAATTGGAATGCGGGTCTGAACACATGCAAGGGAAGAAAGGCAGGAACGGCAGACCACAGTCCCGCCCGAGTCAGCAACTGCCAGGACCAGGGCCCATCGAGACTGTGCTGGCGAAGCTCCCTGGGCTCCTCCCTGTTCTCCCAGAGAATGCAGCCAGGTGTGGGGACGCCCAGGAGGGGCTGCCTGCACAGTGCGGTGTAGTGGGATTCAAGGGGCCCAGGGGAGGGGAGGGAGAGGTTTGGTCCGCAGTCGTGCTTGCCACTCACCATTTTGCCCCCTTCCTGGGCAGGCAGGACTGGAGTGGGCTGTGCAGTATGAGTCGTTTCTGGGTTTTCTATACTATTCCATTTCTGTGTCCTTCCTTCTACCAATACCATACAGTCATCATGGCTGTAGCTATTTAATAAGTCTTGAAATTGGGTAGACATGTTCCTTCCACTTTATTTCGCTTTTCCAAAATTGTTTTAGCTACTCTAGTTCCTTTGCCTTTCCATACAAATTTTAGAATCACCTTGTCTGTACCTACAAAAAAAAAAAAAAGAATGAAAGAAAATCTTACTGGGATTTTGACGGGAATTTCTTTAAAATCACTTTGGGGAGGATTGACCTCTACGGTGTGTTAAGTCCTCCAATCCATGAATCTGGTATTTCTCTGCATTCACCTCGTCTTCTGGGATTCCCTCCACAAGGCTTTCGTCGTAGCCATGCTTCACTAGCTTTGCAGCCAAGCATTTCATTTTTATTTCAACAACTGTAGCTGGTATTGTATTTTCGTTTCTGTTTACCCCTTCTAGCATTTAGCAGTACAATTTATTTGTACATGTTGACTTTTGTATCCTGCAACCTTGCTGAACCTGCCTGTCAGCTCTAGGAGTTTTATGTAGATTCTTTATTTTCTGCACAGATAATTGTGTCATCTGCAGACACAGACAGTATTTTGGGTTGTTTGTTTTTTGTTTGTTTGTTTTTGAGATGAAGTCTCACTCTGTTGCCCAGGCTGGAGTGCAGTGGTGCGATCTCGGCTCACTGCAACCTCCACCTCCCAGGTTCAAGCAATTCTCCTGCTTTAGCCTCCCAAGTAGCTGGGATTACAGGCACATGCCACCATGCCTAATTTTTGTGTTTTTTTTTTGTATTTTTGGTAGAGACGGAGTTTCACCATGTTGGCCAGGCTGGTCTTGAACTCCTGACCTCAGGTGGTCCGCCTGCCTCAGCCTCCCAAGGTGCTGGGATTACAGGTGTGAGCCACCCTGCCCAGCCAACACGGACAGTTTTACATCTTTTTTCTCAATCTGTATGCCTATGATTTATTATTCTTGCCTCATTTTAGTGGCTAGAACGTCCATTACTATGATAAATAAGAGTTTCTGATCTCAGAAGGAAAATATCCAGTCTTTCACCAACGGCATGATGTTTGCTGTACGTTTTGTGTGTTTGTTTTTGTCTTTTGTTTTTAGATGCCCTTTTTCAAGTTGAGAATTTCTTCTCTATTCCTATTTTTTTCTAAGAATTTTTATCAAAAACTGTTGGGGCATCAATTACTTTAACATTATTATATAGCCTGTTAATATGGTGCGTTTCATTGCCTGAATTTCAAATCAAGCCAGCCTTTCATCCTGAGTGAGCCCCACTTGGTCACAGTGTTTGATTACTTTTACCTGCCGTTGCATTCTATTTGCTAGTATTGTGTTAGGGATTTTTGCTGCTATACTCATGAGGGTTATCAGTTTGCAGCTTTCTTTCATTTTCTTTCTTTTTTTTTTTTTTTGTACTGTCTTTGGTTTTGACATTGGGGTGATATTAGCATCATAAAATGAAATGGGGCCCGTTTCCTTCCTTTTCCTCTCACATCTCTTCCCTGGGCAGTGGGGCAAGAGGCAAGCTGACTTCTAACGACCTGAAGGGTGGGCAGGAGGGCAGGGGTGCCTGGCCTGGCTCTGAGGAGGCAAGTGGGCTGGGAGGGGCTCGATCAGGGCTTCCCACTGGGCTTTGGGCCAGCAAGTGGCTTCAACCAGAGGCTGCTGCCCCTTCTCCTGGCTGGGGGACTCCTCAGCCAGGACCATCCACCAGCTTTCTTCTGCCCTTGGCTACCCCTGCACCTTTGCCCAGGTAAATTCGCCCTTCCTCTCAGTCACAGACATCACCAAGGCAGGCCCAGGCCACAGCCTCACCACACCATCCTGTCTCAGCAGACGGGAAGTAGAGGTCTAAAAATGTTTGGTTGTCCACCCGGGGTCACTGATAGTGTGTGGAGGGCAACAGTGGAAGCCTGGGTCTTTCCCCCAAGGGGCTCCTGGGGCTTTGTAGGTGTGGGGGGGGGGGCGTGGTTGTGTAACCGGCCACCACCTGGGAGGCCCTCTCTGAGGCTGGCCTCCCCGTCCTGCAGTGGGCACCCAGCCCAGGAGATCCCTCACCCATCTTGCCGCCCTGCCAGGAGGAGGTGGCTCCCACTGGGCACCCACCAGGGGACAGGCATGACGGTGTATTTCTCCCTCAGTCCGTCTTTGTGAAGCTGGCACCCGGTAGATGACCATTTCTCCATTTGTAAACAAGACAGGCAGCCCGCCGCCACTGCCCAGATTTGAGGCACCCACACAGGTGCCTGACCTGGAAGGCGGGCCCCTGAGTTAAATGCACCTCCCCTGTCCGTTTCTGTCAATCCCTTCTTGGGCAGGTGCTTAGAGAAGATGGTGGGGATGAAAAGGAGCTCACTCAGAGGCTCCTGGGGGTGCCTTCCTGGCCTTTTCCCCAACGCCAGCCCTGGGATCAACACCCTCCCCTGTGGGTCTCTCCGCCAGGTTTGGCCCAGACCCTGTTGCTGTGCAAGGGCAGGGCCGTAGTGACCCCAGTGCCTGTCTAGTGGAGGGGAGACCAGGTGTATCCACGGCGGAGTCTGAGCCCAAAGGTCAGAGCACAAGCTCCAGGGCAGGGGTGGCCGGGACAGAGCCTGCACAGGAAACCAACAGGCAGTCTGGTCCTCTGCCCTTTTCTGGCCTCAGATTCCTCTCTGCTTTCCTTCCCTTCCCACACAGGCAAAGGTGGAGGGAGAGTGGAGCAGGGCAGGGCAGGAAAGACCTCTCTTCCAGGAGAAGGACCCAGGTGACTCTGCCTAGCCATGCCCGCCGACCGCAGTGCTGGGGATGGGAGGGGAGCTTCTGCCTGAAGGTCCCGGCCCCATCCTCTGCATCCCACTCCCTCTGGTCCTCAGCTCCCTGGTCAAAGGCTGCAGCCTGCTCATCTTCCCCCGGCCTCCTGCACCCCCACCCCAGGCGCCCTTGGCCAGCCACACGGCCCTCCTCTCAAAACATTGCAGGGCAGGTGCCCTCAGTCTTGTGCATCCCCAACCTCCCATAAGAAGTTAGCACCAGTGCCTGGGGGTGCCAGGCTCGTGCTTGGGCTGTGGACTCACCCGGCCAGCCCTCGGTTCTCTGCAGAGCCTGCCTGGGCCCTCTGGAGAACCCAGCACCCAGGCGCCACTGACAAGAGGCTTCCATGGGGGCTGCTGGCACCAGGACCAGGTTGCACTCACCACCTGGGACATGAGGGTGATGGTGGCCTTAAGGGTGGGGGCATTCAATGGGTGATCACCCAGGACCCCTCGGCTCATCCTAAGTAAGCACTGTGGGTTTTTCCTGTTATCATTACTGGCCCTGTTCTTCTGGCTGACTCACAAGTTCCCAAGAACAGGGACCCCTCCTGACCCCTCCTGGGGAATGTAAAGGTGGAAGATAGGTGAAGCCATGGCCAAAGGCTACCCTGGGAGGGAAGCAAGTGACCTCAAGGTGCCCGGAAATGGAATTGCAGACTGGAGTACTAGGATGGAGGAGAAATTCCAGGGTGGGGGCTCCAGGACGGGAGCTGTCTAGGGCCAGAGATGGGAGCGTGCAGGGTGCTAGGGTGATGACCCTGACCCCAGCAATGAAGGGGAGCAAAGGCAGGGCAAGGAGCAGGGTCGGGTCGTCTCTGGTACCCAAGGCCCCTCCGTGCCAGAGGAGCGACACCAGGGCGCTGTGAGGGCAGGGCTAATGGGGCCGAGGCAGGCGCTGCAGGTCCGTGAGAGGGGAGGGTGGGGCAGCCTGAGGGCCCCACCCTGGCAGCCCCTGCCCTAGGGGAGCCCGAGGCAGCAGGAGGGCCTTGAGCCTAGGTGGGGAGAAGGCTGCTAGGGTGGAAGGTGAGAAGGCACTCTGGGGTATCTGGTCCAAGCGTGCACATTTCATACATACAAATATAAAACACACACATGTTCAAAATGTTACCTCATTGATGAGGGAACCCGTAAAATGTTACAACTGGAAAGCTCAGAGCACCCCACATATGTAGGGAAGAAGAAAGCTGAAATGAATTCCCAGGTGGGATGCAGAAGGGAGCTGCCACTGGGCCTTAGCCAAGCACACGCCCCAGGCTCTTGCACAGACGCTCCATGGGCAGGCGCGGTCACCAGACGATGGGCTTTCTACCACGGTGGACAAGGAGAGATCTCCCAGTCAATGGAAGACAGGGGCCCCTTGACAGTAGGTGGCCAGGACGCTAATGCTCTTTCTGGTCTGCCCAAGCTCTTTGGCCCTTCAACTCTGCCCGTCATGGAGACCGGCCTTGGCCACCGGGATGCCCGGGACATGGCGGACATGGCAGCCCGTGGCAGGGTGCTGTGAACAGTGCACCCAGGGACAGAAGCAAGCTCGGGGACTGTGCACTGTCACTGGGCAGGCCCTGAGACATCTGAGTCAGGAAGTCCCCTACGGACCCCTGGGCACCAGCATCCAACAGAGCCAGTGTCCAGTGTCCAGGACCCAGGCACGACTGGACACCATGAACGAGGGTCCTCTAATGAGGCCCGGCCCAGAGAGCCCCTGAGGGCCCGAGCCCCGCGTTGCCCTCTCATGCTCAGGTGCAGGGGGTGGTCTCTGAGCTGAAGGGTCATCCTCCAGGGTAGGGGGCTACAAGCAGCTGGGGCCAAGCCCTTCCTGGTCCTTTGGCCTAACCCTGAGAAAGATCAGGGTTCAATGGAACAAAAAGGGCCCCAGCCACCGTGGGGAGAGGACCCCAGGACCATTTTCCCTGACGGCCAGCTCTGGACTGTCCATCAGGGTGCCCAGGCCAACAGAGGCCCAAAGCGTGGGGCTGCATGGCCTCCTACGTGTGGAGAGGATGCCTGAGGCACAGGGCAGGCCCCCAGGGTCTGGTGAGAGTTGGGCCTGACTGATCAGCTCCAGGCGGCGTTTGGCTGGATAGATAGGAATGCAGATTCTGCCTTCCACCTGGAAGGACTCAGGCTGAGCAGACCTCAGCATCTTTAATTCAAGCTTCGGGGGCAGGGCAGCCTCCTGCCAGGGCTGCTGGGGAGACGGACCCAGGAGAGAGCCATGGCCAGAGCAGGAGGAGCCACCCCCAGGAGGTGGTTCAGGCTGCAGGCAGGAGGACTTGGGGAGGGAAGGACAGGCTGTCTCGGGACAGGCCTGCAGCAGGAGCTGGGAGCTGGAGTGCCTACCGGGGAGGAATGGAGACCAGGGGTACGGGGCAGCCGCAGAGGCAGCTCCTCACTCAGCTCCTTGCCAGCCCTGAGGCTCATCACTATTTTTGATAGGATAAGCATGGAGGTGGCCCTGGGCTCCGGAAGCCCGGTTGCCGAAAGAAGGGGTGGCCGACGCTGCCGCTGGCTCCCCCAAGTGACCTAGATGGAAAAGCGCCTCCTCTGCCTTTCTGCCACAGGCTGCCTCAGGCCTCACAGGCCTCCCAGCTGACCCTGCTCCCAAGTGCAGGGCCTCTGGGTCACCGGGCCACCTGCTCAAGAGGGGAGGAAGCTGGCTGGGGACGCCCGGGCTCCTCAGTGCACCAGGGATGCCCTGTACTTGGCCCTCCCCAGCAAGATCAAGATCAGCAAATGCAGGCCCGGCCCTCCTCTGGGGTTCACCTGGACCCTAACCCAGCCCTACACCCAGAAGAAAGCTCAGCCCGGCTGGCTGGCATCCCTGCCCCTCCCTCCTGTGGGCTCGGACAGCACCGCTGCCAGCCTGAGGTGGCCATGATGAAAAATGAAAAGAAAGAGGTGAAACTAATTTGAATCATATATTTTATTTAAACCAATATATCCACCCAATATGTCCCAATATTTAACCCAACTTTTCCCCACGCAGGAAGCATTCCAGCCTCTGGCTGGCCTCTATCAGTATGCTGTCAGGGCTGGAGTGGGGTCTGAGGGGGAAGCACGTCCCTGGAGCCTGCCTGGTGGGGTGAGGACCCTCTTTAGAGCCCCTCTCTGCAGACCATGCCTCCGGCCCTCAGAGCCCTCCCACCCCCAGCCTGCCCTGCCTGCCCCTTAGCCGCATTCCTAAGCTCCGCACCCCTGGCCAGGCGGCGGGCAGTGTGGGGGCTGAGGAGGGAGGAGTGCAGCAGCCTCGGAAACCCACCCAGAGACTTTCCTCGCCACCCACGCGGCTCACTGGGACTCCAGGCAAGGAGCTCCTGGGTGGGGGTGGGCAGGAGGCCGGTGGCAGGCGGGGGCTGCTGTCAGTGTGAGCTCCAGGCTGCGGCTGTGGCTTCGCACCAACTCCACTTGGCCCCTGCCCCCATCCTCTCTCCCCTTTGCTTACCTGCAGGTGGCTTTGGTGACTTGACAATGGCCCAAGTGCTGCCATTGCAGAGATGGGGAAACTGAGGTAAGAGGAAGCGAAGCCAAGGGCCCTGCAGGGACCTGCATCCAGCATCTGTAGGGAGCCAGTCCCCAGTGTCACCGTGTGAATCTGACCACGCCGTGGGCAGTAGCTCTGACCACCCCGTTTCACTGTCGGGAGGCAGAGGCCCGGCATGGGGAGGCTGTGTGGCCAGCTCCCTCCCGCAGAGGTCAAAGGGGAGGTCAAAGGGGAGGCAGCGGGGACAGAGCCCAGGCCATTGTGATGGAGGCAACCCAGCCAAAGATAACAGGAGTTGAGGCCCACAGTAGTGACAGCAGGGGGTGCTAGTGACAGGGCTGTGCACTGAGTGGGGACGCTGGATGCAGGGCAGGGATGGGTGTCTGACAGCTCTCCCTCCTCTGGACCCTGTGATTCCAACCACAAGACCTCAAGGACCCTTCCCAAGCACCCCCCTCTCCCGGCCAACAAATCTGCGCCCCTGCCCAGGCCTGAAACCCGTCTATCAAGGATGCTGCGAGGACCTCAGCCCGGTTCCCATAGCAACGCCCAGAGGGTGGGGGAGGGGAGAAGAATGGAAATGCAGAGACACCAAATAAAAAACAACAACCTCACAAAATGAGCAGTCAGGGAAAGGGCCGTGGAGGGATGGCCCCGGCCCAGGCTGAGGAGGCCCCAGCAGGCACAGCCCCCATCACCACTCATGTAAACAGCACTGGCGGGCGCCAGCCACTGCACAGGGCCGGAGACAGAGAAGCCAAGGAGGCAGCCCCCAAGGCTGGCACACAAGGGGCCTAGGCAGGGCTGCCAGACTCCAACAGGGAGTCCCCGGCTAGTCCCGTGGGTCTCAGCTCTAGAGGGGGAGCAGACAGGCAGCTCTGCCCACCTAGCGCTCACCTGCCCCTCTCCACGGCCGTCCCACGGGAGGAGCTGATCGCGTGGGACCTTATCTGACCCATGTGTCAGCCCCACATCAGCCCCAGGGGGAGACACCTTCACCTTCCTGTTTCACCAGTGAGGAGGTGAGGCTCAGAGGGGCCACACAGTCAGGTGAAGGGGAAGGGCCGCAGCCAGGCAGGCCCGGGAATCTGCACCATGCAGGGACGCTGGGGAATCCGGCACAGAGCAAGCAGCGTGAGGCTGTGCTGGTCCCCTGCTGCCACCGGGCAAGCAACCACAAATGCAGTGGCTCAGACAGCAGGCCTTTCTCGTCTCACGGCTCTGTGGGTCAGGAGCCCAGCCCTGGGGCTCAGTGGGCTGAAATCGAGGTGTCCACAGCCTGCGTTCCCCTGGGAGGTTTGAGGGGAGCGTCCTCTTGCAGCAGCGGCAGGTCCAGCCGTGGCCGCCTGCCAGCACCTGCCCTGCTTCATGTCCACACCCTCTCTGACGCACCTCCCTCTCCACGGATCCTGAGGTCACCTGGGCCACACAGATGATCCAGGACGACCTCTACATGCCAAGGTCCGCTGAGGAGCAGCTCGAGTTCCCCATGCCCGGGAGCCTAACGTGAGGATGCCGACATTTTGGAGGGGCATATTCTGCCTCACAGGGGGGATGAGGGAGCTTCGCCAGGTGGAGGAGGGCGAAGGGCTCTGCCACAGAAGAGACAGGCACAGCAGGAGACCGAGTCTGTCCTGGGGTGGCTGGAGGTGGGAGTGGGCATGTCGGGGTGGGGCCTCAGCCTCCTCCTGTGTCTGCAATCTCGGGGAGACTGAGGATCCACGCTCAGCTGTGAAGCAAGTAATGTGTCCAGGGCTGACTTCCTTGGGACTCACCTGGATGGGAGCAAGCACCAGTGGGGCTTCCTGGAGGAGGCAGCTCAGGCTTTACCTGCAGAGGGTGGAGGATTGGGCTGCAGGGGGAGACATTGGTCAGAGGAAGCTGTGCTGAGAAAAGCCGCTGGAGAGCCTGTCAGGGTCCCTTCTTGGGGCCTCAGGTGCTGGAGGAAGAGTGATTCCAGGCTGCCACGGTGGAGGGAGGGGCCGTTGGTGATGGGCCTTGAAGGCCAAGCCAAGGGGAGCCAAAGGAGGCCTGGAAGCAGGGAGGCCCCCAGGTACCGGACAGCTCCCCAGGTGGACTCGAGGGGGGAAGCAGGGGAGTCCCTGGGTACCAGACAGCACCCCAGGCAGACTCGAGGGGGGCATATGGTTTGGCGGCCCCAGAATCCTGAGCAGGTCCCGGCCTCTGCTCTGCCAGCTGTCGCTGCTGGGCAACCTCAGGCAGACCCTTCTTCCCGCCTCTGGCTGCAAAGCCTGCCTCACCCCAGGGCCCCTTCCCACAAGTGCCTCCCTCCACACCAGAAAGGACTTAGAATCCGCCACCCACACCCCGTCTGTCCTTGATAGGGAAGCCCTGGACAGCAGCGGATTTCCCTGCAGGTGCTGAAACGGGCAAACCCCAGTTAGGGGATCCTCGCAGGCTCCAGGCTTCAAGGAGAGGCTGGGGTGCCCAGGCTTCCTTCTTACCATGGACAGGGCTCCAGGAGATGGAGGGGTCTGAGTGGACCACAAGCCTCTTGCTTCATCCAGGAATGAGGAGGAGGCTGGGCCCCATGTCCAGGGAGAGCATGTGAACCGAGGAGGCTCCCAGACCACCACCCTCGACCACCACGCCCACTCCCAGGGCATAGGTCCCATCGTCCCCAGGTCCCCTGAGTGTGGAGAGACATACTGACATTTTCCAGCCGGACTGCACCAGACACAACGGCAAAACAGGCAAGATAATTACGGGGGATAACAGAAGCTAAAAATAGCCTCCTTCACAGCCCAGACTCTTGGCAGGGAAAACGCCAGACGAACTAGCAGGAGCCCAGGACCTGGGCCCCCAGGGAGGGGCAGCCTGCAGTGGCACCCTTCACCAGCTGTGCACGAGGGGGACGCTGCCAGGGAGGGACAGGTGTGGGGCCGACGCAGGGCCTCTGTCCTCAGGGAGCGTCAGGCAGCGTCAAGACAGATGGAAAGAGTCAGGGATGCCCAAGGCACAGCAGTGACGCCAGGGGTGGGGTGCAGGGAGGAGAGACAAGGGCAACGCTTCAGCGGGTGAACAGCAGCTCACAGACAACGGCCATTCCCGGAAGAGGGTGGAGCAGCGTCATGGGTTCCAGGGGGCCATCCAGAGGCACGCAAGGTGGTGCCAGAGATCACCTTGCGGGCCACCTGGCCCTCCCTTCAAGCTGGAGGAATAGCTGGGAACCATCTGCAGGGCTCCCCCACCCCTGGTGGACACCCTGGGCTGAGCAGCTGCTGTCTCTGGGGGCAGCCTTGGAGAAAGATGCTGCCCATGGAGCATCCCGCAGCACCCTATAACTGGCCCCAGGTCAAGGCTATGTACCGGGTGGTGGCTCAGAGAAAGGACAGCAGCCAGATGGACCCCTGTAACTGGCCCCAGGCCAAGGCTATGTATGGGGTTGCAGCTCAAAGAAAGGACACAGGCTGGATGGACCCTGCTCTTTCTGGCTGAGCCCCAGCTCCCAATGTGGCTGCTCCCGGCCCAGCGCTTCCCCTCAGGGTCAGAGCCAGGTGTCAGTGGGATCCAGCCATGGACATGGGAAGGGACTCAGGACCAGACACTGGAGAAGGGGATACCCACCAGCCCCGGTTCTGTCCAGGGCTGAGCTGAGGAGGAGGCTGAGCTCAGAGGTCACTGAGGCAGGGCCTGTGCCTGAGGCCCAGGGCTCAGGGAAGAAGGTGGTCAGAGGGAGGACAGAGGTAGCAGCCGGAAACAGCAGTCGAGGCCAGGCCAGGGTTGGTGCCAGGCTGGCGAGGCTGGGGGCAAGGGATGAGGGTGGGGGACCCGGGGAACCCGCCCAATCCTCCCCGGGAGCTTTGCTTTTAAGGGATTCTGGAGGGACCAGAGGGGGCTGGGGAGAGTGGGAAGAGGACAGAGGGAGAGGCGGGGCCAGGGGGAAAGGGCAGACAGCAGCAGCCCACGAGGGAGCTCCTCGCCCCAGTGGTGGGGCAGGGGAGGGCAGAGCCGGGAGGCCTGACAGCTGGAAATGTGGGCTTTACCCAGTGGTGGTGGCCGGCCACAGAGGGGCATGGGCCCAGGAGCTCCTCAGTCATCAATTTTAGCTTTTAAAGATGTTTTTATTCCAGGAGGGAGGTTTCCAGGAAACAAGCAAACAGAAAACAAACACAAAGGTGCCCCCCGTGGAATGTTGCGTGGGACGGAGCCCTGCACAGAGGACGGTGAGGAGGATGAGAGGAAGGGACAACCTGAAATTCCGGGAGAATCAAGGTGCTCTGTCAGAAAGGAGCACGATCAGAGTCCCCTGCCCTGGAAAGTATTTCACCCTGGTGTAATTTCTTTCTTTCTTTTTTTTTTTTTTTTTGATTTGAGACAGGGTCTCATTCCTGTTGCTCAGGCTGGAGTGCAGTGGCGAGAACAGGACTTACTGCAGCCTCAACTTCCCAGGCTCAGGTGATTCTCCTGCCTCAGCCTCCCAAGTAGTATAGCTGGGACTACAGGTGCACGCCACCATACCTGGCTAATTTTATTTTGTATTTTTGTAGAGATGGGGTCTCGCCATGTTGCCCAGGCTGGTCTCAAACTCCTGGGCTCAAGCAATCCTCCAGCATCAGCCTTAGCCTCAAACAGTGCTGGGATGGCAGGCGTGAGCCACCACACCCGACCTTTTTATATATATTTACTTTTTGTAGAGGCAGGGTCTCACTATGTTGCCCAGGCTGGTCTCGAACTGCTGGCTTCAAGCCTTCCTTCCACCTCAGCCTCCCTAAGTGCTGGAATTGCAGGCGTGAGCCACTGTGCCCAGCTGGTGGCAATAAGTGAGCACTGAATATTAACTTAGCCCCATGGTGGCCTTGGGAAGAGGCAGGGCGGGGAGGAAGTGCAGTCAGGGTAAGGGTCAGTGTGAGGCTGGCACACCCCAGCTGCTCCCATGGCAATTACAGAAATAGAGGAGCCTGGCCCAGTGGCCTTCTGGGGTGGCCAGACCCTTAGGAGATGGGGACAGGCAGGACCAGGACCCCCAGGACGGCTGCTTTGGACTTTCTCAGTTGAAGTACCCAGGATGTCAGAGTTGGCGTCCAGTAGAGGGTGGGCTGTAGCCCGGAGATAAGAGCAAGGCTGGAGGGTGGGGGCACAAGGTCCTGGGGAGAGCCAACCCTGGTGTTCCAACGCAGGTTCCCAGCACAGCTTCTGGGACGGGCACTCGGCAGCACCCGTGGTCTGGCTTCTGCCCCACCCTCGGACCAAGCTGCTCTCACCAGGGTCCCCATGAGGTGGCCAGGGTCAGTACTGGGTCATCTGTGGTCATGTGGGCCAGTATTGGAGTGGGTAAAGAGAGACTGCCAACCTGGGCGGGCAGAGCGATGCCCACTTAGGGCTACACAGAAGGGAGAGGACCCTGGAGGATGGGGCTGAGAAAGGACACCTTAGAGCCCACTGCCCACTGAGGGCCCACAGCACGGCCCAGGCACGCACAGACAGGCCAAGGAGGCTATCTTGTTCACGCTGGTAATTTTCTGCCTCTCCTGGGCCTCAGTTTCCCCACTTATACCAGGAGTGCCACTGCAGCCCCAAGGCCTATCCCAGAGAGAGGTGGTGGTCAAGGGAGGGCCGGGGAACCTGTCCCGTGGCTGCTGCCTCTGGGCCCCCATAGCCAGAGCTGGGTGGGATGCTGGCCTCATTCCTGGAAGAAATGGGCTATTGTATGTCACCTGCTACCTACAAAAGTAGGGTGCCAGCTGGGATCCCTGCAAATGTGTGTGGGGGGAGTCCCCAGGAGTGCTGGGAGGAAGCTTCACCATCCTGCCCATGTCTGTAATTAAGGGTCAGAGTCACTGCATTGCCAGGGCCAGGAGACAGTGACTGATTGAAAGCAGGGGCCATGTATGGCCAGTAGGAGGCTCCATGGGTGACCAGGGCTAGTCATCCGTGAGACTGGGAAGCAGATTGCTTCTGGATAGGAGCCCTACCTTCACCCTAGGGCAGGCAAAGGAACAAAGGAGCCAGCTTCTCTCTGA
The DNA here is from genome assembly GCF_028878055.3 of Symphalangus syndactylus. Lineage (NCBI taxonomy): Eukaryota > Metazoa > Chordata > Mammalia > Primates > Hylobatidae > Symphalangus > Symphalangus syndactylus. Next base: position 141,523,742 of record NC_072429.2, read on the forward strand.
CCCTCAGCAGAACAGAGCCGTGGCAAATTCAGTGGCCCCCTTCCCATCGCCCAAAACCAGGAAGAAACCTTTAGACAAGGAACCTTGTCTAAAAGGAGGTGGCCCAGAAGGTAGAACAAACGCAGAGCTTGGAATCGGACACAGGAGGGTTTGACAATACCCATTCAAAGTCATCATTTCGAGCCTCTCCTGGGCATCAGGCATGGGGAGAGGGAGTCTGGCTGGTTCCATGGCAACTGTGGGCAGGTCCCTTGCACCATTAAAGCCTCAGTTTTCATATCTGAAACATGGGGCTGTGGATGGGGGCCACAGCATAAGGGAGCCTTGTTATAAGGGGTGCCCTGTCATAGGGGAGCCTCTTCACATGGGGAACCCCAGCGGGTTCATATATGTGTGTCTTAGTCTGTTCTCCGCTGCTATAACAATACCACACACTAGATAATTTGTAAAGAGAAGTTTCTTCGGCTCATGGTTCTGAGGCTGCAAAGTCCAGCAGCATGGCGCCAGCATCTGGTGTGGCCCTGCTTGCTGTGTTCTTCCATGGAAGAAAGCAGGAGGGCAAGAGAGTGCACATGAGACAGCTCACTTTTATAACAAAGCCACTCCCACGATAACTCACGCACTCCTGAGATAGCAACATTAATCCATCCATGAGAGCAGAGCCCTCATGACCTAGTCACCTCTCACAGGTCCCACCTCTCAACGCTGCCACAAGGCAATTATTAAATTCCAAAATGAGTTTTGGTGGGGACAGTTAAACCATAGCATTCCACCTAGGGCCCTCAAAACTCCCGTTCTTCTCACATACAAAATGCACTCATTCCATCCCAATAGCCCCAAAGTCCTAACACATTCCCACATCAACTCAAAAGTCCAAAGTCCAGTCTTGGGACGGGATTCTTCTGGGAAGGGAGTGTGGTGGGAAGGGAGGGCACAGGTGCTCAGCACTCCAACAGCACTGAAATAGCAGAGTCAGCACCTGCCCTCCCTGTCACCTCCCCCTCCCAACCCCACCACCTGGGGGTGGCTCTATGGGGAGGGGCTGTGAACACCCAGACTGCATCCCCACAAAGAGCCACCCTCAGCCACCCCTCCACTGAGAGATGGCCACCCCAAGACTCAGGTGCCCTTGTGGGAGGGACCTGGACTGGGAGCAGGGCCACTGGGGCAGACCCTGGAGGGTGTCTGTCCTCTGGAGGAGAGCACGGCCCTCTGGACCTCACAGACTTTATGGGGAAGGGCTGGGTGGGAGCAGGGCTGGGGTGGGGAGCCCAGGACCAGGCTGCACTGAGCCCCGACATGCCCTCTAATGTCACCTGGCATGAGCCTCCTAATTCCCACCTCGACCCTGGGACTTCAGCCCCACGGGAACCAAGGCAGAAAGGGAAGGGCTCCTTGGCCCCTGGATGCCTGGCGTTTCTCTTCATTGAACTTCCTCTTCCTCCTTATGAAAGGCCTTTCGCCCCTTGTCCACCCTCTTCACTCCCTCCTCACCCGACAGCCACAGGAGTCATGCAGCTTTGACCTGTCTCACCTGCCCCCGCCTGTTCCTCCCCCAGCTCCGCCGAGAGAGATGGACACAGAGGGCCAAACAGCGGGAGATCGGCTGGACACTTGCCATTGGCATCTTGAGGGGTGCTCCATGGCTTCCAATTGGCCAAATTCTTTTCAGTGTTAAAATGCTGTAAAATATAAAACATATGTAATTTCTTGACAAAAATAATAATATTTCAGGTTTGATTCTTTTTTAAGTTTCTGTACTAACTTGAACTCTTCCTGGAGTTAAAAGACCCTTGCCAACTAGAAAAGAGTCCTGCCACCTGGGAGGCTGGGAACAGTCCACAGTACTGCGCCACCCTCACTTCCGACACCAACTATAGAAGCCCAGGCTCCTGACGGCCACCTCAGATGTGATTCTCTAGGAGGGCCCCGGTGCCCCTGAAAGCCATTATACCCGTGACTGTGGGTTCCTACAGGGAAAAGATGTAGATTAAAATCAGCTGGCAGGAGGATCCCTTGAGCCCAGGAGTTCAAGACTAGCCTGGGAAACATGGCAAGACACCATCTCAGAAAGAAAAGGGAAGGGAAGGGGAGGGGAGGGCAGGGGAGGGGAGGGGAGGGCAGGGGAGGGGAGGGCAGGGGAGGGGAGGGGAGGACAGGGGAGGGGAGGGGAGGGTGGGGAAGTGAAGGGAAGGGAGGGGAAGGGAAGGGAGGGGAAGGGAGGGTGGGGGGGAGGGGAAGGGAGTGGAGGGTGGGGGGGAGGGGAGGGAGAAGTTAGCCGGTTGTGGTGGTGCACGCCTGTGGTCCCAGCTACTTGCAAGGCTGATGTGGGTTGATGGCATGAACTGGGAGGTTGAGGCTGCAGTGAGCTGTGACTAGCCCTGTACTGTAGCCTGAGTGACAGAGAGACACTGTCTCAAAAAATATAAAAAATAAAGCCAGAATGGAAAGAGGTGCCTGGGACAGAGCCCAGGAGGGTCCAGACACAGACCTCCCGGTTGTCCTCCCCTGGGGTCATGGACAGAGTTAGGCCCCGTCCCTCCCTTAGTGATGTGGGTCAAGGCACATGGAGCATCAACAACCAGGGTAGTTCCTGCCTTGGGGTCTGTCTCGTGGTCCTGGTTGGCGCCCACATGGCTGAGCCGTCTCCAGTCCTTCTGGGGGCAGAGCTGATGCCACATAGCCCAAAGCCTCCACTGAAGTCACATGGGACCATAGGTGTGGCCCGAGGCCGCAGGTGGACTAGACATTCTTACCAGGTTGGACGTTCAGGGCCTAGTGACGACCTCCCAGGAGCCCAGGGCAGAGGCCAGGCCGTCTTTGGCCGAGGTCACACTCTGCACACACACCGCCCTAAACAATTTCCAGTGTGGCTCCTGTCCACTGGTTGCCCACCTAGATCCTTCCTTCCTCCTTCCCAAACGCATTGCGGCTTCTGTCCACTGGTTGCCCACCTAGATCCTTCCTTCCTCCTTCCCAAACGCATTGCGGCTCCTGTCCACTGGTTACCCACGTAGATCCTTCCTCCCTCCTTCCCAAACGCATTGCGGCTCCTGTCCACTGGTTGCCCACGTAGATCCTTCCTCCCTCCTTCCCATATGCATCCAGGCTTTTGGCACTGGGCAGGGGCAGAGGCACCATGGGTGGCCATGGAGTTCCTGGGCTCAGCTTTACAATCGTGGCACGCCCCTCGCCATCTCTTGCCCCTTCTGGGTAGCAGCCTGGAGTGTCAAGAAACCCAGAAGTTCTGGAACGAACAGGTGCAGCCCAGTCGCCAGCTGCGTGCTTCCCTGACGGGAGGCTGCCCCCGCATTTGCAGGGCCTCTGTTACAGCAACCTTGCGTTTACACCGACTCACACACTCTCCCCAGCCCATCGCTTTCCCGGCAACCCCCAGTGGCACCGCCAGCCCTCAACAGTGACCCTGCTGGGACTGAGAGACTTAATCTCGGTTGAGCCTTGAAGGCAACAGAGGGGCCCAGGTGTCTGCCGTCTCCCCCACGCACCAGCTCCGTGAGACCGGCGGGATTTTATGGAAAGGCACTTGCCCCTATGGGGATCTGACCCGTTGCTCCCTGGCTCAGAGGCCTCCCACCAAACTGGGTCTGCGGGAAGAACCTCTACGGGCTTCCTGGCTGTTCCTACCCCCAGACTCAATTCTTCTCCCCAAACTGAGGCAAGCACGGACCTTCTCTGTGCCTCAGTTTCCCCACGCTACAGTGAAGGGGAAAAACTGAGTGGTCTGTGATACTTAGATGGGCAGGAGCAGCGAGGGGTGGAGAGGGGCCGATGGCAGGGAACACCCTGTTCTGGGACCTGGTCTTCAGGCTGAGAGACAGCTTCACAGGGTCTGGGCCCCTCCGCCCCGGACCACCCACCCCTCCAACCTCCGGCCTCTTTCCTTGGGAGCAGAGTGACACAGCTGCACCTCCAGTTAACTGAAGGGTTCTGATAGCCTGTTCCACAATTACAGGGAGTAACTTTTTACTAAAAGGGAAAAGCATCAACAGCTTCCAGCTTTTCATGTGAGAAGTAGTACTTCCAAGACAAATGACTGCTTTCAGGCAGCACCGTGGTGCCCAGCTTCCTGTTCCTGCCAATTTCCTCTCCCGTTCTTCCAGCAGCTTTGTTGTTTAAAAGAAATGCAAGGGAAGAGTGGGGCGGAGGCGGCCCTTTCACCGTGAAGAGCCCTGCTCAGCGCCCTGCGCCGTGGGTGACGACATTTCCTGGCAGCAGGTGGCTCTCTCTGCTTAGTCTCCTCTTGCTTCCTGCTCTCCCCGGGCCCCTCGCTGCTGCAGGAGCAGTGAGCTCAATGCCAGAACCCTGCAGGTGCAATGCACCCGGCCTCCCGGCGGGGCTGAGCAGGCACCACCCACCAGCTGACCCCACAGCTTGGCCCAGAATCCCCAGGAGCAGAGCAACCCCACCAGAGGGGTGGGAACCTTCCAGCAGCAAATGACCATGATGGTTGCGAGGGTCAACCTGGCCCGGGTACTGTTCTCAGTCACTCAATCAAATCTTAACAGAGGTGTTGCGCCGAAGGTCTGTCGTAGATGCTTTCAGGAAGAGCATCCTTGGGAACCTGGGTAGCCTGATTCAGTCCCTTGAAAGGCCATAAGGGCAGAGCTGAGGCTTCCCTGATGGAGAAGAAATTCCACCCGCAGGTGCCTGCTTCAGCCCGTTCCCCAAGGTTCTGGCCTTCTCTGTAGATTTTGGACTGGCTCAGCAGCCCCTACGTCGAGTAAAACAATTCCTTGCAATGAATTTCCTGTCTCCTGTCAGTCCTGTTTCTCACTGAACACTGATGTGTAGGGGCTGATCCCTACCCCAGGCCATCTCATTTTTCCCCTCGGAATCCACTGCCCCCCCCAAAGGCAGGGGAGGCTGACCTCCTGCAGCCCCTCAGTCTCCAGTGTCCCCACAAAGGCAGGGGAGGCTGACCTCCCGCAGCCTCTTGGAATCCAGTGTCCCCACAAAGGCAGGGGAGGCTGACGTCCCACAGCCCCTCAGAATCCAGTGCCCCCACAAAGGCGGGGGAGGCTGATGTCCCACAGGGCATCAAGTTATTCTTGTTTCCAAGTTCTTCGGCACAGATGCTGTGAGGATAGATGCCCTGTTTTGCACATGAGGAAACTGAGGCTCAGAGAGACCAAGTTCATGGTCTGGCAACCAGGAATGGCCAGTGTCCCCTCCCAGCTGGGGTCTGCACTGACTAGGTCCCCAGCGCTCCAGAGCCTGAGATGGCTGTGTGGGCCGAGCCCTAGTTGTAGTCCCCCATGCACCCAGCTGTACACCCCATGTGCCAGTAGGACTTACAGAGGGTCAGGCCTCAGCTCCGCATGAACAGGGCTCCCCCAGTCAGCAGGCACCTTCACTGATGGCCACCTCAGGCCTGGAGGCAGGGCCGAGCTAGGCCTAGTGGGCTGCAGTGGGGCTGCAGTGTGGAACCCTGAGGGTGCTTCCCCCTGAGGATCCAGGACCCTGATGGAGGCTGCCCTGTTGGTGCTCCCCCGAGCCCCGGAGATCTCTCACTACACCTATGGGGTCTCAGGGTCACCCTCTGGGCCAGGGGCCCTGTGTCTGCAGCTCCACCCCTGCCCAGCCCAAACCCATAGAAGAAGCAACATGAACACTCCAGGAAGTTTCAGTGTTTTATTAACAAAATCTTACAAAAAGAGTCTGTCTTTGGGGTAAGGTGCACAGGGCCTGGACCGACATTTAAGGCCTGGTCTGTGAGGGGGCAAGGGGCAGGGGTTGGCCACAGCCTTATGAGGTTTCCAGGGTCTTCACAAGCTCCAGGGCTTCCCCAAAGCCTGTGCCAGCCTTGAGGATTGGTTATGGCTTATGTGCAAAAATAAAATCTGTGGGGCTGGCAGGGTGTGGGCTGAAGACTTCTCAGAGTGGTCTGTGGGGCTGGTCCCCCAGTGGACAAGGCAGAAGGATGAACCCTGAGCCGGCGCCTGCTCAGGCTGCAGACCCTAGTGGCCCACCAGCACCAGGGTTCTGGTGTCGGGGCAGGGCAGAATGCCGGGAAGCGCCCCAGGAGCAATGGCTTCTGGGATGTCCTTCCTGCAGCTGGGCTCAGGGCTGCTGGGCAGGAGTAGGAGCTGTGGCTCCAGGCTTGGGGCTCATGAAAGCCTCTAGCAGAGAGGATGGCCTGGCAGCGGGCGGGGTTTCCCTGCTGGGAGGGAGGCAGGGCCCGACTCCTGCTGCAGTGGCTCTGGGGACCGGCAGCTGGCGGCCAGCGGGGCGGGCTTAGTGGCAGGCCCTGGCCCTCGCGCTGGCACTCAGGGCTAAGCTGGGGCTCCTGCCCTCTGCTGCAGCCGACTCCTCTCTGTAGCCCCCCTCTGGGCTGTCCTGGGACTTTGCCTCCCACGCAGGCAGCCTGCAAGGTGAGGGGTGGGTGGTGCCCAGCACAGCAGCAAAGACTTTGTGGGAACCTTGAGACCTGAAAGAAGAGGAGAGTGGGCAGTGAGGGACCATGCAGGACAGTAGCCAGGGCTCCACAGGGGGGGGCTGGGGCCGGTGGATGGTGCTGGTCTTCCAAGGCAGAGCCCCCCAACCCTGTCAGAGCCTCCCAGCATGCCCGAACACTGGGGAGTGGCCTGGGCCCCAGGGTGTCTGGGGTCTGTGCCCGAACACTGTGGGGGTGGCCTGGGCCCCAGGGTGTCTGGGGTCTGGGAAGGAGCTCATTGGCCGGGACAGCTGATGGTGGGGTCTGGGTGGAAGGGGGGCGCTCCGTTACCTGTTGTCACTCTCCTGGCTCCGATGGTGCCAGCTGCTGCCTCAGCCGGATTTGAGGACTCAGCCCCTCTGGGACCCTCCGCCTGCCACGGGTGAGTCATGAGCTGAGCTCTGATTCTTCTCCAGGCAGGCGTGAATCACTGGAGCTGGGGGAGAGAAAGCGCGGGTCCATCTGAGAGCTGGCTCAGCAAACTGCCCCTGCCTCCACCCGGCCCACTCTCCCCAGTGCCCCCTTCCATGACGCCAGCCCCACCCATCCCTTTGGCTAACTTGCTGGGGGCCCGAGCCTGAGCGGGCTCTCCTAGAAAGCGGCCTCCCGGTCCCACCAGCAATCAGATGCCCCACAGTGAGTGTTGCCTTGGGGCAGGGGCTCACCTGAGGGGCCAGGAAGCACCAGGACATCAGGTCTGCTGCTGCTGCGTGTGCGACTTCTACTCTCCCCTGGGAGGAGGGGGCCGCGCTGCCCGAGGCTGGCCAGCTGCCCTGGGAGGCAGGGAGGGCGTCAGCTGGCTCTGCGGATGCCGGGAGAGGGCGGCGGCGCCGGAAGTCGAGGCTCCCTCAGCGTTGGCTCTGCCCTAGCTTCTGCTCTGGGTGTCCCATGAGCTTGGTGGCCGCTGGCCCCTGCCATCCGGACACTTGGTTTTCTGGATGTCCAGACGGCCTGGGCGTTGTAGCAGAATGAGGAAGCTGGGGTGTTCTGTGATGGCCTGAGAGTGTGGACGGGGGGGTCCAGGCCGGGAAGACAGACGGAGGGAGGGTGATGGGCGGAGCCCTGCAGGGGAGAGGGCTCTTTGCCGCTGGGTGCGGTGCTCACATCTGGATGACACGAGTGTGTGCGAGTCTGCCCGGAGCCCAAGGGGGCACCCAGCTGGACCAGGGCTTCCCCTGCAGGAGTCAGCCCCAGCTCAAAAGTCCTGGTGGGCAAAGCCACAGGCTGGATGTAGTGGGCAGGCTGGGGGCCCCGGGATGCCCTCTACTCGGGCTGGGTCGGGTCACTGGCCACGGACTCGCTGTTGGGGGCGGGCGTGAGGGCCTCCGCCTCATCCTCCGCCGGGAGGTGGGGGCCGGCCGGCTCCGCCGCCTGCTCCAGGTCATCCTGCACCTCCATGCCCCTCTGGATGAGCTGCTCCAGGGTCTTGGGCAGGGGGTGGCGCAGGAAACGCTTGAGCTTGGGCTGCAGGGTGCCCACCACATACTGGATGATCTCCTCCTCGTCCGCGTCCACGTACAGCGTCTGGTACAGGTCCCGCTTGCGCCACAGGAACTGGTCCAGCGGCTCGCCCTGCTTCTGCGGCAGGTCCAGCTCGCGCTGGATGGCCTCTCGGGACAGCGTGCCCTCGCTGTACTGCAAGAACTCCTTCTTGAACTCCACCCAGTTCTTCACGGAGCCCTGCTTGAACTCCCACCACTTCTTGGCCGGCCCGTTCATGTGATTCTGGATCTGGGACAGCCAGTACTCCTCGGAGCCGCCCACCTGCCGCAAGTACTCCTCTAGGTGACTCAGGAACTCTCGAGGGTCTTCGAAGATCTGCGTGTCCACGCCGGGGCTGGGCTGCCCGTCCTCGCCGGGGACCCACGGCTGGTACTGCTGGGCCTCGGCGGGCTCCTGCCCGGGCAGCTCGCCAGCAGCTGGGGGCGGGGTGATGGCGTAGGGGCTGACGGTGTAGTCGTAGCCGTCCGCCTCGTGGCAGTAGCTCTCGGGACCCCCCACGCCCACGGAAACGGTGTGGCGGGCCGACTCGCTGCCCACCGGGTACTTGCCGCCCGTGGACTCCAGGCGGTCGGCCCAGCGCTCCAGGCGGTAGAACACCTCGCGCCACACGTGCATCTCGCGCTTGACCCAGCGCTCCAGGTTGGCGATGGTCTCCTGGCAGCGGCACAGGCAGGCCTTGATGGACTTCTTCCAGCGCTGCGAGTCGCTCGTGGGCACGTAGCCGTCCAGGTTGCTCTCCAGCTTCCCCACCGACCGGTGCAGCCCCTTCAGCTCGCGCTCCACCTGCTTGGACACCTCCGCCAGCAGGTGCCGGTGCGTCCGCCGCACGTGCTCCAGCATCTCGGCCCGGCACTTCCCGATCTGCAGGACCACGTTGGGCTTGGCCACCTGACCGCCCCGCGGCCCGGGGTAGGCGTGGAGCCCGCCGCTCGTCCGCTGGTCCAGCTCCATCTGTGCGCAGGTGCTCGGGCAGGCGGCAAACTCCTCGGGGCGGACGGAGGGAGGTCCGGCGCTGGGGTCCGGCGGCCTGGGTCCCGTGCGGAGCTGCGGGGAGCGCCTGTCTGTCGCTGCGGGCCGGCGGCGGGGCTGGCGGAACACGCCCGGGGAGGCAGGTCCGGCTCGGCTGCTGCGGAGGGAGGACGCGGCGCCCGAGCTCTGCGCTGAGTCCTGGCCGCCGGCTCTTTATGCAGCCAGCGCGGCCCGTGGGCGGCCGGCTCGCCGAGCCCGGTTTCTCATTGGCCCAGCCGCAGGCTCCCCGCCAGCGCCCCGCCCGCGCCCCTGCAGGCCCCGCCCTGCGCCCACTCGGCTCCCGGGCGGCAAGGGACGGGAGGTCCCACCCCCTGCACACATGGCGGGGCCGGGATGACTAATCCCTCCGCTCCGCACCTCCCACCCCGGGCGGCGGGGCTCATTCAGTCTGCGGGGACCGGAGGGACTGAGCCGGGCACTGGGCGCCTCTCCCACGCCCCCTCCCGGGCCCTGGGCGGGCTGTCATCTGCTGCCTCCCAGGGTCCCAAGGTGGGCTTCCTCCTCTCCACTCGCCTCTCTCTTTGGGGGGCTGGAGGGGGCTGGCGCTGGCCACTGCTCTCCTGGGTCCTCACTGCCCTTGACCCTGCCCGCCCAGCTCTGCAGGATGTGCAGCTCAGCCCGGGAAGGACCCTCACCATCAGCCTCTGTGCCCAGGGGCTCAGCAAGTCTACATGTGAGCTCTCAGCTGTGGCTTTGAGCTCCCACTCACTCCTGCCCAGGTCCTGAGTCCGGGTCTTGGGCTCTGTGTGAGGGACGCACAGCCAGGCAAAGGCTCTCTCTGTGACTGGACAGGGCTGCCCCATGCCCCCACACCCAGGTCTCTGGTAAGGCCCAATACTTTTCTGTATTTGCAGGGAAATCTGGCAGCTGCTACCTGGGGGGCTGGGGTTTGGAGGACATGGAGGGGACATTTAGCTCCCAATGAAGGGGAACTGGGCCCTGAAGACCCTGGATATATCAAGAACCTGGCCAGAGGCTCCAAGACTTCTAAGAAGATGGAAGAGGGGAGGAGAGAGGGAGGGAGGAGGAAGGAGGGAAAGGAGAAGGGGAGGGAGGAGAGGAGAGGACGGAGAGGGAGGGGGGCCGGTGCTGGCAGCACGGTGCATCAGGAGAGGCAGAGGGAAGCCAATCACCATATAAGGAGTGGGGCTCCGGAAGCCGAGACTCCCTCTGGAGGGAGGTCCCTTCTGCCTCCCTGGCAACCTGGCGGGGGTAGGGACGCCCTTCCTGAGTTACTCCAGTGCTGGCTGGATAGGCATGGGTCTCAGGTCCTCTGATGTTACCCCGGCACGGATGGCACACACCATTCCCCACAGCCAGAGGGCCATGAGGACATCATCGCTGACAATCAAGACATCTTGTCCCTGCTGCCAGCTGCCCTTTCCCTCTCTCAGACACACACATGCTGCACACTCATACCCCCACTCACACTCCCACATACACACTCATAGCCCCCACTCTAACCCCACCCCACACACTCATGCCCTCACTCACAGCCCCCACACACACACTCATACCCCCCACTCATAGCTCCCACAGACACACTCATACCCCCCACTCACAGCCCTCAGCTCCCTCCAGCACCTCCTGTCTTATTCAAGCACTCAAGGGCACACAGGTGCCCACTTGCTGGAATCCCCACTCCCTGCCAACCCTCTGAGCCCCCCCCGCCAACCGGCTCTCCCGGGGAGCCCTCTCCCCGCCTCAGAGCCAGTCTGTCTCCTCCTTCCTTCCGCCCCTGGGGGGAACGTCTTTCTGGCAAAAAAACTCCCCAAAAATGACTCTCCTGGCATTTCTAATTAAAGGTAAGTGGGCGGACAGAGAAGGGAGGGCGGAGGGGCACCGCTGAGCTGGGAGGGGGAGCCAGGCAGAGAAGACTCCAGCACAGAGACCTTCCCGCTTCTCCACTGCGGAATCCCAGGGAGAGGAGCTGGGTGGGTACATGCGGGACGGGCAGATGCCAGCAGCCTTGGGTGAGTGCAGCCGGCGGTCACCGAGGGCCACATGTCTGGGTTGGGACCAGCGTGAGCCTATAAGTGTTGTCTGGGTGCTGGGCACTGACCGTGCATGTGTGTCCATTGTGAGAGCCAGCATTTCAATGACCAGGGGCCAGCCCCGCCAGGGTTTACAAGCCCATGTGGCTCCTGACGTCGCTGCCAGGGCACAGTCTCCAGCTGCCACCCCCACCCGAGGCATTAGCAAGCTGACAAGGAGACAGGACTGGGGACACGTGAGCCAAGGTCACAGGTGGTGCCGCTGCCTCAGTTCCCTCACCTGCGTGGAGGGAGCCAGGCCCAGAGAAGGGTGAGTGCCCAAGGTGGCCTGCTGAGCAAGGCAGGGCTGGGCAGGAGCCAGGCCCTTGGTGAGGAATCCTGGTGTCCTCTGCTCAGTGTCCCATGGCCCCTCACCACCCCTGTCACCTGCTAAACAGTAAGCCAGCAATGGCCAAGCCGACACCGGTGGGAGAGCACAGTGCCTGCCCTGGATGGCACGAGGGCAGGCAGCGTCGGGAGTACCACGCGGAGCCCCATCTTCCCCCCCCAACTCCCTACAGCAGGGTCTGCAGAGGCTGTGAATGCAGGCCTGAGCTGACAGGTGACAGGCAACAGCCGCAGCTGCCAGGAACACTTAATCGCTGCCCAATTATCGCCCCAGAAGCCCTCACCAAACCCCCGCACTGCAGCCTTGGGAAAGGAGGCCAGGCTGGCTCCCATCCACCTGGGGCGGGGGCCTCTCCTGACAGGGGCCTGCCCTGCCCCTCTCTCCAGCCCACCCCCACCCCCTGCCCGTCCCTGACAGCCACTGGAGCAGCATGGCTTGGGGGTGCAGGTGGGGGAAGGAACAGGGGAAGGGGGTGGGGGCTAGACCTGCACAAGGGGGTCGGGAACACTTGGGGCACCCCCACTCTCAAAGCCAACCCGGTCTGCTGCGGCGCAGGTCTGACAGTTCTGAGGTCCCACCTGCCTGAGAGGAGGGGTCCTGCAGGGGAGGGTGGGGTAGCCCGTGACCCCCAGGTTCTGTTCACGGTTGAGATCACCAGGCTCACAGCAGCCTCGAAGGACCTCTTAGTGCTGGTTCCTGAACCCCCGCCACCTAGGTTCCCAGAGGTGTGCGGGTACCTGCTCTGAGAGGCAGGGGCCACCCTGTGCCCTGGGCCTCCCTTCTCCTTCTGCGGTGCCCAGCCGCCTCTGCTCCTGCCTGATCAGAGTGAAGGGAGTCGGCTCTCTCCCTGCAGCCCCAGACGGTCTCAGCCCTGGCTGACCCACTCCGGCAGGGCCTTTCTGGGTTGCCAGGAGCGTTCACAGGGCAGCTGCCGACCTGGGGCATCCTGCTGCTCCCCTAGGCTGGCCCTGCTGATCTCGGCTGCCGGCAGTTAGCGCTGCTCAGCAGGGAGAGGCAAACACAGGCCCCTTCAGGCCAGAGCTCACGCCCACCCCCACTCACACACATGCGCAAACACATGGGCACACGCAGAGGCACACACCTCCCCCATCTCCCCTGCCTCCAGGCTCTGTCCTCTTTGGAAACAGCCCAGAGGGCCCCCAACTCTGCCTAGGCCCCCCACACCACTGTCTTCATAAAGGCCCTTCCTCGCCTGCCCACTGCTGGCCGCACACACCTGCCCACCCCACCCTTTGCACACATTCCGGGGCTCCTGCTGCCCTTCCGTGTGGGCCACGTGGAGTGAGGAGACCGCAGCAGAGAAGGAATGCGGCGGTCCCAGGGGTTGGTTCGGGCACCTGCCCCCCACATGTGACCACTCCCCAGCCTTGTGGCTTCATCTGTCACCACCTACTGCTCTGTGGGGCTGGAAGAGAAGAACCAGGCTGCCCTATGCCCTCAGGGTGCCTACTGCTGGCCCAGGCTGCGTGGCCAGACCTGGAGGCCAGCCTCTCAGCCACCTGCTCCCACCGGGTGTCCCTTGCTGTCCAGCCCAGGACTCCACAGGCTGCAGGAGCTGCTGACCTCTGACCTCGCTGGGCTCAGGCCGGACTCCCACCCCAGGTATCCTCTTTTCCTGTTGCCTCTTCCTCGCAGGCACAGGGCAAGGCTGTCCCAGCTGCCTGTCCTGGCTGAGTCCCTGCACCACCCTACAGGTGGTGCCCATAGGTGAACACCTCAGCATAAGCAGGGCCTGGCCCAGAGCAGGCACTGGCGAGGGTCTGAGGGCTGGAATGGCTCCTGTTCCATTCCTTTCTAGTCAGGAAACACTGGACAGTTGCTCACCTGAGCCTCAGCTTTCCATCCATAAAGTGAGTGGCAATGCCAAGGCCTCGAGGGGTGGCCGGGAGCTCCGGGGCTCCAGGAGCCTCGTCCCTGGCCTTGTGCCACCTGGTCTGGCAAGGTTTCTCCCAACTGTTCCTGCCGGAGCCTCTGGTCAGTGCCACTCTGGAGCCTGAGAAGTGGCCGGGGGGCCCCGCCCTTAGCTCCTCAGGAGAGATTCTGGGGGCTTCTTCGTCCTGCCCACCTCCTCTGTCCTGCAAGGCCTGGCCAGCGCCCACCCCCGGTGTCGCTCCTGCGATGGCGGCACAGACCTGGTGGCAAGTTGCAGGGGCAGCTGGCGGATCTGGGTCCAGGCAGCCGGGAGGACACCTGGGTTCTGCTGTCTCCGGCCTGAGGGCCACCTGCAGTGGGGACGGGCCAGGGTAGGCAGAGAGCAGAGCTGAGAATGAGGGTCCCAGTCCACCTCCAGAGCATGGGGGCGGGGCGCACAGCAGGCCAGGGCTGAGCCTGGGGAGAAGACCAAGGAGGCACAAAGGACTGAGGTGGGAAAGTAGAGGGGCAGAGGAGAGGCCGGGGCGCAGCTGCTCCTGCTTGGCCACCCAGGTAGATGCTCTCGCTTCAGCTTCCACAGGGGTCCTTAGGGGTGGGAGGACCTGCCCCAGGCTGCTGAGTGGGCAAGTGACAGAGCTGAGGCCCTCGTCCATCAACCCACCTGCCTGACCTCCAGCCTCATAGCTGCTGCAGCCCGACAGCATCTGTGAGAGCCCTGGAGGGGACCAGGGTGGAAGGGGGCAGAGGTCTTAGGAGATCCCCATCAATAATGGGCACAGTGCTTGGTGTTCCCAAGGTGGCAACAAGGGCTGGGAAAGACGCTGAGGGATGAGAGGGGCCGCAAGGAGTGGGCTGGCTCTGGCACTGGTGCAGAAGATGGAAACTGATGGCCTGGGGGCCAATGGGAGATGGGTGCAGGGCGGGTGGGCCCAGGGGCCTCCGAGGCCCCCTCCCTCTGCAGCCTCTGCAGCCTCCCCAGCCCCCTGGGGCTGCGGGAACATTTTCTTTCTGCCCCCTACCCCCCACCATCCCCCCCCCCCCCCCCCGCCCCACAACTGCTCCTTCCTTCCTCTCCTGTTGGCAGGCTCTGTGCTGCTGCGTCCCTGTCCCTGGAACAGGCAGCCTGTTCGTTCCGGGCCCCCACACACCAGACCCTCCTCCCTCCTCCTTCCTCCTTCCTGCCTCCTGCCTCAGCGCCTCCCAGTCCAGCCTCCAAGGAAAGTTCTGTATTTTTCCAGCCAGCCTGGCCCAGATGCACAGGCGTCCCTTCGGGGCAGGTGGGGTCACGAGAGCCCAGGCCTCCACCGACCACGGGCAGACAAGGGACATGCGCTCCTCACCACCGCCACCCCAGCCGTGCACGGAAGGGGAAATCGAGGTCCAGAGAGGGCCAGGGATTAGCCCAAGCCACACAGCAAGGACGGCCAGAGCCAGGGCAGGAAGTGCGTCTGGGGTCTCTGGGGTCTTGGGGAGACCTCCAACCTCCCAGAGGTGTCCCACAGACACTTTCATTTCCTGTGTGACTGTAGGTGAGTTCCCTAAGCCCCCACGCCCTCTCTGGCCTCAGTTTCCTCGCTGAGGAAGTGCTCCGAGGTAGCTCCAGCTCTGCCCTGCCCAGTCGGTGGGGTGATCAGTCATTCCGTCAACAAAAGTTTCCAAGACAGGCTTGGCAGGTACTAAGCCAGATGGAGGCATGACCCTGGGAGGCGGTGGAGCGCAAGGAGGTGCAGAACACCCCATAAAATAAGGGGGTGGGCATCACCGTGTCCCCTGCAGGCTTTGCCACCCATCAGCACCAGCAAGTCGCCCCACCCAGAGCTCTGCAAAGAACACCCACAGCTCTCTCCTTCGGGCGCTCTCGCTGGGGGGTCAGGCTGGTCCCCTCTGACTGGCACTGCCCACGCTGGGACAGGGGAGGAGGGCCATCTGGGCACTGCAGGAGCAGATCCTGGGTGCACATGGGGAGACAGGTGTGCTGGTGGGAACAGCAGGCAGGGCTGAGCCCAGGAGGTGCCTCACAGCGGGTGCCTCCCGCCTGGTCTGAGCATGGGATGAAGAAGCAGGCACCGCTCATCGTGCATCTCCATGAGGCACTGTGTGACTTCATGCCAGCCACTCAACCTCTCTGGCCCCATGTCCTTATCCACAGGGGACAGAGTGGACCAAATGGAGGCTGAGGTCCTTCTCAGCTTGGGCAGTGTGGCAGAGAGTGAGGAGGAGCCCATGGGCCCTGGATCACCAGCCTCCCTCCACACAGAACGCCCCGTCCACCCCACTGCCCACCACCCCCTGTTCAACTGACAAACATTCCAGTGTTAACACCTAAGCATAAGGAGTCGGCTTTGCCGTAAGTGATGTCTGAACCTGAGCCCAACATCGCTGCCTCCAGGAAGCCTTCCTGACCTCCTCGTTCCATGTTGATTGAGCCTTCTGTGCGCCTTGGCCTCCCCTGTGTGTGCTACCATAGGAGCCCCTGAGCACAAATGGAGTCTTCCTGCATGTCTGTGTGTGTGTGCGTGTGTGAGTGTATGAGTGTGTGTGACTGTGTGTGTATGTGAGTGTGAGTGTGAGTGAGTGGGCCAGGGTACCCGTCTCTTGCACACCTATTGGTGTGTGCCCTGAGCTTGCTCTGGGCACACGGAACCTGGTTCTGGCTCCATTGGAGATGCTGTGACCCCCGAGGTGTGTGAGGCCAGCAGTGGGCAGGTGAGGAAGGGCCTTTGTGAAAAGGGTGGTGTGGGGGGCCAAGGAGGAGCAGGGGGGGTATCTGGGTTCTTTCCAAAGAGGGCAGAGCCTGGAGGCAGGCGAGATAGGGGAGGGATAGGTCCGGGGCCTGCCTCACCTTGGCCAGGATGCCAGCCTGGAGCTGGTGGGGAGGATGGAAAAGGGAGGAGAGTGGGGGTAGAGAGGGGCAGGCAGGTGGGGAGTGGCTTTGCTGGGTTTAAGAGCTGTTTAGGGGGCCAGGGCTGAGGGGGACCTGGGGGCCCCCACTGTCGGGTTGCCAGCACAGAGCTGGGGAGGAGCATGAGGGGGACTTGTAAGCAGCCAGTGGAGTCCGGCCTGGGGGGGTTGGAGCCTGGCGCTCCCCCACACTGGGTCCCCAGCCAGACTGTGTGCCCACCCCACACCTCCCTGGACGCCCACCTGGCCCAGATTGTGCTGCAGGAGCCCCGAGGGTGGCTGCCCCAAAATCAGGACCAAGGATTCACTGCCAGCTGGCCAGGCCAGACGCCCCCAGAGCTGGGGGTTCAGGATGCCCATGCCAGGGAGGGGGTGGCATCCAGGACGGTACGCTGCCCCCACCCTGATGGCTGCGCTTATCCTGCTGTTCTCTGCATCTCCATTTAAATCCCTCCTCAGTGCCAGCCAGGCTGCTAGCAACCCCAGCTCACTTCCGGAGCCATAAAAGGAGAGAGGCTGAGAATAGCGCGGCTGTGACGCGGCCAGGAGCTCCTCACGCATGCAGGCTCTGCACCACCCGCCCGCCCGCCCGCTCTCTGAGGTGCTGGCCTGAAGGGACCCCTGCCCAGCCCCAGCCCTACCAGGAGTGGACGACCTGGGCCCCCGGCTGGGAGGTCAGGAGCCAGGGGTCACGCGGCCCTGCCTTGGCTCCCGTATGACACCGCAGGCTGCTGTGCTCGCAGGATTTGGCATCACCATCCCCTGCTTCCAGGCACTGGGCCCCTCGAGGGCACAGCACCACAGGAGGGGCAGGCAGCAGAGGGCGGCAGGAGACACCCCTCTCCGAAGAGGTCCCGGCCCTGCCTAGTGGCCCTTCAGGCTCCCACAAATTCCCAGGGACCCTTCCTGAGGCAGAGGGAGTCGGCTCTGCTCTGGACATGGCTTGGGGCTCACAGATGGGGACAGTCATTGCCCACTGAGCGCCAGCAGGTGCTGGGAGTTGGGTCAGCTTCTCTCCAAGGTCTTGCCTGCCCTGGGAGATGAGGGAGATGCTGAGACCCAGAGGGCAGAGCCTCCACCTCGCCAGGTCGCAGCACCACATCCCCAGACACCACGGGTGCCCGCATCTGCCCTGGGCACCCCCAGCTTGCTCGTGAGGCCCAGCAGTGGGGAGTGTCATGGGACACAGGAGGGCTGACGGCTTGGGTGGTCATGCTGGTCCCTGAGCTCAGAGGGGCGGTGCTGGGTTTAGCACTGTACGATTTTGATTCATTTTTGGACAAAGGGCCTCTGTTTTCATTTTGTGCTGGACCCCAGCCATTATGCCACTGGTCCCTCCTACCGAGGTCTCCTTCCTGGTCCTAGGGTGGGGGTGGGGAGCCCACTGTGCTGTGTGTTTCTGGAAAAGCAGGTGGCAGCAGAGGTCCTGTGGTGAGAAAAGGAGGGCCCTGCTGTGCACCGGGCATCTTACTGAGTCTCAGAACAGCCGAGAGGGCAATCGGTGTCACCCCACTTTACAGATGAGGAAACTGAGGCACAGAGATGGCAAGGGATGTGCCGGGGAACCCGGGCCATAGTGAATGACCGAGCTGCAATTTGTACTCAGGCTCTCCTGGCCCTGAGGCCGCCAGTCCTCAGCCTGCTGCCATCTGCTGCTCCCAAGAGCCAGGCCGGTGTCCTCAGGAAACCCTCTGAGCTGACCGTGGGGCAGGCAGTTGGGGAGGCTCAACTGGTGAGAAGCCTGGGCAGTCTGCGTGGGCAGGACCAGGGCCATGTGAGCCCATGTCCCTCCACTGCATCTTGGTCCTAAGGTGCATCCGGTGGCAGACCTGGGGCCTGGGAGGGCATGGCAGGCTGAGAGGGCTGCAGAGCCCTGGGCAGGCCGGGGGAGCCCGGGGTGGAGAGGCGGCTGGCAGAAGCACATCCATCTCTCTGACACTGCCTTGGTACTGCATGCTGGCGCCGAGCCTCTGATCAGCCTGGGTGGTGGGTGGGTCAGGGAAGGTCAAGGTGGAGTCAGCACCCGCCCTGGCCACTGGGCTTCTCTCACTGTCCCTGGAAAGGGGACCAGGAGGGACCTTCTCCTCTCCCTTTTTCCCTCTCCCAGGCCAGTGAGCTCTGAGGCCCCGAAGGGTCAGGAATTGCTGAGATCACAGAGGCGGGAGTGCACCAAGCCTGCCCTCTGCTCCCCACTCCAGGAGCTATGAAACTCGAATGTCGCAGAGTCCTCTAAAAATGCATTTGTTCCTTCCTGGGCCAAGTCAGACTGGGGATCAGATTCCCAGTGGAGGGGCAGCACCTGAGGGTGGGGCCCGCCCAAGAGAAGAGCAGGGTGCCTCAGGGGCGTCAGAGGAAGGTGGGCTGCAAGTTCAGGCTGGGTCAGGGCACCGAGCCGGGCAAGGGCTGCTCTGCTCACAGCTGACAAGCCTGGACCCACGTGCAGGTGTCTGCAGGAAGGGCTCTGAGACCCCCAGGCCATCCTCAGGCTCCCCGGCCTCTGGCAGCTTGGGCTATTCTCCTGGGCCCGGTCCTGCCAGCCCTCCCTCCGTCCTGGGTCCGGGGCTGAGCGGACGCCTTTGAGGCCTGCACGCCACCTGCTGGCCGCACCCCGCCTCGCGCGGTCTCCAGCCTTCCCTGTCTCCCTCTTTCAGTGGTCCCTGTCTCTCCATCTCTCTACCTCTCCCCGCCGTCTCTTCCTGCCCCTGCCTCATCTTTGTCCTGCCTCTCTGTCCCGCTCTGTCCCCCTTTGTCGGTCTCTAACCCTTTCTGTCCCTCTCTGGTTCCAGCCCTCGGCCCTCCCTAAGGACAGTGGCCGTGCTCCTCACCCCAGAAAGAGGAGGAGTGGAGAGGGGAGGCCAGGCCCTTTCAGGGCGTCCAGACGGAGGCTGGGTCCACAGACTGTGGATCCCAAGAGGAGAGGGGGAGCAGGTGAGGGCCAATATGGGGGCAGTTGTCTCACCGCTACAGACACCCTGTCCCCAGAGCTGGCGGTCAGGGAGAAGGCACAGGGCGGGAGGGGTGCATACCCCTCCAGCTTCACCGTTGGATCCGCACCCCACCCCCAAGCATGTCCCACTGAGCTCCAGAAATGTGGGCCTCTCCACACCCCTCAGCAGCCTCTGCAGGCCCCAGATCCACTCCTGGAGACTGAACCCCACCTGAATGTGCCCCTTTCCTTTCCAAAACCTCCAGGACTAAAGCCTCAGCCCTCCTCCTGCCCTCCCTGCCTGAGGGAACTGAGAACAAGCACCTGAGTGGCTTGGCTTCAACCCAGGCCTCCCCTGCCCTGACAGCCCTGCCCCTCATCCCACGGAGCTCCTCCTTCTTAGATCCCTCAGTCTCTCCCCAGGGCCTGCCTGGTACCCACGGTCTCCCTCAGATCTGAGATGCCCCGTTCCAGGGTCTGCGCAGGCCTGGGAGATCTGGGGACCCTCAGGGTGGAGGTCAGGCTCCCCCAGACACTGAGCTCGGCCCTGGGAAGTCAGGTTTTCCATATGGGGGACAGAGACCCAGAAACTGACAGAGAGAAGGAGGTGAGATGGGCAACCGGGGGCAGTCAAGCGGCTTCTCAGTGCCCAGGCATTGCCTGTCCCCCAAAACACAGGATGGGGACACGGAGACCCCAGGGCCCCCAGTCCAGCCTCAGGAGCCCTAGGAGCCCACCCTTGCCAGAGGCGGAAGGCTAAGGCGTGCGTATAGCTACTGGTGAGTGCACTGTTGCCCAATTTTCATAAGCAGGAGCTGCTCCAGGAGCCATGAATCTCCCAGGAGCCCTGCTACTGGCCATGGGAGGGGTGGGCCAGACTCTAGATGCCATTCTCACCCAGAGGCATGCTCACCAAGGTCTACTGCTCTCCCACGAGGAGCTCAGGCTCTGACCTGAATGCTGAATGCTCCCGCTTATGAGTTGCCATAATTATTGTCACAACCACTTCCTCCAACCCCACTGTCAGTCATCACCTCCATCACCACCATAAAACCACCAACTCTCCCACCACCACAACTATCACCACTACCACCACCATCACCCCCTCAACTGCCATCAACAGCATGGCCTCCTTGCACTATCACCACCATCGTGATCACCACCACCACCATTATCATCTCAATTGCCATCAGCACCATCACCACCCATCCACCATCATCACCGTGGCCTCCCATCACCACCACCCCACCACAGCCCCTTCCACCACAGCCATCATAACCACACTCTCCAGACTACACCAAACCATGAGCAGCACCCTACCTTCATTCTTCCCCAAATTTCCACCCAGGAACTCTGTTACATCCCCACCACGCCCACCATCTTACTGGTAAACTTCCTATAATCATCTCCACCTCTACCAATCTCATTTTCTCCACCACTACCCCAGGCAGTCCTACCACCACCAGCAAAACCACCACTTCAACTATTCATCAATGCAACTGTCATAGCCAGCACCACCAAAGATTTCCATCACCACTGTGTCCACCACCATCAACCCGTAACCGTGATCTCCCACTGTCACCATCCCATAGCCATGACCTCCCACTGTCACCATCCCATAGCCATGACCTTCCACTGTCAGCACCTCCATAACATGACCTCCCACTGTCACCACCCCCATAACCGTGACCTCCCACTGTCACCACACCATAAACATGACCTCCCACTGTCACCACCCCCATAACCATGACCTCTCACTGTCACCACCCCCATAACCATGACATCCCACTGTTACCACCCCAGAACCATGACCTCCCACTGTCACCACCCCATAACCATGACATCCCACTGTCACCACCCCCATAACCATGACCTCCCACTGTCACCACTCTAGAACCATGACCTCCCACTGTCACCACCTTCATAACTGTGACTTTCCACTATCAGCGCTTCATAACCATGACCGCCCACTGTCACTACCTTCATAACTGTGACCTTCCACTATCAGCGCTTCATGACCATGACCACCCACTGTCACTACCTTCATAACTGTGACCTTCCACTATCAGCGCTTCATGACCATGACCACCCACTGTCACCACTACTCATTGTTATTCCCATCATCAACATCTCAGTCACCATCACCACACCACAGTGCTTGCCACTTCCCCCTCACTACCATCACCTTCATTATATGAGCACCCCAACTCCAGGTTGCTTTGTGGCTGACAATGGATTTTACTGATGAGGGTAAGGCTTTGAGGGGAAGGTATTGGCTTCAGGTTCTGGTCATAGTCATTACTGGCTATGTGGCTGTGGGCAAGTTTCTCAATCCACTTTCCTAAGGCACAGAAAGGACAGGATATCCCAATTCAGACCTTGTTTCCTGTAACAGGGAATCTCTGAAAATCACATATTGGCGCCTAGCTTTCCAGAGGCATGGATTAGGCTGTGAGTCCCTGTAGCCCCATCTCCTCACCCAGCCATGTGGAGGGTCTCCCAGGAGTGCATGACTCGGGATGGCTTAGCTGAGCCAGCGATCAGAATGATGATGTTCTGTCACCAAGCCTCTGGAAGATTACACTTCATTTCAAAGATCAGATGAAACCCCAGCTGACGAGCAGCTCCTGCACCCAGAGCTGGATGTGGAAGACCCCGCCATATTGAAGGCTTTTCAAGCTTGGCCTTCGAGGAGACTTGCTTCTAGCCTGTTTCTTCAAACAAGCTGTCACTAAAGAGAGAAGGTTTTCTTTCTGGGGCTACCAGTGCGGAGGGGTCTGATGAATTTCGAAGCGTTTGCTGAAATACCCATTTTGCGTTCTGACATCTGACTCTCAATCCTCTCGGTGTGAAGTTGCTGAGCAACAATCAAGAACCTGCCTGTGCTGCAGTAATCATCGCAGTGGTGACAGTGCCCACCTGGCAGGCGGACAGCAAGGATTAGGTCGGGCAGAGCCTGGCACACAAAGTGCTTGCTCCACGTCACTGTTCAGCTCTTATTACAATGATTATCATTGGGTATGGGTTTGCACTGGCCCTGCACTGGGTCTCCTATTGAGAAAACTCCACAGCCCTCAAGCCTCTCCCAGCTCAAGACAGGCATATGGCACAGGCAGACTGGCAGGAGGTTAGGGGGGCAATGAGGAACACTTCAAGGGTGCTGCACACCATGCCTGTTCCTGAGGCTCCTCCTGTGTCCACCAAGGGCCAGCCCCAAATTCCTGCATGGAGGATGCCCTCTGACTCAGACACATTTCCTGCCCTGGGCTCCCACAGACCTGGGGCACCCCTGAAAGCTCATTGTGCCACCAGCCTGGGGGCACCTTGAGAACATAGACCATGCCCTGCTCATGCCTGAATGACCAGCACCTGGCCCAGCCCCCACCGCGGATACTCCGTGAGCGTGCTGGGGGGCAGGTGCAGATGTCATACCCATCTACCTCACCAGGGGTGAGAACAGCAGCTGCCCCACTCCCAGGCTGCTTTGCTGAGCCTCTTGCCAAGTTAGGGGGACCCAGAACTGCCCAGCCTGAATCTGAGACTTAGCCCTGGCTAAGTCCAGAATGATGAGGGAACCCAAGAGTCCAGGAGCAGTGGTGGGCAGCAGCAGCTCAGCCTCTGAAACCCACGCTTGTCAAGCTTCCCAAGGACAGCGCTTTTTTGCCCTTCTTGTTTCTAATTAAAAAGAATTAGTCAGCAGAGTGGCATGCTTATGGACAGTGCCGAGTGACATTACTGCATGGCTTTATTCACCAATGGGAGGGGCAGATGCCGTCCTGCTGGAGACTGGCACAGATTCTCGTTCTCTGCGACTAACTGCTTGGAAGCCCAAGCCACCTACCAGCTGAACCAATGACTCATTATACTTTCTTCTGACTCCTTCTCACTCTCTCTCCTTCTCTCCCACCCTCCTTTCTTCAGGTTTGGCTGGACCCGCCAAGAAAAGGCATCGTGCAGAAGCACTGTACAGGTATCGGGCCCCCTCCCCCTTACAGGTGAGCCTGCCGAGGCAGGGAGGGGCCCCCAGAGAAGAGGGGGCAGAAGTGGGCACAGAATCCAGGAGTGTGACTCCTCAATTAGGGAAGAGCCTGCCACACAAGGTGGGCTTGCCCCAGACAGAGAGGTCCCTGGGAAAGGGAGGTCTCAGGAGCAGGGACTCAGCTTTAAGCTCAACCTGGTCACTTTCCCTCTCTGGCCTCAGATTTCTTCAATGGACACTGGGAACATTAAGCCATGTCACCTGCCCAGGCTACAATCTGAGGACAAGTGGAACAGCCAGGAATGGGGTTGTCATCTCCACTCCATCCTGGCTCTGGAGAAAACAACACTCTCTCTCCCACAAATGCCTACAAGAGGCCAAAGAGATGAAAACTGCCTTGGCAATGGGTCATACCAGCCCTTAGCCCTGGTCTCTCTTTCTGGGCTGATAGGGAGGGGCCTGAGCCCATTCCACAGCCTCCATGGAAGGCAGCCTTTCAGAACCTAAAGGGAATGTCCCCAGCCAGCCCACAACAGGGATAGGGGCTTGAAGAAGGCATGGTCTAAATCTGTGGACAGTCAGCTAAGCCAGTTTTAGGAAGAGCTGTCAGTCCACTTGTGGCCTCAGAGCCTGACAGTCAATTGTCACTACCATCATTACTACCCATGACACCCACCTGGCCCACACCCTCATTGCCTCCACCAAAACCAAATGTCACCACCACCACCAATTCCAACACTGACACAAATGCCCTCATTACCACCTCCAACTTATCACCTTTGACATCACCGTGATGGTTATTACTGTCATTACTCTCACCATCACCATCACTATCCCAGATAATGATATCATCATTGTCTTCACCATCATAACTATTACCATCGTATGAGCATCAGCATCACCATTATCATAATCATTACTATCATTATTACTGATAGTGATATCACTATCACCACCATCACCATCATCGTCATCACCATGACCATCATTATCTTCACCATCATCACTATCGCCATCATCATCACCATCACCGCCATCATCATCACCATTATCATCACCACCATCACCATCATCATCACCATCACCACCATCATCATCATCATTATCATCACCACCATCACCATCATCATCACCATCATCACCCTCATCATCATCATTATCATCACCACCATCACCATCACCATCACCACCATCATCATCATCATTATCATCACCACCATCACCATCATCATCACCATCACCACCATCATCATCATCATTATCACCACCATCACCATCATCATCACCATCATCACCATCATCATCATCATCATCACCACCATCACCATCACCATCACCATCACCATCATCATCATCATCATTATCATCACCACCATCACCATCATCATCACCATCATCACCATCATCATCATCATTATCATCACCACCATCACCATCATCATCACCATCACCACCATCATCATCATCATTATCATCACCACCATCACCATCATCATCACCATCATCACCATCATCATCATCATTATCATCACCACCATCACCATCACCATCACCATCACCACCATCATCATCATATCACCACCATCACCATCATCATCACCATCATCACCATCATCATCATCATTATCATCACCACCATCACCATCATCATCATCATTATCATCACCATGACCATCATTATCTTCATCATCATCACTATCACCATCATCATCACCACCATCACCATCATCACCATCACCATCATTGTCAACACCATCATCATCAACACTATGATGGAAAATAATATAATCATTGTCTTCACCACCACAACCGTCATCATCATCATCATCACCACCATCATCATTAACACTGACGGATAATATCTTCTTCACCATCATAACCATCACCATTACTATCATCACCATCACCATCACCACCACCACCACTATCATCATCATTGCCATCATCACCATCATCATCACTATCACTGTCATCATCACCATCATTACTATCACTATAATTGATAGTGATATCAACACCATTATTAGTAGCAGCAGCAGCATCACCATCACAACCATCATCACCATCATCCTCATGAGTTCAACAACACTGTCATGATTATCACCATTTTTACCACTGTCATTCTCATGACCTTCATTACAACACCACTGTCACCATCATTGCTACCATTAATATCACCTCCACCTCAACACGATCATCATCATTATGATCGTCAGCACTAGCATGGTCATCTTTCCCATCATCATCTTCATTAACATAATCCTCATTGCCATCACTTGTATCTTTATCATCACCCAATTACAATGAAACTACAACCCCCATCACTTTCAACACCAATACACTCCATGCCCAACTTCCCATTGTGGCCACACTCATCATCTGTGTAACTGTTAATGCCATGATCATTCTCCCATCTACCCATCTTATCTACCCCTAACCTTCCACTCTCCCATCTAGAAATTCATCCCCCACTCAGCTCTGGCCCACCCACCTATCCACCCTCCGAAGGCCCAAGAATGGATAAGCCCAAACTGCAGTCCTCCTAGAATCTGACATGAGCAGATCTTTAGGGTACAGCCCTCCAGGGGCTCTAGAAGTGTGCACCAGAGACTCTGGAGCCCAGAAGGAGAGCTCACTGGTGCTGCTGGGGTCTCAGGAAAAAACCTGAGTGACTCCTGAGGAGTGGATGGGGAGGTGATGGGCCAGTGGGCAGCTGTGCAAGCCTGGAAGACTCTGTTCCCTTCTTCTCTGTCCAGGCAAGGGTCAAGAGGCTCCAAAAGGAATATATCCCTGGGATCAGAGATGGGATGACTCTAAGGTGTGAGGTCCCAGGGAGTCAAGCTCCTCTGCCAGACCCTCAGCTAGTGAGTCGGATTCCTTTCTCACTCCTAGTTTGCTTAGCAAGGAGCCCTCATGTTGATTTATCTTTTTTTGCTCAACAATGCTTTATTGGAGACTTCCTTTGGTGACAGGTGGCATTGGGGAAGTCCATAGGTGATTCATCACACCCTGATGTTGAGGAGTTCCTGGTTTGTTTGCAGGTGGCCTTTGCCAGAGATAGGAAGTGCTGAGAGCTGCAGGGGTCCAGGGATGGCTCAGCCTCAGGGAGGGGCAAACACCCCGAGAACTGGAACACCAGGGTGGGGGGAGCTGGGCAGGGACCTGCCAGTCACCTCACAGAGAAGAAGACTGGGGTCTAGGTGGGTGCCCCGAAGGAGCCCCATCAACAGTAGCCCCCTTCCAGTGCATCTAGCACCCAGGACTCCCACCCTCTGCTGGCGTCGGTGCTCCCAGCCTGGTGAGAGCAGGGACCCAGGTCCCTTGATTCCACCTGCGATCAAAGTTGGGAGGCAAGTCCCCTTCTCCACCTGTCCCCACACTCGCTCTCTCAGCCTCCTCCCAAGGAAAGCCTACCTCTTGCTCTGGCAGAACAAGGGTGGAGGGCCTGGGTCTTCAACCACATTGACCACATTTATTCTGCTCAGGACCTGGCTCAATGGCTTGATGCTACTCACCCCCCACCCCCACCCCACTTCCATTCCTGCGAGGGGAGTGCTGGGTCCAGCCCTGAGCAGAACAAACTTGGCCATGTTCAGAAACATGAGAGACCCACGAGGAACCATCTCTCAGCACCATTTCAGAGGAAGACCCCAGAGGGAGACCACTCTCATCACCCAGGATCCTGCAGAGCGATGGTCAACCCTGCCAAGAACAGCCACTGTCTCAGGTCAGACTCCCTGGAAGGAGAGCATACAATGAGGCCTTTTGTTCAAGAGCTTTACTAAGGAAGTCTCTCAGGAGAAGCAGGACTGGGAGGGGGAAGAGCTGGGCAAGGCTTTGTTCTTAGTCAGAAGCCAGCTTCAATTGGTCTCACTGGGGGCTCTGGGGCATGAAACTACTGAGCGAATGCCCCTGGAGGTGGAGGGCGGCCTACCCGATCCCATGCCAGTCGGTGCAACAAATTTCCCAGAACCAAGGAGTGCCAGACAGCAGGAACTGTTTGTACCCTCACTTGGTCTCTGTGATCAGGAACTCAGAAGGGGCTCAGCTCAGGGTGGCTCTGAGCTACACTAGAGGTGCCAGCTGGGCTGGGTCATCTGAGGGTTCCACTGAGGAGGCGTCTGCTTCTAAGCTTATTCACACAGCGTCTGGCAGAGGCCTCAGTTCCTCACTGGTTGTCGACTGGGACAAACACACACACACACACACACACACACACACACACACAGCTCCTCAGGGGCGCCCAGGGGCACTCTCAGACCCAAGTCGTTCCTGACCCTCCCTGGCCCTTGCTGGGGCATCAGTGAGCAGCAAAACAGCCGAGGGGTCAGCGCCTCTCCTTCAGAACCTTGGACAGGGCTCGCCCAGGGCCGCGGGGGCGCTGGAGCTGTCAGGGGCGCAGGCGACAGCCCTGCCCTGTGTGGGCAAGGGGCAGGTGGCAGAGGCCCACCCCACCAGGCGTTTCTGGACAGTCTGAGGGCCAGACCCCTCTCTCCTGGTGGCCCCAGGACAAATGCCCCTGAGAACCACGAGTGAAAGGAGAGTGCAGGGAGGGCGGGGAGACGCAGCCACCTCGCTCTGGGGTAAGGGTCGCATCTGCCCCTTGCTCACTCAGGCTCCTCACGGAAAATGGGGAAGATGGGACCTCCCCTCAGAGGCTTGTCAGGGGGCACCGCAGGGATGCAGTACAGTGGGGGCCACCACTCTCTGGTGGTCTGCCCACCCCCACCCCTTGCCAGGTTCATCTGGTGAAGCCCAGGGTTCCTCTTCTCCGAGTGTGATGAAGGAGGCCCCGCCCACACTCACAGCCAGTGAGGAAGTGGCCACTCTCTAGGGCCATGGCCCTGTAGGTGAGGCTGTGGTCCTGGTGAGGCAGAATTGTGATGCCAGAGGAGGTAGCACCATGGTGCCGGAGTCGGGGGACAGCATCGTAGAGGCACTGGAAGGAGGAGGCTGCTGCTGTGGTTGCAGGGAGAGGGGCCACCCCATCCAGCACCACAGCCCCGCCCCCTCCAACACCAGGACCCTGCCCCAACCAGGACCATGGCCCAGCTCCGGTAACCCCTGGGAGAGGGAGGATCTGTGCCTCTTCTCTGCAAGGTCCCAGTCCCTGGGCTCAGCCAGTGTCCCCACAGAGCCCCTTGATGCAGGGGCTGTCTGAATGGGTACAGGGCAAGGCAGAAGTTTGCTTCCCCTGAGGGCCACTGCCAGCAGGGCATTCTGGGGCCATCCCACCCTGGGACCTCCCAACACCCTGCCAGTCCCTCTTGCCATGTCTCAGGACAGCCTCCTGACCCCTGCAGTAAAGAGGCCACTGGTGCTAGCTGGTGACTGAGAGAGACCAAAGTCCAGGAACCCATGGCCTCTGAGGGTGGAGCCTGGAGTAAAGGGGTCTTTGTTCTGGTGCCCAGGGGACCTCCCCACTGCTGGGAAGGTGTAGCCCTGGATGTTCTCCCAGGAGCCACCTGGACAGGCTGGGGATCCAAACTCCAGGGACTTCAGCTGTGACACCTCTCCTCCCACTACAATGAGTCAGCTCCCCCGTCCACCCCCAGGACTGCTGCCTGTCACCCAGAGGACCTGCACCCTCAGTCAGTGTTGAGCTGTGGTGGGGGCGAGAGGAGAGCAGTGTGGCCAGGGACCGCACTGAGTCACTGTGGGGGAGGAGGCAGGAAGACAGCTCTTGGCTTCTCTGGGTTAGGAGCAAAGCACACACCTGTGGACACCCATCCCGTGGTCTCTCACCCTCCATACGGTCCACAGGGGACGGGGCCAGGGCTCAGTGCATGCCTGGGGTTGGAGTAGAGTTGGGGCCGGGACCGGGTCTGGTCCTCCTGTCCAAGCTGCCAGAAAGAAGAATTCGTTACTAGGCTCGAGCTCTGGTCTTTGAGCCTCCGTTGGCCCATACGTGTCCACATTCCACACTTGCTGCAGGCCCTCAGGTGTGCCCTCCCAGCATCCGTCCCTGCAGCCGTGGCCTCCATTCATCCTGCCCATCATGTAGGAAACACACTGCCTGCCCTGTGCCTGGCACTCTGGCCCCCCAGAGGAATTAGCCTGGCCCGAGCCCAGGAAGGAACAACTTTCCTGTCGACACCGAGGGGTCTGTGCTTGGGCACTGAGGTCTCCCTGGGGGCTGCGGGGAGCCAGAGGGAGATGGGAAGATTTGAAGGTGGAGTGTTCTGGGAGATGACAGGGACCTGGGGTGGCCATGAGGGGACAGCAGAAGGTATGGGAGGGGGGCCATCGGAGGTATGGAAGGAGAGGCAAGCTTTTCTGAGCTGTCCCTGGGAACAAGAACAGAAAGGCGAGGAGGAAGAAAGTGGGCTGCACAGGCCCTCCTCCCTGTCCCCCGTGAGGCCTCAGTGAGCCCCTGCCCAGCGCCGGGCCCGTCCACCCAGCCCGTCCTGTGGTGCAACCTCTAATGCCTGCCCTTCCCTGCGTATCCTGGGCTCTCCCCAAGAACCCACCTCCCCAGGAGTTGGACCCAGGCCCCTGCCCCAGTGAGACTGGGGCCTTTGGGAGCCCCAAGGAAATGCGGCTACCCCAGCCCTGCTGGCCCCCTGCTGCCCCAGCCCCACCCCAGCCCCTGCCAGAGGCACCAGGCCCCACCCCAGCCCTGCTGGCCCCTTGCTGCCCCAGGCCCCACCCCAGCCCCTGCCACAGAGGCCCCAGGCCCCAGCCCAGTCCCTGTCACAGGGGACCCAGGCCGCACCCCAGCCCCTCCCAAGGGCTTCCTCGCTTCCTCCACTCCCCTCCTTTCCTCCGAAATTTGCATCTCACCTTCCTGCAGGGCCACTGCACCCAGCCTTCCAGAGGCCCTCTGGGATCCTCTGGCCCTGGCCCCGCTGCATCCCACAGGTCACACAGTGCCTGTGGCTCACACACACCTTCACTGCCCAGATCCACGTCTGCCCGGCCTCTGGCTGCCCTGCTTCTGGGCTGATCCCGGAGGAACCTGCTTTCTGGGTCGGGGCACCTGCAATCCCTGAAGAGTCCAGCAGAGGGCACTGTTTGTTCCCCGAGAGAAAACACAGCAAGCCCGGGTCTGTGTGGAAGCGGGTCTGTGCCACCCACCCATCGGCAGGGTCCACACCGGCAGCACAGCCCCTGCCTCCAGCTGAGAGGCTGTCCTGGGAGGGGCTGTGACCAAGGAGGCGACAGCCCCACCTGGCCGTCTGGCCTCTGCCTAAGGGGCAGCCAGTGATCTCGGGCACAGGGAGCCGCCATGGCCTCCCACCCTCTGGCCTCTGCCTCCCACCGGCCCACTGGCTGCCTGGGGCTGGTCCACAGCTAGAAGGTCAACCCCTGCCCACGGGCACATCCCCTACCCGGCTCCCGCCCAGCCCTGGGCAGTCTAGGCCACAGCTGCTCCCCCAGGGTGAATCCCTGGCTCTGCATCTGACACAGGGGCTTGAGGTGCTGAACAGTGTGCCCAGGGCAGTGGGGCCAGAAGGGGACAGCCAGGCTGCCAGAGAGGGAGTGTGTGCAGAGGCTGGCATCCCTGGACCCAGTTCCTGGCATCCCC
This sequence comes from Symphalangus syndactylus, assembly GCF_028878055.3. Lineage (NCBI taxonomy): Eukaryota > Metazoa > Chordata > Mammalia > Primates > Hylobatidae > Symphalangus > Symphalangus syndactylus. The sequence continues at coordinate 141,554,337 of NC_072429.2, forward strand.
TGGCAGTCCCAGGAGACACTGACGTGATGGGCATTTGCACCCACTGATGCTATCAGAGACCTGTGGCAGCCCCAGGCCGGCTCCTCCCAGGCTGTGGAGCTCCAGTCTGCTCTTCAGCCGGGAAAAGCAGTCCAGGCTGAGGCCACTCCACAAGGGCGTCCGGAGTTGGAGGCCTGTGGCGGTCCCTGAGCTCCAACCTACTGTGCCAGGTGTGGACTTCGGGGGCATGAAATTTCTCAGTCAGGGTAGGCACCAGCCAGATTCAAGGGCCAGGGCACTGCCCAGCAACCCCTCCACCAAAAGGCCAGAGAACGGGACACACTGGCACAGCATCACCCAGAGTGAAGCCAGGGGTCCCTGGAGTGTCCCGAGTCCCCTGCGAAAGGGGCTGTTGTGGGGACACCCCACAGCCCACCACCTGGCCTTGCCCTCTCCACATCTGCTGTGGTGCAAATGTGCCCCCTCCAAAAGCCAGGTGTTACCACCATGACAGGATTGAGAGGTGATGAGTCCGTGAGGCTGCTCTCCTGCGGGACCAGGGCCCTTACGAGGCTCCACGCAGTGCCCCCGCCCTGCCCTCTGCTTCTGCCATGGGAGGGCGCAGCAGGAAGTCCCTCCCCGGACCAGACCCGGTGCCTAGACCTTGGACTTCCTGCCTCCAGAGCTTTGAGAAATAAATCTCTGCTCTTTAGAAATTACCCAGCCCCAGGAATTTGTCATTAGGGCACAAACAGACCAAGACACCCTCCCAACATCCCTGGCACCCCGCAGGCCAGAGGAGAGTGGACAGGGAGGCAGCTCTGCCCTAGGCTCCGGTGGGTGCAGGAATCATGTGTCGGGAGGCCAGGACCGACCACAAGCGTCAGCCTTGGTCTCCCCACCTAGGCAGTGAGGGACAGGACAGGACTCTGCTCCCCCACCTCAGGCAGGAGAGTCTGACTCTTTTTTTTTTTTTTGAGATGGAGTCTCACTCTGTTGCCCAGGCTGGAGTGCAGTGGTGTGATCTCGGCTCACTGCAACCTCTGCCTCCCAGATTCAAGCAATTCAGCCTCAGCCTCCTGAGTAGCTGGGATTACAGGCATCCGCCACCATGTCCAGCTAATTTTTGTATTTTTAGTAGAGACAGGGTTTCACCATGTCGGCCAGGCTGGTCTCGAACTCCTGACCTCAAGTGATCTGCCTGCCTTGGTCTCCCAAAGTGCTGGGATTACAGGTGTGAGCCACCGTGCCCCACCGGGAGTCTGACTCTGTCCCCAGCAGAGACCCAGCATCCTAGAGGTGGGTGCTGTGTGACCTTGGGCAAGGCCCTGCTCCTCTCTGTTCCTGGTTATAACTACATGTCCCCCCTGCAGGGTGGTGGAGAGCACTGACTGGCAGGAGGTGCTGGGGCTGCCAGTGCTCCAGAGGATGGGGGGACCAATTAGGCAGGGACAGCGTGGAGGGGAAGGAGGCTGTGGGAGAACTGGGGACCCATGGCCCAGCACCCAGCCCACAGCAGAGCCTCAAACCCTTCTCATCATCTTCCTGGCTCTGGGCCCCAGCTACCTCTGTCTGAGGCCTGTGGGGCATGCGCGCGCGCGCGCGCGCGCGCGCACACACACACACACACCAAATCCCCTGCTCACCAGGGCCCCAGCTGAGCACAACTCCTCCAGCTGGCTGCGCAGCAGAGAAGCCCCGGCTCAGCTTGGAGAGGCTGGGCTTGTTCCCTCCCTCCCCTACCACGGCAACTCTTCTGCAGGTGCTGGCAGCTAGCGAGGCATGATGCAGGCCACTTACTCACCACCCCAGGCTGACTCACCTCCCAGGTACCCAGGCCTTCCTCAGTGGAAGGAGGGCTTTGTGCTTGGGGCTGTACGTCAGCACAGAGCAGCACAGAGCCCCTGACGTGCCAACAACAGTGGGAAGACGTCCTGGGCTGGGCACCTTTGGGGAGCCCTTTCCAGGTGTGGGGGGCAACAGTGGGGGGGAGAGCCTCCCCCTGCCACCCTTCCCCCATGCGCCCTCGTGGGTGGTCGCTGTGAGCTGGAGGGAGACAGTGACGAGCCTAGAGGCTGGTTTTTTTGTTTTGTTTTGTTTGTTTCTTTTTGAGACAGAGTCTCACTCTGACGCCCAGGCTTCAGTGCAGTGGTGCGATCTTGCGGCCTTCACCTGCTGGGCTCAGGTGATCTTCCCACCTCAGCCTCCCCATGGCCCAGCTGGGACCACAGGCGTGAGTGACCACACCTGGCTAATTTTTAATTTTTTTTTTTTTGTAGAGATGGAGTCTCATTATATTGCCCAGGCTGGTCTTGAACTGCTGGGCTTAAGTGATCCGCCCACCCCAGACTCCCAAAGTGCTGGGACTACAGGCATGAGTGTTCATGCCCAGCCTGAGCCCCTCCAAAGCCTTACTGGAAGGTATTTTACTGTGGGAAACTGAGCACAGGCGGAAGCAGGGCCTGGGCGAGGCTCCCTCCGCCCCCGAGTGTGATCAACGCTCCCTGTTTTCTGCTCCAGGGGCCTGTCTCCCTGCAGTTTCGAGAGCGAACCCACCCCTCACATCATTCCCTGGCGAAGGCTGTTAGGAATCTCTACAAAGTAAAGCCTTTGGAGGGCATGGTCCAGCACCACTGCTGCCCCAATCAAACTGGCGCAAAGCCCCTGTTAGGATTCTCAGTTTTTCCCGATGGACTAAGCCGTGCCCTTTTCCAGGGGTTTTGTTTCCGCATGGCCTTGGGTTGATTCCCGCTGTCCTCCCTCATTCCCCCACTTTGGGGGCACAGCCTGGGGACTGTGCGGGCCCAGCCGGCAGAGCCCCAACCAGGGGAAGCCCACTTGCCCCAGGAGGCCTCCATCACCGGGGTCCGCCCCCACACCCCCGAAACCGGCTGTGTCTGCCCATGCTGCCATGGCCATCCCAGAATCACACGTGGATGACTCTCATTTCCCACCCGGGCCTGGGGGCCAAGGATGCCTAATTCCTGGAGCGATGGGTTGAGCCCAGAGAGCCCATCTGAACCCACCCCGAGGCCCCACAGCTTTTTCTCCACCTCAGAGACTTTCTGGGGCTCAGTCTTGCTGCGGCCCTCATGGCATTTGGCAGGCAGTGGGTGGACTGTGAGTGAGTTAGGAGGCCGAACTGCCCACCTCTGCAATGGGTTCCCAGGAAAGCCAACATGGGACCCACTCCTCCAGGCCTCAGCGCCCCTCTGGAATGAGTTGAGAAGACCCTCCGTCACATGCTGCCCTGAAGAAGGGTGCAGGAGTCCCGCACAGCCTGGGCCCCAGGGAGAAAAGTCCGAATCCAGACAGCAGGAGAGGAGGGCTCCACACACTAGGTGAGGAACCAGGATCTCAGCTAGCCTGCTCCAAGGGTCATTCACACCTGCAGCCCCACCAATCTGCTCCCCCTTTCAGGGACCCTATCCTCCACCTCTAAAGTGGGGATGCTGGGCAAGGCGGGTATGAAGTCAGGGGGAGACTGACAAGGAGCACATTGTGAACTCTGGTACTGAGATCACCAGGGAGAAGCCTGGCCCCACTTCCTGTGGAGTGGGGAGACCTGACCCAGTAGGTCCAAGAGGGAGCAGTCACAGCAGGCCAGCCAGTAAGGGCCAGAGTGCCAGATGGACAGGCGTATGGGTGCTGAACAGACAGGCAGATGGGTGGATGGACTGACAGGGGGATAGGTGGATGGACAGACAGGCAGATGGGTGGATGGATGGACAGGGGGATGGACGGATGGACGGACAGGCAGATGGGTGGATGGACGAACAGGCAGATGGGTGGATGGACGGACAGGGGGATAGGTGGATGGACGGACAGGCAGATGGGTGGATGGATGGACAGGGGGATGGACGGATGGACGGACAGGGGGATGGGTGGATGGACGAACAGGCAGATGGGTGGATGGACGGACAGGGGGATGGGTGGATGGATGGACAGGCAGATGGGTGGACGGATGGACAGGGGGATAGGTGGATGGACAGACAGGGGGATGGGTGACGGAAAGACAGGCAGATGGGTGGATGGATGGACAGACGGATGGGTGGACAGACGGACGGGGGGGATGAGTGGACGGACGGACAGGAGAATGGGTGGATGGACAGACAGGCTTCTTCCACTCAGCACTGCTTGGCTTTCAATACTCAAACGGCCTAGAGATTTATGTCTACAGCTTCAACACTGGCTCAGCCCGGCGCTCATGGTGGAGCAGGACACGGGGGATGGAGGGCCAGCACCAGTGGAGAAAAGGGAGGACAGGGCAGGCCACTTGGCCCCAAGAGACACAGCAGCTGGAGCAGGTTCACAAACTAGATCTGGGTGACACAACCATCCTTTCTAAAGGTTTTAACGGAATCACAGTGACATTTTGATCCCATTTATGAACCGGGAAGCCAGGCTCACCATCCCACTGCACCATTTAATGTCAGCAAATAAAATTCAGTCAGTAAGAAACCCCCGTAAGCCCTTTATCATGGCACAAGGCGGAAGGGGCTCGGCATTGCCCCTCGTGGGAGGAGGTACTTAAGGGCTGTGAACCGGGGCTGGGCAGCGTGGCAGCCACATAACAGTGGGGGGCCCAACCCAGGGCCCAGCCAAGGCAGGTAGCGAGCAGCTGGGGTGAGTCTGTTGGGATTGCATCCAGGAGAATCTGTGGAGCACCCACTGTGGAAGGGCCTGGGCCAAGTAGAGATCAAGGGCGAGGGTCTCCCAGGCTGGGCCTCGTCTAGGGGGAGTCTCTGGGCTTTTGAGATTTGCTCTTATGACTCAACCAGGACAAAGAAAGGAGCTGCCAGGGTTCAAGCTTCCTTTCCACAGAGCGGGAGTCTGAGTCGCCTCAAGGGTCTGGAGGAAAATGGCCCTGGGTCATTCCTGGAGAAGACTGAGGCTGGTGGTTGCAGGCTCCTGGCCAGCAGGGCTGGCTGGCCAGGGGAGGCTCTGTCCCTCCAGCTTCTGGCACACACATGTGCATGTATGCATTGCCACAGTGCATGTATGCATGTACGCTCCCACACATGAGCAGCACACACACAGGGACTGCAGAAGGAGCCCCTCGTGGAAATGGGCACACACCCACATGCTCAGAAAGCCAGGGGCTCCCTCTCAAGTCACAAGTAAGGGAGTCTCTGCCCACCACCCCGTGAGCACAGGGCGCCACCCAGGCCTTTCCTGGTTTCTCGCTCTGCACCAATGGCGGCACGAGGCTCAGGCCAGGAGCATCCCCTCTGTCAGGCCTCTCCTGTCCCACTGCTGCCTCCTTCCCCATTCTGGGCACCCGCCAGCTCCAAGGCACCTGCAAGGCTGGCCCTGGTACTCCATGGAGGGTCCCCAAGCACAGTTGAGGAAAGGCACAGCCTCACTGCATGCGGTCAGCTTCCAAGGAAGCCTTGAGAGTAAGGGGACACGTTTGTCCCGAAATAGCAGCGCAGAGACCCTGACTCAGCCTCCTCTGGGCTGCCCCCATCTCTTAGTTCTGACTCAGGGTATCACCCCAGAAGCAGAACATGAATATGAATGAAAGAGGAGCCCGTAGGACGCTGATGACCCCTGCAGATGTTAGACAGGACGATTCAGTTAATTAAATGCCATGACTGAGTTCCATAAACAGAAAGGCTGTTTATTTACTTAATTGTTGAGCTGCAATAAAGCAGTTTTTTTCAACTTCTGTCCTTTGCAAGCTGTGGACGCAGCCCTGCTCTTACATAAGCGACCCTCATTGGTGACCCTCTGTGAGGGGCAGTGACCCCATCACAAACAGAAAGCTTGTGTGTAGGCTGAAGGGGTCATGGGGCACGGGAGTGGCACTGGAGGTTGAGGCTTTAGGGCCAGTGAGGCACAGACTCTGGTTTTAGGAACAAACCGTGATGAGGCCACTGGTGAGGGTGGTGGGCAGAAGGCCTGAGACCACTTGCCAGAGGGAGACCCTGGCCCCAGGGTCCCGCAGAGTGGAGGCTGGGCTGAGCCCTGGGGAGGCCAGAGCATTCAGCACCCATGAGGGGCCTCAGAGACCCCCGGTATGCCCCCCGTCACAGAAGAATCCTCCAAGGCCTCCCAGCCGGGGCTCCTCCCTCTTAGAAGCTGCCCTGAACTCTGTCCTGCTCCCCTAATCTTGAACCCTAGGGTGGGGGTTTTGAATAATGTCTGTCATTCAGTTCAACAGCAAGGTATGGTGAGAGCTGGCGGCTTCATTTTTGGAAGCAGGGAGACAGAGAGAGAGAGAGAGGTTTATGAGAGTCCTCATGAGACACAGCTCATGACGGAAGTGAGCCTGAGCTGCGGTGAACCCTGTCGCTGAAGAGACAGCTTTCACTCTGGGTCTTGCAGAAAATACAACTCTTTATTAAAATGTATTGCCCTGAAAAATGGGCAGTGTGACTTACTTATTCTGGGTAAAGTGGGTTGCAGGTGGCAGGGCTGAGCCTTGGGAGGGCGCCCCTGCCCACAGGCCAGAGGCCCCCCCTGTGCAAAGGAGCATGTGAGCCTGGGGACCTGCCACCTCCCCATGCCTGCCATGGTTGCCACCCTGCCCAGTTCAGGGTGTCTCTTCACCAAGAGTCAGGGTCACGGAAGGATGAACCCAGCTCCTGGTCCCGCAGATGTGTGCTCAGTTCTAGCGTCCCCTCTGCCTAGTTGTGAGTCTTCAGCGGCCCCTGCCTGCTGAGCTCAGCCCCCATCTGCAATGAAGAGGTGACACCACCTGCCACCACCACCCCCAAGTCCAGGTTTCTCCCCATCCCCAGCTTGGCCAGGCCTTCGTGCCCTTCAGATGGCTGTAAGGATGGCACGGCATCCAAGCCCAGGGGCTCCCTGCCATGGAGCCACAGAGTCCCTGGCTTCCCTCAGGGACCCCAGGGGAACTGCAGCACCACATGGGCAAGATCCAGGCTTCGGCCACCCCCTTAAGAGAGGGGACCACCTGGCCCACTCGTGTCTGGGAGGAGGCTGCCAGCCAAGGGAGAGCCTGGGCAGTAGCCTTGGGGAAAGGTGGGCAGGTGGCTCTCCCACCCAGGGAAGGGCTGGCATCTCGGCCATCCTTATGACCCTCAAAGCCCTGGACACCTCCCCTGCCCTGTGCAGGCAGAAAAGCCTTTGGCCTCTAGGACCTGGGCAGGAGGAAGAGAACTGGGTGTGAGAAGAAGGGGAGGCCAGAATGGGAGGCTGGTGGAATGGGGGCATCTGCTCAAGGCTCATCCCAAGACCTCAGAAGGGAAGTGGGAAGAAAACGGTTCCTCGTGAGGCAGCCCCTTTCCACTGGCCCTGCAGCTGCACATCAGACCCAGCCTCTGCCTGCCCCTCCCCGTGTCCAGCAGAGCTGACCTCTGAGCCAAGCCTGCAGTCAGCTTGTCTAGGGTGACGATGAGGCTACGTGAGGGTGCCGGTGGCTCCTGTCAACCTAAAACAAATCAGGAAATATGGAATATGGCTAAATGTAGTTTATCTGCACACAATGCTTGAGAAAGGCCAACAGGGTACACAGATTCCAAAGAATGGAAGTTAGTGCTCCCAAGTGGAGTTGTTTAGGGGCCATTTATATAGATAACATTTGGGAAGCTTAGTGGGGCTTCAACACTGTCCACACAGGCCAACACATCCAATTAGGTGGGGCTGTGTTCTTTTCGGGAGAGGCATATTGAACACAGAGGGCAGAAGAGTCATGGGGTCTTCTGTGCCTTCTGGTCTGAGTTGGGTGCAAGGTAATACAGAGAGAAAGGTCCATAACCGGGAGAGGAGGAGGGCTTCTCTCTCACGTCATTGACTATTAATTGTGAACCTCAAAAACCTGAGACAGGTCTCAGTTAATTTAGAAAGTTTATTTTGCCAAGGTTGAGGACACACACCCATGATACAGGCTCCAGAGGTCCTGACGACATGTGCCCAAGGTGGTCAGAGCACAGTTTGGTTGTATACATTTTAGGGAGACATGAGACATCAATCAACATGTGCAAGATGAACATTGGTTCGGTCTGGAAAGGCGGGACAACTGGAAGTGGGGAGGGGACTTCCAGGTCTTAGGTAGATAACAGACAAATGGTTACATTCTTTTGAGTTTCTGATTCGCCTTTCCAAAGGAGGCAATCAGAGATGCATCTATCTCAGTGAGCAGAGGGATGACTTTGAATAAAATGGGAGGCAGGTTTGCCCGAAGCAATTCCCAGCTTGACTTTTCCTTTTAGCTTAGTGATTTTGGGGCCCCAAGATAGGTTCCTTTCACATTTTCCCCCTTTTCTTTTTTAAAATCTTTTGGAGAAAGCATTTTAGAAGAAAACGGGTCTCTGGTCTCAGGTTTTGTCTGCTCTCTCATGGCTAGGATGGTTTATTCCTGTACAGTTAGGTCCAGAATTATTAGAAAAGCTTATTTTTAGAATGAGCTTTGTTGTGAAGTCTCTTGTCCTATGAAAAGAAAATAGGGGGAGGAATGGAGAAAAACAACAACAAACGAAAGAACAATCTGGGAAAAATCAATATAGGCCACATTACTCTGAAGCCCATACATTAGTAGGCAGGTATGAAAGTGGCTTATGTATGTAAATAGGTTGCTGTTGTTTTCTTCTGAAGTTTAAGTTGCCTAGCTTCAGTTCACAGGGCTTTATGAAAGCACAGCTTAGTTTTCAGTGACTCCAGATCAGAAAAAATGGGGGAAAAATACAGAAGAAAAAATCAAAAACATTATTTTGAAGAGTTGTAGCCAAGAAAAATTAGAATTAAGTCAAAACTGTAGAAAATAATAAAAACTTTAAAACATTAGGCAAGACTAGAATCTAACAACAGGTGTACTATAGGTTTTGCAACATAATTTTTCTTTCTCCAGTTTCCCATTTTTAATAAACACAAATCATGGTAGGACTAGTTTTCTTTATTATACTTGGCCTAATTATTTGTATTCAGTGCAGCAAGAATAATTATTTTTTACATAGGTTTTTTTTTTTTTGACGGAGTTTTCCTCTGTCACCCAGGCTGGAGTGCAGTGACATGATCTCAGTTCACTGCAACTTCCGCCACCCAGGTTCAAGTGATTCTCCTGCCTCAGCCTCCTGAGTACCTGGGATTACAGGTGCATGCCACCAAACCTGGCTAATTTTTGTATTTTTAGTAGAGATGGGGTTTTGCCACGTTGGCCAGGCTCATCTCCAACTCCTGACCTCAGGTGATCCACCCACTTCGGCCTCTCAAAGTGCTGGGATTACAGGCGTGAGCCACCGCGCCCAACCTACAAAGGCTTTTAAGTTGGCTTTGATGGAGCTTTGTCTCAAATAAGACTTTTTTAAAGCTGAGTGCAGCCATGGATTCGTATCATCAAATATCTATGAGTTGGGAGATCCTCTTCTCCTGAGGTTCCAAGATAAAACTTGGGGCTGGTGGGCCTGTCAGAAAGTGACATTCTTTACCTACCACAGGTCAGGAACTCTGTACAGGGGCTGTGTAGACAAACATGAGGCCAGTTTTCCCAAGGGGCTTTTATTGGCTCTGTAAGTCAAGTTTGATTCCTTAAAGGAAAGCACACCATTCCAGTCAAAGCCTTGGTAAAATAACCAGTTTCTCCAAGTGTGTCCTTTCATACATAAAAAGAGATTCTTATTGTAGTTATGTAAATAATGTATTGCCACAAATAGCTTCCAAATTCTGGAGAAATCAGGTAGAGGAAAAATAAATATGTTATAAATTTTGTTCATAGGAAGACACTAAATTGTTAAATGCTGTTAATCACTCAAAAGAAAAGTTTCCCTGGTTCTGAAAAAGGAAAACAAAGGATTAGCAACATTTTAAGTGAAAAGTCAAAATGATTACTTCAGTCTTGTAATAGTTCAGTTGCTGTAGTTAATTCCTGCTCTGCTTGACATTCCTGAACATTTCAGTTCTCCAAAGGTCCTGAAAGTTTTTCTTTTATTCTGATGTCACCATCTCCAAAGCTATTAAAAACTTGTATGCAAGAGCAGCTGTTGTACTTTTATAGCTTTTTATAAAATCACCTTCTAAGAAGGACCAAAATAAGACAACAATTGTCCATGAACGACAAAAGGTTTTAGGGCAGCCACAGTCAAAAGCACCATTGACAAGAAAATTTGTTACCTCTGTGGCACATAATTTAACATAATAATTATAATTATTACTGATAATGTACACTAAGTCATATCAGAATTATAGGAGTTTCCTATGATTTGGGAACACATACCAATAACATATTTATACAAACACAGCCCAAAGAAACCCAAACACCATTTCATATTTGACAACACTTCCTATATAATTTTTATAACAAATAAGACAAATTATGTCATTTTTGGACTTTATGGAACTTAATATCTTAAAGGATTAATTAGGTCAGAAAAAGACATAATTTATAATTTGATTTTGAAAGTTTGTCAAATATCAAAGGTTTAAAACACTTGATATCACAGGTTATTGTAAAATAAGTCATTCATTTAACCAAAGTGCTAACTCGAGGATTTCAAAAAAGGTGAAAATCTTCCTTCTTTCAGAGAAAACTTAATTTTCCAAAGAATAAACCCTAATAAAAACAACATGTAGCCAATTACATTTGTTTTTCAAAATTTTATAAACAATTTATAAAATTTTAATCTTGACCATAATAAGATATAATTTTCATAAGCCTTTTATAAACTTTGTAGCCTTAATTAATTAAGGAGTCAGTTAATGCTTCCAGAAAACCTTGTTAATCTGACACAGGGGTCCATATGCTGGTCTTGCATCAGTGTGCTTTTGACATTAATGATTTATTTATAGAGAAACAGCTTATTTTATCTCTCAAAATCAGCCCTTACAATCTCACACACCCACCTCTTCATGATAGTCCCTGGGCCTTGAGGAGTTGAACAGCTTTAATTTCTGGCCCTATGTCTCAGGAATGCAGTTTATTTTGAATGGCATCTTCTACTGGGTCTGAAGATGGAGTTTAATTCCTGTCAGTGTTTAAAATTTAGCAGGACTAGGTGTTCTTTTTAGATCCAGGAGTCAAAGCCCTGAAACTCAATGTCACAAGTACTTTAAATGCACATACAGAGAGATACATGGATGTAATAACTTTAATTTTAAAAAACATTAATCTCAGTTTTTTTCTAAGCAAACCAAAACTTAATAATAGTATGAAAACTTGATCACATAAAAGTTTTTGGTTTTTAAAAAAATACATCCTCTTAGGCCGGGCGTGTTGGCTCACGCCTGTAATCTCAGCACTTTGGGAGGCCGAGATGGGCGGATCACGAGGTCAGGAGATCGAGACCATCCTGGCTAACATGGTGAAACCCCGTCTCTAATAAAAATACAAAAAAATTAGCCAGGCATGGTGGCAGGTGCCTGTAGTCCCAGCTACTCAGGAGGCTGAGGCAGGAAAATGGCGTGAACCCAGGAGGCAGAGCTTGCAGTGAGCCAAGATTGTACCACTGCAGTCCAGCCTGGGCGGCAGAGCAAGACTCCGTCTCAAAAAAGAAAAAAGATACATCCTCTTATTCTGACTTACAACCACTCATTTTACTGTAGGACTAAATTGACCATACAGGATTCTGTCTCATATAAAATTATTTCTCTTTAAGCTTTCTTACCAAAGTAAAACCCTTTTATTTTTATAACTTTCTTTACATCTATTTCCTGGTTTCTTTTACCTTGTTTTATGCATGACCTTTAAATAAGCTTTGAATGAGAGAAAAATTGCTCACCTTTTTTTAAAAGGACACACTTTTTTTTTGAAAGAATGTTTTCCTATATTTTTTATTGGAAAATACCCAAATAATGAAATATCTATTATTTAATTTAACTTTAGATGAGTTTGCCTACAAGTATTTATCCCATTACATTTACCTAATTATTTTAATTGTTCACCTAAATTATTTATGAAAACTACAATAGTCATCATTTAAAGTTACAGAACTGCCACTGCAAAATTATTACTAACACAGTGAAAAAGATTTGACCTAACTGACTCCATCTTGCCTTGAACCTCCAAGCTGTCCTTTTTCATTCCTGGGTGTAGGTCAAACTAACATTGGGAGGAACTTATAGTTTAGCTTTAAAACAAAGATGATAACAAACCCTACTAGCTGTGGACTAGACAACCTAAAACCACAAGATTAGAAGTTAATGCTAATCTTGCTAAATTCAAGATGTAGCTGTTTTTATTAAATCAATATCAATGTCTTATTAAAGATTACACAAGCAAAAAATCATTGTTTTGGGCTTGGTTTATAGTTTTGTAACCCCTATGCCAAATTTTGACACCTTATAGTATTTGGCAGGGAGAAGTATAAAATTGCTTTAAAAATGCAAACAAAAACATATGCTGGCAATTCTCAAGACATTTCTAATATTACTTTACCAATAATTTTAAAGCTGGCTTATTTATTAAAGATTTTACTTGTTACATAAACTTCAAAAAAGGTTTGATTAGTATTTTCTTTTTTCCCGATAAAGTATTTGATTCAAGTGCTTTTATTTTCTTAAGCCAATTAATCAGAGCTCTTTTATATATTTTCAATAGTGAAACATTGTGTATATAACACAGTCATATTAGTCATACCAATAGAAGTACATCTTGTAGATTCCTAAGACCTCCTTTTTTTCCTTTATCTTAGACTTGCAAGCTCTTGATAACCGGTTTTATTACCCTGGCAGTTGTCAAATAGCCTTAAGTTTGCATATTGAAGGAAATGACTCATAGATGAAAAATCAAACGGCAGAATTTACATCTCAAGGTATAGACAGAAAAAGCCTGGTGGTGCTAGGGGAGATTAAAGATGCATGCCAAATCAAACATGAAATTTATAGAAATCTATCATATGATTGTGTAAGGAGACAACTTTTGTTTAAAGATTACCTATGTTCTTGACTGGATCTCTGAACTCTAGACAGAGCCCACACTGAATCCTGGGTCTCCACAAAGGGAGAATGACTATGAGACTAGACCACATGATGCTTTTACAGTGCACTTAAAAAATTTTTTCTTAATGAAAAAAATTATTAAGAAAAAATGAAGGGGGGGCGGTGGGAGTTGTACAGCTAAATAAATGTTAAATCTCAACCAAATTTTCATAGGTTTGGCTATGTCCTCACCCAAATCTCATCTTGAATTGCAATTCCCACAATTCCCACATGTTATGGGAGGAACCTGGTGGGAGGTAATTGAATCATGAGGCAGGTCTTTCCCATGCTGTTCTCGTGATAGTAACTCTCATGAGATTTGATGGTTTTAAAAATGGGAGTTTCCCTGCACAAGCTCTCTCTCTTTGCCTGATGCCATCCATGTCACACACGACTTGCTCCTCCTTGTCTCCCATCATGATTGTGAGGCCTCCCCAGCCATGTGGAGCTGTAAGTCCATTAAAACTCTTTCATTTGTAAATTGCCCAGTCTGGAGTATGTCTTTATCAGCAGCATGAAAATGGACTAATACAGTAAATTGGTACCAGTAGAGTGGGGCACTGCTGAAAAGATACTCGAAAATGTGGAAGCGACTTTGGACTGGGTAAAAGGCAGGAGTTGGAACAGTTTGGAGGGCTCAGAAGAAGCCAGGGAAACGTGGGAAAGTTTGGAACTTCCTGGCCTCTTGCTGAATGGCTTTGCCCAAAATGCTGATAGTAATATGGACAATGATGTCCAGGCTGAGGTGGCCTCAGATGAAAATGAGGAGCTAGTTGGGAACTGGAGCAAAGTGACTCTTGTTATATTTTAGCAAAGAGACTGGTGGCATTCTGCCCCTGCCCTGGAGATGTCAGGAACTCTGAACTTGAGAGAGATGATTTAGGATACCCGGCAGAAGAAATTTCTAAGCAGCAAAGCATTCAAGAGATGACTTGGGTGCTGTTAAAGGCATTCAGTTTTATCAGGGAAAGAGAGCATAAAAGTTTGGAAAATTTGCAACCTGACAATGTGATAGAAAAGAAAATCCCATTTTCTGAGGAGAAATTCAAGCCAGTTGCAGAAATTTGCATAAGTAACAAGGAGCTGAATGTTAATCCCCAAGACAATGGGGAAAATGTCTCCAGGGCATGTCAGAGGTCTTCACAGCAGCCCCTCCCATCACATGCCCAGAGGCCTAGGAGGAAAAAATGGTTTCATGGGCCAGGCCCAGGGTTGCCATACTGTGTGCAGCCTAGGGACTTGGTGCCCTGCATCCCAGCCACTCTGGCCACGGCTGGCTGAGAGGGGCCAACATAGAGCTCAGGCCGTGGCTTCAGAGTGTGCAAGTCCCAAGCCTTGGCAGTTTTCACATGGTGTTGAGCCTGTGAGTCCACAGAATTCAAGAATTGAAGTTTGGGAACCTCTGCCTACATTTCAGATGTGTGGAAATGCCTGGATGCCCAGGCAGAAGTTTGCTGCAGGGGCAGGGCCCTCATGGAGACCCTCTGCTAGGGCAGTGTGGAAGGGAAATATGGGATCAGAGCCCCCATGCAGAGTTCCTATTGGGGCATCACCTAGTGGAGCTGTGAGAAGAGGGCCACCATCCTCCAGACCCCAGAATGGTAGATCTACTGACAGCTTGCATTGTGCACCTGGAAAAGCCACAGACATGAAGGCAGCCGGGAGGGAGGCTGTACCCTGCAAAGCCACAGGGGTGGAGCTGCCCAAGACCACGGGAACCCACCTCTTGCATCAGCACGACCTGGATGTGAGAAATGGAGTCAAAGGAGATCATTTTGGAGCTTTAACATTTGACTGTCCCACTGGATTTCAAACTTGCACAGGGCCTGTGGCCCCTTTGTTTCAGCCAATTTCTCCCATTTGAAATGGCTGTATTTACCCAATGCATGTACCCTCATTGTATCTAGGAAGTAACTCACTTGCTTTTGATTTTACAGGCTCATAGGCAGAAGGGACTTGCTTTGTCTCAGATGAGACTTTGGACTGTGGAGTTTTGAGTTAATGCTGAAGTGAGTTAAGACTCTGGAAGACTGTTGGAAAGGCATGATTGGTTTTGAAATGTGAGGACATGAGATTTGGGAGGGGCCAGGGGTGGAATGATATGGTTTGGCTCTGTGTCCCACCGAAATCTCACCTTGAATTGTAACTCCCACAATTCCCATATGTCATTGGAGGAACCTGGTGGGAGGTAACTGAATCACAGGGTCAGTCTTTCCTGTCTTGTTCTCATGATAGTGAATAAGTCTCCAGAGATCTCATGGTTTTAAAGATGGGAGTTTCTCTGCACAAACTCTCTCTCTTTGCCTGCTGCCATCCATGTAAGATGTGACTTGCTCCTCCTTGCCTTCCACCATCATCATGAGGGCTCCCCAGCGATGCAAAACTGTAAGTCCATGAAACCTCTTTCTTTTGTAAATTGCCCAGTCTCGGGCATGTCTTTATCAGCAGCGTGAAAATTGACTAATACAAACACATTTCTAAGTGTCTAAACTACAATCTCCTTAAAAAACAAGGGTAGTCTCTGTTGCAATAACTATTTTAGTTTAAAAAATCAGGTATGCAATACAAAATTAAGTGGTTTAAGGACTGAAACAAACTTGTCTGTTTCAATTCTTGGGGTTCCATAAGGAAAAACAGAGGTTTCTCCCCCAAAAGGCGTCTAGCACCTTCTCCATTTTCTTTAAGGAACTCCACGCTATTATAAACTATTTTAGGTCCCCTGTGCAGCAGAGGGTGCAAGAGAAAGGAGAGACAGCAGAAGTAAATGAAGAAACTAGAATTGAGTCAACTGCGAAGAAAAAAACCTTTGTTCAAATAAAAGACAAGGTTCTAGGAGAGGAAAAAAACAAAAACAAAAACATGAAGGTCCTTTAAAAACACACACATACACACATTTTGGATGTTAGCTTTAATTTATCTGACTTTTAACCATTGAGCTCCTTTAAAAGAAAAAGTTTTAAAATCTCATTACCATATTTCAGCTAGGACAAATTGCTGCTATTTCAGAAGTACCAAGTATCAAACCAGAAAGGACTTGATTTAGGAACCAAACCCAGCTGTCATGCTGGAAAAAAAAAAAAAAAAGGAAGGCAGAACCTTAGGCATTGAACTGCAGTGTGGGGTAACAGCCATTGCTTTCAGTTTGGCCTGGCTAGCAAAAAGGTGGTCTTGTTATGTAAATAAGGCCCCTTAAGCAGTGAAAATCAAAAATCAATCATTTTTTTTTTTTTTGGTGGGAATTTAGCCACTTCAGAGGCCTTGTTCCCCGTAATTTGAAACTTTCCTTCAGATTTGATCAAGTCAGATACAGTTGGTCAAACCCAAGGGGAAAAAGACTGAAACAACAAAAACAGAAACAAACAACAACAAAGAGCAAAGCAAAACAAATGATTGCACAACTTATATCATTACTGAGTGCTCTAACAGTAAGGAGAAATTAAGACCAGCTGGCTGTTAATTTTAACTTTAGCCAAGACAAACCCCAATTCAGTTACTTACCTAGGGATGGATCCCAGGCTGAAGACTGCTCTCCACCATCCTAGAAGCAGGAAAAAAACCCTCATCTTCCCTGTTGGAAATGAGCTCAAACTCCATAAAGGAGTTACCTGCCTTCCATCATCATAGAAGCAGAAAAAAACTTGCCTGTCTTGTGTTGGAAACAAGTAAAACTCCAAAAAAAAGGTGGGGGGGGGGTGGCGGGAGTTGTACAACAAAATAAACGTTAAATCTCAACCAAATTTTGGGAGATCAGGGATTCTCTGGAGGGGGTGCTTCCAGGCCTCAGTAAATTGCCCTATTGGTTTGAGCCATAAAGATAACTTGAGCTGGTACTAAGCACTCATAGGAGATTTTTTCAAAGGTCAGGGTCACCTCCACTCAGAATCCCTTTGTGATTACCAAAATGTGATCCCAGAAAATCTGAGACAAGTTTCAGTTAATTTAGAAAGTTTATTTTGCCAAGGTTGAGGACACACGCCCATGACACACCCTCAGGAGGCCCTGATGACATGTGCCCAAGGTGGTCAGAGCACAGTTTGGCTTTCTACATTTTAGGGAGATATGAGACTTCAATCAACATATGTAAGACAAACATTGGCTCAGTCTGGAAAGGCGGGACAACTCAAAGTGGGGCAGGGGCTTCCAGGTCATAGGTAGGTAAGAGACAAATGGTTGCATTCTTTTGAGTTTCTTATTAGCTTTTCCAAAGAAGGGAATAAGATACGCATTTATCTCAATGAGCAGAGGGGTGACTTTGAATAGAATGGGAGGCAGGGAGGGGCCCATTCCATAGGCCCCTCCCCACCAAACTTGAAAAATCCTCACCTCTGAATTTTAGAGGAGGCTGATTTAATAACTGCTCTAAGCAGTTCTCAGCTTGACTTTTCCCTTTAGCTTAGTGATTTGGAGCCCCAATATATTTTCCTTTCACATAATCAATTTACAGAACAAGAAAAAAAGAAAAAGAGAGGTGACCTATAGCCGGAGAAGTGGAAGCTGCAGCTGCATGCTGCACGGTTATGCCACACAGCCACATTTCCTTCCAGGCTCAATGTCATTTCCAGGGTTCCAAAAATTGATGATGTTCATTCATTTTTTACACCCCTCTGTGCAGGCCCCAGTACCGGCCCAGACTGGCCAGGTACCCCACACTGCAGAGGGGTATGCAGCAGCTCCCCACAGGCCTGGCTTGGGCCACATCCATCAGCAGGCAGACCACGGTGAAGAGATGACCTTTGCAAAAATTTTAAGTGCAAGAGATCTGACCTAACTAACTCCATCTTGCCTTTAACCTCCAAACTGCCCTTGATCACTTCTGGGCACGGGCCAAGCTAACTTTGGGAGAAATTTAGTTTGTAATTTAAATGATAATAGCCCTTCCCACAACTAAACCACCCTTGTAATACTAATGAAAGGCCACCAAGTTAAGAGGATGAGAGGGGCCTGGATTCTGCTAAGATGTACGATAACTCTTGTCCCAGAGGTTACAAGATCTTCAACTTCTCCAATTACTCCTGCAGACAACATCACTATTGTAGAACCTAGGATTGGCCTTTTAAGACGTATTTTCAGACAGGGTCTCATTCTGTTACCCAGGCTGGAGTGCAGTGGCAGAATCACGGCACAGTGCAGCCTTGACCTCCTGGGCTCAAGCAGTCTTCCTGCCTCAGCCTCCCAAGTACTTGAGACCACAGGGATGTGCCACCACTCCTGGCTATTTTTTTTTTTTTTTAATGTTTTGTAGAGAAGAGGTCTATGTTGCCCAGACTGGTCTCAAGCTCCTGGGCTCAAGCATTCCTCCTGCCTCAGCCTCCCAAAGTGCTAGGATTACAAGTGTGAGCCACTGTGCCTGGACACACTTTTGCATTGCTGACACCAGATGGCTCTACCAGGACCAGCAGACCAGCAGCTCCTTGGTAGCTCTCACCCAAAAGTGGACTCAGTGCACAAGGACCTTTTCTACACCCCTATGATTGCACCCCCAACCAATCAGAAGCACCCATTCCCTAGGCCCCTGCCCACCAAACTGTCCTTGAAAAATTCTCACCTCTGAATTTTAGGGGAGGCTGATTTAAGTAATAAGAAAACTCCAGTCTCCCATTTAGCTGGCTTTATGTATATTCAACTCTCTCTCTATTGCAATTCCCGTCTTGGTAAATTGGCTCTATCTTGGCAGTGGGCAAGAAGAACTCATTGGGCAGTTACAGTGGGGCTGACTGGCACATGAGAGTGGTGGGACTGAGAGGCCTGGGAGCCTCCACCCTGCAGGGTCTGCTGATTGGTATCAAACCGAATAAACCACAAGGTCGGGTGAAACTGCAGGGGAGGAGCAACAGGAAGGACACTGCTCTGCGGCCCAGCACAGAGCACCCCCCACATGGTGTCCATGGCCATTCTAATGTACCCTGAACTCTCACACTACTCCAACCCTCACAGCACACCTGCTGCCCTCCTGGGGTGCTGGCCTCCCTTCAGGGAAGGGGAGATTCTGGGCTTACAAAGATCAGGACAGTGGCCAGAGGAAAGATGTGACAGGCCCTGGCTCCCTCCCCACTGATGTCTTCCCTCTCCAGCCAGACTCCAGCCACTCCTTGCTAAGGGTCCAGCCTGATTCTGCTGAGCAAGGAATGTTTGTGAGGCGCCCAGGCTGGAGGCCAATGTGGTCCCTGTGTCTTGATGGGATCCTGTCACCCCACCCCCAGGGTTACCCCAGAGCAGGCAATTCAAAGAAGAGGGCTGTACCCAGCACTCAAGAGCACAGACTCCCACCAGCCCTCCTCAGCTGGCAGAGCCCACCTGACCTTCCTGGGCCCTCCCTGGCTTGCTCAGCTCTCTCACTGGGCATCTGGGGTCCTCCCCACCCCAGAGTCAGGCACAGCCAGTGCAGGTGCCACCTGCTTAATGCTGTCCTGCCCAGGCGCCCTGCCCAAGCCCCCAGCCACCCCCCTGCTCAAGGGTCAAGGGGCGCAGCCTCCTGGGTGCTGATTTGCTGCAGCCCAGAGCCTTGAGCTGCCCCAGGCCCTCCCCAGTGAAGATGAGGCCGAGAGTAAGCAGAAGACCCAGGCCTCCCAACTGAGGTGCCTCTCTCAGTAGAGAGCTGCACCTCTGGAGAAGGTCAACTGCAGAAGCTCCTTGCCCTGCCAGCCTCGGGGTCCCTTCTGAGGCTCTGCCTGCCTCAAGGTGGCTTTCAGGAGGCCTCCCCTGCTCAGCCTCCTATGGTGGCTTCATGGGCTTCTCAAGCCACAGCTGGAGCCATGGGGGCTGCCCTCAGGTGACCACCTCCAGGCTGGATCCCTCTCTGCCTTTGCATGCCCCCTTGAAATGGGTCCTAGTAGTGCCAGTTCTCCTTCCCCAGCAAGGGCTGCTCCAGGTTACTGCAAACACAGAGACCCTGGGGGCCAGCACTGACTTCAGAGGTGGCACCATTCAATGTCCTCTGGTGGTGACCTTGCTGTGACCGCTGGCCTGGGGCCCCTGGAGAGCTGACACCCCACAGACACCATGTGTTAGGCACTGTGTGAAGGTTGGGCCCTGCAGAGTGGCCCCACACGATTCAGACATTCTTGAGAGTGAAAGGGCTATTATTAGCAATTGTTCCAGGACAACAGGTGCCTCCAGGACTGCCCGGGGAAAGCAGGACACAGCAGCACCCCAGGCGCATCCAGCTCAGCACAGCAGGAGGCTGGCAGACACAGCCAAGGCAGATGCCTCCAGAGGCCAAGAAAAGCGGGGAATCACAGGCAACAGGCAGGGGAAGGGATGCAGTGAGATCCTGGGCTGTGGAGTAAAACGGCTCTGGACTCCAAACTCTGTGTCCCTGACCATCCCTGCTGCTCCTGAGCCTCAAGTGCTCAACTGTACAACGCGGATGGCACTAATGACCAGCCAGGTGTCAGATGATTAGATGAGTTAAGTGCCACCAGAATGTGGACAGCACAGGCCCCACTAAGTGTGTTCTGCCTCCTGTCGTCTTGGGTCTTCTCTTCCTCCTTTGCTGCTTTTACACTGGGTATTTTCCAATGTAGCGTTTTAACTTAATGATTTTTTCACTCTATTTTTTGAATTATTTCTTTAGTGGTTGTTCTAGGGATCACCATTCACATTTTATCAGAATCTACTGTGGATCTGCGCTAATTCCAGTGAGAGACAGAAATGCAGCTCCTGTGCAGCTCCGTCCCCTTTTCCCTTCTGTGGTATTATCGTTATACATATCACATCTCTAAATGTTACAAACCCAGCAGTATGTTGTTATTATTCTTATGTAATGTCAAGCTTTCTGAAGAAGCTGGGAGACAAAAGAAGACCAAGTACATATTTATAACTTTTGTTACATTAACTTTCCTTTTTATCGTTTCTGGTTCTCTATCTGTTCTGTGAATTTGAGTTACTAACTGGACTTACTTCCTAGCCAGATTATTTTGCTTCCACCCATCTCCTTTGGGTTATTATTGACAAATACATTATATTTCTATATGTGATAGGCCCAACAATGTTATACCCATATTGTTTTATACAATTGCTTTTTAAATCAATTAAGAAAGAAGAAATGTGCCCTTATACTGTTTTATACAATGATACAAGTACCCCTGCAAGTGTTGTTTTTAATATGGATTTAAATTACCTTCTGGGGTCATTTGCTTTCAGCCTGAAAGACTTCCTTTCGTCTTTCTCATAAGGTGGGCCTGCTAGCAACAAATTCTCCTGGCTTTTGTATGTAGTATCTGGGATCATCTTTAAATTGCTTGCTTATTGATTGATTGATTGATTGAGACAGTCTCACTCTGTTGCCCAGGCTGGAGCGCATTGGCCCCAATCTTGGCTCACTGCAACCTCTACCACCTGGGTTCAAGCAATTCTCCTGCCTCAGCCTCCCAAGTAGCTGGGATTACAGGAACATGCCACCATGCCAGGCTAGTAGACAGGGTTTCACCATGTTGGCCATGCTGGTCTTGAACTCCTGACCTCAGGTGATCCATCTGCCTCAGCCTCCCAAAGTGCTAGGATTACGGGCGTGAGTCACCATGTTCAGCTGCTTAAATTTCTGAAAGCTAGTTTGGTGGACATAGGATTCTTAGTTAATAGTTTTTTTTTGTTTGTTTTTTGTTTGTTTTGAGCACTCTGAATATATTATCCCTCTACCTTCTGGCCTCCATTGTTTCTGATGAGAAGTCAGCTGTTGATCTTACTGGGGTTCCTTTGTAAGTGATAAATCATTTTTCTCTGTTTTCAAGATTTTCTCTTTGGCTTCCAGCAATTTTACTATAATGCGTCTATTTGTGGATCTCTTTGGTTATCCTACTTAGATTTCATTGAGCCTCTTGGACTTGTAGGCTAACATTTTTCAAAAAATTGGGGGATTTTTCAGCCATTATTTCTTTAAACATTTTTTCTGCTCCCTTCTGTCCCTCCTCTCTTCTGGTTCTCCAAGTGTATGTTGGTGCAATTCGTGTGGTATCACACATTTCTCCAAGGCTCTTTTCTTCACTCTTTTTACTCTGTTCTTTGGATTGCATAGTTTCTATCACTCTATCCTCAAGTTCACTAATTCTTTCTTCTGCCAGTTGAAATCTACTGTTGAGCTCAGCTTGCCTAGTGAATTTTTCATTTCAGTCATTGTACTTTTCAACTCCAGAATTTTCATCTGGTTCTTTTCATTTATTTTGAGACAGGGCCTTGTTCTGTCACTCAGGCTGAAATGCAGTGGCACTATCACAGCTCACTGCAGCCTTGACCTCCCAGGCTCACGCAATCCTCCCACCTCAGCCTCCTGAGTAGCTAGGACTATAGATGTGTGCCACCACACTGGTTAATTAAAAAAAAAAAAAAAATTGTAAAGACAAGTTCTCACTATGTTGCCCCAGGTTGGTCTCGAATTCCTGGACTCAGATGATCCTCCTGCCTCAGCCTCCCAAAGTGCTGGGATTACAGATGTGAGTCACTGCACCAAGCCTGTTTTTTGTTTTTGTTTTTTGATACAAAACATATAATTTCTACCTTCTTAATCTCCATTTGAGGCAATATTGGCTCACACCTTCCTTTAGTTTTATCACCTTTAGTTCTTTAATCATAACGTCCTTTAGTTCTTAGACCATATTTATGATGGCCACTTTGAAACCTTTTTCTTTTAAATCCAGCATCTTGCTCTACATAAGCAGTTTCTATTACCTGCCCTTTTCCCCGGTGTATGGGCCATACTTTCCTGTTTCTTTGCATGCCTCATAATTATCTGTTGAAGAGTAGACATCGTAGGTAACCTATTGCAGCAATTCTGGATACTAGCCAACGCAATCTAGGACTATTTTCCTACTTTCTTTGCTTAGTGACCAGCTAGACTATTTTAGTGGCATCTATTTCCCACCCCACATCCCAGAGCCTCTGACTGCATCTCAGTTTTTCTCCTCAGGAGCACAGCCTAGGTTATGCCCTCAGTCACCCTGGATGACAGTGGTTTGAAAGTGCTGCAAAGCTCTTTGTTTTCCCTGACCACATCCAGCTAATAAGCTCCACTAATAATCAGCTGATTGTTCTACTGTTTTAAATGCTGCCCTGGACATAAACTGCTTCACAGGTTAATCCAATCAAATTTGGGCTCCTTTGAAGGGATAGTTCCTGAAGTTAGTGTTTGTGATACTTTTACTAGCCAGACTATATTTTTGGCATATATCTCCAATAAATCTACTGATTTACCACAGCTGCCTTTCTCTATCACTTCCACTGTTTTTGAGAGCACCCTTAGGCTTGAACTTCACACCCTTACAAATGAAGTCAGTTCCTGTGGGGAGCAATGTGGAGCTCTCTGTCCTATGGCCTGTTTCTCCAGTGGCTCTGCTGTTTGGGGTGGGGACAATGTTGTATCTCCCCAACTTTGGGAGCTGAGTGTTTGGTGGGAGGGGAATCAGCAATCCCAGGTTTTCTGGGCTTGCTTCTCAGTGTAGACTCCCCACTCTAGAGGTGAGGCCCACTAAGAGTTGTTGCCTGCCTTCATCCCTTACACCCTGAGCTCACCTCATAAATCTGTCCTGTGCCCAGCACTGCCATGAGGCAGAAGTTCTCCAACATTATATCTCTGTGGAAGCCTCTGGGGAGGGCTTAGGAATTCCCAACTCCTTTAGTGAAGTCACTGCCACATCCGCGAAGCCCACAGAACTGCCTGGACCTGAAGCTGGCTGGAACCTCTGCTCTCTCCTTACAGAGATTGGGGGAGCTCGGACATAATTGCTGGAGAGGGCATGAAGGCACAAGACCTGGGCTGACTTGCACTGCTAGATGAGTCCTATACTCACTCACCCATCCTCTACAACCATGCTACCCAGACCCCTTGTAACTAGTTGTACTTATATGACTGGGACCTGGCTCGAGGGACAGGAGCAGAAGTGGTGTGCTTTCTGGAGGCAGACACGGTGGTGGGGATTAGAGCAGGTGTCCTGTAACATCTTCAACCCTCTGGCTCCCTTCATGAAATACACATGGCACGTCTTGGTCTGTTTGCATGGTTATAAAGTAACATCTGAGGCTGAGTAATTTATAAAGAAAAGAGGTTTATTTGGCTCACAGTTCTGCAGGCTGTACAAGCAGCACAGTGCCAGCATTTGCTTCTGGTGGGGACTTCAGGGAGCTTCCACTCATGATGGAAGGCAAAGGGCAGCAGCATCACATAGCAAGAGAAGGAAGAAGAAGGGAGGGAGGTGCCACCAGACTCTTTAACAAACAGTTCTCATAGAAACTAATCAAGTGAGAACTCACTTGTTACCACAAAGATGGCACCAGGCTATTCATGAAGGATCCATCCCGATAACAGGAACATCTCCCACCAGGCCCCACCTTCAACACTGGGGATCAAATTTCCATACAAGATTAGAAAGGGATAAACATCCAAACTGTATCATGGCAGGAGGAGCCTGGCTCTGCCAGACATTTGAGCTGTTTCATCAGCCCTGATTTCCTTTCTCAACTAGTATGTGTGCAAGCACTAAACTGCTATCTTGTGTACACAACTCCGGGGTCGCTCTGTTATTGGCACTGGGTAGGGTATGGTGGGAATCCCCCAGGCCCTGGCCATGAGGTGCTGCATATTTATCGCCTCTGTCTCGGTCATGATGGGCAGTGTGGGTCTGCCTCCCCTTCTAGACCAGGTGAACCTTAATAATAGGTGCATGTTTCACTCACTCCAAGTCCCCCAGGGGCCTGGCCCATGACTGGCACTGAGGAGTCGGGGGCAATGGCAGAACTGCCTGGACCTGAAGCAGACCTCTGTTCTCTCCTTACTGCCTGTCTCAGTCAGTTTGGATTGCTATAACAAAATACCACAGGCTAGGTGGCTTAAACAACAGAAATTAATTTCTCACAGATCTGGGGACTGAAAGTCCAATATCAAAGGCACTGGCAGTCTGGTGTCGGCCGAAGGCTTTCTCATTTGCAGATGGCAGTTTTCTATTTTATTTCTTTTTTTTTTTTTTAGCAGTAAGGTCTTATCATGCCTAGGCTGGTCTTGAACTCCTAGACTCAAGCAATCCTAATGCCTTGGCCTTCCAGTGCTGGGATTACAGGCGTGAGCCACTGCGCCCAGCTTGAAGATGGCAGTTTTCTTGCATGCTCACACAGCAGAAAGTGACCTCGCTCTAGTTCCTTCCTTTTCTTATAAGGACTCAATCTCATCAGGGATCCCCACCCTTACAACCTCACCTAAGCCTAGTCACCTCCCAAAGGCCCCACCTCCTAATACCACCCTCCTGGGGGTCATGGTTTCAACATATAAACTTTGGGGGGGGACACAAACATGCAGTCCTTAACACCATCGTCATGGAGATGGAGGCCACAGACCCACCAACACCCATAACCTCAAGGGCACTGGTGGGGACAGAGGGGTCTTACCCAGCACTGCCATGTGGCAGAAGTTCTCCAACATTATGTCTCTGTAGAGGCCTCCAGGCAGCACTTAGGAATTGCCAACTCCTCTGGTGAGGTCACTACCACATCCTCAAGGCCCACAGTCTCCTGAAACAACAGAACTTTGCTGCTTTGTGGAGGAGCATCAGTATGTCTACACCATAGGGGTGTAGTCACTTCCCTCTGCCAGGGAGAATGGGGGAGGAAGAATGGATTCCTAGTGTATTTTTTCTCTTCAGAATTGACAGCCCATCAAGGTACAATGAAATAGAAAAAAGGCTGGCCAGGTGCCAAGTCCTGGCTCAAGCCTGGCAGCTCCTCCCACTGAGCCTCATGGCCACCCCAGAGGACAGGCCTTCCTTTCACACACATCAGAAATAGGGAACCCAAGACCTCAAGAGGAAATGGGCCCAGGGACTTGCCTTGGCTTGGGGTGGCTTAGGACCAGGGCAAGACACCTGACCCCACAGCAGACCATGCTCTGACACTGGGTAACACATTCCCTGCTCTGGACCTCAGTTCCTTTGGCTACTAAGAAGGCCCAACGATCCTGGCCTGTGTGGGATGGGGCTACCTGCAGACATAGAGGGCCCTTGAGCACCGCGTAGCTTGCTTGCCAGCCAGCCTGGGTGTGAAAATGGCCATGCTGACAGGCTCTCTGCGATAGGGCCCAGCCATGGCCAGTGGGCCTCCCAGGATCTGCCCCTGGGTGCAGGGCCTGAGCAGGGAGGCCATCGTGCTGCCTTTGAGACCAGGACCGAGCAGGGGCCATGCCCAGATTCAGAGGCTCAGGACCACCACAGAACTGAAGGGAGGTTCAAGGCCTCAAACAAGAGTGGCCCCTAAAAAGGCTGGTAAAGGAGTGTTTTCACCTCTGTTTACAGTTGAGGGCACTGCTCAAGGTCATGCAGCTGGTGAATGGCAGGGCGTGAGCAGTGGAGAACATGAGGCTGGTCATCAGAGGCAGGTAGCCCTGGGTCTCCCTCTGCCTCAGCAGCTTCACACCTGCCCCTCCCTGGGCCCCGGTCTCATCTCTAAACAGGAGTGACCCCACCTCATTTCATGTCATCATCACTGCCCTGCAAGGGAAACAACAGATGTGTAAGGTCTGAGGGTCCATGTGTGGAAGCGGAGGCGGGAGCTGAGACCACACGGGCAAAGGAGTGGGCGTGTGGGGCCGGAAGCTGGGGCTCATGTGGGAGGCTGGTGGCTGCCATGGCTGCAGCTCCTGGCCCTGCGGACAGCCAGGCCTGGGGTCCACAGGAGCTGAGCAGGGAAGAGGACAAACAAGGTCTCACAGGTCCATTCTCCCCAGCCTCCCAGCAGGCAGCTGAGTCCAACGCAGCGCCCGAGAGCTCAGCCCTTGTCAAGGAGAGTTCTCGAACCCAGAGGGGCCTGGGTAAGCAGCAGAAGTGCAGGAGCCGTGCCCACGCCCTGCCTCCCAGGCCAGCACCCACCCCTCACTGCTGCCACACCCACCAGCCCACGACTGTCCACATCCTGACCCCTACCTACCTCATGACCTCCCCAACCCTGATCTCCACGCCTGACCCCAAAGCACATTTTATTTATTTTTTTTTTTTTAGAGATAAGGTCTCTCACTCTGTCACCCGGGCTGGAGTGCAGAGGCCATAACTCACTGCAGCCTCGAACTCCTGGGCTTGGGGATCCTCCCGCCTCGGCCTCCTGAGTAGCTGGGGTTACAGGCACACACCACCACACCTGGCTCATTTTATTTTATTTTCTGTAGAGATGGGGTCTCCCTATGTTGCCCAGGCTGGTTTCAAACTCCTGAACTAAAGTGATCCACCTGCCTTGGCCCTCCAGAGCACTGGGATTTCAGGCAGGAGCCACCACGCCCGGCCCCCCAATAAGCACATTTATATGGGGCATGAGGTGAAGTCCCTGAGGTGCAGTGTGGATGAGTCTTGATTTATCCCAAGTTTCGCTGCCTTGTGCCACAGCCTCCCAAGAATGGATGCAGTCTACACCTTCTGCAAACCCCTGCCTCAAACCCTGTCCCTCCAGAAGCACATCCAGCCACTGGGACCCTGAACCTCCTCCAAATGGACTTTAACTGGGGACAACTGATGACAGTCCTCCAACCCCAGCGAGCTGGGGAAGCCGTGGGCAGGGGCTGCAACTTCCTTTCTTCCAATCAACCCACCACTAGCAATCAATCACTTGGCCCACTGGATAAGAACGGTGGCCTGCAGCATCAGGGGCGGCCCGTCATCTCCATCGCATGCTCAGCCATGCACAGACAGGCCCAGGGCAAGGTCTGCTCTAGACTCTCCTATGCAGGAGACAGACAACTTCCAGGACAGCATGCCTGGGGTGCCCACAGAGGGCCAGGCTGGCACAGGCAGGACAGGTGTTCTGTAAACCAACCCCAAGGCAGAAGGGGCTGAAAGACCACCTACCCATCCTAACCCCTGAATTCACCATGCCACCCTGAAGTATGGCCTCTCCTGGGCATCCCGAGGGATGGGAGCGCCCAGATTGGAGGCTGCCTGTCCCAAGTGAGGACAAAGGAGCGCCCTCAGGCCTGAGGACTCAGGTACCACCCCAAAGATGAAGGCAGTGGTGGAAAGAGGTTCTACCAGCAGGCTGGAAGCAGCCACAGAGGTCCCAAACCATATGTCACAGCACCTGCTGCCCCGCTAGCCACTGGAGAACTGAGGCTGCAACTTGTAGGGGCACTGTGAGAAGACAGCGAGTGGCTCTGGCCTGGTGCTCACAGATAAAGGCTGCGGGGGGGCATTTAAACGGGACCAGAGACTTCCGCACTCTGCCCTGGCAAGCTCCAGGGCTTCCCAGGGGCCTCAGCAGCCCCAGAAACAGTGAAGAGACAAAGCCTCACAGAGCTGTGCTGTGGTGTCTGGTACAGCGGGGCTCCACCTGAGAGGGCTTAGGGAAAATGATTCTGAGGCTAAAACATTCAACCACTTGAGCTTCTGAGACTGGTCAGGAAGTGAAAACAAAGTGTTTAGAGGACATGGCAGTCTCCATAAAGCGATCTGGGGGACAGAGGCAGGAGGTATGCGCCAGGCAGCTGGGCCCAGCAGCTCAGAGATGAGTACGCTCTGGGCTCCCTGAAAACCTCACTCCAGGGAGACCTCCAGCAGCGAGCCCAGGTGAGAAGGGGCTGCAGGAGGAGCAGGGCCTGAATCCGCTGGGTGGCACAAGGGATTCCAGCCACCGGGGCTGCGCCCAGAGTCAGGCTCCAGGCCTTGCTGCAGTTGGTCTGGAAGAGGGGCACCCTGAAGACACAGCCACTCACTGGGGACAAGTGCCTACCCATCAGCCCAGCACAGTCAGCACAGGAGCAGGTCAAGAGCGAGAACTCAGGTCCTGAAGAGCTACAGTCTGACAGGGACAAGCCATCTCCAGAGGACTCAGGAGAGCCAGCCAGGAGCTCGGCCAGCCGGCCTGCCCGTGCCCTCCCCAGCTGCACCCACCCAGGATGTCCTGCTGCTTCAGAGCCCTCGGGACATGTTCTAACCTCCTGTGTTGCCTCAAGCAGCTGCGATCCAGCAATCTTGGTTAAGAGGCTCTGCTAGGAGTGACACGTGGGCCCAGAAACGGCACAAAGTACACGGATGTGCAGAAGTTCCCCAGACAATGAAGCAAACAGTGCGGGTGACACCACGAAGGCAACGGGACCCAGATGGGAACTGGGACTGTCGTTCAGCACCGAGATCTTTAAAAACTATTTGGCTTTTATAATCTTCACACATGTATTCAAAGCAAGAAACACACACTTCCAGGACATAGGTAGGGCTCTGTCAGCAATGACTTTTGCCCCTGTATCTACAGAGATGTGAAAATACGAGAAACCACAGCGAGCCAAATCCTCTCCCTCATGAGAACAGAGGTTTCAATGGAATCAACAGCAGACGCTGGAGTGCAAACTACGTGCTGACTCGGCCAAATGATATGAATTTAAGAGAGGAAAAGAATTCAAGGGCAAAGCACTAAAAATAACATAGCAAGAAAAACCTATTTAGGCCGAGTGCTGTGGCTCACGCCTGTAATCCCAGCACTTTAGGAGGATGAGGAAGGAGGATCGCTTGAGGCCAAGAGTTCAAGACCAGCCTGGGCAACATAGTAGACCCTGTCTCTACAAAAAAATAAAAAGGTAGGGGTGGTGGTGGGCGCCTCTAGTCCCAGCTACTCAGGAGGCTGGAGCGGGAGGATCACTCAAGCCAGGGAGGTCAAGGCTGCAGTGAGCTGTGATCACACCACTTCACTCCAGCCTGGTCAACGGAGTGAGACCCTGCCTCAAGAAAAGGACAATGCACCTATTTCACGCTCGCTCAAAGACGAGGCTAACACTGTGGACACAGGGCGTTCTGGAATCTCAGCTGCAGGCAGTGAGTGTCGCCCGTGAAATGGAGATGCTGCAAAGCAGCTACAGACATGGAGAAAATAACCGCATCCTCTTACAACCGCCTCTGTGAAAACTGACTAGGACAGACAACTCCTCCCCAAAAGTATTACTAACGTGCTAACAGCTGGGGATAAGAGCACACATACTGCTGGAAATCTAAGCAGCCTGTTTTACTGTTTTCAGTGACTTATGTGCAAACCTAAGACTAATCTCTGAATGTCTGATCAAGACGTATTCATGTAAAGGCCATAAGTATGAAATTCTGGGCAACGTGGTACATTGGACTCTGAGCCAAAATGCCAAAATACCACGCAGGGTCCGTGTCCTCTATCCGGGTGGTGAGCAGGGCCTGGTCAGCCACTCCTACTTTCTTCCCGGAAAGGAACTCTACCAAGTCAACTCTCCGTGGGGCCCCCCCACATCTTGGGGCCAGAGCCCATGGGATGCGATCTGCGGGTAACAGAGGATGGTTCCAGAGTCATTCTGCTGAATGAGGCCACGACTGAAGTGAGACGTGCGGCCTGTTCAGCCGCTAGCAGGCCAAGAACTGAGTCCCAGCTCTTGGCCATCGGACCTCAGGCAACTGTGCTCGGGGTCCACCCAACACAGGGACGGCCGCCAGCCCAGCAGATAGAGCCTTCTGAGACGAAGCCTGTCCAGGGGCGATGGGCATGGCCTCCTGTCGGCCTGGAGGGCAACTTCTCTCCACGTGGACAGACAGACATCTCCACCCTCTGATACTGCAATGATCAGCCAGTGAACAGGAAGCCAGATCGGCCCAGCCTGGCCCCCATTCCAGCCAGGGTGAGGCTCTGGCTTGTTCTAGGCTAGGGTGGACCCTTCCAAAACATTTCCTCACTTTCGGATGACACGCCAAGTGATATAAAACCTGTATTGACAGGTACCACGGGCACGGACCATCCTGGGCACCTGAGCCACACCCGTGGGTGACCCGCTCCTGGAAGAGCTCTTGAGTGTCTGCACACGCCCTCCTGCCTCAGGTGGGGTCAGGGCACAGGACCATGCCACTCCAGGGTGTGGGGAGAAACAGGGCCAGTGGCCAGGGCAGGGCAGAGAAGCCATCAGTTGTCACCTGCTGTGGATGAGCAGGGCAAGGGAGACTGAGCTGTGGCCCCGCAGCCACCAGGGCCCTCCTGGAGGGCTTCAACCTTGACCACAGCCCCGAGGGCACCACGCCGCCTCCTCACCTGCTGCTGGCTCCGGAACACGGCACGCAGCGCCCGCAGCTGCCCCACTTCCTGCGCACTGAAGCATGGCTGCTGCTCCGCAAAGCGCAGGACTGCGTCAAAGGCCACGGCCGCCTGCTCCCAGGCCGCCTCCTCGCCCTCACCAGGATCTCCTCCGCCGTCCTGGTCAGCTTTCGGAGTCTTTTCTGAACTCCACACAACCTCTGCTGGCAACGTGGCAGCAGGGGGCCGTCCCCCTTCTGCCTCCCTTCCCGCTACACCCCAGCTGGCGGCCTGGCGCTGGCGAAGCTGGCCCGGGCAGGAGGAGCCTTCCTTCACAAGCTCCAGGATGTGCGCAAAGGACTTGTTGTGGGGCTTCGCTTGGAAGCGCTCTGCCTCCACCTCCTCCTCAGAGGAGGAGCCTTCGGCAAACACAACCGATGGCCACAGCTTCCTCCAGGCCCGCCTGAAGACGTGGCTAGGCACCGCATTCCAGGCACAGGCCACACTGAATATGGCATCATTCACGTTGTAGCGGGCGTGGGGGCCCTGCAGGGGGGCCGGAGGGTTGATGAAGTTCCTCATGAAATCTCTCCGAATGCCCTGCTCCATGGGCTGCACCAATGAGGCCACGCTGGCAGGCAGGAAGATGGTGAAAATGTTACTGGACACCAGCTCGGCCTCCTGCGGGTGAGCCCGGGAGCTGTCCAGCAAGAGAACGGCTTTGCTATCTTCAGGCAAACCTATGGTTCTGAGGTGCTCTCTCACCGAGGGCACAAAGATATGATGGAACCAATCAGAAAAAATCTCCTTGTCCACCCAGGCGTTCCCCTGGGCCTTATAGGCGACGGGCAGGTGCTGGATGCCTTTGAAAGCCCTGGGACCGCTGCACTTCCCGATGGCCAAGGGCTTGAGCCTGTGGGAGCCCGTGGCGTTGGCACACATCAGCACGGTCAGCCGGTCCTTGCCCTGCTTGAGGCCAGGCACAGCCCCGCCTTCCGGAGTGGGATTTGGCAGGCACCGCCAGAAAAGGCCAGTCTCGTCGGCGTTGTAAACCTGCTCGGCAGACAGCCCGTGCTCGGCAGCCAAGCTCCTGAAAAATGCACAGAACTGCTCCGCGGCCTGGTGGTCAGCTGCCTGCTTTTCACTGGACGCATCTAGCTTTTTAATGCCATGTCTGGCCTTAAAGCGCCAGAGCCACCCTCCGGAGAACACACAGGGCTCAGTGAGCTGCATCTGCTCGTAGAAGTCCTTGGCCTTCTCGATGAGCATGGGGCCTGACACAGGGACGCCCTCGGAGCGCTTCCCCAGGAACCACTCATACAGGACGCGGTCCAAGTGCTCCAGCTTGGGTGTGTGCAGCGTGCGCCGCTGCTCCAGTGCCTTGTTGGAGTCCGAGCTGGCGAAGAACCGGAGCAGCTGCGCCTTGTGCGCCCTGATGTCATAGAGGGTGGACATGCCCACGTTGTACTCCTGCATCAGTGCCTTCCGGCTCTCGCCCTTCTCCAGGCGCGTGCAGATGTCAATCTTCTCCTTCAGGGTCAGCACCACCCTCTTCCGCTTCTCCCCTCTGCTCTTCCCGGCAGCCGGCTTGGAGGCCATGGGGAGGGGTGGCTGGTCTTAGCACTTGCAGGACACACGCCTGGCCTGGGCTGCTGCCACTACTTCCGCCTCCTCCTGCTCCCCTTCTGGGGCTCCGTCTCTCCCTCTCCACTCTGCCTGCCTGCTCTGCTGATGCTGAGCACGGGCCCCAGCCCCTCTCGGGTTCCTCACTCCACACGCTGCACCTCCTGCCTCAGGTATCCCTGGTCTTCCGGGCTCCACACACCCAGGCCTTGGCTCCTGGCAGTGCAGTCAGCTGCCAGTTCTCTCTGTGGAGGAGGTGACCCTGTCAGACTCCCCTCTGCTGCCCCACACGGCTGGAACTCCGGCCTTCTCTGTGGATACTGTGGCAGCGGCTCCCCTCAAACTGACCAGGTTTGGGGTGGTAGAGGTTTTACCGCATAAGTAGCAGGGTGCCTCTCCAGGGTCCACAATGGTATCTTCAGGCACAGCACTTCAGGGGCTGGAAGGCAGAGGGAAGAGAAAGTGATGGGGCACGCCCAGGACACACCTGGCATCCTCACGACTCTATCCTCAGTGGGATGCTCCAGCGGAAACTCAAGTGCTATTGAGAGGACCCACGCAAGCGCTAGCACGCACTGTGGGGAGAGGGTGGCCCTGGGAGCAGCCCAGCCTGCCCAGCCCCTGGATGTGCTGCTCAGGTGGACTCTGCCCAACTCCCACCAAGCAAACTGAAGCCATTCGCTAGGGCTGGAAATGAGACGTGGATCTCACAGGAGCAGCCTGGCCTTTCCTGGGGAAGCGCTCAGGCAGAAGCCATCAGAGGAAGCCAGGAAGTCCGATGCTGGGCAGACCCAAGAACAAACCTCCTACTCGCCCAGACTAAGCTTCTTGCTGAAGGTGCCTGAGCTGGCCACCTTCTCAAATCCCTTATTCCTCCCAGAGGAGCAGAGGCAGGGGTGGAGGGATGCAGGGAGGAGGAATTCCTCACTACCCTCCCCGCCGAAGACCTTACAAACCCCATCTGGAGCAGGTCTCTAAACTCCTCTCCAACACAGAGCCCCAAACTGCCTCTAGAAAACGAGGCATTAGAAGTTTCTCTAGAACAGCAGGCCTCAAGCTCCTCCAAGGGCTAGGAGGTGCTGCCAGTTTCTCAATCACCCTCTGACCTCCCTGACCACACACACTCAGATGCGTCTACTAGGAGCTGCAGCAGACAGACAGCTGTAACCATTCCAGGCCTCTTCCAGAGGGGACTCCTCAAGCTCAGCTCAGGGTACCCTGCCCCAGGCAGCCACACTGAGCCGCTGGTCTCTGAAACCCCAGGCTCTAGTGCTGCCTGTCCACCTGGCTCCACGACCACAGCCTTCCAGACATGGACAGACACACACACACACACATACACACACACACACACACACACACACACACACAGCCACCCAACCTCACTGACACATACACGCTCAGAGGACACAGGACCAAGCTAGCCCAGAGCAGGAACTTCTTTAGCACTTGCTAATTTGGGAGGCTCTATGAACAAATGACTAATTCACGCCAGAAGCAAATGCCAGGACACCTGATGGCCCCCTGGGAGCAAGGGTTCTTCCTGGGCCAGCTGTGCACCCTATGAAAAGCTTGCTTTTAAGTTTCATACACACCTTTGACCAATATGAAGAAAAATGACATAGAAACATCGCAGCTCTAATCAAACACATCTTTCTGTTGAAGTTTTCAACTAACTTCTCACTCTTCTCCTATATAAAGAGAATGTGGGTCACTCTCATCCCTTCTAGGTAGACAATTCCACCCTCTCGTAACAACTGTGCGGAACACCCCACACCCCTCCCTACACCTGAGCCGACTGGCAGGGCACAGAGGGCGCATCCCTGTGAGACCAGGGCAGACCATGGAGTCAGGGCCTGCAATGCACTTCACCCAGTAAGACGCTGGTGGGGGTGCTGAGGGCTGAAAAGCTGTTTGCCCCAACACCGAGCGGCTCAGCTGGCCACCTCAGTGTGGCAGACGTGCTATGGGCAGGCCTGGGGTCTCCCTCCCCTCTCACTCCTCCGCAGGCCAGCAGTACTTGAGGATGGACTCCTGGAGTTCCCACCTCCCTCCTGCACCCTTACCATAGCTGCTTCTGCCAACTTCATGCAGAGCATGTGGCCAAAGGCCTACTTACACGTGGAGTGCAGAAACGCAGCCCTTTGAGGGCAGAGCTCAAGAGAAATGAGGAGTGCAATCAAATGCAGCAAAAGCTCCAAAGAAAAATTCTAGGCTTGTCGGCTGCCACCTCCGGGTGAGTACTGTCCTCTTCCGGAGTCAGTTTCCTGGTCTGCAAAATGTGGGCTGGTCCCTTAAGGATCCTGCATTGTTCGCTGAGGGTGACGGTGTGACGTGTGTGTGGTCTGGCACTGCACAGTGAGCTATGTGCATCTCACCATGGGGAACAGGAGGGAAGGCAAGGCCACAATCCACCCTCGAGATTTTTAATATGATCCCACTGTAGAAAAACTGGGGGAGACACGGAATCCCACAGTAGCTTGTGAGGGACTGACTCGGGACTGGGATGCAGAAAAAAGCGTCCTGGAGGAGACAGCACCAGACACGGGCTCCTCGTGGACACGTCTCCATGCCTGACGTGCAGGTGTGGCAGGATGACACAAAGTGGCTGAACTTATTTCATAAGGAATATCTGAATTTTATTTTGAAAGGAAGTTTTTGGTCTTGCAAGTGGGACAACAGTGTGTTCAGCCACTTTGTGTCATGCTGCCACACCTGCACGTCAGGCATGGAGACGTGTCCACGAGGAGCCCGTGTCTGGTGCTGAGTCTCCTCCAGGACGCTTTTCTCTGCATCCCAGTCCCGAGTCAGTCCCTCACAAGCTACTGTGGGATTCCATGTCTCCCCGAAATTAGGGTGGTTTCTTGCCTTGCGACTGGAGGGGAAGCACTGATCCCCGAGGCCACGTGAACACGGGATGAAACATGGAATTCTCCTGTGCCCAAGGCACAGACAAGAAACGGGAGGCCTAAGAGGCCAGCGCTGGGGCCGACTCCGTCCTGCGTGACGGGAAGAGGTCCTGAGAAACGCGGGGGGAAAGCGGGAAACAACCTTCGCACGGGCATAGTGTGTGTGTGTGCGTGTGTGTGTGTGTGTGTGTGTGTGTGTGTGTGTGTTGGGGGGTATGGAGGATATTAAGGAGAAATACTCAAAAAACAAGTCGCATTCTGGGCCTGGGGGAAGAGGTGAGCTGGGGGTCAGAAGGAGAGTATGGGACAGAGGAGGATGGGACAGAAAGCCTGGGGCCGTGCGCCCCACAGAGAGCGCCCGGGAGCCGGCGCCGAGTTCCGCTAGGAGCCCTCCACGCTGGGGGATCCTGGCGCAGGGAGAGCGCTGGGCTACTGGCGAGGCTCGCTTAAAAGGCGTCCGTACCCCAGGGTCCCCGTTTGCGGGTAGAAATTCAGTCTGGGACAAGAGCAAAAACAAAAATGGAAAAAAAAAGAAAAAAAAAGTCTCGGTCTGGTTTTTTAAGGGCAAGCGGACCTCGTGACCGCGCCTCTCTGAAAGTGGAAGCGCAGGAAGGGTCCGGGCTGGGGCGTCAAGGCCAGGCCCGGCGGCGAGGGGTGGGTTCGGCTCGGGGGCCGCGCGCTCAAGCCGCGGGGGTCGCGCGGGAAGCACAGGGCTTCGGGTTCCGAGCGCGGCTCCCGGGAGGGGGCGCTGCCGCCCGCGGCTGAGTCGGGACCCGCAGCCTGGCGACCAGCCCCGCCCCGCCCCCCGCCCCGCGCGCCCGCCTGCCCAGACTGCGGCTCCCGCCCGCGCCGCCCGCGCCCACCCGGCCAGGCCTGGCCGCCCAGCACCTCAAGCCAGGACACTACTCACCCTGCTCACCCAGAACAGCCGCCGCCGGCCGGAAGTGCCGGCCACTCTGTTCTCTTCCAGTCCGCGCCTCCTCGTCTTCCCCCAGCTACTTCCGGGGCGCTCTAGACAGGCTGGAGGACTCGGCACTCGGTGGTGTCTGGGAGCCAGACTCGGGCATTCACAGAGCTGGGTGGCAACGGAGGGCGTGGGAGGGGAGGAGGCCTGGAGGAGGGGGGTAGGAGAGGAGTGGGGGGGTCCCAGGGTCGGGGGAGGCGTGGGAGGGGAGAAGGCGCGGGCAGGGAGGGGAGAGAGGAAACGGGGCGAAGGTGGGGCGTGCGGCCTGGGCCCTGGTCTCCGCGCTGCTCTCTCCATCTGTAGAATGGGCGTGGGGCGTCACATTCCTTTCATGACAGTGAACCCTGCGCTGAAGGCGTTGGGGCTCTTGCAGTTCTGGGGCAGCCACAGGCGCCCAGGGTTTCGTGCCGCCCAGCCCAGGACAGCCTTCCCGGTGCCGTTTCTGATGCGGGGAGGGCAGTGCCGCCTTCCAGTTGCCAGGACCAGTGCTCGACCCGCCTGCTTGACCCCCTTACTTAGTTGGGGTCCCATCCCTACCCAATTTAGATGATTCAGACGATGGGATTTGAAACTGTTGAACTGGGTGCGACTTAAGTGAGTATGGACCTGAGTCGGTGCTGTAATGAGTTGAGGCTGCGGAGGACCTTGAGATGGGTGCGTGGATTTTGCCCACGGGACCTATGCAAATCTTTGGAAACTGGAGGGTGGACTGTGGTGGGCAGAATAATGGCCCTCCAAGGATGTCCACATCCTAACCTCCAGGTCTTGTGAATACATTACTTACATGGCAAAAGGGACTGCAAATGCAATTGAAGTTAAGATTCTTTAGATGGGGAGATTCTTACGTTTATCGAGTGAGCCCAATGTACGGTCAGACCCTGAGTATCCATAGAGGATTGGTTCCAGCACCTCTCAAGGATGCTAAAATCCTTAATGCTCAAATCCCTTACATAAAATGGCTTCGTATTTGTATATAACCTACACACATCTTCCCGTATACTTTAAGTCACCTCTAGATTACTTATAACACCTAATACAATGTAAGCGCTATGTAGATAGTTGTTATACAGTATTGTTTAGGGAATAGTGACAAGGGGAAAGTTTGTACATGTTCAGTACAGATACAGGTTTTGTTCTGAATTGTTTGTATCTTCGGTTGGTTCCATCTGGATGCAGAGCCCATGGGTTCAGATAGGAGGGCAGGTGCCATCACAGGGGTTCTTGTGGGAGTTACGAAGCCAAGTGAGAGGACAGTGGGATGAAAGCAGAGAGAAAAGGAAATGTGACAACAGACACAGGGGTTGGAGTGGTGTGCTTTGAATATGGAGGAAAGGGCCACAAGCCAAGGACTATGAGCAGCTTCTAGAGGCTGGAAGAGACAAGGAAACAGGGCCTCTCCTGGAGCCAACAGAAGGAATGCAGCCTGCTGACCCCTTGATCTTAGCCCATGACACTCATTGTCCCATTAGACTTCTGACCCCCAGAGCTGTAAGATATAAATTTGTATTATTTCAGATCACCACGTTT
Organism: Symphalangus syndactylus; assembly: GCF_028878055.3. Classification (NCBI taxonomy): domain Eukaryota; kingdom Metazoa; phylum Chordata; class Mammalia; order Primates; family Hylobatidae; genus Symphalangus; species Symphalangus syndactylus. The sequence goes on from NC_072429.2 coordinate 141,592,182, forward strand.
ATGGTAATTTGTTAGGACAGCAATAAGTTACAAATACAAATTTGGGTAGCTCACTCCTCCTTTTTCCTTTTTTGAGGCAGGGTCTCACTCTATTGCCCAGGCTGGAGTGCAGTGGTGCATTCTCCTCACCACAGCTTCAACCTCCTGGGCTCAAGGGAACCTCCTGGGCTCAAGGGATCCTCCTGCCTCAGCCCCCAGAGTAGCTGGGACTACAAGCATGCACTGTCTCACCTATCTTTTTAATTTTTTGTAGAAACGAGGTCTAGCTGTGTTGCCTAGGCTGGTCTCAAGCTCATGGACTCAAGCGATCCCAAAACGCTGGGATTACAGGCACGAGCCCACGCGCCAGCTCACTCATCCTTAGTTCCATTGTTCCCTGGGCTCCCAGGACCCTCCCACCCTCCTGTTCTTCTCTTCCTCACCCTCCCTTGCTGGTTCCTTACTGACCAGGCCGTTCTTTGGCTCTTTTTGTTCAACCAATCCCCATTCCATGGGTGATCTCCTCCAGTGTCATGCCGTTAAATACCATCCAACACTGGCAATGACCAAATTCATGTCTCCTGCCAGGGCCCCTCCCCAGAAATCCAGACTCCTATGTGCTAGCCAATGTCTCTGCTTAGCTTTGATCCTCCAGCCCAGCCTTGCTCCATCTGCATTGCCCGCACTTTCATGAATGGCAACTCACCTTGCTGTTCACTCGGGCTCAGCCTCAACAGTCTCCATCCCTCATATCCAGATCCTCTATCCTCAAAATGCAGCCAGTGTTTGGCCTCTTCTCACTCCCTACAACTGCCCTCCCCCATCCACACCTTTGTGGTCTTGCCTCCTCCCCAGTCTCCGTTTCTGCCCTTACCCCCATACAGCTATCAACTGCTGCATCAAAAACCACCCAAAACTTAGTAGCTTGAAACCAACTGTTTTTATTGCACATGATTCTATGGGGCAGGAATTTGGCCATGCTAGAGTCAGACGTGTTTCACAGAGGAGGAGGCTGAGTCACGGAGCATACCAGGCAGATGGTGGGACTAGAACCCAGGTCACTGGACTGGGCCTCCCGTGGCAGGGTCTCCTGGGACAGTGAAGTCCTCCCTCCCCGGGAAGGCTGGCTCCATCCCTGGTGCGACTCTGCTGCTGAAGCAGCATCATTGTCTGGGGTAAATTCCTGGGGTTCATTGTCTCACACCAAGAAGATTAAGGACATGGACTCATGTGGATGGGTTAAGGAGCAGAAAGTTTAATAGACAGAAGAAAGGAGAGAAGGGAGCAGCCCTCTCTTTCAAAAGAGGTGTCCAAAAGAGAAAAGCCGGCCTGCAGCAGACCCCAGTAGATTTTATAGGCAGGCTTGAGGAGGCGGTGTCTGATTTAAAAGGGCCCACAGATTGGTATGACCAAGGGTGATGTTTACATATGGCGTGGGGAAGGCTGGTCGCCCCACCCTAATTTTATTATGCAAATGGGCTTCTACTTGGCCAGCACCATCTTGTCTGCTCCCTACTGTACACATGGCTGGCAAAGAGAAGGGAAGATGGAGCTGCCATTTTGATCATACCTAGTCCCAGGTAGCTTTTTCCTATTGGCACAACTGCTGGCATTCACCCATGCAAGCTTCCAGCTTGCTTGTCTTGTGTTTGTGGCTCGATTTTACAGGCTGCTCTTTGTTAGAAAAGAAAATGATTTGGGGGCTGCTTTTCATTAAAAGGAAAACTTTCCTGAGGACTTCCGTACCCTCACTATCTGCCTAAATAATTTATTTTTAACTCCTATATCACTGCCACCTCAGGGACATTGGATCACGTGGTCTCCCAGGACTTGGACGGTGCTGGTGGGCAGTGGGGATTGGCATGGAACTGGGGCCTGATCCCAAGATGCATGGGGCTCCTCCAGCTGCTCCTACCACTACTCAGGGAACCTTGGGCCTCTTCTCGAGGACCAAGTCCATTCTGGCACTGGGAGGGGTCAGAAAGAGAGGAAGAGAAGGAAGAAAATACACTAGTGTGTAATCACCCAGTGGGTTCATTTTGACCCCTGGCAAGATAGAGCCGATTTATCAAGACAGGGCAATTGCAATAGAGAAAGAGTTTAATTCATGCAGAGCCAGCTGAACGGGAGACCAGAGTTTTATTATCACTCAAATCAGCCTCTGAGAAAATTCGGATGCTAGGGTTTTTCAAGGAGAGTTTGTGGGCCAGGGAATGGGTGCTGCCGGTTGGCTGGGGATGTGGAAGATGGCCCTGTGCACTGAGTTTGCATCCAGGTGGGGCCACAGGACCAGCTGCGGGGTTGGTGGGCCTCGCTAGAGCCATCCATCAGTCATCAGACATGCAAAAACCTGAAACGACATCTCAAAACGCCAATCTTAGGATCACAATAGTGATGTCACTTGCAGGAGTAATTGGGGGAGTTGCAAATCTTGTGTTCCCTGGAATAATGGCTAGAGATCGTTTAAGTCTACACCTCAGCAACACTCAGACTCCCCTCATCTTCCTAATGCAGTGGTGGCCTTTCATTAGCTTTACAAAGACAGCTGAGTTTGGGGAAAGGGCTATTATGCCCAGAAATGACTAGGGGCAGTTTGGGATTAACTGGCTGTCGGTTAGATCAGATCTCCTTCACTGTCACCATTTTCTCACTGTTATAACTTTTACAAAGGCAGTTTCCAGTGTCTCCTGGGGACTGGCACTGAGGACTCCCTTCCCCCAGCCATGCCCCAAGTTCACAGAGCAGAGCCGCCAGACCATGCCTGGGCCATTGCACCAGCCTCCTTCCGCACTGGCTTCCCCATCTCTACCCACAGTCAGAGTGGCCTTTGACAGGGCCAATCACTCCCCCTGCCCAAATAAGCCTGTGCACTCTGAATACAGCCCAGGTCCTCGCTGGGCCACAAGGCCACGCTGGAGCTAACCCCTCACTGTCCTCTCCCAAGCCCATGGGCTGTCCCCCGTGCCTGCTATTCCCGCTGCCTGGAGGTGGGCCTGTACCCGGCAGTGTCCTTTGCTCAGGTTCTGGAGGCCTCAGGTGGGGTCAGTCCCAGCCAGCCCTCCCTTTGGAGGTCTCTGGATGACAGGCCTCTCACAGCAGGGGTGGCTGGGGGTGCTGGTGAGGCTGTGCCCAGCTGGAAGGGAAGGGTGTGCCTTGGGTCTCCTCCCGAATCTGAGTTCATTCCTGGAAGGGGGAGTGGCACGAGCAGAGGGTGCAGAGCAGCAGGGGCGGTTCTGAGTGTCACTGGAGGCCGAGGGGCCTGGCTGGTGGGGCAGGGGCCAGGGCAGTGCCCATCTCCCCCTTAGTGCCCAGGCAGGAGGGGAGCTGGTTTGGAGCAGGGCCCTGATGGCATCTTTGTGAGAGCCAGGAAAAGGCACCTCCTCTGGGAACACAGGGCCCTGGGGGAGTTAGAGATGGGGAGGGCCTGTGGGCCCCACCTGGGCGAGCTTGGGGGAAAATGCCTCTGAGGGGCTCCAAGCTGCGCAGCCCTCAGGACTTGGCAGCCCCAGCACACACCCACATTTACACACATGCTTTTGCTCACACAACCCGTGCACACACCCACACTCACTCGCATTTACACACATGCCACACACTTGCACATTTGATCCACACGCACAGACAAGCGTCCTCTCTCACAAGTTTGCACATACAAACCCTCACAGTCACATATCACACACACACAGCTTGCAAGTCATGGCCTTCATTTCCAGAACCCAAATGAGGGCTTGGCACTGACTGCCCCCAGCCACCCCATGTGCACCAGTGGGTTTTCCTCCTGATCTGCAAGGGCATTTTTCCAAAGAAAACATGCTGCAAACTGACACCAGCGTGGCTTTGCAAGTGACACGCTATCTTTATTTTTTTTTATTAATGCTGCATGAAATAAAAAAATTTACACACAGGGATGTGTATTCCAGCATGGGACTGTGTGGGGCCCCAGAAGGTGTTGGTGGGACTCCCTACAAGGTGAGTCGGCTCCCAGAAGCCCCAGGGCCTGGTCCGGCTGTCCTGGCCCCAGCCTCATCCCCTGCAGTAGGTGGAAGACAGGATCTCCAGGGAACCCAGCTGCTTTGGGCCCATGGCAGTGAGGTGGGTGGGCGGAAGGCCAAGAGCAAACAGGAAAATCTGGAGTCCCTGGAGGCAACTGGCAGAGCAGAGGAAGGAGGCCAAGGGTGAGTCACACTGAAGCCACACTAACTGTTTTTATTGCACATGATTCTGTGGGGCAGGAATTGGAGCATGCTAGAGTCAGATGTGTTTCAGTGGAGGACGCTTAGTCACAGGGCATACCAGGCACATGGCGGGACTAGAACCCAGGGCCACTGGATGGGGGTTCCCAAGGCAGGGTCTCCTGGGACAGCAAAGTCCTCCCAGGAAGGCCGGCTCCTTCCCTGGTGTGAATGCTTACCACCTCAGGGACATGGGATCACGTGGTCTCCCAGGACTTGGGCGGTGCTGGTGGGGAGTGGGGATTGGCATGGAACTGGGGCCTGATCCCCAAGATGCATGGGGCTCCCCCAGGTGCTCCTACCATTCCTCAGGGAACCTTGGGCCTCTTCTCAAAGACCAAGTCCATTCTGGCACTGTGGAGGGATCCGAAAGAGAGGAAGAGGAGGAAGAAAATACACTAGTGTGTGATCACCCAGGGGGTTCATTTTGACCCCTGGCAAGATAGTGCCGATTTATCAAGACAGGGGAATTGCAATAGAGGAAGAGTTTAATTCACACAGAGCCAGCTGAGCGGGAGACTGGAGTTTTATCATCACTCAAGTCAGCCTGTCAGCCCCTGTCCACCACATGAGGGCGTGCAGGGAGCCATGCTCCTTGTGACAGAACTTCCCAGAAAGGAGAACTGCCAGAAGATCCAGGCTCAGTTTAGGCTCAGGGGCTGCATTCAGTGTATGGCCAAAGTGTGAATTCAGGGGACAGGGATTAGCCTGTGACCAGGATCAAAAATCAGAGGGTGACCACAGTCAGGGTTCATTCTGTGGCCAGGATCAGGGCTCAGCCAGTGGCCAGGGCCAGGGCTCAGGCTGTGACTAATCTTAGGACTCAGGGTGGGGCCGTAACCAGGGCTCGTTAGGTAACCAGGATTAGAGTTCAGACTGACCACAGTGAGGGTTCAGTTTTGGGGTGAGGTCAGAACCCAACCTGTGGTCAGGGGTGGGGCTCTAGGAATGTCACAGCCACAGTCTTCCGTATAGGAGCTGTGACCATGGGGCCATCCTCAGACCAGCCACACCCTCAGTGTGGCGGATGTTGAGGCCTGCAGAGTCTGTGGTGGGGATCCTGTGTGTTGCCCCCTCCTTGGCCTGCACCCACTAGAGGCCAGCAGCACCCCTGAGCTGGAACAAGCAGAGATGCCTCCAGACATCACCAAACATTCCTCAGGGGTGCAGAGTCACCCACGTGAGAACCACTGCCTTACAGCAATCACTGTGTATCAAATCAGATCAACAAACACTTACACACCTATAAATATTTGAGGACGGAAAGTTCCAGACTGGCACCTTGCATACAGAGACAGATAAGAAAACTTCTTGTGCAGGAGTGGCCAGAGCCCCGGGGAGCTAGGGCTGCGGGGGGAGGGAGGATGGGACAGGGGCTGTCAGCCACACACAGAAGCAGTTCATGACTGTATGAGGCCCCTTGTCCTGAGCTTACAGGACATGGGCTGGAGGGCGTGTCCAGAGGGAAAGTTCTGGGGGGACAGAGTGGGCAAGGAAGGAGTCTGGGGGAGGCTGCAGTCACCCTGCATGGCCTCCAGTAAGTTCCTGTCCCTCTTGGCCTCAGGCTCCTCACTTGCCAGAGAAGAGACAATTTCCATGGAAAAGAGCCCAACCCAATGGGTTCCAGGGAGCCAGGCAGGAGAGACCCCAGAAGGACAGGGGCTGACCTGGAGCCCCGGGGGAAGCCCAAAGTCAGATTCCTGGTGCCACTGAGTCCTAGGGAGGTGGGGTCTCGCATCATCCCTGCCCCCATCAGTAGTGTCACCTTGATCCCAGACTTAAGGTGCGACAGTGGGAAGCTGATGTCCCCCGAACACCCCAGAAACATCTACCAGCCTTCCTGGATGGTGCAGGCCTGCTGGGAGAGGGGCCGATTCCCCAAGACTTTTCCTTCCTGCAACATCCTCACCACCCCCTAAAATGTGCCAGAGCCCTTCCAGACAACCATCAACGGGGATGAGAGAGCGTCAGGGGAGAAGGGGCTGGTCTCCCTCCAGACACACACTCGGCAGCAGGCAGGGCCACGGCCCACAGTGGACCTACCAGCATCCGGCAGGAACAACGGCATACCCAAGAAGGTTGCCAGGCAGAGTTATCTAACTCAGGGCCCAGGTACAAAGGCAGGGGTCAGGTTGAAGGAGACAGCAGGGGCCATGAGTTCCCCTCAAAGCCAGCAGCAGCAGGAAGCCACCGGCCCCTCAGGCTTGCAGGGATGAGGGGGAGAGCACAGTGACCAGAGGCTGGCCAGAGGCTGGCCAGGGCCTGGGGGACGGGAGAAGCCTGGCTGACAGGACCTGGGCCTTCACTAGAGGGCCACAGCCACTGCCACCACCGCCCAGCTACTGGCAGGAGAGCCTGGGCCTTCTCTAGAGGGCCACAGCCACTGCCACCACCTCCCAGCTGACTGGCAGGAGAGCTGGCCTGACCTTGTCTCTTCAACTCTCTCATCTCCTGCCTGTGGGAGCTGGACCAGCCTCCCAGGACATGGAGCAGGAGGGAGAGGGGATCTGGGGCAGACAGAGGCCATACAGCCCTGGGCCTAGCCCCTGCCTCCTGCTACTGCAGAGGCTGCTAAAAGCTGCACTTCCCCAACTCACTTGCAGCTAAAGTTCCAAGCTTTGATGGGTCACCCCTTGAGGGGTCACTCAAGGTCCTGAGGGTAAAGCACCTAGACCAGGGCTCAGCCACACTGAATGCCCCATAAATGAAGGCCTGTCCAAGAGGTCTCCTCCTCAGGGAGGCTGTCTCCTGTGTCAACAAAGAGCCAAACTCTGTAAAATATTTGAAGACATTTATTCTGAGCCAAATATGAGGGACCATGGCCTGTGACACAGCCCCCAGGAGACGCTGAGAACATGTGCCCAAGGTGGTCAGTGCACAGCTTGACGTTATCCATTTTAGGGAGACATGAGACATCAATCAAAGATATTGAAGATATGCATTGGTTTAGTCCAGAAAGGTGGGCAACTGGAACTGGGGGCTTCCAGGTTATAGGTGAATTTAAACATCTGGTTGGCAATCGGTTGCAAGAGTTATCAATAGAAAGGAATGTCTGGGTTATACGGGGTTGTGGAGACCACGGCTTTATCATCAGATGAAGCCTCCAGGTAGCAGGCTTCAGAGAGAATAGATGGTAAATGTTTCTCATCAGACTGAAGGCCTGTGTTGTTAACGCTGGCTGTTCCAGAGTTCTGAAGGGAGGGGGGATAATGAGGCTATCCAACCCTTTGCTGTCATGGCCCGAACCAGTTTTTCAGGTTAACTTCGGAAAGCCCTTGCTGAGAGGAGGGTTCCACTCAGATGGCTGGGGGGCCTTAGAGTGTTACTTTTGGTTTATACCCGGAAGAGCCCCTGCCCCTCTCCTTTGCAGCACCTGCTACTGATCTGTCAATGATGCTGTGACCAAGGCTGGCTCATCACCCCGTGGGCCATGGGCCCCAGGAGGGCGGCACAGCTTTTATAGGAGCACAGGGCCCGGGGAGGTGCCCTCATACTTGGCTGGAAGGCCGAGGCCTGGAGGAGTCTGGAGAAAGGGTCTCCCTTGTTGGGCCTTGCACTGTGAGGTGGGGGAGGTGGGAGAGGCATAATCTGGGGCTTGAGGACGTTTCAGCCCTCAGCCCGGGGTGGCTGAGATATGGCCCTGGGCAGGCTCTGTCCTCCAGAGGTGGAAAGAAGGACAAAGGGAGAGGGAGGTGCAGGTCGCTCAGGGAGGAGACTCAGACCTGCCCAGCCCCGGGGCCCTCACTGGCTCCAGGAAACCCGCTGGTGTTGACTGTGGGCAGTCCAGCCTCTCCCCAGTTGAGGCCATATAAAGTCCCCCGAGGCCCTCTCCGCCACTGCCCACCAGTGACCATGAAGGCTGTGCTGCTTGCCCTGTTGATGGCAGGCTTGGCCCTGCAGCCAGGTGAGGCCTTGGCTGGCCCCCAGCAGGGAAGGGAGCAGGGGTGAGCCAGGGAGGCCAGAGGGATACCTGCAGGGCACATGGCGAGGAGGGGAAGGAAGGAGGAAGGGAGAGGAAGGGGGTGAGGCTCTCGCCCTAGCCTCCGCTCCTCCAGGGCAGCTCTTGGCACCACCAGGCAGCAACCTGTTCCCTGCCGTCCCCTGTGACCCGGGCTTGCAGGGGCAGCACGGAGTCTCTCCTTCACCACCGTGGGGCAGGGCCTGGCTCCTAGGGGGCAAACAGACAGACTGACGGACGGATGGACAGAGATGCTGATGAGGAGCCGGGAGGCAAGGGGCAGGAAGCCTCAGGCTAAGAAGTGCTTTTGGGGGCACAAGGGGGAGGTGCTGGGGGTGTCCTGCGAGGACCCCGGGGTCTACATCCAGCCCAGTCCCAGCACTGCAGCTTCCGAGGGTCCCAGGGAGCTGCTCTGCTTGAGGTGGGACCCTCCCGACCCAGGGTCCCAGGGTCAGTCACCCCCACAGCTGCAGCTTCCTCTTCTGAAACACACGGTCACAAAAGCAGCCACCGAGGGACTAAACAGGGCAACATTTTGGAGGCACTGAGGAGAGGGCCATGAAGAAGGGGAGGAGACATTGAGGGTGACAAGAGGGCACGGAGGACTTCCTCAGGCCACCGCCATGGAGGCCCACCTGCCCGGGAGTCCCCATTCCTGGGGAGTGCTATGGGGCAGCCTCTGAGGCCCCTCCCACTCCACCCCACAGGCACTGCCCTGCTGTGCTACTCCTGCAAGGCCCAGGTGAGCAACGAGGACTGCCTGCAGGTGGAGAACTGCACCCAGCCGGAGGAGCAGTGCTGGACCGAGCGCATCCGTGAGTTGGGGGACGAAAGCTGCCAGGCCTAGGTCTCTGCCACTGAACTATTCATCTTTCTGGCCATCTGCCCGCACCTATGTGCTGTTTTCCTTCCACCTGTCCCCCACCCGTCCCGCATCTGCCCCCCAACAATCACCCAGCATCTGTCCCTCCAGCCATCCTTTTCCATCTGCCACTCCTCCACCCGTCTGTCCCTCCCCATCCTCCATCTTCCACTCCTCCACCCGTCTGTCCCTCCCCATCCTCCATCTGCCACTCCTCCACCCATCTATCCCTCCCCATCCTCCATCTGCCACTCCTCTACCCGTCTGTCCCTCCCCATCCTCCATCTTCCACTCCTCCACCCGTCTGTCCCTCCCCATCCTCCATCTGCCACTCCTCCACCCGTCTGTCCCTCCCCATCCTCCATCTTCCACTCCTCCACCCGTCTGTCCCTCCCCATCCTCCATCTGCCACTCCTCCACCCATCTATCCCTCCCCATCCTCCATCTGCCACTCCTCTACCCGTCTGTCCCTCCCCATCCTCCATCTTCCACTCCTCCAACTGTCTGTCCCTCCCCATCCTCCATCTGCCACTCCTCCACCCGTCTGTCCCTCCCCATCCTCCATCTGCCACTCCTCCACCCATCTATCCCTCCCCATCCTCCATCTGCCACTCCTCCACCCGTCTGTCCCTCCCCATCCCTGAGCTCGCTCACTCACTCACCCCATTTCTGATGCTCAGCGGGTGGTCCACCTGCCTTGGACATCTGGATAGGGCTGAGACCAGGGCCGAGACCAGCCCCTCGCACGCTTGCAATCCTGAGGCCAGCGCAGGGGGACTCTAGAGCTTTAGGCAGGGTGGGGACAGGAGGAGGCCTGGGGCAGTTCAGGCGAGTGACCACACAGAGCAGCCCCATCCCCGGATCCCGCTGCTCCCCAGGCGCAGTTGGCCTCCTGACCGTCATCAGCAAAGGCTGCAGCTTGAACTGCGTGGATGACTCACAGGACTACTACGTGGGCAAGAAGAACATCACGTGCTGTGACACCGACTTGTGCAACGCCAGCGGGGCCCGTGCCCTGCAGCCGGCTGCCGCCATCCTGGCGCTGCTCCCTGCACTCGGCCTGCTGCTCTGGGGACCCTGCCAGCTGTAGGCTCTGGGGGGCCCCGCTGCAGCCCACACTGGGTGTGGTGCCCCAGGCCCCTGTGCCACTCCTCACACACCCGGCCCAGTGGGAGCCTGTCCTGGTTCCTAAGGCACATCCTAACACAGGTCTGACCATGTAGCTCTGCGCCCCATCCCTCACCCTCACCCTCCCATGGCCCTCTCCAGGACTCCCACCCGGCAGATCGGCTCTAGTGACACAGATCCGCCTGCAGACGGCCCCTCCAACCCTCTCTGCTGCTGTTTCCATGGCCCAGCATTCTCCACCCTTAACCCTGTGCTCAGGCACCTCTTCCCCCAGGAAGCCTTCCCTGCCCACCCCATCTATGACTTGAGCCAGGTCTGGCCCATGGTGTCCCCTGCACCCAGCAGGGGACAGGCACTCAGGAGGGCCCAGCAAAGGCTGAGATGAAGTGGACTGAGTAGAACTGGAGGACTGGGGTTGGCGTGAGTTCCTGGGAGTCTCCAGAGTTGGGGCCTGGAGGCCTAGAGGGAGGGGCTGGGCCTCACATTCGTGGGGCTCCCTGAACGGCAGCCTCAGCACAGCATAGGCCCTTAATAAACACCTGTTGGATAAGCCAGAGAGACCCTCTGTCCTTGCACACCCCAGGAGGGGACGGGATCCGGGGCTGTGTCTGGACCAGGGCCCTGGTCAGGTGGGCTGCAGCCTCCGCCCTGACAGGAGCAAAGCTTGGCCCCTGAAAGGAGGACGTCCCTGCAGAGGGTGGGAGGGTAGTTCCCAGGACTTGCACTTGCTGTGCTGCCTGGAGCATGTGGCCAGACCTCTCTGAGCCTTGTGGCTCATCTATGACCCCTCCTTGCTGGGAGGAAGGACCCAGAAAGTTCACAGGAAGGAGAGGGTTCCAGGGGGAGGGGCTGCTACCATTCAAGCTCCCACCCGTCCCTTTGGCCTGATTTGAGCACCCCCATTTTTCAAAATTTGTTTTAGAGGTGCTCACCCACCATACAGCATTGAAACACTACAGCAGGGTCCCCGGTGACAGGTGGCCTCCCCCAACCCTGAACCCCAGCGCCTTCCCTCTCTGGGGTGCCCATCACACCTCCGGGGGCTTCTTTCTGGGAGAAGCTGTGCCCCGCCAGCATCCCCAGGCCCTGAGTGGGAGCACGCCATCCACACTTGCCTCCTGTGCTCAGGGGAAGCCTTTTGCACGCAGCCTGCTTCCCGCCCTAGGGCTGGGGGTGCAGCCTGTGACCTGGGTGGGGACCTGCTCAGGGTGAGGCCTCCCAGGGTGTTAGGGGTGGGGCTCGGGGGGGCGGTTTCAGAGAAGAGGAGACAGAGGCTCAGGAAAGGGAACGAGTCCATTGCCCACATCCCATACAGAGCCAGGACTGGAACCCTGGCCTGGAGCTCTGGGGGTGGGTCATGCAGCAGCCAGTGGGCAGAGCTGTGCTGGAAAGAGCCAGGCCTCCCATCTGACATGTGACTTCACGGGGAGACCTCCCTCCTGAACACTGGGAGCCCAGGGTGACATTGTCAGCAAGGTGCAACTCCCCAGGCCAGCACCTGAGTGACCCTGGGCACTGGTCACACCCTCCCCACCTTGCCTACACCCAGCCCAGCCTGCCCGGCTTCCATGGTGAGCTCTGGGCTTCAGCCTGCCCGACACCTACCCACCCTCCCAGGCCCAAGGCACACTCAGACCTGCCTTGGCCCAGGGCCTGAGTTCGGAGTCAGGGCTAGGCCATTGTTTTCTGGAGGGCCCTGCAGACCTGGGAGCCCGCACAGAACTCTGCACCTCTCTGGGCTCAGGTGCAGGAACTGGGGCCCCAGGCTCAGGCAGGTGCTTCTGGCCACACTGTGTCTCCTGAAGCTGCCGGCCCAGGCTTGCTGACCTGCTCTGGGGAGCATCAAGGACGCTGGGTGAGGGAGGCTGGTGCCCTGCATGGTTCCATCCACTTAGCACACAGTTATCAAACCCTTGGTATGGTATGTTCCACTGCTGTTTCAGTTGCTCCTGGTCACCCTGGTGATAAAAACTGGGAGAAAAAAAGTAAAGCAAGGAAAAAGGATCCAGAATGCTGAGATGGCCAGGGAGGGGCTCTGGAGGCCTGCAGTGCAGAGGCAGGTGCCTCAGCGATAAGAGCGGCTGTCCTCACTGAGCAGGACTCAGCCCACTCCGGTGCCCACACAGCAGCCCCTACCCCCTGGTGGAAGGGGGTCCTTCTCCCTGGGGCTTAGGTTCAGAGACACAAGGCAGCATGCTCCAGGGCTAGGGCCCATCCACATCGGGCTGGGCGTGTCCAGGACAGAGCAAGACAGGACCCTCACACCCTGTTCCCCAGACTTCCTCGCGTTGGAATGCCTTGGAGTAGGTGAGGAGAAGAAGGGCAAGGATGCGGGAGGCCTCTCTGGACTCTCGATGCCAGGGCCAGCCTGAAACCTGTGGCCCCCTTTGACCTCCTGAGCTGTCCCTCAGGTCATGGGGCCTCTGAGCTAAGGGCCTGTGAGGATGCACCGCCCTGCCTCTCCCTCACACCGTGAGGATGGGGCAGGAGCCTGCTCTGGCCGCATGGCACATGGTGGACAGAGGTCCTCCCCATCCTGCTGCTTCCTTGAAGGACAGACGGCTGACCTACAAGGGCAAGGACCAGCCAGGGAGGGCCACCCGCACCAACAGTGCAGGTTGCAGCCCCGGTGCATTCAGGCTCCAGAGGTTGCCTATTCACTCAGGGCCCCATGGCTCCATCTGGACTAGAGCCTGCACCTCCCTGTCTTCCCACTTCGCCTCATCTTTAGAAATGATAGAAAAGCAAAAAAGAAAAAAGTGCAGAACTCGAATCCCTAAACCCTAGTGTAATATCTGCCAGCATTTTATAGCCGTTGGGACGTTTCCTATTGTAATCTAGAAGACACAAAGTTTACCAAGAAGATAAACAAGCAAGGACCAACAATTAGTAATAACAAGATAGCTAACAAAGGTCCTAGGAAGGGCAGAAGCAAGTGAGACTCAGGAGGGCGCTTCTAATGGTTGACCAGATATAGTTGAGATCACAGCCTTGGTTATATTTATGCAACCGGGCAGCTCGCTCGTATATTTTACGCACATTTTCTTCTATTCGACCTGAGGTGTTTACATAAATGCAACGGGTTTTATTGATTATAGCGCACATTTTCCTTTGTTCAAGCAATAATTAATCTCATGCTAATCTATCATCCATTATTATATCTACAAAGGAATCAAGGGAGAGTTTTAATGTATCTAAAGTGTCTACCGTTTTATGAGACAGTGCGTAGAATGAAGAAATAAAGTTTTGAAGAGTGGCCTCATGATAGGCAAATTTTCCCCATGGGGTCAGTAAGCCAATGGCAGCCTCAACCCCAGCCAATATAAGGCGAATTGCCCACTTAGCTCTCAGGTAAGTGATGTTATATAATTGTATATTATAGGGCTTTGCCTGTTTTATTGTACATTGACCCCTGAACCAAATGTTATCAATACGGTGGTAACCATTGGGTTCATGATCCCAAATGAGAGATAAGTTATTTATACCTGATTGAATAGGTGACCACATGGCCATAGGTATCCACTGGGGGTGCAAACCTGTATGGGATGGGAGTTATTAAGGAGGCTGAGTAGGAGGCACTAAGGATGTTAATTAGTTTATTTCTAAAACAACAGCTTTAGGTATTATAAGGGTTCATAAGTGTTGACCATGGTGTCTTTCTCAGGTGCCTGTGGGGACTTATTAGTAACCGGCTTAATCTTGGACACGTGCACAAGAAGCCAAGTAAATTTGTTTTTCAAAATTTTATTTAAAAATTATAAAATTTTAATCTTGATCATAAGATACAACTTCCATAAGCCTTTCATAACCTTTATAATCTTTATATAGGAGACAGTTAATACTTCAAGAAAACCTTGTTAATTTGACTCAGGGGCCCATATGCTGGTCTTGCTTCAGTGTGCCTTCAACATTAATGGTTAATTTATAGAGAAACTTTTTTTATCTTTAAAATCAGCCCTGACAATCTCATGCACCCACCTCTACTGAGTTAGTCCATGATCCTTGAGGAGTTGAATAGCTTTAATTTCTGTCCCTGTGTTTCAGGAATGCAGTTTATTTTGATTGGCATCTTCTACTGGGCCCAAAGATGCGGCTTTAATTGCTGTCAATGTTTAAAAATTGAGCAGGACTTGGTGTCCTTTTCAGACCCAGCAGTCAAAGCCCTGTAACTCAATGTCACAAGAACTTTAAAAGCACATACAGGAAGATACACAAATGTAATAACTTTAATTAAAAAATAAATATCGGCTGGGTGTGGTGGCTCATGCCTGTAATACCAGTACTTTGGGAGGCCAAGGGGGGGGCGGATCACGAGGTCAGGAGTTCAAGGCCAGCCTGGCCAATATGGTGAAACCCCATCTCTACTAATAATACAAAAATTAGCTGGGCATGGTGGTGTGCACCTGTAGTCCCAGCTACTCAGGAGGCTGAGGCAGAAGAATCGCTTGAACCCAGGAGGTGGAGGTTGAAGTGAGCCCAGATCACGCCACTGCACTCTAGCCTGGGCAACAGAGTGAGACTCTGTCTCAAAAAAAAAAAAAATTATACTTTTCCTAAGCAAACCAAATTTAACAATAATGGCATAGGAATTATTTCAATAAAATGTTAAATCTGTTAGGTTGTTTACTGAAAGGCAAAAGAAAAGACCTTCTGCAGTGCACAGAATATTATGTTGGAAGAAAACATTTCCTTAGACCTTTAAGAAAACGTGACTTTTAAAATGGAAGAAAAAGCCAAAAAATGGTGAGATGCAATAAAAGTTGAATTTTCGGTAAAAAAAAATTAAAATCTGTTATAATTTATTAAGAGTAAATCAACCCCTTAAGAAAATTTCATTGTTCTAACCAATAATTTAGTGCATAAGCTGTTTTTTTACATCAAGCCCAATCTCTAGGAAGAGCAATATAATTTCCCGTTACTTATAAACAACTTGATCATATACAAATTTTTGATTTTTTAAAAAAATAAGTCCTCTTACTATGACTTATACAGACCATTCATCACATGCCTGGACTTTGTCTTTTGTCCTGAACATGCTCTTTCTTAATCAGTCATTTTATTTTAGGACTAAACTTACCATACAAGATTCTTTCTCATATAAAATTATTTCTCTTTAAGCTTTCTTACCACAAAAAACACCTCTTTATTTTTATAACTTTCTTTACATCTCTCTTATTTTCTGGTTCCTTTACCTTGTTTTATATATAACCTTTAAATAAGCTTTAAATTAGATAAAACTTGTTCACCTTTTTTTAAAAAGGACACACCTTTTTTTTTTTTTTTTTTAGGAAGAATGTTTTCCTACAATATACTTTTATTGGAAAATACCTAAATAGTGAAATATCTATTATTTAATATAACTTTCTATTCTAAATTATGACAAATTTGTCTACAAGTATGTATCCCATTACATTTACCTAATTACCTTACCTAGATTGTTTATGAAAACTGTGATAGTCATGATTTAAAGTTATGAAACCATCATTGCTAAATTATAACTGAGATGGGGAAAAAAGATTTGACTAACTGACTCCATCTTGCTTCTAACCTCCAGGCTGTCCTTGTTCATTCCTGGACTTTGGGAGGAACTTAGTTTATAGTTTAGCTTTGAAACAAACACTATGACAGTCCTTTCCCAAAACAAACTTCCTTACTGCCTGTGCACTAGACTGCCTAAAGCCACAGGATTAGAAGTTATGATAATCTTACTAAATTCAAAATGCAGCTGTATTCATTAAATCAATATCAATGACTTATTTATTAAAGATTACACAAGCAAAGATCATTATGTTTTGGGCTGGGTTTATAGTTTTGTAAACCCTCTGCCAAATTTTGACAACTTACAGTATTTGGCAGGGGTAAGTATGAAATTGCTTGATTAATAATTGCAAACAAAAATGTATGCTGACATTTCTAATATTACTTTACCAATAATTTTAAAGCGAGCTCATTTATTACCAATTTTACTTAAGTTATGCAAACTTGAAAAAGCATTTGACTAGTCTTTCCTTTTTTCCTGATAAAGTATTTAAGTATTAAGTATAAATCATTGATATTGATTTAATGAATATAGCTGCATTTTGAATTATTTCACTTTGAGCCAATTAATTAGAGCTCTTTTATATATTTTTCATAGTGAAACATTGTGTACACAACACATAAATACATAGACATATTAGGCATGCTGATAAAAGTACATCTTATAGATTCATAAAAACATTTTTTTCATATCTTAGACTTTCAGATTCTTGATAACCTGTTTCACAACCCTAGGCAGTTGTCAGCTAAATAGCCTTAAATTTGCATATTAAAGGACGTAACTCAGGTGAAAGTCAAATAGCAAAATTTACATTATCAAGTACAGAGAGAAAATGTCTGGTGGTGCTAGAGAAAGATTAAAGATGGATGCCAACTCAATAATAAAATTACAGAAATTTATCATTGGATTATATAGGAAGACCAACTTTATTTAGAGAGAGACTACCTGTTTTTCTTTTTTTAACCAGATCTCTGAGCTCTGGGTAGAGCCCACACTGAATCCTGAGTCTCCAAAAAGGGTGAATTATTATGAGGCTAGACAACGTGAGGCTTTTACAGTGCACTTAAAAAATAGTTTTAAACAAAGACATTTCTAAGTGTCTAAACTACACTCTTCCTTAAAAACCCCAGAGTAGCCTCTGTTGCAGTATCTATTTTAGTCAAACAATCAGGTAATAACAGAATTCAGTCAACTGAGAAGAAAAAAACTTTTGCTAAAAAAAAAAGGCAAGGTCCTAGAGGAGAAAAACAACCAAAAAACAAACACATGAAGACCTTTCAAATACAAACATCCACATATGCACACACACACACACACACACACACACACACACATACATCTTGGATGTTAGCCTTTTAATTAAACTGACTTTTAACCATTGAGCTCCTTTTAAAATAATCCACTTAAATCTCATTACCGTATTTCAGTCAGAAAAAACTGCGCTATTTCAGAGGTACCAAGTATCAAACCGGAAAGGGCTTGATTTAGGAACCAAATCCACCAAACCCAGGCTCTCATGGTGAAAAGAAAGGAGAGCCTTAGCTATGGAACTGCAGCGTGGGGCAACAGCCATTGCTTTCAGTTTGGCCTGGCTAGCAAAAAGGTCGCCTTGTTCTGTAAATAAAACCCCTTTAGTAGTCAAAATCAAAAATCTTTCCTTTTTTTCTCCTTTTGCTGGCTGTTTTTCTCCCCCAACCATACCACCTTTTGTGTGTGTGTGTGTGTGTGTGTGTGTGTGTGTGTGTGTGTGTGTGTGTGTGTGGAGGGGGGCGGGAGGTGGAATTTAGTCACTTCAGAGGCCTTGTTCCCCATAATTTGGAACTTCCCTTCAGATTTGATCAAGTTGGATAGAGTTGATCACACCCAGTGGGCAAAAGACTGAAACAATAAGAGAAACAATAAGAAAAACAGAAACAAACAAACACCAAAACAAAAAAAGCCACTTAAGCAAAACAAACAATGGCACAACTTACATGATCACTGAACACTCTAATGGTAAAAAGAAATTCAGACCAGCTGGTTGTTAACTTTAACTTTAGCCAAGACAAACCCAATTCAGTTACTTACCCAGGGATGGGTGTCAGGCTGAAGACTGCTCTCCACCATCCTAGAAGCAGGAAAAAACTCATCTTTCCTGTTGGAAGTGAGCTCAAACTCCATAAAGGAGTTACCTGCCTTCCATCGTCACGGAAGCAAGAAAACTTCCCTTCCTTGTTGGAAGAAAGTAAAACTCCAAAATAAAGGAGTTGTAAACCAAAATAAACTTTAGATCTTGACCAAATTTTGGGAGAGCAGGGATTCTCTGGAGGGGCAGCTTACAGACCTTAGCAAATTGTCCTATTGATTTGGGCAATAAATTAGTTCATGATGGTACCAAGCATCGACAGAAGATTTGTCAAAGCTCAGGTGCACTTCCACTCAGAATCCCCCCATGGTTACCAAATGTGAACCCAGAAAATTTGAGACAGGTCCCAGTTAATTTAGAAAGTTTAATTTGCCAAGGTTGAGGACACACGCCCATGACACAGACTGAGGAGGTCCTGATGACATGTGTGCCCAAGGTAGTCAGAGCACAGTTTGGTTTTCTACATTTTAGGGAGTCATGCTGGTTCCCTCTGGAAAGGTGGAACAACTCAAAGCAGGGAGGGGGTTTCCGGGTCACAGGTAGGTGAGAGACAAACAGTGCATTCTTTGGAGTTTCTGATTAGCCTTTCCAAAGGAGGTAATCAGATATGCATTTATCTCAGTGAGCAGAGGGATGACTATGAATACAATGGGAGGCAGGTTTGCCCTGAGCAGTTCCCAGCTTGAATTTTCCCTCTACCTTAGTGATTTTGGGGGCCCAAGATATTTTCCTTCCAAAAAGACATAGAACAAATTATATTATTTCAGATAAAGGCAAAATTATGAAGTGAATCATAATGTTTTGGAATACAGGCCTGTCCTTGTGTCTCATGAAAGCAGTTTACTTTGTCCCCTTTGCCCAAGTCTAAAGACGAGCCTTCAGTTAACTTGAGTTTTTATCAGATACTGGTAGGAGTCAGTGCCATCTTTAGATATGTGTGTCCAGGAGTCAAAGCCCTATAACAGGTTAGTAACTAAGCACAAGGATTGGTTAATAACTCCTGATAAGGACAGCTTCAAGGGGGCTGAGGGAATCCTTTAACTGATTTTCTTCCAATATATAATTATCAGGCTGTAGGTGGTGATACTGGACTTCATGGTCTGCCAGAAAGTTCTAGAAAGATTCTATGACCTTGCAGAGATTAATTTCTATAGGTTTAATAAGCCCCAGGAATAAGACTAAATCAGAGACTAAATTTAAGATTTTGATTTTGAGAATATTTCTCTAAGATGTTAAAAGGCTCAAAACATTTTATTAACATAAAATCGCAGGTCATTGTAATAGTTATTCACTTAACCAAGAGTAATAATCAAAAAGACTTCAACAAGCAATAGAGAAAGTCGTATGGAGGTAAAAACCTTAACCCTTTTAACTTTCAGTTTTTTTTGCAATCGTAAAGCTAATAAAGACAGTATAGGAATTATCTTGAAAAAACATAAAATCTTGTTTTTTTTCAAGCCAGCTGATAAAAAGGCAGAGAAAACCTTCTGCAGTGAGACTGCTTCTCCTTATGGGAAGCCCATTTAGATAACCTGGAAGACAAACTTGAGGAAAGAAGTGCTTGAATGCAATCAGACACAGGAACAGTGTGTTTAAGGTTATGAGCATATGTGACTCTTAGGAACGGCACGAGAAGTTTTCTGATTACAGTGAAAATTCAGACACAGCAAGAAAAGCCAAGAATATAAAATCAAGTTATACTAGAAGAAAACATTGCTTTCACAGATCTTTAAGATAAAACTTTAGTATCAGGCCATCCCAACAGTTAAAACTGGAGGAAAAAAGGGGTACAGAAGCTGACAAAAAATGCTGAAGGAGAGAGTCATCTTCTTAGGCCTGCTCAAGGGGGAAAAAGCTGAAAGCAGTAAGACAGAAAAAATGGAATGTCTAAAATATGGATCTGAGAAGTTTAGAAGAGAAACGGGGTATAAAATTGAAAGCAAAATTTCTTGTAACTTCATTAAGAGCAAATCAGTACCTCAAGAAAACTTTGTTTTATTACAGGGGACCAATTTTTAGAAAGACTGTTATAAATGGCTTCCTTTCAATTATAACCAACTTAATCATATACAAAATGCCTTTCATAAATTGCTCTTCATGAACTTTATCCCAATGTACACAGACCATCTTAGATGTGCTTGGACTTTCTGCCTTGCCCTAACCTTCTCTCTTTCCTAAATAATCATTTAGTCATTATTAATGACTAATAACTAATAATAGTCATATTAATGACTAATGACTAGTAATCATTAGTCATTTTACTTTAGGACAAAAATTTACCACACAAGATCCTTTTTCACACGTTATTTGCTATTCTTTATAATCTTTCTTACCAAAAATACATCTTCATATCCATAACTTTTATTCACATATCTCGCACCCCTACTTACTGGCTCCTTTCTACCTTGTTTCATAAGTAACTATTTTCAAGTTCCTCATTTGAATTGACCTTTAGATAACTTCTGAATTAGACAAAATTATTTTCTTCTCAACAAGACTAGTTCCTGGGAGGCTTTGGGCCTCCAATGCTGCCCAGAGCCATGCTGAATTAAATAACCCAAAGAAAGAAAATCACCAGGAGAAGAAAAATGGCAGGTGTAAACTTCAGAGCATGCAAGCTCAGGACGACAGGCATCACTAGTGAGGCACAGACAGCAAATATGCAGCCAATGAAGGGGACGAGGGAGACCCAGCAGTACATGCTGGCAAATATCCCTCTGAGCCTCAGATGGGCTCTCCATTGGGGTGGCACTGCAGCCCTGGGACCCGAAAGGCTGAAGAGCCCCATGCAACAGGATGGTGGCTGACCTGGAGGATCCCCAGCTCCAGGCTCCCCAGCAGACAGAACCCAAAGGACCCCACACATCTGGGTGAGGTCCACTAACCCCTAGTCCCTGGGGGAACATAAAGAAGCATGAGCATCCCTGCTTCTCCTGGGGCTCAGAAGGCTGAGCACATTGCATACAGGAAACCGGAGCGGGAAGGGAAGGGAAGGGACAGCTAAGGGCACTCATTCATCTGTGAGTGGGAAAACTGAGGAAGCAAGAGATCCTGCACTGTTTGCCAGATGTTAGCACTTTATAGATAAGACCCTTCCACAATTCTAGAAACATGTTTCCCACAGCATAAACTTTTCTTAATTGGAAATGACCAAGACATCCAACAAGCAATCCAAGGAAAGCTGTGGACCAAAGTTTTGGTAAAGTAGTCTTTAAGGAAGTTTGGTTTTTAAAAAAAACCTTTTCATCATTTTTTTCTTTAGTTTTAAATGAGTTTTTAATGTATACATTTTAGCCAGAACTGGCTGAACTGTACAAGAAAAGACAATCTCCAAGTAGCCTTGCATTAGTAATACCAAAAACAGTGAGTCTCACCTCACACCATGAGATAAGCAGAGTCACCGCTCAGCAGCAGATTAGTAACAGCCGATCCAAAGCAGGCAGAAAAGAACAGAGAGAAACACATAAAGAGCATTAGAAGCCACCACTGGAAGGTGGAAACCTCTGGACCAGCCATTCGGGGCTGCCCCAAGGCTGCAGTACAGCAAAGCAATGAGCTGGGAAACGATGAGAAGTAGAGCTTTCCCATCCCCAGCAGAGGGCACAAGGTGGATTAGTTCAGATCACACACTGACAGACATCTTGCAAAGAGACTTCCATTGTTCCAGATATACCCCCAGGGCATGTAACCTCGTGGGCCAAGCCTCTAACCTGAGTTTCTAGGCAAGCATCCTTGTCTAAGCGTGACACAGGATGCCAAGAGGGACCCCATCTACCAGAGGTGGCCAACTGGTGCTGCAGACAAAATTTCCCCAGCATATGGTCTCATCTTATGGTCCTTTTGTGCATCGCCAGAAAGATGTTGCTGGAAGAGGGTCTTTCGCTCTCACGCAGGAAGGAGTCAGGTGAGTCGCAGCGTGCAGTGAGAAGAGATCGTTTATTGAAAGCTACTCAGATGCAGAGTAGGGCATCCTAAGAAAGCAAGAGGAGGAACGCACTGTCTTTGTTTTAAACTCCTCTCATGTAGGGGTCTTATCTATGTAAAAGCTAAGCTATGTCTATGTGCGGTGGGTTGACAGCATGACGAAACTTACTACTTTGTTGATTTAAAGTAAACTATCCTTGGGATTTTAGTGAGTAAGTACATCAAAGCATGATTCTAATTATTTTAAAAGCACGTATTGCTATTAGATATTGGCGCATCTGGACATTTTGTTGCTGTAGGAGTTTGTCCTTGCAGGCATTACTAAATTCCCTCCTTAGCTGTCAACATCTGTGACCATGGGCTGTGACTGGCAAGGAATTGCCTTGCTAGTTTTAAAATGGAATTGGCCTTAAAATGGCGTTACTCTGGCTCTCCTACACTCCTGTTTCCCTAATAATCCCATCAAAAGCAACGTACAAATTTAATGGGATCTCTATCAAAATTTCAGTGGTATTTCTCACAGAAATAGAAGAAAGATCTGGCTGGGCGCATTTGCTCACGCCTGTAATCCCAACAATTTGGGATGCCGAGGGGGGTGGATCACCTGAGGTGAAGAGTTCAAGACCAGCCTGGCCAACATGGCAAAATCCCAACTCTACTAAATATACAAAAGTTAGCCGGGCATGGTGGCACACGCCTGTAGTCTCAAGCTACTCAGGAGGCCGAGGTGGTAGAATCCCTTGAACCCCGGAAACGGAGGTTGCAGTAAACCAAGATTGTGCCACTGCACTGGAGCCTGGACAACAAAGTGAGACTCCATCCCTCCCCTCCAAAAAAAGAAAGAAAAGAAAAAAAAATCCAAAATGGGCATGGAACCACAAAAAATAGAAAATAGCCAAGGCAATTTTGAAAAAGAGAAACAACAGGTGGAAGCATCACACTTCTGGATTTGAAGCAATGTTATAAAGGTGTATGATATGCTTTGCCCTGCCTTTCTCCAGCAAAGACAGACTGTGAGGTCTATGTGGCTAATTTCCAAGCAGCCACATGCCCTGCAGACATGAACTCCTAGCAGGGAGCTCAGAGGCCTGCTTGGCTTTGGCTGGGCTCCGAACACACAGCAGCCCTTGAAGGCTCCTCCCATTGCCTCTGCTGCAGAAGCCACAGGCTCCCCTAATGTCCTCCTGCCCCCTGCTCTGGGATATACTCTCACCCTTTGATGGACTTTGCTGGCTGCTCCTCCTCTTGGTAGAATGGTTCTCTGACATCAAGACATGAGAGGCATTTCTGGTTTGAAGGCTATCTGACGCTCTTTCCTGGTAAGGAAGTCGTAAGTTGCTATTATGTTCCAGCAGCATTTGAGGAGCAGCTGCAACACACCAGAGGTCCCTGCTGGGTGGCAATGCTGGCTTCTGCCAAGGGTTCCCAGGCGGCAAGTGTCCTGACAGCAGACATTCCTAACCACATCTGGACGACTGGCTCAGGAGGCCTGCGTGAAGCTGCATGCGCCGCCTCTTGCAAATACATTAATGCTTTTATTGGCTCAGGGACCCATTTGAATTCAGAATAGCAAGGGCGGTGTATTCCTCAATGGGGAATGTTGTGTCTCCAAATCTCTCATAGGTCCACATGGCTCTGCTTCTTATTTAGCAAAGGGCTCAGTAAGAGATAATAATTTGCTTCTCTCTGTTTGAAGGACATTCCTGGTTATACTGGCACAGGCATTCCAGAGAAGTTCCCAGACCAGACTGGGCCTTGCATTTGGCCTGGCTCTGTTGGGTGTTTGAGTGAATACAGCCCAGTGCTTCTTTGAGCAGGCCATCAGCATGACAGCATCCACATCTCTACTAACTCACTCTCGTGGTTAGCTAGTCCAAGTCCCGCCACCCCTCATGCCAGTAAATTCAAATATTCCTGTGCCAAATGGTACATGTTTACCAAACCACATTCTCCTAAAGTTATGCCTGGCTGGACGGCAACAGTGGGTGGAAAAGAAGGAAATGTGCCTTTAGACCAATGGGGTGTATTACGGCATCCCACCTGCAACCCTTACCTCCAGCTTGTTGAGTTACCTGGACAGTCTTTATAATATGAGGTATAGCTGAAGAAATGCAGCAGACTGCACTGTTGAACCCTGCACATCTGCTGTCAGCCTCCACAAATAATCTCTCAGACAGGACGGTTAAAAATAAAATCAAGGTCAGGTGGAGTGGCTCATGCCTGTAATCCCTATACTTTGGGAGACTGAGGCAGACGGATCATTTGAGGTCAGGAGTTCGAGACCAGGCTGGCCAACATGGTAAACCCTGTCTCTACTAAAAATACTAAAATTAGCGAGGCATGGTGGCTCATGCCTGTAATCCCAGCTACTCGGGAAGCTGAGGCAGGAGAACCACTTAGACCTGGGAGGCAGAGGTTGCAGTGAGCCAAGATCCTGCCACTGCACTCCAGCTTTGGTGAAAGAACAAGACTCTGTCTCAAAAAAAAAAAAAAAAAAATCAGTGGGAATCAATTCCTCCACTTCAGCCTTTTCCTTAAGAGTAGCGAGGTCTGGCGGCCCTCCTGAAGTTCTGCAGGGCTCAGTGTTGGTTACAGAGGAAAGTCTGGACCATCCAGAATATTCCAACGTAGCATTCGTGAATTAACCACACAGGGAAGACTTTGTTGATATTCCTTGAAAAATTACTCCCAAGATCCATTGTAATGAGCTTTGTTGGCATCATATATGAACCATGTAACTTCTGGGTCATTGCCATGGCATTTGTAAATTGTCATGGTGCTGGTATGAGTGTCTTATTAGAATGTATTTTAATTAGCATATAATGAGCAATGAGGGCAACTAGAAGTCACTTGTGTCTCCATCTTGGTCCTAGCTGGTTTGGGCCAGTTTCTTTGTTACGTCCTGTTTTGATCACAGGGTCATGATCAAGGCTCAGAAAACAAGTCCTGCTGATGTCATACTTCACAACTATTTCGGGATTCGTCAGCAACTCAAATATTGCCTTCTCTTAAGCAATGTCTGTTAAACAGGAAAATGGACGAGAGACATAAATAGAGAGATCACAGGAAAGTGCAAATATCCACTAGCCATATCAAACATATCAAACCATATCAAGTGCTCAACCTCACTCATAATTTAAAAATGCAAATTAAAAATACACCTGGATACTATTTTCATTTTCATCTGTCAGATTGGTGAAAATCCAAACAGCAAATAAGAGGACATTCTTTCTGACACCACCATGAAAACAAGCACTCACTCCTCAATGCCAAATTGTCCAAAGACCAGTTACAGCAACTGGGCAATACTCATATAAACTGCAAATATATTTAACTTTTGTCCTTTGATCTCATTTCTGGGAAGTTGTGGTATAATGGTATATGTAAGGAATGACATTAGGGACAATTGCAGCATCAGGTATATGAAAGTTGACTTCATAAATTGAGTTTTTCTGGTCATACCCAACTAAGTCAAGGCAGAGGGCCAGAGGAAAACCACTCAGGCAGACAGCACCTGCTCCAAGAACCATCTGCAAGCCCAAGTGTTGAAACGCCTGCTGCAACTTTACAATCAGGTGTACCTAACAGCTGCTGGAACGACCTGCCGTGACTCAAAGACAAGGTCTACCTACTGTGTCACTCACCCATCAGAGCCTGCCAGCTCCCCAAACCTCTACCAGTGCCCACAAGTTTTCTTTCTAAACAATAGGTGACATTTCTTAAATAAAACTTTCAACCTTCTCTTTGTTTGTCAGACACACCAAACACATTTCTGGTCTGTGTATGTCCAGAATTACAATTCTGTGATTCCTGAATAAAACGTTTAGAGATTCATCCTATAATGTATTTGACTTTGACATGTGAGATATAAAAACACTGTGAACAACACAAATGTTCATTCAAGGAGGCTATTTAAATTAACTATGGTACCTCCAGGCCATGGAATATGATGCAACTTGTATTAGTCCTTTCTCCCATTGCTATAAAGAAATACCTGAGGCTGGGCAATTTATAAAGAAAAGAGGTTTAATTGTCTCACAGTTCCACAGGCTGTGCAGGAAGCATGGTGCTGGCTTCTGCGGAGGCCTCAGGAAACTTACAATCATGATGGAAGGCAAAGGGGAAGTGGGCACCTCTTACGTGGCCTGAGCGGGAGGAAGAAAGGGAGTTGCCTACACACTTTTAAGAAAACAGATCTCATGAGAACTCTATCACAAGAGCAGCACCAAAGGGATGGTGCTAAACCATTCATGAAGGACCACTCCCATGATCCAATCACCTCCCACCAGGCCCCACCATCAACACTGGGGATTACAATTCAACATGAGATTTCGGTGGGGACACAGATCCAAACCATATCACAACTGTTAAAAAAAAAAAAAAAAGAAGAAGAAGAAAGGAAAAGAGTGTGAAAGTCCTGCTCCTGCCTGTGTTAACAGAGGGCCTTTATACAGAGGGTTGAGGGGAGAAAGCAGGGTGGAGAACAACACCTGTGGATTGCCCTTTGGGGCCTACTCACACAGGCCCAATTTCTCATAAAACTAGTATTTAGGCTTTCTTTTGAAAAAACATAGAAATTGACCCACCCTATCTTAAAACTTGGGAAAGTTACATTTGTCTTATCTGAGTTCCTTTCTCAGGAAACCAACCATTGGGCCTCCCAGACAGTATCAAGGTGCTGAAACTCGGTAGGTCCTTGAGGCCAGACCCCTCACCAGTCATGACTGCCTAGCTGCCTCCTCACTCTCCCTAATTCCTGTTTTCCCACACCTAGAAACTCCTAATTTTAGTGGGCTGAGGAGAGGGATTTGTGACTGAGCGCCCATCTCTGGGCTGTAGCACTTGAATGAGGCCTTCCTCCCTGGCACTGCTCTTGGCGATTGGCTTTCTGTGCAGGGCAGGGGGCCTAGATGACAACCTAGATGTTTGGGTAGCACTGTTACTGTGACAGACATGGAAATCCTCCAGTTCTTAGTCTTCTTAGAGGAACGAATTCAGACAAGAGACGCATAGCAAGAGGTAAAGGGTTAAGTAACCTTTATTTAAAGAGTCAGGATCTCAGAGAGACAAGACAGAACCTACCACTCAGGAGATAGAGCCAAAAGCTAGTGACTTAGGAGGAATTTTTTCTTTCTTTCTTTCTTTCTTTTTCTATTTTTTTGAGACAGGAGTCTCTCTCTGTCGCCCAGTCTGGAGTGCAGTGACGCGATCTCAGCTCACTGCAAGCTCCACCTTCCGGGTTCACGCCATTCTCCTGCCTCAGCCTCCTGAGTAGCTGGGATTACAGGCGCCAGGAGGAATTCTCATTTGAGCTTTTAGTCAAGGAAAACAGTACAGCCTAAAAGAGGAACAGGGTGGGCTGCTCAAAAGAATGAGTCAGTCCCTACTCACGCTGGGGAGACCCTCTTGATGAGAGTTTTACAGGATTACTCATGAACCGCCCAGGCAGGGGCCTTACTAGTAAGCAAGTTTTGGGAAGTCCTCGGGACACGCATGCGCCGTGACCTCACACACTAGTGCACTGGAGTGGTTTTTTTTTGAGACAGAGTCTCGCTCTGTCACCCAGGCTGGAGTGCAGTGGCGCAATCTCGGCTCACTGCAAGCTCCGCCTCCCGGGTTCATGCCATTCTCCTGCCTCAGCCTCTCCGAGTAGCTGGCACTACAGGCGCCCACCACCACGCCCGGCTAATTTTTTGTATTTTTAGTAGAGACGGGGTTTCACCGTGGTCTCGATCTCCTGACCTCGTGATCCGCCCGCCTCGGCCTCCCAAAGTGCTGGGATTACAAGCGTGAGCCACCGCGCCCGGCCAACACTGGAGTGTTTCATCAGCATCTAAAATCTCTCCCCAGGGATGGGTTTTTTTTTTTTTTTTTTGGTATTATAATGAGCTAAAAGCTATTCAGGGGCGAGTTATCAGAGGTGCGCCCGTGCTCTTCAGCGGAGAAAATCCCCTACCTGGCCTCTGGCCATTTTCTGTGGGCTGTGGGGTCCCCAAGGAGACGGCCCTTGGACTCGGGGCTGCGTTTCCAAACGCGCCTTTCCCAGGGCTCCCGTGCCCGCTCCTGCCTGGCCGCCGGCCGCTCCAACACCAGCACAAGGCGGGACTCAGAACAGGAATTCAGGGCCGCCAGTGGCCGCGGGGCTCTGAGAGGGGCTCCAAAGACGCGGACAGGCCCCGGCGGGTGGGAGGCGCGCGCCCGGGGTGGACAGGCGGGGCTCCCCCTACCGGCCAGACCCGGGGAACGGCGCGCGGAGGCTGCGAAGGTTCCAGAAGGGCCGGGAGGGGGCGTCGCGCGCTGACCCTCAAAGGGCACCGCTGGCGACGATGGCGCTGCTCGCCTTGCTGCTGGTCGTGGTCCTCCCGCGGGTGTGGACAGACGCCAACCTGACTGCGAGACAGCGAGATCCAGAGGACGCCAAGCAGACGGGTGAGCCTGGCTCGCCCCCCACAGCCACTGGCCGAGAGGACGGGGCCGGGCGGCGTCTGCCCAGCACCGCGTGGCCGCCGCCCCCACTAGACCGCGACAACAGGGAGTTCAGGGGGCCCGCGGCGCCTGGAAGCCTCTGGGGAGCCTCGCCTCGTGCGGCTTCCCCCAGGGCGGCGGGGCAGCCTGAGCCCAGCCCTTCCCCAGCCCTTGCCCTGCTCCGGCCGCGCTTCCCCGGGAGCCCTCAGGCTGGAGGCCCCAGCCGGCCTGGCCTCCGGGGGCTTCACCGGCTGAGAACCGTTCAAGCCGCGGGAGGAGGGCCGGCTCCTCCTGCAGAGCTAGGCCAGGCCCAGCCCCGACCCAAGGGAGGCCTCCTTTGAGGGAGTCAGCGTGCAGGGCCTGGGAGGTGGGTGTACCTGGAAGGTGGGCGGGAGGACACGTGGGAGCAGACCCAAGCCCCGGAGTCACTTCCGCAGCCGTCGGCCGGGAGATGCCAGGGCCCGTGGGTGCAGCGTGGCCGACCTGGGGTCAGGGTGCCACGGCCGAGTGGGGGTGCGCTGTGTGCTCATGTTGTGTGCTTGGATGTGGGAGGATGGGGGAGCCCCCAGGAGAGAAGACAAATCACTCAGAATGTAAAGAAGCCCGAGGGCTGGGCAATTTTTAAAGGAGAGGTGTAATTGGCTCACAGTTCCACAGGCTGTCCAGCAAGCATGGTGCTGGCTTCTGGGGAGGCCTGAGGACACTTAAAATCATGGGGGAAGTTGAAGGGGAAGCGGGCAGCTCTTACGTGGCCTGAGACCCCTCCTGCTTTCTCCCCATGCGGCTCACTCGAGTCATGTGGCCCCAGCCACTGCTCGGGGAGAAAGATGGGGACCCGCCGAGTTTGTGCTGGTCGGATGCCGGCTGTGTTCATCAGATAGGCACGGAGAACTGGAATTCTACTTTCTTTTTTATTCATCCTTTCAGACGAGGGTGACAATAGACTGTGGTGTCATGTCTGTGAGAGAGAAAACACTTTCGAGTGCCAGAACCCAAAGAGGTGCAAAGAGACAGAGCCATACTGCGTTATAGCGGCCGTGAGTGAGTAGCTTCGCTCTTGTTGGGGACCCAAAGGCAGGTGAATAGAGGACTTTCAGGAATCAGGGCTGTCTAGTTTTCCTCAGTAGGGAATAACTAATAGAAAGTAGCCTTTTTTTGTTTTTTTTTGTTTGTTTTTTGAGACGGAGTCAGGCTGGAGTGCAGTGGCGTGATCTCAGCTCACTGCAACCTCGCCTCCCGGGTTCAAGCGACTCTCCTGCCTCAGCCTCCAGAGTAGCTGCTATTATGGATGTGCGCCACCACACCGGCTAATTTTTTATTTTTAGTAGAGGCGGGGTTTCACCTTGGTCAGGGTGGTCTCGAACTCCTGACCTCAGGTGATCCACCCACCCTCGGCCCCCCAAAGTGCTGGGATTACAAGCGTGAGCCACCGCGCCCTGCCTTTTTTTCTCTTTAAAATGTGAAGAGCAAAGTTCTGAGAAGCCAGAGAGAGGTGAAGGGGGAGTGGGGTCGGACTCAGGCCGTTAAGAACTGTGCCAGTGTAAGGCAGTGCCTGCTACAGTGGGTCCAGATGAAATACTGGGAGGTAGGAAGAAAATCTGGATTTCATATCATCCATTTTTTAATGAAAACTTAAGCTTTAATAATGTTAAATGCACCACTGAGAACAGTGTCTGTGTCACTCTTACAAGAGATGCACAAAACCAAGGTGTACAGCCTTCAAGTGTGTTCTCAAAGGAGGGTGCATGCCTTAAAAATTGTGGAGACCACTGCTCTGTCATCTGTGATTCCCCTGAAAACCTCTGGGTACATGAAGCCCTCCCCAAGGGGAATCTGGACACCCAGCACATTCTGCCCACAGGGAGATCTTCAGGGCTCGTGAATTCTGATTCCGCCCAGCAGTCGCTCTCCAGCCCTTCAGCATCCACGAAGTTGGTGGGGCGCTGAGGTGATGCTTCAGACTCAGTGTAGCCCACATCGACTTTATAACTTAATATGGCAAAATGATTTGTACAGTGACGTATAAGATGAAGTGTGGTCATGAGACAAGACCCCAGCTCAGAGTCGAGCCAGGCCCACCAAGAGACCAGCTCCACGCCCTGGTTGATGGCCAGAACGGCTGGGAGTCATGTGTCTGTCTGTGGTCACAAAGGCCTGAGCCAACCCTGTGTTTGAGAAGTTGAGACCTGTGTGTTCCCAAACAGCAACCCCTAGACCCGCATTCCCAGTGCACATGGACAGGCCATACCACGCGGAAGCCAGCCCTTCCCTGAAGCAGTATTCAACACACAGGACTGGCCCTCATCCTCCCAACTCCCGCTTGGTGCCCCAATTGAGTGTGCACCTTTGAGCAGGGCCGCCAGGGGTGAGGCCTTGACCCAGACAGAAAGGCCTCCGTGTCAGGCATTGGAATGGCATGATTGCCTTCTCTCGGTCTTTATTTCTTATTAGAAATATTTCCACGGTTTTTCATGATTTCGAAGCAGTGCTCCGCTAGTTGTGCAGCGATTGAGAGACCCAAGCCAGAGGAGAAGCAGTTTCTCCTGGAAGAGCCCATGCCCTTCTTTTACCTCAAGTGTTGTAAAGTTCGATACTGCAATTTAGAGGGGCCACCTATCAACTCATCAGTGTTCCGAGAATATGCTGGGAGCGTGGGTGAGAGCTGTGGTGGGCTGGGGCTGGCCGTCCTCCTGCTGCTGGCCTCCACTGCAGCCTGCCTCAGCCTGCCTTGAGCCATGGGACTGCCATGGGCTGAGCCTTCTGGAGCATGGACTCACTCCAGACCGTTGTCACCTGTTGCATTAAACTTGTTTTCTGTTGATTACCTCTTGGTTTGACTTCCCAGGGTCTTGGGATGGGAGAGTGGGGATCAGGTGCAGTTGGCTCTTAACCCTCAAGGGTTCTTTAACTCACATTCAGAGGGAGTCCAGATCTCCTGAGTAGTGATTTTGGTGACAAGTTTTTCTCTTTGAAATCAAACCTTATAACTCATTTATTGCTGACGGCCACTCTTTTCCTTGACTCCCCTCTGCCTCTGAGGGCTTCAGTATTGATGGGGAGGGAGGCCTAAGTACCACTCATGGAAAGTATGTGCTGAGATGCTTCCGACCTTTCAGGTGACGCAGGAACACTGGGGGAGTCTGAATGATTGGGGTGAAGACATCTCTGGAGTGAAGAACTCCTCAGCATGGGGGGCAGTGGGGCACACGTTAGGGCCCATTCCAGTGGTGGAGGCACTATGGATGGCTGCTTTTCCTCAACCTTTCCTACCAGATTCCAGGAGGCAGAAGATAACTAATTCTGTTGAAGAAACTTAGACTTCACCCACCAGCTGGCACAGGTGCACAGATTCATAAATTCCCACACATGTGTGTGTTCAACATCTGAAACTTGGGCCAAGTAGAGAGCATCAGGGTAAATGGCGTTCATTTCTCTATTAAGATGCAGCCATCCACGGAGAGCTGAGAAATCAGACTCAAAGTTCCACCCAAAACAAATACAAGGGGACTTCAAAAGTTCACGAAAAAATTGAATTAAAAGATAAAAATTAAAAAATGTTTTATTTCTCAGCATGACCTCCATCAAGGTAGAGACACTTTTGTAAGTGATGGTACCAGGCATTTAGTTCATCCCTAAAGAATTGGGCACCCTGGGAATTTAACCATGCCACTTCAGTCTTTGTGACGTTATTGACTGAAGAAAAGTGGGTGCCCTTTAAAGATTTTTCAAAATTATAAAACAGAAGTAGCCAAATCAGGCCTGGAAGGTGTATGCCTAGTGATTTCCCATTGAAACTCACAAAACTGGCCTTGTTTGATGAGAGGAATGAGCAGGAGCATTGTTGTGGTAGAGAAGGGCTCTCTGGTGAAGCTTTCCGGGGTGACGAATTCCTGGGTGTTTTCCTGCTAAATCATTGCCTGACTTTCTCTATACACTCGCATAATAAGATGTTATTGTTCTTTGGCCCTCCAGAAAGTCAATAAGCAGATGCCTTGAGCATCCACAAAACGGTTGCCACGACCTTTGCCCTTGACGTGTCTGCCTTTACTCTGATGGGACCACGCCCACCTCTCGGTAGTCATTGCTTTGCTTGTGCTTTGCCTTCAGGAGTGTACTGGTTAAGCCACATTTCATCTCCGGCAATAATTATTTGAAGAAATGCTTCAGGATCTTGATTCCACTTGTTTAAAATGGCCATAGAACGCTTTTATCTGCAGCTGAGCTGGGAGAAACAGCTTTGGCACCCACCGAGTAGACAGTTTACTCAACTTTAATTTCAGTCAGAATTGTGTAAGCTGAACACCTTGGCATACCTACGGCGTTGGCTATTCTTTCTGCTGCTATTAATCAGTCCTCTTAAATTAGGGCACAAACAAGATGAATTGTTTCCTCACAGACTGATGTGGCTGGTCTGCTGCTGTGGATTTCCTCTCCAGCATCATCTCTTCCCTTCTTCCAATGAGTTATCCACTTACTTAAATTGCTGATTTCTTTGAGGCATTGTCCCTATAAACTTTCAATAAATCATCAATGATTTCACCATTTTTCCAGCCAAGCTTCACCATCAATTGCATGTTTGTTCTGGTTTCAATTTTAGCAGAATTCATGTGTGTGATAGGAGCTCTGTTCAAACTATTGTCTTATACTTCTTAGGGCCTCAAACTAGATCCTGTTCAGACATATTTTCATAAGTTAGTACAAGTTTATTTTGTTGCAAAAAAATTTGAAATCCATGCATTCTTTTTCCCGATATGCATTTTCCATGAACGTTCTAAAGATCACTCATCCTTCCACCCCATGTTGTCTATTCAATGTCAGGGAGGATGTGACCCCACCCACTGCTCACTTTTGTCTCCCTTCTGTCCCCACCATCCTGGCCAGCCACTGCCTGGTCTAATACCAGAGGCTGCTGGGTGGGACGCCCTGGGGAACCTTCCAGATAGAGTTTCTTCGCTATTCCTGAGGCATGGGGAAAAGGCTCATCTCAGTCACACCTGAACACTTCAAACCTGAGGCCAAAGTCCATTCTAGGGGCAGTGGGCAGGGAGGGTCCCAGCAACTCAGGACCAGATAGGACTGCCAGCACCTGTCGGGCTCTGCCTGTGTGTCCATCTTTTTGCCCATCACAGGCTTGTGTTTACATCCTGCCATTCACAGCAGCACCCAGAAACAATAGCCCCAGCTGCTTCCAATTCGCAGCCCTGGGCTTGAGTTTGGGGAGCATTACTTTTGTTAAGGCAGGCAAAAGTGGGAACTTCATTCAGAAAGAGCAAGTGAGGTAAGAGGTCAGCCACATGAGAGAGTTTCCATGGCAACCTTCCATTAAAGTCTCTTCAAATGAAGGATGTAATCTGTGATGTAAAATCATAGCAAGTCAAGAAATGTGAATACGGAAAAGTTTGAAATTGGGAACTGTTGGGTCTCTGGTAACACTAGGAGCACTCCCAATTACTTGAGTAAGGGAGATTGAAAATTATTGCAGGGTTAGGAATTAGAATGGATCAAGGAGTTTGCTGTCTCCAGTGTGATAGATGCTCTTTCTAGAAAAGTCACCATGGATGGAGCCTGCAGTGAGCCGAGATCGCGCCATTGCACTCCAGCCTGGGCGACAGCGAGACTCTGTCTCAAAAAACAAAACAAAACAAAACAAAACAAAAACAAACAAACAAACAAAAAAGACACATAGGAGGAGGAGTTTCACCTCAGAATCCAGAAACCTCCAGAGCACAGGGTTTGCATTTATATTACTAGTTAAATACACTAAACTCTAAACCAAGAAACAAATGTAAGGTAATGATGGATTGGTTTCACTCTATAGTTGCCTGGAAATCAAAGGAAAATTCTCTCTGAAGGGATAGACTCTGAGTCCAGAAATATAGACACTATCTCCACAAATCTGCTATAAATCAAAATTTACAAAAGAAAAATAAAAGCAAGAAGCAATGAGTGAGTAGAATTAGAGCATAAAAGGTTTTAAACATTGGAAAAAATAGATACCAAATACAAAATAAGTTTCCTTAAAGAAATAAAAGATCAGCTGGACATGGTGGCTCATACCTGTAATCCTAGCACTTTAGGAGGCCGAGTAGGGAAGATCACTTGAGCCCAGGAGTTAGAGACAAGCCTGGGCAACATAGGAAGACCCCATCTCTGTTTTATAAAAATAAAATAACTTTAAAGAAAGAAAAAAATCATAGAAAGCATCAGGAAAGAATACAATATCATCAGAAAAATATTGGGCAGACTTGACAGCCCCCCCCCAAAAAAATCTAAACAGAACATCCAGAAGTAAAAAAATATATAACCATCATATGTTAAAACTCAAGGGATAAATTAAATAACAGATTAGACATAGATGAAGAGAGAATAAGAAACTGGAACATGAGCTGAAGAAACTACTCAAATGTGACCCAGAGATAATAAGAGTTGGAAAATACAAAGAATAAACTAGAAGACAGGGAGAATAGAATTAGACAGTCTGATATAGAAATAAGCAGAATTTCAGAAGAAGAGAGTACAGACAATATTCGAAGAAATAACAATGAGTGGTTTTTCCAAAATTGATTAAAGACATGAATACTCAGATAAAGTAATCATATTGAGGCACATTCAGAGTATCACTTCAGGATTCCAAAGCCAAGAGGAAAATTTAAAACCTGCCAGAGGGAAAAGACATACATCTAAAAAATAACAACAATTACACTTGCACTGACTTCTCAATTTGAACATGGAAGTTAGAAGATGGTGTACTAGTATCTCCAAAATGTTGAAAGAAAATGACAAGACATTAAGGTAAAACTGAATATTTGAATAAAGGCATTGCATTTTCTGATAAATACAAAACTGAAATTGTTTACCACTGCTCAGCCATTACTAAATGAACTCCCAAAATATTCTTTAAAATGAGTGAAAATAATATCAGACAGGCAGATGGAATGAAAGAAGGAATCATAGAAAAAGATATATTAATGTGTGGTGCTATGGATTGAGTTGTGTTGTTTTTCCTACCCACCCCACAAATTCACATATTGAAGCCCTAACCTCCAAAATGGCCGCATTTGGAGTAAGCAATTAAGGTTAAATGAGGTCATAGGTGTTAGCCTCCGATCTGGTAAAATTAGTCTCCTAATATGAAGAGCCACCAGAGAGCTCCTTCTCTCTCCACCGTGTGAGGACATCACGACAAGTTGCCACCTATGAACCAGAGAGTGAGCCCTCACCAGATACTGAATCTGCCTGCACCATGATCTTGGACTTCCCAGCCCCCAGAACTGTGAGAAATAAATGTCTGTTGTTTAAGCCTCCCAGTTTGCAGTAATTTATTATGGCAGCTAGAGAAGACTAAGACATAGGGAAAAATCAAAACTATCATTGAATAGATAGCACAGTAAGAATTTCCAATTTAT
This sequence comes from Symphalangus syndactylus, assembly GCF_028878055.3. Taxonomy (NCBI): domain Eukaryota; kingdom Metazoa; phylum Chordata; class Mammalia; order Primates; family Hylobatidae; genus Symphalangus; species Symphalangus syndactylus. The sequence continues at coordinate 141,627,800 of NC_072429.2, forward strand.
GAGGGCTTAAAGAAAATAAGAGTGATAATACTAGACACATGTGGCATCAAAGGAAAGAGGGAGGTGATAGAGTTGTTCTGTAGTTTTTTCAGAGTTCACAAGGAGGTTCAGATATACTGAAAAAATTTGGCCGGGCGCGGTGGCTCATGCCTGTAATCCCAGCACGTTGGGAGGCCGAGGCAGGCGGATCACAAGGTCAGGAGATCGAGACCATTCTGGCTAACATGATGAAACCCCGTCTCTACAAAAATACAAAAATACGAAAAATACAAAAAAACTAGCCGGGCGTGGTGACACATGCCTGTAGTGCCAGCTACTCATGAAGCTGAGGCAGGAGAATCACTTGAACCCGGGAAGCAGAGGTTGCAGTGAGCCAAGATCGTGCCACTGCACTCCAGCCTGGGCAACAGAGCGAGTATCCATCTCAAAAAAAATAAAAATAAAAGAAAGAAAGAAAGAAAAAATTAGACATAAAGAGTAAATTCCAAAATGCAAAATGATAAAAATCCAGTTTTAAACTTCTATGTATGTATGTGTAGAAAAATAAGAGATCAATATTGAATGGTGAAAAGCATAAAAGAATTAAAAAGAACTAAACAAGATGATAGAAATATATCCTTATTCCTTAGCAGTGACAACAAATAAAATCACCAGTTCTAGCCTGGGCAACATGGCAAAGGCTCGTCCCTACAAAAAAAATACAAACGTTAACCAGGCATGGTGGTGTGTACCTGTAGTCCCAGCTACTTGGGAGGCTGAGGTGGGAGGATGGGTTGAGCCTGGGAGTTTTAGGCTGCAGGGAGCCACAATCACACTACTACATTCAAGCCTGGGCAACAGTCAGACGTCGTCTCAAAAAAGAAAACAAAAAATCACCAGTTCGAAGCTAATTATTATACTGATTTTTTGTTTTAATCCATAAAAAGATACACCCAAAACATAAGACCTCAGAAAAGTTAATCATACAAAAAATGGCAGAAGATATGGTGGACTTATACTATTAATATGAGATAAATAGACCTCAAGGCAAAAAGTATTAATAGACATAAATGTCAAAATATTCAAGTCACTGTAAAAATCAGTTAACAATTTAAAATTATACGTCTTCCAGAAGTGCTTCAATATAGGGAAGTAAAAGATGTAAATACGGGGAAAAATTGACAAAACTGACAATATAATGAAATACTTTAACACACATTGCCCAATAATTGATAGATCTAGAATGCGAAGTATAGTGAAAACATTGAACAAGATAACTGACAAGACTGATTGAATATACATATGTGGGACCTTGCACCCAACAATTACAGATCAGGCCTTCATCTCAAAGATGGAAAACTACCCAGAGCTTTGAGGGCCTGAGGTAGGAGTATTGCTTGAGCCAAGGAGTTTGAGACCAGCAAGGACAAGATGACAATACCCCATCCCTACAAAAAATTTAAGATAGCTGAGTGTGGTGTTGTATGCCTATGGTACTAGCTATTTGGGAGGCTGAGGCAGGAGGGTTGATTGAGCCCAGGAGTTCGAGTTACAGTGAGGTATGATTGGGCCACTGCACTCCAGCCTGGGCAACAGAGCAAGACTCTGTCTCTAAAACAATTGGGGGTGGGGAACCAAACTGAAAATTTTAAAATACTTTAAATTGAACAGTTAAAAATCTATACCAAAATGAAAAAAAAAAAAACCTTCAGGGTAAAGCTAAAGCAGTACTCAAGGAGAAATTTATAAGCAGTTAGAAATTTAAATGTTTATAATAGGAGAGAAGAAAATTGGAAAATTAATACATTAAACATTCAATTTTGCCAAGCGTGTGAGCTCACGCCTGTAATCCTAGCACCTTGGAAGGCCAAGTCTGGCGAATCGCTTGAGCCCAGGACTTTGAGACCAGTCTGGGCAACGAAATGAGACCCCATCTCTACAAAAAATGCAAAACATAGATGGGCATGATGGCGCACACCTGTAGTCCCAGCTATTCAGAAGGCTGAAATGGGAGGATGCTGTGAGCCCAGGAGGTCAAGGCTGCAGCAAGCTGTGATCGTGCCACTGCACTCCAGCCAGGCGACAAAGCAAGACCCTACTTCAAAAGCAAACAACAAAAAAATTCCGTTTTAAAAGTCAGAAAGTAGGTATGAAGAAAATAACAAAGTGGTAGAAGTTAATGAAATAGAAATCAAGGGTATGATAGAAAGGCCCAAGAGGTGAATTTAATAGCATATTAGACAATCAGAGAAAGGAAGAGTAAACTAGAAGAATGGTAGGTAGGAATCATCAGACTGAAGATCACAAAATTTAAAAAGAGAATGGAAAATACAGAAAAAGCCTTGGTATCTGGGACATGGAGACAAGGTTTGGCATAGTTGTACGTAAGTCGATGTAATTATTGACTCTGTTTCTTCACCCTTTGCTATACATCAGCAGTCCCCAACCTTTTTGGTACCAGGGGCCAGTTTCATGGAAGACAATTTTTCCATGGATGAGGCAGAAGGATGGTTTCGGGATGAAACTGTTCTGCCTCAGATCATCAGATTCTGGTAAGGAGCATGCAACCCAAATCCCTCACATGCACAGTTTACAATAGGGTTTGTGCTCCTATGAGAATCTGATGCCACTGCTCATCTGACAGGAGGCAGACCTCAGGCTGGAATCCTTGCTCGCCTGCCACTCACTTCCTGCTATGTGGCCTGGCTCCTCATAAGCCACGGACTGTGGAGTTGGGGACCCCTGCTATACAATACTCTCTGCCATGTAACTTTGCAGTTCCTCCAGCCAAAGACTCGGTTTAGTTCCCTGATATTCACGTTGGACATTGTCACATGACTTGCTTCAGGGAATGATATTAGCAGAAGTGACACAAGCAAAGACATGAGATGAGCTTGTGTGATTGGGATTTCTCTCATGTCCCCACCATCATCCTGAGAAGAAAATACTTCAGCTAGACCACTTGTACCAGGAGGATGAGAGACGTGGGTTGCAGAACCATCCCAGTAGACTCAAGATCTGTAGTGAGAAGCGGAGTTACCCAGCTGAGCTGGGCCTACCCACAGATCCACCAGTGATAATACAAAAATGGACGTTTCACATCAGTGGGCTTTGGGGCAGCTGGTTATGCAGCAGTAGCTAACTGATAGACCATGGATCCACTAAGAGAAAGAGACAGACGCAATATTTGAAGATATAGAGATCATTTTTGAAAACTGATAGAAAATAACCACAGATCTGAGAAACTCTAAGAAACTGAAGCAGAATTGATACAAGGAAAAATCATACCTGGATACATCATTGCAAAACTTCTGAAACGCAAGAATAAAGAGAAAGTCTTAAAAGCAGTCAGAGCAAACAGCCACAATACTTAAAGGAGCAACAATAAGAATAATAGCCGAGTTCCAAAAAGAGAAAGCAAGCAGTGAGAGAAGACAATGGAAGAACACTGTGAAACTGCTGGAGGAAAATCACTGCTAATTCTAGAGCGCTCTACACAACAAAATACCCTTCAAAATGCAAAAGTAAAGACAAAGTGAAAGAAACACACTCTCATAGAATTTATCATCATCAGACCACACTAAAGGAAATTCAAAAGGTGGATGAAAAATTATATCAAACATAAGCAATGGAAAGAATATTAGTTAATATAAATGAAAATATATTGCATAAGACAATAATAACAAGGACTTTAGGGATATAATATATAGAAGTAAAAAATTATACAGCAGATTTAGTATGATGAATATAAGTAGCGTGAATAATTGTATGTGACCACAGTAAAACAGAAAGTGACAGAGGAATGAAAGGAGTTAAAGTATTCCAAGTCTCAAGCATTGTGCTAAGAGGCAATAAATATGAAAATGAATTAAAATAGTTGTGTCCCAATAAAATGTATTTGAATTTCATATATATCTATGGAAGATGCTTTAAGTAAAAAAAAATTCACACTTAGATACTATAGTATAGTTTATTATTTATGTATTAATATTCTACTTAATAAATAACATTCTTAGCTCACAGGTTGTACAAACACAGGACTGCAGCTGGCTGTGGTCTCAGGTTTTGGTTTGCCAGCCCATATATCAGGGAAATAGCAACCACCACTCAGTCTGGGGTACAGGTGTTTCATAACCTGAACCTCACCATTCTCAATGACACCAGGGGGTATGCAGACCATCATCAGGATCCTGGCTTGATACCCCCAACTGCACAATTCATAACCTGAATCTCTCCATTCTCAGTGACACCAGGGGACATTCGAATTTGGGCTCCTCTTGGAATTGTTTTCCCTCGAGGCCACCCTAATGACCTCCTCAACCACCCTGCTTGCCTAGCTCCTTCCCCCTGCATGGCTCTGTGGGCTTGGACACCCCAAGTCCAGGCCAAGGAAGGGCCAGGTCCAGCACCCAGAAGTCCCCTACCTGACCTTGACTCCTTTAAGTCCCCCAGTAAACTGCCAGTGAACCACCACTAGCTGCCCAAATCCATTGCGTTAGACTGATGCAACTGAGTGATGGGGAAGGTGTGGGTCCCTCCAGCTTTTGTGGGTGCTAAGACTGCTGGGTGTCTGGCACCGCTCTGGCCCTGGGACACAGCAGTCAGGAGGCCAACCAGGCCCTGGCCTTCTGGCTTCAGGGTCCAAGAGGGACAGAAGTATTCCTTGCTTATGTATTCCCTGTGTAAGATTGCAGCAAGGCCAGTGCACCCTGGGAGAGGTTCCCTGTGCAAGGGGAGTCCTGGGGATCTCGCCCAGTCTCTGGGCCCAGGAAGGAGAAGATGGAAGAGGAGGGAACAGCATGTGGGTGGGAGGGGAGCTGGGAGAGCAGAAGCTGGGAATGAATGGGCAGGGGCAGGAGCAGAGGAGGCCCGGAGGGTGGGTAGAGACCTTGGAAGCTCCAACTGGTTTCTCATTCATCAATCTTCACTGGTATCTCCAGGCTAAGCCTCCAGCTGTGGGTCCCTCCCCTGGCAGGAGAGGACATAGTGGTGTAAACCAAAAATGAAATTCTACGCCCCCCCCACCATCTGAATGGACCCCTGCTCTTGACCAAGGGCATTCCAGGGTTAACCTGAAACACTAGATCAGACCACGACGGGAAATGGGTGTTGGATATGCCTCACCGTATCCTCCTCCCTTTGGATTTCAGGCCCAGCTGACCAGCAGTAACATCAACACAGCCCTTAAGACTGAGAGAACAGACTCCTTAAGTCTGATGAGAAACATTTGCAATCTATTCTCTCCGAAGCCTGCTACCTGGAGGCTTCATCTGAAGATGAAACACTGGTCTCCACAACCCCTTATCTTAACCAGACGTTCCTTTCTATTAATGCTAAGTCTTTAAAAAATAATTTTTTTTTTTTGGTAGAGGTGAGGTCTCTCTATGTTGCCCAAGCTGGTCTCTAACTCCTGGGCTCAAATGGTCCTCCGGCCTCCCCATGGCAAGGATTACAGAAATGGGCCACCATGCCCAGACAACTTAACTCTTTTGACCAATTGCCAATCAGAAAATCTTTGAATCTGCCTATGATCTAGAAGTCCCTCTGTCACTTCCAGTTGTCCCCATCTTTCTGGACCAAACCAATGACCATCCTCCAAGTATTGATTGATGTCTTATGTCTCCCTAAAATTTGTAAAACCCAGTTGCAGCCTGACCACTTTGGGTACAAGTTCTCAGGATCTTCTGAGGCCGTGTGACGGGCCACAGTCACTTAGATTTGGCTCAGAAGAAATCTCTTCAAACATTGCAGTGTTTCACTCTTTTTGTTGGCAGGGGGACAACGTGGGTGACGAGGAGGCTGCAGTCTTTGAGCAATGGCCAACAGGCTCAACGGCTATGTCCTCAGTCCCTTCAGCCCAAGAGGCCACCCCTCCCTGGGGCAGACGGCTCAGAGCCGAGCCACGACAAGGTGACACTTCAGGGACAAGTGTGAGCAATGCTAGGGTGCTGGGAATAGGCCCCCAAAATCTGGCCATAAACTGGCCTCAAAACTAGCCATAAACAAAATCTCTGCAGCACTGTGACATGTTCGTGATGGCTATGATGCCCACGTTGGGAGGTTGTGGGTTTACCAGAATGAGGGCAAGGAACACCTGGCCCACCCAGGGCAGAAAACCGCTTAAAGGCGTTCTTAAACCACAAACAATAGCATGAGCGATCTGTGACTTAAGGACATGCCCCTGCTGCAGATAACTAGCCAACCCCACCCCTTTATTTTGGCCCATCCCTGTTTCCCTAAGGGATACTTTTAATCTATAATCTATAGAAACTGCTTATCACTGGCTTGCTGTGAATAAATACGTGGGTAAATCTCTGTTGGAGGCCCTCAGCTCTGAAGGCTGTGAGACCCCTGATTTCCCACTCCACACCTCTATATTTCTGTGTGTGTGTCTTTAATTCCTCTAGCACCACTGGGTTAGGGTCTCCGGGACCGAGCTGGTCTCCGCACTGGGGGAGCTGCCCTGATAGGTAGTGAGCTCCCTGTCCCTGGGGCTATCAAGCAGAGCCAGGTGCCGCCCCAGGGAGCTCCTCCTTTGAGGGAGGTCCACAACCCTGGAACCTGAGCCCAGGCCCAGGCCTGAATCCGGAGGTTGTTTAACCCAGCAATTCCGGGACCCCATCCCGGGTCGCTGGCATCCGCTGTCATTTGAGAGCCTGGGGCTGGCGGGGAGAGCTGGTCCGGCCTTCTCTGGGCCGCCTTTCCTCCCCAGCCTCGTCGGGAAGGGGCACAGGGCAGCCGAGCTGCGCAACAGCCCGCTGGGCCTGCGCCCCAGGGCCTCCGGCGACACTTGGGAGTCCGCAGCTGAGTCACTGACTCTCACCCGGGCTCCTCCGCTTCCGCCCGGCCCCGATGTGCTCCGGTTTCAAAAGGGAGGAAGGGCGGGAATGCTCGGGAGGAGCCTGGGGTTGGCAGGACCTGTAGGGGGTAGAATGAATGTCGTGAGGGCGAATAAGGAGGTACCGGCTGGGGCTGAAAATGCGCAAGGGGACCATGAGCGTGATTCGCCCTGAGCCGCTGCGAACGCGCTGCGTGGTGGGGTGGCCCTGGAGGTCCTGGAGCAGAAGCTAGGTTCCCGCAGAGTCCGCTGCGGCGCCGCTGGCGACTGGGCTGGGTCGCATTTTCCACGAAAAGTCCCACGGCTTCGGCCGCGGAGGTGCTGGAGCCCCTGTGCTCAGACGAAGGGCCGAATGGCCAGGAACAGGCCGCGTCTTCAGAGCCTGGCGAGGGGCTCGCGCTGCTGAGGAGGCGGAGACGCCGGGGCGCGCCTGCACCCTCGCGTCTGCAGCTCCGCGAACGGCCGCCAGGTGCCGCTGTGGCGCTCAGCGCGCCGCCCGCCCCGCTCCAGGAAAAGCGAAAGTGACGCGGGCCTGGGAGGCCGGACAGACCACGTAGGGCGCTGAGGGAGGTCGCGCCACCGTGGGCGGGGCTCCGGGCGCCTTCCCCTCGGCCGGCCTCGCGCTGTGGTTCGCTCCGGCCGTGCAGCGCTCGCGAGTTCCCAGGAGGCCTGGCGGGCACCATAACCAGCGCCGCGGACCCCGCAGGATCCCGCGCCCGCCGCCGCCGCCGCGATGCTGGGTCTGCTGGTGGCGTTGCTGGCCCTGGGGCTCGCCGTCTTTGCGCTGCTGGACGGCTGGTACCTGGTGCGCCTCCCGTGCGCCGTGCTGCGCGCGCGCCTGCTGCAGCCGCGCGTCCGTGACCTGCTAGCGGAGCAGCGCTTCCCGGGCCGCGTGCTGCCCTCGGACTTGGACCTGCTGCTGCACATGAACAACGCGCGCTACCTGCGCGAGGCCGACTTTGCGCGCGTCGCGCACCTGACCCGCTGCGGGGTGCTCGGGGCGCTGAGGGACTTGCGGGCGCACACAGTGCTGGCGGCCTCGTGTGCGCGCCACCGCCGCTCGCTGCGCCTGCTGGAGCCCTTCGAGGTGCGCACCCGCCTGCTGGGCTGGGACGACCGCGCGTTCTACCTGGAGGCGCGCTTTGTCAGCCTGCGGGACGGCTTCGTGTGCGCGCTGCTGCGCTTCCGGCAGCACCTGCTGGGCACCTCACCCGAGCGCGTCGTGCAGCACCTGTGCCAGCGCAGGGTGAGCGGCCACCGCCCCTGGCCCCGGAGCACGGCCTTTGTGGGACCTCCAGGGGCTCCTCCTAGTCCCTGGCCCCCTCCCCTAGGGAAGGCCCGCTGCCTGCACCTCTTTCGGGTACTGCTGGAGTCCTGCCTCTTACCGCTCCCGCCTCTCCCTCTCTACCGGGGGCATTCCTCACTGATGCCTTTGTTCGTGGGGGTTCCCAGGGTCCCCGAATCAACTCTTCATAGTCGGGCTTAGCGTGCTTCCCTCCTGCCATTTCTTAACCTGGCCCCTCACGGTTTCATGTTCACCCCTCTCCTCTCTCCTGGGACTCTGTTCTGTGGCTGGGGTGCTGACCTCTCTCTCTCTGGTACTTGGTCCTGAATGTAGGCTGGAGGGGTGATCAGTTAGAAGAGGTTGCTAGCAGTTCCCGAGGACCTGAGTCCCCCTTTCACACAGCTTAGAGCTGAAGGGCTGGGTCCTGGTCACCTGGGTTTGGGGTTGAAGTACTGAGCCGAGGAGCTGCAAGCATTTTGGCCTTTCTGCAGTTGGAGAGAGGAGGGCCATGCACCTCCCCAGGGCTCGCTCCTTCCAGCAGGGCAGAACCGCCCCTGCAGCGTGGCACCTGGCGCCCTGGGGACGGCCACCAGGCAGATGTGGCCAGAGCAGTTGCCTGAAAAGTTGCCTGGAGCGTCCGTGCAGGAAGCCAGGGCCTGCCCACCCCTGGTATGCCCTTAGGCAGGGCACTGCCCTCTCCGGTCTCGGACAGGTGCCTCCCGAGCAGAGGAGGGTCAACGTCTCATCTCAGTCCTGATGTTACAGGAAAGGGATTCAGATCCAGACCTCAAGAGAGGGTTCTTGGATCTTGTGTAAGAAAGAATTCAGGGCGAGTCTGCAGTGCAAAGTTTTCAAGCAAGTTTATTAAGAAAGTAAAGCGGTGAAAGAATAGCCGCTCCGTAGACCGAGTAGGACGTTCCTGGAAGAGGAGGAACGCGTCCACCCTAGGTGCAGTGCTTGTGTATATGGGGAGATGTGTTCTGCTACAAGGGTTTGTGATAAAGGAGTAATTTTCTTAGTTACTGTATTTTGCAAGAATCAATATTACTATCTTCTTTTTTTTTTTTTTTAGACGGAGTGTCACTCTGTCGCCCAGGCTGGAGTGCAGTGGCGCGATCTCGGCTCACTGCAACCTCCGCCTCCTGGGTTCACGCCATTCTCCTGCCTCAGCCTCCCCACTAGCTGGGACTACAGGCGCCCGCCACCATGCCAGGCTAATTTTTTGTATTTTTAGTAGAGACGGGGTTTCAAAATTAGGAATGCCTTTGTTCTCCAGACATCGGGATATCTGGACACTCCCAAGTCTGGGTCTGTTTAGTAAATATTAATTTGTTCCGTTAACTGTTTGAAATGCTTGTTCCCCGGTGCCGTAAAGAAATAGCACCTGAACATAAATTTAATTTCCTCAGCAAGGCCATTTTTACTTCCTGCAGAAAGGGTACACTCGCCAGCAGCTTTGCCATGAGAGTACACCGAACAAAGGAGACAGGGTCATTTATAACCTGATGCGTAACAACCGCTTTTATTTAAAGTGCGAACGGAATATTTAATCCATTTCAGCCAGGGATTTGCATCTTGATACTCTGTCTTGATGGCTAAGGTCTGTTTTAGACCTCTTATTTTTACAATAGACACCCTAGTTTTATTATTAGATGTGGAAGCAACCGGTGTGAGATCTAGAACTGAGGCTACTGAAGAAGGGGGAGATGGGGGAATAATGCATATTTTAAAAAAGGGGGAGATGAGGGAATAATGCGTATTTAAAAAATACCTAGGGGGTGTTTTCCATTTATGTCAATCCCCATGCCACAGAAGCGACTGAGGGCAGGTCTAGAGTTAGTTAAGGTGGAGGTGGTGATAGAGAAGGACAGGGTTACATTGATAAGGCTGACAGTTCGAAGGGATAGTCCTTTCAGTGAAGTAGATGAGAGGTTTTAGATCTGCAAAACCTTTTTCGTGGAAGTTTCGCTTTGCTCCTGGGCAGTTTAATGGATGTAGTCCCATTTAACAAGGTTGCCAGACTACAGGAGGAGAAAATTGGCGTCTGGGCTGCAGGTCATTACAATAATGAGAGCTAGAGGTAACCGTGTCAGTTAGAGGGCTGGGACAGAAGTATTTGTGTGAAAAGGCTAGCTGTTGTTGATCGTTTACATTTCCGCAAGGTGCGACAGAGCAAGCGGTAAAGGCAGTGGGCTCGGGTGAGTTAGTTACAGTAATAACAAAGGCTTTAGTAACAGAATAAGGAAAGGAAAGGAAGCAATATAGAAGATACATGAAAATGAAGCTTTCTTTAACTTAGTAGGGCTTGGTCCTAGTACAGTCACCCATGATTCTGAGAGAAAGATGTTTTCTTGATTTGAGTGTGGTGGGTGCATTTTTTTCTTGGCTCTGCGGACGGCAGTCTCAGTGGTTAACAGCATAAAATAGGGTTCTTCCCCGGCTGGCTCGCGTTTTTTCTTTCTGTGTTGATGAGGACGTGGTTTTCAGGCTGGTGCTGGTGTACTGGAAATTCTAGGGGTGGTACCTGTGCTAAAAGACTCTTAGTTCTGAGGGAAGGGAAAGTGGAAGATAAATTAAGTATATAATTTTTGCTGCGTATCCTGGGGCTTCAGGCCCCATGGTGATGCCTCCCGCTCCATTCCTGCTCAGCGCTGCCCGGGGAACACTGTGGCCCTGCCTCCTCTTAAGCTCTTGGCCTTCTCGGGGCCTTCACTGCCCTTGTGCACTGTGGCCTTGGACATGAGGGGCCTTGTGACTTACCCGGCCACCTTCAGGCCTTAAGAAAGCTAAACACCATTTTATATTTGACAGTGCTTTTTGTATGATTTTATACCAGATAAGTTAAATTTTACCTTTATATTAATGTGCTATTAATGTTAAGCTTAATAAAATATATTTTTTTTTTTTTTTGAGACAGAGTCTCGGTCTGTCTCCCACGCTGGAGGTGCAGTGGTGCAATCTCAGCTCACTGCCAGCTCCGCCTCCCGGGTTCACGCCATTCTCCTGCCTCAGCCTCCCGAGTAGCTGGGATTACAGGTGCCTGCCACCACGCACAGCTAATTTTTTATATTTTTTAGTGGAGACGGGGTTTCACCGTGTTAGCCAGGATAGTCTCGATCTCCTGACCTCGTGATCCGCCCGCCTAGGCTTTCCAAAGTGCTGGGATTACAGTTGTGAGCCACTGCGCCCGGCCAAACTTAATAAAATTTTGTAGACATTATTTATTCAATTATAATGTCTGACTATAGGATAAGATTTTTATAGACTCTTTTTAAGCTTTTATAATTTTTGTTAAAGAGCAGGTTAGTGCTTTAAGAAAAATCTATTGTGCTTTTAACATCCAGTTCACAGAAAAACTGCATGATACCCCTTTAACTTTAGCCAATATGTTTACACACAGGATTTCCTTTACAATTAACATTTTAAAACTTGCTTAAACCTTTAAAACAAAATATATTTTTTAACCTTTTAATGTAGGTAAAAATCCATATTATGTCTCCTTATAATCCTGTTATTAAAAGTAGTATTTTATTTTTCTTACATACCTTGTATATAAACTTTTTTAAAAATAATTTTACATTCAGGAGGCCTAATTACTTTTAAATTATACACTATTTCTTGCATAAATTCCCTTTTATAGCTTTTCTTACGACTTTCACAATCTTCAACACGTCTTAACTTTCTGCCTGCCTTTTACGCTATTTCTTTTTGCCAGTTTCACCCTCTATGTCTTCCTTTGATTTCTGTCTCTTCCAGTTTCTCTCTTACTTATTCTTTCCCTCCATGTTTTAATCTCTTTCTCTCTTTTCTCTCTCTTCATCCCCTGCTTCCTTTTTCCCTCCTGAGTTCTCCCACTCCTGCAGCAGCAGGGCCTGGCAATGGCACGGGCCCCGGGCATGCGCTGCCGTCAGTTTCTCTCTCCGCCCCCACCATTCCACTTTTTACTTTTTTTCCCCTTTCTTCCTACACTTAGTTTCTCGGGCTGGGTGGGATTTGCACGGCTGCAGTCCGGCCTGGGCAGCCCAGAGGCTTGGCAGGTGCTTGCCACAAATTGCAAGAATTATGCCCTTTCACCTGCTCTGCGGTCTTCCTGGCGCCGCTGTGCTTGCTGTTTTTGCTTTCTTTCTGACTTCCTCTCCTAGTGTCTTTTTCCTGTCTGCTGGTCTTTCCTTTGTCTCTGCCAGCCACCTATGCTGCTGTTCTCCCCCCTCTCCTTCCCCTTCCCCTAAGGGACCAACTGGCGGGAGTGAAGCTTAGCATTTTCCCCATGAAGAGGGGAAAAGGGAGTTTTGAATCTATCTATCTATCTATCTATCTATCTATCTATCTATATCTACCTACCTATCTATCTATATTTTACTACTGGAGGTTTGTGTGAGGTTCAACCCCCTGAAATTAATGGAAGACTTAACCCCTCAAACCAGAGGTGTCTTGCCTTGCCTGCCCTGGGAGGTTGACTTGTTTCCTCCTTTCCCCGCAAAGGTCCCTTGCACCTTCCCACTCGTGTTGTCCTCTCTGGCCACTCCCCAAGGGAGAATTAGGCCCCTCTTAGTGTAGGCATGCTGGTGTAAATCCCATGGCAGGATCTGCCCTAAGCCATATGAAGTCACTATGGAACCAGAACCGTGGAGAGGACCCACTCACTGTCCAGCAGTAGGACTTGTCACCATCCACACAAACAACACTGCAAGCAGGGTCGTCTGTGATCATTCACGCACACACACATTCAGCCCTCCAGAATTTCACCACCAAGGAAGTACTTTACCAGCTTCTGTGGCTTCCCCTTCCTTGGTCTGTGCACAGAGTTGTAGCTCTGGTATGTGAGAATCCTTTACCTTAGGTTGCTGGCCAGTTTCTTTTTTTTTTTTTTTTTGCTGCATTGCTGAGAGTCCGGGTTTATTCGTCACACCTGGTGGGTCTTAATTTCTCATCCCTGAGGCCACTGCAATGAGGCAGAGGAGCGTGCTCCCTCATGAGAGAGGACTGGAGACTGCCCCCGGAGGAGAATGTAGCCCCATACGGATTGCCACCAAATTGTTTGAAATGCTTGTTCCCCGGTGCCGTAAAGAATAGCAGTTGAACATAAATTTAATTTCCTCAGCAAGGCCATTTTTACTTCCTGCAGAAAGGACACACTTGCCAGCAGCTTTGCCATGAGAGTTCATCCAGCAAAGGAAACGGGGTCATTTATAACCTGACGCGTCCACCCTACTGCCGTGTCCGGTTTCCATTGACTGGGATGGGACCTCACGTTCTGTATTGGTCCCGATTGGCTAGCAACTTAGAACTTTTTAAAAGAGGCAAAGGCAGAGGAGAACAAAGGAAGTAATTTGTGGAATGCTGAGAAAGGTAAAAACACCTTCAAATAAGGAAGAGGAACAGGCTATGACCTAATGCCCGCTTGGACCAGTATAAGCATGCCAGGGCAAATCTTTAGGCTAAATTGTGGGAGCTAAGAACATAAAGCAGTACATTGCTTTCTTTATTACTGCTAGCAGATATTTAAGAATGTTAGCACAGGTCTTTGAATAAATTTTGCTTCTAGGAGAAGTTACTATTTATTCCTAATTAGATCGGTAGGAAAGTCTTTGAAGAGGAACCTCTGCTTTACTTTTTACAACTGTAAACATCTAGAGGCTCGGAATGCCTCACTTTCTGGGGATGCAGCCCAGCAGGCCCCAGCCTCATTTCCCAGCCCTCGCTCAAAATGGAGTCGCTCTGGTTCCAAAGCCTCTGACACTGAGAGGTCACGTCAGGGGTGGGGAAGCTGAGGCCCAGCGGAGCAATGGCACTGCACAAAGCTGCACGGCTCCCTGGTCTTCTGTTTCTGTTGAGTCACGTGAACCAAAAAGTATCTGAGATCTATCTCAGTCAATTTAGAAAGTTTATTTTGCCAAAGATAAGGACTCACCAGTCCTGACAACACGTGCCCAAGGTGGTCGGGGCACAGCTTGCTTTCATACATCTCGGAGACACAATACATCTGTCAGTACATGTAAGATTCACACTGATGCCATCTGGAAGGGGGGCTTCCAGGTCATGGTAGATGTGTAAGTTTTCTGATTGGCAGTTGGTTGAAAGAGCTCTTATCGGTAGAAAGGCTTGTCTGGGTTAAGATACGGGTTGTGGAGACCTAGGTTTTACTATGCAGATGAAGCCTCCTCCGGGCTGCAGGCTTCAGAGGGAATAGATCGGAAATGTTTCTTGTCAGACTTAAGGTCTGTGTTGTTAATGCTGGAGGGCATAACAGGCCTGTCCCACACCCTCTTCCATCATAGCCTGGACTAGTCTTTCTGGTTAAATGTGGAGGGCCCTGGCCTATTGGAGGAAGTTCATTCAGATGGTTGGGGGTACCTTCCAATGTTTTTTTTTTTTACAGTCAGGAACCCCCTAAAAGGCCTAGATCTCTCTCTGCCCCCAGGTGCTGGACTCTGTATGTCTTTCATGCATCTAGAGTCCAGAGGGGAAGGCCACCAAGGCTGAGAGCCGGGCATGGAGGCTGAGGAGGTGGGGAGCCAGGGTTGCTTTTCTGGGAAAGAGGGCGTGATAAAATCACGCATGGCTGGTTGGTGAGGTCCCTGTGGGAGGTGAAGACTGGGACCCAGAACAGCAGAGTCTCTGTTGATGACGTGGAAAGACCGCGGGTGCAGTGTGGGCAGGCTGAGTCAGGGTCGGGTCTTGCGTGTTGAGAGGCTGGCCTGCGGCGATGTGGCCAAAGAGGAAGAGCTGGGCTGGGGTGAGTGTTGGTCACATGGTTGAAACTATGTGGGGAGGGGAGTGGTCCAGGGGAGAGTCCAGGCCTAGCTCTGCTGGGACTTGCCACGGGGGTCCCGACTCATCTGCAGGGGAGCTCTAGGCTCTATCTCTGAGCACCTGTGTGTGCTGCTCACCCTGAAGTGGGGGTGGGCCTGTGCCTGGCCTGTCCTCTCATCCTGGGAGCACCCAGTGCCCATCTGCAAGGCTGTGGACCCCTCAGGAGTGGCCTGGAGCCTGGCTCCCGTTGCCACATGGTGGCTGTGTGTGCGGAGAGGGTTGATAGTGGAGTGGTCAGGCCCAGGCTGCCCTGGGGGATGAAGTGCCATCCTCTGGGTGCACTGGAGAAAGAAGAGGACTCAGTGAGCCCTGTCTGGTACCTTCCCGGAGGAGGGCTCCCATGCTGGCCCTCCACCCCTCTGTCCCCTGTCACCCTGAGGCCTCTGGATTTCCTGTCTGCCCTTCCCAACCTGCCAACTTCATGGGCTTCTGGTTGGGTTCTGGGGATGGCCCCTAGGGGAGATGGGCCCGGCACAAGCGGGGCCGTGTCAAGGTGGGTATGCAGGGGTAGCACAAGTATTCAGAGCCTGGGGAGGCATGGGCAAAGCATGGGCAAGGCATGGCAGGCAGCGGGGCAGGGGCTTTTGGAAGGTCATGGGCTGGGGAGCAGTGTGGGCAGCGGCCCAGAGGTGGGAAGGCCGCAGCTTGGCTGGGTGTCCCCTTTCTGTCCTCTGCAGGTGGAGCCCCCTGAGCTGCCCGTTGACCTGCAGCACTGGATCTCCTACAACGAGACCAGCAGCCAGCTGCTCCGCATGGAGAGTGGGCTCAGTGATGTCACCAAGGACCAGTGACCGCCACCTTCACACCCTGTCTGCCCCGGCCACCATCCTGGGCCTGGGGGCTGCCCAAAGATGGGCAGTCTGGGCCACACTCTGTTCCAGCTGGAGTGGCCTCCTGATCAGCCTGGCCCACCCCAGTCCACCCACTGAGCCCCCCCCAGTTATTGATACCCCTCTGTGCTGGGCTCCACGCTAGGCAGAGGGAGGAGTGGCATTGGCATCCCGACCCAGCTCTGCCCTCAAGGTGGGGATGGATGGGCAAAGGGGAGTCCTGCCTGGCCCTACGATGAGGCCACTCGTGTGGGCCTAGGTAGGGGAGGATGGTGCCTGGAGCAGAGGGGCCCACAAGTGCCTCCTGAGCCTAGATCCTGGCTCGGACCACTGCAAGGGCCGAGGCAGGGCCAGACCAGAGCATCCTGGATGCAGTCCTGGGCTCTTCAGGGCCTGGGCCTGATTCAGGTGCAGTGGGCACTCCTGAAGGGTCAGAGCAACATCTGCCAAGCAGCCCCCTCTGGCTTCCGCTGAGGTGGATGCAGGCCTGGGGCAGAGCCTGGGTGGTCAGAGGCCGGGGCTAGAGGCAGATGGAAGGGAGGCATTTGCTGACAGAGGATGGGGGCACCCGGGCTCCCCGCTGCAGTCGGCCTTGCCTCCTCCTCCTCCTCCACCTCCAGTCAGGCTGGATGGGAGGGTAGCCTTGTGGCTGAGAGGGGCCAGACTAGGTGGCACAGGGGCTCCTGGAGAGACAGCAGGCTTCCTCCTGGGGGTTCCCTTGTTGGAGGGAATGGAGCAGGCGTGGGACTCTGCAGGGGTGTCCTCGCCCACTTGCACCCTTTGCTGGCCTGGCCGGCAGGCGTCCTCTGAACTCCACTGTCCTCTATATTTAGCATGTTCCTTGTCAGCTGCTGGGCTGGCCCTGCCTTGCACTAGCAGAGCCTCTCCTGGCAGCTTCTCAGGTCTCCCTAATGGAGACAGCAGGCTACTAGGACACTGGCTGGGGCCACCCCCTCCTGCCTAATGCCTCCCTCACCTTACAGCTGGGGAAACTGAGACCTAGAATGACCCAGAGTCACTGAGGCAAAGTTGGGGCTGGTCCCAGCCTGAGCCTCCAGCTAATGCCCTCAGCTCCCAGAGGGGTTGCCCCACCTAGCTGGGTGCAGGGGTCACTGCTTGTCAGCTCGGCCCTGTGCCCGCCTGCCTGTGCCCCTACATCTGTGCCTGCACATCCAGAACTGCCTCCTTGCCGCTGCCTCCAGGAAGCCCACCTTGAGCCAGAGTCCAGAGCTGCAGCGCTGCCCCTGATAGAACACGCCTGCCCCCACTACCGTTCTTGCCTTATAGCCACCATGGGAAAGCTGCAACCTTTCTGTTTTATTTAAAGAAAGCCCAACATTAAAGGGTTTTCATCATAAGCATGCTGGGGAGGGCCTTGTTTCTGAGCTCCCACCACAACCACCACCATCCATGCAGGGGCAGAGGTGGGACCAGGGAAGCTGGGGCCCATTCCCAAGATGGGTTTTCTGGCATGGGGGGCTATCCAGGCTTGTTGGGCTCCCATGAACTTAGGGATCAGGCTGGCAGGGCAGGACTTGTCTTCATCCCATGGGGCATAGGACTGAGGCCAAGAAGGTGCTGTCCATAGCCCCCTGGGGAGCCCTTCCCTCTCCAGCCCTCCTGGTTCCCAGCTCTTGAGGCTTGCAGCCCCATCTACAGATGCCAGCTCCAGGTTCCCGGTCTCCCTCCTTCAGGGCTGTCATAGGCTGGCTCAGAGGAAGGTTTGAGCCAGCAGGGCCCTCTCTTGGTCTTGTTTTTGGAGGACGGGCTGACCACAGGGTGGAGGAGGGCCCTTGCTGGCTGTGGTGGTACTGATTGCTGCCAGCAGGATTGGCCCGGGTCAGGGAATGGGCAGCTGGGATTGGAAGTGAACCAGTGCCTTGTCCTGGCGGGGCCACTGGAGCCCACTCTGCTCCTGTGAGCCTACCACCTCGGAGAAGTTAGAGGGCAGCGACTGCTTTGGCCTGCGTCCTTCCCCCAAGGCCAACAGCTGCAGAATTTCTGCCCCAGCCGCCCCCACCCCCAGAGGTGTCTGTACAGTGTCTAGGTGTCGGGATTACCCTGGCGGTCATGCCCCAGACTCTGGGTCTGGTCCTCCAGGCTCCCAGAGCCTTGGGCAGGGTGCGGGTAGCCATTGGGGGCAGAGGTCATGGACTTTGGTGGGTGGACAGGAGGCAGAGAGAGCATGGGGGCTGTTCTGCAGGCCCTTCAAAAGGGGTGGGGAGAAGTGGGACCCTCCCGGACATAAAGGTGAGTAAGGTGGGGTGTGACCATGTCCATCCTCTGACCACCTTCCTGGGAGGGTCCAGAAGGCTCTGAGGGCCAGGGAAGGAGTGGGCAGTTGGAAACAGCTATGAAACCGGCATTTAGTGATGGGGCAGTAGGGCTGGGGAGGGGAAGCAGCCTTGCTAGGTACATCTGGGGTCTGCAGCCAGAGTGGTTGGCCAGAAGCCTCTGTGCTTTCTGGGGGGTCCTTGGGGGAGGTGGCTCGTGGGGTCACCATGGGTGTCTGAGCTGAGTGTTGCCAGACAAGCCTCCCAGTGGGGCTGCAGACAAAGCTGTGGGGATGCCGTCCAGCCGATGGTCCTGAGCATCTGCCTGAGCCCTGGAGCAGGGTGGGGGCCGCAGGATAGGGTGCCTGGGCCTTGGGAGGGCACCATATGATGATGCCACTGCGGTCCCTGGCTCAGCAGCTGTCTCCGGGTCAGAAGGCACATTGGCCTGGATAGGGAGTAGGGCTCAGTGACTGGACTAGGGATGAGTGTATCCAGTGTGCATATGCATGTGCGTGCCTGTGTGCATTTGTGTGTGTGTGTGTGTGCGTGCGCGCGCACGCGCGAGAGCTTCAAGGTGGTTGAATGGGCAGCACCTGCAGGCCTCTGGGGCTTCTCCATG
The DNA here is from genome assembly GCF_028878055.3 of Symphalangus syndactylus. NCBI lineage: Eukaryota > Metazoa > Chordata > Mammalia > Primates > Hylobatidae > Symphalangus > Symphalangus syndactylus. The sequence continues at coordinate 141,646,440 of NC_072429.2, forward strand.
CAGAGGCTGAACACCCTGGGCTGTCATAGGCTGGCTCAGAGGAAGGTTTGAGCCAGCAGGGCCCTCTCTTGGTCTTGTTTTTGGAGGACGGGCTGACCACAGGGTGGAGGAGGGCCCTTGCTGGCTGTGGTGGTGCTGATTGCTGCCAGCAGGATTGGCCCGGGTCAGGGAATGGGCAGCTGGGATTGGAAGTGAACCAGTGCCTTGTCCTGGCGGGGCCACTGGAGCCCACTCTGCTCCTGTGAGCCTACCACCTCGGAGAAGTTAGAGGGCAGCGACTGCTTTGGCCCGAGTCCTTCCCCCAAGGCCAACAGCTGCAGAATTTCTGCCCCAGCCGCCCCTACCCCCAGAGGTGTCTGTACAGTGTCTAGGTGTCGGGCCCAGGAAGCCCTTGGTGGATGCTGCTGAAGAAGGGACAGGTACAGGGTATGGGAGTGTGTCCGGAGGTCCTGGGGTGGTGGCTGTGCATGGGTCCGTCGTCCTGGGGGAGGAGGCACTGTGCCCTCTGATGGCCAGGTGGACAGAGTCACGACTGCCTTGGTGGGTGTCCCTGGGGCTCACCCTGGGTCAGTTACCTGCTCAGTCTCAGCATCCAGCCACCACCTCTGGGCTCAGTCAGCTGACTGGCCACTGTTGTGTCCCCTCAGGGCCCAGGGACACACATTCCCACATCTGAGGCCTTGCTGAGTGGAGATCTACTGTGCCTGGTGTCCGGAATTCTGGGACAGCAGGACCATCGCCCACCTCATGGATAGGGAAACACACTAGGGCAGGCAATTCCCAGTGTGGCCCCCAGGGGCTCAACGAGGCAGTCCAAAGGGGCTGATTCGTCCCAGGCCCAGGATGCCGCTCCCCGCATGACTTCCCCTCTGGACACCTGCGAGTTGGGGGCACCCTTGGGGAGGTGGGGGGTCTTGCTACTGAGGGCGGGGAGGGACGTCCTGCGGTCTGCACACCCCTCTCCTTTATCTTAAGAGATATCTTAAAGCTGCGGAAGACTAGGCGCTGGCTCCTCTGACCTCTCCGCGGTAGTGGGGTTCAGAAGGGCCTCCGCTTCCCTTCCACGCGGCACGGGTGGGCGCCCCTCTCCCTCCCCTCCACCGCCACCTTTTGAGGCTGGCTGCTTCCCCGCCAGCTTTACCTACGTCCTGCGACGGTCACGGATGCGATGCCCACTCCCCTCCCTAGACCCCACGCGCCCCGGTGGTGAGCGCCTGGCCTCCGCGAGCCCCACCCCGTGGGCGCGCCTTCCCGAGGTCCCTCCCTGGCCGTGGCCTCCCCACGCATTTCCTAGGAGGGTCGCGGCGACAGGCAGAGCAGGTGGGCGTCCTCTAGGCCAGCCGAGAGGGCCAGGGCTCTCTGAACTCTGTGCTGCGGGCCCCTGGGGTCCAGGCAGCCCAGCTGCGTGGGCAGTGCAGGTTCGGGGCAGAGCGCACAGGGTCGCTGCGTGCTCGCGGTCCGCGCTCTAGGAGGAGTCTTCGCGGCGCGGGTTCCGGGACTCGGGCGCGCGCCCTCTGCTGGCCGCGCGGGCTCAGCACCCGGGGCCCCTCGCAGGTGCCCTCCCAGAGATGGGGGCACCTGCTGAGCCTTCCCCACTGCGCTCCGAAAGAGCCTGGAGGTCTCATCCCCATTGCGCCGCTGGGGACGCTGCCAGAGATACGGCGACTTCTTGCTCCGTCCGCCTGGTGAGGCCAAGGCCCTGGCCCCTTCGCTGCAATCCAGGCCCTGGTGAGGCCCTTGGAGGTCCGGCCATGACCCAGGGGACGGGCCCTAACGGGAAGCCACGCCGCCAGCCCAGTGCTGGCCAGCGGGGAGGCCCCGGGTAGCCCTTCAAGGGGGCCTCTCTGGCAGCTTTCCCTGGTCGGGGCTGCTCCCCAGGGAGAGCATTTAATTCCTGGTATTTCTGGGAGGGCATAGAGATAGGGGGTGGGTTCTGACATCTGGGCCCTTCATAGACAGAGGTGAGCTCTCACAGGGGTCCTAGGCGACCCCCGCCACTGCCCTGGTTACTCCTGCATGCTCCTCGGGTATGCCCAGCTGGTCAGACCACAGCCTGCTGCATACCGCTCCCACCCCAGCAGCCACAGGTGCCCGCAAGATCCCGCGGGCGTGGCCCAGCTGACGTGTGGGGCCTTAGAACGCAAGACCTAGCTGGGCAGCGCTTAGAAGGTGTGCAGCCCAGGAGACACCAGGGGACTTGGGCCTAGAGAGGGGCAGTGTCCAGGGGTGGCTCAGGCCCACAGCAGCCCGTGCTTCCCGTTGGCTCTGCCCACCTCCCGACAGTGGTGACAGTGGCGCAGAGCACTGTGACTGTGATGGGACAGCCAGGGCCAGGCAGAGGGGGAAGCGAGCCTGGAAGTCAGGTCTCGTGGGTCCTGAGAACCCTGGGTTCCTCCTCTAATCTCAGCTGTCCAAAGGGGACAGTGGGCAGTTGTCAGAGGAGGTGACTGAAACCGTGGAGCTGTGTGGTACCAGCAGGCACAGATGCACACACCCAAGAAGACCCCGTGGGCTGGGCAGGCAGAGCCAGATGTATCCACCCTCGGAGGAAAGTGGATTCCAACTCTGAGCTTCCTTTCCACTCTAGGGTGGGAGTGATGCCTCCAGGATTTGCAGGGGAGATTCTTGGCGGGAGAAGATGTTCCCTGGGCTAGGGAGCAGGTCCTGGTCTGAGATGCCAGGCTAGTTTGCATCAGGAAAGGGGCCCAGGAAGGCATTTCTCTCCCTAAGTCTCTGTTTTCCTATCTGTGAAATGGGTCATAGAGGCTCTGGGTGAGAGGGAGGAGCAGGTGCCTAGAATGTGCTGTCCTCCAGCCTGGCTCTCCTGAAGGCCAGTTCTGCAGGGTGTCAGTGTCCAGGAAGGACAAAAGTCATCTCCACTCTTGGCTTAGTTATGTTTTATAAGTGTGGGGTATGGAAGGCAGAGGGCGCCCCTGGTGTGGTCCTCTCCCCTCAGACCCCATGAGTGAGCTGTGCCACAGCAGCAGGAAGCAGTGGGAGGTGATCACAAGTGGAGCCAGGCCCCGTCAGAGAGGAGGTGCCTGAGGAGCACCTTCTGCCCTGCTGCCCTGGGTTCAGAGTTCCGAGTTGCAGAGGTCTCGGAAGCAGCAGAAGATCAGGTGGGCGGCCCCGATGCTGTCAGGGTCGGTGGCCACACAGGAGCGGGAGCAGGAGCGGGTCACCACGGGGCTCTGGTTGAAGGGGTACTCTGCAGGGTGGGCCAGTGTCAGAACCCGCACTCCCCTGCAGCGCCTGCCTGCTGCTGCACTGCTCCCAGCCGCCGTCGCCTGACCTCGCCCTCCCTGCGATCCCTGTTCCCAATAGCCCACATCTGTGAAGCCACCCGGGGCTCAGCCCTCCTCCGACTGTGACCTGTTCATGAATTATTAGGCCTCGTTGGACCTCTGAAATGCCTGCGCTGAGATGGGAGCCTGAGCCCAGAGGCTATGGCACCACCACCCAGTGGGTCTGTGTCAGAGCTGGGGTTTGAGCCCCCCAGGGGACCCTGGCCATTAAGCCCCACCCACCTCCAGCGCCTGGTGCCCCAGGACTGGGTCTCTGAGGGGGCTGTGCCGCCCTCATGGAAGGCACCCCTGCCAAGGTGTGGCAGCCTGTTCTGCCCATCCCACCTGCTGCCTTTTGGGCTGAGAGGAGCACCAGCAAAGGAGGAAGACACTTGGGGGAGGGGGCCCTGACTCCAGTGCACCCAGGGCTGCTGTGGGACCTGGCCTCACCTGCCTCCACCGTCACCAGCGTGGTCATGCAGGCTGTGTCCTCCGGCTTGCAGCGGGTAATGGTCCTGCAGGAAGCACTGGTCATGGGCTGCTGGCAGGTGTAGCACTTGAGGGCCTCACCTGGGTGAGGGATGGGGGCAGAACCTCATGACCCCACCTCAGGGGCCTCATCCTGGAACCAGGAGGCAGGGGCTGAAGGAGTCTCGCTGACATCTTTCAAGGCCCTGGGGAGCCCTTCAAGGGGCCTCTCTGGCAGCTTTCTCTAACTGAGCTGAGCCACAGACTTGAATGCTGCATCCCTCCACCAAGCCTCAGTCTCCCTTCCTGCAGAATGGAGCCATGACCCCTGTCCCAGGGTGAAGCTGGGCTCTGGGACCCAGGAGGCTCACTGAGAATGCGGAGGGTGAGCCTTATGGGGGCCTAAGGAGGCTGTCAGCCACAAAGCACCCCCAACAGCCCCATCCCCCTAGGAAGTGGGCAGATAAGCTCAGAGGCAGGGTCCCCACCAGCCTGTGGCCCACTCACCACAGCCCATGCTCCAGGCTGCCAGGAGCAGCAGCTGCACAGCCCAGCGAGAGGCCATTGCTCCGTGCTTGGAAGCGATGAGAGGTAGCCAGCCTCACATCAAGGATTTATACCCAGCCCCTTGGGCACCGGCTCCTGGGCGGTGGCAGAACCGGCCGTGTGAGTCAGGAAGGTGGTAAAGGGCTCAGTGGGGAGGCAGCTGGCAGGAACATGGCAGGCGGGCAGGGAGCTGGATCTGGGAGCTTTGAGGACGATGGCCCTGCCCTCTGCTTGCACACCTCCGACACTGGGGAACTCACTCTTCCCCAGCCATGTCCAGTGGTCCTGGGACAACTCTGACAGAGAAGGCCTTTCCCGCTGAGCTCAGACTGCCCCTCTGATGAGCCCCTATGTCCTGGCTGTGCCCCTGGGGTTCACATAGGCCACCCAGCCCCAGCCTGGGGGACCATTAGGACCTGGGTTCAGTGTAGCCTCTGCCCTTGTTGCTCTAGCCCTGCCTGGCACCCGCTCCCTGCAGCCCTCTCCATAGACCTCTACCTGGTCTGTGTACACCTGATACACACCTGCAAAGTAGAAGCCAGAGGTAGGAAGCAGGTGTCAGGTGAGGGTAGCGTGGGCCAGCTAGACCACTCTCAGGCTGACAAGGTTGGGCCCAGGAGTGGCCCCTCATCACTGTCAGCCCCTTCCCACTCATGGCCTTTAGACCAAACCTGAGTTTCTTGGTTTTAGGCGCCTGACAATAGGGTTCTGCTCACCCTCCAGCCTCCTGGCCTGACTGTGTTGTCTGCTCTTTACTGCGTGCCCCCCATGACACCCTGTTCCACACGCATGCCTGCCTATGCGATACCGCTCAATGACCACATTGCCTGGTCTCCCATCTGATGTCCCACATCTTCCCCATGCTTTGAGGCCCACTAAGGTGCCCCTCTCCACAGTCCTTCCAGGTATAAGATATACCAGCCTCTCTATAGTTTCTCTGTCCTGTGATGTCCTAATGGGTGGTTGTATGGATGGATGAGTTGATGGATGGATGGATGGGGGATGGATAAATGGGGGATGAATAGGTGATGGATAGGGGAGGGATGGATAGATGGGTGGGGGATGGATGGGTGAATGAATGGGGGATGGATGGGTGGATGGATGGATGGGTGGATGGATGGGTAGATGGATGAGTGGGGGATGAATATGGGATGGATGGGTGGATGCATGGGGGATGGATGGGAAATGGGTGGAGGATGGATGAGGGGATGGGTGGGGGATGAATGGAGGATGGGTTGGGGATGGATGGGTGGATGGATGGGTAGCTGGATGAGTGGGGGATGAATATGGGATGGATGGGTGGATGGTGGGAGATGGATGGGAAATGGGTGGAAGATGTATGGGTGGATGGGTCAGGGATGAATGAAGGATGGGTGGGGGATGGATGGATGGATGGGTGGATGGATGGGTGGATGGATGAGTGGGGGATGAATATGGAATGGATGGGGGATGGATTGGATGGATGGATGGGGGATGAATGGGAAATGGGTGGAGGATATATGGGTGGATGGGTGGGGGATGAGTGGAGGATGGGTGGATGGATGGATGAGTGGGGGATGAATATGGGATGGATAGATGGATGGATGGGTGGATAGATGGGGGATGGATGGGAAATGGGTGGAGGGTGGATGGGTGGATGGGTGGAGGATAAGTAGGGGATGGATAGATGGCTGGATGGGTAGATGGATGGGTGGGTGGATGGATGGATGGATGGGTAGATGGATGAGTGGAGGATGAATATGGGATGGATGGGGGATGGATGGGGAATGGGTGGAGGATGTATGGGTGAATGGGTGGGGGATGAGTGGAGGTTGGGTGGGGGATGGATAGATGGATGGGTGGGGGATGGATGGGTGGATGGATGGGTAGATGGATGAGTGGGGGATGAATATGGGATGGATGGGGGTGGATGGGGAATGGGTGGAGGATATATGGGTGGATGGGTGGGGGATGAGTGGAGGATGGGTGGGGGATGGATAGATGGATGGGTGGGGGATGGATGGGTGGATGGATGAGTAGATGGATGAGTGGGGGATGAATATGGGATGGATGGGGGTGGATGGGGAATGGGTGGAGGATATATGGGCAGATGGATGGGGGATGAATGGAGGATGGGTGGAGGATGGATAGATGGATGGATGGGTGGATGGATGGATGGGTGGATGGATGGGTAGATGGATAAGTAGGGGATGGATGGGTGGGGGATGGATGGGTGAATGCGTGGGGGATGAGGGGAGGATGAGTGGATAGATGGGGGATGGATGGGTGGATGGGCATAGGATGGGTGGGTGGATGCATGGATGAATGTTGGATAGATGTGTGAATGGGTCGATTTCAGAAGGGTGGATGGATGGAGGATGGGTGGATACGTGGGTGGAGGATGGATGGATGAATGGGGGAAAGATGGGTGGATGGATTATTGAATGAATGACATTTGAGAGAGTTGATGGGTGAAAAAAATGAACGAATGGATGGGAGAATTCAGGGATGAGGGGATGGTGGCTATAAAAGTGGCAGCAAATGTGTAGTGAGTGGGCCCTTCCGAGGCAGAATTCGATGCTGGAAGGAGCTCCGGGCTGGCACCAGGAGTCCTGGGTTCTGGTCTTGGCCTACTGCTCTCTCCATTTGTGGCCTTGGTGTGGCCCCTTTTTCCCTCCAGTCTTTGGTTTTCTGTTTGTAGTTTTGAAAGCTGAAGTGACCTGGCCTTGTGGGCTGAGGTGAGTTGTGTGAGGCTGTGGGATGGTTGCAAGAAAGCCAAGGGAGGGTGTAGTTACTGCAAATCAAACAAAGGGGCTGACATGGGTTGGTGCACAGATGGCAACCAAGAGCAGCCTCTCCCCAGGGCTTGGTCCACAGACACACCCAGATGTTTCGAGAGGAGTCAGAGACTGTCCGCTTCTGGAGCCTGAGCTCCACCCGGCCTCCTGTGTAGTCCATGTCTACTCACAAGGACTCTCACCCCACTTTCTTTCATCTATAAACTGGTCAGGGGAACATCTGCCAGAGGGTGGTTGTGAAAACTAGCAAGTATCTGGCAAAGGATGGGCCTCCATCACACTTTCAGCTCAGCTCTGTGCTGATCACAGTGCAGGTGTACTTGGGGCAGAGGTGGGCGGATGCTGAGGACAGGGGTACTGCTCTCAGCTGCTGCTTGCATTGGCTTTGAAAGGGAGGGAAGTCCTCAGAGGGTGCTCTGGGTGGGAGTAGCAGCCAGCAGAGGGGCACAGGCAGCCTTTCCGCTGTGTGGGAAGAGTGGGCATTAACTTGGCCCATCCCTGAGCCCAGCACCCTATTGGCAGGTGGAAAAGCAGCACTGTGTCAGACGCAACTCAAGCAGGGAGAATTTATGCCCTAGTTAGGTGACTGCCCTCCCCTCCTCCTGCCTCTCCATGAATCCACACCTTTTCCCGACATGTGGAAGCAGGAGACCAGGTTTTTTGAGGGCAGCTCAATCCCCCAAACCCAGAGTTCTCATCCATGATAGGCCTGCAGCACTGAGCCAGTTCACACCAAGCCCCAGCTATCTGCCATGTCAGCCCAGTCTCTTTCCCAGGGGCCTGGCCCTTTCTCCTTGGCTACACTCTCCACCCTCCACTCAGAGAGACCAGCTAAAATGCAAACTGGCCTATGGCACTGCTCTTCCCAGAAACGCTCCCTGGCTCTCCACTGCCTTCAGCATGCAGTCAAAAAGCCCCACCACCACCATTGGTGTTTGATGCTTGCCCTGTCTGGGTTGGCCTGAGGGACTACTGGACTGTCATCTCCTCAAGTAGAACATGTTTCCATTCCTCTAAGAATCCTTCTCCCACAGCCTGGGTCTGACCATGCTGACTGTTGAGTAGCATTTGCTGGAGGATGGATGGATGGATGGATGGATGGATGGATGGATGGATGGATGAATGGTTGGATGGGTGGATGGATAGATGGGGGATGGATGGTTGGATGGGTGGAAGGATAGATGGGGGATGGATGGAGGATGGATGGATGGATGGGTAGATGGAAGGGGGATAGATGGATGAATGGGTAGGTGCATGGGTGGATGGATGGGGGATGGATGGATGAATGGGTGGGTGGATGCATGGATGGATGGGTGAATGGATGGATGGGTAGGTGGATGGATGGGGGACAGAAGAGGGATAGATGCAGGAGTGGGTGAATGGGTTGATGGATGGGGGATGAATGGATGAGTGAATGAATGGAGACTGGACAGAAGATGGATGGATGGGTGGATGGATGAGTGAATGGATGGATGGATAGATAAATGGATAGGGGATGGGTGGATGGATGGAGTGATGGATGGGTGGGTGGGCATATGGGTAGAAGGAAGGATAGGTGAATAATGTATGGCTAAAAGGGGAGATGGATGGATGAGTGGGTGGGTGGAGGAGGGATGGATGGATGGATGGATGGATGGGTGGATGGATGGATGGATGAGTGGTTAAAGACAGGCTTAATGTTGTTTCTTCCAAGGTGACCCAGGATGGGTATTTGTGGGCATTCAGGTTGACTTCTCCCCAGGGTACAAATGCTCTTGCAGCCTCTCTGACAGAACTTAGCACAGGTTTGGACACCCCTGGGAATGGGAATCTTACTCCTTCTCAGGGCAGTACCTGCCCCACTGGGACAGACCTGTTTCAGGCCTTCTTCCATGGGAGCTCGGACTCACCAGTCTGACACCCCCAGCCTTGGTTCTGACCCTGTGTCCAGGCTGCAGAGCCAATCACATCTCACAGACAAGTCTGATAGCTAGTCAAGTTCCTTGGAGGATTGAGGTTTTTTGCATAGACAGGCACTGAGTGAGCTCTCAGGTTTGGCTGCTGATTTAACAGTGGGCTAGGGTACAGAGGGGGAGGCAAGGAGCTGGAGGTGGCTGTGATAGCTACCCAGGGACATTGGCTGGTGGCTTAGATGGCATGATGACAGTGGGCACAGGGCTGAGGCCAAGGAAGTTGTCCTGGCAGTGGGGTGGGGGGATTGCTAATGCTGAGATATGGGAGATGGCGGCTGAGGTCCTGAGGGTGCTTTGTCCTCCTGAAGGTTGGTGCTGGGCTCCAGCCTTGTCCTGGCTCTCTTGTCTGCATCTGAGATCCAGACATCCCTGCCCTGGGGTGGGCTGGGCCCTGCTCCCTGAGGAAGTGTGGCAGGTGTTCATCCTGTTCTGGAAGGTCACAGCAGGTGGCCTTGGGGAGGTCAGGAGTAGGAGAGAAAAAGAGGGCGGCTGGCAAGGTGGTCTCATCATTCCTCTGATTTCAGGGCCAGATGTAATGGGGCCACAGCAGAGGGTGCTAGAGCTGGCAGGTCCTAGAGAGGAGCAGAGCCCACTCCATCAGCCCGCCAGGGGTGGGAGTGGCCTGCACCACCAGACACTGAGTTCAACTCCTCCCCTCGCCTGCCTGCTCCTGGCTCGTCTTCTAACCAAAATCTGGAACCACTGGCTCTTCCTTTTCCCATCAAGCCATGTCCTGCCCTGCCCATTTCTTCAGGCTGTGAAACTGCCCAGGGCACTGCACTGGTGGGGCCCTGGGTCCCTGCCCTGGCACCTCACTATAAGCCTCTCCTACCCCACTGGCAAGCTGAGGAGTAAGCCTGGATGAAGGACATGGGTCATAGGGAATCTCAGGGACAGGTACCCAAAAGGTGGCATCATGGATGGTGAGGTTAAGGTCAAAGATAGGGCTCTAAGGCTTGGATTGGGCCTCACTCATAGCCTGTGCTTGGGCCTGAGCTGAGCCCCTTTCCCTATCATTGACTGAAGCCTTTTCCTGATCACACAATCACACACTGAGCCTGGGCCCTAGTTACAGATTGAATCCTGATCCTTGGCCCTTGACTGAGTCATACTCCGTGGCTGAGCCACAGGCTTACACATGGAGCCAGGACATCAATCATAGATCAAGGCCTGGCACTGGTTACAGACTGAGCCCTGATCACTGGCCAAAGACTAAGCCCTGATCCTGATTCCAGGCTGAGCCCTGATCCTGTTTCCAGGCTGAGTCCTGATCTCTGGTCACAGATAGGCCTTGTTCCCAATCTCTGTGAGGGGTTGTGAAATGCATGTGTGTTTGTAGGGTGTGTGTGTGTGTGTGTGTGTGTGTTTGTGTAAATAGAGTCTCAGCCTAGGCTTTGAGGCCACTTTGTGGGAGTCTTGAGAAAAGCCAGCTGAGAGCTGTGACATGTTTGATGGCTGAGAGCATGTCTCCCTCTTGACAAAATCAGAGCTCAGGGTCACAGCCCGGATGGGGCATCCAAGACAGCACTAGAATGTTCCCAGCCTCCCAGGCCCCTTCCTCTCCAGGAGGCTGCCCTCATTTTACCACCAAGGCGTCTCTGACAGATGGTGGCTGTGCTCCGGGTGGTGGGGCCCCTGGGAGCTGGCCCTGCACCATAGCGCCCACTGTGGATTACAGGTCTGGCCCCAGGAGGGTGACACCCAGGGGCCCAGAAACAGCTGCTGGAGCAGGGAGGGTGAGGTGGGTAGGCTCAGTGGGGGTCTGCAGGGTCCGGGAGGAGTGGCAGGTTCCAGGGTGAACATTCTCCTCTTCTGGCCAGGCTGGGGCCCATCTCCTGCCACGACCTCCCTTGGGCAGCCCTTGGGAGGGGCCAGCGCTGGGCAGGAGGGCCACTGGGTCCTGTCCTTCCTCATGTCCTTGAGTTCCTTGTGTGTTTCTAGGACCACGTGCATGTGTGTGCATGCACGTCCATGCCTGTGATCATGGGGAGTCTCAGCCTGGAGGCCTCTGGGGCAGGGGACTCCCTGGAGAGTTGCCTGGAGGACTGGGGTGCTGGCCTAGGGCCAAGGTGAAGTGAAGGCCCCTTCTGCACCAGGACTTGTGGCTGCCCTGGGCACCTGAGCCCTGGGCACCTGACCCCTGGGCACCCGAACCCCTGGGCACCTGACCCCCTGGGCACCTGAGCCCTGGGCACCCGAACCCCTGGGCACCTGACCCCTGGGAGCAGAGCTGAGCGAGGGCAGGGATGTGAGGTGGATATGTGGGGTGAGCCTGGGGAGGCAGGCAGTGGACTCACTGGGATCCGGCCCGTGGCCTCTTCCTCAAAGCAGCCTCCACCATCAGCCTTGGGGCAAGGCCCTGCTGAGGCTGGGGAGATGGGTAGTGGGGTGCTCCAGAGGACAATCCCAGCTCCTGGCCACTGCCTTGACCTCCCTTCCACCTGACATGCCTTGCCCTCAAGGCCTGCCAGATCTCTCCATCATTCAAGACTTGGCCCTAATGCCCCCTCCTCCAAGGAGCTGGCCCTGACTTCACCCTGGTAGATGTGGTGCTCCCTTGCCCATGGGTCTCAGCTGCTGCCCCACCCTGGTCAGGCCCCCACATCCCCTGAGGGCAGAGATCTGTATGGTTTGTGTGGGGGTCCCAGGCCCAGTGGCTGTTCTTGCAATGGGATAGAGCTTTAACATCACAGGAAGGCAGGAAGAGAGACAGACAGACAGGAACGGAGTCAGAGATGCAGCTGGGGGACCCTGTCTCTGCCCTGGAAGGCAGGTCTGTGCCCAGAAAGGAGACTCAGGAGTCCTGGTGCAGGGGGCACTTCTTCAAGGCATTTGGGGCTGGGCCGCACAGGGCCATGGGGGTGGACGGGGACTCTAGAGCCGGAGGCTCAGGAGTGGGAGAAGCGTGAGGGCCCCGCAGTGGAGGCTGTTCAGAGAGGGCGCCCCGTCTACATTGCACAGCTCAGTGTTGCAGCAGGACACGGGCCGGGTCTGGCCGATGCCATCCACGTCTGAGGGCTCACACTTGCTGGCACAGGATTTGGTCACCGTGGAGTCCCCCTGGAAGGGGTACACTGTGGGGTGCGGGAAGAGTCAGCCGTCAGGGCTGGTCACTGCCTCCAAGCCCTGGTCCCTGCCGGTACCACCTCATGCAAGCCTCACTCTGGCGTCACCCACCCGGGTCTCCGTCCCTCCTGGCCCAGTGCCCTCCTCTTCCTCTTTCCTCCCACCGACGTCTGGCTGTCTACCATGTGCCAGGCACACACCTGGCATTCTGCACCCGGCCTGATGGGGCAGTTCCCGCCCCGAAGTGACCATTGAAACCAAAGCCTGTAAGTGTGCCCACCTCTCCACTCCCCCCCAAAACGAGGTTGCAGATGTGTTCCCACTGAAGGACATGAGGGAGAGAGGAAGAAAGGGGAGGGCAGAGGGAGGCCTAGCTCGGGCAGAAAGCCATTTCTGGAGATGGGTGAGGTGGTGGCTGTGCACTGGGGCCAAGCTGGCTGGTGGTGACTGGGCTGGAGGTGGCTCTGACCGGCAACCCAGCCCTGCCCGCCTTCCGGGCCCACTGACCTATTTCCTGGGAGTAGAGTGTGACTGGGCTGGAGGTGGCTCTGACCGGTAACCCAGCCCTGCCCACCTTCCGTGCCCACTGACCTATCTCCCGGGAGTAGAGTGTGGTCTTGCACATGGTTTCGTTGGTGGTGCAGGTGGCAATGGTGACACAGTCGGACACTCCTATGGGCTCTGGACAGACGTAGCAGCGCAGGGCCGGCCCTAGGGAGAAGGGACAAGGGCGGTGAGGCAGGCTCCACCCCTCCCAAGCCCAGAGTCAGTCTGTCCTGGAAGTCCAGGTCTGAAGAGGACAGTGACACTGGCCAGGGTCGAGATGCCCACCAGCCAAAACTCAGGAGCAATACCAGGAGCCTGCGGCTGGGGACGGGCCGGGCTCAGCCTCGGAACCCTGCATCCCAGAGGCAGAGTCAGCTGCTGGGGGTGGGGATCCAGCCTGCAAGGCCTAGGCAGAGCCAAGCCAAGCCCCTTTGGAAGTGTTTGGGAGACTCAGGGGGACCGAGACCCTGGCATCTTCATAGCAAGAGGCACCTTGGGCAGGAAGCCTCGGGTAGGGGTGTGGCTGGGGGCAGGTTACCCCTCAGTTTCCCCATCAGGGAAGTGCTGCTGTGGAGGTTAAGGGATCAGGCCAGGAGGCCCATGGAATGCAGGGTGTGCCAGGCTGCATCCGGGCTGTGTCTGCGTGCCCACTCCTCTCCCACAGGGACTTGCAGGCCGGCAGGGGCGGGGACTGGAGAGGCTCCAATTCCTTCCTGCTCCAGTGACCCTGGTCCCAACCACAGCAGCCCAGGTGGGTCTGGCTGGCTCCAGCTGGCCGGGGCAGCCAGCTGCACAGCTAGGCCTGACTTCTCTGTCCCCACTGTGGGGACGCAGCGGGGCCTCTGCTCCTCTCTGGTGCACCTGTTTCTGGAAAATGGGCAGAGCCATCCGCCAGGGGCCTCTGGGCCAAGCTGCTTCTGGTTAAGTCCAGGATGTTGCCCCTGATGTTTGTTTCAGGCCCCACATCAGAGAGTCGCTCCACCCCATGTGTCTGGTTTCCCCACTCCTCTCCATCCCTACTGCCACCCCAGCCTCAGAGCCTCCCTGGGGTCCCCTTCCTTCCCCCGCTCAAGGCCCTTCTGGGTGCCCATAGCCCCCCATAAAGTGTGACACCCAGGCTGGTGCTCAGGGATGTGGCTGGCTGGGCCCCCGCCCACCTCGAAGGCCACCCTCTGCTCACCCTCATTAGGCGCCCCCCTCACCACCCGCCCCTCTCTCCATCTCCACCCTCCCCTCCTTATGGCCAGGGGTGGGCCAAACTCCGGCCCTGCTGCTCTGGCTTCTCCTGCCTCTGAGGCCCCTTCCTGGGACGCCCTCCCGGGAACAGTGTGAATGTCAGTGCGTGGCAGCTCCCTCCACCCCAGCTCCACTGTGGGTCCCACACCTCACCGAGCTCTCCGCAGGCAGCCAGCACCAGCACCAGGAGCGCCAGCCGCGTCCCCCGCATGGTCCCGGCCCACTCCTCTGTGCTCTCACCCTAGGCTTGCCTGGCGGGGACAGCAGACACCAAGTGAGGTGGTGACAGACCGGTCTGCTGAGCGGATTAGTGGGATCAAGTTTCCCCAGGGTGGAGGTGTGAAGACCCCACCCCTCCAGGGGCTCCCCAACCTTCCAGGCTGCTCCTCCCACTCCCAGCCTGGCCCTCTAGGCCCACCCCACCCACCTGAGACCCTCCCTGGCCCTTCCTCATTCCTCCAGTATCAGGCTGCTCCCCTCCCTGCCCCTTCCTGACCCCTCCAGCTCCCCACCTCCGCCACCATGGCCTGGGGCTGCCCCCTCTTCCCTTTGTGGGGACCTTTGACTCCTAAACACCCTATGCCTTGGCTCTTCTCCCCACCCCCCTCATCCAGGATGCCTCGGCTCTTCTCTCCACTCCCCTCATTCAGGACAGTGCCCACTGGCTCACCCCAGGCAGCCCAGGGACCCCCCAGACTGCCTGGAAGGGGGCAGGGGAGTGTGACGGGCCACTCTCTGCTCCTGGCTCCTCAGGGATCCCTCCTGCCTCAGGTTATCTGTGTTCCAAGGCAGATCTGGATCTTCCAAGGCTGGATCTTCCAAGATTCTGGGCTGGAATCTTCCCAGGAGGATCTTGGTCCCACCTCTGAGCTCCTTCGAGTGGTCAGGCTGGGTGTTGGGGGCCTGGGACTGAACTGCCACCTGGACAGCCAGCTACAGGGTTTGCTCAGAGGCTTAAGGAGACAAATGCCAAAAACTACTGGGTCAGCAGAGAAGGTCCTGGATGGAGAGTGGGGTGGGGAGGAGCTGGGGTCTCTTGGGGGTGCTAATCCCATGCCTCCAGCCACCTGCCAGCTGGCTACCTTCCTCTCTAACCTTCTGATAAAGCTGCCCTCAGGCAGGGCTTACCACCTCTTTGCAGGTAAGGAAATTGAGGGAAAGTTCCTTACCCGGGGCTCAGACAGGGGACAGTGACTTTGGGTTGGGATGACTCAGGCCATCTTCTGCTCAGCTCCCTGCTCCCCCCACGGACATCCCCCCAGACTGCCTGCTCCAGCCTCCCCAGGTTGTGCCTGGTCTGTGATCCTGCCACCCCCTGCTTCCAGTCCTGCAGCTGCCAGTGTGTAGGGTGTGAGGGTAGGGGGACAGATGCGTGACAAGCAGCCTGTGTCTTCCTGGGCCCTGGCAGTCAAGGCCGTGATCTCAGCTAAGCCCAGACTCACACTGGCGCTCTTCAGCCTGAGCGCCCAAATCCCACCTCCTCCTGGTCTTTGCTCCTGCTGTTCCCACTGCCAGGAATGCCCTTCCCTCTTCTGTCCCAGTGGTTGAAATTCTGTCTTTGGTCGACCGCACTCTCCTGCCCGCACCCCCTCCCTGCCATGGCCCTTTTGGTGTCCCCAGGCTTTCCTGCTGGATCAGCTCTGTTTGGGATCTGGTCTTCGCCCCAGCGGCTGGGAGAGCCTGTGTCTCCCTGAGCACTAGGTGGGGGTGGAGTGTTCAGGGGTGGTGAGTGGGGCACCAAGGATTCCCTAGCACCCCACTTGTGTCAGAGACTTAGCCTAGTGGATCTCACTTTTCCTCACTGCAGCTTCGGAGGTGCACAGTGCTAATGAATTTATTTTGCATAAGGGAACTGTGGCTCTAAGAAGTAATTGACTTAGGCAAGGCCACCCAGCCAGGGCTGGGTGAAGGCCGAACAGCAGCAAGCCTGTCTGGTTTCGCCACGCTGCAATTGGCCATTGATGCTGGGTGCAGCTAACTGGATTAGACACCCCACCCTACACACCCTGGGTTCCTCTTGAGGCCTGACCCAATTCCTCTGCCATGGCATGGCCTAGCTCCTTCCTGTCCTCAGACCCAGGGGCCCCACCTGTGCCTTCTATCCAGAATACACGCCTGGTCTCTAGGCATTCAGCTCCTCCTAGAATTTCTGCCTGACCCCCACTTGAGAGATCCAGGCTAAGCCTTTCTGCAAAGTTGCAGCTGCCTGATTGGGGTGTGGAAAAATGTGGCCTAGCCAGGGTCTGGGCTGGCTTTGTTTGGGAGGACTGTGTTCCAGGAAGACCACACCCTTCCCTCCTCAGTTCCACCAGGAACTTCTGGGTCACGGCTCAGTGTGTGACCAGAATCTGGGATCAGTGTATTATCAAGATCAGGGCTCAGCATATTACAAATGTCAGAGCTCAGCACGTGACCAGGATCAGAGTCAATGTGTGATCAGGAGCAAGGCTCACCTTGGGACCAGGATCAGGGCTCAGTTTGTGATCAGAAGCAGGACTCAGCATGTAACAAATGTCAGAGCTCAGCTTGTAATCAGGATCAGGGCTCAGTGTGTGATCAGGAGAAGGGCTCAGCTTGGGACCAAGATGAAGGCTCAGCATGTGATCAGGAGCAGGGCTCAGCACATAACGAATGTCAGGGCTCACCTTGTAATCAGGATCAAGGCTCAGTGTGTGATCAGGATCAGGGCTCAGCATGTAACAAATGTCAGGGCTCAGCTTATGACTAAGATCAAGTCTCAGTGTGTGATCAGGAGCAGGGCTCAGCATGTAACAAATGGCAGGGCTCAACTTGTGACTAGGATCAGGGCTCAGTGTGTGATTAGGTGCAGGGCTCAGCATGTAACAAATGTCAGGGCTCAGCTTGTGACTAAGATCAGGGCTCAGTGTGTGATTAGGAGCAGGGCTCAGCATGTAACAAATGTCAGGGCTCAGCTTGTGACTAGGATCAGGGCTCAGTGTGTGATTAGGTGCAGGGCTCAGCACGTAACAAATGTCAGGGCTCAGCTTGTGACTAAGATCAGGGCTCAGTGTGTGATTAGGAGCAGGGGTCAGCATGTAACAAATGTCAGAGCTCAGCTTGTAATCAGGATCAGGGCTCAGTGTGTCATCAGGAGCAGGGCTCAGCATGTAACAAATGGCAGGGCTCAGCTTGTGACCAGGATCAAAGCTCAATGTGTGATCAGGAGTAGGGCTCAGCATGTAACAAATGTCAGAGTTCAGCTTGTGAATTGTATTGGGATCAGTGTGTAACTAGGATCAGGGCTCAGCGTGAGACCAGAGACAGCCTCTAGGGATGACCTCCAACCACAGTAATGCTGCTGCTAAACTGAGGAATTGTCAGGCTGCCACCGGAGCTGCTGACTTCAAGAAATTACCCCTGAACTGTGATCCAGGGATCAGATGGGGCCCTCACACCTGCTCCCACACCACTGCCTCTTTTCTGGGCACACTGGACCCCTGCTGTGAAGCCCTTCTCCAGGACCTTCCCCAGATCCCTCTCCATGGGCCAGGGTGAAGATTCAAGTCTGTCACCTAGAGGCACTCTGGTGGGGGAGGGCAGCAGAGAAGAGAGGTCACACCCTGGTCCCTGGCAGTTTCTGCTGACAGGTCAGTGGGTCGGATGGTACCCAGGGTGGGATGGGAGCTCAGGTTCCATGGTCTGCCATGTCCCCTGCTACCAGAGTCTGTACATGGTCATCTGGTGTCCCATCATCACCCAGTGTTCTGTGTCTGCTCAGGCCCTGTGGTCAGTCAGTATCCTGTGGCCGCCCACACTTACTGTGTCACTGTTTCTGTTTTGGAGTCTGGGCACGGCTTCATGTTGCTGCCGGGTCACTCCCAGGCTATAGTGCAGGCTTGGGCTGAGCCATAATCATCTGAAGGCTCAGCTTGGGGAGGACCTGCTTCTAAACTGGTGTGCAGTTGGCCAAATTCTGTTCCTCACTGTCTGTTGGTGGAGGCTGCCCTCAGCTCCCAGCCATGTGGGCCTGTTCAACGCGGCCACCAGCTTCGTCAGAGCCTCAAGCTGCACTAGTGTCTATTGCTGGGTAGCAAATCACCCTACACTTAGTGGCTTAAAACAACACCCATTTTTAGCTCTGGTCTTTCTTGCCATGTGGGTTCGGTTGGGCTCTCTGCTCAGGGTCCCACAGGCCACAGTCGAGGTGTGGTGGGGCTGGACTCCACCTGGAGGCTCCGGAAGGAATCTTCATCCAGGCTTACTCAGGCACTGGCAGAATCCGGGTCCTTGAGGTTGCAGGGCTGACATCCCTGTTTCCTTGCTGGCATCTGCGGAGGCTGCTCTCTGCTCTAGGGCCCCCATTCCTCCTTGGGTGACCCCTCCACCTGCCAGTCAGCCACGCGCACTGCATCCTCCTCCAGCTTCAGTCTCTGTCTTCCTTTTCGGCCAACAGCAGACGTGTTCCATCCCTGGCTGCATCTTGCACCAAACAGTAAAACCCCCGACTTTGTCATTCTCTCTGCAAGTGCTGAGGTTCACTGGAGGTGGCTTCTGGCCTCTGCTCTTGCCTTCCCCGTTCCCACCCTTATGATGAAGTGCAGCCACACGCCGTCCCCGAAGCCTCACCTTCCATGGCCACCTCATCCCAGGGGAGGGATTTGGAAGCTGATTTGTTGCTGCCCATCTTCTCGGCTGATGGGACCCTCAGAGGTCAGATGACCAGCTCCAGAATCTGACCCTCAAGGGTCACTTGTAGGTAATGCCCTCTGATGGCCTCAATGGGTCTTGAGGAAAGACTCCTGGAACCAGACCCCACACCCACTGCTTATCAGGGAGGCGGTGGGCGGGGCCTATGCAGGAGCCACTGCCTTCACATGTATACCTTTGCAAGGTGGCCTGCGGCCCGGAAGCCCCGTGAGCCAGGACCCCGCGTGGCCAGCACAGAAGTAGGTGCCTTGCCTGGATTCCTGCCTTCCATATTCAGGAAATAGGAGTCGCCCCTAGGCTCCAGGGCCCCTGGGAAAGGGAGCTGTGGTTTTCCAGCCCCTGCAGCCCCAGGCGGTGCCCTGGCAAGGTTGTGGGTGGAGGCCTGGGCCTTCCACCAACACAGGCTGGGCTCCCCGCTGGCCCCAAGCCACAGTGAGGTGCCACAGGGGCAGCACTGGGGGCCTCTCCCCTGCACCCAGGGACGCCCTGCCTGTGCACAGCCCCGCCTGCTCTGCTCTTGGTGGCTTCTCCTCCATCCTCTCACCCCGTCCACGTTGTGTGCTGCGAGCACCTCCGCTTTGGGGCAGGAGTCCCCAGGCCCCATGTGAGAGGCTGTGGCCAAGCCCGGGGCAGGGCAGCTTCTGATCACACTCATATGGGATGGCCTCATTTGTTCTTTTGCCTCCAAAAGAGGAACTCCTCTCTTCGGGCAGCTTCCTGGGTGGACGGGGAAAAGGAAGTGTCAAAAGTTTAGGCCTGGGGCACCCTTCCAGGCTAGATGCCAGCAAGGCTCAGGGAGGGCTGGTGGCGTCCAGCGAGGCCTGGGGGCTGGCTGGAAGGAGTCAGGCTTAGAGGCGCTGAGTGGGCAGGAGACACAATCCCAAGTCTGACACGCAGAGCCCTGTAGGAGCTGGCACTATTCCCCTCTGTGGCCTTGTCCCCTGCACAGTCCCTCCCAATTTATGTTGGCAACACCCACCCTCACCCAGAACCCAGAGGAGCTCTCTCTGCCACTGCAGCTCCAGGGCCCAGCGAGCCTTCCTGCGCAGCCTGCCTCAGTCTCAAGGGCTGCCCCACCTGGGCTCCGGCTCTCCGGGTCACGCAGCAGCACAGACCAATGGCTCCTAAACCAATGTTCCTATGTTGAAAAGGAAGTGGAGGCACAAACAGCACCAAGGGTTGTACGTTGGAAAGAGGTCTCCCGTGTCCTTCCAGATGGGATGTGCCCTCCAGTGCCACCCTCTGCACTCACGCAGGTTAGCTCACCTGCAGCTTCATGATGGGAAAACTGCAGGGAACATCTGTCTGTGCATGTTCTTTGCCCCCTACCCTGTTAGGAGCAGCGGGTAGCAGCAGGGCTTGTTCACACTGAGAACCGGAGCCAACTCCACCCACAGGGCTCACTGTTCATGGGACCATGATCCCCTAGCCTCCCCTCCCCTTCCCTTTTTTTTTTTTTGACAGAGTCTCCTTCTGTTAAAGGCTGGAGTGCAATGGTGCTATCTCGGCTCACTGCAACCTCTGCCTCCCCGGTTCAGGTCACTCTCCTGCCTCAGCCTCCTGAGCAGCTGGGATTATAGGTGCACGACACCATGCCCAGCTAATTTTCATATTTTTAGTAGAGACGGGGCTCACCGCAACCTTTGCCTCCCGGATTCAAGTGATTCTCCTGCCTCAGCCTTCTGAGTAGATGGGATTAGAGGCACATGCCAGCATGCCTGGCTAATTTCCGTATTTTTAGTAGAGATGGGGTTTCGCCATGTTGGCCAGCCTGGTCTTGAACTCCTGACCTCAAGTGATCCACCCACCTCGGCCTCCCAAAGTGCTGGGATTACAGGGGTGAGACTGCGCCCGGCCTAGACCATGACTTTCCACCCTGCGTCTTCATTCCTGAGCGTCACGCTTCCAGGAAGATAAAGCAGCAAATAGCTATCATTTATTGAGGATCTTCCCGAAATGCCTATTGACTCTTCAATAGAAACCGTTAGGGGACACCTCAAGACTCAGAACCCATGGCCTCAAAATTCTAAACTACTTTTTCCGAGTCCTGGCTCAACCCTAACGGAGCTCCCACATGGGAAGACCTACCTCAAATCAGACTCAAATCCCAGGAGCGCTGGAGGGAGCTGAGGTGACCTGTCCTTGGGGTTTTGGTGACATTTTAGGGAGCCAGCATTCAACAAAATGCTAGTGGCATTTTGAAGTTTCCTGGACAGGGCTGATTTGTCCTGCAAGGGCTGCATCTGTGACAGCACCGAGGTTGGTCTGTGTCCTTTCTCACCGCGTGGCCTGGTCGCTCTCCTGCTCGGGGGTTTGCAGTTCTGCTTGGCACCCTCTCTGATTCCCAGTACGGTTGAATTTCTTCTCCTTGGCTTGGCCACTTGAATGGCTTTTTCTGGAAACCTGCTGCTCATGTCTGCTGCTCTTTGGGAATCTGGAAGGATTATTTACTGTAAACCAAAAATAAAATTCTAAGGCCCTCCACAACCATCTGAATGGACCCTCTTCTTGGCTACAGTATTCCAAAGTGAACCTGAAAAACTGGTTCGGACCATGCCGGGAAAGGGTTGGACAGCCTCATCATCCCTCCTCCCTCCTGGAATGCAGGGAAAGCTGACCAGCATTAACATCAACACAGACCTTCAGTCTGAGGAGAAACATTTACCACCTATTGTCTCCGAAGCCTGCTACCTGGAAGCTTCATCTGATGATAAAACTCTGCTCTCCACACCCCTTATAATCCACACATTCCTTTCCATTGATTCCAGGTCTTTAGATAATCTTAACTCTTTCAACCAATTACCAATCAGAAAATTTTTAATCTACCTAAAACCTGGAATCCCGCCCCCCTACACCCCCCCCCACCCCCCCGCCGCCCCCACCTCGTCCCCTGGAGTTGTCCCGCCTTTCCGGATGGAGCCAATGTACATCTTCCATGTATTTGATTGATGTCTTCAGTCTCCTCCCTAAAGCCAGACTGTGCCCGGCCACCTTGGGCACATGTCCTCAAGGTCTCCTGAGGGCTGTGTCATGGGCTATGGCCCCTTATATTTGGCTCAGAATAAATGTCTTCAAATATTTTACAGAGTTTGACTCTTTTTGTGGACATTATGTATGGAGGGAATCATCGCATGTTACATGCATGGCAAATATTTCCTTGTTTGTCTTGTCCTTCAGTTTGTTTATTTTTTTTTCTTTTCTTTTCTTTTAGATTTTTAGGTAGTATTTATGAATCTCAATCCTGGTTTTGTGTCTTTTCTTTAAAAAAAAATTTTAACAGCTTTATTGAATATACTTCACGTACCAAACAATCCACCCGTTTAAAGTGTGTAATTCAGTGGTTTTTAGTATATTCACAGTTTTAGCACATTTTCATCATCTTGAAAAGAAACCTTGAACGCTTTAGCACTCTTGTTGCTCCATGCCTGCAAGAACGTGAAATGGTTATTTTGTGAGACTGTGAGATGGATATTTTGGTTTCCTGACATACAGCTTTTAAAACCCTTGGAATCTCTGGAGTGGCAAGGGCATCTTTTGTACGCTAACGAAAGGACTGGTGACTGGGGGTCCCCAGGGAGCTTCAGGATGAGGGACAACGGGATTAGAGAGCTGGGACTTCAGCCCCACCCCCAGCCTTCAGGGGAGGGGAGGGGGCTGCAGGTTGGGTTGGTCAGTGGCCAGTAGTTTAATCCATCATGCCTACGTAATGAAGCCTCCGTAAATTTCCCAAAAGGACAGGGTTCAGGGAGCTTCCGATAGCAGAACATGCGCAAGTGTCTGGGGGTGGCACTGGGAGGGCCTGGAAGCTCCGCGCCCCTCCCCGTGCCTGCCCCACGCGTCTCCTCCACCTGCTGTGCATCCGCACCTTCGTCACAGCCTGTGTCATAAATGGGTAAACGCAGCTCAGTGTGTCCCTGAGTTCTGTGAGCTGCTCCAGCAAGTCATCAAACCCGAGGAGGGGGTTGTGGGAACCCTGATTCATGGCAGGTCGGTCAGAAGCACAGGCCACACCTGGGGCTTTCGACTGGCATTGGAAGTGGGGCTCACTGCGTGGGACTGAGCCCTCCACCTGCAGGATCTGACGTGACCTCCACGGGAATGGCGTCGGAATTGAACTGAAGACACCCAGCTGGTGTCCACTGCAGTGTGGCTTGGTTGCTGGTGGAGAGAAATACACACACTTTGGTGACGGGGTGAAGTGCTGTATTGTGTGAGAGCAGGAAAAGTACTCTGGCTTTTCCCTATTTCTTTTTGTTTGTTTATTTGTTTTTTAAGATGGAGTCTCGCTCTGTTGTCCAGGCTGGAGTGCAGTGGCACGATCTTAGCTCACTGCAACCTCCGCCTCCCTGGTTCAAGTGATTCTCGTGCCTCAGCCTCCCAAGTGGCTGGGATTACGGGCATGCACCACCACACCTGGCTAATTTTTGTATTTTTAGTAGAAACAAGGTCTCACCATGTTGCCCAGGCTGGTCTCGAACTCCTGACCTCAGGTGATCCACCCTCCTCGGCTTCCCAAAGTGCCGGGAATACTGGCGTGAGCCACCACGCCCGGCCTTTCCCTATTTCTTAATAATCCCTGCCACCCCCTAGCAACCACTCATCTCCTTTTCCTCCCTATAGAGCTCCCTATGCCGGCCACTTCTGAGAAATAGAATTGGACACTGCTTGGCCTGTTGTGTGTGGCTTCTGTCTCACTTAGCATCGTGTTTTCAAGGCTCCCCCATGTTTTCAAGGCTCCCCTGTGTTTTGGCGTGGGTTGGGGCTTCATTCCTTTATGTGGCTGAATAACATTCCGTGGTGTGGGTCTGTCATCTCTGTCAATCCGTCCATCAGTTGATGGGCATTTGGGTTTTTCCCGCCTTTTGCCTGCTATGAATAATGCCACTGTGAATGTTTGTGCACATGCTTTTGTGTGGACTCGTGTTTACTCTTCTTGGGCCATGCCTGGGGGTGGAATTTGGCCTGGGGGTGGAATTTGGCCCAGGTGGCGGGGCGGGGGTGGAATTGCTGTGTTTACAGCAATTCTGTCCAATCCTTTCAGGAAGGTGTCGTGCTTTTCTATTCTGAATTATCTAGCATTTAAAAACCTCCTCTTTTTACATCGAAACCTCTCATTCAGTTGGCATGCCTTTGGCTATAGCGAGAGAGGTGAGGATCCAGCCTTATCCTGTTCTCTCTGCAGTGCTCCACGGCGGCTGCCAGTGAGCCCTGTCCCTCTCCCGCAGATCTGAGAAGCGCTCCATTGTCACCTCAATTCTTCAGCTTATCTGGATATCTCCAGCGCACCCATTTGTCTTCTTCTGTGCCCGGGGCTACTCTGAAAGTTGTCCTGCATCTGAATGTCCGGCAGCCCTGCCTGAGACAGCCCCTGCTCGTGGAGCAGCTGAACAACTGCATCAGCTTTCTCCTGTGCTGATTCTTCGTGAGAATGTTGCCAAGGTGAGAACAAGAAAGGCCAAGGAAAGGGCCTGGCGGTGTGTTTCGTGGCAGGTGCTAACTCAGTGGGGGGCAGGGATCTGGGTGCTGCAGGTGTTGACTCGCCTCAGCCTCTCCGAGGGGAGTGCCAGGCTTATGTGGGGGTCTCATTCAACCTTGCAGCCCAAAGCTCAGCCATGACGCAATGTGCCTAGTGAGTGATCAACTTCCATAAACATCACTTACCTAGTTTCCATGTCCACCCTAAGATGGGCGGCCACAGCTGCCCATCACCTCAGTCTGATTCATCCCACTCCCAGCATCTCTCCCCAGTGCCCTGCCTTGTGTGCTGGGTACCCAGTGGCCCAGAGGAGCTGGAGGCAGTGTTCCCTGCCAGAACTGGGGGTTTCCTAGAGAGGGGCAGGCCGGGCCACTGGCCCAGGGGCATGTATGAGGGCGAGGGTGAGGATGCTGCCTCACCCCTCTCCCTATTCCAGAAGGCCTGCTGCAGCCGTCTTTGCCAATGGCACCTCCTCCCTTCCTCCACCCTGCACAGCCTCCACGTCTCAGCCGGGATGTCCTTTCTCCGAGGTTTCCCAACTCACACTCTGGGGTGGGGGGATCCTCGTGTGCCCCAGCCCCAACTCCCACTCTGGCTGCTTCAGGAGAAGCAGCTGCTGGGGGCCTGGGCCCCTGTGCCCTTCAGGCCTGACAGTTGGCTGGAAGTGGGAGGGCCTGTTCGTGATAAGGGCAAGTGGGGGTGGGGTAGTAGGGTTTAGCCTGGGGTGAGGGAGCGAGGCACCCCCAAATCTACTCCACTCTACCCCCAAGCCCAGGATGGCAGGACTCCACTCTCACTGGATAGCTTGTGCCACATGATCCAATCACATTTTATTGTGGGGGGGTCGGGACCTGAAGGGGTGGCAGGCAGGACTGGCCCCAGGCTTGGACAGCAGCAGATTTAGGCAAGACTCCACGCAGGACTTCCCTAGGACAAGTGGTGCTGGATGGTGGCTGCAGAGGCCCGAAGATATGGGCTGGCCAGGCTCGAGGGAGGGGCGGCCGTGAGCCCTGGCGCCAGGCTGTGGGGGCCGTGGGGGCTGAGTGTCCGGGGGCCTGGAGGAGGGCGGCCGTCAGTCATGGTTGCAGAGGCTGGTCTGGCAGCAAGCGATGGATACGTAGGGGCCCACGCCCAGGCTGGGAATGTCGGGGCAGCCTACGTGGCACATCTTGGTGACCAGAGGCAAATCCTCGGTGTTGCTGAGGACCCCTGAGTGGGCAGGAGAGAAACCACGGAGGTACCTGAGGATCTGGTTTGCCCAGACCCTGCTGCCCCAGCTGCCACTGAGCTGAGGGTCAGACGCCCCAGGTACATGAAGCATACAGGCACTCCTGGGGGCAGACGTGGCCCTTTGCTCATACCCTTCCCTGGGCATCGCTGGTGGACACTCCCCCCTATGCTTCTGACTTACTGGGTGCCTGGATCAGGCTCTGTCACCCTCTGAGCCCACATCTTCCCGCCTGGGCAAGAAGGGCGTGGCCAGCCCACCGCTGTTCCCCCACTTACGGGTGGCAGTGGTGACGCAGTGGGTGGAGTCCCTCAGGCATCTGGACGCACGGGAGCACCCTCCAAAGCCCATGCACTGGTGACACCATATGGCTTCTGCTGCAGCTGCAGACATGGGGACAGACAGGACACAAACAGACGGGAGGCAGATGTGGGCCACCTTCTGCAGTGACGGCACGCACTCATCTCCACCCAGCAGCCCATGCCCCTTCTCAGCGGCCAGTGTCCCAACCCTGTGATCCAGCCCTCTCAGGAGCTGGGCCCCTGTCCCTCACCTTGGGGTGCCTGGCAGCCCTGCAGCCGGAGCCAGCTGGTTGCATCCTTGCCCAGGAAGGAGCCTTGGGCAAGGGTGGGGCTGGGCAGCCCTGGCTTGCAGTGCGATGTCCCAGGGCAGTGGGGGTGCAGCAGCCTGGGCTATTTGGGGTCCCAGGGTTGGGGGTGTGGGGGAGGTGGAGGGGCTCTGAGACACGCTTTCTGGCCATGCCCACTTTTGCCTCTGGGTACTGAGTGGGACCCGTTAGACCCCCAGGACTGTATTCTGGTGGCTGCGATGATGCGGCCATTCCTGCCTCCACAGGGAGCCCAGGGCAAGGGCGACCAGGATGTGGTGGAACAGGAATTAAAAGAAATTAAAGAATGTGTAGGCCGGGCGCGGTGGCTCACGCCTGTAATCCCAGCACTTTGGGAGGCCGAGGTGGGTGGATCACTTGAGATCAGAAGTTCAAGACCAGCCTGGCCAATATGGTGAAACCCCATCTCTACTAAAAATACAAAAACATTAGCTGGGCATTGTGGCGTGTGCCTGTAATCCCAGCTACTCAGGAGACTGAGACAGGAGAATTGCTTGAACCTGGGAGGCAGAGGTTGCAGTGAGCCGAGATTGCACCACTGCACTCGAGCCTGGGCAACAGAGCAAGACTCCATCTCAAAACAAAAAACAAAAAACAAAAAAAGGCTGTGTAAACAGAAACCCAGTTGTATGTAAGAAAACCCAGTTCCCCCTAAGAAAGAGAAAGAACTGGAGTCCTTTAAAAATTCACTGCCCGTTTCTCTGTGGCCAGTGAGCCTTCTCTCCTCCTTTCCCAGGCGCTGTGGAGACCCTGTTTCTCTAGTTGTGCAGCTGCAAGGTCACAGACAGATAAACTCAAGTCGTAAAACATGTTTTTCCTTCAAAAGTAAGAAATGATGTAAGGCATGTCTCAATTAATTGAATAACTGTCTTTGTTTCTCGCTTCTCTAACATGCTTCCCCCCGGCATGGATCTCCTCCGACCCCATGAAATGCTTAAAAGGTAACTTAGCTCTTTGTTCAGGGCTCAGTCCTTTGGATGTTAACCCGACTGGGCCAGTGCACCTAAATAATAAATATCCTCCTCAACCCCTCGGACTCTCTGATTCCTTAAAATATCCCGCTACAGTGGCGGCACCCAAGCAGCGGCAGGGAGCGGCGAGCTCTGCCTCGCTTTATCCAGGTGGACGGCCTGTGCTCTGGCGACACTGTTCCGCTGGCGCAGTTGTGGGTCTGCCCAGCAGTCCTGCTCTCTGCTTTGGGCACTGCCCCACTCCCGAGGCCCGCTAGCCCTCCTGGGCACCCCCCAAGGGCTTCCCTGCTTGCTCTCTGCCCCTCTTCATCCTTGGCCACCTCTGTCCATTTCTCAGCCTCAAACTCCCTCCCTGCCTGTCCTCACCCCTGGTTCACACACCCAAGACTAGGTAAACAGAGTCCCTAACACCTGCTGGCCCCAGGCCTGCTCTCTCTGCAGAGGAGCCTGCAGGGTGACAAGGCCAATGGTGTGACCATAAGGATGTGAGGGCTGCTCTGTCACAGGCACCAGGTGCAGGCCCTGGCTTCCTCTTGAGCTGTGCCCCAGGCAGCCCAGCCTCAGGACACCGGAGCCCTATCCCATCTCTGCTGGGCTGCCCCCGCCTCATCGTTGCCAAAGGTGGAGAAGGGTTGGAGTCAGCCCCGGTCAGTGCCAGCTCCAAGCCTGGGTTCCTGGCAGCGTGGCTCTGTATGCACCAGCACTGAGCTGACCTCAGACCTCAGTGCGCCCCAGGCCCCTGCCACTGGCCAGAGTCCTCTGGTCACCCCCGGGTCCTGTGGGCGGAATCCTCCATCGAGGCACCACGGAGAAGGTGACACAGATGGGAAGTTCTGGCCAGGGCAGGCCCCTGCCATCAGCTTTGGCCCCTCTATGAGCCCCGGAGAGCAAGCTGAGACCCCACCTTCGAGAAAGAAAGATGGTGACAGCTGCCTCCAAGCCCCTCTCTGCCTTCTCACCAAAGTGGCTTGAAGCTCCCCTTGGCTGTCACATCCAACCAAGTGACAGCCAATAAGCCAGACATGCCTCTACTCAACATTGGCAGCCACAGGCCACAGCTGGCTGGGGTGGGGGGTAGCAGGGAAGATGGACAGGAGGCTGGGGCACCAGAAGGAAGAGGTGAGGATATGGGTGCCCAAGGGTGCCATGGAGAGAACCAGCTCCTGCCTGTCCCCTACACATGCCACCCTCCCAAGGCCTCCCTGGCTTTGAACTTGCTGTTCCTCCTGCCCTCCGGGCAAAACAATTCCTGGTGCAAATGCCACCCCCTCCAGGAAGGCCTCCTTGGTTTCCAGGGCAGAGTGAATGGTTCCAACTCTGACACACCCACCATGAGCTGCAGCATCCTGCCCCAGCTGGCATCAGTGTCCCTGCTCCAAGTGATTGTGCTCAGGGCTCTCTCCTCACCCCCACCCAAGCATGAGGGCCTCTGAGGCTGGGCAGGGTGCTCTACCCATTCCTCAGTGCTCCCTCCCCTGCACTTAATGAGGCCCAGGAGAGGCTTGCAGAAAGAATGAATAAATGAATGAATGAATGAATGAATGAATTCCGGGGGTGGTTGCAGGTTGGGTTATCAAGAAAAATAATAATTCTGTCCCTTATCAGAGGGTTTTTGATTTTCAGCAATGAGATCCTGAGGGAAGCAGATAAAATTTTAGCTCCAAACTGGAAAGGCTGCTCGATGGTGACTGTGAGGACACAGGGACGGTGTTCAGTCTGGCACCTGACACACGGGAGGGAGGGGAGATCAGGGGGCAGAAGAGGAGAGAGGAAGAGAGGGAGGAGGAGAGGAAGGAAGGAAGGGAAGGAAGGAGGAGGAAAAGAGAGGAGGAGGGAGGTGGGGTAGGAGGGGGAGGGGGCAGGAATAATGGAGGGATAAACAGGATGGTGGGATGGGCTCTGTGTGCAGCTGCATGGCTGGGGGCAGGTGTCTCCCACTGGAGACCCCCGTGCTGGCTCTGAAGCAGGCTGGCCCCTTGGGGAGATTGTGCTGTCCATGCATGGCAGAGAGCAGACACCAAGCAATGACAGGGGATGCGGGTGCCCCTGAGAGAGGCTCCCCAGTCCTCCAACCGGAAGAGCGGTGAGGCAGCTTGGGGCTTGTTCCTCAAGGGGCAGGTGAAATTTCAGCAGAAGGAAGGGCTCCAGGACCCCTGGTGCAGGGATGGGCCTCTGGGTCAGAGGGGAGTCCGTGGGCACTGGGCACCCAGGCAGGGGCTCCTGTGATGTGCCACCCCCGGCCTGGATGGCCACCTGACTGCCTGTCCAGTCCTGATGGCTGTAAAGGCTTTCTCCAGGTTAAGTTGAGTCCCCAGGCCCCTGTGTGTCTCGGACCTTCAGCACAGAGCTGGTCTGCCCTGATGACCCCAGGGCAGTCCTCAGGGTCAGCGGCTCAGCCTCTCACAGGCCGGGAGGGCGCCCCTGGGGATGGAGACTGGTGTAAGAGACACCTGAGCCAGCGCCAGGGACTCAACAACGCTCCACCACCTGCTCATTCAGGGCCTGGGAGGCAGGGGCTGCCGAGGTCGTGCAACCCACAGCCAGGGATGCAGAGGCTTGGCCCCTGGGGGGCTGGGCTGCTTGGGCTTGGAGGTGCAGGCGGCCGGCAGATCAAGGGGCCAGCTGGTTTTGTTGAGGCCTCAGGGTGGGGGTGGAGACGCCCTGCCAAGAGAAGACCCTCAGGCTCTGCTGGGGGATGCCAAGGCCAGGTGTGCACGGCTGTGCTGCAGGGGTCATCCCCTTGGAGTCCTCAGGAAGGCCCTGGGCCAAGGGATCTGAAGCTGGGGGGCAGGGCCAGCCGTAGCAGACGTGGGCACTGTGGGGGTTGAGGGTTGGGGGAGGGGGAGGGGGTAAAATCACCCAGGAAAGCAGGGAGCAGAGGAGAGGACCCGGGAGCAGGAACTGGGGATGGGAGAGCAGAGGCACTTGGTTTTCCCAGGCAAGAGGGAGGAGGGAGTCCCGGGAGGGCGGCCGCAGGAGACAAGCCAGCTGGGAGGCCAGGCCCAAGAGGGCTGGAGGGGGGCAAATTCAGAGTGTGTGTGTGCCCGTGCACGAAGGTGCGTGTGTGAGGGGTGTCACACTGAGCTGGAGAGGTCTGGGGGCTGGGCAGAGGAAGAGGGGGGTTTGAGCCAAGGGCTGTGCGCCCTGAGAAGTGTGGGGGCCGGTGTGGGGGCTGGGGCTGAGCTGGATGGGCCTGCAGGATCACAGGAGGCTTTCGGCGGAAAGCTGCACCTCGTAGATGGTAGGGGGACAGGAATGGGTTCTCCCGAGGTGGACAGTCACAGCCCAGGGCTGGAGGAACAGTGGTTGGGCTAGAGTGATAGGGGCCCTGAGCAGGAGGTGGCCCCAGTGCCTGGACTCACCCAGCTGCAGGCTCAGGACGGCAGCCAGCAGGAGCCCAGTGTGGAGCTGCATCTTCTGGCGAGGTCGGGCTGTCGGCGCCTGGCCGGCTGCCTTATACCTGCTGGCACCCCACCCTGGCCCTCGCCCGCTCAGCAGACTCTTCGGGTCTGAGTCACCGGGCAGCCAGGCTCAGCCAAGGAGCCGGGCTGGGGTCCAGGCAGTAGGGGCCGACCTGGCCCCCAAGCTTGCTGGTTAGGCCTCTGAGCGGGCCTGTGTAATCTCATGAGCCACCTCTCCTTGTCCATAAAGTAGGGATAGCCCTGGCTGACAGGATTGAGGATCTCATAAAATGGCCTGGCACCAGGCAAGCAATGGCCACAGGCCACTCTCCCTCAGCGGCTGGGAAGGAAGGCCTGGCACCAGGCAGGTGACGGCCACAGGCTGGTCTCCCTCAGAGGCTGGGAAGTAAGGTCTGGTGGGAAGGAGGGTCTGGTGGGAAGGAAGGTCTCGGGCACCAGCCACCAGCCCACCCCTTACGCCTCCAAATGCACATGAAGCTCAGGGCTGGGTGGAAGCCAGAGGCCTTCACCTGTACTCCCACCCTAGAGTAAGTTCGATGACAAGACCTCCTCCAAATAAGCCAGAGCTTTCCCATCCTCACCCCCCAGGGCTGGGAGAACACAGAGGGATCATGGTTGTGAGCCACCTCTCCGTCATCCGTACCGGGAATCACTGCCATTATCACACTGTGACTAACACCCCAGGATCTGTGCAGAGGAGTAGAGGGGACAGAAAGGCCCTTGGTACTAAAAGGGACCCCAAGGATAAGGTAAGAGCCCAGAAGGGACACCCTGGAGGGCGGGAGCCGTCGGCTGTTCCTCCAAAGGCTGGCCAGGGGCTGGGGCCCCAAAGGGCCTGTCCGTAGCCAGGCAGCCCTGCCAACCCGGGGACCCCTGTGTGTCTCTCGGGCTGCCCACATGTCTTCTGTCCACCCCTGTGTCTAGGGGGCTCCTTATGGCTGGGAGGTGGGCCCAGAAGTGGGGAGATCCTGAGAGAGGGGCTGGCAGATCCAGGCCCTCCTTCCTGGGGCTGTGGAGAAGCTGGGGTGAGGAACCAGGTAGCCAGAGAGGTCAGAGATGGTGGGATGGGGTCCTGGGGGGTTCCCGCCTCCCTGACCCTGCACCCCCAGACTTCCCCAGGGGCTTGTCTGCCCCTCAGGGGGTGCTGGGGGGGTGGCCTCTCTCCCATGGAACTGGGAGCAATTCCCAGCAAGCCCCAGGAGCCTGCCTGTCTCCCTTCCTGTGCCTGGCTCCAAGGACAGGTCAGGCCTGGAGGCAAGAAAACTCCAGGGCCTGGACCGGGTAGGGTAGACAGGAGCGTGGCTGCATGGAGCCTGGAGTGCCAGCCCAGTCAGGCTGGAAAGGGGAAGCCCGAGCTCAGGCCGAGGCAGTGGGGCTGGAGAGAAGCACAGACAATGCGAATCCGTTGGTTTATTCATGGCTCGGTGAGACGACGCTGGATGCTGGTTACGGTAAGGGTTAGGGCATTAGCAGCAGGGGCAAGGCCCTGGGAAGCACCTGGATCCCAGGACAGAAGACAGGAGGGAGAGACGCCATCCATCCAGTGGGCACTTATGCCCACAACCAGCTGAGCCGGAGCAGCATTCCCATTTCACCACCCCTTACTCCTCAAAATGCAAACGAAGCTCAGGGCTGGGCGGAAGCTGGCAGGGCTGTCCACAGGGAGGACCCCCGTGTGTCTCTCGGGCTGCCCAGGTGGCTCTGTCCACCCTTCTGTCTGGGAGGCTCCTTAAGGCTGGGGAGGGCCCAGAGGGAAGGAGATCCTGAGAGGGGCTGGCAGATTCAGGCCCTCCCCGCGAGCTGAGGCTTGAAGAGGAGCGCAGACCCCCCAGAGCAGTGGGACAAAGCACCTGCAGAAAAGCTCGGCATCTCCACCGAAGGCCTCTCTCTCCTTTTGATCTTTTTCAGAGTTTCAGGGTTATGAACCAAATCACCTTCATGGGAGAGGACGAATCAGACGCTACGTAGTGGGGGAGGCAGCAGCCAGCCTGGCTCCCCCACTTCCCCAGGACCTCCACCTGGAGGAAGCCTGCCCAGGGCCGCAGCCCTGCCCCCAAAGACCCCAGGACAGACCAGAGCTCCTGCTGGAGCCGGGTGTCCCATGCCGACCCGGCCATGTCCCCAGGTCCCACCCCAGGGTCACTTCCTGCAGCTCCGACTTCTCTAGTGGCTGACTCCAGTTCCCAGAATGGATAACATGCTAGGGTGCCAGAGCCCGCCCAAGCAGCCACTGCTGAGTCACTCGGGCATGCCCAGGACTCAGGTCCACACAGACAGTGGCAACGGCTAGCCCTGGGCGTCTACCCCCATGAAGGGGACCCTTGGTTCTGCCAGAGAGATCCCCGAAGTGGGAACTGGGCCCCCATGGTGCCCGGTGCCTCTCCCCCTTTCCTCTGCCGCTCTGCCCTGCACCCGGAGGCAGCACTGGAGGCCTTACTCTACCACTGAGGGCTTTTTAACCCTCTGGTTCCACTTTTCTCCTTTTAAGCTTTCCATTTTGTAAACTCACCTCCCCCTTCCCAGGCTTGGGGGTCTAAGGAACCCCAGCTGGTGGGAGAAGCGGCTGCACTGTGGTGCAGGGGGTGGTGAGTGAGCCAGGAGGCACTAGTGTGTGGCAGCTACTTCATCTCCCTGTGCCTCAGTTTCCTCCTCTGTCAAAGGGGCAAGATAATGGCTCCCATTGCAGGGCTGCTATACAGTGCTCAGGGCCACAGTGCAGTGGGGGGACCCACGTCCGTCGCCACCTTGATGCATACAACCCGGACGAGTTTACTGCTGTGATTTCTGCCGGCGCTGCTGTGCCGGTTCCCTGGTGCTGCACAGCCACGCACTCCCCATGAGTGGGCCTGCCCAGCATTAGCCGAGTGCCTTCTGTGTGCTCTACGCCAGGTGCCAAGGGCAGGCCAGCCAGGCAGAACCATGTGTGGGGCTGGGACAGGTCAGGGTGGGGGAAAGGTGGACAGATGGAGGCAGGAGGCAGGTGTGAGAAGCTGCCCACCCCACCCCTCAACACCACGGCACTTCCAGCTCCAGCAGGTCCTTGTTCTCAGCTGCCCCTGAGCCACGGGTGACCAGGTCTCCTCCCTATCACCCCACTGAGACGCGAGACAGGGAGGACCTGATCCTGGGCCCCTCCCAGCCCTGGCTGAGGAAGCCACCCGACCCGACAAGGGGCTTGCGCAAGCCGCGCAGTGACTGCTCCCAGCCTCTCCCAAGGACTCAGGAGCCCAAAGCCGCCTCCCTCCCGGTGAGCATCCCGAGGCATCGCTGGCTGCCACTGACAGGGCCTCATCCCGGCACTGCCCTGAGGCTGGTCCTTGCAGGTGGGGGCCCTTGGGAGCTCTGGGAGGCCCCTGGCAGCCTCCCAGCCACCCCGGGCCGGGCCTGCTCTCCAGGCTCAGTGCTACAGCCACAACCACTGGGGGTAGGGGCGAGGGGAGTCCAGGCCCACCCTGTGTGGGCAGCAACTCCTTCCCAGCTCTGGGCCCAGGACGCCGCCCATCTTCCCTCTGGGGAGTCACGTTCCTCCCACTCCGGGCCCGTTCCCACCCAAGGCCCCTTTGCAGGAGACTGGCACTGCCCTGCTCCAACGGGAACTGGGTGTGCCCTCAGCAAGACTCTGCCCCGCTCCCGTCCTCATGTTCTCAGGAGACTGAGGCTGGGCATTCAGCCCCAGCCCCAGGAGCAGAACGCAGGCCTGCATATAGACTCACTGCAAGGAGACCCCTGGGGTCTAGACTCTCATTCCCTGATCCCCCAGGGGTCCTGCATCAAAGCTCTGGAGATGCAATTTCCAGCAGGGGCTCCCCTGACCAGGGCCACACTTTGAGGCCGGGACAATCCTACCACATGGACTGTCACCATCCTGCCCATGCGGGATGGCTCGAAGGGCTTCCAAGGACACCAGAGCTGGGAGCACTGGTCAGGTGGGGGCCTCAGGTGCGGCGTGACCGCTGGCACCAAAAGGTCTTATGCCCCCCAAGGCCCCATTCGCAGCGGGGGCAGGTGCTCCCTGGGCTACCTGCATGGGGATGGATTGGTGGGTGTTGGGCTGACCCCTGCTTCACAGGCCTGGGGTGGGGTCCCTGGGAGTCCCCATACCCAGCTGGGGCTTCCACCCTGCCCTCCCAGTGGGTGCAGAACCAGGTGGAAGGTGATGGAGGGACCCACTCACTGTGCACATCCCGCTGCGGGGGAGGGGCTGGGTCTCCGCCCTCCCCACCCCGCCCTCCCCACTCCCGCCCCTCGGGGCCATGAGAGGGTGGCATGCTCCATCTTCCCACGCCTACGCCCACGCCAGCCCCAGGCTGCTCCCAACCCCCAGCCTGTGGGCGCATCCCCCAATCCTGCGTCTTTTGCCTTTTGCTCGGCCAGGTCCTGCTGTGGTTGGGGACCAGGCCTCAGGCAGGCCACCTGCCCTGCCCCTTTCCTTCCCTGCCCAGAATAGCGCTGGCCGGGTCAGCGTCCAGGACCCACCAAATATAGCACGGCCCTAGGTCCTGCCAGCCTGAGGCCCGGCGCCCTCCCCGTGACGGGGTGGGAAACGTCAAGGGGTTTGACTGAGAGGACACACACTCCTTGCTGGACCCGGAAAATCTTCTGCGACTTCGGGGGCCCTGGGGCCTGCTGAGGCAGAGCCGCCCCCTCCCCGCAGGGGCCGGCTCCTACACGGGCCTGGCAGCCTTCCTAGCACAGGGGCCGGTGCCAAAGGCCTTCCTCCCACAGCCCTGACCCTGCACCGGCCCTGGCAGCTCCTGGCCTTAGTAGGAAGCGTGACAGCCTTCCTAGGCCTGGAAGAGCCTTTCCTCCTAAGAGTCTCCCCACCACCCTACCTGGGGGCATTCCTCCTCTTCCCCCTGCCCCAGCACACCCGGGGCAGACTGAGGCAGGGGCCTCTCCTAGGGCTTCCCAGAAGGTGGGCTTGGCCACAGCCCCCATCTGCTCAGTGCTCCCTGCCCGACTGGGCCCCTCCCCATAAATAGCCCTGGACAGGCGAGGGGCTGAGCAGCCCACCAAAGCCGGACACTTTTGGGATCCCACACAGCATCGAAAGGTCAAGGCCTCGAAGTGAGGTCGTGTGGTGGTTGGAGGAGGTCAGGTGTTTTCTCGCCCACAGTTCTGACCCTGGGCACGGCCGAGGAGGTCGCAGGGAGGGTGGAGGGTGAGGCAGGGTGAGCTGGGTGCGAGGGTGCAGCAGTGTCTCGAGAGCTTTGTTCTTGAGTGGGTCTGCCTCGGGGGCTTTAGAGCAGACCCCAGAGGGTGGCCAGGAGGATGGCGGCCAGGGCCAGGGTGGCTGGGGTGGCAAGGCCGGCGCCGTTGCAGAGGTCGTACTGGCAGCAGGAGGTGGTGGACGCGTGCTTGGAGTAGCCATCATACACAGTCTCGAAGCAGCGGGGCACGCAGGACTTACTGACCTTCATCCTAGTGGGGGTGTAGTCTGCAGAGGGGCGGGGCGGTGAGACAGCTCCGCTAACAGGGGCAGGGGGCCCAGCTGGCCCCACCCTAGCATCCAAGGCCATCAGGGCAGGGCCCCTCAGCCTGGAGCTCCCAGACAGGATCCGGGGACAGGAGAGCCTCCTTCCTCAGGACCCCCGCATGCTCAGGGGCAGGGCAGAACCTCCCCTTCGTGCTCCCCAGGCAGGGCCACGCAGGGCCCCCAGACTCACAGGTGCGCGTGGTCATGCAGTAGGCAACCATAGCCGGGCAGCGCATGGGGTTGAAGCAGTTGTCTCCGTTGTAGGCACACACGTGGCAGTCCAAGGCCTGGGCTGGGGTTGGCAGATGGGCGGGAAGGGAATGGGGGTCACAGAACACGAGAGGCCCCTCCTCCAGCCCATCAGGCCCCCAGCCCGTCACCTTCCCCAGGGCAGGGGGCTAGAAGGAGGGGTGGTCGCTGGGAATTCTGGCCTCCTTCCCTACTTTCAGCCCACCTGCCCTCAAAGTGGGTCTGCCCATCCCTCTGTCCTTTGTCCATCTTACCCAGAGGTAAGCCCATGAGGACCACCAGGATCAGGGTGAGCAGGGGCGTCGTCATGGCTGCAGGCAGGAGGGCAGCGTGGGAGTAGGAAGGTGAACAGCAGCTAGCCCTGGATCCAACTCAGGGGTGGCGCACAGAGGATCCAACTCAGGGTGGTGCGCAGAGGACGTGGGGCCGGCCCTGCCTCCCGGAGCTCCTGGTCTACTGGGACTGCTGCAGCCCTGCACAGCAGGTGGCAAAGACAGGTGGTCAGTACTGGGCCTGAAGGACTCATGGGGGCCTGGCAGGGATGATGGTGGGCAGAGGAGCCACCTAACTCAGTGGGTGTCAGGGAAGGTTTCCTGGAGGAGGAGACACTTGGGATGGGACAAGAAGGGAGAAGAGATCAGGACATTTCAATCAGAGACCAGCACCTGCAAAAGCTCAAAACAGCCTGTAGCGCTGGATGGAGGAGAGATGGGGGGAGGATGGGGGCAGTGCTAGAGAAGGAGTAGGGGTGGGCAGAGGGGCCTTAAATACCAGGCCTAAACAAGGATTTTGCCCAGGGGATGGTTGGTGCAGAGGTCCTATGGGAGGTGGTCTGCAGCCCATCCCAAGCTGGGCCCTGGGGGCTGGATGGCTGGCCATGGCAGGACTGGGCCCAAGGGCTGGGTCTCTTCTCGCTGTTCCCCTCCCCTCTGCTCCTGGGGTGTCCCTACTTGGGGTTCCTTCTTCCAGAAGACCTCCAGAGCCCTGGTTAGGATTGTCTGAGTCCTCGGCCACTGCAGAAGCTCCCCAGCAGGGATGAGCTGTGCCCAGCTTGGGGGGAATGCATTCTGAGCCCCTCCCAGGAGGGCACTTGGGCCAGACAAGAAGCAGCATTTCCCAGGCTGGGTCTGGTGTTCGGAACGGGAATGCCCTCTCTGGAAAGAGGTTTACAGCAGGGAGGTGGAGATTGGATTACGGCTCTCCTACCCCCGCGGGGATACTCGGCCCTCGGTCTCCGTCCTGGAGGACTAAATTAAACTTACGCCTTCCCGAGAACAACGAATCCGTCTCTCAGGACACATTTGCCCAGGCCAACCCTAGGATGCCAAAGGCCAGGCCCGCGGCTGCGAGCTTCCCGCCCCCTCTCGGAGAGCCCCGCCCCAAACACTGCGGTCCCAGGTCGAGGGGAGGGCTCTCGGCGCGAGCGGGACTATCAGGGTGACCTCACCTGTGACCTTCACCACCGTGAGGTACCGCCGCGCCTGGGAGTCGCCCGCGGCCGCTCGCCGGTAAGTGCCTGCCTGGGTCTAATCGTAGGCGTGTCCGTGTGTCCCGCAGCACCCGTGCCGCATCGCCTGATGCTCACCGCAGGCCCAGCCCAGTCCCGCCCCCGGAACAGCCCGCCCAGCGCGAGCTCACCGCAGGCCCCGCCCCGGGCCTGCCCCGGCCCCGCCTCCTGAGCAACACGCTGAGCCGAGCTCACCGCAGGCCCCGCCCCGGACCCGCCCCTGCCCC
This sequence comes from Symphalangus syndactylus, assembly GCF_028878055.3. Lineage (NCBI taxonomy): Eukaryota > Metazoa > Chordata > Mammalia > Primates > Hylobatidae > Symphalangus > Symphalangus syndactylus. The sequence continues at coordinate 141,684,167 of NC_072429.2, forward strand.
GCCTCCTGGGCTACTCACCAAGCCGAGCTCACCGCAGGCCCCGCCCTGGGCCTGCCCCGGCCCCGCCTCCTGAGCAACACGCCGAGCCGAGCTCACCGCAGGCCCCGCCCCGGACCCGTCCCCGGACCGCCGGCTCGCCGGGCAAGCGCTGGGACCCGGAGGCCGGTCCAGGCATCTGAATCTCCAACACAGAGGCAGCCACGCAGTGACTCCCTGGCGACCCTCAGACCCACGTGTTCCGCCCGGACACTCCGCAGGCTATCTTCACCGCGTCCCGCGGCAGCGCAGCCTTCCCTGCAGCCGCCTCCGCCCACTCGCCCGCGCCGCTTCGCTTGTCTGCCGGCACCAGCCTTGCGGCCCCAGCTCCGCGCTCCACCAGCCCAGGCCCAGTAGCTCCGGAACTGGCGCCCTTTGGCGCGCCCGCCTCGCTGCCCGTGGCCTCCGCCTGCCCTCCCCTGCGCTCAGCCCCCGCTTCCGGTCCCTGTAGCAAAGCTGGAAGGCAGGCCTGCAAGGCAGCCCCTTGCTCCGTGGTCCCTCTCACCATCATAATGTTAATATTAAATAATTGTCTTTCCATAACTTTGAATACTTATATTATTGGTTCTGTTTTTGGCAAAATGTAATAAAATTTCATGGGTCCGAAAGTTTTCATTTTTTCCAATGTGAGAAAGAAAAATAAAACCTTTTCTTCTACCCTAAAGCTCATTTTTTTTTCTTTAAAACATTTTTGTGGGCCTGAGGTACAGAATACACCATGCCTGCTGGGCAAGCGGGCTCTGGTTCCAGGAAATCCTTCGGTCCCCAACAAACTAGGCCAGTTGGTTGTTCTGTTTGCCAGGTAATGAGCACCCTCCTGTGCCAGGTCCTAGTTGGGGAGAGGGCAAAGAATAAAACCAGCAGACGTTCCAGAATATTCCCACCCCATGGAGCTCACACTCTGGTGGGATAAAAGGCGTGAAAAGAACGCATAGGTCAGAACCAGAGTGTGTCGCGGGCTTCAGCCTCAGACCACGATGAATTAATACACGTGAAACTTTCCTTGCCCGCCTCCAGCCGCTCGCCTCCTGCTGTGTGGCGTGGTTCCTAACCGGTCTGTGACCCAGGGGTTGGGGACCTTTGTGTTAAAGGAAGTTCTTCAGGCAGAAATACGGATCTATACAAAGGAATAAATGACACCAGAAATAGGACATAGAAGGTAATTTTTTTCTTATTTTTGAATCAAGTTAAAAGATAGTTGATTACCTAAAGCAAAAATAATAGCAATGTATTAAGGAATTTATAGCAAATGTAGAAGTAAATTGTAGATAATAGTAGTACAGGCTGGGCACCGCAGCTCACGCCTGTAATCCCAGCACTTTTTGGAGGCTGAGGCTAGTGGATCACTTGAGCCCAGGAGTTCAAGACCAGGCTTGGCTGGGCAACGTAGAGAGACCTCGTCTCTAAAAAAAAAAAAAAAATACAAAAAATTAGCTGGGCGTGGTGGTGCACACCTGTGGTTGCACCCAGGAGGCTGAGGTGGGAGAATCATTTGAACCCAGGAGGTGGAGGTTGCAGTGAGCTGTGATCACACTACTGCCCTGAAGCCTGGGTGATAGAGCAAGACCCTGTGTCAAATAAATTTAAAAAAAAGTAATACAAATAGACCAGGAGAGGGACAATGGAAGTTCGCTGTTGTAGATTTATTCCCCTCTATGTGAAGTGGCCTACTATTTCTTGGAGGTAGACTAGTAAGTCAAAGGTGTATGCTAAGACACTAAAGTGTCGCTAGAAAAAGACAAAGAAAAAAGCAAAGGTCAAAGCGCTGTAGTTAATACATCAATAAAGGTGATGATACAGAATTATTTATAAAAGCACATGTTAGACTGCAGAAGAGGAGAAAGGAAAAAGCAATGAGACAAATAGAAAACAAATAGCAAGATGACATATATTTAAACCCAGCCACAGCGATAATGACACTATGTCATCTAAACACTTCAATTAGGCTGAGCACGGTGGCTCGCACCTGTAATCCTAACCCGTAATCCCAACACTTTGAAAGGCTGAGGCAGGTGCATCACTTGAAGTCAGGAGTTCCAGACCAGCCTGGCCAACATGGTGAAACTCCCTCTCTACTAAAAATTACAAAAATTAGCTGGACATGGTGGTGGGTGCCTGTAATCCCAGCTACTTGGGAGGCTGAAGCAGGAGAATTGCTTGAACCTGGGAGGCAGATGTTGCAGTGAGCTGAGATGGTGCCACTGCACTCCAGCCTGGGTGACAGAGTGAGCTAGACTCTGCCTCAAAAACAAAAACATCTCAATTAAAAACAGAGGTTGTCGGATTGGATAAAAATAGAAACAGCTAAGCATACGCTGTCAGCGAGAAACTCACCAGACATATAAAAACATAAATAAGATAAAAGTAAAAAGATGGAGAGAGATATACTATGCTAACACCAATTAAAAGAACGCAGGCATGACTACATCAATATCAAAGTAGGTTTAAAGCAAAGACTATAATCAGAAATAAAGAGGGGCATTACTGGCCAGGTGTAGTGGCTCTCACCTGCAATCCCAGCACTTTGGGAGGCTGAGGTGGGAGGATTGTTTGAGGCCAGGAGTTTGAGACCAGCGAGGGCAAAACAGTAAAACACTATCTCTACTAGAAAGAGAGACAAAAAATTTAAAAAGAGGGACATTACCAAATGATAAATTGATCAGTTCATGAAGAGGACTTAGCAATTCTAAATATGTATGCACCTAACAATTAAGCTTCAAAATACACAAAGCAAAACAAACAACATCTGATAGAACGGAAGGGAGAAAAAGAAAATCCACAATAAGAGAGATTTCAACATTTCTCTTTCAAGAACTGATAAAAATAGACAAAAAATCTGTAAGGATGAAGACATGGATCACATTACCGGTTAACATGACCAACTTGATGTTTATAGGACACTCCACCTCACAGAGGGGGTACACACCTTTGTTTACCAATAATGTCCTCTAAGGCAGACTGTATTCTGGGCCATAGAACAGATCTCAGTAGATTTATACGGATTAAAATCATGCAAATTATTTGCTTGGACCACAACGGAGCTAAATTAGAAATCAATAACAGAAATATATCTACAAGATCATCAAATATTTAGAAACTGGGCAATAACATATTTCTAAACAACTTATAGGTCAAAGGAGAAACCAAAAAGGAAATCAGAAAATATTTCCAGCTGAATGAAAATGCAAACACAATTCATCAAAGTCAAAGGATGCAGCTGAAGTGGGCCCTGGAGGGAAATTTTGCACTAACGCTTCTTTTAGAAAAAAAAAAAGAACTAAAACTTCTTTTGGAAGAGAAGGAAGTTCTCCAAAAAACACCACCTAAACTTTCACCCTCAGAAACTAGAACAAAAAGAGCAAATCAAACCCAAGGTAAACAAAATGAAGAAAATAGCAAAAATAAAAGCAAAAAAAAAAAAAAAAAAGTGAGGTAGACAAAGAAGACAGAGAAAAATCAGTGAGAGCGATGTTTGAGAATGCCCCTCCAGGAGCAGGACCTCAGCAACCCTCCCCAGTCCAGCTTGTCCACGGCAGGACCAGAGAGAGGGCCTCTTGCAAACCAAAGCTAGCTGCTCCTGAGTTGAGGGCTGGCCAGTGGAGTGGGCAGCTGGGGCTGCCCCTCGAGCTCTCTGGGGGATCTGGCTGTTGAGACTGGGCATTAAGGGAGGCTTTTAGGCCCCCATGATCTGACCGAATAATGCTCCTTCCTTTCTCCCATCTGGCCCTTCAGCCAGGACACTGTCAGGCGTCATCAGCGCCACATGGGCCTGCAACCTTGTAGGTGTGGACAGTGCAGCTGGCCAGAGGGGGCCGGGTGGGAGCTCAGGCCCAACTGGACGGCGAGGAGAGCAGAAGTTCAGAGCAGGTGGAGGGAGGATCCCTTTTCAGAGGACCTCGTCAGTTGCTTTTGCACCATCTCCCTGAGAGCTGCCCTCTGTCTGGACATTGTGCTTTGACTGCTTTTAGCATTTCCATTTTTAAGGCATAGAGAAAATTGCATCCTGGTGATGGGCCAGGAGAGTCAGCCATGCCCCCCATGACAGGGTCAGTGCCCCACCCCGGGTGCTGCTGGCCGAACCTCAGTGGCTGTGCCTTGGGGCCCCACCCCTCAATCCTATGCCTAAGACATCTCCCTGCAAGTTCTAAGCTTGGGCTCTGGCAGAGGGAGCTCCTCCTTCAGGGGCACTAGGGACATGGGGGCAGAGCTGTCGGCCCCCTCTGGTCAGCTGCGCTGTCCACACCTACAAGGTTGCATTCCCTGTGTGGGGCTGATGATGCCTGACGGGGTCCTGGCTGGGGCTGAGGCTGGGGTCAGGTTGTGTCCAGGACAGTTGAGGAGCTGTCCAGCAGGGTCACAGAGAAGCAGCCTGGAGGCTGGGAGACTGAGCCAGGGACCCGTGGAGGCACAGGGCAGGGGGCAGTGATGGGCTACAGCTGTGACTGTCCTTGGGCTTGGTCTGGAGTCCTGCCAGCTCCCAGGCCCCAGTGCAGCCACGTGAGCAGCCTAGCCATCTCTGGATCCTGCAGGTTCACTTCCACTTCTGGGCCTTTGCCCAGGGCCCACACGCAGCCTCACCCATGCTGCCTCCGGTGTCCCTGTACCTGCCGCTGCTTTGCAGTCTCCCCTGACCCACCAGCAGAACTCCCTCCTCCTTCCTTCCTGGAGTTTGGTGGCCACAGCCCCCGTTTCCTGACTTTCAAGGGTGGGAGTGGTGGGGGAGGTGGCATTCCCGCCTGCCTCCAGGCTGCACTGGGCACAGAGCACTCCCGTTCCCTGGGCCCTGGATGAGGATTCCTGCAGCCAGCCTGCCCTGAAGTGGCAGGAGTCGCTTTCCCTTGCCTTGCCTTAGTTTCCCCACACGGAAGTGGGGATGGGTGGGTCTGCGGCCTGGGCACTCCTACCCCTCTGCTCTCTGCCCGACTCCCATGCCCAGGTGCCTTCTCACACCCTGCCCTGGACGCTTGGCAGGCCTGAGGCCACCTGTCCAAAGTGGAGCTGAAAAGGGCACAGATGAGGCCATGAGCGGCACTGGCCTGGGCGAGGGCGGATTCTCCCTGTGCAGGAGCCCCAGCGCCCGGCTCTCCAGTGGCCACCAGGGGGCGCTTGTACTCAGGCCTCCAGGAGTGCTTGCAGGCCCCTCCTGCATGCCAGCACTCAGGGGAGAAGGGGCCCCCTCACCCTTTCACCCTGGGTCATGTCCCTGAGACTGGGGTTCAAGAGCCTCCAGAGAGGCCGGCTTGGAACACTCCAGGCCCAACCCCAGCCTCGGAGCCAAGTGGGCACTGACTACCCACAGCCACCGCCCAGGACAAGTCCAACCGCCTGGGCCCACCTCCATCCATGGGAACCCAGCAGCCCCTTGAACAGACCTCACCAGGGTGAAGCTGGACTGGAGGGGGCGGGGAGCGTGACTCAGGGAGTATGAGCCAGGTGAGGTCGCCCAGAGGCAGGAAGGGTTCCGCACCCACTGCGTGGCTTCTGGCTGTATTTCGGGGATGAGGTTGTGACGTGGAGTGAGATGAGGCCCTCGGCAGATGCCCCAGCAAGGAGCCCTTCCCCTTCTGGAGAGGGCCAGAGGCTCCCGCAGGCTGACCCCACGTCCCCGGCATGGGAAGTCTCAGGCCTCACCCGGGTCAGAGCAGAGCTCTGCCTTCCCCCAGGGCAGCTCCCTCGCAGGCCTGGCCTGGAAAACTCACGGTGGCCGAGCCCCCTCCGACCCCAGCCAGCAGACGGTGGCATGGGTGGCAGCTGGTGAGGAGTCAGTGGTGCTCTCTGGCCCTGGGTCCAGGCACTCAGCTCTTTGTCCCACTCACCATGAGACCAGCACCATCACCACCCCCAGTTTCAGCCGAGGGCAGGAGCACTAGATGGGGTCTGGGGCCCCAGGAGCACACGAGGGGAATGCCTGCAGCCTTGCAGTGGCTGGGAGGAGGGCTGAGGGTTTGCAGGAGGCCAGGGCCACCATTTACAGTCACAGGCAGCATATGGGATGCTGGCTGCACCAGGTGGGTGCCCACTGGAAGAAAACAGAGGCTCCCAGAGGTGGAGGGCTTTGCCTAAGTTCTCTCAGTCAGGGCAAGGAGTGACCCATCTTGGCTACCCTGGGGAGATGGGGCTTGGGTGTGGAGAAAGGGGATCCCAAGGTGGAGACAGTGAAGCTCACCCAGACCCAGTCCTGGGTCGCAGTGCCTTGACTGGGCAGGCAGCCCTCCAGGATGGGGTTGCACAGTGGCCCTGGGTCCCAGGGGAGGTAGGATGGACAGGTGTTAAGAGCAGGCCTCCCCAAATCACGCTTCACCTCCAGTAACCATCCAGCACCCCACTTGCCCCCAGGCCCTCAGCTGGAACTGGGGGTGGTGATGATGCTGGTCTCATGGTGCGTGGGACAAAGAGCTGAGTGCCTGGACCCAGGGCCAGGGAACACCACTGACCCCTCACCAGCTGCCACCCATGCTACGCCACCATCTGCTGGCTGCGGCTGGAGGGGGCTCTGCCACCATGGAATTTCCAGGCCAGGTCTGTGAGGGAGCTGCCCTGGGGGAAGGCAGAGCTCTGCTCTGACCCGGGTGAGGCCTGAGACTTCCCATGCCGGGGACGTGGGGTCAGCCTGCGGGAGCCTCTGGCCCTCTCCAGAAGGGGAAGGGCTCCTTGCTGGGGCATCTGCCGAGGGCCTCATCTCACTCCACGTCACAACCTCATCCCCGAAATACAGCCAGAAGCCACGCAATGGGCGCGGAACCCTCACTGCCTCTGGGCGACCTCACCTGGCTCATATTCCCTGCGTCATACTCCCCGCCCAGTCTAGCTTCACCCTGGTGAGGTCTGGCCAAGGGGCTGCTGGGTTCCCATGGATGGGGTCCATGGGACATTTCCTGGGCGGTAGCTGGACTTTCTCTGGGCAGCTGGACTTGCCTTGGCGATGGCTATGGGTAGTCAGTGCCTACTTGGCTCCAAAGCTGGGGTTGGGCCTGGGGTGTCCCAAGCCAGCCTCTCTGGAGGGTCCTGAACCCCGGTCTTAGGGACATGACCCGGGGTGAAAGGGTAAGGGGTTCCTTCTCCCTAGGTGCTGTGTGTGGGAGGGGCCTGCGAGCCCTCTGCCCTGTAGTCCTACTCAGGCCTCACCCCAGGAGCACCCTCCACCTCTGGGGCAGTGGGGAGGCATCTGAGCAGCCTGCCCCTCCCAAGGTGGGGACGGACGGTGCCACTTCAGGCATCGCCCCACGACTAGCCCCAGGGGACATGGGCTGGAGGCTCAGGGTACCTGTGTGGCCTGATGCCCGCTCCTCAACTCCTCCGTCCCAGAATAGCACAGACACAACCACACTGGTTTAAATCATTTATCTCCATGTAGAGATTTGAGTACAAAAATAAATGGCAACAAAACAGAAGGAGTGTGAAATCCGGGGATCCACAGGGCTTCTGTGCTCCACCCGCCATGCAGCTGGGGGCTGCATCCTCTGTGGGGTCTGTGGGGCCTGCTCGAAGTCATCAGCATTCCATGCCCACCTGGACCTGGTCCCAGACTTTCGGGGAAGCCCTCAGCCTGGGGTTCCTGGCACCCCCGTTGCAGCTGGGGAAGAGAGGTGTGGAATCCCCAGAGAAAGGGAAGGAAAGGCATGAGGGACCTTCCCTGGGGGGAAGGTCACAGGCTGGGGGCTAAGACGACGGCCAGGAGGCCCAGGGCCAGCCCCAGGCTGAGGGCACTGTGGGCGAGGGCGGTGCGGGTGGGCGCAGCGTTGTGCAGCTTCTCGTTGCACAGGTCCTCCTGGCAGCACTGGATGGAGCCGGTGCCGCTGCTGACCTGGCCTTGCAGGGTGTAGCTGGGTGTGCACGACTCCGCACAGTCCTTCTTCACCAGATTCCCCCTCAGAGGCTCCACTGGGCACAGGTGAGTGTGGTCAGGCCCGGCAGCCACCTCTGCCCCTCACCTCCCCCCAACCTCCCAGCCGGCACCCACAACAGCCAGGGATGTCCTGGACAGATGCTACTCACCTGTGTTCAGGGTCTTGCAGAAGTGAGAGCTGGCCGGGCAGACCTCAGGCTGCTTGCAGTTGCTGGAGCTGGTGCACACGTGGCAGCGCAGGGCAAGGGCTGGCGGGGAGGGAGTCGGGCTCAGCAGGCCCAACAGAGGCCTCCTGGTGACTCAGCAGGGCCTGCTCCCCCACTTGCAGAGACCCCTCCTGGACAGACGCCCTGCTGCCCTTGCCCTAGGCCCCCAACCCCGGGCCCTGGGTCCTGGCAGGGCTCGTACCCTGAATGCAGCCTCAGAGGACATGTGCTCCAGCCTGGGCCAGCTTGGAAGAGGTGTCCTGCCCTGCCCCTGTCTAGGGTGTGTTGCAGGCCTTTCCTCCAAGTCCTCAGGGAGCTCTGCGACTGCCAAGAGGACACTGGCTGTTGTCCCCACCCCAGGGGCTATTCCTGGAGGAGATGGCTGTGTTTCTGAGGGCCTGACTGAGCTAAGGCCCCAGGGGCGGCCAGCTTGGCAGGAAGGGCTTGGTGGCCTTTGGGCTGTCCTGGGCTGTGCTGGGGGAGACCTGGGGACTGGGAGGGGCTGGTGGCAGGGACTAGATGGCCGCCCTCCCAGTGAGAAGCATCTCAAGACAACCCCCTGCTCCACTCTCTCAGGGTCTGTGACTCCAGGAGTCAGTTCTAAGATGCTCAGATTCTGAAACATTGTAAATCTGACACTCGTTAAGATTCGGGCTCCACGTTGTTTTAAATTTGAAGAGTCTGGCACCCACAGTGTCGGGGTTCTCTGTGCCTGGAGGTCGTCAGCTCCAGGCTCCTAGTATTCGGTGACCGCACAGGCCATAGCCGCCCACCCCCCCGTCCCCTTGGCCCAGCCCCTCACCTGGCCCCCTAGCCACGGCCAGGGTTGCAAGGAGCAGCAGGACTGTCCTCATCTCTGATGTCGTCCCGGAGCAGTGGGGGCCCCTGCACTGCTGAGGCCTTATAGGCACGGGCTGGGCGGGGGTGGGCCGTCCGCCAGCCAGCGGCATTCCGCAGGGCTCTGTGCAAGTGTCAGCCCAGGACGGGCACCCGCCCCACCCTGCCTGGCCCACGCCCACCAGCCTGGCTGTCGCTGCGCGCTGCACCTGCTGCCCACCCCCACGCAGAGGTCTGCCCTCCGCAACAGGGCCCAGTGGCTTCCCGGCCCTGCTGTTCCTGCTGCTGCGCCTCCATCTCTCCCACTTTCACTTCTCTGTCTCTGTGGGTCTTGTTCTCTCGCTGCCGTCTGTTCCTGGGTCACTTTGTCTCTGACCTGCCACTTGCTACTCCCTGCCCCCCACCCCCCACCATCCATCACTATCCTGTGTCCTTGTCCCTGCATTCCCTCCATAGTTCCCTCAATAGAGTTGTAGGAAGAGCAGGTGCTGGTCCTACCCTCCTTGCTCTGGGCTCAGGGTTGCTGTCCGGGATGCGGAAGGTCCTTGAGCTGTGAGGGCTCGGGGCAGCTGTGGGCTGATGGGGTGTGTGAGGCAGAGGCAGAGGCAGAGGCCACTCCGAGGCAGGAAGGGCAGCTGGGGCAGCAGAGAGGTGAGCACTGGACAGAGTGAGGACTGTGAGGACCTGGCCCTCTAAGTTACCTGGGGAGCCCTGTGGGTGGAAGGCCCGGGCTGTGGAGGCAGCAACTGCCCCCTGCGTTGTGCAGGCAGAGACTGAGCCCTCTGGTCTCCACCAGCCCTGCCTCCCACCCTCCAGGGCCCCAGGAGCCCTCCCCGTGGGATTCCTTCCCCCACTCTCCGGGCCCCTCCTGCTACGTTGGGGAAAGTGCCATCCCGGCCACTTTGTAACTATTGCTCTAGGTGTCCCGGCTCCAGTCTCCCCAAAACCGTGAACTCCTTGGGGCTGGGCCCCAGCACCCAGGGCCTCAAAGCAGGTTCTTGGTCTGCTGCCCGTTGAGTGAAGGCCAGTTCCCACCTTCACCCTCTTTATACTCACAGGAGGGACTTTCTTTCCCTGGAGACGGGGTCTCTGAGCACCCACTGCCTAGCGCAGGAGCCCACCTCTTGGGGGCCCCATCCACCTGCTCCGCCCAGCCTGCTCTGCCGCTCTCCTGTGCTGGGCAGCACCCACCTGAGTGGTGTGGAGGGGCCCACAGACTTGCTTTGCCCCTGCCCTGGCCAGGCTGAAGGTGAGTGGGAGCAGGAGCACAGACGGAGGTCAGCCCTGGGCCCAGCGTCCTGCCGCCGCTGCCACGTGACTGATGAACGGACAACAATAGGCCCAGGGCAGGGCAGGGCCGGTTCCAGGGAGGGTGGTCCTGGGCTGGGCTGAGGCTCTTGGGAGCACCGTGGGTACTGGGGCCAGTCAGGCCTGGGCTTGAGACACACCCTCTGACCCTTCCTCCCGGCATCTCTTCCTTGCTGAGCCCCACGTCTCAGATCCCAGCAAATGTCTCCTGAGAATGCTCCTGGCCGGGCTCTCCCTGACACAGTGCCGGGGCCTGGAGGATCCACCTACAGGAGGGGTTGTCTGGTGGTGCCTTTGGAAACCAGGAGGGGTGCAGGCAGGAGCCCCCTGGGGCAGCCCCACATTTGCATCTGGTGCCTGGCCCTGGCTGGCGCTTGATGGGGACGTGTGGAGTCTCACTTGCCAAGGCAGGTGACCCAAAGGTCCAGGCCCCCACCCAGAGAGAGGAGGTTTCCTCCAGCTCCAAGGCCCTGTGTCCATGGGGCACAGTGAGAGGCAGGGGCAGCTTGGGAGAAAGTGCTTCCAGGGGCCTTGGGAAGCAGAGCTCAGGGCTTGGTGACAGGGTGGTGACTCGGTGGGCGTGGCAGGTGGGGAAGGGTGACTCACTGTGGCCAGGGGCATGAGAGCTGCTGGAAGAACAGGTTTGGAATTCCTGCTGGGCCTGGTGGAGCTGGAGGGTCCAGGATGTCAGGTGGCCTGAGAGTGGGGTCTGAGTGTGGGGCCACGGGGGAGTGGGCTCCCCACACCTGGAGCTGGAGGAGGGCTCTGCACGCCCAGCTCACCCACGTGGGACACCTCAGGAGTCACTGTGGCTGTGTCCCTGCCAGGCATGGGAGCCGGAGCAGGGTTCCAGTTCTGTGGGAGGAGGGCCTCTGACCTGGCAGGGCTACCCATGAGAATGAGCTGCCCATCCCGGTGGTCCTAGCAAAAGCATGAACAGCAGCCCCACACAGTTCACTTTCAGGAGAAAGTGGGTGCTTCTGATGCCAGGAGCCCTCGGACAGCTGAGCTTATGGGGACAGTGCAGTCAGGGAGGCTTTCTTGTAGGTAGTGACCTGACTAGAGCCTCGGAGCCAGGGGTTGGAACGCGGAGAGGAGCCACCGTGGACCCTCAAGTCAGTCCCTGCCCAGTGCTTGTTCACTGGTGAGGAAGTGAGGGTCAGAGAGCTCCAGGCAGGTGCCGGGATGCCCCCTGAATGGGGCAGAACCTGGTGGGGTCTCAAGCACGTCTCACTATCACCGCCAGCCTTTCCCCCCTCCTCTCTCCTCTGTTCTCTAGAGCCTGGGCCCCCCCACTCCACCCCTCCTACTCAGTCCCTGGAGCTGGGGCCCTGGGCCTCGTTGGTACCATCAGGGTGTTGGCAGCAGAAATGGCACCTGGGAGAGGCGATGAAGGGGCCTGGGGCAGGGAAAACCACCGTCCCACCCCCTTAGCCTTGCCCGCTGCTCCCTGAACCAGGAAACCCGGCACGGGGACAAGCCCAGGCTTCTGTCTGGAGCAGAAGTTCCTTGCTCATGCCCCTTCCCCCACCTTCTGCCCCCTCTACCTTGTGCTGGGCCCCTAGGATCACACAAGGGTGTGGTGGCTCAGAGGGGGAAGCGCCTGGCTTAGGGCAGCACAGCACGGTACTCGAGGCTTCTACCAGCCCAGCCCTGGGCCCTGTCCTGGCTGAGTGGGTGCCTGGTGGATAAGGTGGGGCCCTGCGCTGGAGGAGCTGTCTGGGCTGGAGGAGCGGTCTGGGCTGGAGGAGCTGCCTGGGCTGGAGGAGCTGGGAAGCCCCAGGGCACAGGGAGGGGCTTCTTCACCCTCAGGCTGTCACCTGGGCAAGCCAGAATCTCAGTCACACCCCAGGGTTTCCAGAATGCATCCCTCTGCCTTAAGGTACTCCATTCATTCATTCATTCAACAATATTTTATAAGGACCAGCCATATGCAAGGCACTTTGGGTATAACGGAGACCAAGAGAGGAGAGAGACAGGGCCCAGGTCCCAGGGCTCGCAGACCAGTGGGGAGCAGGAACAGACAATTGCTGGCTCTGTGGGACCCACAGCAGGGGTGGGACGATGCAGAGGCTGAGGGTCTGGGGCTGAGAGGCCGAGAAAGGACCAACCTGAGTGGAGCTGTCTAAGCAGGGAAGGGTGTGTGGCCATCACCTGGTGAGCAGGTGGGTGTCAGGCAAGGGCACTGGGGCCCAGGCGCCAGGCCCCTTTTCTGTTTCCCCCACAGGGGCAGGTGGCTGCCCCAAGCTGAGCAGCTGAGTGTGTGGTGTCTTTCTAGAGGCTGCCCTGCTCCTCTCAGCCCCTCACCTGCACAGATGGGGCCTCGGATGGACAGCAAGGGCCCAGCCTTGCCCGGCATCGCCCAGCAAGCGGGAGCCACAGCTGGGCTGGGCCTCTGGGCCTGGGCCCTTCCCTCACACCCAGGCCTCCCCACTCCTCCTTCTAGTGCCGGAGTCACCTTTACACATGGCGCCACAATCCCAGGCAAAGTCTCTTTCACCTGCTTCCCAGGGCCGCGCCTGGCCCTGCCCCAGTCTTAGGTCACCCCCTGGAACCCTGGCTACCAGCCACCCCTCCCAGGGTACACCTACTGTCCGTGGGCCGGGCCAGGGGCCAGGGCTGGAGGCCAGCTCTGCCCCTCCACACAGGCCCCTCATCCTTGCCAGGTCTCTCTTTCCTGCACTGCCAGGGGGGCAATCTAGGGAGCAGTTTCGTGGATAGAGAAACCATTCCACCTTGGGGCACAGCTTGTTCCCAGCAAGGGCTGCTCTGGGGCCCTAGGTTTCTAAGGCCCAAGAGAAACAAACTTGTTCCCAGACCTGGCTGGTGGTGCCCACAGGCAGGGCTGGCACCTTCCCTGGGAGAGGCACCATTTCAGCACCTAGGACCGGCATGGTCCCTGCGAGGCACTGGTATTCAGGGGGCTAGTCAAGGGTGCCCAGTGCCAAAGTCTGGCTGATGAGGGAGAATCCCTCAGGGTGTGAACTGTGTCCATCCTGCAGTAGGGGGAGAGAGCTTGCAGAGGAGTGCAGCCCTGGAGCCACGGAACCATAGCACAAACAACTGTGGGGACCTCAGAGTCCCAAGACTGCAGGCTCTTAGCATGGGCTTGCAGAACACAGAATCCTAGAACTGCAAGACCCAAGGAACCTGGATGAGAATCAGGCGCCCTGGATGGGGGTTATTTTCACACATTAGGACATGCTCCCACCAGCGTTCTAGGGAAGGTCAGAGGGTTTGTGTTAATGCTGAACTCCTGGGTTCTCCCCTCTGCTAGGCCACAGCTCAGTCTACTTCCTGTTGTGGCCTGGAACTTGTGGCTGCCAACCCTTACCTCCATGAGGTAGGTTTAAGGCTGGTGAACACAGGGCCCACCTCACTTTCCTCCCTCACTCCCCTGCCTTCATTTGCTCCCAATACCTACCTGCTCATCCATCCTCTATCCTCCATCCATCCATCCATCCATCCATCCATCTACCATCTGCCCACTCATTCTCCACTCATCCACCCACCCATCCATCCATCCAGTCATTTGTCTATTCTCCATCCATCTATTCATCCCTCATCCAGCAATCAATCTACCATCTGTCCCCCAACCATTCATTCACTTATCCATCCATCCATCGACTCATCCATCCATTCTCCATCCATTCATCATCCATCCTCCATCCATCCAGTCATCCATCAATCAGTCTACCATTTGTCCACCCATCCATCCATCCACTCATCCTTCCACCTTCCATCCACCCAGCCTCCATCCGTCCATCCTCCATCTTCCGTCCATCCAGCCTCCATCCATCCGTCTTCCCATCTGTTCATCTTCCATTCACCGATCATCCATCCTCCATCCATCCACCCACTCACCCATCTGTCCTCCATCCATTCATCATCCATCCATCCATCTACTCATCCATCCATTCTCCATCCACTCATCATCCATCCTCCATCCATCAAGTCATCCATCAATCAATCTACCATTTGTCCACCCATCCATCCATCCACTCATCTATCCATCCATCCTTCATCCATCCACCTTCCATCCATCCATCCACCCTCCTTCCATCCATCCTTCATCCATCCATTCTCCATCTTCCATCCATCCATCTACTCATCTATCCATCTTCCATTCACCCACCATTTATCTTCCATTGATCCATTCACTCATCCATCTGTCCTCCATCCATTCATCATTCATCCATCTATCTACTCATCCATCCATCATCCATCCAACCATCATTCAACCTCCATTGATCCATTCACTCATCCATTCATTCTCCATCCATCCATCCTGTATCCATCCTCCATTCATCCATTCACCTACTCATCCATCCATGCTCGATCCATCCATCCTCCATTCAGCCATCCATTCATTCATCCTCCATCCACCCTGCCCCCTCTGGGCAACTGGGTCAGACATTTTGACCACCTCTGGAGACATGGGATGAATTTAGTGCTGATGGCACAGTGTGACCTTTCTCTTCGTCGTAAGGAAAATCCCCAAGATATTGAGTGCGTCCTTCCAGAGGGTCTCCTGGTAGGTGGGCTGTTTCACTCCTGCTTTCCTGTCCTCAGGACAGGCATTCTTTTTCTCACTCTGCCTGTGGTCCTCCCTTGCCCTGTGGGGGTTCCTATCCCACCAAAGGACTCCCCACCACGAGTCAGTGCAGACCAGCTCCCTCACAGGAAGTCTAGCAAGACCCCGGACCAGCCTTCCACGCTTCTCAGGCAAGGGTTACTTGGTGGTCTGCAGTGGCTTTGTCCCTCCAGGGCCTGTCCCCAACTCAGTGTTCCCACCAGTGGGCACTGCCTTTATACCACTTATGTGTCCTCTAGGAGTTAGTTACAATGATGTCTCACTGTCTCTCTCCCCGCTCTTCCTTTTCTATTCACCCACACCTGCCCCTGACAAAACGGTAATTCTCAAAGGCCAAGGAGTCCACCCTGGCAAGGGTTCTGAGACCCTTGAGTCTGCAGTAGGTCGTAGCAGCTTTGGGGCTGGCAACACCCAGACTATAGACACATGCTTTTTAAAGGTTACAGGATAACTTGGGGCGACATCATGGATGCTAGCCCTTCAGAATGAAAGAACTATCTTCCATGCACTACATGCCCTGTCTTCAGTCTGTTGCTGGCACCAGCACCTCCACAGGGCTGTGTGAGCTGTCACCACATGACCTGGGTGGAGGAGGCTTGTCTTTGCTCCTCCTGGGATCAGGTGACTGCTGAGCTTTGAGGCTGGAGCGGCCCAGCATAGCTGCTCGCTGCTCAGCCTGGTGGCCCCGAGGACCCCACTTGGATGCTGGGTCCTGGGCAGGGCCTGGGGTGGGCTGTCCCTGCAGGAGGTGTGCGTGTTGCTGCAGTCCTCACTGGGTACCGGGCCAGGCCTCCAGGGGAGGGAAGAGAGGCCCATGCTGGGCTCTGCCAGGGAACTCACCAAGACCCCAGGGGCTCAAGAGATCAAGAGGGTGTTACGTAAGAAGGGAAGCGGGTGGGTCCTTGGGGAGTAGGAGATGCCAAGTAGAAGGAGCATGGAGGCCCAGGAGCCCCTGAGCCCATGCAGCTGTGCCCGGGAAGAGTAGCAGCTCTGACTGGCAGCCCAGGTCACAAGGAGCCAGGTCGGCACTGAAGGGACCTGAGAAAGCCCCACCCACTTTCATTTCAGAGCTGGCCCTGCTGACACAGGGTCTAACCACAATGTTGGCTCTGGGTTCCACTGCCCTGCACATCTCAGCTTGAGCCCTGCTGAGCCTGGTGGCCTCTCCTCCCTGGACCCAGACCTCCCTCAGGCATTTCAGGGGTAACTCACTCCAACCCATTCAGCCCCACCTCTCCCCCAGACTGCTCCTCCTCAAACCCGCAGCGGCCATGCAAGGGCCCCCAGAGGCCTACATCTCATCCTTCCTCTGCCCCTCCCTTGGCCCCAATCTGGGCCTGCCTCCTCCTGGCTGGGGGCTGTGCCTGCCTCTGCCTGCCCCGCCCTGCCCTGCAGTCCCCACTCCTTACCCTGCACTTGGATTGGATGCAGTCCCCACCCTGTACCCCCTCAGTGCTCCCCCACACTCTCAGCCTCCCTGTCCTGCCTCTGGGCCCTGACTGGGCTGTCTGTCCATCTCGGGGGGCCGGATATCCCCTTCTCTCTCGATGCCCGGGTCTCCTCTCAGGCCATCAAGCCCTTTCCTACCTCCGGACCTTTGCACATTGACCCCATTGTCAGAGACACTGGCGCCTTCCAGAGGGCCTCAGCCACGGCCCCGGAGGCCTGTCCCTCCTACCCTCCTGCCTCCCTCACACCTTGGCCAGGCGCTGCAGCCCACATGAGCTTGTCACTTTGCCTGCTGTGCCCACTCTCACCTGCCCACTCGAGGGCAGGGACAGTCTGTCACCATGGCATCTGAGAGCCATGATGCCTGGTGTGCAGGAGGTGCCCTCCAGTGCTGCTGACTTAGTGATGTGGAAGCCGGAGGGCCCAGGGGTCCTGCCGAGCGCTCACCAACCCAGGAGTGGGGCTCCCCCTGCCCCAGCTCTTCCCCTGTGGCGAGGGGCTGTGGTCAGCTTCGTGTGGAAACAGCCTGCTTGCCGTGCCTGGCTTCTGGACACAGAGGCTTCTGCGGGCAGAGGCCGTGGGCTGCTGGGTGGCATCAGATGCAGTTTCTGTTGGGACTTGCGAGGGTGGGGCCTGCCCTGAAGGGTGAGCCCCTCCTGAGTCAGCCAGCCTGGGAAAGCTCCTCAGGCCGGAGTCAGGATTCCCACCTTCCTTGAGAAAAGAAAACTCCAGCTTTACTCTCAGGATGACTGAGAGCACCTGACCCCACACCAAGCTCTGCGTGGATCCCTAAGCCCAGCAGGCCAGGGCCCGCGGGAATCCTGACAGCCTGACTCCCAGGGGGTTCGCTCAGGTCCCTTCAACCTGCTCGGCCCTCTACTGGCCTCCAGACAGCTCAAGGTGCGATAACGGGGGAGAAGCCAGCTGAGGCAGCAGGAGCTTCTGGAGCTTTTCCTGCTGACCCGAGCTCCTCGCTCCTGGGTGCTTGGGAGCACAGTGCTCCCTGCAGAGTGCTTCTTCAGCACGGGCACGGGCTCGGGAGACCAGTGGCAGGCTGGGTGGGGGCAGTGGCCCCGGGAGGCTGAGAGGAAGCACTGGGCAGACCGAGGGTGCTGCTGGGAGGCCTTCTTTCTTCTGGAGCAGGAGTCCAGTGGCAGGCAGCAGCCCCGGGCCAGAGTGGCTGTGGGAACATCCTGCCTGGCTCCCTGCCTGGAGGCCTGGCAGGTGCGGAAGGTTGAGGACGAGAGCCGCAGGGGAGGCTGGGCATCTGGCCTGCACACCTGCCCGCTCAGATTCCCAGAGAGGAGGCAAACACCTGCCTAGGGAGGCTCCCAGCCAGCACGATGGCTCCTGGCTCAGGTACCTGGGCCGTGGGAACCAGCTCTGAGGCCCACCGTCACTCATCTGGCCTGGAAGTTTGTGCTCATCACCTGGGGAAGGGAGGCAAGGGATAAAGGAGTCGGAGAAGGGAAAGGACATCTCTTCCTGGCTTCCAAGCTTGAAAGGGCAGAACAGCAGGGCGAGGACTCAAGACCCGGACGGAGGAGGCCTCTGGGCCAGGGAAGGGCTGCCTCAGGCTACAGGAGCAGAGAAACCCCAAGAGCACTGTGGGCGCCAGGACCCGGGTGGCTTCCTGAGGAAGGGCCCTGCGTCTGTCCCCATAGCCAAGCCCTGGGCAGGGGGTGGCTCTGGCCTTGCCACCCTGGAATAGCCCAGGGAGGAGACGTGGCCTTCAGAGGCCTGTCCAGGGTGGTCGAAGGAGTCCCGTGCCCCCACCAGAGACGTAGGGCTGCGGGGGTGTGGGGGCACCCTGCAGGGCTGAGGACCAAGCACACAGGATGCGGGCCTGTGTTGGGGCTGCATAGGCAAGGGACACCAAGACTCAGAAGGGCTTCCCAGAGGACCCCAGGTAACCCATCCACCTGGGACTGACTGCATGTATGTTTCTGCCTTGAAGGTCAAGCAGGGCTCAGTGTGGACTCAGGATTCCCAGGTAATAAGGCACGAGCATTTCTCCCACACCTGAAACTCGACACCAAGAATTCCACGCTCCCCTCTGTAAAGCGCCTCCTCCCACCTCTAACTGCAGGGGCCCTTCCCTTTTCCCAGGGCGCAGCTGACTAGGGACAAGAAATACCCCCTGGACCCGGCATCTCTGAGAATGAGGACAGGCAGAGCTCGCAGCTTTATTCTGGGGTGGGCTGGCAGGTGTCACTGCCTGGAGGGCCAGGACGATCCCCCCACACCCAGTGAGAATGGAGACCCCCCAATTCCAGTGCCTGACACTGAGCCCCAAGGTGACTTGCCCCACCCCGACAGTGGGCAGCCAGGGGACCATTTAAAAGGCCGGTGTTCACCTGAATGGGGCTAGCAAGGGTCCCTGGACTGGGGACACTGACCAGCAGACTGAGCCCCCAGTGAGAGCCCTGGGGACAGGCCCCTCCTTAGGCTTTCTGCTGCAAGGATACCCTGGGCAGGTTTGTGATGGATGGAGGGAGGGAGGAAGGGAGGGAAGGAGGGATGGGGTGAGAACTGGGTGGCCGGCGGAGAGGATAGAGTCAAAGGGATGCAATGCCTGAACCCCTGAGCCATGTCCTTTCTTTCAGGGATGCTGCAGGCAGAAGAGGGGGCCCAAAGGGTCTGACGGCCACATGCAGGGGAGTTCTGTCAGGCTGGGCATGGGAGAGGGGGAGAATTCCCCGGCTCGAGTCCCTCAACCGCTCACCTCTGAAATAGTGATAGAGGGTGCTGGAGAGAACTGGGGGGCTCTTCCCACTCGCAGCTGGCCAGGGGTCCCAGGACCCTAGGAAAGTGTCCTGCAGGTGTTGCTCTTGAAGCAGGCGTCCCCTCTGAGGCATCCCATCAGCAATTCCCTGGGGCGGGGGTAGAGCTCCCTCACCAGGGCAGGAGCCCAAGGGGGTGGGGTCCTTCCTCTGTCTCCAGGGCCGGGGGGGTGGGGGCTGGGGTGGGGGCGTGCTGGGTGTGGCCTGGGCAAAGGAGGGAGGGGGCGTGGCAGCTGAGACTAGGACCCTGCTGTCCCCGGTGGGGTGTGTGGGAGCTGGTCAGGCTGAGGGGACCCACGCTGAGAGCTCCAGGCGCAGGGCCTCATCGGGCTGCCCAGAGCAGGGCCCACAGCTGGCTGGCTGCGATGCTGGCCCACAGGGTCCCGGGGCTGCCCACCAGGCCTGCGGCTGCACTGTGGTTGCACTGGCTACCCTGGCAGCAGGACACAGAGAGGGCGCAGCTGTCGGAGGACACAGTGCCGTTGGCGCACGTTGGGGAGCAGGACTTCATGACCAGGATGCCGCCGGGGCTGGCTGTGGAGAGAGGAGGAGCCTCTTTGGGTACCCTGTGTTGTGTGCCAGCTACCCAGCCCCGGGAAGGCCCGAAGCCTGGGACTCATCGATCGGCACCACAGGCACAGCCTGTGTGTGCTGGGAGACCCTGCTGGGAGCCTGCGGGGCTTGGGGTGGCGGCTTGGAGGAGCGGGTTTCAGAGAGACCTTCTGCTGTGGGCGAGGTCCTTCCTCTGGCCTAAGGGGACCTGTCTCCCCTCAGACCAGGCTCCTCCATGACATCTGGGGCCAGGAGCAGCTGAGTGGTTCCTCCCTCCCTAGTCTCATTGCAGAGTTTCAGGGAGCGGAGGAAAAGCCCAGGTCCCATGCTCGGCCAAGTCGGGAAACGGCGGGGGATGAGGACGGGGCAGGCTGCTGAGCTGCGGAAGCTCATGTCCCGTAGGGAAAGGGAGGCAGGGTCGGCCAGGGCCCCGGGCAGCAGGTGAGAAGGAGCAGGCTTGCGGCCTGAGGCAGCACTGCTGTCTGTGTGAGACTCCCCCAGCCTCTGCACCCGCGCTGTGGGGGCCACTCAGAGCCCGGTAGCCTTGGGTAAAGGGGAGCTGCTTCCCTGAGCCTGCACTGCTCAGAACACTCTGGAAGCTGTGGCCCTGACCCAAGGGTCCTCTTGTTGAAAGCTGGGTGTGGGGATGGGGGCTTCTATCTCAAGACGCTCGCCAGGGCTATGCCTCTGTCTCCTCATCGCCACTGTTTCCGGTTAAAGGAATGAATTCCTGACGAGTGTTCAGAGCGGTGGGGCTGCACGGCCGATGCCGAATGCACAGCAGTCATAGCTGCGTGTAGTTAGTAGCAGGGTTTAGAGCCACGTTCTGTCCAGCCCTTTCCCGGCCCTGGCAAAGCAGAGAGACAGAGCTGCTGCCAGGTCTGGATGAAAGGAAGCTGCTCCTGGATGGAAGAGAGCATCAGAGCCGGCAGGGGTGCCATGGAGGGACCCCTTACCTCTTGCCCAGCATGCAGTTCTTTGCATAAGTCCCATGGTTAGTGAACCTACCCTCCATTCTTAAGTAAGGAGCTTCGTTTTCATGGGTAAAATGGAGTAGAGGCAGCGTTAGCTGGCCCCATCTCTGAGTAATCCCTGGGGAGACCTGGGGTGGGCCCAGCCACCAGTCACTGGCCAGATGGTTTGGAGAGAGAAGACCCCGGGCTCCAGGGAGGGTGAGCCCACGTCAAAGCGTGGGTCATAGGCTCTTGTTTCCTTGCTTGTGAAATGGGGACATTCAGCTGGCCTGCTAGGGAGCAAATAGAAGTCAGACAGAACCACTCGGGGACTGGCACTCTGCAGGGTCGGTAGTGGCACCCGTTGGTGTTGAACCCAGGGGCCCTTCCCCCTTTGCCCCCGAACCCTCAGAGGGCCAGGCAGCCCCTGCTCCTCCACCCACATGGAGTGACTCCAACAGATCAAGGGCCCAGAGTCACCGGCTGGTCACTGCTGGTGGGTACAAGGGCACCTGGTAGATTTCCTCTGCCCACCCATGCCTGGATGCGCGCCTGCCAGAGGCTTTCGGACCTGGTGCATGCTCAGGATGCCTTCTGTCCACGCTGTCCTCCTGGCTACCCACCCCATGTGTCAGTTCTGCCACCCCATTCATCACCCCATGTCAGGCTTGGCTGTAACCTCTGAGGCCCCTGGAGGATGGACCCTGGAGATCTCTGTCAGGAAACGCTGCCTGGCCAGACAGATGGACAGACAGAAGCAGGCACAGTGAGGGGCCAGCTGGAGGAGGGGCGGGGTGGGGACAGCAGCCCTGGGGGGTATGGGAGGAGCGCCCAGGGAGGAGAGTGCCCCGGCCCCTCTCTAGCTGGCTTTGCCTGTGGCTTGGAGGTTGTTTTCTGAACACCGCCCGCAGCAGGCCCTCCACGGGGCAGGGCTTCGGGCTCCCCTGTTCCTACCTAGTGCCCACTGCAGTGTGGGGCCCACATTAGGCGCTCGACGGGCAGCTGTCGGGGGATGGAGGCAACAGCGGCTTCTCGCCATGCCGTCCCCTGTGTCAGGTGTGGCCAGAGTGGGGAGGGAGTGTCCCCTAGCCCTTGAGAGCAACAGCTGGTGTCTCTGGGCAGGGCCAGGCACCTTGGCACCCTGGGAGGGACGTTGTGTCTCCCCATAAAATGGGGTGGCTCTGAGTCCAGGCTGGAGGGGACTTTGTGGTCGTTGGGATTTGTAGGAAACTGGCTCAGAGGATGCGTCCCCAGGACCACACGGGGAGGCTGCCTAACACCCCTGCCCCTGCACAGAACAGGGAGTCCAGGAGAGCTGCCCAAGAACCACAACAGCTGTGATTTACGGGGGCTAGAGGCCCCCACAGACATCATCCCAATGGTGACACAGACCCACCAGGAGAGAGACCCCTCATCCCCTTCCCAGACATGGACACTGAGGCTCAGGGGTGACTCTACCTCCAGGGTCTCACAGGTCATATGTGGCCATCCTGGGTGTGAGCCCATCAGTCTGCCGCCTCCAACCATATCCCAGGCCTCTTTCCTTCTCAGGGGCAGGACCTTCCTTAGTTCAGGGTCCCCCCTGTCTCCGGCCACACTGCCCTTTCCCAGGCTTCACCCTCTCAGGGTCTCCACTGCCTCTGCAGAGAGCCTCCTCCCTCCTGCCCTCTCCAGGCTCCTCCTGCCTTTGAATGCCGACCCTGCCTGTCACTGCCACTGCCCTACATGTGAGCTCTGGGACCCCGCTCAGCCTGCAGCTCAGAAGAACCAGACCTAAATGAAGAAGCGTCCACAGGAGGCCAGAGGAAAGAAAGGGTGTGTCATCAGGAGGGCAGAGCTCCAGGCTCAGCTAGAGGCACCCAGGGCAGAGGCTGGCAGAGAGGGACATGGAGGGCTGCATTTTCCAGGCTTCCGCATACACACCACCTGCTCTCTCCTGCCCTAGTATTTTAAACGGGCACCCTCTGGTTTAAACTGTAAAGCCCCTTCTTGGCCCTATTCTGACAATACTGCTGGGGAGCTGCGGGACTTCCTCTAACACTCGCAGAAAGATGCGATGATGAATGTAGGTGCATTAGCCGCTGCCACTGACAGCCTGCAGGCTGTGGATGCTGCGGAATCCTTTTGGGAGGGCACTGGTGTCCCAGGGTCTGGACCAGGGCAGGGCAGGGGCACCCAGGTGGGGAGGTACCCAGTGGGGCAGGGCTGGGTGGGCAGGCCTGGCCCAGGTACTCACTGGCCCGTGTGATCACACAGTACTTTTTGGTAGGGGCACACTCCACCAGGGACTCACAGTGCTCATGGCCGCAGCACATGGCAGTGCAGGGCCTGAGCTGGGGGAGGAAGCACAGGCCCGTCAGTCTGAGCCTGGGGCTGGGGCCGAGCACCAGGCTCCCAGCCCACCCAGCTTTGCCTCTCTGAGATGCCTCCTCCACCCTCCCTCCAGGGGAGCCTCTGGTCCCCTGGGATGGGCCAAAGGGCTAGGGACTTCGTGAAGGTGACCACTCCCTCTGTCCCTTCTTGTGTGAATGTCAGGCTGTCAGCATGAGGGAGGGATATGTGTCGGGCAGGTGTAGGCTGCCCCAGGTCTCACGAAGGGTCTTCTCAACCCCTTTTCTTCCCACGGCTTCCCTAGCACCTGTAAACTCATGCACACATCTGCCTCCCTGTCCTCTGAAGCTGCCACTGGGAAGAGGACTGGGGATGCTACAGAATGTAGTGGAGCCGTATCAGCAAAATCAGGAGAAAGATGGGTGGATGAAGGGGTGGGTGGTTAGGTGGGTGGATGGGTGGGTGGGTGGAGGGATGGAAGGGTGGATGGGTGGATGGATGGAAGGCTGGATGGGTGAGTGGATGGAAGGTTGGATGGCTGGAAGTGGGTGGATGAGTGGGTGGATGGGTGAGTGGGGGGATGGAAGGGTGGATGGGTGGGTGGGTGGATGGAAGGGTGGATTGGTGGATGGATGGATGGAAGGGTGAGTGGGTGGGTGGATGGGTGGGTGGGTGGATGGGTGGATGGGTGAGTGGGGGGATGGAAGAGTGGATGGATGGATGGAAGGGTGGATGGGTGGGTGGATGGATGGAAGAGTGAGTGGGTGGGTGGATGAATGGTTGGGTGGGTGGATGAATTGTTGGGTGGATCTATGGGTGGATGGATGGAAGGGTGGATGGATGGAAGGGAGGATGGGTGAGTGGGTGGATGGGTGAGTGGGTGGATGGGCAGGTGGATGAGTGGAAGGGTGGATGGGTGTGTGGGTGGATGGATGGAAGGGTGAATGGGTGGGTGGATGGATGGGTCGGTGGGAGGATGGAAGATTGGATGGATGGATGGAAGCCTGGATGGGTGGGTGGGTGGATGGTTGGATGGATGGATGGAAGGGTGGTTAGGTAGGTGGGTAGATGGGCAAGTGGGTGGATGGAAGGATGCATGGGTAGAGTGGCAAATGGTGGACAGAAGGGATGGGGCAGCATGATGCATACAAGGATGGATGACTTCAGAGGTGACCTGTGTTATACTTCTTACTGTCCCCATCTTCTGTCTGAATCAAAGTGTCCTCACCTACCAAATGGGAGTAATAACAGCCCATGCTATGGCCTTTTTGGAGGATGAAATGATGAAATGCGCAAAACATTGGCCCCTGCCCCACCCTTCTTTACTGGAAAAGGATTGCAGGAAGCTCTAGGCAGGGAAACCAGAGGCAGCTGGGTTGCCTTACCTAGGGCAGGTGTGGCTCTGGGGACTTCACATACAGAAGGTGCTTAAGGGCTGTTGAGAGGGCTATCTGCCTGAAGCCTGTTGGTGATGCCCATACCCCAGCCATGTAGGGGTCTGCAGCTAGGCCCTGGTCCAGGCTGCAAGTGGTAGGAACATGGGTGGGCTGTGTTCCTGGCTGGCACCTGTGTGCTGTGTGGTTGCCCCCAGCTTCCAACGACATTGAGGACTGGGTCCATCGGCTCTATGGACAAGGCTGAGATGTACAGTCACGGGGCCCTATGGAAGAAGGGCAAGGTACAATGGATGCCCTCTGGAGACACTTGGCCAAGAGGGGACACAGTTTTGATAGAGGGCAGGGAGATCTGGGAAGGCTTCCTGGAGTGGGTGACCCTGTAGGGACATGGGTGGATGGATTTCTATTTGTAGTTGGAGGAGAGACATTTGGACAGAAGGTGCAGCAGGGAAGAGGGAAGGCCAGATTGTTCAGGGTGTGAGGCACCAGGAGCTGTGACAGGGCGTGACAGTGGGTAGAGAAGCCAGAAACACCACATCCTGGTGTGGAGGCTGTGCTGCCCGGAAAGGCACCTTTGAGCCTTTTGTACCAGGACTTAGGGGTGGAGGTAGCGAGAAAGGTGCCCTATAGGTGGTGTCCTGTAGGTGAAGTCCTATAGGGGTGTCCTGTAGGTGGTGTCCTGTACGAGTGTCCTGTAGGGGGTGTCTTGTAGGGAGTATCCTGTAGGAGTGTCCTGTAGGGGGTGTCCTGTAGAGGGTGTCTTGTGGGGAGTGTTTTGTAGGGGTGTCCTGCAGAGAGTGTCCTGTAGGGAGTGTCCTGTAGGGGATGTCCTGTACAGGTGTCCTATAGGGGTTGTCTTCTAGGGGTTTCCTATAGGGAGTATCCTGTAGGTGGTGTCCTGTAGGGAATGTCCTGTAGAGGGTGTCCTGTACAGTGTCCTATAGGGAGTGTCCTGTAGGGGTTTCCTGTAGGGAGTGTCCTGTAGAGGTTTTCTGTAGGAGTGTCTTGTAGGAGTTTCCTGTAGGGAGCATCCTGTAGGGAGTGTCCTATAGGGGTTTTCTGTAGAGAGTGTCCTGTAGGGAGTATCCTGCAGGAGGTATTCTGTAGGGGCATCCTGTAGGGAGTATCCTGTAGGGGTGTCCTGTAGGAGGTGTTCTCTAGGGGTGTCCTTTAGGGGTTTTCCATCAGGGGTGTCCTGTGGGGGTTTCCTGTAGGGGTGTCCTGTAGGGGGTGCTCTGTAAGGAATGTCCTGTATTTGTGTCCTTTATGGGGTATTCTGTAGGGGATGTTGTTTAGGGGGTGTTCTGTAGGGGTTTTCTGTAAGGGGTGCCCTGTAGGCTTCCTGTAGGGTGGTCTTGATGGGGTGTCCTGTAGCAGTTCCCTGGGCAAAGCACAGCTGCTCTGACTTGAGAGGGGGTGCCTGCTGCGTGGGGTGATGGCATCTCCCGCACCTGTGCTGATGTCCATGTTCTTGGGGTCTGACCCTGACCATTCTTGCTCTCCTGCCTACAGCTGGGTTCCTGGTGCTGGTGGGGCTGGGAAACACTCCTGGGTTCCTCTGAACAAGGACCTTACATTACCGCCACTTCTCCGTAGGGATCCTGGTAGACCCTACGCCCTCAGGCTGTGATGGGAATGAAGGGGTCACCCTCATTAGATCCTGGGAGCAGTGACCAGCTCCCAGCAGGTGCTGTCTGACCATCAGCATCATATGGGCCAACCTCCCAGAAAAGCGAAGTAAGCCCCAGAGAGCACAGGTGTCCTAGGCCGGTGTCCCCATGTTCTGACTCAGCACCCTTGGCCCCTTATCTCCTATGGTTGTGTCCTGATATATGGAAGGGTTGTGCCCTTCCATATAGGGGCTGGAGGGATCTGATCAGCTTGGGCAGCCCGACCTTGACTCCTGCCCTTTCCTGATGTCCCCTCCACCCGTCTTTCCAGCCTTCCCACTGCAGGCCCCTCCTCAAGCTGGGGCTGCTCTCCAAAGTCCCCAGCCCTCCCCGCTTCCCCCCTACCCTCACCCCACGCTCAGGAGAAGCTGATGGGGCTAATTATCGCTAGATGATAATTATTCAGCTGATAATCACATGCTCTGTCCCTCCCACCCACAGCCCTGCCTCCTGGCCTCATTTCAGGCCCCAAAGCCAGGTCATCAAGGTCAGGGTAGAGTGGGGCTAGAAGGGCGGTGACCAACTAGCCCTGGTTTCTTAGGACTTTCTTTTTTTAGCACCGAGAGTCCAACATCCCAAGAATTCCCCTCTGTCTTGGGAAAAGGGGGAAGGAACCCAGGCTGGAACCCAGGACCAGCATCAGGGCTTTCCCCACACAAGCCACAAAGAGACCAGAAGCTGTGCCCATAGGAAGATGCCTCCCCCAACTCCCTGCAGCCCCCAATCCAGGCTAGTGATCCTTGGCAAAGCCTGCCCTGGCGGCGCCCGGCCCCAGGGTGCCCAGCCCAGGAGCCGCCTGTCCCCATCCCTCCCCTGGTGTGGCCAGTGTCTTACCCAGGGCAGCACACAGAGCAGCCAGAAGCAGCAGCACCAGGAGAAGCCTCATTGCGGGGTTTTCCGCCAGGGACTGGGAGCCACAGTGCAAAGGCGCCTTTATATGGTGGCCGGCGACTGAGCCAGCCCTGGTAATTTAGCCGGAAGGTGCGCTGGGGAGAGCAAGGCCGGCCTGACTCATGCCCCTAGGCCTCACTCTGCCCCACCTCCAGGACTCTCAGAAGGCACCTGTGCCCCCCTCTTTGCTGTCCCTTGGTCCTGAGCCTCTGGGCGCCTACTCCCTGCAGCTTGGGCCCTGTCCTGGGAGTTCTCAGAGGACCATGGCTCTACCTCTGCACCTGGGGGGACTGCCCAGAGCGCTTCTGAGTATGTACAACCCCCTCCCCGCTGCTTCTGAGTACGTACAGCCCCATCCCTGCTGCTTCTGAGTATGTACAGCCCCCTCCCCTCTGCACTCTCCCTTGCACCAGGGCAGGCAGGGGTCACCAAACCCATTCTAATGGGGAAACTGAGGCACTGGAGGCTGGAAGCTTTGAGCCAGTGCTTCTTAATCTTTAGTGTGCACACAAATCAACTAGGATCCGGTCGAAATGCTGGCTCTGGAGGCCTGGGCGGGGCCTGGAATGGTGCATTCCTGGCAGGCTCCTGGGGGTGGTGTTGCCTGTCTATGGTAGGCTTAGCTTGGGCCAGTGGCAGAGCCAGGGTGCACAGGGCAGCCCGGCCATGTCTGAATCACTACCCATCCAACCCCAGGCCAGGCCTGGGGGACTGTGGGGTGACAGGGATATTCTAGGGGCACAGGACATGGCCTGTTTACAGTGGGGCTGGCCACATTTCTATCCTCAGGGTCTCTCTGGGGTTCTGGAGGCTGAGGGGCAGCAGCTCACAAGCTCACATCCCCTGAGAGTCTCTCCTCCAACCCCCAATGTCTCCCTGCCTCAGGATGGCTCCCCTTCTGGTCTCCTTCTACCTCCCCCTCCTCACCCTGTCTGCCCTCCCCACTGGGAATGGCTCCAATCTCTCCACCCGTTGCATGAAACACTTACACTCACCTTCAGCCTTTCCCAGGCCTTCCTTTGTACTCTGAACACGCTTCTCCCCTGCTGCCCCCTCAGCAAGATCACCTTGTCTGGAGCACTCTGGATCCCCTCTGTCTGTCTGGACCTGTGCCCTAGAGGTGCCCCTGAGGGCCTGAATCCCGTTCCCGGCCTCTCCACAGACCCAAGAGCCCAAGGGCCCTCTTCTCCATCCACCCTCGGAAGCTAGGCCAAGCTGCTGGGCACCCACCCCAAGGCTGGAAGGTGAGGCTGGATGCCCAGGTGGGGGGCATGCAGGATGCAGGGGGGCAGGCAAGCTCCAGGGCTGGGACTGGCTGTCTCTGCAGCCATCTCCCAGCATGAGGCCAAGGAGTCTGGAATTTGAATGAATATCAGGCTTTCCCTGTGGTGTTGATGGTATACTTGTCAACAGTATTTTATTTTAACTGTTTTTTAGCTCCTTTGAAAACTTACATATTTGGGGACGCATGGCATATGGGCTCCCATTGCCTTGGCCCCCAGTGAAAAGGAAGGATTCGTTCCTTTCAGCTCCTCTTGCTCCGCTCACTCCAGGTCACCTCTGGGCTTAGCAGCTTCCTGGCCATGGGTCATGGCAGCGTGTGAGCTGCAAAGCTTCCATGGGACAGGGACTGGATTCTGGGACAGGCACCTTTGCAGACACAACCTCAGTCCTCAGCCCAGGCCTGGGAAGGTTTCCTCACCCACCCCTTGGTGGGGTTGAGGGTCAAGGCCAGTGGGAGGAACCGAGACCCATGGTGTAACAGGACGGCTGGGCGTTGCAGGCCCTGACACAGCCTCTGAGGGAGGGGGAGAGGGGCTCCATGCACACCTGCCAGGAGGCCCCTTATGGGTACTTTGAGGCAGGGAGCATTTCTCCAGCTTCCCTGCAGGGCCCTGCCCCAGGAAGAAAGGCATGGTGAGCTGCCAGTGCCACTGTGGATGGCGCAGACTGTCACGTGCCCTTCCTCCACCCATCCCAGTGCCACAGGGCTCTGAGTCTGTGAAAGCGAAGAAGGGGCAGGGTCGCAGCAGCAGCAGTGGGCTGGGGAGAGAGCCCCGGCGCTGGGCTCCCCTTGCCCTGAGTAGTAACCAATCCGCACAAGGCTGGGCCCCTTCCGCTGCAGGGGCAGGATGGGCTGGGGCGGATGGGTGCATGTGTGTGTGAGCGTGACTGTGTGTGAGGCTGTGTGTGAGTGTAAGACTGTGAGAATGTGAGTGTATGAGAGTTTCAGACTGTGTGAGTTAGTGTATGAGCATGTGTATGTGTATGAGTGAGTGTATGAGTGTGTGCGTGAATGTGTGAGTGTGTGTTAGTATAGTGTGAGTGTATGTGAGTGAATGTGTGTGTGAGTGTGTTAGTGTATGAGCTTGAGTGAGTGTATGGGGGTGTGTGAATGAGTTTGTGAATGACAATGAGTGTATGAGTGTGTGTGAGTGTAAGAAGGTGTGTGACTGTGAGTGTAAGAAGGTGTGTGTTAGTATAGTGTGAATGTATGTGTGTGAGTGTGAGTGCATGTGTATAAGTGTGTGAGCGAATGTGAGTGTGAGACTGAGTGTGTAAGACTGAGTGTGTGGCGCTGTGTGTGTATAAGTGTGTGTGCGAATATGTGTGAGACTGTATAAGTGTGTGTATGAGTGTGTGTGTTAGTGTGAGTGCATGAGTGTGAGCGTGCAAGTGTGAGTGCATGTGTGAGTGTGTATGTGAGTGAATATGTGAATGTGTGTGTGCCAGTGAGTGTGAGTGAAAGTGTGTCAGAATGTATGCATGTGAGAATGTGAATGTGTGTGAATGAGTGTATGAGTGGGTGTATGAGTGTAAGTGTGAGAGTGTGTGTTAGCATAGAGTGTGGGTGTGCAAGTGAGTGTGAGGATGCGAGTGAGTGCATGTGTATGAGTGTGTATGAGTGAATGTGAATGTGTGTATAAGTGTGAGTGAGTGTGAGAATGTGTGTTAGTATAGCGTGAGTGTATGAGTGTGAGCTGAGTTCATGTGTAAGTGTGTATGAGATTGAATGAGTGTGAAAGTGTGTCAGGGAGTGTATGAGTGTGTGTTAGTGTGAGAATGTATGTGAGACTGAATGTGTGTGACAGTGTGTGACTAAGTGGAGAGTATGTGTGTATAAGTGTGTGTGTAAGTGTGAGTGTAAGTGTGAGAGAGTGTATGAGTGTGTCAGTGAGTATGTGCGAGTGTATGAGTCTGAGTGTGCGTGTGGGGGGACCCATATTAGCATAAATCGTCACAGCCAGATGACACCAGTGGGGTGGCAGTTTGCAGTCTGGCTGTGCAGGACCAGCCGCCCCTTCCTGGAGAAGGCCAGGTGGGCTGGGCTGCATTTTGAAGTACAAGCGCAGAGAGGTGGGATCCTGAGAGTAAAGGACTAGCTTGTGTAGACGGCACACGAGGGCGTAGTGAATCCCAGAAACTCAGTATGGGCATCAGCTGGATTTTACCCTGTGCACGCCACAGTTCTCAAACTGCCGTCTATATTCTTGGGAGTCTGTGAAAGCTGTTTTTCCTTCAGCAGAAGGCTCTGAGAAATGCTCAACTCAATGATTTCTCAAAAGACCTTTTAGGAGCCAAGATTCTGCAGCCCCCACAGGGTGGGCGTGTGGGAGAGGGGCCATCCTTCTAGGCTTTCAGGGAAGGCTTCGAGGGAAGAGCTGAGGGCAGGGGCTGCTCTGGGCCGGGCTGGAGATTGGCGTTGGAATGAAGCCTTGCCACCCACTGCCTGCTGCCCTGGCTTCCTCTGCCTGGGGGAAGGCTTGGGCCATTCCTCTTTAAGCTGATCAGGCATTTTACAAGCCGAGTCCGAGTCTTTTATAAGCTGGGTGTTCTCCAAATACAGCCCAGGCTTTCTCTCAGGGTCATAATTAACGGGGCCTCCCCAGCCTGGCATTAGACTCAACTCCCTAGGGTGGCTGAGAGGGGACTCAGGGATGAGCAGTGCAGGTGAAGGAACAGGGGCACGGGTGAGGTCCTGCAGGAGCGACATCCCAGCAAGGAACCTGCCAGCCCGGAGGAGATGGATCCCGCCTCCAGGAAGGGACCTGGGACCGCGGTTAGGAGCCCTAGACCTCTGAGTGAACCAGTGGATGAGTCCTGCTCCCGCTCCCTCCCTCTGAAAGCCCTTCCCTCCCTCCGCCCCTCCCTCTTTCCCACCCTCCAGTTTTCTCTCCACCCCTCCCTCCTTCCCTCCCTCCACCCTTCCCTCTTTCCCACCCTCCAGTTTTCTCTGCCCTCCTTCCTCCTTCCCTTCCTCCACCCCCTCCCTATTTCCATCCCTTCACTCCTCCAACCACTCATTTTTCTTTCCTTCCCTTCACCCCTCCCTCCACCCCTCCCTCTTTCTCTCTTTCCCTTTCTCTACCCCTCCCTCTTTCTTTCTCTTTCTCTTTCCCTTTCTCCTTCCCTTTCTCCACCTCTCCCTCTTTTCCTCCCTCTTTCTTTCCCTCCACGCCTCCCTTTTACCCTCCTTCCATCCTTCCCTTTCTCTCAACCTTGCCTCTCTCTAGCCAGTGCTGGGGGCAGGGGCTGGAGGGGCATTAGACCCAGGCCCCAGAATTGCAATGGGCACATGCCAGCCACACTGAGTCTCTAGAGATTCTCAGGACCTTGTTCTCTTCATGCCCAGTTCGGTAGCTGGAAACCTACATTCACCTCACGGCAGCCTGTAGCCAATGGGTGGAGGGCATCCCTGTCCTGCCCTTTAACCAATGGGAGGAGGGCATCCCTGTCCTGGCCTCTAACTGATGGGAGGAGGGCATCCCTGTCCTGCCCTCTAGCCAATGGGTGGAGGGCATCCCTATCCTGGCCTCTAGCCAATGGGTGGAGGGCATCCCTATCCTGGCCTCTAGCCAATGGGTGGAGGGCATCCCTGTCCTGCCCTCTAACCAATGGGTGGAGGGCATCCCTGTCCTGGCCTCACAGTGAGGAAGCACTTCATAGATCACAGCTCAAGGCCCACTCGGGCGGGCCACTCCTCCTCCACCTGATGCCTGCAGAGCCCCACAACACCCCCTTGAGACTGCCCAGGGCCCCTTACACCATCTGGGGCCCCCCAGTCACTGGCCCAGAGTGGGTGAGGCCCAAGTGGTGCCCTAGCGGCGTGAGCTTGTCCGAGTAGAGGAGGATCCTGGGAGTGTAGCCAGTGCCACCTCCTTGCCCAGTTCACACAGGGAAAACTGAGTCCGGGTGCTGGTGGAGGAGTCAGGATTTCAACTAAGGCCCCTCGGCTGGCGGCCAGCTGCAGGAAAGGAGCCGTGCTGGGGGCTCCGATGCTGACGTGGGGCTCCCATGTGCTTGTGCCCCATGAGGGCCCCTGTGCCAGGGGAATTCAGGGTCACTCGGGAGTTCATGGCCTGAGCTCGAACCAGAGAGAGGACACAAGGAATCCCAGTTCCTTCCACAGGGAGAGACGGGGGCATCTTGAAAGGTATCTACAGCCACCATCCCCGGTTCAGGTCTCAACCCCACTCATGCCCATGCTGTGGGGTGTTGGGCCAGCCCCTCAATCTCTCCAAGCCTGCAATTAGTTGTCTGAAGAAAAAGAGTGACAGCAATGCTGACCAGCACAGAAGGCTGCTCTGGGGTGGGCTTAGCAGTGGAGAGGGAGGCCCAAAACCCAGACAGCAACCAGCAGTGCCCACCCAGCACCCGTATCTTGACTCCTGACATCCTTCTCCACTCACAGGAATGAGCACTACCTGGAGAAAGGACTGATTCTAGGGGTGGGATGGGAGAACACAAGATGAGCCTGAAGTCCTTTTTTCATTTTTTTTGAGACGGAGTCTCACTCTGTCGCCCAGGCTGGAGTGCAGTGGCGCGATCCCAGCTCACTACAAGCTCCGCCTCCCAGGTTCATGCCATTCTCCTGCCTCAGCCTCCTGAGTAGCTGGGACTACAGGTGCCCACCACCATGCCTGGCTAATTTTTTGTATTTTTAGTAGAGACGGGGTTTCACCATGTTAGCCAGGATGGTCTTGATCTCCTGACCTCCTGATCCACCCGCCTCAGCCTCCCAAAGTGCTGGGATTACAGACGTGAGCCACTGGGCCCGGCTAAAGTACCTTTAAAAACAAAACAAAACCAAAACTAAAATTCTTTATTGAGCTATAATTCATGTCATGAAATTCACCCATTTAAAGTGAACAGTTCAGTGGTTTTAGTGGCAGGGTTGTGCAACCATCACCACGATCTAATTTTGGGATGTTTTTACTCCAAAAAGAAACCTGTGCCCATCAGCAGTCAGTGCCAGCTTCCCTGCTCCCAGCCCCTGACAATCCCTGCTCCACTTTTTCTCTGTGTGAATTTGTCTGCTCTGCACTTTTCATGCAAAGCGGATCATACACTATGTGGCTTGTGTGTCTGGCTTCTGTCCCTGAGCACCAAGCTCTCAAGGCTCACTGCGTTGTGACACGTCAGTGCTTGATTCCACGGAACATACTTCATGTGGATAGAGCACATTTGTCTATCGGTTCATCAGTTGAAGGACATTTGGGTTGTGGAAGACCATGTAGGGCCAGAAAAGAAGAAAATCCTAACAAAATAAGACCCAAAATGGTGCGGATTGTGAAAGGAATAGATCAGGCAGCTGAAAACCCTTCCAATGGCCAGAGCTTGAACAATTTGAGCAGCAAAATAAATAACAGTATTGGATTATAATCCTGTGCATAAAATAAAAGTTTACAAGCTCATAATGATATCAAGAAATGACTGAAGAAAGAAAGATATTGGAGAGAAAAGACCAATCTTCTGCATAAGAATTCCAAATAATTTACATAGATACTTTGCTTGAAAAGGTGGAGCTTAAATTGCCACTCCTCAGATGTGGCTGCACTTAGTGACTTCCTTCCAACCATGACAGCATGGAAATGGGGTGGGGGAATGTATGAGTGTGTTTTCACACTGCTTAAAAGACATACCAGAGCCTGGGCAATTTACAAAAGAAAGAAGTTTAATGGACTTACAGTTCCACGTGGCTGGGAAGGGCTCACAATCATGGCAGCAGGCAAGGAGGAGCAAGTTAGGTCTTACATGGATGGCAGCAGGCAAAGAGAGAGACCTTGTGCAGGGAAACTCCCATTTTTTTTTTTTTTTTTTTTTTTTGAGACGGAGTCTCGCTCTGTCACCCAGGCTGGAGTGCAGTGGCGCCATCTCGGCTCACTGCAAGCTCCGCCTCCCGGGTTCATGCCATTCTCCTGCCTCAGCCTCTCCAAGTAGCTGGGACTACAGGCGCCCGCCACCACGCCCGGCTAATTTTTTGTATTTTTAGTAGAGACGGGGTTATCACCGTGGTCTCGATCTCCTGACCTCGTGATCCACCCGCCTCGGCCTCCCAAAGTGCTGGGATTACAAGCGTGAGCCACCGCGCCCGACCGGAAACTCCCATTTTTAAAACCACCAGATTTCATGAGACTTATTCACTATCATGAGAGCAGCATGAGAAAGACCTGCCCCCATGATTCAATCACCTCCCTCCAGGCACCTCCCACAACATGTGGGAATTCAAGATATGATTTGGATGGGGACACAGTGAAACCGTATCAGGGAAGAAACATTAGCTGGAGAGAAACCTGCAGATACAACACCATGGAAGTGGTCAAGGTCAGCATCAACAGTGGTGAATCCCAATGTCAGTGCCTACCCTTGATGTGGTGACAGAAACAGTGATTCATTTCTGCTTCAGTCTTCTCCAAACGACCATCCCAGTCTAACCACGAGGAAAACACCAGGCAAATTGAGAGACACTCCACAAAATATTCAACCAGTACCTCTGAAAACTGTCGAGGTCACGAAAAACAAGGCAAGTCTCAGAAACTGTCACAGCCCAGAGGAGCCTCTGTAAACATGATGAGTATGTAGCACACAGGCTCTTGGAGGGTAACGGATGAAAAAAAGACATTAGGGGAATGAAGCCAATCTGAATCAAGTGTGGATTCAGCTCATAATAATGGGTCAATATTGGTTCATTAATTGTAACAAATGGACCACAGGAATGTAAGATGTTGAAATCGGGATTTCGGCTGGGTGAGGTGGCTCACGCCCATTATACCAGCACTTTGGGTGGCTGAGGTGGGAAGATTACTTGAGCTCAGGAGTTTGAGACAAGCCTGGGCAACATAGTGAGATCCCATCTCTACAAAAGAATAATAAATTAGCCAGGCATGGGGTGCATGCCTGTAGTCCCAACCGCTTGGCAAGCTGAGGCGGGAGGATCACGTGAGCCCAGGAGGTTGAGGCTGCAGTGAGCTGTGATTGCGCCACTGCACTCCAGCCTGGGCAACAGAGTGAGACCTTGTCGAAGAAGAAGAAGAAGGAGAAGGAGAAGGAGAAGAAAGAAATAGGGATATCTGGGTGTGGGGAATATAGGAACTGTCTGTACTATCTTTGGCAACTTTTCTGTAAATCTAAGACAATTATAAAAGTAATAAGTTTCCATAAAAAATGTGGCAATGCCTATAGAAGTGAGGGGCTCGATGGTGGGGTTTGTGTGGCTGGCAGAGCTCTTCAGGGCAATCGCCACACTTCCTAGGCCACATGGGCTGGTCTTGCTTAGAGCAGCTGTTGTCCTGGTCCCAGAAGACCATATCTTGGGTCTTGTTTTGCCATGCAGGCAGTAACATCCTGTCTTTGGTAGCTTGCAGAAGACCTGGGAATGGCTTGTTTCGGGAAGTAAAATGCCAAGATAATGAAGCTAAGGCCACAGTTCATGCCCTTCAATCATCATTCCACAGCAGATGTTCTCACAGGCATGGCTTGAACCTAGACCCTGGTCACACCCTGAGCCCTGACCCTGGACACACACTTAGCTCTGACCCTGGCTACACACTGAGCCCTGATCATGCTTCCATTCTGTTTTGACTCTGGACACACATTGAGCCCTGATCCTGGATACATATTGAGCCCCGATCCTGGTCACACACTAAGCCCTGATCCGACACTGAGCCCGGATACTGATCACTTACTGAGACCCATTCCCACACCTTGGGTCATGCTGTCACACTATGTATGACTCTGGACACACATTGATCTCTGACTGTGGTCACAGGCTGAGTCCTGAGTGTGACCCCACACTGTGACCTGACTCTGGACATAAATTAATGCTGATCCTGCTGTAAAAATTAAGTAATTCAAAATCAAAGCTGTTGGAACTTTAAATTATTTTGAGACTTAAAGGAGTGTGACTATAGGACCTGAATCATGTAAAAAGGCAGCTGTAACCTTTGTTCTTCTCATTATAGATTAGCCTCTTCTTTACCTACATCATTTTGCAGTATGTTGTAAAAGACAACAGAGTGTCAAAGCAGACCACTTCCCTCTTCACTGTTGATCTCATTAGAGACTGACTTCCCTTTTACTTCTCCTAGACAAAGACTTCACGACTATCACATTGTCCAAGATGGAATGTTAAATATACTTTTAAACTGGCAAACGAAAACAAGTTGTAATCAAATTGCTGTATCTCATAAGCTGGCCTTGTACGAAAAAAATGGTAAGCCTGTTAAATGTCTTTGTTTTACCTGTATAGAAAAGCAAGACCTTAACTTTCCAGCTTCGGAGCACGGACTTCATTCTTCTGGGGTCTGTGTTACCTGGATGGTCATTCTCAGCTTTGCACTTGAATAAATTTAGACTGGATTCTGATCCTTTCCATTATTTTGGGTTGCCACAGTTCACATTCTCAGCCCTGGGCCTGGTCATAGTGATTGGAAGATGTATTAGGATCTAGGAACAGAGTTTGGGGGAAGCAAAGGAATGCCAGTTTGCTCAGAGACACAGAGCACTTCACAAAGGGATCAGAGAGCAGCTGGGGGCTCAGGCTGATGGGGCTCTTAAAGGGGCATGAGCCGGGAGGCACCAGGAAAAAGTTGGGCATTGCAAGGTGTCCCAGCACCTGCTGTTGGCCACCCTGCTTCTTCCCCTCTTTCCTTCCCACCCAGAACCTTGTCCCTGCAACCCCTTTCTCCCTGCTGCCTCTGGCCTCCTGGAGCAGGGAGTACACCAGCTTTTGGAAACCCATTTTGAAGGATCCCAGCCTCTGGGCTCCAGGCTCACTGAGTGTGGCACACAGCTGCACCATGAACGCTTGCCCAGGCATGTCCAGGCTGGCCCCTCCCTGAGCTGTGCTGGCTCCACTGGGAGCAGAGACTGGGGCTGGGAGGTGGAGGACACAGATGATTCACTCTGGGTTCCCAGGCAGGCTGGGTGCACATGTTTCCAGCTGATCTTGTCAGCCAGGAGCCAGGATGCAGGGATGCCTGTGTTCCTGAGCTTGGGGTGTGGCTGGTATTTTCCAGGAGCAAGGAGGTAGCAAACTGGATAAACAAGGGTGTCTAGGCTTCTCTCTCAGCTCCCAGCAGGCTTCAGGGCTCACCCGGGACAGCTCAGTTTGCCTTCCCTGCAGACTGGGGCTGGGCCATGGCTTGCTTCTGCAGGGCCTACAGCTCGGGACGCTGGAGGTGGCCCGGGAAGGGTCATTAGGAGCTCACCAGCCAGGCAGGGAACATCCGCAAGGGCTTCCGCCTCCGAGCACACTGCCTTGAAGTTCTCTGCCCACGACGTGGGGTGGAAATTCAGCAACCCCCTGAGCAGAGCCTGGCCGTGAGATAGATGAGTTGCCCTGTTTAAGGCGGTGCCCAGGGACAGCCTCCACGTCACCATCACTCAGGCTCCCTCTTGCAGCCCCTGCTGGCAAAGTGGAAATGTGGCTTGCAGAGTTGCTTCTGAAGCCAAGCACAGAGGGTGGGAATGGAGCCAAACTCATAACTGAACCACCAGCACCCCCGCTGGGCAGCCTTGGCAGTGCACCCTCGGGGTCCTTCAGCAGAGAGGAGGAGCTGGCCCCACCTGCCAGCCCTATGGTGCTCTAAGCCGTTGACGGGGCTTGGCGGGGGCTGCTCCTCTGTGGCCTCCTCTTAGGGTAGCTTTGGCTGGCATGTCTCTGAGGCCAGCTGACATCTCAAAATGGCCCCGCCATCCAGGAGGCCCCCTCCTTCCGCAACTGTCAGAGCTATGCGGAGTCCCACAGCTCTCGCCTCCCACTCCTGTTCCCTCTCATCCTTCACAGGCTTTTCTGGCAAAATGTTCTTGCACATGGAATCCTGCTTTGGCATCCGGTGTGAACCACAGCATTCAGTACACCCAAAGCCCCTCTACACGACAGCCCCCATCTGCTCTGCAGACGCCCCCGGCTTCAGCCCTGCACCTCTTCCTCCTCTTCCTGTCTCACACACATACACGATACACACACACTCACACACACACAATACACTCACA
Organism: Symphalangus syndactylus; assembly: GCF_028878055.3. Taxonomy (NCBI): domain Eukaryota; kingdom Metazoa; phylum Chordata; class Mammalia; order Primates; family Hylobatidae; genus Symphalangus; species Symphalangus syndactylus. The sequence continues at coordinate 141,722,297 of NC_072429.2, forward strand.
CACACAAAATACACTCACATACACAGTCAAGACACACAGACGTGTACTCACACACAAGCACAGGGACACATGTACACACATACCCACACATGCACACACGCACACATTCACACAAAATACACACACATACACACATTCACACACATAGACGTTACTTACACAAGCCCATGCACACATGTACACACACTCCCACACATGCACACTCACACACAGACGTACTCACAAGCATATGCATACATGTGCACACATATGCACACTTACTGATGTGCACTCACACACAATACACACACACAAGCACACACACACACAACACACATGCAGACTGCACTCACGTGCACAATCACACACATTCACAATACAGACATACACATGCACACAGGTACATTCCTGCACACGCACACTCACACACACAATGCATTCATACAGTACACTCACACTCAGACAAGCACACAAGCATATTCACATGTGTATCTACTCACACACGTACACAAGCACACTCACACATCACAGTGACACACACTGGCTCACATGTGCACTCACACATAACATCCTCTTTCACACATACACTGACATTCACTCTCAAACATTTGCACTACACCTGTAAGCACACATACACTTGTGCACGCACCTGCACACTGTTCGGACCGCACTCACACACCAACCCCAGAGTGCACCAGGCTTGGTCCAGCCCCCCGGTGCTTCCCCCACAACTGACCGAGGCTGGTGTGGGAGGGAGGGAGGAAGCTGTCCTGCCTCCGGAGGGGAGATGAGGGCCATTCCAGAGTTTAGCCACTCCGCTGCGTCTCATCAAGAGCAGGGCCAGGGAGGCCCAGCGGCTTCGGGGAGTCAGATTCGATGGACCAGGCAGGAGGAGGGTAGGGCCTGTGGCTCCCCTGCCACAACCACACTGTGTGCTGAGGTGCCTGGCTCTGGGCTCTGGCAGAGCAGGTTTTGCAGTGTGGGCTGCATGGCCGTCTCCTTCCTCTCCTTAACATTCTTTATCCATGAAGTGGGAATCATGATCCCTCCAGCCCCAAGTTGTCCCCAGAATTAAAGGGGCATGTGTGTGTCTGGCAGAGTCCTGGGACCAACGAAAACCCCAGAGAAACAGGGCGACGGTCTTGTGAAGAGGAAGTGTTGGCTGTGGGGGCCTGATCCAAGTCACCTAGGAAGACGGGGCAAGAGGGACCTGGGCCCAGGGAGCCGCGGTGCCGGGGATGATGGGGAGGAGGAGGTCTGTGGCTGGCCAGCTTGCACTGGGCCTCCTCTGCCGCCCGCCCGCTGCTCCCCGATGCTGGGCAGGGGCTCCTCTGCTGCCCGCCCGCTGCTCCCCTATGCTGGGCAGGACCTCGAGTTTCCTTGCCTGCAAGATGGGACCATCCCACCTGCCTCTGCTCGCCTCTCCCTCTCCTTCCCAAACTACGTGGCTCTCAGCACCCTCTTCGTACCACTCCCAGCACCCAGCAAACACATCTAGAAGAGCGTAGCACAGCTCACGGGCCCTGGCACGCTGTGGGGGCTGCGACGGGGTCCAGCAGACCGTGGAGATCATGAGCATCACCAGAGAGTAACCTGCAAGCTGGCCCTGCTGGGTCCTCCTGGGGACATGACTGGCAGGAGGCACCCCTGAGGTCTCGGTGGTTCTGGGGCCCACAGGCTTCAGATCTGGCTGGTCTCCCATCTTCCACTCTTCTCCACGGCTCACTTTGCCTGAAAAATAGGCTAATGCTGCCTGCTCTACCGGCCAGCCGGGGAGGCTCTGTTGGTGAAATGAGCGCCCATAGGCTAGAAAGTGTTGGAAACATTTGAAGGCGCAAGTCTGGAGGGCAGGTCCCAAGGTCCACTCAGCTCCTGGGTTCATTGGCTCAGCCTTGGGGTGGGGCTGTCGCTCCCGGAAGGGGACCTGCCTGGTGAAACCCAGGGCAGTGGGTTCAAGTCTAAGTCCGCCCCTGCGGATGTAGGGCCTGAGCGAACCACTCAACCCTCTCAGAGGCCCTCATGAGGCTCTCAATTTCTGGCCTGCCAGGGCATGACCCCCCTGGAGACCCTCACTCCAGATGCCTAGAAGTCAGTGACCCTGCAGCAAGGGGGAGAGGAGCCTGCAGCCAGGGCTCCTCTGGTGGCTGCCACAGGGCCATGCAGACCCATGGCCCAGACTCCTTTTAGCAAAGGCCTCCTCTAGATGTGTTTGCCAAGTGCTGGGGGTGGTGACAAGGGGGTGCCAAGAGCTGCACAGTTTGGGAGCGAGAGGGGGTGGGAGAACAGAGAGGGGCCAGGTGCCAAGGGGCAGTTGTACTGAGGGGGAGGCTGCCGATAGCGCTGGGCCCCAAAGCCTCTGCTGGGCTTCTGGGAAGCAAACGGCTAAGTGTCCTGTTCCCCGTAGCCCAGCTAAGAAAGACCCTTGAGGGCAGCAGGCAACCACAGAGGCTGCACAGTCTTGGGGCCTGAGGCACAGCCCAGGGTGAGCCAGGACAGTCCCCGAGCCCCTCACAGGCCTGGGGAAGGTAAGGCAGAGCCCAACAGGCTGTCCCCAGAGACAGCAGCTGCCTTCTGGGCCAGGAGACAGGAGTCGTAGTCTTTGTTTACAGGTTGGCTAGGGGAAGCCCTTGGGGAGGTAGGTGGGGGGAGAACGTGGTGAAGAGCTGGGGTGGGTGTTGTGGCCTCTCCAGGAGTATTCCGGAGAGAATTTCCTCAACTGAACAGGCTTTGTGGGGCCACCCACACTTGCTGCCTGTTGGGGACCCCTGCAGTGGCATCCCCCCTCACACTTCTGTGGGACCCTCAGACACAGCTGTCGCCAGTGCTGAATGAACGTCGCCGGCCACACGGGCAGTGGACCATGGCCACAACTCACCGAAGCGCCAGAGGTACGACTCACAGAAGGGGCAGAGGTGGGATGCTGCCCACTGGTGGGAGGAGAGTACAGAGATGGACTCTACCCAGCTGCGACTAATTCAGGAGTTTCCCGAAGGGACTGCAACCTCTGTAGGCAAGGCCAAAACATCTAGGGGAGGCCAGGCGCACACCCCCTGGACCAAGGGTGTGACCCAGGGCTGGCGAGTGGGTACCTGGGCTGGGTCTGCCAGCTGGAGAGCCGGCCCTATCTGCCGAGGGCCCTGAGGGCAGGATGTGGTCTGCCTGACAGCACGTCTGCTCACAGAGGGGCCACCTCAGGAGGGCTTTCTTCTGACTAATTGTGCTTCCTCTCCTGAGCACCTTGGGGAAGCGGAGGCAGGAGGTAGTGTGGAGCAGTGAGTAGACTGGCAGAGGTGCCTCTTCACCAGCTCACGCCGCGAAGCCTGCCTACCCCAGCCTCCAGCTCTTACGGGCCTTGGGACCCCTCTGGGCACTCCCACAGCCCACCCCTAGAAAAGCCTGGCTCATAGGTAGCCAGAGCACACTCCTATTACAGTGAGTCCCACAACACCCATGCCTGGATGCAGGCCAAGCTCAGGCGCCTGCCACTGCCACTGGCTGTGCCCTGCCTGCAGGTCTCCCTCATTCTACCCTCTCCTCAGATTCTCTCCTCTGCCTCCTCCAGGAAGCCTCCCGTGACTCCACCCAGAGCCCTCTTATCCCTGAATTCCTGGGGTTCTTTGGGCTTTGGGGATAAGTGGGTGTGGAGCTGTCGTGTCCCTAGGTGCAAGCTGGACCAGTGCCCAGCCTCCCCAATGGTCTTCTTAGGGCCCACCCTGCAAACCTCTGCTGTATCTTCCAGATACAACCTCACCCATGAAGGGAAGGCCACACCTGCATCCCTTAGGGTCAGAAACCAAGACGCCCTGCAGGCTCTGCACCTGACTCTGGAGCCTAAGATCCCTCGAAGCAGGGCAGTGCTGCCTCCCTACAGCTTAGTCCTGCCCATGGTGGGTCCTTGGTTCAGTCATTCATTCATTCATTCCCTCCCCTCCCCACTGCCCCATATCCATAGACAGGCTGGCTGGGCCCTGTGCCGGGGCTGGGCCAAATCCTGCATGTGCAGAAGGACCCCGTGAGAGCCTGCCCACAGCAAGGTCGGTCAGAAGGGACAGCTGAGGCACAAGGGGAGGGGCTTACAGCCCAGGTGGGGGCAGCAGCGTAGGGTGCAGGAGCCCAGAGGGAGGGTGCGGGGCCATCCAGCAAGGCCAGCCTGCAGAAGGCCGTTCCTGCCCAGTCCAGGTGCAGAGCCTCACTGGGACCTGGGAGAGCAATGGGACAGGCAAGGTCATACTTTCGGGGGCTGTGGGGCCCTCTGCTGGGCCTAGACCTGAGTTCATACCCCTTTGCCAGGTTGGGAGAGGGCGTAGGCTGGGGACAAAGCGGGTCAAGCAGGTGTAGGATTACCCTTCGATCTCTTCCTCCTGCAGCTTGCAGGATGCCAGCCGGGGCCGGCGTTGAGGAGGCCCACAGGTGCATCAGCAGCACGGCTCTGCCACAGGTGCATCAGCAGCACGGCTCTGCCAGTCTCCATTTCCAGAGCTCTGCATCTGTGAGCTCAGGCACCCCACCCAGTCGGCGAGGGAGAAGGCGGGCGGCTTCTCAGTGGACAGTGCCGGTGGCCTCAGGTACCATTGCTCCACCTCTTGCAGTGGAAGGCCACCCCCAACGTGCTGAGTCCACTCAGCAGAAAGGAAGCGCTTTCCCTGAGCCTGCAGGACTCAGCCCAGAGCCTGGTCCGTGGAGGGCTCTGTAAGCCTGTGGGCCCAGAGGGCCTGTAGACGCCTCTGGAGGCTGGAATGCCTGTGGGAAGCACCTCCTTGCTGATCCTGCTGCAGAGGCTGGGCTGGCGTGTGGGCTGGGGCTTGTCCTAACACTGGGGCCCTGGCAGGTCTCTGGGGTTGCAAGCAGGAAGCAGGTACGACTTCCACACTACAGCCTGTATGAGGTTGTGTAAGGAAAAGCATTCATGTATTCATTTGCTCTGCAAGTGTTTATTTACTTCCCACATGCTGGACACTGTGCTGGGTATTTGCCACAGTGGCCTTGACTGGCATCCACAGGGCCAGCAGCTTTCACAGGAAGGGCACACAGCCTGGGGGCCATGGGGGTGATAAGAATGTAGGCCTCAGATGGCGGGAAGTGGCTCCTGCACAGAAAACATGCCTCCCGTAGTCCCAGGTAGCTTAGGAGACCTACTGATGAGCATCGGAACAGAATCCTGCTCCCAAGCCTGGCTGTGCGCTCCCAGTGTGAGGTCTTTGATTGCTGTCCATGTCATTGTCATCCTCCTTACCACAGGGGCCCCGGGCAGCCCACCTTGGCAATACTCATGCAGATCTAATAAAACCACGCCAGCAGACACCGTCTGCGCCCTGCCTGGCTACCTCATGCCTGTGCCTGGTTGGGGGCTGCACATCTCTGGCTGGGGTCTGCTCTTGGCCTGGATTCCATTTTCTCCCAGCAAGGTAGGTGTGTAGAGGGGGTGTTTTTCTAGCACTGATGCAGTGGCTGGCATGCTTCTTCATACATGGCATATGGCATTAGCAATTTAAATCTCCACCTCTGGGTGTGATTTTTAGCATTAAAATGAGGAAGGGGTAACTCCAGGTTGAAATTTAAGTCTAACTGCACATGTGGGGCTTCTGGGAAGTCCCTAGCCCCCTGCTCCAGGGGGCTGATTGGCTGAAAGTTAGGTGAGCTAGAGCTTGAGTAAGGGGCTTTGTTTTTCTCCCGTAGACCAGATCACCACAGGAAGCCAGCCAGCCTGCTTCATTCCCCCTGAGAGATTTCATCTTCATTTTAAGGGGTTTTGGGCAAAGGTCTCTTCTTCTGGAGCTACCTCCTGCTGGAGGCGAGTGTCGTTCCTGTATCCTTTACCTTTACCTGAGAGGAATGGAACTCCTCTCAGCTTAAGGGGTCGATGTGCTAGGGCTGAGGGCTTCTGGAACACACTGGAAGCACTGCACGGTCAGTAAAATTGTTGCAATCTAGAAGACAACAGTTTTCCCAGGAAGTTAAACAAGCATGGTCCAAAAATCAAAAGAAGGATAGCCGCTGATGGTCCTAAGGAAGGAAGAAGCCAACTTTTATTCACATCTCTCGCTCCCCTACTTACTGGCTGTTTTCTAACTTGTTTTGTAAGTGACTATTTTCAAGTTCATCATTTGAATTGACCTTTATATAACTTCTGAATTAGACAAAATTATTTTTATTCTCAATAAGACTAGTTCCTGGGAGGCTTTTGGCCTCCAACATTGCCCAGAGAGATGCCGAATTAAATAACCCAAAGAATGAAAATCACCAGGATCAGAAGGAAAATGGCAAGTGTAAACTTCAGAGCATGCAAGCTCAGGATGACAGATGTCACTAATGTGGCACAGAGAGCAAATACGCAGCTGACAAAGGGCACAAAAGGGACCTAGCAGTATGTGCTGGCAAATATCCCTCTGAGACTCAAACGGGCTCTCCATTGGGGTGGCACCGCAACCCTGGGCCCCTAAAGGCCGAAAAGCCCCCATGCGACCAGGTAGTGGCTGACCTGGAGGATCCATGGCTCCAGGCTCCCCAGCAGACAGAGCCCAAAGGACCTCACACGTTGGGGTGAGGTCTGCTAACCCCCAGTCCCTAGGGGAACATAAAGAAGCATGAGCATCCCTGCTCCTCCTGGGGCTTGGAAGGCTGAGCACATTGCATACAGGAAACGGGAGCGGGAAGGGAAGGGACAGCTAAGGGCACTCATTCATCTGTGAGTGGGAAAACTGAGGAAGCAAGAGATCCTGCACTGTTTGCCAGATGTTAGCACTTTATAGATAAGACCCTTCCACAATTCTAGAAACATGTTTCCCATAGCATAAACTTTTCTTAATTGGAAATGACCCAGACATCCAACAAGCAATCGAAGGAAAGCTGTAGACAAAAGTTTTGGTAAAGTAGTCTTTAAGGAAGTTTGGTTTTTAAAAAAAAAACTTTTCATCATTTTTTTCTTCAGTTTTAAATGAGTTTTTAATGTATACATTTTAGCCAGAACTGGCTGAACTGTACAAGAAAAGACAATCTCCAAGTAGCCTTGCATTAGTAATACCAAAAACAGTGAGTCTCACCTCACACCATGAGATAAGCAGAGTCACCGCTCGGCAGCAGATTAGTAACAGCCGATCCAAAGCAGGCAGAAAAGAACAGAGAGAAACACATAAAGAGCATTAGAAGCCACCACTGGAAGGTGGAAACCTCTGGACCAGCCATTCGGGGCTGCCCCAAGGCTGCAGTACAGCAAAGCAATGAGCTGGAAAATGATGAGAAGTAGAGCTTTCCCATCCCCAGCAGAGGGCACAAGGTGGATTAGTTCAGATCACACACTGACAGACATCTTGCAAAGAGACTTCCATTGTTCCAGATATACCCCAGGGCATGTAACCTCGTGGGCCAAGCCTCTAACCTGAGTTTCTAGGCGAGCGTCCTTGTCTAAGCGTGACATAGGATGCCAAGAGGATCCCAACCCACTTCTCTTATTGCTAGCCTCTTCCTAGCCACTTTCTTCTAGACGAAGATTTAAATCAGGCTGTAAAATACATCATTAACTTGGGACAAGTTCAGCAGGCCATCTTCCAATATGATAATAAGATGTGACCTCAGCCGGGTCATGGAGTTTCAGATCATTTCCCTGCTAGCCCAGGTGCACAGGTCCTACTCAAGACATGGCGAAAAGGAAGCCCAGAGGCTCAGTTCACTCAGAAATGAAAGGGTCCGTACCAGGTTTCCTTGGCCACTCCATCAGCTGTACAGTTGGAAGGACTTGTCTCTAGCATAAAACCTTTTGCTTCTCCTGATGGACAACAGGCCTGCTTGGAGAAAACAGTCTACTCCCGTAAACCTATAGAGGACCTCAAGTATTTGTTCAAGAAGCTGCCTCTGGAAGACAGCAATAGTTAAGTAACATCCTTATATAAATGATACATACCAGGGGGTATGCAGACCATCATCAGGATGCTGGCTTGCTACCCCCAACTGCACAATTCATACCCTGAACCTCTCCATTCTCAATGACACCAGGGGACATTCGAATTTGGGTTCCTCCTGGAATTGTTTTCCCTCGAGGCCACCCTAATAGCCTCCTGTGGTCACTGCCTGCTTTCCTTATACTTTTCCTCTGTTGCCTCCGGCCTATTCTTGCAGACACAGTGTGTGATTCACAGGTGAATGTGCCTTGGGATCGATGGGGATAAATGGAGTAACCCTGAAATCTTGCTGAACTACTTTTGTTAGAAATAATACTATTTTTAGTGGGCTTCTTAGGATATTCTATATGAAAGATCATGTGAAGTTTGAAGAGATGGTTTTACTTTTTCTTTTTCCATCTGGCTGACTTCTTTTTATTTTTATTGCCGACTTGTTCTGGTTAGAACCTCTAATACAGTGTTAAATAGCAGTGGTGAGCAGATGTCCTTGCTCCTGATCTAACTTAGGAGGAAAGCAGCTAGCTTTTACAATTAAGGGAGAAGTTAGCTGTGAGGTTTTCATAAATGACTTTTATGAGGTTGAAGAAGCTCCTTTCTATTTGTAGTTTGTTTAGTATTTTAAAATGAAGTTGGTGGTAGATTTTTCAGATGCACTTTCTGCATCTATTGAGATGAGAATGTGATTTTTGTTTTTTTATTCTACTGATATGGTTTATTGCAATCATTAATTTTGGAGGTTAAACCAACCTTTTCTTCCTGGAATAAATCCCACTTGTCCATGGTGTATACTTCTGTTTATATATTGCTGGATTCAGTTCGCTAGTATTTTACTAAGGGTCTTTGAAGGAAGCTGATGGTGGGGTGGGGTCTGAGTAGGCCCAGAGAATTTGTCAGGGCAGAGGAGATGGGGCTGGGACAATGCAAGGCTCCAGGTGAGGACTCCCACTTTCTCCACCATCCTCAAGGTATGAACAAACAGGAGGGATATTCTTGCAGAGACTCCTCTGAGGACCCCACATTCTGTGCTCCATCTGTGTCTCCCTGCTCATTGCCCTGCCCTGCCTGGCAGCCACTCCACCTTGCTGGCCCTGGCATGGTTTCTCTCAAGGAAGGTTTGTTTGCTGGCAAAGTGTCCTCCCAGCCCTATTGACACACGCCATCTCATGTGCCTCCATGAGATGCACCTCTGTGAATTTTGACCTTCTTACAGTCTCCACCACTGCCTCTGGGCAGCTCCCACAGTCCTGACTCCTTGCAGATGCAGCAGGAAGTCTTCAGATCCCCTCGGCATTTGATGTTTCCTTTGCTTGTCTGCTCTGAGCTCTGCTGTATCTCCCTCTTGGTCCTCACAGCCATTGACAAGGTGGCAAGCACCCTCTCATCTGCTGCCCCACACGGTGGAGATGGGGGAGGCCCACACCCATTGATCAGCACTGCTGGGGCTAAGTCTGTTGGACCAACCAGGTTGTCCACACGTCGCTGTGCCACACCCTGATCAGGGGCCTCCAGACTTGGCATCCTGCTGCCTTTTCCTAGACCCTATCTTTGAGACATCACAAACACTCCACCCAACCCAAGCCCCGCCACACAGGCAGTAAGTCCCACCTCCCCCACATTCACAGAGACCAACCTTCCCACCTCCCCAGCACAGGCACCCACACCCAATCTCGCTCTCTCTCTGGCCTTTGCTGCTTTTGTAAGCGGTTCACTGAATGCATGTGAACCACGTAGGACACAATCTCCCAACATTCCCACTTTCCCTTCAAGGCTGCACTGTGAGTCCCTGCACTGTTGATCACCCTCATCTTCATGTGAACCCGAAAAAATTCATCTCCGCAGTGGCAAAAACTCACCTCGCATGTGCCTGGACCACATAGGCACAAACATTCTCCAGTCAACAGGCATTTTGGTTGCTGTTTCCTCCATTTTCAATTTCTTTTTCTTCTTTGTATTGGTTTTTGATTTGAGACAGGGTCTCAGTCTGTCACCCAGGGTGGAGTGCAGTGGTGATCACAGCTCGCTGCAGCCTCGAACTCCTGGGCTCAAGCATTCCTCTCACCTCAGCCTCCCGAGTAGCTCGGACTATAGGTGCCGCCACCGCGTCTGGCTAATTTTTAATTTTTGGTAGCAATGGGGCCTTGTTGTGTTGCCCAGACTGGTCTGGAACTCTCTGCTTCAAGTGATCTTCTGCCTCAGGCTCCCAAATTGCTGGGATTACAGGTGTGAGCCACCACGCCCACCCATTGTTCTGTTCGTGTTGCATTTTTCTGTTTGTGTTAGTGACACCACTGTCACTAATGCCATGGCCCTAGGAGTAAAACCACTGCAGGAAAGGAGATTTTATGTCCAAGGCCATAAATGAGGGGCTGCTGCTTTCTGCACCAGCCCTAACACTCACGGTCCTCTTGGCTGGGATCAGGAGACACAGCTGCAAGTGGACAGCCCTGCTGCTCCAGAGACTGCTGGGCACACAGGCTTCTGGCCCAGGGCTACAGGAACTCAGCACGGGGCAGGCGGATGGAGGGTGCTGGGTCAGGGCTGAGGTTTGAGTTGCTTCTCAGAGCTGGGAGAGGAACCTGAGAACTTTTCAAAATATCATGGGGTGCAGACTTGGACACTAGGTTTGGGGCCAGAAAGGATTGGAATGAGCAGGACCCACAGACCCAGGGGAGGTGGAAAGTTCTGCCGCAGGCCTGAGGGGTGGCCCAGCCTGGTTCACAGGAGTCCCTGAAAGTGGGGGCCTGGTCTGTCCCCGGAGAGGGAGCCCCTCTTCCTCCACAGTGCACCTTGGGGCTGTCCAGCCTATTCGAAGACAGTTGCTCTGGCCTTGGCCCATGACCGCAGCCCCAGGATCTTCTCCAGGCGGCTCTGGCACCCTCCCAGCAGGGAAGAACATCAGGGTGGGGGCTCCTGGACCACCAGGGTGCCCTCTGCCTGCCCCTCTCTGCTGCCTCTGGGGCTTGGCTGGGCCCTCACTCTACAGTTGAGTTAAAGGAAAGTGTTCCGGGTCAGCCTTGTCGGACCATTTCCTCCCCAGGAGGCAGACTCCAGAGGGGTGCGGCCAGACCTATGGGCAGGGAGAGGGGCCCGGAAGTGAGGTGGAAAGGGGCCCTTGGGACCTGCACCCCTTCACTGCATCAGCAGGGCGCCATGACTGAGGCTCTGCGGGAAGTGAGTTCCAGGATTTGCTTCCAGGTTTCAAGGTAAGGGCATTAGGGAAGCCACAGAGTCTAGAGCAAGTCCAGGGTGCTGGTTCTGGCACCTCCACGCTTCAGCTGCACCCACAGTGTCCTCTGCATGGGAGGGGCCTTCTGGGGTCCCCTCGGGCCCCAGCCTCCTTGTAGGTGGGCTGAGGAGGGATGGGAAATGCTGGCTCATGGCCACAGGTTCAGAAACCCCCAGAACAGATGAGAACAGACCCAGCTGATGGGAGAGGGGAGGGTGCCCACAGGCAGGGACGGGCAGGGGGACTGTCCAGTGTGCCCGGGCAGATTGCACCACCACTCCAAGGACGTGCTGGGAAGTCCGATGGCATCAGCCTGCCCAAGGCCAGCTCTGACATGACAGCGGGAGGCACTCGGGGACACACAGCACATCACAGCTGCTGAGGGGTCGAGGCCTTTGAGATTCCCGAGGAAGAATGGGGAGTGGGGAACTGATTAAAGTAAAATGAAAAATAACAAATGGGTCTTTGCCCTCCCCTGTGAAAACCCTCCCAGCACCTCATCTGGCTGCCTGCAGCCCCCAGCCCAGGCCTCGTGCCCCCTTGCTGCCCACTCCTGGCCAGGCCTGCACCCCTGTGTCCCGGGCTGGAAGCCCCTTCCCCTGACTGCACTGGCGGCTGCCTTCGGCTTCCCCTTCAGCTTCGCCCCCCAGCGAATTCCCCACTCAGCCTTGCGGTGCCCGCCACGGCCCCTTCTGCAGTTGGAAGGACTTGACTCGGGTGTTAAAAACATAATCAGAAGGCAGAAGCCACAGTCTACCCATTCCCCACACAACTACCCGTAAGTACCCGCTGAAATGCAAGCCGTCTTCATGTCCCTACACCCTGGCTCTAGTCACCAGCAAAATGCACAAGGGGGCCTCTGGATGTCCCTGTGAGCATGACTCAGAGAAAAGGAGCCAACAGGCAGTCCCCAAGTTAGCCTGCAAGATCTGCGGCCCTGACGAGAATGCTGAGGGGTGACTGCCAGTAAGGGGACAGAGGGGACAGACTGCCACACTTGCTCCCTCTGCTTTCCAAGCCACATGGTGACTGCAGCCAGGCGGCATCGCCCACTTGGCTGGAAGTCTCCCACCGCAGTCGGCCCTTTCTGCCTGTGGGATGGTGCAAGTTGAGAGGTTTCCTAACTGCAGTGCTGCGCAGGGTGGGACACGCACCCTCCCTGGGCCTGTGGAGTCCTGGGGATGCACAGCTGTGTGAGCATGGAGTATGAAAGGGCCCCTTCCTCTAGGCTGGCCCCAGGCCACGTCTACTGCAGGGCAGTCCAGCCCCACTGTGGCCTCTGCTGGTGTGGCGTTGCAGGCTCTGACCTGCATCAGGGTGCCCCAGGGCACCATTCCCAGGGCATCAGGAACCCTGTCATCCTCCCCCATGGCCAGCTGCCGCCCCCCTCAACTTGGAGTGAGTGCCTTTCCAAGGGAGGGTGGACAGGCAGTGCCAGGTGCCACTGATCTGTCCTCCCAAGGGAAGGTGGGGGCCCTGGCGAGCAGCTCAGGCCTGGCAGGGCAAGCGACCCGGCGTGTTCCCCTACCCAGGGGTCTAGGCTGAGGGTCCCTAGGGCTTTGGCGGGTCCCCCTGGAGTCTCCAGGCTCTGACATCGGAGGGTTGGAGTCAGAGGAGCTGAGGCAGAGCCCAGCGGAGCAGATCTCGGGATTTCCTGGTCCTTGAAACTGGAAAAGGCCACAGCGTGTAGAAGCCACTGCGGGGCAGCAGGAAGGGTGTAGTCTCCCTGGGGCCCCCGGGGCTGCTCCGCCTCAGGCTGGGCCGCTGGGCTCAGGGCTTGGAAGGCACACCTGAAGGGTATGAGAAGTGAGAGCTCTGCGGTCCCTCCAACCCACTGGGGAACGTGAGGCCGGGGACCGCACACCCTGGACCTCAGTTTCCTCCTGTGGAATGGGGACAGTGACAGCAATGCTCCCTTCCTGGGACTGCTGCAGGCTTCTGTGAGATAACACATCACCAAACCACAGATCCCCCTGCAAGGTTCTGTGCCTGGTGTGTGGCTGCTGGAGGGAGTTCATGGGACAGTGGGGACCCTGAGAACGGCCCTCAACTCAGTCATCACAGGCCCCTCATGGCTCTATGAATCTGAACTACGGACAACACGTTTTAGGACAGAAAAGGGGGATATGAGCCGCTGGCACAGAGCCCCTGCCCGGATGAGGACAGACTCAGGCAAGCACTGCTCGTCTTCCAGCCTGGGTGTGGCTCCCAGCACCCGGCCTCTTGTGATCTCCTGGGTATTCCCAGCTCCTTAGCAGGACCAGTGAGGTGAGCCCAGACCTGGCCTCGGACATGTTGTCATCTCCTTCTGTGCCACCTTGTGCCCCTGGGGACTCACGGAATTGCCCCGAGAGGACTGAACCCCTCACTGGGAAGGGCCTGTGTGGGCTCTTGTTCCTTCTCCATGCACTCAGCATAGGGCCTGGAAGAGGAGGTGAAATGCCAGTGGGGTAATTCGGGAGGTGCAGCCCCCGCCCTGCCTTCCAGTGTGGGACCTTGCTCCAAGGAGATGAGTAACCCAAGGCTCTTGGATAAGATAAGGGCCCATTCATCTTGCACCTCTCTGCCCTGGAGGAGGAGGAAGGGGACTCTGTCCCCTGATTTCTTTCTCCATGCACCCGTAATCAGTCCCCACCTACTTCCCAGACCTCTGCCCTCACTTTCTCAGGCATGTTCAGGGCCGGTTCTCCCATGATATGATCCATTTCCAGGGCAGGTTCCAGACAAGTTAAAAGGATTTGGGCTGAACAGGGTGGAGGGAGCGTTGGAATGGCACTCAGGGCAAAGGCAAAGGTGTGCGTGGCAGTGCCCTGGCTGGCCCCGTGAAGGACATGGGCACCGGGCACCAGAGCTGCCTGGGTCCCCAGGACAGTGCTGCCCTTTGAAGCCATGCCCCGGTGTCCAGGCAACAGGTGGCTGAGGCTGCTGCAGATCTGGAGGGAGCAGGGTTACGAGCACCTGCACCTGGAGATGCACCAGACCTTCCAGGAACTGGGGCCCATTTTCAGGTAAAGCCCTCCCTGGCCGTCACTGGGAACACCGAGAGCCCTGCCCCTGCTGCCCAGGACCCTGCCAGGCACTCAGCACTGCCATTCCCAGCAGGTCCTGGCACTGCAGGGTGGGGCCAGGGGGTACATGGCCCCATCTAGCAGGGCCTCATGCTTGGCCCCACAGGTACAACTTGGGAGGAGCACGCATGGTGTGTGTGATGCTGCCGGAGGACGTGGAGAAGCTGCAGCAGGTGGACAGCCTGCATCCCCGCAGGATGAGCCTGGAGCCCTGGGTGGCCTACAGACAACATCGTGGGCACAAATGTGGCGTGTTCTTGCTGTAAGCGGCGAGCTGGGAGCTGAGAGCTGGGAGCAGGGTGGGCAGCCTGGGTGTAGGGGGGAGGCGAGAGAGGCAGGACCTGAAAGCACATCTGCCCTGGGCCCCTGTGGTGGGCAGTGAGGGTGAGCACTGGGCCCAGAGGACGGCCATCCCATGGGGTCGCGTCTGCCCTGTGGGTTGGAGAAGCCGGGCAGTGATGGAGAAATGGGCACGGGCACCTCTGCAGAGGAGAAGACACAGAACAATGAACCCTTCTGTGTAGCGAGAACCCGCTCTGCACCGACCTTGGTGGCTGCTTTCTCTTGCGGTCTGGGGACTCTCCTTCCCACAGGTCAGAAAACTGAGGCCCTGAGAAGAGGACCCCCACTGGCCCAGGTCACAGCCTGTGAGTGCTGAGCCTGGTGTTTGCCGGGCCGCAGCCTCCCTCGGGGCACTCAGGGTCCCTGCAAACCTTCCTGATGGGGACAGTCTGTGGCAGAAGGCAGGTGGGGACGCAGGTGGCTCTGCAGGCTCCTTGACCCACGATGATCCAGTGGGAGAGCTATCTGCAGAACTGATTGATTTCTACGTTGAAGCATCCTTGCATTCCAGAAATAAATCCCACTGTCCTGGTGTGCAGTTCTTTCAATGTGCTATTCAGTTCTCTTTGCTTCAGTATTCATCAGGGATATTGTCGAGAATATTTATCAGATATATTGGCCTGAAGTGTTTTTCCTATAGTAGCTTTGTCTGGCTATGGTATCAGGGTAATGCTGGCCTCACAGAATGAGCTGGGTGCATAGGACTTACAATTGCCATTGTGTGAACTGTTTCTTGTATGTCTTACAGCTTTTAGGTTCCTCATTTCTGGCCCTACTGCCTTCCTTTGTGCTAGTTAAGTTTTTGCAATGACACAGTTTGGTTCCGTTCTCCTTTTCTTTTGAATATATTCTAGAGATTTTTTTGAAGGTTACCATAGGGATTGAGTATAGTATCCTAAAGTTATAGCATCCTATTTTAAACTTATAACAAATTAACTTCAATTACATACAAAAACTCTACTCCTTGCAGCCCTGCCCTTTCCTACTTTGCTTTTTAAAAAATTTTTATTGATACCTAATAATTGTACATATTTTATGAGTTGCATATGATATTTTGATACATCCATACAATGTGTAGTGATCAAATTAGGGCAATTGGTATATCCATCACTTCTAACATTTATCATGACTTAGTGTTGGAAACATTCCAAGTTTTCTCTTCTAGCTATTTTGAAATACACAATAAATTAACTGTGGTCACCCTACTATGCTTTTGAACACTAGAACTTATTCCTTCTATCTAACTGTATTTTAGTACCATTAATCAATCTCTCTTCACCTCCCCTTCCCTTCACAGCCTCAGGTAACTATCATTCTACCATTTGTCTCCATGAGATCAACATTTTTAGCTCCCACACATAAGTAAGGACATGTGATATTTGTCTTTCTGTGCCTGGCTCTTTTCACTTAACACAATGACCTCCATATTGCTGCAAAGTACAGGATTTCATTCTAAGGCTGAATACTATTCCATGGTGTATATGTTGCACATTTTCTTCATCCATTTATCTGTTAATGGACACTTAGGTTGATTTCGTATCTTGGCTATTGTGAATAGTGCTGTGATAAACATAGGAGTGTAGCTATCTCTTCAATATACAGATTTCCTTTCTTCTGGATATATATCCAGCAGTGAGATTGATAGATCATATAGTAGGTCTATTTTGTTTTTGAAGAACATCTATACTGTTTTCCATAGTGGCTGTACTAACTTACATTCCCACCCACAGTGTGCCTGTGTTTCCCTTTCTCTGCATCTTCACCTGCAACTATTATTTTCTTTTGATAACAGCCATTTTAACTGGGGTGAGATGATATCTCATTGTGGTTTTGATTCGTATTTCCCTGATGATTAGTGATGTGGAGTATTTTTTATACAGCTGTTGACCATTTGTATATCTTCTTTTGAAAATTGTCTATTCAGATATTTTACCCATTTTTAAACCAGATAATTTATTTTTTTGCTATTGAGTTGCTTGAGCTCCTTATATATTCTGGTTATAAATTCCCTGTCAGGTGGGTAGTTTGCAAATATTTTTTCCCATTCTGGGGCTTGTCACTTCACCCTGTTGATTGTTTCCTTTGTTGTGCTGAAGGTTTTTAGCTTGATGTAATCTCATTTGTCTATTTTTTGCTTTGGTTGCCTGTGCTATTGAGGTCTTATCCCAAAATTTTTTCCCAGACCAGTGTCCTGAAATGTTTCCCCAATGTTTTCTTCTGTGAGGAAGACATTGCACTTAAATGTCTTACATTTATTTCTTTAATACATTTTATTTGATTTTGTATATGGTGACAGGGTCTAATTTGATTCTTATACATGTGGATATCCAGTTTTCCCAGCACAATTTATTGAAGAGACTGTCCTTTTCCAACTGTATGTTCTTGGTGCCTTTGTTCAAAATGAGTTGACTATAAATATGTGGATTTAATTCTGGGTTCTCTGTTCTGTTCCATTGGTCTATATATCTGTTTTTATGCCAGTACCATGCTGTTTGGGTTACTATAGCTTTGTAAAATATTCTAAAGTCAGGTAGTGTGATGCCTCCAGCTCTGTCCTTTTTGCTCAGGATTGCATTAAATATTTGGAAACTTTTATGATTCCATATGAATTTTAGGATTTTAAAAAAATATCTGTGAAGAATGTCACTGATATGTTGATAAAGATTGCATTGAATCTGTAGGTTGCTTTAAGTAGTATGGACATTTTAACAATATTATATTTTCCAATCTATGAGGATGAAATATCTTCCTTTTTTCTGTCCTCTTCAATTTCTTTCATTATTGTTTTATAGTTCTTATGGTAGAAATTTTTCACTTCTTTGGATAAATTTATTAGTAGGTATTTTATTTATTTTTGTAGCTGTTGTAAATGGGATTGTTTTCTTGATTACTTTTTCAGATTGTTTGCTATTGATGTGTAGAAATACTACTGATTTTCTTATGTTGACTTTGTATTCTGCAAATCTGCTGACGGTGTTTATCAGTTCTAAGAGATTTTTCATGGCATCCTTAGGTTTTTATAAATATGGAACCACATCTGTGAACAAGGATAATTTGACTTCTTCATTTTCATTTTGGATGTCCTTTATTTTTTCTCCTGCTTAATTGCTCTGGCTAGGACTTTCAGTACTATGTTGGATAGAAGTGAAGAAAATGACTATCCTTTTCTTGTTCCAGATGTTAGAGAAAAGGCTTCAATTTTTTTCCATTCAGTATAATATTAACTGTGGGTTTGTCATATACGGTCTTTATTGTTTTGATGTATGTTCTTTCTATACCCAATCTGTTGACAGTTTTTGCCATGAAGGAATGTTAAATTTTCTTGACCGATTTTTTAGCATCTGTTGAAATGATCATGCTTTTTTCTTGATTCCGTTGATGTGATGTAGTATGTTTACTGATTGGCATCTGTTGAGCCATCCTTGCATCCCTGGGATGATTTCACTTGATCAAGCTGGATGATTTTTTTAATGTGTCACTCAATTCAGTTTGCTAGTGTTTTTTTGAGAATTTTTGCATCTATGTTCATCAGTGATATTGGCCTGTAGTTTTCTTTTTTGGTTGTGTCCTGCTTTATGTCAATGTCATAGATCATACTTTTATGTATTGTGTACCCATTAACATGTATCTATAATTATTGTTATGCTCTGCCTTTTAAATCCTACAAAAGATTTAAAAGTGGAGTTCACAGTAATGCAGGTTTTTATATTTGTCCATGTATTTAACTTTACTGGAGAGCTTTGTATTTTTGTATGGCTTTGAGTTACTATGTAGTATCTTTTTATTTCAACTTGAAGGACTCTCTTTAGTCTTTCTAGTACAACATGTCTAGTAGCAATAAACTCCCTCAGCTTTTGTTTATCTGGGAATGTCTTACATTCTCTTTCATTTTTGAAGGACACTTTCACTGGCCATAGTGTCTTTAGTTGACAGCTTTTTCTTTTAGCACTTTAAATATATCATTCTACTGCTCCCTAGATGGCAAGGCATCTATGGCAAGGGTTCTACTGAGAAATACTGATGATCTGACAGAGATATCCTTATATATAAAAAGTCTGTTTTCTCTTGCTGTTTTCAAGAGTCTCTCTTTGTCTTTGACCTTTGACAGTTTGAATATGTGTCTTATTGTTGGTCTTTTGAGTTGATCCTTCTTGGAGTTTTTTGAACTTCTTGGATTTGTATATCCTTCTTTCTTCAAATATGGAGATTTTTCAGACATTAGTTCTTCAAATAAACTCTCTGTCCTTTTCTCTTTCCTCTCTTCAAATATTGATAGTTTATCTATTGGTGCTTCATGATGTCCCATAAATCCCTGGCTCTGTTCACTTTTCTTCATTCTTTCTTCTTTTTCTCCTTTTACTTAATAATTTCAAGTGACCTCTCTTCAAGTTCACTCCTTCTTTCTTTTGCCTGTTCAAGTCTGCTGTTAAACCCTGCTAGTGGAGTTTTAAATTAAGTTATTGTATTTTCTACCTCCAGAATTTGTTTGGTTCTTTCCAAGAATAATTTCTATCTCTTTGTTGATATTCTTACTGTGTTCGTAAGTTGTTTTCCTCATTTCATTAGTCATCTGTCTATGTTCTCTTTTTACTCATTGAGCATATTTAAAATAGTTTAAAATTCAAATAAGTCAGAGGCCTGTGTTTCTTTTGGGTCAGCTTCTAGAAGACTAATTTTTTTCCTTTGGGTGAATAATGTTTTCCTATTTCTTTGTAAGCCTTGTGATATTTTGTTGGGATTTGGGCGTTTGAAAAAACTGCCACCCCTCCTAGTCTTTGTGGACTGGCTTCATGCAGGCAGAATATCTTCCCTAATCAGCTGGGCTTAAAGGCTCAGGTTCTCTGAAATATTTTACAGGGATGTGTCCTTCTTGGACCTGTATGTGTGTTTTTATTCCAGTTCCTCATTTATACAGCTGCTTTTATATACCTGTATTAGTCAAGGCTCTCTAGAGGGACAGAACTAGTAAGATAGATGTATATATGAAGGGGCATTTATTAAGCAGAGCTGATTCCCACGATCACAAGGCGAAGTCCCATGATAGGCTGTCTGCAAGTTGAGAAGCAGGGAAGCCAGTCTGAGTCCCCAAACCTCAAAAATAGAGAAGCCGACAGTGCATTCAGTCTGTGATCGAAGGCCCAAGAGCCCCTGCCAAACCACTGATGTAAGTCCAAGAGTCCAAAACCTGAAGAACTTGGAGTCTGATGTTCGAGGACAGGAAGCATCCAGCACAGGAGAAAGATGAAGGCTGGAAGACTCAGCAAGTCCACTTCTCCCACCTCCTTCTGCCTGCTTTATTCTAGCCATGCCAGCTGTCGATTAGATGATGCCAACTCACATTGAGGGTGGGTCTTCCTCTCCCTGTCCACTGACTCAAATGTTCATCTCCTTCAGCAACACCCTCATAGACACACCCAGGAACAATACTTTACCTCCTTCAATCCAATCAAGTTGACAGTCAATATTAACCATCACAATACCCCATATATACATTGCTTTTTCTCAGAAGCCTTGGATTTCTATTGTACTTTTCTGCTTTTAATTTCTTGCCCCAGTCACCTAAAGGTCTGCAGACTTCCTGTATCTCTAAAGTATGGTGGTGCCCATCACTGCTTTCAGTGGCCTCCAAGCTGGTATCCAATCTATGCCTGCATTTTTATCAGCACTCTGAGTCAGGCAAGGCAGAAACAAGTCCCTTGGACAATCCCCAAACAAGCCAGAGCATTGCAATATGTTTCCACCCTTTTCCTTTAATCCCAAGGGAGGAACTGGGAATTGGGTCGTTTTCTTCCGACTATGCCACACTGTGCTGGGAGATGGTGGGCCAAGGTGAGAAAAATGTCATGAAATTTTGTACTTGTTTGAGTGCCTTTTTTTTTTTTTTTGACGGAGTCTCGCTCTGTTGCCCAGGCTGGAGTGCAGTGGCGCAATCTCGGCTCACTGCAAGCTCCGCCTCCGAGGTTCGTTCCATTCTTCTGCCTCAGCCTCCCGAGTAGCTAGGACTACAGGCGCCCGTCATCACGCCTGGCTAATTTTTTTTTGTATTTTTAGTAGAGACAGGGTTTCACTATGTTAGCCAGGATGGTCTCGATCTCCTAACCTCATGATCCGCCCGCCTAGGCCTCCCAAAGTGCTAGGATTACAGGCGTGAGCCACCATGCCCGACCGAGTGACTTTTCCTTAATTAGGCATTCACTTGGTTGCTTGCAACTTCTTAACTGGTTTCCAGAGTTCTCAGAAATCTATTTTAGTCCATATAATGTTTATTTAGCGTTTCGGTGGAGAAGCAAGGGCTTGGAGCTTCCTGCTCCTCCATCTTGCTGACAACACCTCCTTTTCGTTTTATTTTCAGGTTGTGTACGTAAAATGGTTACTGAAGTAGGAACTATACAAAAAGATATATATTCAGGGAAGTGTCAGAAGTGGCATCACACCATTCACTCTTTCCTTCCCATCCCATACCCACACCCTGTATGTAAACAATCTCAATAGTTCTGGTTTAGCCTTCCTCTTTTTCTTTACTTTCTTTTTCTTTCTTCTTTCTTACACAAAAGGCAAAAATTGTACACACAATTTTTAATAGATCCTGGAAATTGCTCTGATGATAATCACAGGAGTTTTCTTCCTTCTTTTTATAACTACACAGTTGTCCTTTATATAGATGTACCATAGTTTATTCAACCACTACTGTGTATATCAACATTCAGCTTGTTTCCATTGTTTTGCAATTACAAACAATGCTTCACTGAGTAGTCTCATATATTTATATTTCCATATATATTTTGAAATAATTTTAGAGTTATCCAAGACTGTCAGAAGAGTACAGAGTTCCTTTATCCACTTCACCTATCTTCCTTTGAGTTAGCATCTTACATAATCACAACATATTTCTCAAAACTAAGTAACTACTTTATTACAGCAATATTAACTAAAGCACAGAATGTGTTTGTATTTTACCAGCTTTCCATTAATGTCCTTTCTGGGGTTTGTTTCGAGGAATAATCCATGACACCACATTGCGTTTGGTGAATATGTCTCCTTAGTCTCCTTTAACCCATAACTATTTCTCAGTCTTTCCTTGTTTTACATGACCTTGATACTTTCAATTCTGGTCAGCTGTTTTGCAGCATGCCAATCAATGTGGATTATCTAATGTTTTCTCATGATTAGCCTGAAGTTACATATCTTAGGGAAGAATACCATAGAGACGAAGAGCTAAGGGCGTGTGTGTGTGTGTGTTTTCACACAATTTGGGGGGTTGGTAAGTTCAAAATCTGTAGGCCAGGTCAGTAGGTTGGAACCTCTTGGGCAGGAGTTGATGCCACAGTCTTGAGGTAGAATTTCTTCTTCTCCAGAAAACATTAATTTGGCTTTTAAGCCCTTTCAACTGATTGGATAAGATCCACCACGTTTTTGAGAGTGATCCTAAACTTCTTTACTTAAAGTCAATTTATTGTTGATGTTAACCACATCTACAAAATACCTTCACAACACATAGTGATATGGTTTGGCTGTTTTCCCATCCAAATCTCATGTTCAGTTGTAATCCCCAGTGTTGGAGGTGGAGCCTGGTGGGAGGTGACTGGATCATGGGGGCGGAGTTCTCATGAATGGTTTAGCACCATCCCCCGTTGGTACTGGACAGTGAGTTCTCAGGAGATCAGGTTGTATAAAAGTGTGTAGCACCTCTCCCTGCTCTCTTACTCCTGCTCCAGCCATGTAAGAAGTGCCTGCTTCCTCTTTACCTTTCGCCATGATTGTAAGTTTCCTGAGGCCCCTCCAGAAGCTGAGCAGAAGCTTCTATCCTTTCTGTACAGCCTGCAGAACCATGAGGCCATTAAACCTTTTTTTAAAATAAATTACACAGTCTCAGGTATTTCTTTATAGGAAGGTAAGAACAGACTAATACTCATAAATCATATTTGATTGAGTTACTGGATACTGTATCCTACTCAAGTTAACATATACAATTATCATAGCCATTAGGACAGAAAAGTTGTATTGCTGATTTTGCCAGCTGAAAGCAAATTACTTCTGGTGGTCATTACTAATAGAAATTTAGAAAAAAAAGCATTTGTCAGTCAATACCTGCATACTAGTGTCTTAGTCTATTTTCTGTTGTTTATAACAGAATACCTGAAACTAGGTAATTTGTAAATAAAAAGAAATTTATTTTTCACAGTTATGGAGTCTGAGAAGCTTTCAGGTCGAGGTGAATCTAGTGAGAGTCTTTTTTTTTTTTTTTTTTTTGAGACAGAGTCTCGCTCTGTTGCCCAGGCTGGAATGCAGTGGCACGATCTTGGCTCACTGCAAGCTCCGCCTCCCAGGTTCACACCATTCTCCTGCCTCAGCCTCCCGAGTAGCTGGGACTACAGGCGCCCACCACCACGCCTGGCTAATTTTTTGTATTTTTTAGTAGAGACGGGGTTTCACTGTGTTAACCAGGATGGTCTTGATCTCCTGACCTCATGATCTGCCCTCCTCGGCCTCCCAAATGGTGAGAGTCTTATTGCTGGTGGAGACTCTCTGAAGGGTCCCAGGGTGGTGCAGGGCATCACATGGGGAGGGGCTGAGTGTGATTGTGTGTGCTAGCTCAGGTCTCTCTTCCTCTTCTTATAAAGTCACCAGTTTCCCTTGGATGACAGCCCATTAATCCAAGAATGGATTAATATATTAATGGGGGCAAAACCCTTCATAGTCTAATCACCTCCCAAAGCCACCACCAATCAACACTGCCACTTCTGGGTTATGTTTCAACATGAGTTCTGGAGAGGACATTGAAATCATAGCAACTAGGTACCAGGAGACATACTAATTTGCTACAATAATGAAATGATATCGGGTACAGAAACTGCACTTGGAGTCACCATCTGGCTAAGTTTACAGTACTTTATTGTCATTCTAGAAGATCCATCTGTCTTCTGCTCAGTCCAGATAATCTAGTTGAATGGGAGTAGGGTGGGAATCATCATCCCTCCACTCTTCAAGTCCTTGATAGTGACACCAACATTTGTAATTTTTTCTGCAAATGCAATATTGCTTTTTATTTATGGTTTTCCTGGGCAGAAGCAATTCTAGCGGCTTCCATTTGGCTTCTCCTATAGTAATAGTCTTGCTTCACAGGTCAAGAGACCCTTGTGGGATTTTGTCAGGACCTGAGTATGTCTATTCCAGTAATGCATTCTAAACTGAGGGAAATAAGCACTGGATGGGTTTTCGAGCCCATTGGATCCACTGGGAGATGGACCTGAGCTAAAATTCCGTTAATCATCTGAGTTCTATAATCCCTTATATTTGGGGTCTCCTGAAATTAGTGTCAATTCAGAGCCTGTGTTTAGAAATCCCTGAGAAGTCTGATGGTTTCCTTTTCCCCAGTGCAAAGTCACCCTGGTAAAAGGCTGTGAGTCTCTTTGGGGGAGGATGTGAGAAAGATTAATAGTATAAATTTTTGGCAGTGTTGTGGGGTCTGTTCCTCAAGAGGAACTGGCCTACCCTTCAGTCGAGTGGTTCTGGGTATGCAAACTGGCTCAGTGTGGGAACTGATTCAGGGGCCATGACTCTGCTTTTATGATTCTGGTTCAACTTCTGTCCACTTGACCTAGAACTCCTCTGCTTATACAGATCAAATAAGGATTTAGTGGACTCCATACCTATTTATTTGGCATCTAGGAACACTGCGATCAACTAGCCAATGCCATGTGCCTCTGCCAGGCAGATTCTTCTGAGTACGGCTTTGACCGTGCTGTTCATTATTGCGGCCATGCCAGCTTATCTGGTTATTAAGGATTGCCACATGGCCCTGCTGCGCCCCTCCCACTGCAATTATTTCCACTGCCTTTAAGGATCCCAGTTAAGTGACAGCAGTTCCCACTATAATGCCTGACCTACAGAGAAGAGTGCCCACAGAGCTCTTCAAGGATAAAAAAAACTCCCTTCCCAAATTTATTTCTGACAATCATGGTGAAAGATAACGTCCTTGGGCCTCCAGGGATGAGTGGCCTCCGTGGATTGGCACAGATCTTATATGATCAATCTGCTTTATCATTTCGCTCTCCTTCAGGCTTTGGGTATGTTCCTCTACAGTGAACTAAGATTATCCTGGCATTCATTTTGTGTGGGCCATATTTTGTTCATATTTCAGCCAACCAACCAAACTATTAGAGCCCATTTCTAACTCTGAAGCTATCCAGAATCTCTGCTTGGAGGGCCCACATCAATAAATTCAGCCTGAATCTAACTTTTCTTTTGTTCGACCATGATCCCACCCACTTGAAGTTCATTTCCATTTGTGTTCCCCTGATGCATCTGCATGTACTGGAAATGGCACATAGTTGTTTTAGAGTGTAGCACAGCTCCTCCTGGGTCACACTTTTCCCTCATCTTTTGGGGCCTGCTGGTACTTAAGTGTAGCTCTAGGTCTAGAAGGAAAGAGAGATGGTGGAGTAGGTTCTGAGACAAATCAACAGTGTCTTACAAGGCAGCTCCCTCAGGGAGGCCATTACAGGTTCTTCAGGCAAAGCAGAGTTTCTGCCATCCTCAAGGACACCTTCCCCTGTGCTGCCTCAGACTCGTGCTCTTCTCCACACGACACTCACGTACCTTCACCTAGGAGAGTGAGAAGGCTGGAGCTGGGGAATTCTTTTCTAGCCAGAGGTGGACGTTTCCAAGGACAACTCTTAAGGAAGAAGAGAGCCCAACAGTCCTTCTCTATCAGTAAAAGGGCTGAGACATGTGAGCAGGGCTAGACTGTGCTCTTTTCCAAAAAAGACCCTGCCTGCTATTTTGGATATCTGGGTCCTGGCGCCTCCAAACCCTATTGCCAATCCTTGTTTTTTTGATTTTGTTTTTTTGTTTTTTAAATTCCACTGCTGGATACCTGTACAGGAAATTTTTCAGGATAAGTGCAAGGAAAACTGCAAAATGCTGTTGAAAGTGAAAGTGCCCATACAAAAGAGTCCCCAGAGAGCTTCTTCATTTCTTTCTATCATGTGAGGACACAGTAAGAATGTCCTATCTATGACTCAGGAAATAGACCCTCCCCAGACACCAAATCTGCCAGCACCTTGATCTCAGATGTCTCAGGCTCCAGATCTGTGAGCAACAAATCTCTGTTGTTTCCGAGCCACCCAGTCTGTGGTACTTTGTTATAGCAGCTTGAATAAACTAAGACAGAAGATTGGTACTGAAAAATGGGGTGCTGCTGGGTAATTGGGTAGAGGCTAGAAGGGTTTTGAAGTGCATGCTAGAGAAAGCCTATGTCACCATGAGCAGGCCCTGAAGGATGCTGCTGGTAAGGGCTCAGAACAAGAGGAGGAGGGCTGTAGAGAAAGCCTCCATCTTCTTAGAGAATATCTAAGTGGCCATGGACAGAATGGTACTAGAAATATAGATGATAAAAGCCATTCTCACGGAGTTTCAAACAGAAATAAGGAACATGTTATTGGAAACTGGGGGAAAGGTAGTCCTTGTTATAAAGTGGCAAAGAACTTGGCTGAATTGACTTTATGTCCTAGTGTTTTATGTAGAGTAGAACTGGTTAGTAATTAAATAAGATATTTGGCTGAAGAGATTTCTAAGCCAAGTGTTTAAGGTGCAACTTGGTGCTCTTGAATGTTTATAGTAAAATAGAAGAAGAGAAAAATAATTTGAAGATGGATTTTTTTAAAATCAAAAGGGAAGCAGAACTTAAATATTTGGGAAATTGCCAGTCTGTCCATATTGCAAAATATGAGAAAGCATGTTCTGGAGAGAGCACCAAGGGTGTGGCCAAGGGACCATTTGATAAGATTAGTATGGATCAGCCAGGTGTTGTTCACCAAGACAGTGGAAGAATGACCCTGGAGGCATTTTAGAAATAACTGGGGCTGCCACTGTCACCACACACCCAAAGTGCAGTGGTCTGGGGGGACAGAATATTTTTAAAGGATGGGCTGTATTTTTCTGTAAGACCTTGGCACTCACTCCCTTGTGCTACCTCAAGGCTCTGCTCCCCACATTCTGGAGTTCTGTTCATTGACCACCCCAAGTGGGCTCCAGTGAGCTTATGTGTATCATGTGCCACAGTGGCTGCCCCTCCAGAGGGCACAGGTAGTAAACCTTGCTGGTGTCAACACAGGGTCATCTCCGCTGGAGTGAAGGTTGCATGAGCTGTGGGGTGTGGAAGCCTGCACCTGGATATCAAAGGGTGGAGTGGCCCACAACTTCAGGCACAAGACTGAGGCAGAGGGCTGCTGTGAAAGCCATGCCTAGTGGAGGCAGCGGAGCAGGACAGCCCAGGATCCCAGGTAGGTGGAGCTACCGGTGAGTCATTCCAGTCTCCTGCAGGAATGCAACTCCAACTCATGAGAGCTGCACTGCAGCTGCACCCAGCCAAGCTGCAAGGGCAGAGCATCCTGAAGCCCTGAGGGAAGCAACCCCTGCACCACTATGTTCAGAAGATGGAAAATCCAATCAAAGGAGATTATTCTTGAGGCTTAAGGTTTAATACTGTTTGTCACATTCAATTTTGGAGTGCTTGAAACTTGTTACTCCTTTCTTCTTTCCTGTTTCTCCTTTCTGGAATGGGAATGTTTATCCTATGCCTCTCCAACCACTGTATTTTGGAAGCACATAACATGTTTGATTTCATAGGTTCGCAGCAAGAACAGTTGGACTCAGGATAAATTGTACCTTGAGTCTTACCCATATTTGACTCAGATAACATTTAAATCACACTTTGGACTACAATTTTAAAGTTGATGCTAAAGTGTTAAGATATTTGGGGCTATTGGGGAGAAATGCGTGTATTTTGTATATGAGAAAGATGCAGATTTTAGAGAACCAGAAGCAAAATAGTTTAATCTGAATTTTTGTGTCTGCCTCCAGAATTCATAGGCTGAAATTTAGTCACCAAGGTGACGATAATAGCAGGGCAGGGCCATTGAGGGGGGAAGGGAATGCAGGCAGTGCCCTCTTAAATGGAATTGGCATCCTTATAAAAGAGGTCTCTGTGAGCTGTCTTGCCCTTTTCCACCATGTGAAGAAACAGCAAGAAGGTTTTATCTATGAAACAAGAGGTGGGTCCTCACCAGGCACATAACCTGCTGACACCTTGATCTCAGCCTTCTAAGCCTTCAGAACCACGAGAAATAGAATTCTGACGTTTGTCAGCAACCCAGTCTATGGCGTTTCCTTAGAGCATCCTGAGTAGATTAACACCAATAACTCTACCTAGGTGTGTTCCCACCCTGGGTCACTTCCTCTCCCTGTACAGGCTGAGTCCTGCAGGGCGTCCTGGAACTACTGACACCACTGGAATGATGCCATAGGGATTTCCCCTTTTATGGGGGAACAAATGCTCTGATCTTCGTCAGCCACCAGGAGCTGGCTGTGGTGATCTTTGCCCTGATGAAAATCCATGGAGATAAAGACAGTCTGGCTGGGCACGTTCTCACCCTGGGGCACTTCCTCTCCCTGCACAGGAGCACTGGGGAGTAGTGGCCAGTTCAGGAGGGGTCAACTCTCTCTGCTGGGCTAGGAGCACGTGAGGCCCAAGGCAGGTTCACATTGGGAACTGCAACCTCCCTGTGCCCACCCCAGGTCGTGGCACATGGCATGGCTCCGTATCAACCAGAGGAATGAGTCAGTAAAACTCATCTGAGTCCTTGTTGGCCCAATCCTGTCTCTCCTGTTGCCAAAAACATTTCCGGAACCACACCCAAGGTTCCCACCCCACATGACTCTTCCATCTCCTCACAGCATCCTCGGGACCTTCCCCAGGGGACAGCACAGGAAGCAGAGGACCCAACGCCCACTGCTGGAACAAGGCCTGGTCCATAAAAGACGAGGCCTGGGGCATGAGGCTGACATGATCAGCTGGGGAACACACGCCCCTCGAGACTCACTATCACTTGAAAATGGGGATGTCAGGGCAAGTGACCACAGGGGCCTTTTTACCCTGCAGGACCCTATTCCAGGGTGACAACTTTCAGAGAGCTCAGGGCATGCTCGAGCTGCCTGGGGGCAGGCTGCAGGAGGGAACTTGACTGGACTCTGAGATGCTGGGATCCCGCTTAATGACTCTGACACAGTCTGCACAGGGGCCCTGGCCAGGGGGAGAGGGACAGGGACATGTAAGACTAGGCAGGAAGGCAAGGGACAAAACCACAGCACCCTTGCACGGCCACACGAGGAGCCTGGAGCCAGCGCTGGGGGATGGGGGCAAACTGCCCGGAGGACACTGCTTGCTGGAGAAAGGGCCAGGAGGGGCTGGGGACAAGGTCAGGCCCTGTCAGCAAGATCTTCCCCAGCTGTGCCCTGGCATTGCTGCTTAGCCTGGCAAACCCTGGTCCTAGAGGCCCTCGGGAGTTCCATTTGTGCTGGGGCTGGTTAGACAGAGGAGTGACTCAGGAAGCTGTGCACGTGGGAGAGCAGAGGGGTAGCCTGGGGTCAGGCAGAGGAAGCTGGTGGCCAGGCTGGGACCCTGGGTGCAGAGACGTGATTAGTTGATGGCTCTGAAGGTGAGGAGGGGGAACGTGCTGGGCCTCAATATGAAGCTGTAGACCATCTTTATATCCTCTTGGGTTACTGTCTCCACCTGGAGGTGTTTCAGCACCTAGGACAGAAGCCGGGTTTCCATCTGGCCTGGTCCACAGCCCATGGAGTGGTGCAGCCTCCTCAGACCCTCAAAGTTGCAGGGATTATGCTGAAGGGGGAACAGCAGCCTGGGCCCCAACCTGTTTCATTCCTGACCAGCTCCACCTTACAGCCCAGGCCCAGAATTCATCCAGCCCAGTTATTGCCCAAGCCCCATTATCCTGTACAGGCTCCACCCAACTTCCCCAGTTCCCACCTGACCCTGTTTAGCAGCAACCTCACTCAGATGGTATGCTCCTCACCAACTCCTGCCCAGGACCTACACAGCCTCAACCTGGCCCAGGTTCTCCCAGTACCCGCTCTGCCCAGTCCAGGAAACATGCAGGCCACTCCCACTCTGCCGAGGCCAGTCTCACATTGCTCAAGCCCCGCCCATGCTGCCCAGACTCCGCCCAGGCCCCTCCCCAGCCCGGGCCTGCTCACATGGTGCAGCAGCAGCAGCATCTCTGCCTCTGCCAGGCGCCGCCCGAGGCACTGGCGCATGCCAAAGCCAAAGGGCAAGTGGTAGAAGTTCCTGCCGGAGCCCCTGATGTCTAGCCAGCGCTGGGGGTTATAGCGCTCCGGCCTCGGGAACAAGGCGGTGTTGCGACCCAGAGAGTAGAGGAACACGCGCACCAATGTCTGCGGACGGTGCAAAGCGGGGATCAGGGAATGATTGGGGACAGAGGTTCTCAGCTGGAGGGGTGTGGGGCTCACTCACCCCAGCTGGGATGTGGTAGTTCTGAAGCACCAAGTCTGAGCTCGCCACTCGCTCCAAAAACAGACCCACAGGGTAGAGCCTGGAGGTGGGGGCATCCATAGAAAGGGTCCTCAGCTGGACGGGGCTTCCCGTGCCCTGTGCACCCTTCCTACCCCAGACCCCACACAGGTCCCTGGCCCATGGGAAGCCCAGGTCGTGAGGAAGTGCTTCCTTGCACCCGCTGAGCCCGGCCACACCTCCCCTAACTTGAGCAGCCCCAAGCCCAGAGGGACATGCCCCACTTTAATCCCCAGGGCGCTGAAGAGGGATTCCAGAGGAAGAAGAGCTCCTTGTCCTAGAGAGGGAGGAAGAGCAGGTGCAGGGGAATGGGCTGCTGGGTGACGCTGCTTATCAGCCCCAGATTCTGTCTGCCACCACCCAGTGGGGGCTGCTCTCCAGCAGGGGGCCAGGGCCACAGGGAGGGCTCAGCCAGCACCCACCTCAAGGTCTCCTTGAGGGCCGCCCGCAGCAAGGGCAGCTCGGTGGTTGCCTTCTGGGGATGTTCACTGATGCTGGCTGCGGCGGCCAGGCTCTCCTGACGCAGGGCCTGCTGCACGTCGGGGTTCCGAGCCAGCTCAAAGAGCGTCATCAGCAAGGGAAACACCGTCTGCAGAAGCCATGGCTGCAGGGTCAGACCTTGCACAGGAGGACTCAGCCCCCGGGACACCCCTCCCAGGACAACCTCCCTCTGAGGGGTGGAGACATGCATGCCCTGAGCATGACAGAGCCCTGGGACCCAAGACTTCAAATCCTAATGCCGATCCAAACCCCTTTCCCTGAGTCCTCCACAGAAAGGAACCCCCGTTCCAACCAAGGCAACCTGCAAATGTGTTTATCACATCACAATCCCATGTAAGAAATGTGGGGCCCGTAGCCTGGGGATGGGACACGTGGGCGCTGTGTGGCATTGGCAGGCCCTGCCTGGGAGGCAGACTTGGCATCACCCTCTCTGGGTGGGGCTGGTTGCCGGCCTGACCGTGTCCACGCTCCCTGCAGTGAGTTCCATAGAGTTGGCCTTGATGGCATCTGGCGACAGTTCCGCATTCAACAGGAGCTCCGCCACAATGCTGTTGTACTGTTGAGGGCGGTTGAAGGCCAGTTCCTGATAGATTTTCTGGATACAGTTGTCGCCTGTCCAGGGAGCAGGAGGCACCCCTCAGACCTTAGTGCTGGGAAGTGCCCTTCAGTGTCCTCCTCCTGCCCAGCCTGCCCCAACACCCAAGTCTCCCTGCTCTCATCCCAAATTCTCCGGATCAGCCCAGCCCAGCCCCAGCCTCAACACCAATCTCCCTAGCAGGACGGTGAGGAATCCCCGGCCCCTCCCTGTGATCTCCATTCCCCGCTGGGCGGTGGAGAGGGAGAAATTGGGCCCCCGTGGTGTCCCTTCCCCATAGCACTGCCTGGGTCCCTGGCCTCACCGTACTGGAAGATGCAGTCCCAGGCCTCAAAGTGCTCCTTCCACACCTTGGGGCTGGTCCAGCGAGACAGGCTCCTGGGCATGAACATGAGCTGGACAGTGGATTTGAACATGACCTCCAGGGCATGGAGGAAGTTCAGGCTGGCAGAGCTGGGGCTGTGGCCAACCAGGCCCAGCCGCTCTCCAAAAAGAGCTAAGTTGCTGGCTGCAGGGAGGATGCGCTGCTGAGCACAAGGCAGCCCCGGGCCTCCTGGCTGCCTCCCCCCACTCCCTCCAGTCCCCCATCCCCGTCCCTGGCCACTCCAGGGTCTCTGAGGCTGGACCTTCCCACCTGGCCCACACCTTCTATGGTGTAGTGGAAGATGCTGGGCTGGACGTCCAGGGTCAGGCTCCCCCGGGCGTTCTGCAGCACCTTCTTCCTGAGGGCCTGGGAGAAGTCCCTGGCCACCGCATCCACCATCGGGAGGAACCTCTGCACGGCCTTGGGCGACAGCACATCTGGGTTCAGCCGCAATCGGTTGAAGCGCCATTCAGGCCCATTCCTACAGAGGCCAGGGCAGAGCTTGTGAGGCCGCCCCAGCAAGACACAGGCCCTGACCCGTATCCCATCCTCCTTGTCCCCAAGGGGAATCGGACTGCAGGGAGCTGACTGGGGGCCCTGGTGGAAGCTGCCTGTTTGTGTTCGAGCTGCAGCCTTTTCTCAGAGTGGCCTCCAGGTGCTGGGCAAAGGCCACTCAGGTCTAAGCAGGGATGAGACGGTAGCTTCTGCCCGCAGGTGCTGACAGGGTAACTGAGGTCATTCCCGGGACCTGGTGCCCCAAGTCTGGTACCACCTCACCCATGCAGGCCCTCCCTGTAGTGGCAGGGAGGGCTTTTCTCCAAGAAAGGAGGTGACCCCTGTTGTCAAGCTTTCCCCACCTCACCCACACAGTGTCCTGAGGGGAGAGCCCCTGGCTGCCCTCTCCTCCCCGCCCTTCCCTGCCCTGGGCACAGTGCCTCTGGGGCAGCAGCCTCTGCCTGTCTCTGTGAAGCATCTGTATCTTCTGCAGGACAGAAACCAAGCTCTGTGCCTCATGCCATCCTCACCCACAGCCCAGAGTGCATGGGGGCTCCATGGATGCCCCCAGGGAATGGTGGGCAGGAATTTCCCCTGTCAGCCACATTCCTGCAAAACTCCTTTATTTATGTCCAGCTGGCTGCTGTCAGCTGTTGACAGTGATGACAGGCAGAAGATGCACATGCACACGTGTGCCCATGCAAGACCTCAACACCATGTGTGAAGAGACACATGTACACGTGTGCACAGACACTACACCCATGCCAGCACCTGCACATGCACACACAGAGACACTCGTGCACACACCACACATCATACATGCACACACACAGACACGTCTACACGCACATGCACACACAACACGTGCAAATGCAGGTACAGAGAAACACACAGCATGTGCACAGATGCAAGACACACACACACAGGTGCGCTCCCCTTCCTTCTGTTATGCGCACCCAGCCTCCTGCACCTGCCTTCCTGCGTCCTGACTCCCAGGTATCGTCTGTCAGCCAGCCTCAGTGAAGGCCCCCACCCTTGGATGCCCTTTTACCTAAACCCTGCTATTCCCAAGAGCGGTCTCCTCCTGCCATGGAGTGAGGGCTCTCGCCACTGTGGCATCCTCGTCCAGTCCTTCCCCCGTCCTAATGACAGCATCCCTGCAGGTGACCAACTCCAAGCGTCAGCCTCTCCCTGCCTACCTGACCAGGCGCCACCCTCTCCATGGGCCAGGAAACATTCTCCCCAGTGCCATCAACCACCCCACCTCGTGCCTGGCTTCTGAGAACAACGGAGCCACCAGCCACCTGCATCCCCACCTGCCTCCTGCCCCAGACTGTCCCCATCAGGAAAGTTTGCCAGAACTGCAGGGACCCCGAGCACCCTGAGGGAGGCTGCGGCCCCGGCGAACACCAGGCTCAGCACTCACAGCCTGTGACCTGGGCCAGTGGGGGTCCTCTTCTCATGGCCTCAGTTTTCTGACCTGTGGGAAGGAGAGTCCCCAGACCGCAAGAGAAAGCAGCTGCCAAGGTCGGTGCAGAGCGGGTTCTCGCTACACAGAAGGGTTCATTGTTCTGTGTCTTCTCCTCTGCAGAGGTGCCCGTGCCCATTTCTCCATCACTGCCCGGCTTCTCCAACCCACAGGGCAGACGCGACCCCACGGGATGGCCGTCCTCTGGGCCCAGTGCTCACCCTCACTGCCCACCACAGGGGCCCAGGGCAGATGTGCTTTCAGGTCCTGCCTCTCTCGCCTCCCCCCTACACCCAGGCTGCCCACCCTGCTCCCAGCTCTCAGCTCCCAGCTCGCCACTTACAGCAAGAACACGCCACATTTGTGCCCACGATGTTGTCTGTAGGCCACCCAGGGCTCCAGGCTCATCCTGCGGGGATGCAGGCTGTCCACCTGCTGCAGCTTCTCCACGTCCTCCGGCAGCATCACACACACCATGCGTGCTCCTCCCAAGTCGAACCTGTGGGGCCAAGCATGAGGCCCTGCTGGAGGGGGTCGTGTCCCCCCTGGCCCCACCCTGCAGTCCCAATCCAAAGTGTCTCCTGTCCACCCTCCCCGCTCCTGGATTAGCAGCTTCACAGCTGAAGCCCTCCTGCTGCGTCTCTGGAACTTCTCAACTTCAGTGCTTCTGAGTCCTGCCCTCTCTGCAGCGAGCTGGGATTTGCTCTGTACTATCCCCTGCCCTGGCAGCGCCACAGACCAGCACGTGCTGCACTCCCTCCCCATCCTCCAAAGGATGCAGAGTGCCGGGACCTGCTGGGAATGGCAGTGCTGTGTGCCCGGCAGGGTCCTGGGCAGCAGGGGCAGGGATCTGGGTGTTCCCAGCGAGGGCCAGGGAGGGCTTTACCTGAAAATGGGCCCCAGTTCCTGGAAGGTCTGGTGCATCTCCAGGTGCAGGTGCTCGTAACCCTGCTCCCTCCAGATCTGCAGCAGCCTCAGCCACCTGTTGCCTGGACGCTGGGGCATGGCTTCAAAGGGCAGCACCGTCCTAGAGGCCCGAGCGGCTCTAGTGCCCAGTGCCTGTGCCCTTTGCAGGGACAGCCAGGGCACTGCCACGCACACCTCTGCCTTTGCCCTGAGTGCCATTCCAATGCTCCCTCCACCCTGTTCAGCTACAATCCTTTTATCTTGCCTGGTGCCTTGCCTTGGAGAGGGATCACGTCATGGGAGAACTGGCCCTGGATCTGCCTGAGAAACCGAGGGCAGAGGTCAGGGCTGGAGGCAGGGACTCATTGGGGGTGCATGAGCGTAGACAGGGGAAGAGGACTCTCCTCCTCCAGGGCTGAGAGGAGCAAGATGGATGGGCCCTTATCTTATCCAAGAGCCTTGGGTTACTCATCTCCTTGCAAGGTTCATAGCAGAAAAGGAGGGAATGAGTTGGCATGAATTGTATTAAACCTCATGTATTTTTTTTACTTTTTAAAAATTTTATTTCATTAACTTTTAGTTGACAATTAAAACTACATGTATATAGGCGGGGCGCGGTGGCTCACGCCTGTAATCCCAGCACTTTGAGAGGCCGAGGCAGGCAGATCACGAGGTCAGGAGATCGAGACCATCCTGGCTAACACGGTGAAACCCTGTCTCTACTAAAAAAATACAAAAAATTAACCGGGCGCAGTGGCGGGCGCCTGTAGTCCCAGCTACTCGGCAGGCTGAGGCAGGAAAATGGCGTGAACCTGGGAGGCAGAGCTTGCAGTGAGCCGAGATCGCGCCACTGCACTCCAGCCCGGGCGAAAGAGCGAGATTCTGTCTCAAAAAAAAAAAAAATTACATGTATCTATCCTGTACAACATGATGTTTTGAAATATGGATATAAAATCTGAAATATAATTTCGGCCACAATCAAGCTAAATAATATGTTTATTAGCTCAGACACTTATTTTTGTGTGTTTAGAATACATCAAGTCTACTGTCTTAGAGATTTTCAAGTCCATGGTTATTAACCATGGTTCCACGTCACATCATCAATCTCTTGGCCTTTTTCCCCCCCGCTAACTGAAACTTTGTATCCTTTCACCTGCTGACCAACGTCTCCCCACCGCAGCCCTCCAGGTACCTCTGCCTCCCTGCCCTCAACTGCTGGTAGCCACCATTCCACTCTGTTTCTGTGGGTTCTATTTTTTTAGATTCCACAGTATAAGTGAGATTATGTGTTGCCGTTTGCTTTTTTTGTGCCTGGCTTATTTTTTATTTTTATTTATTTATTTATTTATTTTGAGACGGAGTCTCGCTCTGTCACCCAGGCTAGAGTGCAGCGGCGCGATCTCGGCTCACTGCAAGCTCCGCCTCCCGGGTTTATGCTATTCTCCTGCCTCAGCCTCCCCAGTAGCTGGGACTACAGGCACCCACCACCACACCCGGCTAATTTTTTGTATTTTTAGTAGAGACGGGGTTTCACCGTGTTAGGCAGGATGGTCTGGATCTCCTGACCTCGTGATCCGCCCGCCTTGGCCTCCCAAAGTGCTGGGATTACAGGTGTTAGCCACCACCCCTGGCCGTGCCTGGCTTATTTCACATAACCGTTTTCCAAGTTCATCCATGTTGTCACAAATAATAGATTTCCTTATTTTTTAAGGCTGAATTAAAGCCTTTGTGTCTATATTCCACATTTTCTTTATTCATCTGTTGATGGACACTTAGGCTGATTCCATGTCTTGCCTATTGTGAATAATGCTGCAGTCAACATGGGAGTCCAGGTATCTCTTCAGCATACTGATTTCATTTCCTTTATCTATATAGATTCACCGTGATATGGGTGAGTCATATGGTAATTTTATTTTTAATTTTTAAGAAACTTCCATTCTGTTTTCCATAA
The DNA here is from genome assembly GCF_028878055.3 of Symphalangus syndactylus. Lineage (NCBI taxonomy): Eukaryota > Metazoa > Chordata > Mammalia > Primates > Hylobatidae > Symphalangus > Symphalangus syndactylus. The sequence continues at coordinate 141,758,478 of NC_072429.2, forward strand.
TGGCTGTGATAATTTACATTCCCATCAACAGGGTACTAGAATCCCCTTTGTCTGCATCCTCACAACACTGTCATCTTCCCCCTTTTTTATAGAGGCCATTCTAACTGGTGTCAGGTGATACTTCCTTTTTATTTCTTTTTTTTTTTTTTTTTTTGAGACAGAGTCTCACTCTGTTGCCTAGGCTGGAGTGCAGTGGGGCAATCTCGGCTCCCCACAACCTCCGCCTCCCAGGTTCAAGTGATTCTCCTGCCTCAGCCTCCCGAGTAGCTGGGACTACAGGCACATGCCAACATGCCTGGCTAATTTTTGTGTTTTTAGTAGAGACGGTGTTTCACTATGATGGCCCGGCTGGTCTCGAACTCCTAACCTAGTGATACACCTGCCTTGGCCTCTCAAAGTGCTGGGATTACAGGCGTGAGCCACTGCGCCCCACCGGTGATATTTCATTGTGGTTTCAATTTGCATTTCTCTGATGATTACTGATGTTGAGCACCTTTTCACATACTGTCAGCCATTCATACGTCCTCTTTTGAGAAATATACTTGACTTTGAAATATACTACAAAGCCATAGTAACCAACACAGATTGGTATGGGCACAAAAACAGACACATCGATTAATGGAACAGAATGCAGAGCCCAGAAATTAATCCATTCATTTAAGGTCAATTGATTTTTGACAAAGATGCCAAGAACATACACAGGGGAAAGGACAGGCTTTTCAACACACGGTGTTGAGAAAACTGGATATCCATAGGCAAAGAATAAAATTAGACCCTTATTGCACTAGACTGTTCTTGCATTGCTATAAAGAAATATCTGAGACTGGGAATTTGAGAAATAGATTGAGAAATAGATATTCAGGTCCTTTGTCCATTTTTTAATCCAGTTACTTGTTTTCTTGCTATTGAGTTGAGTGCCTTATGTATTTTGGATATTAAACCCTTATCAGATATAGATTTGCAGATATTTAGTCCCCATTTCTCTTCACTCTGTGGATTGCTTTCTTGGTTGTGCAGAAGATTTTTTTTTTGTTTGATGTATTCTCTTTGTCTATCATTGCTTTTGTTGCCTATGGTTTTGTGTTAATATCCAAAAAAAAAATTTGCTAAGACCAGTGTCATGGATTCTTTCTTCCATGTTTTCTTCCACGATTTTTAATGTTTCAGGTTTTACATTTAAGTCTTTAATTCATCTTGAGTTGATTTTTCTGTATGGTGGGAAATAAGTGATGTCTTAAAAATTTTTAATGTGGTTTGGATGTGTGTCCCCTCCAAATCTCATGTTGGAATGTGATCTCCAGTGTTGGAGGTGGAACCTGGTGGGAAGTATTGGATCATGGAGGCAGATCCCTCATGAATGGTTGAGAGTGTCCCCTTAGTAGAAAATAAGTTATCTGAGTTCACATGAGATCTGTTGTTCAAAAGAATGTGGCACTTTACCCCTCGTTTTCTCATGCCCACTCTCGTCATCTGGTACACTGGCTCCTCCTTTGCCTTCCTCCATGATTATAAGCTTCCTCAGGCCTCACCAGAAGCCGATAAGATGCCAGTGCCATGTTTCCTTTACAGCCTGCAGGACCGTAGCCAATTAAACCTCTTTTCTTTATAAATTACCCAGAAATTCCCAGTCTCAGATATTTCTTTATAGCAATGCAAGAACAATTTAGTGCAATAAAGGTCTAATTTTATTCTTTGCCTATGGATATCCAGTTTTCTCAACACCGTGTGTTGAAAAGCCCGTCCTTTCCCCTGTGTATGTTCTTGGCATCTTTGTCAAAAATCAATTGACCTTAAATGCATGGATTAATTTCTAGGCTCTGCGTTCTGTTCCGTTAATCTATGTGTCTGTTTTTATGTCAATACCAATCTGTGTTGCTTACTATAGCTTTGTAGTATATTTCAAAGTCAAGTAGTGTGATGCCCCTCAGCTTTGTTCATTGTTGCTCAAAACTGCTTTGGCTAATTCAGGATTTTTTTGTGATAACAATTTTAGGATTGTTTTTTTCTATTACTTTGAAAAATGTCATTGGAATTTTAATCGGAATTGTATTAAATCTGTATATTTTGGGGGGTATATGGACATTTTAACAATATTCTTCCATTTGATGAATACTGGATTTCTTTACATTTTTGTGTCCTCTTCAATTTCTTTATTTTTCGTGTTTAATTTTTGTGAATACATAGTAGGTGTATATATTTATTGGGTGTATTAGTCCATTCTCATGCTGCTATGAAGAAATACCTGAGACTGGGTAATTTATCAAGAGTACAATCATGGTGGAAGGCACCTCTTCACAGGGTGGCAGGAAAGAGAATGAGTGCAAGCACAGGAAATACCAGACGCTTATAAAACCATCAAATCTCATGAGACTAACTCATTATCATGAGAACAGAGAGAAACTGCCCCCATGATTCAGTTACCTCCACTTGGTCCTGCCCTTTACACGTGGAGATTATGGGGATTACAATTCAAGGTGAGATTTGAGTGGGGACACAGAGCCAACCCATATCATGGGGTATATGTTTTGATACAAGTATGCAATGTGTAATAATCACATCATAGAGAATGAGGTATCCATTTCCTGAAGCATTTATCCTTTCTGTTACAAGCAATCCAATTTGTATTAGTCCATTGTCACATTGCTACAAAGAACTACCTGAAACTGGATAGTTTATGAAGAAAAGTTTAATTGACTCACAGTTCTGCAGGCTGCACAGGAAGCATGGCTGGGAGGCCTCAGGAAACTTACAATCATGGTGGGAAGTGAAGAGGAAGCAAGCATGTCTTACCATGGCAGAGCAGGAGGGAGGGAAGGAGAGAGAGAGAGAGAGAGAGAGAGAGAGAGAGAGAAGGGGGAAGTGCTACACACTTTCAAACAACCAGATGTCATGAGAACTCTATCACAAGACAGCACTAGGGGAATTGTGCTAAACCATTAGAAACACCTTCATGATCCAATCACCTCCCACCAAGCCCCTCCTCCAATAATTTATGATAATTTACATTTCCATCAACAGGGTACAAGAGTTCCTCTTTGTCCACATCCTCCTAACACTTTTCAATTATGGGGATTGTCAATCATGTGTATTAAAATTAGACATGAGATTTGAGTGGGGACATAGAGCCAAACCATATCATTCTGTCCCTGGCCTCTCCCAAATCTCATGTCCTTCTCACATTTCAAAATACAATAATCCCTTCTCAGCAGTCTCACAAAGTCTGAACTCATTCCAGCTTTAACCAAAAGGCCAACATCTCATCTGAGACAAGGCAAGTTCCTTCCACCTATGAGCCTATAAAATAAAAAAAAAAATCAGTTACTTCAAGGATATAATGAGTACAGGCATTGGGTAAATGCTGTCATTCCAAATGGGAGAAATTGGCCAAAACAAAGGGGCTACTGGGCCTATGCAAGTCCCAAATCCAGCAAGGCAGTCATTAAATCTCAAAGATCCAAAATATTCTCCTTTGACTCCGTGTCTCACACCCAGGTCATGCTGATGCAAGAGCTGGGCTCCCAAGGCCTTGAGCAGCTCCACCCTTGTGGATCTACAAGGTACAGCCCCTGTGGCTGTTTTCACAAGCTGGCGTGAGTGCCTATGGCTTTTCCAGGTGCATGATGTAAGCTGTCAGTGGATCTACCATTCTGGGGTCTGGAGGATGGTGGCCCTCTTCTCAGAGCTCCACTGAGCAGTGCCCCAGTGGGGACTCTGTGTGGGGGCTCCAACCCCACATTTCCCCTCTGCACTGCCTTAGTAGAGGTTCTCCATCAGGGCTCTGCCCCTGCAGCAGACTTCTTCCTAGACATCCAGCTGTTTCCATACATCCTCTGAAATCTAGACAGAGGCTCCCAAACCTCAACTCTTGCCTTCTGCACACCCACAGGGCCTCACTGATTAAAACTCACAAAGGTTTGGGGCTTCCATCCTCTGAAGCAATGGCCTGAGATGTACCTTGGCCCCTTTTAACTATGGCTGAAGCTGGAGTCACTGGGATGCAGGACACCATGTTCTAAGGCTGTGCAGATCAGCAAGGCCCTGGGCCTGGCCCACAAAACCATTTTTCCCTCCTAGGTCTCCAGGCCTGTGATGAGAGGGACTGCCACAAATATCTCTGAAATGCCCTAAAGGCATTGTCCCCATTGTCTTGGTGATATGGTTTGGCTGTGTCCCTACCCAAATCTCATCTTGAACTGTAGTTCCCATAATCCCCATGTGTCATGGGAAGGGCCCAGTGGGAGGTAAGTGAATCATGGAGGCAGTTACCTCTGTGCTGTTCTTGTAATAGTGAGTGAGTTCCCACGAGATCTAATGATTTTATAAGGGGCTGCCCACCCTCACCCTTCATGCTACACTTCTCCCTGCTGCTACTATGTGAAGAGGGATGTGTTTGCTTCCCCTTCTGCCATGATTGTAAGCTTCTTGAAGCCTCCCCAGCCGTGCAGAACTGTGGGCCAATTCAGCTACTCAGGAGGCTGAGGCAGGAGAATGACGTGAACCTGGGAGGCGGAGCTTACAGTGAGCCGAGATTGCGCCACTGCACTCCAGCCTGGGCGACAGAGCGAGACTCCGTCTCAAAACAAAAAAAATAAGAACTGTGGGCCAATTAAACCTCTTTTCTGTATAAATCACACGGTCTCAGGTATGTCCTTATAGCAGCATGAGAAAGGATAAATACTTTTGGCTATTAACATTTGGCTCTCCTTTACTTATGCAAATTTCTACAGCCTTGAATTCCTCCCTAAAAAATGGGTTTTTCTTTTCTACCACATGGTCAAACTACAAATTTTCCAAGCTTTCATACTCTCTTTCTCTTTTAAATATAAGTTCAAGTTTCAGATAATCTCTTTCTTCATGCATATGAGAATATACTTTTAGAAACAGCCAGGTAACTTCTTGAATGCAGCTGCTTAGACATTTCTTCTTCCAGATGCCCTAAATTATTTCTCTCAAGTTCAAAGTTCCACAGATCTCTAGAGCAGGGGCATAATGCCACCAGTCTCTTTGCCAAAGTATAGCAAGAGTGACCTTTATGCCAGTTTCCAATAAGTTCCTCATCTCCATCTAAGAACTCATGTGCCTGGCCATCTCTGTCCATATCACTATCAGCATTTTGGTCGAAGCCATTCAAAAAGTCTCTAGGAAGTTCCAAACTTTCTCTCATCTTCCTGTCTTCTTCTGATTCCTCCAAATTGTTCCAACTTCTGCCTATTCCCCAGTTCTGAAGTCACTTCCACCTTTCCAGTTATCTTTATAGCAATGCCCCATTTCTCTGGTAACAATTTTCTGTATTAGTCTATTCTCACACTGCTATAAATAATTATCTGAGACTGGGTAATTTATAAAGAAAAGAGGTTTGGTTGACTCACAGTTCTGCAGGCTTTACAGGGAGCATAGCTGGGAGACCTCAGGAAACTTACAGTCATGGCAGATGATGAAGGGGAAGCAGGCACGTCTTACCATGACAGGGCAGGAGAGAGAGAGTGAAGGGGGAGTTGCTACATGCTTTCAAACAACCAAATCTCATGAGAACTCTATCATAAGACAGCACAAGGGGGATGGTGCTAAACCATTAGAAACCACCCCTCCATGATCCAAGCACCTCCCACCAGGACCCTCCTCCAACACGTGGGAATTACAGTTCGACATGAGATTTGGATGGGGACACACAGCCAAACCGTCTCACAATTATACTCTTTTAGTGATTTTTAAATGTACAATTAAATTGTCATTGATTATTATCACCCTGTTGTGCTATCAAATAGTAGGTCTCATTCATTCTTTCTGTATTTTAACCATTCTAACCTCACCGTCACCCCTCACTACCATTCTCAGCCTCTGGTAATTGTCCTACTCTGTACCCCATGAGTTCAATTGTTTCAATTTTTAGATCTCACAAATAAGTGAGAACATGCAATGCTTGTCTTTCTGTGCCTGGCTTATTTCAATTAATGTAATAATCTGCAGTTCCATCCATGTTGATGCAAATGACAGGATCAAATTCTTTTTCATGGCTGAATAGTACTCCATTGTGTATATTTACTACATTCTCTTTATCCTTTTATCTGTTGATGCACACTTAGGTTGCTCCCAAATCTTGGCTATTGTGAAACAATGCTGCAATAAGCATGCTAGTGCAGATCCCATATACCGATTTCCTTTCTTTTGGGTATATACCTAGCAATGAGATTGCTGGATTGTATGGTACCTCTATTTTTAGTTTTTTGAAAAACCACCAAACTATTTTCTATAGTGGTTGCACTAATTTACATTCCCACCAACAGTGTAGAAGGGTTCCCTTTTCTCCACATCCTTGCTAGCATTTGTTATTGCCTTTTGGATATAAGCCATTGTAACTGGGGTGAGAAAATATCTCATGGTAGTTTTTATTTGCATTTCTCTGATGATAATGATGTTGAGCAGCTTTTCATATGCCTGTCTGCTGTTTGTGTCTTCTTTTAAGAAATGTCTATTCGAATATTTTGCCCATTTTTAAGTTGGATTATTAGATTTTTTTTCCTATGGAGTTGTTTGAACTCCTTATATATTCTGATTATTACTCCTTTGTCAGATGGGTAGCTTGCAAATATTTTCTCCCGTTCTGTGGGTTGTCGCTTCACCTTGGCAATTGTTTACTTTGCTGTGCAGAAGTTTTTTAACTTGATGTAAACCTATTTGTCCATTTTTCTTTTGGTTGCATGTGTTTGTGGGGTATTACTCAGGAAATCTTTGCCCAGACCAATGTCCTGGAAAGTTTCCCCAATGTTTTCTTGTAGTAGTTTCATAGTATGAGGTTTTATATTTATGACTTTAATCCATTTTGATTTGATTTTTGTATATGGTGAGAAACAGGGATCTAATTTCATTCTTCTGCATATGGATATCCAGTTTTCTCAGCACCATTTCTTGAAGAGACTGTCTTTTCCTTGGCACCTTTGTCAAAAATGAGTTCATTGTTGTGTATGGATTTTTTTCTTAGCCCTCTGTTCTATTCCATTGATCTATGTGTCTGTTTTAATGCCAGTACCCTGCTGTTTTGCTTACTATACTTCTGTAGTATAATTTAAAGTCAAGTAATGTGATTTCTCCAGTTTTGTTCCTTTGCTTAGGGTAACTTTGGCTATTCCGAGCCTTTTGTGGTTCCATACAGATTTTAGGATTGTTTTTCTATTTCTGTGAGGAATGTCACTGGTATTTTGAGAGGGACTGCATTGAATCTGCAGATTGCTTTGGGTAGTATGGACATTTTAACAGTATCAATCCTTCCAATCAATGAACATGGAATATCTTTCCATTTTTTGGTGTCTTCTTCAATTTCTTTCATCAGTGTTTAATAGTTTTCCTTATAGAGATCTTTCACTTCTTTAGTTAATCTCAGGTATTTAATTTTATTTGTGGTTATTGTAAATGGAGTTACTTTTTATTTCTTTTTCAAATTGTTCACTGTTGGCATATGGAAATGCTACTGATTTTTGTAAGTTAATTTTGTATTCCGCAACTTTACTGAATTTGTTTATAAGTTCTAATAGATTTTTGGGGAGTCTTTATGTTCTTCCAAATATAAGATTATATAATCTGCAAACAAGGATAATTTCACTGCTTCCATTCTAATGTGGATGCTGTTTATATCTTTATCTTGTCTGATTGTTCTAACTAGGACTTCCAGTACTATGTTGAATAACAGTGGTGATAGTGGCCATCCTTGTCATTCTCTAGATCTTGGAGGACAGGCTTTCGGTTTTCCCCCATTCAGTATGATACTAGCTGTGGGTCTGTAATATATGGCTTTTATTATGTTAAAGTATATTCCTTCTACAACCAGTTTTTTGAGGGTTTGTTTTTATCGTGAAGGGATGTTGAATTTTATTAAATGTTTTTCAGCATCAGTGGAAATGTTCATACAGTTTTTATCTTTCATTCTGTTGATAGGATGTATCACACTGATTGATTTGCATTTGCTGAACCATTCTTGCGTCCCAGAGATAAAGCTCACTTGGTCATGATGAATGGTCTTTTTAACGTATTGTTGAATTCAATTTGATAGCATTTTGTTGAGGATTTTTGCATCAATATTTATCAGAGATACTGGCCTTTAATTTTTTTATGTGTCTGTCTGGTTTTGGTATCAGGGTAATAGTGGTCTTGTAGAATGAGTTCGGAAGTATTCCTTCCTCCTTTATTTTTCAGAATAGTTTCAGTAGGATTGGTGCTAGTTCTTCTTTAAATGCTTGGTAGAATTCGGTGGTGAAGCTATTGAGTCCAGGGCTTCTCTTTACTTGGAGACATTTTATTATGGAGTAAATCTCATTACTTGCTATTTGTCTGTTCAGGTTGTTTCTTCAAGGTTCAATCTTGGTAGGTTTTTGTGTCTTGAAATGTGTCCATTTCTTCTAGATTTTCCAATTTGTTGGCATGTAGTTGCTCATAGTAGCCACTAATTATCCTTTGAATTTCTGCAGCATCAGTTTTAATATCTCTTTTTTCATTTCTGATTTTATTTATTTGAATCATCTCTCTTTTTTCTTAGTTGGGCTAAAGTTTTGTCAATTTTGTTTATCTTTTCAAAAAAAGACCCCAACTTTTTGTTTCATTGATCTTTTGTGTCACTTTCTTCATTTCAATTTCATTTATTTCTGTTCCTTAGGTTTTATTTGAAGTTGTTTTTCTTTTTTGAGATAGGCACGTACATCTATAAAGTTCCCTCTTAGTACTGCTTTTGCTGTATCCCATAAATTTTGGTATGTTTTGTTTCCATATCATTTGTTTCAAGAAATTTTTCAATTTTCTTCTTAATTTTTTCATTGACCCACTGGTCATTCAGGAGGATATTGTTTAACTTCCATATATTTGTACAGTTTCCAAAATTCTTCTTGTTAATTGATTTCTAGTTTTATTTCATTGTGGTCATAGAAGATGCTCAATATTATTTCAATTTTTTGAATGTTTTAAGATTTGTTTTTTGACCTAACCTATGGTCTATCCTTGAGAATGATCCATGTACTGAGGAAAATAATGTGTATTCTGTAGCTGTTGGATAAAATATTCTGCAAATATCTACTAGGTCCATTTGGTTTATAGTGCAGATTAAGTCTGATGTTTCTTTGTTGATTTTCTGTCGGGAAGATCTGTCCGATAGTCAAAGTGAGGTATTGAGGTCTCCACTTACTATTGTATTGGGGGGTCTATCTCTCTCACCACAGTTGGGAATCTGCTAAGCCTCACCTGAAGCCAGCAAGTCTCAGATTCTCACCTAAAGCCTTTGATGAAGAACCTGGGTATAGCTGCTTCTTATTCAAGGTTCAAGGTCTCTTCAGTTAGCCGGTGATGATTCCTGCCAGACTTGGCCCTTCCCTTCAAGGCAGCAGGTTCCCTTCTGGCCTAAGGTATGTCTAGTAATGTCATCTGAGAGCTAAGGCCTGGAAAGGGGACCTCAGGACTCTGACCAGTGCCCTATCCCGCTGTGGCTGAAGCTGGTATCCAAGATGTAAGACAACGTCCTCCCCTTTCTTTTCTCTCCTCTCCTCAAGTAGAAGGAAGGGATCTTCTTTGGAGCTTCAAGCTGTGCAGCCTGTGGTTAGGAGAGGGGTGTGATGCCAGCCCTCCCTTATCTGCCCCAGCTATTGCCTAAGTATCTCACGTGCCCACTGGTCCACTGGCTCTGGGCCCAGTTCAGCAGCAGGAGTTGCAGTTCTTGTGGCCTAGACTGCCTTTCAAGTTTGTTTAGAGGTGCTTTAAAGGGTACCTCCAAAGTCCTGAGGTCCCCTTTATTTAGAGGTGCTCTAAATAAACTTGAAACTCTAGTCTGTAGTAATGAGGCTTGAGGCAACTCCAGTTTGTACCACTGGGATCAGCAATTTTCCTCTGGCTAGGGCTGGGTTTTGTTTTGTTTCGTTTTTGTTTTGTTTTGTTTTTGTTTGTTTGTTTGTTTGTTTTGTTCCTAACCTTCAGAACCTGTGAACTAAGGCTGGTTTAATGCTCTCTCCATTGGCAGGCATCAGCTGAGTTTGGTCTGGTTTTGCTTTCTGCTCTAGTAGGATAGCATTGAGTTCAATGCCTCACAGTTGCTGCACTCTCCCTCCCCCAGTGCACTGAAATGCACTCCACATCACACCACTGCTGCCAGGGGGACAATTGGCTCAGCTTTCTATTCCATCACCTTGCTTCACCTCCTCTCCCCAATTTCTTTTAATAAGGTTTTATAGTTTTCAGTGCATAGGTCTTTCACCTCCTTAGTTAAATTTATTCCTAATTTTTTAAAATTTTGTAGCTATTATTAATGGGATATTTTTTCTTTCTTTTTTTTTTTTTTTTAAGAGATGGAATCTTGCTCTGTCACCCAGGCTGTAGTGCGGTGGCACGATTACAGCTTATTACAGCCTGGAACTCCTGGGCTCAAATGATCCTCCCACCTCAGCCCCACTCCCTAACCCCCTGAGTAACTGGCATTACAGGCATAAGACAGTGTGCCCGGAAAAATTGTGTTTTTTTTATTTCTTTTTTTTTTTGGATAGTTTGTTACCAGTATGCAGAAATGCTATGAATTTTTGTCTGTTGACTTTTTTATCTTGCAATTTTATTGAATTTAGTTTAGTTCTATCAGTTTTTTTTGGTTGCAGTCTTTAGGGTTTCTATTTATAAGATCATTGTCATCTGCAAATGAGGACAATTTGATTTCTTCCCTTTTAATTTTGGTGCTTTTTATTTCTTTCCCTTACCTAACTGCTCTGTCTAGTACTTCCAGCACTATGTTGAATGGCAATGGCAAGAATGGACATTCTTGTCTTATTCCTCGTCTTCCAGGAAAAGCCTTCAAATTTTCACCATTGAGTGTGATATTAGCTGAGAGATTTCTATATATGGCTTTTATTGTGTTGAGGTACATTCCTTCTACACCTAATTTGCTGGGAGTTTCTATTATGAAAGGATGTTGAATTTTATCAAGTGTTTTTCTGCATCTATTGAGATGATCCTAAGGCCATTCATTTTATTACTGTAGTGAATCACATTTATTGATTTGCGTATATGAACAATTCTTGCATCACTGAAATGAATCTCAGTTAATCATGGTGAATGATCCCTTTAATCTGCTGTTGAACTCAATTTGCTAGTATTTTGTTGAGGAATTTTGTATCTGTGTCCATCAGGGATATTGGCTTGAAATTTTATTTTCTTGTGATGTCTTTGTTGGGCTTTGGTATTAAGGTAATACTGACCTTGTAAATGAGTTTGGAAGTATTATCTCCTCTTCAGTTTTTTTGGAAGAGTTTGAGAGCCTGGAGAAGAGTTTGAGCCGCCTGGAGAAGATCCTGGGGCTGCGATCACGGGGCAAAGCCAGAGCAACTGTCCTCGAATAGGCTGGACACCCTCAAGGTGCAAGTGGAGGAAGAGGGGCTCCCTCTCCGGGGCAGACCAGACCCCAGCTTTCCATGCTGTGGCAATCCACACTGTTAATCCTACCAGGTAATAAAGGAAAGGACTCCTGATACACAAAACGATTTGAGAGAACCTTGAGGAAATTACGGTGAGGAACAAAAGGTAATCTTGAAATTATACATATTGTATTATGTATGTATGTCCATGCATTGAACATTTGTGAAATAACATAATTATAGCACCGGAAAACAGTCTGTCGGTTGCCAGGAGCAAGGGATGGGGCTGGGTGAGTATAAAGTGTGGGATGAGAAAACCTGGTGTCGCTGATCTAGCTCCTCATCTTGACTCTGTTGGCACGTGCACTGCGTGACCTGCCCTTTAGGATTTCTAACGCTTTGACATCTGGGGCCTGGCTGACCCTGAAGAAACGGCCGCTCTCAGGCCCAGCCAGCTCCTCAACAGTGGGTGGCCGGCCCATGACTGTGCCTGAGAGCGCCCACCCCACATGCTTCTTCCCTCTCTGGGGCTCTCACGCCCCGGCCTCATCCCCACCCTAGAGCCAGTTACTAACTACGAAGATGTCTATGCCCAAGTCTGCTGAAATTGTTCAAGCCAGCCAGTCCTAAGCTTGCGCACTCTGTCCTTCCCGCTGCCTCTCACAGAAACCACTCTCAAGGCTCCTGCCCATGTTTTCCCCCATACCCTCAGCCCCAGACCCGCCCTGGTGCTTCTGCACATGGCCTTGCCTGTTGTGACACGTCCCCATCACCTGCGAGTAACAGACGAGCTTTTCAGTGGCCATGGTCTCCTGGCCTCACTATACCCGTGTCTTTTTAAACCTGCATCTTAATACCACTGCTGCAGGGAGTGGGTACTGTGGCCTCAGACTGGAAGGATACACCACCAGGCGATTCTTGGCTTCCTAATGGATTCCAACAGACAGGTGCCCCTGGGAGCATCATCCCCAAATTTAGGCCAATGGTCCAGCTCAGACTCGAGCTCAGTGGCGGCCAGGAAGCCGCCTGTTGGCATGCCTGCACCCTCTGTGCTGCTGCTGCTGGTGGCATTTGCCAGGCGTTGCTCTGGAGTCTCATCCCAAATTCAAAACTCAAAAGCTGAGTCTGCCCTCAGTTCAGGTCTGCACTGGGCCATTGGCCCACATTCAGAAACGATGGTCCCGGGGACAGGCCTTTTTGATGTTGGTCTTAAGTTTAGGAAACTGCTTCAAAGAGCAAGGGCGACTTCCCTCCAGCGCGGTGGGACGTGCCTGCTGCGCTGATGGGCGACGCTGACGAGCGCTGGGCAAACTGTTATTATTTCCCTGTAATTTCAGCGCGTCCCACGGGGTGGAGGGAGAGTGGAGGGAACGCTGCTCCCCGGCCTGGACTCAGTGTGACGGCGGCCACCGCAGGGACCACAGCAGGACCGTCTGCAAAGCTCTGTTCCTGAGCTCACGGGGGCTGCTGCTTCCCCCGCTGTGGTCTCCATTTGCCCCCAGCCGAACGCCATCCCTGGAGACCAGGAGCTCAGTGTTTAATAAAAAAGGGGAAAGGAGAGGGGTACTGGGGTTCGGCTCCCTCAAAATCCCAAGGAGGTGAGGGTGGGGTCCTGCTAATCAGAGGCCGTAAAATGCCTCTTCCGTGCTCACGGACGCAACGTGCAAGCGCTCCATACTCAAAACAAAAAGCCTGAAACATCAGTCGGGGGCCCTAGTGCTCTCCTGGTGTAAACCCCAGCGTCTCTGAGGTGGACCATGACACCCCAGGAGGGGACGCTGCTGCTCACAGAGCAGCCCCTGGGGCCCCCGAGGAGTTTATTAGCTCAACACTCCAAGTGGGGACAAAGCTGGGGACAGAAGATACAAAATGAAAAACTGAGAAAATTTTTCCTTTTTTTTTTTTTTTTTTTTAAAGAATAAAAGAGCCTATAGCTGCTGCACGCGGCCGGGCAGCTGCAGTGGCTCAGGAGGAGGTGCTGCCCTGCCGGAGACCGGCTCCAGGGCCCTCGCCTCCTTTCTCTTGTCAGCCAAATACAGAAAATGACAACCACGGCTATCAGGTGGCTAAAAGTCAAAAATAAACCAAAAACAATGAGAAAAGAGTAAAGAAAAACAAAAACAAAAACCCCAGATACAAAGGGAACAAACAAATAAATTAGATACATATTCTAGTTTATTTTAATATCTTTTAGGTGTTTTAGATTTTAGTTAAGTATAACTATCTGATAAATACATATTTACACGTATAAATAAAACTAAATTAGTTACATAACTGACCCAACTGAAAATCCAAAATTTGTATACCAAAATTTATATACTGAAAAAAATAAGTTATACATATTATAAATATATATCAAACAAATATGTAACAAACTGTACATGCTAAAAGGACTTCTATAGCAGAAGGATAAAGTGCACTGAATGGATTTTGTGTCTCTACCCATGTGGATTTTAAATTAACTTTAGTGTTTGCTGAAACGGACCTGTTGACAACGCTTCATGAACTTAATCAATCCTGGAGCTCAAATTATTCTTATATCTGAGGGTTCCACCCAATTTACACATTGTACCTCCTACAATCTTAGGAAAGTAACTAAATACAAAATAGGGGATAAAACAGGTGTGCCTCACTTTCCCTTGGTCATAGTAGCCTTTGCCCTATAATAGCCCATAATACTCATAGATGCTTTAACATGATGAATGATAATTAAAATAAAATGGAGACTTGGCACTTGGACGTTGGCTTGGTAAAATGGGGCCCAGTTAAATAATTAATATTAAGCCAGGTGCAGTGGCTCATGCCTGTAATCATGACACTTTGGGAGGCCAAGGCAGGAGGGAAGGATTGCTTGAGCCCCGGAGTTCAAGACCAGCCCGATTAAGAACCCTTACTCTATCATCTGGAAAGCCTAGGCAGCACAGGGAGACCCCAGCTCCACAAAAAATGAAACAGCCAATGTGGTGGTGCGCTCCTGTAGTCCCAGCTACAGGCTGAGCCTGGGAGGTTGAGGTTGATCTTCATTAACCACACAACTTAGGCTCAGGGCCACTGCAATTGACCAAATTAGTGGGCCTGCCCTAGAGAGCAATTAATGCTGGAGCTCGGCCTCAGGCTCATTATAAAACCATAGAGCTATAAACGCAAGACCCACATCAACTCAAGTAGGTATCCACTAAAAAGAAAATGTCACTTGCACATCCCAGATGGCATCACTCTGGCCCAGGAGAACACCCAGGAGATGACATTGTCTTGGAGGACCTCAACTCAGCTCAAGAACTTGCCATTGGAGAAGATTTCTCCCCCAACTCAGGACACAACTTCATCCCAGGCTCTAAAATCTCAACTCCCCAGCAATGCCCATGGACTGCCTTTCCTAATCTAAAAGTGAAGCAACAAATGAACACACATAACTCACTCCATTTTTTGTTTAAAGGGCCTTTACTGATTCCTGCACATGGGCGAGGATAATTTTAGAGCACTGAGTTAATAATACAAAAACAGCAGTCATGTAGTTTTTAAAACTAATTCTGAGCTCAAAGGAAAGGCATGTAAACAGTTAACTATGTTTTGTTAAAGATTTACAGGGGCATTGAGACCTGACCAAGGACAAAGAAGTTTTCAATCTCCTCGGACCCTTGCTGGCTCCCTGGAGTCTGTGGTCATTGGTCACCTCTCAATCACACCTCCCTCCTCTTCCCTTTTCCCTTAACTAAAAAGAGCCTAAAATTTGTACTGTATTGAGATGGTCTTGGTGACGCTAGTCTGCCATCTCCTCAGGTTGCTGGCTGTTGAATACACCTGCTTTTCCTCCCACCAACTCTTGTCTCTCGAGTTTGGTTTTCATGCAGCAAGCAGCCAATCCTGGGTTCAGCTACACTAAGGCATGAACTGGACACAGGACATGGATTGCTTTTCTTTCTTTGGTTTTAGCAATTGTAATGAGTTTCTGCAGCTTGCTGACTGCTTAGCCTATCATGTTAGTTTGCTTTGGCTGCAATAACAAAGTACCCTGGACTGGGTGGCTTAAACAACAGAAAGTTGTTTTTTCACAATTCCAGAGGCTAGAAGACTTGGACGAAGGTGTTGGGGGGGATGGTTTCTGCTCAAGCTTCTCTCCTTGGCTTATAGACCAAATCACAGAGACACCTTCTGTTTGTGCCTGGGTTCTAATCCCTTTTCCTCCAAGGACACCTGTGATATTGGATTAGGGTCTACCCCAATGACCTGGTTTCACATTGTTTATCTCTTTAAAGACTCTATCTTCAAATACAGTAATATTCTGAGGTCCTAGGCTTAGGAGTTCATCACAGAAATTTCTGGGAGACACAACTCACGTATAACACCCATGATCCTTATAAAATCCCTGATCTCCAGAACCACCGACACCCCTACACTCCCATGCCCAAGGGACACCTGGAAAAGGTTGATGTTGTCTGTGCCACTCTGAAAATTAATGGAGATTATCGCTTTCCCCAGAAGGTACTTGTCTCATATCAACATCTTACCTCCAGGGAAAGGACCACTCACTCTCCAGAAACTTCTCCTACTAATCCTGTCCAGGATTCTACCATGACCTTCTACTCTGCATCTCTAACCATCACAACCACTCTTTTTCCTTGGTTACACACAAATGCCACTAATCTTTACATACACTTTACTAATTTACCAATTGTTATGCTCCAAAAACATAATTGATCAACCTGCTACCTTGACACAAGCAACACACCAAGTATTATTATTCAAATATATGTGTAGTTGTCAAGTGCATTGAAGTTATGTTGTACAAATTCAATGCATTTCCCATCAAAATACCACCATCATTCTTCACAGAACTAGGAAAAACAGTCCTAAAATTCATATGGAATCAAAAAAGAGCCCCCAGAGCCAAAGCAAGACTAATCAAAAAGAACAAATCTGGAGGCATCACATTACCTTATTTCAAGCTATACTATAAGGCCATAGTCACCAAAACAGCATGGTACTGGTATAAAAGTAGGCACATAGACCAAGGAACAGAATAGAGAACCCAGAAATAAACCCAAATAGTTACAGCCAACTGACCTTCAACAAAGCAGACAAAAACATAAAGTGGGGAAAGGGCATCCTATTCCACAAATGGTGCTGGAATAATTGTCTAGATTCATGTAGGAAAATGAAACTGGATCCTCATCTTTCACTTTACACAAAAATCAACTCAAGATGGATCAAGGACTTAAATCTAAGACCTGAAACTATACAAATTCCAGAAGATAGCATTGGAAAAACCCTTCTAGACATTGGCTTAGGCAAGGATTTCATGACCAAGAACCCAAAAGCAAATACAATAAAAACACAGATAAATAGCTGGGACTTAATTAAACTAAAGAGCTGTTGCACTGCAAAAGGAACAGTCAGCAGAGTTAACAGACAACCCACAGAGTGGGAGAAAAGCCTCACAATCTATACATCTGACAAAGGACTAATATCCAGAATCTACAAACAACTCAAACAAATTAGCAAGAAACAAACAAACCAACCCATCAAAATGTGGGCTAAGGACATGAATAGACAATTCTCAAAAGAAGATACACAAATGGCCAACAAACATGTGAAAACATGCTCCACATCACTAATGATCAGGGAAATGCACATCAAAACCACAATGTGATACCCCTTACTCCTGCAAGAATGGCCATAATCAACAAATCAAAATAAAAAAATAGATGTTGGCATGGATGTGATGAACAGGGAACACTTCTAACTACTGGTGGGAATGTAAACTAGTACAGCCACTATGGAAAACTGTGTGGAGATTTCTTAAAGAACTAAAAGTAGAACTACCATTTGATCCAGCAATCCACCCAGAAGAAAAGAAGTCATTATACAAAAAAGATACTTGCACATGCATGTTTATAGCAGCACAATTTGCAAGTGCAAAAATGTGGAACCAAACCAAACACCCATCAAACAACGAGTGGATAAAGAAACTGTGATATATAGATATAGATATACATATAGTTATAGATATAGATAGATATATATGATGGAATAATACTCAACCATAAAAAAGAATGAATTCATAGCATCCACAGTGACCTGGAATTATGCTAGGTGAAGTAACTCTCGAATGGGAAATCAAGCATCTTATGTTCTCACTCATAAGTGGGGGCTAAGTTATGAGAATGCAAAGGCATAAGAATGACACAATGGACTTTGGAAATTCAGGGAGAAAGGATAGGAAAAGGGTGAGGGATAAAAGACTACAAATAGGGTGCAAAGTATACTGCTCGGGTGATGGGTGCACCAAAATCTCACAAATCACCACTAAAGAACTTACTCCTGTAACCAAACCCCACCCGTTCCCCAATAACCTATGGAAATAAAAAATAAAATAAAATAAAATCATGCTGTACATATGAATATATACATAATCACACTTGTAAATATGCTTTGCAACCCCACCCAGATACTGTTAGAGACTCTGGAAATTTCAGATTTACTTCATTGTCTAATAGCATATTGATGGAGAGCCGAATTATGGACCACCTGCAAAGACCCCTTGTGCTTTGTGCTCCCTCCTTCTAATCACATGTATTTTTAAAGTCTTCCTGCTGTTTAGGGCATCTTAGGCCCTGCTCTGTAATGTCTCATCTCTTATGACTCTAGTGCTTTCTCAGTATGACGTCCAAGCATCACCAGGCCGATCATGTAATCATCCTTGTTATTTTCTGTGCTTCCGATGCTTTTCTGGGCTTCCATCCTGGAGAAGATGCCCTACCAGGGCTGGCCAATTGCTACAGATGGTCAAGGTCCCCCCTGGCGAATGCCTTTCCTGTGGAGTCTTGCCAGCACAAGCCCTGTGCCAGCCACCTTGTCGCACACTCCAGGCCACAGCTCCCCTGAACAGATTCCCCCAGAGTCAGGCACCAGACAGCCAGAGACAATCCCTGACTCGGAGCCCTGGGTAATCATGCAAAGCAATCAGTCCCAAGCCTGCTTACCCTGCTTTCACTGGTTCCTCCCCCAGGAAGAACTAGAACCTCTGCCTTCAGATCGACCCGGGTGCTTCCAATGAGGTCATGGTGGCAAGAACAGCCCTGCCACCGCACGCTGTCAGTAACAGACTATTTCTTCAATCACAGTCTTCTGCTGGCCTGTGGGCCTCACCACAACTGAGTAATAATTACGCTTACATTTAAAAACACACAAAAATTTACATGTGGGACAGAGTTGCATGGAATTAAGCAGGCGCACACACACACACACACACACCCATTCGCAGGCACACATTTCACTGGTAAGTTCTAAATAAACTCAGTGAATCGTACCACTGTCAATTTCCTGTTT
The DNA here is from genome assembly GCF_028878055.3 of Symphalangus syndactylus. Classification (NCBI taxonomy): domain Eukaryota; kingdom Metazoa; phylum Chordata; class Mammalia; order Primates; family Hylobatidae; genus Symphalangus; species Symphalangus syndactylus. The sequence goes on from NC_072429.2 coordinate 141,777,176, forward strand.
TGAAGACTGTTCTATATAAATGCAAGCTGCTGATGGTGGGAGGCTGTGTGAAGGGTGTGGGGGACCTGCCTGTATATATATGTCAACCAATTTGAATGTATCTGTAATAATTTTGAGATAAAAGCCTTTAAAATATTTTTCCAAGGTTTATTTTAGGATCCCATGATCTAGTGCTGACTAGGGGAGTTGGATGGGCATCTGTGAGAGCCCCATAAGCAAGAAAGCCATCTCGGAGGTCTGTGCGCCTTGTTCCCCCTTATTTGTTTCCCGTGCTGCACTGCATTGCCCAGGGTGGGGAAGCGACCTGCGGTCACAGGGTGACTGACTTGAGTCCCTGAGCCCTGGAACTACTGAACGCACCTGGAATGATTACCAAAGTATTTCCCCTTTCATGGGGGAACAAACGCTCTGATCCTCGTCAGCCACCAGGAACTGGCTGCTGAGATCTTTGCCCCAATGAAAATCCCAGGAGATAAAGATGATGTGGCTGGGCACGTTCTCAGCCTGGGGCACTTCCTCTCCCTGCAAGGGAGCACTGGGGAGTGGCCAGTTCAGGACGCGTCAACTCTCTCTGCTGGGCTAGGAGCACGTGAGGCCCAAGGCAGGTTCACGTTGGGAACTGCAGCCTCCCTGTGCCCACCCCAGGTCGTGGCACATGGCATGGCTCCGTATCAACCAGAGGAATGAGTCAGTAAAACTCATCTGAGTCCCTGTTGGCCCAATCCTGTCTCTCCTGTTGCCAAAAACATTTCCGGAACCACACCCAAGGTTCCCACCCCACATGACTCTTCCATCTCCTCACAGCATCCTCGGGACCTTCCCCAGGGGACAGCACAGGAAGCAGAGGACCCAACGCCCACTGCTGGAACAAGGCCTGGTCCATGAAAGACGAGGCCTGGGGCATGAGGCTGACATGATCAGCTGGGGAACACACGCCCCTCGAGACTCAGTTGTATCACTTGAAAATGGGGATGTCAGGGCAAGTGACCACAGGGGCCTTTTTACCCTGCAGGACCCTATTCCAGGGTGACAACTTTCAGAGAGCTCAGGGCATGCTCGAGCTGCCTGGGGGCAGGCTGCAGGAGGGAACTTGACTGGACTCTGAGATGCTGGGATCCCGCTTAATGACTCTGACACAGTCTGCACAGGGGCCCTGGCCAGGGGGAGAGGGACAGGGACATGTGAGACTAGACAGGAAGGCAAGGGACAAAACCACAGCACCCTTGCACGGCCACACGAGGAGCCTGGAGCCAGCGCTGGGAGGGATGGGGGCAAACTGCCCGGAGGACACTGCTTGCTGGAGAAAGGGCCAGGAGGGGCTGGGGACAAGGTCAGGCCCTATCAGCAAGATCGTCTCCAGCTGTGCCCTGGCCTTGCTGTTTGGCAAGCCTGGCAAGCCCCAGTCCTGGAGGCCCTGGGGAGTTCCATTTGTGCAGGAGCTGGCTGGACAGAGGGGTGACTCAGGAAGCTGTGCACGTGGGAGAGAAGAGGGGTGGCCTGGGGTCAGGCAGAGGAGGCTGGTGGCCAGGCTGGGACCCTGGGTGCAGATGCACAACTAGTTGATCGCTCTGAAGGTGAGGAGGGGGGACGTGCCAGGCCTCAATATGAAGCTGTAGACCATCTTTATGTCCTCTTGGGTTAGTGTCTCCACCAGGAAGTGTTTCAGCACCTAGGACAGAGGCTGGGTTTCCATCTGCTCTGGTCAGCAGCCCATGGACCTGGGGCAGCTTCCTCCCATCGTCCCAGGTGCAACAATTATGCTGAAGGGGGAGCAGCAGCCTGGGCCCCAACCTATCCCATTTCTGACCAGCCCCACCTTACAGACCAGGCCCAGACTGAATCCTGCCCAGGTCTTGCCCAAGCCCCATTATCCTGTACAGGCTCCCCATTATCCTGTACAGGCTCCCCATTATCCTGTACAGGCTCCACCCCACTCCCCTAGTCCCCATCTCAATGTTTAGAAGCAACCTCACCCAGATCCTACCCTGTCTTGCTCAGCATAGACCCTCCCTGGTCAAGCCGACCTCAACCAACCAAGGCCCCATCCGCTGTTCCCCAGTGTCAATCACACCATGCAAGCCCCGCCCTTGGTGTGCAGGCCCCGCCTCTTCTGGCCAGGTCCCGCCCCTGCCCCCAGGCCTGCTTACATGGTGCAGCAGCAGCAACATCTCCGCTTCTGCCAGGCGCCGCCCCAGGCACTGGCGCATGCCAAAGCCAAAGGGCACGTGGTGGAAGTTCCTGCCGGAGCCCCTGATGTCTAGCCAGCGCTGGGGGTTATAGCGCTCAGGCCTCGGGAACAAGGCGGGGTTGCGACCCAGAGAGTAGAGGAACACCTGCACCAATGTCTGCGGACGGTGCAAAGCGGGGATCAGGGAATGATTGCGGACGGAGGTTCTCAGCTGGAGGGGTGTGGGGCTCACTCACCCCAGCTGGGATGTGGTAGTTCTGAAGCACCAAGTCTGAGCTCACCACTCGCTCCAAAAACAGACCCACAGGGTAGAGCCTGGAGGTGGGGGCATCCATAGAAAGGGTCCTCAGCTGGACGGGGCTTCCCGTGCCCTCTGCACCCTTCCTACCCAAGACCCCGCAGAGGTCCCAGATCCATGGGAAGCCCAGGTCGTGAGGAAGTGCTTCCTTGCACCTGCTGAGCCCGGCCACACCTCCCCTAACTTGAGCAGCCCCAAGCCCAGAGGGACATGCCCCACGTTAATCCCCAGGGCGTTGAAGAGGGATTCCAGAGGAAGAAGAGCTCCTTGTCCTAGAGGGGGAGGAAGAGCAGGTGCAGGGGAATGGGCTGCTGGGTGACGCTGCTTATCAGCCGGATTCTGTCTGCCACCACCCAGTGGGGGCTGCTCTCCAGCAGGGGCCAGGGCCACAGGGAGGGCTCAGCCAGCACCCACCTCAAGGTCTCCTTGAGGGCCGCCCGCAGCAAGGGCAGCTCGGTGGTTGCCTTCTGGGGATGTTCACTGATGCTGGCTGCGGCGGCCAGGCTCTCCTGGCGCAGGGCCTGCTGCACGTCGGGGTTCCGAGCCAGCTCAAAGAGCGTCATCAGCAAGGGAAACGCCGTCTGCAGAAGCCATGGCTGCAGGATCAGACCTTGCACAGGAGGACTCAGCCCCCGGGACACCGCTCCCAGGACAACCTCCCTCTGAGGGGTGGAGACATGCATGCCCTGAGCATGACAGAGCCCTGGGACCCCGGATCTGAAACCTTGATAACCACTTGGGCCAGATTCCCTGACTTCTTGAGGGAAAGGTGACCCCCATCTCCACCAAGGCCCAGGTCCCCTGCAGCCTCTTCAGGGTGGGTTCTCACAGCCACCATTAGGGCAGGGGGGCCAAACCTCAGCATCATCCAGGGAGTTCTGGAGCCCCAGCTCCCTCTGCTTCCATTGGGTTCTCCCCACTGCGCACCCACAGGCCCCTCTGCACTGGCTGGAGCCTGTGCTTCTGTCTTCCCCACAACCCTGCCCTCCCATGCATCTATATTTCTGGCCTGAGGTGACCGGGCACACTGGGAAGGGTGCCCAGTGGAGTCCTCCAGCTGCCTCTCAACCCTCCTTCTCCTTGTACACCTGGAGCTTTCCAGTGGGGACTCAGCTGCTGTGTGTCCAGGGCCTCATCCAACTTTGTCCCAGCCTGGAGCATGGTTCCCACACAGGTAACTGCAAACTCTGTCTCATGTGAGGGGTAGCTCACATTTCCCCTCCCCTGCAAATCTCATCCCTTAACAAAGGAAAGAGAAGGCTGAGGGCAACAGAAATGTGGGGCCTGTAGCCTGGGGATGGGGCATGTGGGTGCCGTGTGGCATTGGCAGGCCCTGCCTGGGAGGCAGACTTGGCATCACCCTCTCTGGGTGGGGCTGGTTGCCGGCCTGACCGTGTCCACGCTCCCTGCAGTGAGTTCCATAGAGTTGGCCTTGATGGCTTCTAGCGACAGTTCCGCATTCAACAGGAGCTCCGCCACGATGCCTGTGTAGTGTTGAGGGCGGTTGAAGGCCAGTTCCTGATAGATTTTCTGGATACAGTTGTCGCCTGTCCGGGGAGCAGGAGGCACCCCTCAGACCTTGGTGCTGGGAAGTGTCCTTCAGTGTCCTGCCCAGCCTGCCCCGACACCCAAGTCTCCCTGCTCTCATCCCAAATTCTCTGGATCAGCCCAGCCCAGCCCCAGCCTCACACCAATCTCCCTGGCAGGATGGTGAGGAATCCCCGGCCCCTCCCTGTGGTCTGCATTCCCCGCTGGGCGGTGGAGAGGGAGAAATTGGGCCCCCGTGGTGTCCCTTCCCCATAGCACTGCCCGGGTCCCTGGCCTCACCGTACTGGAAGATGCAGTCCCAGGCCTCAAAGTGCTCCTTCCACACCTTGGGGCTGGTCCAGCGAGACAGGCTCCTGGGCATGAACATGAGCTGGACGGTGGATTTGAACATGACCTCCAGGGCATGGAGGAAGTTCAGGCTGGCAGAGCTGGGGCTGTGGCCAACCAGGCCCAGCCGCTCTCCAAAAAGAGCTAAGTTGCTGGCTGCGGGGAGGGTGCACTGCTGAGCACAAGGCAGCCCCGGGCCTCCCCCCACTCCCTCCAGTCGCCCATCCCCGTCCCTGGCCACTCCAGGGTCTCTGAGGCTGGACCTTCCCGCCTGACCCACACCTTCTATGGTGTAGTGGAAGATGCTGGGCTGGACGTCCAGGGTCAGGCTCCCCCGGGCGTTCTGCAGCACCTTCTTCCTGAGGGCCTGGGAGAAGTCCCTGGCCACCGCATCCACCATCGGGAGGAACCTCTGCACGGCCTTGGGCGACAGCACATCTGGGTTCAGCCGCAATCGGTTGAAGCGCCATTCAGGCCCATTCCTACAGAGGCCAGGGCAGAGCTTGTGAGGCCGCCCCAGCAAGACATAGGCCCTGACCCGTATCCCATCCTCCTTGTCCCCACGGGGAATCGGACTGCAGGGAGCTGACTGGGGGCCCTGGTGGAAGCTGCCTGTTTGTGTTCGAGCTCCAGGTGCTGGGAAAGGCCACTCAGGTCTAAGCAGGGATGAGACGGTAGCTTCTGCCCGCAGGTGCTGACAGGGTAACTGAGGTCATTCCCGGGACCTGGCGCCCCAAGTCTGGTACCACCTCACCCATGCAGGCCCTCCCTGTAGTGGCAGGGAGGGCTTTTCTCCAAGAAAGGAGGTGACCGCTGTTGTCAAGTTTTCCCCACCTCACCCACACAGTGTCCTGAGGGGAGAGCCCCTGGCTGCCCTCTCCTCCCCGCCCTTCCCTGCCCTGGGCACAGTGCCTCTGGGGCAGCAGCCTCTGCCTGTCTCTGTGAAGCATCTGTATCTTCTGCAGGACAGAAACCAAGCTCTGTGCCTCATGCCATCCTCACCCACAGCCCAGAGTGCGTGGGGGCTCCATGGATGCCCCCAGGGAATGGTGAGCAGGAATTTCCCCTGTCAGCCACATTCCTGCAAAACTCCTTTATTTGTGTCCAGCTGGCTGCTGTCAGCTGTTGACAGTGATGACAGGCAGAAGATGCACATGCACACGTGTGCCCATGCAAGACCTCAACACCATGTGTGAAGAGACACATGCACACGTGTGCACAGACACTACACCCATGCCAGCACCTGCACATGCACACACAGAGACACTCGTGCACACACCACACATCATACATGCACACACACAGACACGTCTACACGCACATGCACACACAACACGTGCAAATGCAGGTACAGAGAAACACACAGCATGTGCACAGATGCAAGACACACACACACAGGTGCGCTCCCCTTCCTTCTGTTATGCGCACCCAGCCTCCTGCACCTGCCTTCCTGCGTCCTGACTCCCAGGTATCGTCTGTCAGCCAGCCTCAGTGAAGGCCCCCACCCTTGGATGCCCTTTTACCTAAACCCTGCTATTCCCAAGAGCAGTCTCCTCCTGCCATGGAGTGAGGGCTCTCGCCACTGTGACATCCTCGTCCAGTCCTTCCCCCGTCCTAATGACAACATCCCTGCAGGTGACCAACTCCAAGCATCAGCCTCTCCTTGCCCACCTGCCCAGGCGCCACCCTCTCCACGGGCCAGGAAACATCCTCCCCAGTGCCATCAACCGCCCCACCTGGTGCCTTGCTTCGGAGAGCAACGGAGCCACCAGCCACCTGCGTCCCCACCTGCCTCCTGCCCCGGACTGTCCCCATCAGGAAGGTTTGCCAGGACTGCAGGGACCCTGAGCGCCCCGAGGGAGGCTGCGGCCCCGGCGAACACCAGGCTCAGCACTCACAGCCTGTGACCTGGGCCAGCGGGAGTCCTCTTCTCAGGGCCTCAGTTTTCTGACCTGTGGGAAGGAGAGTCCCCAGACCGCAAGAGAAAGCAGCCGCCGAGGTCGGTGCAGAGCGGGTTCTTATGACACAGAAGGGCTCATTGTTCTGTGTCTTCTCCTCTGCAGAGGTGCCCGTGCCCATTTCTCCATCACTGCCCGGCTTCCCCAACCCACAGGGCAGACGCGACCCCACGGGATAGCCGTCCTCTGGGCCGGGTGCTCACCCTCACTGCCCACCACAGGGGCCCAGGGCAGATGTGCTTTCAGGTCCTGCCTCTCTCGCCTCCCCCCTACACCCAGGCTGCCCACCCTGCTCCCAGCTCTCAGCTCCCAGCTCGCCGCTTACAGCAAGAACACGCCACATTTGTGCCCACGATGTTGTCTGTAGGCCACCCAGGGCTCCAGGCTCATCCTGCGGGGATGCAGGCTGTCCACCTGCTGCAGCTTCTCCACGTCCTCCGGCAGCATCACACACACCATGCGTGCTCCTCCCAAGTTGTACCTGTGGGGCCAAGCACGAGGCCCTGCTGGACAGGGTCCTGTCCCCCCTGGCCCCACCCTGCAGTCCCAATCCAAAGTGTCTCCTGTCCACCCTCCCCGCTCCTGGATTAGCGGCTTCACAGCTGAAGCCCTCCTGCTGCCTCCCTGTAACTTCTCAACTTCAGTGCCTCTGGGTCCTGCCCTCTCTGCAGCGAGCTGGGGTTTGCTCTGTACTATCCCCCGCCCTGGCAGCGCCACAGACCAGCACGTGCTGCACTCCCTCCCCATCCTCCAAAGGATGCAGAGTGCCGGGACCTGCTGGGAATGGCAGTGCTGTGTGCCCGGCAGGGTCCTGGGCAGCAGGGGCAGGGATCTGGGTGTTCCCAGCGAGGGCCAGGGAGGGCTTTACCTGAAAATGGGCCCCAGTTCCTGGAAGGTCTGGTGCATCTCCAGGTGCAGGTGCTCATAACCCTGCTCCCTCCAGATCTGCAGCAGCCTCAGCCACCTATTGCCTGGACGCTGGGGCATGGCTTCAAAGGGCAGCACCGTCCTAGAGGCCCGAGCGGCTCTAGTGCCCAGTGCCTGTGTCCTTTGCAGGGACAGCCAGGGCGCTGCCATGCACACCTCTGCCTTTGCCCTGAGTGCCATTCCAATGCTCCCTCCACCCTGTTCAGCCCAAATCCTTTTATCTTACGCAGGAACCTGCCCTGGAAACAGATCACGTCATGGGAGAACTGGCTCTGGACCTGCCTGAAACTCTCAGAGCGAAGGTCAAGGCTGGAGGCCCCCAGCCAAAGGTAGATGAAGGAGAAGTTAGGTGCCTAATCCCCCATCGCTGCAAGTCCTGCTGGTCTGAGGATGCTGAGAAAAGGCGTGGGGTCTGGACTGGGGGTCCATGCTGGTGGAAGGTGGTGGGACCTGGCCTCTTCCTTTCTCCAGGGCTGAGAGGAGCAAAATGGATGGGGACTTTATCTTATCGTGAGATGAGAGGGGGCCTTGGATTCTTTTAATAGACTTTATTTTTATACCACAGATTTAGTTCAGTGCAAAATTGATCAAAAACTGCAGAAAATTTCCAGGTACCCCCTGCCCCGACACAGGCACATCCTCCACCACAGGAGTGCACTGGTTCCACGTGAGGAATCTCGATACGTTGTTATCAACCAGGGTCCTGGATTCACATGGGGTGTCCTCCTGGTGGTGAACATGCTGTGGGTTTTGACAAATGTATGTAGTTTGTATCCCACCTTGCAGGATCCTACCAGTATTTTCACTGCCTTAAAAAGAGGAAAAGAAAACCTGTGCTCTGCCTGTTCATCCCTCCTGCCCCAGCCTCTGACATCTTCGATCTTTTTATCCATCACCATCATCATTACCAGCACCACACCCATCACCACTATCATCACCACCATCATCATCACCACCACACCCATCATCACCATCATCACCACCATCATCATCACCACCACCACCACACCCATCATCACCACACCCATCACCATCATCACCACCATCATCATCACCACCACACCCATCATCACCACACCCATCACCATCATCACCACCATCATCGTCACCACCACACCCATCATCATCATCATCACCACCACCACACCCATCACCACCACCATCACCACCATCATCATCACCACCACCACCACACCCATCACCATCATCATCACCACCACCATCATCACCACCACCACCACACCCATCACCACCACACCCATCACCACCACCATCATCACCACCATCATCATCACCATCACCACCACACCCATCATCACCACACCCATCACCACCATCATCACCACCACTGTTACTGGATGGAAGGTCTTGACTGTAAGCTCTCCAGGTTCTTGGCATGTTGAACAAAGAATTGAACAAAACACACAAACAAAGCAACCAAAGGCATAATAACACAAGCACAGATTTATTGACATGAAAGTACACTCCACAGAGTGAGAGCAGGCTCAAGCAAGTAGCTCAGGAGCACTGACTGCAATGTTCTTTAGGGTTCTTTTTTTTTGAGATGGAGTTTCGCTCTTGTTGCCCAGGCTGGAGTGCAGTGGTGCAATCTCGGCTCAGTGCAACCTCTGCCTCTCAGGTTCAAGTGATTTTCCTGCCTCAGCCTCCTGAGTAGCTGGGATTACAGGTGTGCAACACCACACCCAGCTAATTTTGTATTTTTGGTAGAGACGGAGTTTCTCCATGTTGGGCAGGCTGGTCTTGAACTCCCGACCTCAAGTGATCTGCCCACCTCGGCCTCCCAAAATGCTGGGATTACAGGCTTGAGCCACCACGCCTGGCCAGGGTTCTTATTAAGCTAAGAGAATTTGATAACACCCATAGATACCCGTTAGAGACCTCCAATTAGCTATACCCTATAAAGGACTGGCCCACAGCCCAGAACCACCTGGAACCTGCCACACTCCAAGCCAGCTGGAGTCTCCTGGACTCAGTCTCCCTGCAAGTCTCACCCTGAGCTTCTGATTGGCAGAGCCCAGTCACGTGACTGCCTGTGGCAGCGGGGGGGGCTGAGAAGTACAGTTTTCTAAATCTCATTTTGGAGAAGGAGGGTTGTGGGGGACAAGAAAAATAAGAAAACGAGTTAATCTAAATCTGAAAACAGAAGTTATACCATCTGTGACTCACATCACAGCCACAGCTTTCTCAAGGTTGAAAGTGTTTGGGGTTCCCGCAGCTTTTCAACTTTCTTTCTTATCACAAGACGAAGGCCTCACTCTGCTGGCTGCACCACAGGGCCCAGGTGGGGTGAGACGCAGGGGTCCTCCCTGTCAGGTCAGGCAGGGGCAGGCTGGGGCAGCCCTGGGGCTCCTGCATCGCCCAGCGACCACCCTGCCTTCTGTCTGTGCCCACCCCATCCCCAGCCTAAGCCTTAAAATGCCACAGCTGCACCGACCGTGAGGGCCATGCCTGCCCTCTCATACAGCGTGCAATGAATAAATGAAAGCCGATATAATGAAAGCTGAGAACTGCCATTCCCATTTCAAAACCCTGGCCCCACCGCTGTCCTCAATCTCACACCATACCGCACTGCTGCAGGACCCTGTCATCAGAGAGCCATAAATTAATTACCTACCAAACACCACTGCAGTGACAGTCTTCACAGTGAAATCTGAAAAATAAACAAATTGGCTGGGTGCGGTGGCTCACGCCTGTAATCCCAGCACTTTGGGAGGCCGAGGCGGGCGGATCACGAGGTCAGGAGATCGAGACCATCCTGGCTAACATGGTGAAACCCCGTCTCTACTAAAAATACAAAAAAAATTAGCCGGGCGTGGTGGCGGGCGCCTGTAGTCCCAGCTACTCAGGAGGCTGAGGCAGGAGAATGGCGTGAACCCTGCGGGGCAGAGCCTGCAGTGAGCTGAGATCGCGCCACTGCACTCCAGCCTGGGCGACAGTGAGACTCTGTCTCAAAAAAAAAAGAAAAAGAAAAATAAACAAATCAAAGAAATCAAGCTCTGTAGGCAGGAGGTAGGTACTGGATCCTACAAATTCCTAACAGTTCAACCGTACCCCCAGCCTGTGGAGCAGGACCCACACCAGCTCCATCCCATGCACAGCACCCGCCCACACTGAGCCGTGGAGCCCACCCTTCCCAGCCCCTCTGTGACCCACAGCAGCAAGCACTCTTCCCATTCACGTGTTCGAGCACTTCATCTCAACTGGAGCATTTCTACCGGCGTGTAAACCTCTCCTACTTAAAAATGCATATGGTCGGGCGTGGTGGCTCACACCTGTAATCCCAACACTTTGGGAGGCTGAGGAGGGTGGATCACTCGGGATCAGGAGTTCGAGGCCAGCCTGGACAAAACGGTGAAACCCTATCTCTACTAAAAATACAAAAATTAGCCAGGCGTGGTGGCACATACCTGTAATCCCAGCTACTCGGGAGACTGAGGCAGGAGAATCGCTTGAACCCAGGAGGTGGAGGTTGCAGTGAGCCGAGATAGCGTCATTGTACTCCAGCCTAGGCCACACAGCAAGACTTTGTCTCAAAAAAAAAAAAGCATACATATAGACATGCATGTATGCACACATGGACATATTCATACACATACACGCATATATACATGAAAGCACACGAATACCTGCACACACATATGCCCTGTGTGGACCCGCATGTGCCTGTGTGTTTTTTGCATGTATGCCTGTACACACGCACATATATGTGCATGCATGCGTACATAGGTGTATACATACACACTTCACGTCAATTAGTAAGAACAAGCAAAAATCACAAACTTAACTATGTGAATACCACCAATAACCCCTTAGAATAACTGTAAGTGCTCATTCACAAGGCAAACGATGATAAACCATCCGGGGTAAGTCAGTGTGCACTCCCTATTAAAACAGGTACACTTTACTGAAAAGCGCTTAAAACTTGAACGGAAATAGAGAGAGACCGTGCTTCCACATGAGAGGACCACTGTGGTCGAGGTGTCAACTCTCCCCAAATCAGTAAACTTTTTTTTTTTTGAGACAGGGTGTTGCTCAGTCACCCAGGCTGGAGTGCAGTGGCATGAACACAGCTCACTGCAGCTTCGAACTCCTGGGCTCAAGTGATCCTCCCATCTCAGCCTCCTGACTAGCTAGGACCAGGTGTGGGTCACCATGACCAGCTAATTTCTTTCTGCCTTCTTTTTTTTTAGAGACGGTCTCCGTATGTTGCCCAGGCTGGTCTCAAACTCCTGGGTTCAAGTGATCCTCCCACCTCAGCCTCCCAGAGTGCTGGGATTACAACCATAAGCCACCACAGCTGGCCAAATCAATAAACTTAAGAAAACTCCAGATATCCTCCCAACAGGAGTTATGTGTGTAACATGCATCTGGAAGATCAAATGTGCAACAAAGGCAGAAGTATGAAAGTACAAGAAAAAGCAAGAGCTTGTTACCCCAGCAGATCTCAGACCTTTCATAAAGCTGGAGATGCACACATTATAGTCCTGGCAATGAGACGAACAAATACATCAGAGGATCACAATGCAGGGTGTGTGTGTGTGTCTGTGTGTGCATGTGTGTGTGTCTGTGTTTGTGTGTGTGTGTCTGTGTCTGTGTGTGCATGTGTATGTGCATGCATGTGTCTGTGTGTGTCTGTGTGCATGTGTAGGTCTGGGTCTGTGTGTGCGTGTGTGTCTGTGTGTGCGCTTCTGTGTGTGTGAGTGTGTGTGTGCACGTGTGTGTGGGTGTGTGCATGCGTCTGTGTGTGTGCATATGTGTGTGTCTGTCTGTGTCTGTGTGCATGTGTCTGTGTGTGGGTGCATGGATGCATGTGTGTTTGTGTGTGCTTGTGTGTGTCTGTGCATGCATCTGCGTCTGTGTGTGTGTGCATGTGTGTCTGTATGTGTGTGTGTGTGCATGTCTGTGTATGTGTGCATGTGTGTCTGTGTGTATCTGTGTGTCTGTTTCTGTGTGTGTCTGTGTGTGTGTCTGTATGTATGTCTGTGTGTCTGTGTGTGTGTCTGTGTCTGTGTACGTGTCTGTGTGTCTGTGTGTGTCAGTGTGTGTGTCTGTGTATCTGTGTGTGTTTGTGTGTGTGTCTGTGTGTATCTGTGTGTGTCTGTTTCTGTGTCTGTATGTCTGTGTGTGTCTGTGTGTGGCTGTGGCTGTGTGTGTGTGTCTATGTGTGTGTGTCTGTGTGTGTCCGTGTGTCTGTGTCTGTGTGTGTCTGTGTGTGTGTCTGTGTGTCTGTGTGTGTTTGTCTCTGTGTGTGTGAATTTAACACTGGCATCAGCATGGTGGTTCCAACCAGTGCTTGGAGTCAGCAGCATTGGGACAAGGTCTTAACCATTTAGAATGAGAGGAAGAGAGAGAGACAGACAGAAAAGCTGAAAAACACCTCAGTGAAAACCGTAATTTTGTTTACAGCCTTAGAATGGAGAAATATTGGAGAAGTATAAATTTAAATTATTCAAAAGTGAAAATATTTACATAACAACCATTAACTGAAGATTAAAAAAAAAAAAACAACGAATGATGAGAAGGACGAACTATTTGCAATAGGTGTAGCAAGCAAAAAGTAACATCTCAAGCACATAAAGACCCAGCATAAAAGAGCAGAGGCCCTGAGCAGGCCGTTCACAGATGAGGAAGTGACAGGACCCCCCCACGGGAACATCCAGGGAAGCAATTCAACACGGCGATGAGATGCCACCCGGCCCCGCCCAGATTAGGGTGCAAAAATGTAAACGCCTGATAAAAGTCAGTGTTTTCAAGAGTGTAGGGGAATGTATAAACTGGTGCCATCTTTTAGGAGGGCCAGCTGGCAGGGGTAACCAAAATGTTAAATATGTGGGCATTCCTCTGTTTTTAGAAATTTCAATTTTAGGAATCTTTTTGACAGAAATACTCTGATTTGGGCACGAAGACGTGTGTAAAAGATGTGCCAAGCTGTAATAACAAAAAGCTGGAGGGTGCTAAAGCTTCCATGCAAGGAGCACTATCTAAGTTGTGGCTCTGTTATACTGGGCAACTGTTACTTAAAAAAGAATTAGATGTATCTAGAGGTCCTAACATTAAAATATCTACAAGACACGTTAATGTTTAAAATCAAGGCCCTAGAAACTCCAGTAAAAATAGTTAACACGGACCAGGCATCGTGACTCATGGCTGTACTCCCAGCACTTTGGGAGGCAGAGACAAGAAGATTTATTGAACCCACGAGTTTGAGACCAGCCTGGGCAACATAGTGAGACCCCCATCTCTACAAAAAATAGAAAAAGTTACCCAGGCGTGGTGGCGAACCCCTGTGGTCCCAGCTACTTGGGAGGCCGAGGCGGGAAAATCACTTGAGCCAAGAGGTGGTGGCTGCAGTAGCTGTGATTGTGCCACTGCACTCCAGCCTGGGCCACAGAGGGAGAGCCCCTATCTCAAAAAAAAAAATTAAATTAATAAAAATATAAAGAATCCTACTTCTCTCTGGAAGGAAGACGAAGCGCCTGCTAACATCACCGGCTGCCCTGGGAGAGATACGGTTCCCTCCTGACCAGGCCCCGCCTCTTCCAGGAGGCCGCCCCGGGCTGCTTCGCAGCTGCGGGAGTCTGTGGTTCAGCCTGGATTCGGGTGCGGGAGGCGTGACACAAAGGTGGGCGGCTGTACCTGGGGGCCTGTGGGGCGCCCCTGAGGCTGCGGGGCTGGTGCTTGTTCTCCCAGAAGGCCCCGGGGTCGGGGCTCCCAGGGTCCTCTCCGCGAATCACTTCTCAGCATGGCGGCCCCTGGACCCCTGGGTCCCAGCACCCGCTGCGTGCTCCGGGTCAGCCACAGTGACCAAGGGGAGAGTCACACAGTCTGGAGAGGGAGGCGAAGATGCTTTGCCTGGGGGCTAAGGCAGGACACAGCAAGTCCCCGGACTCTTCCTACCGGCTCCCCGCAAGGATGTCCCCAGCGCCTGGCCTCCCAGGAGGCCCCCAGGGGCATGGGCTCCAGAGGAGCGGGTGGCGGGGTCTGCAGTCGGGGCAGGCCAGGAGGCGCCGGCGGGCCGTTGAGCTCTGCTTCCCTGGGACGGTGCTGTCCTTGCCCCCACGGGCAGGGCTGGCAGTCAAGTTCCACCCAGGAAAACAAGAATGGGTCACCAGAAGGACCCAGTTTGCCACAGTGACAGCACCCGGGCAGGTGAGGCCTACCCTGAGCACATGTGGCTTTCAGCGTTTCCCTTCGCCCACCCTGGATGCTTCTGAGGCCTTTCACTCCAGGGGCACATCTTTCCGCCTTCGCTTCACGAAAACACCTTTAGCTGGACGGTGAGCTCATGCAGGAGGCTGTGAGCACAGTGGGTGGGACAGGACCAGTGTGCTCCTCCACCCCACTGTGCTTCTCCCCCCCACACCCCACCATCCGGACCAGTGTGCTCCTCCACCCGACTGTGCTCCCCCACCCCACACCCCACCATCCGGACCAGTGTGCTCCTCCACCCCACACCCCACCATCCGGACCAGTGTGCTCCCCCACCCCACCGTGCTCCTCCACCCCACACCCCACCATCCGGACCAGTGTGCTCCTCCACCCCACACCCCACCATTCGGCCCAGTGTGCTCCTCCACCCGACTATGCTCCCCCACCTCACACCCCACCATTCGGCCCATGGAGGAGCAAGCACAGGCCCTTTCCAGGAGGGCAGCACTGTCCCGGAGAGAGACGCATGTTCCCATGCCCTGTCCAGGCTTGGTCCTTGCTGGACCTTGTGGACGTGACAGGCTGGGACTGAGGGGAGGAAGCATGAGGCAGAGGCCAGCGCCCCCCCGCAGCCAGGCTTCCCCCGCCTCCCTCGAAGCCTGTGACAACTGAATGTTATCAGGACCCAGAGGGATCAAAGAGTTCAGTGGAAAATTACTCAGCTTCATGCGAATTTGCTTCTATTTTGGGCAAGGACGTTCTAAGCATGAAAAGAAAGGCTTGATAGATTGATGATAAAATGTCAACCTTCTGCATAAGTGAATTTAAAAGTATATGAAAAACGGAAAAATATATGACAAGGGCTTATCATATTTAATAAAGAAGTAATTGTTGATTTTCTCAGAGGCAACTTTTAAAATTAAAAAGAGGAGAAAACAAATTGGAAAAATACAAAAAAGATAAACTGAGGAAAAAATAAAGAAAAAAATGAGCAAGAAGTGATTGTCAAATTGTCATGTGTAAAAAATAATAGGAAGTAGGAACTTTTTATTTATTTATTTATTTATTTTTTGAGACGCAATTTCGTTCTTGTTGCCCAGGCTAGAGTGTAGTGATGCAATCTCTGCTCACTGCAACCTCCGCCTCCCGGGTTCAAAAGATTCTCCTGCCTCAGCCTCCCAAGTAGCTGGGATTATGGGCATGTGCTACCATGCCTGGCTAATTGTGTATTTTTAGTAGAGATAGAGTTTCACCATGTTGTCCAGGCTGGTCTCAAATTCCTGACCTCAAGTGATCCGGTCGCCTCAGCGTCCCAAAGTTCTGGGATTACAGATGTGAGCCACCGCTCTCGGCTGGAAGTGGGGACTTTTGATTCATTAACAGAGATAAAAGTGACTTGTACAGATCAGAATGCCCAGCCTCACCACCAGTGAAAAAGAAGTCACAGAGCCAGCAGACGTTCTTGAGCCCAGCTTATTTATAAGCCTTCTTGTTTTATTTTGTTTTCAATCATGAAAGCCAGCTTCATGTGGGAGCTGGGAGTGAGTGTCCGGGCAAACTGCAGTGCACTGGGTCCTTCCAGAAGGTGGTGAGCTAATGTGCACCCAGAGCTTTAAACTGTTCCTAGTCTTTGACCCCGTCATGCAATTTTAGAATCTGACTGAAAGGAAATAATCCGAGATACCACCTGTGCATATGACTTTGTTCCTCACGATAGGAAAACACAGGCGGGGAATAGGAAAAACTGACGGGCGCCCACTGTCTCCCCTCAGACCCCTAAAGCAGAGCCTCAGACCAGGATTTGGAGAGGAAGAGGGTCTAGGGTCAGCGAGACAGGGACAGAGGGAGTGAAGGAGAGGGGCTCTGTGCACTGCTGGGACCGTGGGGCTGGACTGTGCTGGGCCCTGAGAAGCCCATGGAATGCCTCCCACGGCCCAGTGTGAACAGGTGCTGCCTCCTGGGGCAGGGACAGGCCGGGAGCCAGCCTGAGTCTGCGTTTCCAGGGTGCCTGTGCCACAGGTGATGGGGCCCCATCAGAAAGGACCTAGTTTTAGCCAGGAGTGGTGGCTCACGCCTGTTATCCCAACATTTGTGAGGCTGAGGTGGGAGGATCGCTTGAGGTCAGGAGTTCGAGACCAACCTGGCCAATACGGTGAAGCCCCGCTTCTACTAAAAATACAACAATTAACCGGATGTGGTGGCATGCGCCTGTAATCCCAACTACTCAAGAGGCTGAGGCAGAAGAATCGCCTGAATCCGGGAGGCGGAGGTTGCAGTGAGCTGAGATCACGCCACTGCACTCCAGCCTGGGTGACAGAGCGAGACTATGTCTCAAAAAAAGAAAAAGAAAAGAAAAGACCTAATTTCACAGGACCTGAGAAAATGCTCACAACCCACCGTTAGGCCCAGAGAGAGCCCACCATCCGTCACCCGGACAGACGCCTCACGGCTGTCCTCAGAGGGCTGTGCACCCCGCTGCCCCACCTTCTTCTAGATGGCAGGTCCAGTGACGCACGCCCGAGCTCAGAGCTCACAGTGTGCACACAGCCTTCAAGGACCCCTACAGCCTAATGAGATGCTCACCAAGTGCCATTCCAGATCCAGGGAGAGGGCATTGGTCATTAGAGGCTATCTGAGGCTGCACCAGGCCACCCTACTGGGACTGGGTTGGGTGGGGAACTTCCACTGGAGCCCCTTTTGATGACTGCGCCCGCCCATCCCCGAGGAATCAGCCATGGAACCATTTCCGTATGCAACCAGCTCCTGGGATGCAGTTCATAGCGTCCCCTGCAGATGCGAGAGCCCCACACACACACTCGTCCTGAAGAAGCTCCTGCAGGAGAAAGTCAGTGACCCACCCGTCCGCAGATGGCATTGACCAGCATCTACACTGGCCGATGGCATTGACCAGTGTTGGCACCCGCTGATGGCATTGACCAGCGTCAGCACCCATGGCTCCCCTCGACCAGCTGCAAACACTTAACTCACAGGAATGGCGACTGCTGGGTGCTTGAAGTGTGTGTCTCAGCAGAAGGTCCAGCCTGGGGCCAATTGTGTCCCAGGAGCCTGCTGGTTGGAGGGACCATTTCATCTCAAGAGCCCTTGTGTGCTTAAGGGACAACTGGGGGTTCTGAGGACACAGGCCACACCAGCTTCCCTGCTGTGGAGTGAAGTCTGCCCCGGATTATGCCCTGACCCTGGGCTGCAGCTGAGGAAGAGCCCTGGCTTTGTTAGGAAGGTGGCCCAGCCCAGCCCAGCCCCAGCGCTGCAGAACATTAGAGAGGCTGCCTGTGCACATGCCTTCCAGAGGAGAGGGCATGAGAGGAAGGAGGAGGGCCTCGGAGCCCCCATGGGGAGGCTGTGGACACCTCCCGTGCTGGAAGCCCCCCACCGTGCAAAAAGTCCTTCCAGGGAAGCTTCAGTGAAGCCTGCCATGTTCACAAATGCTTGTCTGAGGGCTCCACTGAAGAGACTGGGAGAGGTGCTATCTTAGGGTTTCGGGTCTCCAAGGAGAGAGTCAGCTAACACACTCAAGGAACAGGCAGTGACTCTCATGTGGCTTTTTAATGAAAGCATGTGCAGATTAACGCACTGACCAAGACCAGAGGCCTGGGCTTGCAGGCAGTGGCGGAGGGGATTGGGGAGTACCATTGGTGCCCCGGCCCTGAAGCCCAGTCTCCCAGCTGGACGAAGCCCGACCCTTGGTCTTCCTGCTCTGCAGTGCTCTGGAAGTCCAGAGTGGACTGCAGTTCACAGGAGCTGAGATTCTGGTTGGGATTAGTGCTTCCACCTCCAGGAGGGCATCCCCCAGGGCCCAGCCCCTGGGTACACCGTGTCCTTCGGGAGCTGCGGGAGCTGCGGGAGCTGGGGTTGCCCAGGCAGCCTGACATCGCCTGCATCATCCCCTGCTGCCACCAGAGCTAACACACGTGGTGCTGGGGGCGCACCTGTCCCCATGTGGGCGGCCGCTCCTCCTGCACACAGACTGGTGCTGGGGGTGCACCAGTCCCCATGTCGGCATCCGCTCCTCCCCTGCACACAGACCAGGGTGTCCTGCCACAGGGTTTCTGTTTGTCAGTCTTGGGACCCAACTTACAGCAGCACGTTTGAGCATGATTCCAGGTTCTTAGGAGGACCCAGCCTTGGAATGCGGGTAAAGATGAAGGCCTGAAGGCAGTGGTCTGGACTACCAGAGGTGCCTCGGCCCCTGGCATCATTAACAGGTTTGTTGCTGTGGCCGCCTAATGGTGCTAGCCCCTGGAGGCCAGCAGGTGGCCAATTCTCGGGACCAGCAATCACAATGCAGCACCCTGGACAGTGGCAAAGACCATGCGCAAATGCGGACACAATGTCTCCTGTAATGCCCACGTGCATGTCCATTCTCTCCTGGAATCCTTCCAGTTGGAGGTAGGGCCCAGAGGGCAAGTGCCCTGCTTAAGGTCACAAAGTAAGTCAGCGGCAGATGCGACCTGGCTGCAGACTCCTAATCCCCTCTTGAGCATTCCTGGGGCTGAGCCCCACTATCTGTTGAGGCAGGCCACCCAGATACTGAGGGCCAGCAGCCCCCAGCTGACTCTGAGGCTTGCTGTGCTGTTGCAGAGATCCGTGTTGCAACACGAGGCCCTGGAGGCAGCCAGGCTGTCTTGGTAGCCAGGGCAGGTGTAAAGCACATGATTTTATAATAATCATTTGCTGACCTGGGGGAGCTGGAAAACAGAGGGAAAAGGGCTGTTTTTTGAGACCCGAGACCTGTGAAATTCACTCCTGCCCCTCTCAACAGACAAAAGCCTGCCAGACTCTTCCTCATTGTTCTCCCACCTTAGAGGGATGCAGAGCAAGAGGCAAGTACAGCCCCAGGGCTCAGGGTATGACAGGGACCAGGGCTCAGTGTGTGAACAGGACCAGGGCTCAGTGTGTGACAAGGACCAGGGCTCAGTGTGTGACCAGGACCAGGGCTCAGTGTGTGACAAGGGTCAGGGTTCAGTGTGTGACCAGGACCAGGGCTCAATGTGTGACCAGGACCAGGGCTCTGTGTGTGACAGGGACCAGGGTTCAGTGTGTGACCAGGGTCAGGGTTCAGTGTGTGATAGGGACCAGGGCTCAGTGTGTGACAGGGACCAGAGCTCAGTGTGTGACTGGGACCAGGGCTCAGTGTGTGACAGGGACCAGGGCTCAGTATGTGACCAGGGTCAGGGCTCAGTGTGTAACCAGGACCAGGGCTCAGTATGTGACTTGGACCAGGACTCAGTGTGTGACCAGGGTCAAGGCTCAGTGTGTTACCAGGACCAGGGCTCGATGTATGAACAGGGCCCAGGGCTCAGTGTGTGACCAGGGTCAGGGCTCAGTGTGTGACCAGAGTCAGGCTCAGTGTGTGAGCAGATTCCAGGTCTTACCCACTGTCCCACTTTTCTCCTTCTTCCTTTCTGAGCAGCCTGTACCCTCTGTTCAGTAATTACAAGGTTTTAAATTAAGCATTTCGTGTGTGCCAGCACTGTGGGGCATTTCACGTGGCATATCTCGTCCACTCTAAGGACCTTAGGATGGAGGCCACTTGCCATTCTCATTTCGGAGGGAGGAGATAGAGAGCCCGGCAGTTGCAGCATTTGCCTGAGGCATTGCTTGCAAACATCAGAGCTCTGATTAGAAGCCAGTCTCCCCAGCCCCTTTGATCTCCCGACCACTCCCTGCCCTCCTGCTGAGGCCCAGGCACACTGCCTGGCCCACCTGCCCACCCAGAAGAGAGACACTCACTGGTCCAGGTGGTCAGGCAGTAGAGAGTGGTGTTTTGGCAGGATGTGGGCTGGAAACAGTTTCCTCAATTCCCTGTCGCAGAAAACTCATGGCATCTCAGTGCCTGGGCTGGGGGAGGCACAGCTGGTAGTCGGAGACCAAGCCCTGGTCCCTGCCCAGCCTCCCACATCACAACCTCGGGCATGGACTCTGCTTTTGGGAAAGCACCAGCATACCAAACCCTGCACCCTGTCCTCCACCCGCCCACCTGTGTGGACACTGGGCCCTGGAAGTGCTGTGGCTCTGTGGTGCACACTTAGGCTCAGCTAAAGAAGTCATCTCTGCTTTCTCAGGAGACGACCAGAAATCACCTGGGTTAGGGAACCAAAGCTCTGAGCAGCCAGAGATCCAGGCTACCAGGCAACCCCCAGCACCCCCGGTACCCCTCAAAGCCCACCAGGCCAGTGGGGACAACTCTCTGCAGGACTGGGCAAAAGCAACAGCAGGTCCAGCAGTGCCTCTGGGTGAGTCAGGAAGACAGAGTGGGTAGGCAGCCTGCGGGCTGGGAATGAGGCGGAGGGCCCAGGCTGTGGCCCTGCACTGGCTCAGGCTCAGGCTGCACCTCCTGCGGGGCCTCTGGCGAGTCCTGCCCTCTGTGCCCCAGCTTCCCCCTCTGAGCAGCATGGGTGCCTGACTGCAGTGGCCGGTCCAGCTAGGCCAGCCCAGGCTGTCAGGGTGGCCGCCAGCATCCCCAGGGACCCAGGGGGACCCACAGCAAGGGTGCGCATCGGCTCATCTGAACACACCGGCCTCAGAGGCAGCAGCCAAGACAGGCGGGTCCTCATGGCTAGGGCGGGGCAGGTAGGCAGGTGGTGGCCCCGTCCAGAGCTCGGGCTGTCTGGCCTGGATCAGGCCATCTGGTCTTTATAGGGCCTTCTCTAGCTGTGGCTGGGGTGGGGCAGATGTGTCCCTCACTGTCTCCTGACTCCATCCCAACATGTGACATCACCTGAGGTGTGGTTGGAACAGTGAATACTTCTGGGAGCACACCCTGCTCCTAAGCTCCCCGGCTGCCTGGGCCTGGTGCCCTGGGCCCTAGAGAGCCACGCAGTGCCCCCTTCACCAGCCCCCTGCACACATGCCTCCCCACCATGGCACCCAGGAGCCAGCAGCGCTGCTATCTGCTTCTCCCTAGAGTGCATCACCCAGGGGCATCCTCAGCTCAGCCACCATCGCAAAGGTCACAGGCAGGTGCCAGAATGGCAGCAGTGTGCGTCTCACAGCTCTGGAGCTGGGAAGTCCAAGATCGAAGTAGCAGCAGGGCTGGTCCCTCCTGAGGCCTCTCTCCTTGGCATGGGGAAGGCATTTTCTCCCTCCATCCTCACACGGCCACCCCTGTGCGTGTCTGTGTCCTCATCTCCTCTTCTAATAAAGACACCAGTCAGGTTAGGTTTAAGGCCCCCTGTATAATCTCATTTTAACTTAATCACCTCTCTAAACACCCTGCCCCCAGACACAGTCTCACTCTGAGGTATTGGGGGTTGGAACTTCAACACAGGAATTAAGAGGAACACAATTCTGCCCCTAACACAGGGAGAGGGAGAAATGGGTCATTTTCCCGTACTCAGGTGTGGTCATGACAGACACGATCGCTGAGAGCCCCATGGGAGCAGGTATCCTTGTTCTTAAGATGGGACCAAAACTCACACCTGGAATCCATTCAGTCAGGAGACTACTGGTCACATTTGGGCCCGCAGGGCTCTGCTTCCATTAGACAAATAAATATTCACAATTACAAAGTGCCAGGAACTTGTCCTTTCTTCCTGACTACAAGGATTCCAGGTGTGAGCTTTAGCCCCATTTTAAGGACAAGGAAACTGAAGGCCCAAGGTGGGAAGTGGCTGGCCAGGTAAGGGCTGGCCATGCGAGGGCTGGCAGGTGGGGGCTGGCCAAGTGAGGGCTGCCAGGTGAGGGCTGCAAGGTGGGGGCTGCCAGGGTGGGGCTGCCAGGTGGGGGCTGCCCTCTGCAGAGTGGGACGGAGTCTTCCAGCCAGCCTGGGGGTCTTCCTGACAGATGTGGGGTGGGCTTCCCCTGGTGCTATGGGCTCGTGCATAGCTCTCCCTTTGAGGGGGAACAGCTGCCACCCTCCTGGGGACCCCAATGATGGGGACCCCCACAGCCCTGTGATGCACATCTGTGGCCTCACCCCTCCCCAGCCTGCCACGGGCTGACACATTGGCCAGGATTCCCGGGAACAACCCTAGAGAATTCCATGAGATATGGCAGCAACCTGCCCAGATGTTGGCCTAGGGCCAGGCACAGTGGGTCCCTCCAAGTCCCAGGCTTTGTTCTTCTGTGTCCCAGCCACCCACGTGAGACCAAAGGACAGGAGAGGCAGCTGTGCTCTGGGCAGGCCTTCAACACTCATCATCCTGAATCCTCACAGCCACCTCAGGACAGGGACTGATCACAATCCCCGCTTCCCAGATGGGGCAACTGAGGTTCCCTGGCCACCCTGTCTGCACTGTGTTCACCTCCCTCTGGGTGAGCAGAAAATGGAGCAGGAGTCAGACTGGGAATAGCACATCCGTAATAAGGAAGTCGGCAGCACCTTGACTAGTCATTGACAGCCAGGCCCCAGGAAGATCTGTTTGTTGTCTTTTTTGTTACTAAGCCTGGTCTCTCCAGGCAAGCTAAACAGTGGGTCAGAATTTTATTAGGTGTGTTATGCGGGAAAACGGCCCCCAAAGATGTTCATGTTCTCATCCCAGGAACATGCAGATATATTAGCTCACACAGCAGAGGGGACCGTGCAGATGGGATTAAGTTGAAGATCTGGAGAAGGGGAGAGGGTCATGGGTTACCCAGGTGGGTCTTCAGTGTAATCACAGGGTTTTACAAGAGAGAGGCAAAAGCATCAGAGGAGGCAAAGACAGTGAGGTGGGGACAGAGCAGAGACTGGAGTGACTCACTTTGAAGATGGGAAAAGAGGCCACAAGCCACGGAAGCTTCCAGAAGCTGCTATAACAGACTACCACAGAATGGGTAATTTACAATGAACAGAAATTTATCTGGCTCATGGTCCTGGAGGATGGGAAGTCCATTGATCAAGGGTCCAGCTTCTGGCAAGAGCCTTCCTGATGCATCATTGCATGACTGAAGGGCAAAAGAGAGGGTGAGAGAGAGGGAAGGGGGACAAACTCATCCTATTATCAGGAACCCACTCCCATGATAACTAACCCTTACTTCATTTGTGTTGCTATAAAGAATACCTGGGGGAGGCTGTGCTTCTATCTGGGGCCCAAACATCCCAAAGAGGGGACAAAAGAAATAATTAAGGCTGGGTAATTTATAAAGAAAAAGGTTTATTTGGTGCACGGTTCTGGAGGCTGTACAAGAAGCATGGTGCCAACATCTGCATCTGGTGAGAGTTTCAGGCTGCCTCCACTCGTGCTGGAAGGGAAAGAGGAGCAACCATGTGCAGAAATCACATGGTGCGAGAGAAAGTGAGAAAGAGAGAGGAGAGATGCCAGGATCTTTTTAACAACTGGCTCTTGGGGGAATTTTCACAGGAACCAATAGAGCAACAACTCATTTATTGCTTCAAGAACAGCATGAAGCCATTCATGAGGCATTCACTCCCATGACCCAACACCTCCCATTAGATCCCCACTTCCAACATTGGAGATCAAATATTAACAAGAGGGTTGGAGGGTCAAATATCCAAACTATAACACCATGCTTGTGATAATGGCATTAATCCATTCATGAGGGCAGAGCCCTCATGACCTAATTGCCTCTTAAAGATCCCACCTCTCACCACTTTGCATTGGGGCTTTAGTTTCTAACACATGAAGCTACCACAGACAGTCCTCACCAGAATAATTGCCCGGTGGAGCCATGAGAGTGGACTGCCACCTCTGAGATGCCAGCACTGTGGAGCTACCAGTGTGTAGTGCAAGCCTGGGGTAGCTACAGGCATGAGACTCCAACCCAAAGGAGCTGCAAAGCCATGGGGGCCAGGCCGCCCAAGGCTGCCCAAGGCTGCCCAATCCCCAATGCAGTGTGCCCAGGAGGTGGTGTATAGAGTGAAAGAACATTCTAGAGTCTTAAGGCTTAACTTCTGTCATGTTGAATTTTAAACTTGCTTGGGTGCTATTACTCCTTTCTTCTTATCTATTTCTCCCTTTTGGAATAAGAATGTCTATTTTATGCCATCCCATTGTATTTTGGAAGCACTTAACTTGTTTTGATTTCACAGGCCCACAGCTAGAAAGGAACTTGCCTCAGCATAAATCATGCCTTGAGTCTCATCTATATCAAGTTAAATGAGACTTTGACTTTGAGTTGATGCTGAAATAAGTTGAGACTTTGGAGACTGTTGGGATAGAATCAATGTATTTGACATTGTAAGAAGAACATGAATTGGGGGGTCAGGGCAGAGTGCTATGGTGTGAATGTGTCCCTCAAAGTTCAGGTATTGGAAACTTAATCCTCAATGCAACATGTTAGGCAGTGGGGTCTAATTGGAGGTGTTCAGGTCATGAGATTTCTACCCTCATCAATGGACTAATGTCATTATCATGAGAGTGGGTTTGTTATAAAAGCAAGTTCTGTCCTCTCCTGCTCCCTCCTGCTTTCTTGCCCTTCCACCTTCACCATAGGGCTGATGTACCAAGGGAAGACCCCAATGCTGACACCTCAATATTGGACTTCCCAGTTCTAGAACTGTGAGCAATAAATTTCTTTCTTTCTTTTTCTTGTTACAAATTTCCCAGTCTGTAGTATTCTGTTTTAGCAAAACAAAATGAACAACGAGGATGGTGGGGCTGTTGGTGGGAATGGTGATAATAGTAATGGTGGTGATGGTAATGGTGATAATGATGGTGATGGTGGTGGTGGTGGTGGTGATTGTGATGATGGTGGTGATGATGATGGTGGTGATGGTAAAGTTGGTGGTGGCAGTAATGGTAGCAATGGTGCTGATTATGGTGATGGTGGTGGTGGTGGCAGTTATGATGATGGTGATGGTGATGGTGATGGTGGTGGTGATGACGGCGGTGCTGGTCATGATAACAGTGATAATTGTAGTGGTGGTGATAGTGATGGTAGTGATGGTGTCGATGGTGGTGGTAATGGTGGTGGTGGTGGTAGTTATGATGGTGGTGGTGGTGGCTGTGATGACAGTGATATTGTGGTGGTGGTGATAGTGGTGGTGGTGATGGTGTTGATGGTGTTGTTCGTGGTGGTGGTTATGATGAGGGTGAGGGTGATGGTGGTGGTGGCAGTGGTGGTGGTGATGGTGATGGTGATGGAAGGGTAATGATGGTGCTGGTGATGGTGTTATTGGTGGGGATAAGAGTGGTGGCAGTGGTTTTGCCAGCAGTAATGGTGGCAAAGGAGGTGGAGGAGAGTGTGTTGCAGTTTTTCCTGCCATGAGTCGGTAACAAGTTGTGATTAAAGGCCCAAACTTCAGAATTCTACACACTTGGGCTTGACTCTCAGCTCCAGCACTTATTCACTGCATGACCACGGCCACATTAGTCATCTGTTTGCCTCACTCACCTCATCAGTGGAGTGGGACTCACAGGACTCACATGAGGGGAATGCAGAGTTTGATAACCACCACAATGTGCTGAGCCCGGGAATGACATGAATGACTTACCCAGAATCACGAGTCTACCAACCCTATCCCATACTTCCATCCCTGCTGGCTGTTTGATGTCTCCAGACTTCCACTATTTCTGTCCTGTTCTAGCTCTGTGACCTTGTCATAACCCACCTGTTTGCCGCCTTTATACTCTTTCCTTTGCCCTTCTCCCTCAACTCAGGACACTCTTCCCAGCAACCTGCACCCCTTTTCCTCTTGTATGTCTTTCCCTGGAGACACCACTGAAGTTTTCAGAGTATCGCCTGCTCTTTGGCTGTGAATCCACAAAGTGGTTAGTGTCAGACAGGTTCCATCCGTAATGCTCACCTTTCCCGACTCTTTTTGAAGGCTACTTATGCCCCCTGTATGTCCCAAAGACTTGGCTGCTTAGCTGCTCTCTTTGCCCTGAGGCTTTCCTTACCAAAACCTGCATCCCCACATCATGTATTAAGAAGAACATCCAAATTAGCCAAACATCCTTGCACCCCTTTGATTCCTTATCTCCTTCTCTCTACATCCAGCTGGTCTCTCAAGTTCTGCCCACCCAGAATCACCCCTATATGCTCTGTTCCTGCTGCCTCATCTCAATGCAGGTTTTGCCCCAGCCAGTGATGCCATCTACTTCCATTGCACTGCACCACCATTTCCCCTGCTGCAGACGCTCACCCTCCAAGCCACACTCACTCATGCCACTCTTGGCTCAAAGCCTTCCCTGGTGCTCCATTTCCCACTAAAGAAGGTCAAACTCTAGTCATGTTGCATGCTTTGAGGTCATCATCCCTTTGCTCTGTGACTAGAGATGAAAACCCAAATCCAGAGTACCGGTTCTAATCCCAGCTCTGCCACTTGCTAGCTGTGTGACCTTGGGCAAGCTGTTTAACTTCCCTGTGCCTCAACGTCCTTATATGTAATTTGGGCCTCATAATAGCACCTACCTCATAAGGTATAGGGAAGTATCAGGCAGGTTTAATACACACAAATCCTTTAAAGTTTTACCTGGTGCCTGGCACGCACTAGGTAAGTGTTTACCATTTTCATCATCAGAGCTCAAGCTCTCTGTCTGGCTCAGATTTATTTTGAGGATGTCAAGGGCCACATTCTCACTGACCCTCTTGGTGGTGGGAAGGTGGGGGTGGGTTCTCTTCCTGGACTTCCCCTTTTCCAGGCTAGGCAAGCAGCTGCTCCACCATGTTCCCAGCACTTGGCTCAGATCATGGTGTTGCAGCATCATGATCTGGGCAGGTTTCTGCCTCCTCCCCTGGGCCACAGGCTCTGGACCAGCCCGTCCAAGGCTCTCAGGCCCCACACATGCACCCTACGGGTGAGTGCTTTGAGCCTGACGCACTGGAGTCTTCCAACAGCATGGCCGAGCAGCGTCAGAGTTTTCGTGGTGGTGATGGCAATGCACAGCCTTGGCCCCTGAGTCACCCCAGCGGCTGGTGAGTCATAGCCTCTCCACAGAACCAGCCGGGCCTTCAGCTCAGTAGCCCTGGCTGCACCCCACCTTATTTCCCAGGCTCCCAGCCATGCACCTGGCTGTGAGCACACACTCAGGGGGCTCTGGACCCTGGTGGTGCCATAGAAGAGTCAGGCCAGGCAGTGGGGCCGTTGACACGGGCAGTAGAATCTGTCCCTTTCCCTGTGGCTGAGGGGGTGGCTGGGGGTGGAGAGTGAGAGGCAGCCATGAGATGACTGCCCACGGGCCCTGAAGCCATAGCAGCACACCCCGTGCCTCAGCTTCTCCTGCACAGTTAGGAAGCTCCTCTCTGTCTTCCTCCTGAGAGCCACCATCCCCCAGGTTCCCCTCTACTCCCAGTCGCCCATCCGGACACCCCTGAGCTTCCTAGAGCTCTAACCATCTTCTCCACAGTCCAGTCCCACTGCCTAGAAGTGGAAGGGCATGCAGAGGCTGAAAAGCAGAATGGGACACCAGCCAGTCTCCAGCCCCGGCACAGGCACTCGCTGTCTGTGTGCTTTCTCTGCCTCTGTTTCCTCATCTGCAAAACGACAGCATCTCTGTTTTGATGCTCATCGTGAGGAACAATGAGATATTTATAAAGCCCTTAGAACAGAGCCTGGCTCAGTCAGTGCTAAAGATGTGTTCATTACTATGATTATGATTGTACCCTAAGTCCTCCTATAGACGTTCCTGTCTTTGCCTTCCCTGCCTGCCTGCCTGCTCTGTCCCTTCTGTCCTCCTCACCTGTCCTTCCCTCGCTTCTCACTCTCCCTCCATCCGCTACTAAGCCCCTCCCCTTCCTGTCACCCCCTGTCCCTTGTCGCTTCCTTCCGCCATCTTGGCCTCCAACTCTCCCTCCCAAGATGTGTCCCAGGATCATTCCGTCCGGGGTGTTGCCCAACTACCTTCAACCAAAGCAGCTATAATTTTCTCCTGCTCCAAGCCACATGCCCTCGGCACCTCGCCATGGACCCGACTGTCAGCCAAGACCCTCTGGTGCCACAGCCCCACAGGCTACAGGGGATGCGCCGGCCCTGAATCCACCTCATGACCCACCTGTCCCCTCCCCACCCCTGCTGCCTCTGCCCAGGCTCAGGCCCCTCCATCTCTGTTCAGACCAGGTCCCAACCTACCCCTGGTCTCCTTGCCTCCCCCACTCACTCCCCTCCCATCCCAGGCTGCCCGGCACCTCTGGCCACTTGACTGCCATGCTCAGCTGCAAAGGCCCTTCCCATCAGTCACGAGCACCAGATGCCGTTGTCTTCAGTCACACATCCGCGGCCCTCGAGGACCCGGCTTCTCTCTGTCTTTGTGCATGTTTTGAATGCATTGTTGTTGCTGCCGCAGTTTGTGTTGTTCGCCACTTAAAAGTGAAGCATAACACCTGACCAGATGGTGCCTGCAATGCCCTTACCTCAAGTGTGTAGTTCCCTGAATTCTTGCGCACGAATATGTAAGGTCAGCCGAGAGAAAGGACAAGAGAGAGAGACCCTAGTTCAGGCGAGTAAAGTTTATTGAACCTGCCGGCTGCTCCATTACAGACAGAGGAGGCAGCCCCGAGCTTATTATATGGGGGAGAGACCCTGGGGTGTTTGTTGGTTAACTCTGCCACATATCACCTTGTGATGTTTATGCTACCAGAGGGTGTAGGTAAAGTTTGTTTATGCTTCCCATGACCTCCCCCGTGCAGTCCCAATGGTTTGTAATAGGGATTTGCTTTATAGCAGCAAGGCCTGATAGGTAAAGTCTGCTGGCTTCACCGCAGTGTCTAGATAAGGGCTTAGAAATGTAGAGGCTTGGGACAGCACAGAGAGGAGTTGCAGAGTGGGGAGGGGTGGGCAGCACCGAGAAGCTGCTTGGGGCAGTTTGTCCCTAACAGTGTACACCTATGCGACCACTCCTAGGTTCCCTTGTGCCCCCCCCACCTGGAGTAAGCACCGTTCTGACTTCCATGGCTAGCTAATGGTCTTTTCTGCTTTTGACTTTTATATCAGTGGAATCACACAGGGTGCCCTCCGTCACATGCTCAGCATCCTCTCTGCAAGGTGCATCCACGCTGCCATGCGTGTCGGTACCGTGTTCTTTTTCTGTTGCTGAGTAGCATTCCATTTGATGAATATCCACAATTTATTATCTTGTCTTCTGTCAATGGACAGCTGTGTCATTTCCAGATTGGGGATGAACACACTTACAAAAGTCTCTTTGTGGACACACGTTTTCACTTCCCCTGGCTGTGTACCTAGGGGCGGAATTGCTGGACCTGGAAGGCACCTTTTGAGCTTGGGTAGATGTGGCCACACCATCCCTAAAGCGGCCTTACTGTGCTGCTCTCCCCACAGCAAAGCAGAGTGCTCCAGCTGCTCTATGACACTCTATGACGCTTGGGAGCGGCAGCTGACAGGGGAACTGTGAGGCCTATCCTTCACCACTCACTGGATGGGCCCTGGGCGTGTGCCAGGTGCAGAGGCAGAGAGACAGGTTTGCCAGGCTTAGCAAAAGTGAAGAAACACAGGACACCCCATTAATTTTGAATTTTTAAAATATTGCATGAGACATGCTTGTACTGAAAATTATTTGTTGTTCATTTGAAATTCAACTTTGCCTGGGCACCCTGTCTGATGGGGCAGAGCTCTGAGAGGCCATCGGGGACTCGCGTCCTTACACCCTCACAGGAGAGGGCTCGAAAGCCCCTCAATGGGCAGGTCAGACTCCATCACACGTGGAGAGAGACCTGGGACTCTGTGGGACTCTGGCTTTGCGTTTGGCGCACTCACCACCCCCACAGGATTCTCCCTTGGGCCAGTCCCTGACGGCCCCTCTCAGCCTGAGCCCCCTTTGCCGCCGGCCCAGGTCCAAGGGCCCAGGGGTTTGCTTTTCCTCTGGGGGGCTGCACTGGCCTCCCTGCGCACGGCCACGTCACACTCCTCCGTTAGTGCCAAGGCCACAGGATGACTTCGGGCCTTTGAAGGAGTAGAACAGACACAGGCAAGGCTGTCGGAACAGACAGGGCCTCCTGGGGGACTTTAATGAAGGAAGGCTCATAATGTGATTTATG
Source organism: Symphalangus syndactylus (assembly GCF_028878055.3). NCBI lineage: Eukaryota > Metazoa > Chordata > Mammalia > Primates > Hylobatidae > Symphalangus > Symphalangus syndactylus. The sequence continues at coordinate 141,807,486 of NC_072429.2, forward strand.
TTTTACAGTCACATGGGCAATAAATCTGTAGTTTGGGGGAAAAAATAGAAGACTGTGTTTCTTTCATATTCACTGACCCATATCCCGGATCCAGGAGCCCCCAGAGGAGGAAATCCCGCCCCTCCCTCCAGGTCAAGAGACCCTTCCTGAGAGCAGGTGTCGCCCTGAGGCCCTGAGGAGCAAGTCTCCACCTAGAAGGTGCCACAGGTGAAAAACACCACCCGTGACCTCTGACCAGGGTCCGTGGATGGTGCTAGGCCCCTGCTCTGCCTGCACTTTCACCCCGTGTGGGCAGCAGGCTGTCAGGGAGGAGGCCTGACCCAGGAGGCCAGAGATGGGAACTTGCGGGGTGCCACCCCCAAAACTAGGGAAGCTGTGGGCCTCCAAGATCTCTGGGGACCATCTCAGAAAGAAGTCACATCCAGAGAGCTCTGGAACATTCCAGAATCCAGCCAGGGTGCTCCTTTGAATTTTTTGGTCTGGGTCTTCCAAAGAGCAGCAAGTAGGCTGCAGGGCAGCTAAGAGGGGCCATGTTTCCGGTGGAATGGGGACCACTGCTCCCCATTGGTAGGTGGAGTGGGGAGGGGACAGGACTACAGGGGAGAGGGCAGTGCCCCACATTGGGGACAGGCTGTGGTAGGGGCAGCAGGGGCCCTGGCCTGCAGGCAGGGGTTTCCGTCCTTCCCATCTCAGGTGACTTAACGCTTCAAATAGTGGAATAAAGGCACACACCTCTTCCCAGGCACTCGCCAGGGTAGCTGCTGCCAGCGGTCAGGCCTACCGACTTCTTAAGCTTTCCAGGTTCCTTTATGGGAATGCAATCACATAAGGGCGTGGAGTCTAATTTATTTTCAATTTTGCTCCAAATTTCACACATTATGTACATGGGTCACTTAACGCACATCTTGGAGAACTTATTTTAAAATTGCTGACCATCGAGCTGGCGGATGGTAATTTATTTAACTAGTCTCCTACCGATGGACGTGTTGGTGGTTTTCTGTCTTTTGCCCTTTCCAACAACACTGCAACCAATACGCCAATTTTCCGTAATTCACGTGTGGGAGAGTAAGTCTGGGAGATGTTCTGGGGCAGGCCTGCTGGTTCAATGAATCTACAAAAAAAAATTCTTAGAACTAGTAAGTTTAGCAATGTCACGAGATTAACACACAGAACTCAATTATGTTTTATACACTAACAATGAATAAGAAGAAATAGAAATGAAAGACATATTACTTTTTGCAGTTACTCCAAAGGAAATAAAAAAAGAACATGTATAGCAACTGTATGCTGAAAATTATAAAATGCTATTGAAATAAGTAAAAAAAAAAAAAAAAACTAAATCGATGGAGATATAGGCTGTCAGTGGATTGGAAGACTCAACATAGGAAAGGTGTCAGTTCTCTCTAACTTGACATACTTTTAATGCAATCCCTATCAAAAGCCCAGGAAAAGCTCTTCCACATATAGATGAGATTATTATAAAATGTATATGAAAAGGCAAAGGAACTAGAATAGCTAAAATAACTTTTAAAAAATGGAAGGAATTATTCTATCTAGTTTCAAGACTTACTGTATAGCTACCGTAATGAAGACTGTGCTCCTGGCAGAGGAACAAACACATAGATGGTTGGAACAGAACGGCGAGCCTAGAAACAGCCCCTCACAGTGCAGCCGGTGGATACTTGGCAAAGGTAAAAAGCAATTTAATGGAGGAAGGAGAGTCATATTAACAGCTGTACTGAAACAATCGGATAGCCATAGGTAACCTCGACATAAACTACTTATAGAAAAATTAACTCAAAACAGCTCCTAGATTTAAATGGGAAATGCTGAACTATTGAAATATTTGCAAACCACATATCTGGCAAAGAACTAATACCTAGAATATAGCTCTGTCTTAATCTGTTTTCTGTTGTTTATAACAGAATACCTGAAACTGGGTAATTTATAAAGAAAAAGAATTCCTGGCCAGGTGCAGTGGCTCACGCCTATAATCCCAGCAATTTGGGAGGCCAAGGCGGGTGGATCACCTGAGGTCAGGAGTTTGAGACCAGCCTGGCCAACATGGAGAAACCCCATCTCTACTAAAAATACACAAATTAGCTGGGCGTGGTAGTGCACACCTGTAGTCCCAGCTACTCAGGAGGCTGAGGCAGGAGAATCGCTTGAACCTGGGAGGTGGAGGTTGCAGTGAGCCGAGATTGTGCCATTGCACTCCAGCCTGGGCAACAAGAGTGAAACTCCGTCTCAAAAAAAAAAAAACAAGAATTCCTTTCTTACACTTATGGAGGCTGCGATGTCTAAGGGTAAGGGGCTGCATCTGGTGAGGGCCTTCTGGCTGGTGGGGACTCTCTATAGGGTCCCGAAGGAGTGCAGGGCATCCCAGGGAGGGCAAGGGGGCTGAGTGTGCTCTTGTGCTAGCTCAGTTTTCTCTTCCTCTTCTTATAAAGCCACCAGTCCTATTCCATGATAACTCACTAATTCATTAACCCATTAATCTATTAATCCATTAACCCATGAATGGGTTAATCCATTCAAGAGAGCAGAGCCCTTGTGATCCAATCACCTCTTAAAGGCCCCCTGCTCTATACTGCCTCAATGGAGATTACATGAGTTTTAGAGGGGACAAACATTCAAACCATAGTGAGCTCTGTATTCTAGATACTAGCTCTTATATATACTCTGTAAACCCAAGAGAAAAAAAAACCTCAATTCAATTAGAAAATTGTCAGAAAAAGGAACATGAAAAACTCTTCACTGAAGAGGAAATACAGAGAACAAGCCAATGAAGAGATGTCAACATAATTAGCCGTTAGGGAAAAAGGCAAATCAAAACTGCGATAAGATCCTACTACACACCTATCAGAATGGCTAAAATAAAATAGCAACCTCACCAAATGCTGGTGAAGAAGTGGAGATGCTGGATGGCTCATTTGTCGCTGGCGGGAATGTGAAGCGGTAGAGCTACTCTGGAAAACAGCTTGGCATTTTCTTCAAAAACAAAGTACACGAGCCGGGCGCGGTGGTTCATGCCCGTAGTCCCAGCTCCTGTTTAAGATGGAGTTGCTCTGGTTCACTCACCTCTGACATAGGGAGTTGCAAAGACTGTCCAGAGAGATCCCAGTTCCCCCGGTGGTTACATCTTCCATTCTATAGTAAAATGTGACAATCAGGAAATTGACATGATACAACGTGCCTGGAGTTCCAGGAACTCCACGCCTGTGTCATTCCTGCAGCCATCACCGCATTCAATATGCAGAGCCCTTCCATCGCTGCAGACACCCTACCTTGTGCTATGCCTTTGTGGACATGGCTGCCCTCCTCGCACACCACTAACTCCTGGCAACTTCTAAATTGTCCTCCATCACTACAGTTTTGTCATGTTGGGAAGGTTACTTAAGTGGAGCCATAGTTTGTGGCATTTGAGATGGAGATGTTATGTCCTTGGGAGCTTGACCTTTTAACCGTGTGGCAGTATTTTCTTTTGGTCTCCCCCTTCGGGGAACAGGAATTTCAGGGTTCATGCCATAGTTAGCTCCAAAAATCATATTAAACAGTTAAAAGCCTTTGCGAGCTCAAAGTTAACTACTCAAGACTCTCTCTGGGAAGAGAATTGGATACTGCCTTGTGCTGTAGCTCAGTAGCCAAGGCTTTGCACTTTCACAGTGGCAGTCTGTGTTCAATTCCCCCATAGGAAGTAAGTCATTTCTGGTTTAATATCTTGTCTATTCTCTTCTCCTCTGCAGACCATCTTAAATTTTCCTTTCTCTAAGCACCTGGGAGGTTACCTTTGGTAAGTTCGAAAGCCAGAAATATCGGCCATTTGGCATAAGAAATTCTAAAAGGACTTTAATATTAAAGAGTGCTATGGTTAAAATCAGTTTAATTAAAAGTGGATATTCAAGCTCTAACAGCCTGGACTCCCTGGGAAAAACAGGAGTCACCAAAGACCCATTTCCTGGTGCTGTTCTCCCAAGGGCTCCACCCTAAAGCTGGTAATCCAATTAAAAAACTTAAAAATAGGCAAATGAAAAATCTTACAACTCCTGTGGTAATCTTCTTCTGTCTTTCTGTGTAGCTACATATGTGTTGTGTGTAATGTTTATATTTTTAAAAACTAATTAATTGGCTTAAACAAAAATAAGCACTTACATCAAATATTTTGACCAAAATAAAAACTGTAATGTCTTTTAGTTCATGTAACTTTAGAAATCTTTGGGAAATAAAAACAGCTTTTTTTTTATGGCTATCCAAACTTCTTTATTTTTATTTTTGTTTTTACAACTTGTGTTTTTCACTTAAAATAATTGTTGATAAAATAAAACCATTTAGTCTAAAGTATGCAGGTCAGATATTAAGTTGGCTAAATGCTTTGAGGTCATAAACTGCTTCTTTAACTTTTAAAAATTGTTCAATTTACCTACCTTAAAGCCATTAGATTCTAGATAAGGCCTGTGGACATGTAGAATTAGCCATGTCCCCTAGCTGTACAAAGATTATAAAGAAAGAAATGTTATATGAGAAAGGATCTCGTATGGTAAATTCTTGTCCTAAAGTAAAATAACTGGTTGTTTAAAAGGAGGGATGTTTAGGGCAAGTCAGAAAGTCGAAAAATGCCTCATGTGGCCTGTGTAAGTCATGAAAAGATTTGTGAAAGGGAATTTGCACAAGAAATGTTCTACAATTCAAAGGTGGTTGGGCTTCTTAAATGCTTCATAAAATGCCACCATGACTCTTACCGTACAATTTGCCTGCTTCAGTAAGATAAGGCCTGGGGACATGTGGAGTTAGTCACATCCCTAGCTATGCTGGAGAGTCAGTCCTTATCTGTACTTCTGCCTGGTATGTCCTAGGCTAGGCTCCACATCTAGCAAACAATTAAAATTGCTCACTAACCAGCATTTTCACCAAAAGTAAGAGTCAGTAAAAGTTAACATTATAACATGTAATTGAGACTATTGAAAAAAACAGCTTTACATGTAAGGTGTGTAAGGAAAGTAGAATGTACTTTTGGTACAAGGTTATAAGAAGGCATGGGAATGTGAATTTTTTTGCCTAAAGGGATAAAGAATTGCTGTAAGTTAGGTAGAATAAAGGTAAAGGTTGGAACAGTTGTGGAAAGTTTGTAAAAACTTAATTGTAAAAGAGATTCTGTTGTGTACATTGGCTAAATTAAAGGGGTATTGTTCCATTTTTATATAAATTAAACATTGGAATAAAACCACAACAGGTTTTTCTTAGAGCAAAAAAACTACTTATAATCTGCTCTTTAACAAAAACTTGTAAAGGGTTATAAAAGGTTTATAAGAATCTTACCTTATGGTCAAACTGATTAAGATCAGACAGATTTATTTATAAGGTTTTATTAAGAATTTGGTTTGGCATCAATAGTGCACTAATGCAACAGTGACATTTGGCTTATTTTGGTACAAAAATCCTACAGGAGGCCCTGTCCTGTATAAAATGGTGTTTGGTTTTATCTGAGCAGTATTTGTATAAATGTGTTATTGGTATATATTCCAAAATTATGGGCAACTCATATAATCCAGATATGACAGTGTACATTATCAGTAATAATTATAATCGTTACATAAAATCATTGTATACCATAGTGGTAACAAATTTCATTGTCAATTGTTTATTTGACTGTGGCTGCCCTAAAACATTTTGTCGGCCACAGACAATTGTTACCTTGTTTTAGTCCTCTTTAAAAGGTGGTTTAAAATCAATTCTAGAACTCTAACAGGCATTTTTGTTGTTATTGTTGTTTGTTTGTTTGTTTTTCTGAGACAGAATCTTATTCTATTGTCCAGGCTGGAGTACAGTGGCGTGATCTCAGCTCACCGCAACCTCCGCCTCCCAGGTTTAAGCAATTCTCCTGCCTCAGCCTCCTGAGTATATGGGATTACAGGCATGTGACACCATGCCTCACTAATTTTTTTTTTTTTTTTTTGTACAGATAGAGTTTCACCATGTTGGACAGGCTGGTCTTGAACTCCTGACCTCAAGTGATCCCCCTGCCTCGGCCTCCCAAAGTGCTGGGATTACAGGCATGAGACACCACGCCTGGCCTAACAGGCATTCTTAAATGTAGGTTTTCTAATAACTTTGGAAATTGTAACATCAGAATAGAGGAAAAACTTGCAGGACTCTCATGGAGAGCTAAAATGTTCATAAATATCAAGCAAAACAGGAGTTAACTAAATTGACTAAACCAATAAAAAAATGGAAGTAATCTTTTAAATATTGCTTAAAACATTGCTGATCCTTTGATGTGTTTTTCAAAGTCAAGGAAACTTTTCTTTTGAGCTATTTACAGCTTTTAACAGTTGAGTATGTATCCACCTATCAACAAAATGTGGAGCATATTTGTTTCTCTCTACCCAATTTCTCCAGAATTTGTAAACTAGTTGTGAGTATTCTTAACTTATGGCAATATAGTTATTTGCACAGGTGCAGTAAGCATCTGTTTTCTTTTGTAACAGGACACAATGGGAGAAATTGGTGATTTTGTCAAGGCTTTGACTGGAATAGTGTGCTTTCCTTTAGGGAATTAGACTTGACTTATAGAGCCAATAAAATCTCTTTAGGGAACTGACCTTGTACCTTTCCAAAACAGTCCCTGTGCAGGGTTTCTAACCTGTGGTGAGTAAAGAATGTCACTTTCTGAGAGGTCTAGGAGCCCCAAGTTATCTTGTGACATCAAGAGGAAAAAAATTTACCTAACTCATAGATATTCGAGGGTACAAACCCATGGCTGTGTTCAGCTTTAAAAAAGTCTTATCTGAGATTCTTTATGAAACAGAGTTCCATCAAAGCCAATTTAAAAACAGCTTATGTGAAAAATAATTATTCTTGCTGCACTTTATACAAATAATCAGGCCAAGTATAATAAAGCAAATCAGTCTTACCATAATTAGTCTTTAGTAAAAATGGAAAACTGGAGAGAGAAATATTATGTTTCAAGAACTATGGTACACTTGTTATTAAATTCTAGTCTTATCTGTTGTTTTTAAGTTTGTTTCTGCAATTTAGGCTAACCCTGCTTATTCCTGTGAATCAACCAGTGATCTCTGACTGCTGCTCAGAAGAAACAAGAGGGATGCGTAATGTAAAAATCTCTGGATTGGTATTCTAATTCTGGGCACATTACAATCACCTAACAACCCCATACCAGCTTAGTTCCAACAGTTGCCCAGTTCATGAAAAGCCTTCTAATTAAGTTTACTTGAAATAGCTTTACTTATTTTGCTTTACTCTTGGGGAATATATTGCTGTTATACTCTTTGTATAGAAATACAGGACAAGCTTACTAAATGTTTTCTTAAATTAAACACATATTAATCTTCCAGATATCACCTTTCATCAAAACTCAAGAGTTATTAATGGACTTACTACACTGATGCTTTCTGACTGAGCTCCTCTCTACCCTGAATGCAAGAGACCCTCATAGTTAGAGAGGAATATCATTGCCCCTATTCGGCCTGAAGAAGTTACAGAAGATGGGTCTCCATCCCTCTGCCACCCTTAGGAATAAGGGTTCTCTTATAAAAGGGAGGGGGGAAATGTCAGAGGCATGTGAACCAGAGTGACTCCATCTTAAACAGGAGCCGGGTCAAATGAGGCTAAAACCTACTGGGCTGCATTCTCAGATGGTTAAGGCATACTAAGTCACAGGATGAGATAGGAGGTCAGCACAAAATACAGGTCATAAAGACCTTGCTGATAAAACAGCTTGCAGTAAAGGAGCCGGCCAAAACCAAGCAAAACCAAAATGGCCATGAGAGTGACCTCTGGTCGTCCTCACTGCTACACTCCCATCAGCGCCATAACAGTTTATAAATGCCATGGCAACGTCAGGAAGTTACCCTATACAATTCGAAAAGAGGAGGCACGAATAATCCACCCCCTTGTTTAGCATATCGTCAGGAAATAACCATGAAAGTGGGCATCCAGCAGCCCTCAGGGTGGCTCTGTGGAGTAGCCATTCTTTTATTCCTTTACTTTCTTTTTTTTTTTTTTTTTGAGATGGGGTCTTGCTCTCTTGCCCAGACTGGAGTACAGTGGCACGATCTCGGCTCACTGCAAGCTCTGCCTCCTGGGTTCACCCCATTCTCCTGCCTCAGCCTCCTGAGTAGCTGGGACTATAGGCACCTGCCACCACGCCCGGCTAATTTTTTGTATTTTTAGTAGAGATGGGGTTTCACCATGTTAGCCGGGATGGTCTTGATCTCCTGACCTTGTGATCCACCCGCCTCAGGCTCCCGAAGTGCTAGGATTACAGACATGAGCCACTGCACCCAGCCTCCTTTACTTTCTTAATCAACTTGCTTTCACTTTGCACTGTGGACTCATCCCAAATTCTTTCTTGCTCTAGATCCAAGAACCCTTTCTTGGGATCTGGACTGGGGCCCCTTTCCTGTAACACCGGAGACTGCATAGAAATCGTCCAATCAGGTTTAGCCTAAAGCCATATCCTTACATATTTTAAGTTCAGCCTAAAGGTTTTTCTGTACCTCATGAACTGTAACAGGTGGAGGTGTAAACAGACCACAGCCCACGCTTGTGCCAGTTACTGAGTTTTGGCCAACAAATGTAGCCAACTGTTCAAACCATGTGCAAATAAGGCAAACGCCGAGCTGTAACCCTCCAGCTGTTTCTGTGCCTCACTTCCATTTTCTGTAAGCCACTTTCTTTTTTCTGTCCATAAATCTTCCACCCTGTGGCTGCACTGGAGTCTCTGAGCCTACTCTGGCTGGAAGCTTGCTGGATTCTCAAATTGTTCATTGCTCAATTAAATTTTATTTGGCTGAAGTTTTTATTTTGTCAATATTTCAAAGTAAAGTAAAATGTTTCTCTAAAATCAGAGCTATTTGTAGAAATACAAATAAAAATGGAAAACTGTTTTTTCTTCTGTCAGTTTTTGTTAGCTTTTTATTTAATAATTTATTCAATTTAGCTAAATTTCCAATTTTTGGACATATAGTTGTAAAATTTTCTTATGTTTTAAATCTCTGTTGATCATTATTTTTTTCCATTGCTGATACTAGTTATTTTAAATGTTTTTCTCTTTACTAGTGATAAAAGAAAAACTTCAGGCCAGGCACGGTGGCACATGCCTGTAATCCTAGCACTTTGGGAGGCCAGGGCGGGTGGATCATGAGGTCAAGAGATTGAGACCATCCTGGCCAACATGGTGAAACCCCGTCTCCACTAAAAATACAAAAACTAGCCAGGTGTGGTAGTCCCAGCTACTTGGGAGGCTGAGGCAGGAGAATTGCTTGAACCTCGGAGGTGGAGGTTGCAGTGAGCTGAGATGGTGCCACTGCACTCCAGCCTGACAACAGAGCAAGACTCCGTCTGAAAAAAAAAAAAAAAAGAAAAACTTCAGCCGAATTAAATATAAAGGAGTTTAATTGAGCAATGAACGGTTTGCAAAGCAGGCAGCCCCCAGAATCCCAGCAGATTCACAGAGACCCCAGTGCAGCCACATGGTGGAAGAAGATTTATAGACAAAAAAAGGAAATGACATACAGAAATTGGCAGTGAGGTACAGCACAGCTGGATGGGTTACAGGCTGGCATTGGCCTGATTTGAACACAGTTTGAACACTCAGCAGTCTTAGTGGTTGAAGTATGGCCACTGGGATTGGCCAAGATTCAGTTATTGTTATAGGTGAATACTCCTAAGTTAGGTTTTCAATTTTGTTTGACTATTAAGCTAGGTTACAATCAACCACAAGGACTCAGACATAGAAGTACAGAGTCCTTCTCAGGTCGTATTTAGTTTCCTTTAACACTAGTCTCACCAGTTATCCATGGTACTAGCTTTTCCAAAGAAATATCTAATTTATTGATCTTATCTAATGCATACATAGTTTCTATATCATTGCTGGATGTAAAATGCTCCAGAAATAAATGCTCAGTGCCTCAACATAAAACCAGCACTCAGGCAAAAGTTTAATCCTCTTAGCAAGGCAATTTACTTCTGCAGAAGGGTGTCACTCGTGTCAATCAAGATCGCAAGTGCACACAGAGCAAAGGAGACCAGGGGGTTTATCCTGAATGAAGCCCCTATCTCTGTGTCACTCCCCCATCGGCTGGGGTTGGACTGCACAATCTGAGCTGACCCGATTGGCTACTTGTACATATTTTTCTAAATATAGAAGGGGAGGGGGACACGAGGTACAGAGGCGTGAGACGTGCAGTTTTGGGGGAACAATGGGTGCAGGTAACCAAGGGAACAGGTGTGAGTTGATTAGAGCTGACGGGAAGGGGGTAGGCTGTTTATGGTGACTGGGGGCAAGGAAGAACCAGTAAGTTGAGTTTGAGAACAAAGGATAAGGAAGTTAACAGGCTAAACCCTTTAAAGAGAAACTCAGAAAAATTTATTGTATCTTACATCATTAACTTCTACTCTTTAATTTCCATTCTATTATTTTTTGTACTTTCCTGTTTCTTCTGTAACTTCTTGTGGTGCATACTTAGTTCATTAAAATTCAACATTTTTTGTTTTCTGATATATGAGGTCTCCACAGTACCCTCTAAGTGTGCCTTAGATGCACCCTGTGAACTTTGACATAGAGCCCATTTCTCATTTAGTTTATATTTTCTGATTTTCCTTTTAATTTTTGAAGGGGGCGTGCCCCTCCACACCTGTAGGTATTTCTCATCAGGTGGAGACAAGAGACTGAGAAAAGAAATAAGACACAGAGACAACGTATAGAGAAAGAACAGTGGGCCCAGGGGACCAGCACACTCAACATGCGAGGACCTGCACCCGCTCTGGTCTCTGAGTTCCTTTAGTATTTATTGATTACTATTTTATTTTTACTATCTCGGCACAGACAGTGTGGCAGGGCAACAGGGTGATGGTGGGGAGAAGGTCAGCAGGAAAACATATGAGCAAAGGAATCTGCGTCATAAATAAGTTCAAGGGAAGGTACTGTGCCCGGATGTGCACGTGGGCTAGATTTATGTTTCTCTTTACCCAAACATCTCAGTGTAGCAAAGAGTAACAGAGGAGTATTGCTGCCAGCATATCTCACCTCCAGCCATAGGGTGATGTTCTCCTATCTCAGAATAGAATGAATGGTCGGCTTTACACCGAGACATTCCATTCCCAGGGGCATGCTGGAAACAGAGGCCTTCCTCTTATCTCCACTGCAAAGAGGCCTTCCTCTTTTACTCATCCTCCTCAGCACAGACCCTTTATGGGTGTCAGGCTGGGGGACAGTAAGGTCTTTCCCTTCCCACGAGGCCAAATCTCAGGCTGTCTCCGTGGGGGGGAAACCTTGGACAATACCCAGGCTTTCTCAGGCAGAGGTCCCTGCAGCTTTCTGCAGTGCATTGTGTCCCTGGTTAATAGAAAATGGAAAATGGTGATGACTTTTACCAAGCACACTGCCTGCAAACAAATTGTTAACAAGACACATCCTGCACAGCCCTAAATCCCTTAAACCTTGATTCAATACAGCACGTGTTTCTGTGAGCACAGAGTTGGGGCTAAAGTTATAGCTTAATAGCATCTCAAAGCAGAACAATTTTTCTTAGTACAGATCAAAATGGAGTCTCTTATGTCTTCCTTTTCTACACAGACACAGTAACAGTCTGATCTGTCTTCCTTTCCCCCACCAATTTTTTTTTTTTTTTGGAACAGAGTCTCTGCTCTGTCGCCCAGGCTGGAGTACAGTGGTGCAATCTTGGCTCACTGCAACCTCTGCCTCCCGGGTTCAAGTGATTCTCCTGCCTCAGCCTCCCAAACAGCTGGGACTACAGTCGCACGCCACCACGCCTGGCTAATTTTTTGTGTTTTTAGTAGAAACAGGTTTCACCATGTTAGCCCGGATGGTCTCGATCTCCTGACCTTGTGATCTGCCTGCCTCAGCCTCCCAAAGTGCTGGGATTACAGGTGTGAGCCACCGTGCCCCATTCTTTGTTAATGTTTGGCCCCATTCTTTGTTAATGAAAAAATTATTCAGTGGTACTTGTTAGAGAACACTGAGGAAGACTTTATTCAGGACTGTTGTGATAGGCATAGGACCATGACAACGGGATTCTTCAGTGGGAGAGAGATGGCTCAACTCTGAAATACAACCTGGCCAAGTGGGGATTACAGCCAAGGAGCAGGTGGGATCAGGGGATGGAAAATGACCAGAAGGAAGCATCGGGGTGAGGGGTTCTGGCTAAACGCCCTAACAGGATGCTGAAGGCAGGCCAGGGGACCAGGCCTCCCGTGGGGGGTAGTGGGAGATGAGGAACCCAATCAGATATTGAGGAAGATCAGATATGGAAGGGTGGGGGGAGGGGTTCATGATAAACTGACTTAGCAGGGTTCTTGCTAAAACTGGACTTTACAAGGAAGGGCACAGAGGGGTCTAGAAGGTTCAGGAGCCCGATTAAACTTTGATCAAGCAAAGAAACTTTGTCATCTTAAAGGCATTTATGGTGAGAGCCAGAAAGAAGAGAGGAGAGTTACAGAGAACTCTTCAGTCTTCTTGGTGATCAGGCACGGAATATGCTAGAAATATGGACAGTAAAGGGCATTCTAATGAGGTCTCAGGTGGAAATGACTAGAAACTGGAGGAAAGGCGATCTTTGTCACAAAGTGGTAAAGAACTTGACTGAATTGTGCTCCTGTCCTAGTATTTTGTGAAGGGTAGAACCTGCAAGGGAAGAAATAGGGTATTTGGCTGAAGACATTTCTAAGCAAAGCATTAAGGTGCAGCTTGGGGCTCTTGAATGCTTGTAGTGAAATACATGAAGAGGAAAATGATTTAAAGATGAAGCTTTTAGTCAAAAGGGAATTAAAACTTAAAAATTTGAATCCATCCAGCTCATGCAGAAATGAATGAGAAAGCGTGTTCAGGAGAGAACAAGGGTGTGGCCAAGCCACCGCTCCATGAGATCAGCACAGCTCAGCCACCTCTGCGGAAGCCAGGGGCTGTCCATGGAGACAGTGAAAGAATGAGCCCAGAGGCTGATGGTTTGGAGATCGTGGGACTGCCCCATCCATCACAGACCCAGAGCGCAAGGGCCCTGGAAACAGAGTGACTTCAAAGGAAGGCTCTGCCTGGCCTGGTGGGATGCACTCCCTGCACTTCCTTGCAGCCCTCTTCACCGCCCCAGTTGGGCTCCAGCAGGCGCTGGTGGTCTGTGCACCCAACAAAGCTGTGGGGCATGGCTACCTCCACCTAGATTTCAAGGGATGCCTCAGAAAGCTGGGAGGCCAGACAGATGACCACTGTGGGACAGAGCTTCCACAGAAGGCCCCCACTACGCCAATGCCAAACAGCTGTGGAGTCAGGGCTGCCTCCAAGACCTCAGAGCAGTGGAGGATGGTGGCGTCTGATTTCACACCTCCAGTGTCAGACACAGAACCATGCAGAGGTGGGGCCACCACAGAACAGCCATAGGGGCTGGGCCTAGGCACAGAGCAAGCGGGCAGGGCTGCACCCACTGTCTCTGAAAGGTGGATCCCTCGACTGCCCCAGTGGGATGGGAGACCAGCGAATTAGGCCAAAACAAGACTATTCTTGAGTCTTATGGGCTAATGCTGTTGGCTTTATTGCCTTCGTCGTTGCTCAGGACCTGTTACCCTTTCTTCTTTCCTATTTCTCCCTTTTGGAATAGGCGTGTCTGTCCTCTGCCTGTCCCACCCCTGTGTTTTGGAAGCTCACATCTTGTTTGCTTCTGTAGGCTCACAGCTGGAGGAGAATCTGCCTCGGAAGGAATCATACCTTGAGTCTCACCCAGCTCTGATTTACATATTTAAATGAGACTTTTGGACTTAGACCATCAAGTTGATGCTGGAATGACTGGAAACTTTTGGTCTGTTAGGATGGAGTGAATGTATTTTGCATATGAGGAAGACATAAATTTTGCAAGGCAGAATGCTATGGCTGGAATGTTTGTGCCCTCCCAAAATTCCTATGCTGAAATCCTAGTCCCCAAGGAGAGAGTATCAGGAGGTGGGGTCTTTGGGGAGGAGATTAGGTCATGGTGGCAGAGCCCTTATGAATGGGATTTGTGCCCTTATGAAAGAGGGCCAAGGGAGTTCATGCACCCTTCCCCCATGTGAGCTCACAGTGAGAGTGTGGCATCTGTGAACCAGAATGCCTTGGCCAGACACAGAACCTACCAGCGCCTCGACGAACCAGAAACAAGGCCTTGGCCAGACACGGAATCTGCTGGTGCCTGGATGAACCAGAAAGCAGGACTTAGCCAGACACAGAATATGCCAGCGCCTCGATGAAGCAGAAAGCAGGACTTAACCAGACACGGAATCCACCGGCGCCTCAATGAACCAGAAAGTCTTAGTCAGACATGGAATCCGCCAGCACCTTGATGATCCAGAAAGCAGGACTTAGCCAGACACGGAATCTGCCAGCGCCTCGATGAAGCAGAAAGCAGGACTTAGCCAGACACAGAATACACCAGCGCCTGGATGAACCAGAAAGCAGGACTTAGCCAGACATGGAATCCGCCAGCACCTCGATGAACCAGAAAGCAGGACTTAGCCAGACACGGAATCCACCGGCGCCTCGATGAACCAGAAAGCAGGACTTAACCAGACACGGAATCCACCAGCGCCTCAATGAACCAGAAAGTCTTAGTCAGACACGGAATCCGCCAGCACCTCGATGATCCAGAAAGTCTTAGCCAGACACAGAATCCACCAGCGCCTCGATCTTGGACTTCCAGCCTCCAGAGCTGTGAGACATAAGTGTCTGTTTTTTATAAGACACCTGAGCTGTGGTATTCTGTCATAGTAACTCCAACAGACTAAGACACCTTCCTTCCCCTTCCCCTTCTCTTCCCTCCCCTTCTAGCATGGAAGAGACAGCCAAGGGGTTGAGGACATGAGGAAGTGATGGAGATTGGGAAGTCACACTGAGGCACAGGCTGGAGCCTGGCAGCTGCACAAAGGTGTGGACCAGAGGCTCTGGCTTCCTAGGACCCGGGGAGGGGGGGTGGCAGGAGTGCAGAGGAGCCCCTCAGAATGCAGGCCACTGGACCCCATTGCCAAGGGGTGTCGGGGAAGGGGCACAAAGTGAGTAGACGGAGGCCATCAGTGCGACAGGGAGATAAGTAATGTTAAGCAAACAAGTAAATATATTCAGGATGAAGGGGATCGAGTTACTCCCTGCTGGGAAAGACATTCACAAACACAGAAGTCTGAGAGGCTAGAAAGAATCCTGGGTTGGAACTGAGAGTACTGGTAAGAACTCGTGGCTGTTGACTGTCAGGATGCACAGATAGATACAAAGATACTTACAGATGAGTGTCATGTACAGATAAACACACACGTACTTCCCAGGCTGTCCACTGAGAGGACTCAGCGGCACTAACACCCTGGCAGCAATGAGCAGACCCAGTGCCCGGACCTCGGTTTCTAGACACCATCCTGCACTGCAAGGAATGATTCCAGGGCCAGGCAGGGAAAGAATAAAATGAGCCTGGAACATCTTTTTGTGCCACGAAGTACAGACTTAGTCAATGAATGATACAGGCCTGTCGAAGGGACACCGGGGCCAGCCCAAAGGGGCTCCCATGCCTAAATCAGAAACCATTTTAACATCAGAAATGAATAATTGGCCGAGCATGGTGGCTCATGCCTGTAATCCCAGCACTTTGGGAAGCCGAGGTGGGTGGCTCAGTTAAGGTCAGGAGTACAAGACCAGCCTGGACAACATGGTAAAACCCCATCTCTACTAAAATAAAAAAATTCACTGGGTGTGGTGGCGGGTGCCTGCAGTCCCAGCTACTCAGGAGTCTGAGGCAGGAGAATCACTTGAACCTGGGAGGTGGAGGTTGCAGTGGGCCGAGATTGTGCCATTGCACTCCAGCCTGGGTGACAGAGACTCACTCTCAACACAAATAAATAAACAAACAAACAAACAAATAAATAAATAAATGTAATTCATGGATTTATTCCTCTGAATAAAATAGGAACCCACAAGTTAATAGTGTACACGAACAAACAAGGAAGATGAGAAAACTCACACTTGTTAATAGTCACATGTCAGCTAATAAATGCAGAAGGAATTACAAAAGTGAAGGTTCGTCCACGGGCAACTCTCCTGGAGGCGGCTAATTTGGGGCAGTTGTTTGAGCTGTGAGGCTGCTGGGTGGAGACTTAAAGAACAGGACGTTGGTGGAATCCGGAACGACTCCCACAAAAGACCAATCAATTACAAAGGGAAAAAGGAGAATCTCAGGTGGAGAAACCTGGCTGACCCCCACAGGACCAGGGGCCAGGGCTGGCGTCCGAGAAAGAATGATGGCAGGGAGTGCATGTCTGCAGTCAGTGCGATGGGGCAAAGGCAGTGACCACTTCCTGGAGAGACACAGGGGACATGGGAGCTCTTAGTACCGCTCTGGAAACTTTTAAGTAAGTGTTGCTTAACGTTACTCATACAGATTACATAGATAAATGATAGAGATAGATGATAGACAGATAGAGAGATGATAGATAGGTAGATAGATAGATAGATAGATAATAGACAGATAGATAATAGGTGATAGATAGATAATTGATAGATAGATGATAGAGATAGATAATAGATAGATGATAAATAGAGATAGATAGATGATAGAGATAGATAATAGACAGATGATAGAGATAGACAGATAGATAGATGATAGATAGATATAGATAAATAGGTAGATAGATAGATAATAGATGGTAGAATAATATAACAAACACTTGTAAACTCACCACCCACATATGTCCTATTTTAACATTTTGACATAGTTGCTTCTAATTATTTTAAAGACGTGATTTGGCCGGGCGTGGTGGCTCATGACTGTAATCCCAGCAGCACTTTGGGAGGCCAAGGCAGGCAGATCACCTGAGGTCAGGAGTTTGAGACCAGCCGTCTCCTGGTCTCTACTAAAAATACCAAAATTAGCCGGGCCTGGTGGCACGCACCTGTAATCCCAGCTACTCGGGAGGCTGAGGCAGGAGAATTGCTTGAACCCAGGAGGCGGAGGTTGCAGTGAGCCGAGATCGCACCACTGCACTCCAGCCTGGGCAACAGAGTGAGACCCAGAGGTAACCCCATCCTTCACACGGGGCTATCCTTGCCCTCCAAATGTGTCTGTGTCTTTGCTAAAGATGTGCTTAATACACAATGTCTGTCAGGTTGGTTTAAATTTTTACATCATGGCATCCCCTATGCACGCCTGTGTGGTTGCTTTCTCACTTGCCATCGTCTGGGCACATGCCGGTGGGGATGGTGGTGCAGGTGGTGCAGGTGTTAGCCTGCCTCCCGTATTGGCACCCTTGTAGTCCACACCTCACGGATCTGGGTGGGGCCTATGTTGTAGTTCTGAGTCTCAGTCTCACGAGGGCTGGGCAGCTCGGTCTTATGCCTCTTGGAAGCCTGAGGTGACCATGGATGAAGCCCAGCTGCCCCTCTAAAGACACCAGGTGGAGAAGCCACGTGCAGAGGGAGAGAGCCTGAGGCTACATGGGAAGAAATCGGGGAACCCAGCTGACAGCAGGAATTGAGGCCCTAGAAATGCAATTCCAGTGGGGCGGCTCTGGCCAGCCTGCAGCTGTCCAAGCCACAGAGCCACGAGGGAGGAAGGAAGCCAGCACAGACGTTCCGGCCCTGCCACCTCGCAGGCAATGGGAGGACCTTCCATGTGTGCCCTCCCCACCGCTGTGCACAGAGCTCTCTTCGCCCCACAACCTCCCCAATGCTCGGTGTGGTTGGTCTCCTCAATTTTATACATTTTGATGAATGTGCTGATGTATCTTGTGCTTTGCATTGCATTTCCCTGATGTTAATGAGATTGGTCACCATTTCATGTTCATTGGCCATGGGACATCTTCTTTTGTGAAGTGTTTGTTCAATTCTACGCACATTGCCTCCTAGGCTGCCAGTCATTTTTTCATTGGTTTGTAGAAATATATATATATACACACAAACACACACACACACAAACACACACACACAAACACACACACAAACACACACGCACACACACACAGACACACACACAAACACACACAAAAAAACACACACAAACACACACACACACAGAGGCAGGAGGAGAGAGAGAGATGACTCAGTTTAATATGTTCATTACATACTTCCAGGGTTGTTTATTTGTTTTTTGTTTTTGACACAGAGTCTCGCTCTGTCACCCAGGCTGGAGTGCAGTGGCGCGATCTCGACTCACTGCAAGCTCCGCCTCCCGGGTTCATGCCATTCTCCTGCCTCAGCCTTCCAAGTAGCTGGGACTACAGGCGCCCGCCACCACGCCTGGCTAATTTTTTTATTTTTAGTAGAGATGGGGTTTCACCGTGTTAGCCAGGATGGTCTCGATCTCCTGACCTCGTGATCCACCCACCTCAGCCTCCCAAAGTGCTGGGATTACAGGCGTGAACCACCACGCCTGGCCAACTGCCAGGTCTTACATGCTAATAACTTGTTGAGGATTTCTGTTTATGTTCATGAGTGAGACTGGTCTGTACGTTTATTTTTTCTTTGTTGAGTTTGGGTATCACGTTTTCCTGGAGCTGAAACATGACAGGTGGAGTTGCTGTTCCCATGATGCCTCGGCTCTAGAAGAGTTTGTGTGAGATGGGTGTTATTTATTCCTTAAATGTTTAGTAGAATTCACTGGTGAAGCATTTGTGACTAGAGGTTCCACTGTGTGGAATATTTTAATGAAAGATCCAATTTATTTAACAAATGTGCGGTCATTTATCTTTGTTCTTCTTTCAGTTTTGGTAAGTTATAATTTTCTAGGAATTTTTCCATCTCATCGAAACTTTCAAATTTGTTAGCACGTTCCTTGTGCTCTATTTTTTTATTATTATACTTTAAGTTCCAGGGTACATGTGCACAATGTGCAGGTTTGTTACATATGTATCCATGTGCCATGTTGGTGTGCTGCACCCATTAACTCGTCATTTACATTAGGTATATCTCCTAATGCTGTCCCTCCCCACTCCCATAACCCCACGACAGGCCCCAGTGTGTGATGTTCCCCGCCCTGTGTCCATGTGTTCTCATTGTTCAATTCCCACCTATGAGTGAGAACATGTGGTGTTTACTTTTCTGTCCTTGTGATAGTTTGCTCAGAATGATGGTTTTCAGCTTCATCCATGTCACTACAAAGGACGTGAACTCATCCTTGTTTATGGCTGCATAGTACTCCATGGTGTCTATGTGCCTATGTTTAATGTCCACAGATCTCCTGCAATCTCCCCTTCTCCTTCCCCATCGCAGGGTGCATTCCTTCATTGTTTTCTTGGTCAGCATCACCAGAGATTTACGAGTTTGGGGCATTTTCAAAGAATCCATAGTTGACTTTTTTGGCCCTCAATGGAAGATGTGTTCTGAAGGTTTCTCCTCCCTGTGTCTCTAGCCCTCCCTCTAAGGACATTTCAAACACCTCTCCTCATACCAGTCAGCTCGTGTCTCCTGAGGAAAAACACTCGTGATTTCTCTTGTGTGAGTCTGTATTTGTTTCACCTCTATTCTTGGAGAGTATTTCCACTAGGAATAGAATTTAGGTTGGCAGTTAATTATTTCACTTAACAATTAAATTCTTTCAACATTTTGAAGATCACATTCCCTTGTGGTTTGGATTTTATATTTCTATTTCGAAGTCAGATGTTAGCGTGATTGGCGTCTTTATGAAGGTAATGTGGCTTTTTTTCTCCAACTATTAAGTGTTCTATTTGTCTTTGGTTTTCAGCAATTTTACTATGTCGTGTCTGGGTGCAGTTTTCTTGTACTTACCCAGCTTGGGTTTGTAACACTTCTTGAGCCAGGACTTTATAGCTGTTTTATTACCTTTATCTCAACATCTTGAGACATACCATAAAATCTATCATAACCTGGTAGCAGGATCCAAAAATTCAATCACAGAAAATGGGGGCAGGTGCCATTACTGTGAGGGCAGTGAAAAACAATGTTTTCAGCTATTAACCCAGCCATGTGTGACCACGGCCTGGGCTCGGCACTGCCCTGTGTGTTGGCCAGTGGCCCATGATGATCTAGTGAGGCTGGAAGGCTGGATGGGGCCAGGAAGCAGGTGCAGGCTGAGGTCACAGGGCAGAGTCTGGTGCTGGGTGATGGGGAGAGAGAGGACACTTCGGGCTCTGTACAGGGTGGGGAGCTGGTACCAGCTGCAGCCGACAGGTAACTGTTTCTTTCACTCTCCCGAGTTCTTGTTCAGGATGCTTCAGCCCTGAGGCTTTGACGGGTGAAGAAAGTTCCCAATGGCTGTGATCCACTCTTCCCTGCACAGAAAATAAAAATGTAGCTTTTAATACAAGAACTCACATGATTGTTTGCTTTTTCTTTCAAATACCCCTGTTTTTATACCTTGGAACCTTGTCTATTTTATCTTGTTCCCAGTTTATTCTTTTTTTTTTTTTTGAGACAAAGTCTCGCTCTGTTGCCCAGGCTGGAGTGCAGTGGTACGATCTCAGCTCACTGCAAGCTCCACCTCCTGGGCTCAAGCGATTCTCCTGCCTCAGCCTCCCAAGTAGCTGGGATTACAGGTGTGCGCCACCACACCTGGCTAATTTTTTTTGTATTTTTAGTAAAGATGGGGATTCACCATGTTGGCCAGACTGGCCTTGAACTCCTGACTTCAGGCAATCCACCTGCCTCAGCCTCCCAAAGTGCTGGGATTACAGGTGTGAGCCACTGTGCCCAGCCTCCCAGTTTATTCTTTTACGTCTCCAATTATTTAAAACTATGTGTCATGCAGTGCCTCTCCAAAGTGCTATTATTCTGAGGTCTCATTGAACGAATTCTGCCCTTTGCTGTGCCTACAACGTGTCGCCCTCAGTGGGTGTGTTACCTGATGAGTTTCCAAATCGTGAATCTTGAAGCTGTCTTCTGGGAGCCCCTATTTCAGGGGATTCCTTTCCCTTCATATCCAGGTCTCATCTTCTTTCCCCAGGAGCCCCAGGGATGTCATTAAGGCAAGACCACACTTTGGTGTGATTTATTGGCTTGGCACCTCTGGAATTATGCAGGCAGCATCCACTCCAACCCCAAAGCCATCTGAAGTTCAGGCCTGTGTGTACATCTCAGGGCAGTTGTTTTTTTTCCTACCCAGAAGCCAGGCCGATACAGGCAAAATCCCTTTTCATTCCCTGTTCTGCAGAGTAGAAGTTTCTGTAGTGCCCCCTGCACAGAGAGTGTGGCCCTTCCAAGGTCCTGCTTTCTGCAGGGTCTCAGCTTTATGGCCCCCATGGCCAGAGCTTGTCCCCAAGACCCTTGACTAAGCACGCCAGACCCCTGCAACACTGCAGGCAAACAAACGGTCCTGGATCCCAACGCCCTCTTTGTTGTGCGGCACCAGTTCACCCCCCAGAGATTCCCCCTTGCTTGTTGTAAATTCAGCGTACTTTTCAAAGAATTCAACTTTTTCCAGTATCCTGTAGCTCAAATTTTGTCAAAAATGAAAACCTCTTAAAATCCTCTCTTCCTTTATCTTTTATTTCAAAGGATTTAAATAATAGTTCTCAAGGCTGGGTGTGGTGGCTCACACCTGTAATCCCAGCACTTTGAGAGGCCAAGGCAGATGAATCAGTTGAGGTCAGGAGTCCGAGACCAGCCTGGCCAATATGGTGAAACCCTGTCTCTACAAAAAAAAAATATATATATATATATATATACACACACACACACACACACAATTAGCTGGGCATGGGGGTGCATGCCTGTAATCCCAACTACTTGGGAGGCTGAGGCAGGAGAATCGCTTGAACCCAGGAGGCGGAGTTTGCAGTGAGCCAAGATTGCACCATTGCACTCCAGCCTGGGCAACAAGAGCAAAACTCCATCTCAGTAAATAAGTAAATAAATAATAGCAGTACTCAAGATAAAATCCAGAACTTGCCTTAGTTTCTCTGCCCTCTACTGGTGAGGCCTCACCCTTTGAATTGTTTCAAAAGTCCAAGCCCGTAAGTTCACCCCACGTGGCCTCTCCCATCTCAGAATGGACACAGGGACAGCCCAGTGCTCTCTAGGATTGGCAGCTCCTCCATTCTTTATTCCCCAGATCCCCCAGGGACTGAGGATGAAGACAGGCCGGCTGATTTTTCTCCTTTCCCACTTGGGATGCTGAGAGGTGAACTGGCTGCGTTCCCCAGGACAGATTTTACAAGTACATTAACACGCAAGGGATAAAGGCAGCAAAGACTCTGGCATGAATTCCCGATGCTTGCAGCTCACGGCTGCTCCCTGCTGGCTGCGTGTGGCACAAGGAGGTGTGCCAGCGGGACCTCTCTCCAAGAGGGTGCAGGAGGAACCTCCTTGGCTGGACTGAACCTGGGGCTTCCTCCGGCTGCTCCCGACAAGGACAGGGCAAGAGAGGGTACTCGAGCTGGCTGTTTTTCTGCCCATGGCAAGAGTCCTCCGGTGGGCAACTTTGGCTCGAAGGCAACCTGCTGGCTGGCTGAGGCTTTTTTAGAACTGCGCTGAAGTTGGAAACTCTTTCTATCCAACATCCTTCTTGGGTCCTGAGAGGACCCAAGCAGACCATGGGCCAAGAAAACAGACAGCAAGGCCGGGCACAGTGACTCACACCTGTAATCCCAGCATTTTCAGAGGCTGAGGCGGGCAGATCACCTGAGGTCAGGAGTTCGAGACCAGCCTGGCCAACATGGTGAAACCCCATCTCTACTAAAAATACAAAAATTAGCCGGGCGTGGTGGCGAGCACCTATAATCCCAGATACTCAGGAGGCTGAGGCAGGAGAATAGCTTGAACCCAGGAGGTAGAAGTTGCAGTGAGCAGAGATCGTGCCGTTGCACTCCAGCCTGGGGGACAAGAGCGAGCTTTCACCTCAAAAAAAAAAAAAAGAGAGAAAGAAAGAAGGAAAGAAGGAAGGAAAGAAAGAGAGAGAGAGAGAGAAAGAAAAGAAAGAAAAAGAAAGAAAGAAAGAAAGAAAGAAAGAGAAAGGAAGGAAGGAAAGAGAAGGAAAGAAAGAAAAAAAAGAAAAAGAAAGAAAGAAAAGAAAGAAAGAAGAAAGAAAGAAAGAAAGAAAGAAAGAAGAAAGAAAGAAAGAAAGAAAGAAAGAAAGAAAGAAAGAAAGAAAGAAAGAAAGAAGGAGAAAAACAAAAACAGACAGCAAGTGGGATTTTGAGACCAGCCAGCCACGGCCTGCCTGGCGAGGGAGGGCCACCTGGAGTGGAAGGTGGGACCTGGATGGTCCCTGGCTCAAGGCATGGGCTGGTCACAGAGGGTTCACTGGCGGTGGCCTGAGCAAGCATCCCGGGGAGGACTATGCCTTAGCCCATGTGATGGTTAAGTGGCCTGGAGGGTCTTGGGGGCAAATGCCTACAGGGACAGCCATGTGCTAGCCGTCGCCAAGTCACACTAACCCTGCAGGGGATAATGAGAACACCAGGAGGTGCATAAGCGTCAGGACAAGTGTGAAGGCATGGGCTGCTGCAGAGGATGGGCAAAGCTGTGGGGCAGTCAGCACACAACAGAGTGCGAGCCCAGCAAGCTCTAATGCTCAGCCAAGGCAGGTCTGTGCACCAAGGCTGGGTCCCTGGAGGGGAGACCCAGAGATCCAGGGGGTGGACATCGGGGAGTGCCTGCAGACACCCTGACCCCACAGGCAGCAGGTGCATCTGTGCAGGGGGCAGTCACCTCCACTCTGGGACACACCCTGCCCTCCTGGCCTTGGTGGGGTGATACAGCTTGGGTTTTATTATTACTGATGTGCTGTCTTGACCCAGCTTTGAGGCCCTAGAGGCCGGTCAGTTCCCTCCTTGAGCAGCCAGTTAAGTCCACGCCCAACCACCTCCTCATCAGCCCCTCACACTCCAGGCCACTGCACATCTGCCCAAATCTGCCCCAGGGCCAAGGGCCAGACTACCAGGGACAGCCCTGTGACCCAGAGCTCAAAATCACCCAAATTAGCCAATCCACAGGGAGTCCCAGAAACCCAGCCACCCCACCTGCTGCCCACATACCAGCCACCCGGCAGCCCCAGCTGTCTGCTACCCCGTCCCCGGGTGCCTCGTGCGGCCCTGCCTGGACGCCTTCCTCGTTTGGAGCTGTAAGTGACAGAGCACTCTGCTTTTCATCTCTGGAGTGTCAGCGTGCCATTCTTCTGAAAGAAGAACTTTCAGATCCTATGTAATGGGTGTCCAGCCCAGCCTCCAGCCCCAGCCCCAGGAGGGCTAGGCAGGGTGTCCTTCTGCCGTTGCCCAGAGTTGATCTGGGGCGAGGGGCCGGTGGCCAGTGCTGGTTCGTCATCTTGCCATCTATTAAACATATTCTTAGGCATTATTTTATTGCTTTTGACTCTGTTACATGTAGAATTCATTATTATTATTTCAAGTTCTATGATAACTGGTTGTTGCCAGTCCATAAAAGCAATTTTATATGTTCAGTCACTTACCCAAAGCATCTTATTTGTTCTGTAGGTTATTAGATGAATGAAGCTTTTGGATCTTCTGGATGGGCATCCCTCTCTTCTGCAGGGAGGGGAGCATGTCAGCACTTCTGGCCTAACGTGCACAATCTCTACTGCATCTGCCTGCCTTCCTCCGCCATGAGGATCCCCAAATGCAGGTTGAGGGGTAGCAGAGAGACAGGCATCCCTGATTTTTTCCCAACTTTAATGCTGATCATTAATATTTCATCAATTAATATGTTATCTGTTCTTTTTGAAAAAGTAGGTGTGATTTTTAGACACAAGATTATTTAAATTCCATATTTTATTTTACCTTATTTTTTATTTTTATTTTATTTTTTTTTGAGAAGGAGTCTCACTCTTTCACCCAGGCTGGAGTGCAGTGGCGTGATCTTGGCTCACTGCAGGCTCCGCCCCCCGGGGTTCACACTATTCTCCTGCCTCAGCCTCCCGCGTAGCTGGGACTACAGGCGCCCGCCACCTCGCCCGGCTAATTTTTTGTATTTTTAGTAGAGACGGGGTTTCACTGTGTTAGCCAGGATGGTATCGATCTCCTGACCTCGTGATCCGCCCGCCTCGGCCTCCCAAAGTGCTGGGATTTCAGGCGTGAGCCACCGCGCCCGGCCTTACTTTATTTTTTGAGACAGAATCTCGCTCTGTCACCCAGGCTGGAGTGCAGTGGCGTGATCTCCACTCACTGGAACCTCTGCCTCTCAGGTTCAAGCGATTGTCCTGCCTCAGCCTCCCGAGTAGCTGGGACTGGAGGCGTGTGCTACCACGCCTGGCCCCCTTTTATTTTAAATAGAAGATTTTATGAGAAATGACTGCTAAATTTCATCAAGTGCTTTTTTCACTAATTACAACATAATTACATGATTTGTGTACTTTAGTGTACTGATGTAATGTATTATATTATGCTTCCTAATATTAAGTCACTGTTACATGCATGCAATAAAAGCTTCACTGTGGTGTGCTGTTCCTTAATAAATGACTGTGTATAAATTTATGGTATTTTATTTGGATTTTTGCGCCCATTTTACAAAATAAATTGGAGTATTTTTCTCATACTATATCAAAATTTGATACGAAGTTACATTAGCTATATAATATGAATTGGAAAAACTTTCACCTTTTTCTATTTTCTGGAATATCTTTTAAAATACTAGAAGAACTTGTTCCTTACCAATGAGGAAGAAGTCAGCTTTAAAACCATTTGGTGTTGGCATGTTTTGCACTAACAAATGTTAAATGGACTTGCCAATTTCTTCCTTTTTTATTGATTTACCCAAGTTTTCCACTTGTTCTGGTAATGTATTTCCTCTCAATTTTCAAATTTCTTGCCATAAAATTATACATATTATATAATTCACTTAATCATTTTATTTTTTATAGTCACATCTTTGTTAAAAATATATTCCAACGTCTTCGATACCCCTCCTTTCTAAAGGCAGAATCAGCCTTAGAGGCTCACACCCCACACATGGAATGTGGCAGAGTGACACTGTGTGACTTCAGACATGAGGCTGCAAAGAACACTGCAGCTTCCGCCGTGCTCTCTGGGATCCCTGCGTGGAGGAAGAGGCCACCCATGAGACACTCAGCGAAGACGTGCACAGAGGACCACGCGCCAAGAACCCAAGGCCTCTCCCGCCAAAGGGCAGCATCTGCCTGCCGGCAGCACAGTGCACCATCTAGGAGATGGGTCCTCCAGCCCTAGCCGAGCCTTCAGACCACTTCACCCCAGACAACATCTAGGCTCACGCAGCCAGAACCACCTGTGGCGAAGGCTACAATGACTCATCTTGAATGCTGAGCCACCATGTGGACTTCCGATGAACCCTAGTTCTGGGTCCTTAGGTCAAAAACCCTTAACGTTATTGTAAACACAAAATCCTGCCCTTAAGCGAGTTACAGGCTGCGGTGGAGGTGGAATTCTTGCCTTCTCCTGAGGGTGGACCAGCAGGTGGCATTCTTGCCTCTTCCGGAGGGGTAGGCCAGTTGTCTTACACATCCTTCTGAAGCTCCCGCTCCCTTTCCCTCTGCTACCTAAGCCCTGGGTCCGCGGGTAGCAATGCGTGGATCTCGCGGCCACCCGCACCGTGGCTTCTGCTCCCAACACACTGCTGAATGTTTCTTTCTGAGAAACAGGATTTGTCGGCCTGTTTCTTTAGCCTCTCAGCTCCCTCAGCCTTTGCGGCTAAGTGGCATAGACCTGCTCACCACAGAGCGCCCCCCAGCGGGCTTTTCTGAACAACCCACAGAAACTCTGCGATCGTAAATGCTTTTTGACATTGTAAACCTCTAAGTTTCAGAGCAATTCTTTTAATGTGACAACAGATAACTAATGCACCGGTATTGTTTTATTTTCTCTCTCCCATTTATTTTCAGCCAGCCAGAAAAACGCAGTCTGTTTGTCGAGCTGATCCTGTAAATCTGGTGTTAGTAAAAACGGGGGCCCTGCCTCCCTACTGAGACCAACCCCCATCCCCATCATACCCACACCCTGCACAGCTACGGCAGTGAGTTTCCATCTATGGCAGGCTTTGGAAATATTCACAGTTAAATGCCAACAATGACCACCTGTTTCCTCAGGTTTAGGAGATCGTGAAACCCTCCACTCACCTCCAATTCCCAATAAATCACACTCATGGCCGCTTGCTGTTTCTATGAACGAAAAGCCTGCATTCCAGCAGATGTGAGCGGCTCCAGAATCTCCGCTTGAGTTGCCCCAGAAACACCTAGAGCCCAGTCTCCACGCCTGCAGGGGAACCACACTCCCTGGGCTGCTGCGGCCCCCAGGGTGTCACCTCCCCCTGCAACAGCCTTTAACAGCTCTGCAAGTTCTGTGGGGCTGTCCCACGGAGAGGTGGGGTCTGAGAAGGGAGTGGAGGCGCAGGGCTCCTGCGGCCACGTCAGAAAGGTGCTGCAGCTCCCACCTGACGTCTTCGGACGCTCCATGAGAGGAGACCAGCGCCATGCGGAGAAGTCCAGCATCCCCTGCGAGCGCCACTCCGGAGACACCATGTGTGGCGTCCAGGCAACAGCCCCGCCAGAGCTCCAGCCTCGTGGGTGTCCCATCTCGGACTCACAGCCCAGTGACTTCTGAACACACTCATATGACACTCAGAAAAGAATTGCCCCAAAGACCCCTCCCCGAATTCTTCACCCTAAAATATGACCAAAATAAGATGGCTGTTTTCAGGTGTAAGTTGGGGATGTGTTGCACGCCGACAGAATCAGGAGCGCCCTCCTTCCAAACCACAAACCTAGCATCGCTCGACAGCACCGAAGCCACTTCCAGACACTCCGCTGCAAGGAGTTTGGGAACCGTGTTTGGCTGTCTAGTCTCTGCGGGAAAGCAAGGTGTGCCCACAGAGGGCAGAATGGGTGTGGTGGGGCAGCCTCTGGACGTCCCAGCCTCTGAGTCTCAACCGAGCCAGCACGCCGTTGCGGGCAAACCCATGCAGGGCTCCTTGCTGTCTCTGAGCTGGGATTTCCACAGCGCTGAGTGACTGAACACGACATGACATGTGCACAGGAGGGCTCTGGAATGGCCACCTGTGTGTCTAATTCAAAAAATTTTCATTTTACACACCCTTGACCCAGTGCACCAAGAGCCTGGCTCCAAGGCTCACAGCACATCCATGCATGGGGGGAGCGTGTGTACACATGCGTGCATGTGACGTGCTGTGGTGTGAGTGCGTGGTGTGCCTGTGCACACATGTGCGTGTCAGTATGTGGGTATGATGGGCGTGCACGTTTATGTATGGTGTGTGTGGGTGTGTGGTAGGTGTGCGTGTGTGTGGTGTGTGGTAGGTGTGGGTGTGTTTGGTAGGTGTGCATTTGCAGTGTGAGTGTGTCTGGTAGGTGTGTGTGTGGTGCATGTGTTTGGATTTGGTAGGGGTGCATGCATGTGTGTGTTTGGTAAGTGTGCATTTGCAGTGTGGTAGGGGTGTGTATGTGGTGTGTGTTTGGGTTTGGTAGGTGTGCGTGTGTGTGGTAGGTGTGCGTTTGTGGTGTGTGTCTCTGCATTTGATAGCTGTGCATTTGTGGTGTGTGTCTGGTAGGAGTGTGTGTGTGTGGTGTGTGTGTTTGGATTTGGTAGGTGTGCATGTGTGTGTGTGTGTTTGGTAGGTGTGCATTTGTGGTGTGTGTCTGTGCGTTTGGTAGGTGTGCATTTGTGGTGTGTGTGTGTGTGTGTGTGTAAGGATGGGTTCACAGTGCACTGGGCCTGGCCTTGTGAAACCCATGTTCGGAATATGTGGTTCCAGTCTCATAACTGACATGGGCAACCCCACATTGCCCCGCCCCTGGCTGTCGCACAGAGAGAGGTTTCTCCCCCTGTGCCTCAGGGGTGCTACTCAGCGCTTTTTCTGTCCAGGAAAGCCTCCCCAACATCCACCCCACCACTCACAGCTTCTACCCACCACCCACAGCCTCCACCCACAGCCTCCACCCACCACCCACAGCCTCCATCCACAGCCTCTACCCACAGCCTCTACCCACCACCCACAGCCTCCACCCACCACCCACAGCCTCCACCCACCACCCACAGCCTCCACCCACCACCCACAGCCTCCATCCACAACCCACAGTCTCCACCCACGTCCTCTACCCACCACCGACAGCCTCCACCCCACCACCCAGTCTCCACCCACAGCCTCCACCCACCACCCACAGCCTCCACCCACAGCCTCTACCCACAGCCTCCACCCCACCACCCAGTCTCCACCCACAGCCTCCACCCACCACCCACAGCCTCCACCCACAGCCTCTACCCACAGCCTCCACCCCACCACCCAGTCTCCACCCACAGCCTCCACCCACCACCCACAGCCTCCCTAGCCTCCACCCACAGCCTCCTCCCACAGCAGCAGGTGAGCACAGGTGGGCATTCTTCCCAACCCCAGGAAACTCCAAAGAGCAGATTTGCCTTCTAGAGGAGAGGAACCCCAAGACTCCAGTTGGGGAGACTTGCTGGGCAGGCCTGGGGCCCCAGAGCAGGCCCAAGGCAGGGAGCAGCTAAGGCCTCCAAGAACAAAGCAGTGGCCCTGGGCGCTCCCTGAGAAACTGGAAGCACCGGGTGTCCTGACAGCCTCCAGGAGCTGAGGAGAGGGGCAGGGCCCCAGGCTGACCATAGCCTCCAGATTATAGCACTGTTTGCTGGCCCAACCTTCCAAGATGTTTATCTTTCCATAAACAAGAAAAGAACACCTCAATTGCAACTTTAGTCTGCAACACTTGGTCCCCAAAGCTAGTCTGTTAGAATGCACACCGACAAGCTGGATTCCAAGCGGACCTTCCCAGGTGCAGAACAAAGGCCAGGTGAGATCAACCATTCCTCTGCCTACCTGAGACCAGAGGTCAGCAGGATTAACTCTTCCTTTGCCTCCCCTCATCCCCGGCAATGTTTGCCCACAGATTACTGTTGGGCACTTGTTAATGAAACCAATTTGCCTAAACGCCTGCCCCCCTTCCTGTGCTCCTTCTCCGGGTTAAAGAAACGTGTTTATACTGAGCCCCCCACAGACCTCCTCAGAGGACACGAGCCACAGAAGATTCTGGGCCCGCATTTTTCCCAACCACGCCCTCAAGCTGTGGCTCAACAAGCTTCAGCTGATGGAGACCCCTGCTTCAGTCTCCCAGATTGGCCCTGGGTAATGGATGAGAAACCCCATCAGACGTGAGAGGGATCAGACATCGAGGCTGCAGGTTTGGGGCTAAATTGACTTAGCAGGATTCTTGCTAAAACTGAATTGTAGAGCAAAGGCACAGATGGGCCTGGGGGAAGGTTCAGAAGCTTGATTACAGATTGGCCAAGCAAACCATCCTCATCAGGTGCTGGTGTCAGCACTGTGGGGAGAGGCAGCCACAGGAAGCATGCAGGGTCTTCCCAAGGCCGCAGAGTGGACTCGGAGGAGCCACTCTGAGCCATAGCAGAGCCCAGCTGGCGTGGGTGGGGGTAGGGAAAGGGAACTGCAGGGATTCTGTGTCCCTGCAAGCAGGAAGGAAGGGGCTGGGGCCGTGCTGAACCTGCATCAACAGAGGCCAGCTCCTGCCTCAAACGCAGGGTCCTCTCCCCCTCCAACTGGCTGTGTGCCCAGTGGTGTCCCCGAAGCAGGCTGGCACTCACCCTGCTGGGAGTGAGAAAAGAAAAGAACTCTTATGTGAGAAATGTGAGTCTTTTTCCACTATCAGGCCCAGAGAGATACTGACATGAGACAGCAGGTGCATCCTTCTACTACCTTGAGCTATAGACTCATCTCCAGTGGTTGCCGTTGCCAGCAGCTATGAATTCACCTGATAATGCCTCACTGGACACGAAAACCCACACCCTGGAGCTTAACAATGTCCAGCCAATCACCCAACAATGTCACTTCTGTGAACCAATCAGAATCCCTGACAAACAACTTTGTATCAGCCACACCCTGCCCCCTTTTTGCCTTTAAAAATTCACTTGTATGGCTGGGTGCCACGGCTCACACCTGTAATCGCAGCACTTTGAGAGGCCATGGTGTGCAGATCACCTGAGGTCAGGAGTTCGAAACCAGCCTGGCCAACATGGTGAAACCCCATCTCTACTAAAAGTACAAAAATTAGCCAGGCGTGGTGGCGGGTGCTTGTAATCCCAGCCACTTGGGAGGCTGTGGTAGGAGAATCGCTTGAACCCAGGAGGTGGAGGTTGCAGTGAGCCAAGATCACACCATTGCACTCCAGCCTGGGTGACTGAGCAAGACTCCGTCTCAAAAAAAAAAAAAAAAAATCATTTGTAACTGGGCTCAGTGGCTCACGCCTGTGATCCTAGCACTTTGGGAGGCCAAGGCAGGCAGATCACCTGAGGTCAGGAGTTTAAGACCAGCCTGGCTAACATGGTGAAACCCCATGCTGACGTTTTCATAGAAATCTCTACAAAAATACAAAAATTAGCTGGGTGTGGTGTCACACGCCTGTAATCCCAGCCACTCAGGAGGCTGAGATGGGAGAATCCCTTGAACCCAGGAGGCGGAGGTTGCAGTGAGCCAAGATCGTGCCACTGCACTCCAGCCTGGGCAACAGAGCAAGACTTGTCTAAAAAAAAACTTGGAATCCATAGAAAGGAATGTCTGGGTTAAGATAAGGGATTGCGACACCAAGATTCTTATCATCCAGCCAAAGCCTCCAGATAGCAGGCTTCAGGCAGAATGGAATGTAAATGTTTCTCAACAGACCTAAAAGGGTGTCAGTCTCTTAGCTGATTCTCTCCTGGGTCAGGAAAAAGGCCTCAGAAGAAGAAGGGGATTCTCTACAGAATGCAGATGTTTCTCCACAAGAGACAACTTTGCACGGCTACTTCAAGATACGGCAAATAAACGTATATGCAGTTATAATATCTCATTTCCTTCCTTGTCTGTCATGCGATGCTACACACAGTCAGGTTGGAAAGGGAGCCGTGTTATATAGGGTTAAATAAAACCCATTTGAGAGACTCTGCGGTTTGTAGGGCACACTCCCCAGGCCTCTTAGGTAGGAATTTGGGCAAAAGAAGAAAAAAGGGCCAGAGTTTAGTCCTCAGAACCCTGACGTGGAACCCCCTGCCCTCAGCCAGCCAGCCTGCCCTGCCCTGTGCAAGCACCATGGGGCCAGGAGTGCCTGACGGTGGAGGCAGCTGGAGGCAGGCCCTGGAGTGGTGGGCAGCCCTCCCAGCCTCCTAACCCGTGCTCAGACAGGTGACCACTGGCAGGTCCAGCTCCAGGCTAGCCCCAGGGACAGGGAGACCAGCCCCGCTCAGTGGGAGTCTGAGACGGTGGCTCTAAGATTTCCCACCAACACAAGCACTGACTGGTGTGGAGGACGCCCAGGGTGTGGGACCCTAGCACGGTAGGAGGTGGCCATCAGGACCAGGTGTGTGAGGCTGGTAGGAAGAAAGGACCTGTTGCCAAACAGGAGGTGGTGTCTTCTTCAGGTATGTCAGGGTGGGAGGCTCCCGCTCCGTGTCTCATTGACCATCAACAACGGTAGCCCCAGATCCCCAGTGCCCAGCCAGCCTCTCTGGGACCTCTCTGTGCAGGTAAGACTTTGTAACCAACGAAGGGGCTCTTCCTGCCTGCTGCATAAAGAAAGACCATGCCACTGCGGTCAGGAAAGAGTTTAATAGACAAAAGGCCGGCCACGCTACAGAGATGGAGTTAGCACTCAAACAACCTCATGCAAAACTCACAGGTTAGGGGTTGTTCAAAGGCAGTCTTAGGGGAAGGAGTGGAGGAGGCCAGGTAATAGGTGCTTGCTGCTGATTGCTTAGAGCAGAGATGAAATCGCAGGGGGTCAACGCTGAGTCCTGAGGACTGAGTCACTTCTGGGTGGGGTCACACGAGCGGGATTGGCAGGTCCAGGTGGGTCCAGGTGGAGCCATGGTCAGACATGCACAAACACTGGAAAAGATTTCTCAAAAAGCCAGTCTACAATAGTGCTGTTATCTGCAGGAATAAATGGGGAAGTTGCAGATCTTATAACCTCAGAAAAAAATGGCTGACAACCCTTTCTGTCTGTACCTTACCAGGACTCAGGCAATCTCCACCTTCTGGGTTCAAGCAATTCTCATGCCTCAGCCTCCTGGGTAGCTAGGATTACAGACACATGCCACCACACCTGGCTAATTTTTGTATTTTTCGGTAGAGATGGTGTTTCACCATGTTGGCCAGGCTGGTCTCTACTCCTGACCTCAAGTGATCTGCCCACCTTGGCCTCCCAGCATGCTGGGATTACAGCTGTGAACCACCATGCCCACCCAGCCCAGTACCTGTTTTTACTGAAGACAAATCATAGTAGGACAAATTTGTTTAAAATAATTGTTAGTCTTTTACTTGGCCTGAGAGTTTGCATAATGTCAGCAAGAATAATTATTTGCCATACAGGCCTTTCTTAAAATTGGCTTTGCTGGAACTTTATTCTATAAGGAATCCCAGATTTGACTTTTTTTAAAGCCTTGAGCCAAGCCATGATTTACTGGTGCCTGAAAATACTATATAAATTGGGCAATGTCCTCTCCTCAAGGTCCCAAGATAATTTGAGGCTCCTGAACCTGTCAGAAAGTGACATTCTTTACATACTACAGGCAAGGAACTCTGTACAGTGACTGTGTAGACAAGGGATGAGGCCAGCTTTATAAGTCAGCTTTGACTCCTTAAAGCAGTCTGTTTATATCTGAAAGTACATCATTCCAGTCAAAGCCTTGCTAAAATAACCAGTGTCTCCAATTATGTCCGGTTACAAAAGAAAATACATTCTTATTGAACTTATGCAAATAACTATACTGCTGTAAATTAAGTATACTTGCAAATAGTTTTCAAATTTCTACAGAAATCAGGTAGACAGAAATGTACTTCAGAGTTTACTCACAGGAGTGTACTTTACCAACTGTGAAAAGCTGTAGAGTGCTGCCAATGCCCCAGTGAAGAAGCTGAGGTCAACATCAGATTTGAAATATTTAAAGTGGATACAAAATTATTTCAGCAATGCAGACAATTAAGTGTATTGTTGTGGGCAATGGTTCTGTTGGTAAAACATGTCTCCTGATATCCTGCGCAACAAACAAATTTCCATCGAAATAGGTACCAACTGTTTTTGACAACTATGCAGTCACAGTTATGATTGGTGGAGAACCATATATCACTTTTTGATACTGCAGGGCAAGAGGATTATGACAGATTATGACTGCTGAGTTATCTACAAACAGATGTATTTCCAGTCTGTTTTTCAGTGGTCTCTCCATCTTCATTTGAAAATGTGAAAGGAAAGTGGGTGTCTGAGATAACTCACCACTGTCCAAAGACTCATTTCTTGCTTGTTGGGACCCAAATTGATTTCAGAGATGACCTCTCTACTATTGAGAAACTTGCCAGGAACAAACAGAAGCCCGTCACTCCAGAGACTGTTGAAAAGCTGATCCGTGACCTGAAGGCTGTCAGGTATGTGGAGTGTTCTGCATTCACACAGAAAGGCCTAAAGAATGTATTTGATGAAGCAATAGTGGCTGCCCTGGAGCCTCCAGAACTGAAGAAGAGCTGCAGGTGTGTGCTGCTATGAACATCTCTCCAGAGCCCTTTCTGCACAGCTGGTGTCAGCATCATACTAGAAGCAATGTTTAACTCAAACTAAAAATTAAAAATTAAAATTCGCTTTTGCAATAATGACAAATGCCCTGTACCTACCCACACGCACTCGTGTGAGACAAGGCCCATAGGTACATAGGGGAAGGCCCCAGTGCCCAGCCAGCCTCTCTGGGACCTCTCTGTGCAGGTAAGACTTTGTAACCAACGAAGGGGCTCTTCCTGCCTGCTGCATAAAGAAAGACCATGCCACTGCGGTCAGGAAAGAGTTTAATAGACAAAAGGCCGGCCACGCTACAGAGATGGAGTTAGCACTCAAACAACCTCATGCAAAACTCAAACTTCCCCTTCAGTACTAGTTAATTTTGAGTAATTGCTTATTGTCAGAAAAGTGATTAGTACAAGTTTTTGTTTTGTTGTTTCAAAATTTTTTTTTGTTTAAAAGCAAGGCATGCTTGTGGATGACTCTGTAACAGACTAATTGGAATTGTTGAAGCTGCTTCCTGGTTCCACTCTAGAGAGTAATCTGGGAGATCTTAGTGTGTGTGTGTGTGTGTGTGTGTGTTTCTCTCCTCTTTTTGGGGGAGGAGTGTGTGTGGGGTTTGTTTTTTAGTCTTTTTTTTTTAATTCATTAACCAGTGGATAGCCCTTAAGGGGAGGAGGACGGATTGATTCCACATTCCACTTCCTAGATATGGTTTAGAAAACATGGTTCCCACCTGGGGCTCTCAGGAAGGAGTACAGTAAATGCCTCATTTAATAACAGACTCCTTTTTGAAAGTTGCCTTTTCTCTCCACCTTTGAGTAGATCCAGTATTTGATGAAACTCATGAAAGTGGGTGGAGCCTGTCTTGCCCCTCCTCTTTTCTAGGACACACTATATGTGATTGTGACTTTCAAAGACATTTGTTTGCCATTTGCTGATTCTGGGGGGAAGTTAATTTCTAACTTCTTTCACTAATAAATGAAGAAAAGTATTGCACCTTGGAAATGCACCAAATGAATTGAGTTTGTAATTAAAAACTTTTTTCCCTGTCAGTCATTGTCTTATATGCTTAGCATAGATTTGCAGCTCAGTAGTATATGGTGTTCCTGGAACACAGCTGAAGACCTAGTATGTAGACGGAATACCAGGGGTGGTGCTAGAAGACAGACATCTGTGGAATGATTCACAGCCTCTCATTAGAGGATGGAGGCCTGCTTCATTAAGAAGCTGGGAGAACACGTAACAACATGGGGACCAGTCAGGGGAATCGCCTTATTTCTGTTTTGTGTATGAGGAACCCTAGAGCAGCCAGGTGAGGCTCTCTAGTTTAATAAAAATCATGGAAAGTCTTTTTTTTTTTTTGAGATGGAGTCTCGCTCTGTTGCCCAGGCTGGAGTGCAGTGGCACCATCTCGGCTCATTGCAAGCTCTACCTCCCAGGTTCACGCCATTCTCCTGCCTCAGCCTCCCAAGTAGCTGGGACTACAGGCACCCACCACCACGCCCAGCTAATATTTTTTGTATTTTTAGTAGAGATGGGGTTTCACCGTGTTAGCCAGGATGGTCTCGATCTCCTCACCTCGTGATCCACCTGCCTCGGCCTCCCAAAGTGCTGGGATTACAGGCGTGAGCCACTGCACCCGACCAGAAAGAGTCTTATGAAGACTCTTCATAAGTGTTAATAGGGATTTTATCAGCTTATTTTGGTTGCAATTTCCAATTTTTTTAAATGTTGAGGTAATCTTTTCCGCCTTCCTAATCCTAATTCTTGTAGATTCATTAGTGTTGAACCAATGCCTTCTCATGTCTCAATTCTTTGTATACGCATTTTTTTCAGATGTATTAAACAAAAACCCTTCACAAGCCAAAAAAATAAAAAAAGCTGTAAACAGCTCAAAAGAAAAAAAAGGTTTTCTAGACTCTGAAAAATGAAAGAATCAGCAACATTTCAAACAAAAAAGCAATGAAATCCATTAGTTCAGTCTATGTAATTTACTTCTGTTCTGCTCAATATTCACGAACACATTAGCTGTCTGTGGGAGTCTCGGAAGTTTTCCCTCTATTCTAATGTCACAGTTGCCAAAGTTCTCAGAAACTTGCCTTCAAGAATACCTGTCAGAGTCCTATAGCTGATTATAAAACCACCTTGAAAATAAAGTAAAACAACTGTGGATGAGGAAATCTCAGAACAGCCACAATTAAAGTCTGGTCATCTCTGTGGTACATAATAATTTCACATAACAATCCTAATTATTACTGATAACATATACTGAGACATATCAGAATTAGAGGAATCTTATACAATTTTGGAACACATACTAATAACATATTCATACAAATACAGCCCAAATAAAGCCAAATACCGTTTCATACTTGACAATGCTTCCTGTATGATTTTACCAAATAAACCAAATATGCCTCTTTTGGACTTTTATCAGATTTTCCAAAAGGCTAACTTTAGGCCAGGTGCAGTGGCTCACGCCTGTAATCCCAGCACTTTGAGAGGCCGAGGCAGGCAGATCACGAGGTCAGGAGATCGAGACCATCCTGGCTAACACAGTGAAACCCCATCTCTACTAAAAATACAAAAAATTAGCCAGGTGTGGTGGCGGGCGCCTGTAGTCCCAGCTACTCGGGAGGCTGAGGCAGGAGAATGGCGTGAACCCGGGAGGCGGAGCTTGCAGTGAGCCGATATAGCGCCACTGCACTCCAGCCTGGGCGACAGAGTGAGACTCCGTCTCAAAAAAAAAAAAAAAAAGAAGGCTAACTTTAGAATTTGACTTTGGAAAGTTTGTCAGATATCAAAGGTTCAATCAAACATTTGATATTACAACATGAAAGTCCAGGTCACTATAAGTAAAGGGGAAAATCTTTACTCACTGACCGAGGGGAGACTCCACTTTCCAAACAGGACCCAAAAAAGATGGCATGAGGTCAACTGAATGTCCCCTCTTTCCCTCCCTTTTTTCCTGCTGTTATTCAAAAGGCAAACAAAAATCTTTCATTCTCTTTTAATATTACATCAAAATCTTGTTCAAAAAGGAAACCCAAATTTCACCTTTCCCTTAATGTACTATTAATGTTAAATCTGATTTTCTTTTTTTTTTTTTTGAGACGAAGTCTCACTCTTGTCCCCCAGGCGGGAATGCAATGGCACGATCTTGGCTCACTGCAAACTCAAGCAATTCTCCTGCCTGAGCCCCCCAAGTAGCTGGGACTACAGGCATCCACCACCACATCCGGCTAATTTTTGCATTTTTAGTAGAGATGGGGTTTCACCATGTTGGCCAGGCTCGTCTAGAACTCCTGACCCCAGGTGATCCACCTGCCTCGGCTTCCCAAATTGCTGGGATTACAGGCGTGAGCCACCATGCCAGGCCAAATCTGATTCTTAATAAAACCTTACAAACAAATCTATCCAATCTTACTTTGAACATAAGACAAAATTTCCATAAATGTTTTATAATTTTCTGTTAAACAGCAGATCAGCTCGCTAAGAAAGCCCTGTTATTCAAACACACGAGCTCAGATTCTGGCCCTGCATCAGTGTGCTTTTATTTCAATGTTCAACCTGTTGAAAACTAAATCATCCCCTTTAAATCCTAGCCAACTTGCTCATATCCACAGAACATCCTGAACAAGATCAACCCTTCACAAACCCTTCACGACTTGCTTAAACCTTCAGTTTCGTCCCATTACTCTGTTAGGTTAGGGCAACCCTTAAAAATCTCTGCAGTAGACAAAATTACATTCCTTCTACACCTTGCGTGTAAATCTGTTTCTCCAGTAGTCTCAAGTATGTGTTACACTGTTAACTCTTAGCAACTTTTATTTTTGCTGAAAAACCTGGTAAGCAAGCAGTTTTCACCATGTATAAGATTGGAGGGCCCAGGCAGGGAGATTGCTGCAGATAATGTATGACTGTTCCCAGCCTCACCAGGGGACCTAGCTAACTCCATGTGTCCCCAGGCCTTCCCTACAATCTAATGGCTATAAAACAGACAAGTTAAACACTTATTAAAAGTCATAGAAGCAGTTTATGGCCTTAAAGCATCTAGCAAACAGTACTAAGCATTCCTAATTTAGACCAAATATGTAAACTTCTTAGCAATAATCTTTTAACTGTCTTTATTTTTCAAAGATTATCAGTCACATGACCTAAGAGGCATTAAAGTTTCTATTTTTCCAGCAGTGTTTGATTTAAGCACTTGCTTTTATCATTTAACTTTTATTTTAAGTTCAGGGGTATATGTGTAGGTTTATTATCTAGGTAAACTTGTGTCATAGGGGTTCATTGTACAGATCATCTCATCACCCAGGTACTAAGCCCCAGCACCCATTTGTAGGGAAAAGAAAGAGAGATCAGACTGTTACTGTGTCTGTGTAGAAAGGGAAGACATAAGAAACTCCATTTTGACCTGTACCTTGAACAATTGCTTTGCTGAGATGCTGTTAATTTGTAACTTTGCCCCAGCCACTTTTCCCTAACTTTGAGCTCACAAAAACATGTGTTGTATGGAATCAAGGTTTAAGGGATTTAGGGCTCTGCAGGATGTGCCTTATTAACAAAATGTTTACAAGCAGTATGCTTGGGAAAAGTCATCGCCATTCTCTAGTCTCAATAAACCAGGGGCACAGTGCACTGCGGAAAGCCGCAGGGACCTCTGCCTTGGAAAGCCAAGTATTGTCCAAGGTTTCTCCCCATGTGATAGTCTGAAATATGGCCTCATGGGATGAGAAAGACCTGACCGTCCCCCAGCCCGACACCCGTGAAGGGTCTGTGTTGAGGTGGATTAGTAAAAGAGGAAAAAGCCTCTTGCAGTTGAGATAGAGGAAGGCCACTGTCTCCTGCCTGCCCCTGGGAACTGAATGTCTTGGTATAAAACCCGATTGTACATTTGTTCAATTCTGAGATAGGAGAAAAACCGCCCTATGGTGGGAGGTGAGACATGTTGGCAGCAATGCTGCCTTCTTATTCTTTACTCCACTGAGATGTTTGGGTGGAGAGAAACATAAATCTGGCCTACGTGCACATCCAGGCATAGCACCTCCCCTTGAACTTAATTATGATATAGATTCTTTTGCTCACATGTTTTTTGCTGACCTTCTCCTTATTATCACCCTGCTCTCCTACCGCATTCCTCTTGCTGAGATAGTGAAAACAATGATCAATAAAAACTGAGGGAACTCAGAGACGAGTGCCGGAGCAGGTCCTTGGTGTGCTGAGTGCCGGTCTCCTGGGCCCACTATCGCTTCTCTGTACTTTGTCTCTGTGTCTTCTTTTCTCAGTCTCTCGTCCCACCTGACAAAAAATACCCACAGGTGTGGAGGGGCAGGCCACCCCTTCACCCATTACTTATTTTTCCTGATCCTCTCCCTCCTCCTATCCTCCAACCTCCAATAGGCCCCAGTGTGTGTCATTCCCCTCTATGTGTCCATGTGTTCTCATCATTTAGCTCCCACTTATAAGTGAGAACATGCGCTATTTGGTGTCTGTTCCTGCCCAAGTTTGCTAAGGATGATGGCTTCTAGATCCATTCATGTTCCTGCAAAGGATATGATCTCATTCTTTTTTATGGCTGCATAATATTCCATGGTGTATATGCACCGTATTTTCTTTATCCAGTCTACCATTGATGGGCATTAGGGTTGATTCCATGTCTTTGCTATTGTGAACGGTGCTGCAGTGAACATACACATTTATGTATTTTTATGACAGAATAATTTACATTCCTTTAGGTATACACTTGGTAATGGGATGGCTGGGTCAAATACTATTTCTGTTTTTAAGTCTTTCAGGAATTGCCAAACTGTTTTCTACAGGGGTTGAACTAATTTACATTCCCACCAACAATGTATAAGCATTCCTTTTTCTCTACTACCTTGTCTTGTCAGCATCTGATTTTTTTTTTTTTTTTTTTTTTTTTTTGGAGAGAGTTTCACTCTTGTGGCCCAGGCTGGAATGCAGTGGCATGATCTCGGCTCACTGCAAACTCTGCCTCCCGGGTTAAAGCGATTCTCTTGCCTCAGCCTCCTGAGTAGCTGGGACTACAGGCATGCACCACCATGCCTGACTAATTTCTGTATTTTTAATAGAAACAGGGTTTCTCCATGCTGGCCAGGCTGGTCTTGAACTGAACTCATGATCCACCCACCTTGGCCTCCCAAAGTTCTAGGATTACAGGCATGAGCCACCACACCCGGACATTTTTTGACTTTTTAATAATGGCCATTCTGACTAGTGTGAGATGGCATTTAATTGTGGTTTTGATTTGCATTGCTCTAACAATCAGTGAAGTTGAGCTTATTTTAATATGCTTCTTGGCCGCATGTATGCCTTATTTTGAAAAGTGTCTGTTCGTGTCCTTTGCCCACTTTTTCATGGGGTTGTTTTTTTCTTGTAAAGTTGTTTAAGTTCCTTACAGCTGCTGGATATTAGACCTCTGTTAAATGCATAGTTTGCAAAAACTTTCTCCCATTCTGTAAGTTGTCTGTTTACTCTGCTGATAGTTTCTTTTGCTATGCAGAAGCTCTTTAGTTTAATTAGGTCCCATTTGTCAATTTTTGCTTTTGTTGCTATTGCTTTTGGTGTCTTCATCATGAAATCTTTGTCATTTCCTATGTCCAGGATGGTATTGCCTAGGTTGTCTTCCAGGGTTTTTATAGTTTGGGGTTTTACATTTAAGTCTTCAATCCATCTTGAGTTAATTTTTGTATGTGGTAAAACATAGGGGACCAATTTCATCCTTCTGCATATGGCTAGCAAGTTATCCCAGCACCAATGATTAAATAGGTAGTTCTTTCCCCATTACTCGTTATTATTGACTTTGTTGAAGATCAGATGGTTGTAGGTGTGTGGCCTTATTTCTGGGCTCTCTATTCTGTTCCTTTGGTCTATATGTCTGTTTTTGTACCAATACCACGCTGTTTTGGTTACTGTAGCCCTGTAGTATAGTTTGAAGCTGGGTAGGATGATTCCTCCAGCTTTGTTCTTTTGCTTAGGATTGTCTTGGCTATTTGGGCTCATTTTTAGTTCCATATGAA
The DNA here is from genome assembly GCF_028878055.3 of Symphalangus syndactylus. Lineage (NCBI taxonomy): Eukaryota > Metazoa > Chordata > Mammalia > Primates > Hylobatidae > Symphalangus > Symphalangus syndactylus. The sequence continues at coordinate 141,849,013 of NC_072429.2, forward strand.
TTTTAAAGTAGTTTTTTCTAGTTCTGTGAAAAATATTATTGGTAGTTTAATAGGCATAGCATTGAATCTATAAATTGCTTCAGGTGATATGGCCATTTTAACAATATTGATTCCTCCTATCCATGAGCATGGAATGTTGTTCCATTTGTGTCATCTCTGATTTGTTTGAGCAGTGTTTTGTAATTCTCCTTGTAGAGATCTTTCACCTCGCGGATTAGCTGAAGTCCTAGGTATTTTATTCCTTTGTGGCAATTGTGAATGGGATTGCATTCCTGATTTACCTCTCAGCTTGACTCTTGTTGGTGTATAGGAATGCTAGTGATTTTTGTAAACTTATTTTGTATCCTGAGACTCTGCTGAAGTTGATTATCAGCCTAAGGAGTTTTGGGCCAAGACTATGGGTTTTCTAGATATAGGATCGTGTTGTCTGCAAACAGGGATAGTTTGGCTTCCTCTCTTCCTATTTGGATGCTTTTTAATTTTTTTTTTTTTTTTTTTGAGACAGGGTCTCACTCTGTCACCCAAGCTGGAGTGCAGTGGTGCAATCTCAACTCACTGCAACCTCCACTTCCTGGGCTCAAGTGATCCTCCTGGTTCAGCCTCCTGAGGAGCTGGGACTACAGATGCAAGCCACCACGCCCAGCTAATTTTTTGCTTTTTTTTTTTTTTTTTTTGTAGAGACGAGCTCTCACTGTGTTACCCAGGCTGATCTCAAACTCCTGAGCTCCAAGCAATCCACTTGCCTCAGCCTCCCAAAGTGGAGTGAGCCAGCATGCCTGGACAAGATGCCTTTTATTTATTTCTCTTGCCAGATTGCTTTGGCTGGGACTTCCACTACTATGTTGAACAGGAATGGTGAGAGAGAGAATTCCTATCTCATGCTGGTTTTCAAGGGGAATGCTTCCAGCTTTTGGCCATTCAGTATGATGTTGGCTGTGGGTTTGTCAGAGATGCCTCTTATTATTTTGAGGTATGTTCCTTCAATATCTAGTTTATTGAGAGTTTTTAACATTAAGGGGTATTGAATTTTATAAAAAGCTTTTTCTGACTCTATTGAGATAATCGTATGGTTTTGTCTTTAGTTCTGTTTATGTGATGAATCACAAGTGTTGATTTGTGTATGTTGAACCAACCTTGCATCCCAGGGATAAAGCCTACTTGATCATAGTGGATAAGCTTGATGATGTGCTGCTGGATTCCGTTTGCCAGTATTTTGTTGAGGGTTTTTGTATCGATGTTCATCAAGGATATTGGCCTGAAGTTTTTGTTGATGCTGTGTCTCTGCCAGGTCTTGGTATCAGGATGATGCTGGCTTCATAGAATGAGTCAGAGAGGAGTCTCCCCTCCTCAATTTTTTTGGAATCATTTCAGCAACAATAGTACCAGTTCTCCTTTTACATCTGATATACTTCAGCTGAGAATCCATCTGGTCCTGGGCTTTTTTTCATTGGTAAGCTATTCATTACTGATTCAATTTCAGAGCTCATTATTGGTCTGTTCAGGGATTCAATTTCTTCCTGGCTCAGTTTTTTGTTTTTTGTTTGTTTGTTTGTTTTTGAGACAGAGTCTTGCTCTGTCACCCAGGCTGGAGTGCAGTGGTGCAATCTTGGCTCACTGCAACCTCCACCTCCCAGGTTCAAGCAATTCTCCTGCCTCAGCCTCCTGAGTAGCTGGAATTAAAGGCGCCCACCACCACGCCCAGGTAATTTTTATATTTTAGTGGAGATGGGGTTTCACCATGTTGGCCAAGCTGGTCTCAAACTCCTGATCTCAAGTGATCCACCCACCTTGGCCTCCTAAAGTGCTGGGATTACAGGCATGAGCCACCATGCCTGGCCCTGGCTCTGTCTTGAGGGGGTGTATATGTCCAGGAATTTACCCATTTTTTCTGGATTTTCTAGTTTATGTGCATAGATGTGTTCATAATATTCTCTGATGGTTATTTATATTTCTGTGGGGCCACTGCTAATATCTCCTTTGTCATCTCTGATCGTGTTTATTTGGATCTTCACTTTTCTTCTGTATTAGTCTAGCTAGTGGTCTATCTATTGTATTAACTTTTTCAAAAAACCAGCTCCTGGATTTGTTGATCTTTTGAATGGTTTTCATGTCTCAGTCTCCTTCAGTTCTGCTCTGACTTTGGCTACTTCTTGTCTTCTGCTAGCTTTGGGGTTGGTCTTCTCTTGGTTCTCCAGTTCTTTTAGTTGTGATGTTCGGTTGTTAAATTGAGATCTTTCTAACTTTTTGATGTGGGCCTTTAGCGCTATAAATTTCCCCTTAACACTGTCTTAGCTGTGTCCCAGAGATTCTGGTATGTTGTATCTTTGTTCTTATTAGTTTGAAAGAACTTCATGATTTCTGACTTAATGTCATTATCTACGCAAAAGTCAATCAGGAGCAGGTTATTCTATTTCCATGTAATTGCATGGTTTTGAGTGAATTTCTTAGTCTTGATTTCTAATTTGGTTGTGCTGTTGTCTGAGAAACTGGTTGTTATGATTTCAGTTCTTTTGTATTTGCTGAGGAGTGTTTTTTGTTCAATCATGTGATCTATTTTAGAGTATGTGTCATGTGGCAATGACAAGAATGCATATTCTGTTGTTTTGGGGTGGAGAGTTCTGTAGGTGTCTATCAGGTCCATTTGTTTCAGTGCTGAGTTCAGCTCCTGAATTTTTTTTGTTAATTTTCTGCCTTGATGATCTGTCTAATACTGTCAGTGGGGTGTTAAAGTCTCCCACTATTATTGTGTGCAAGTCTAAATCTCTTTGAAGGTCTTTAAGAACTTGCTTTATAAATGTGGGTGCTCCTATGTTGGGTGCATATATATTTAGGACAGTTAGGTCTTCTTGTTGAATTGAACCCTTTACCATTATGTAATGCCCATCTTTGTCTTTTTTGATCTTTGTCGGCTTAATGTCTGTTTTGTCTGAAGTTAGGATTGCAAACCCTGATTTGTTGTTTTCCATTTGCTTGGTAGATTTTTCTTCATCCTTTTATTTTGAGCCTACGGATGTCATTGCATGTGAAATGGATCTCTTAAAGACAACATACTAATGCGTCTTTGTTCTTTATCCAGCATGCAACTCTGTGCCTTTTAATTGGGGCATTTAGCCCATTTACATTCAAGGTTAGTATTGATATATGTGGATTTGCTCCTGTCATCATGTTAGCTGATTATTATGCAGATTTGTGTGGTTGCTTTATAGTGTAACTGGTCTGTGTACTTTGGTATATTTTTGTAGTGGCTGGTAACAGTCTTTCTTTTCCATATTTAGTGCTGCCTTCAGGAGTTCTTGTGAGGCAGGTCTGGTGGTGACAAATTCCCTCAGCATTTACTTGTCTGAAAAGGATCTGATTTCTCCTTCACTTATGAAGCTTAGTTTGGCCGGATATGAAATTCTGAGTTGGAATTTCTTTAGGAATGTGGAATATTGGCCCCCAATCTCTTCTGGCTTGTAGGGTTTCTACTGAGAGGTCTGCTGTTAGTCTGATAGGTGTTCCTTTGTAGGTGACCTGGCCTTTCTCTCTGGCTGCCTTTAACATTTTTCCTTTCATTTTGACCTGGAAGAATTTCATGATTATGTGTCTTGGGGATGATCTTCTCATGGAGTATCTTACTCTGCGTTTCCTGGGTTTGGATGGCAGCCTCTCTAGCTAGGTTGGGGAAGTTTTCATGGATGATATCCTGAAATCTGTCTTCCAAGTTGCTTACACTCTCCCCATCTCTTTCAGGGACACCAATGAGTCATAAATTTGGATTACAGAATCCCATATTTCCTGGAGGTTTTGTTCATTCCTTTTCAAAGTTCTTTTGTCTCCATTCTTGTCTGACTGTCTTATTTCAGAAAGCTAGTCTTCAAGCACTGATATTCCTTCCTCCACTTGGTATATTCTGCTATTAATACTTCTGATTGCATTATGAAATTCCTATAGTGTGGTTTTCGGTTCTATCAGGTCAGTTATGTTCTTTTCTATACTGGCTATTTTGTCTGTCAGCTCCTGCATCATTTTATTGTGACTCCTATCATCCTTGGATTGGGTTTCCACGTACCCCTACACCTCAACGATCTTGGTTCCTATCCATATTCTGAATTCTATTTCTGTCATTTCAGCCATCTCAGCCTGGTTCAGAACCCTTGCTGGAGAGGTGGGGCAGTCATTTGGAGGAAAGAAGGCACTCTGGCTTGTGTTGTCTGGGTTCTTGCACTGGTTCTTTCTTATCTTTTGGGCTGATGTTCCTGTGCTCTTTGAAGCTGCTAACCTTTGGATGATTTTTTTTCTTTTATCCTATTTGATGACCTTGAGGATTTGATTGTAGTATAAGTTGAATTCAGCTGACTGGCTTTGTTTCTGGAAGATTTTAGGGGGCCAAGGCTCAGTTCCCAACTCCTGGACTGTGTGCTCTAACTCTGGGAGACTGGTATCAGGCACCAACTTTGTTCTCTGGCTCCTGGAGGTTAGGAATCAACTGCACTGAGGGATCGAGGTGCTCCTGGACTACTGGTCACTACACTCTGATAGGTGGTGCCAGCCAATGCATTTTGCAGTGCAGTGGCAGTGGGATCCATTCTTGTTTGCATGTGCCAGCAGCCGTGGTGGCAGCAGCACAGGGTGCACGTTCATTGGCTGTGGCAGGGTGCTAGCCGGTGCTGGGGTGCCTGCCTCCATGCAAGTGTTCACCACAGTGGCAGAAGCAAGCACCTGGGGGGCAGGGCCCCCTGCTGGCGACAGCCATGCTGGTGGTGGTGTAGGGATGGAGGTGGGGCAGTGGCAGGCGCAGGCCTATGGCATTCTTTGTGCCCCACAGGCCGAGGTGGTCCCTGTTCCCTGTGCCTAGTTTCACTCCCACAAAAGTGTTGGTGCAAGAGTGGGATGCAAGAGAAGAGGGGCTGGCTGGCTCTGTGTCTGCCAAGCCTCCAACTGCAATGGCAGTCAGCAGGGGGCGTGGGGCAAACCATACTCCTGACACAGCAATGGCAGGGCAGGGTGCAAACACACAGGTACACTGGTGTGCAAGGAAAGCAAAACCCACCTGCACAGACATGCACCGGCAAAAGCAACATGGGGGGTAACAGTGGGCCCTGGAGAAGCTGCAGTGTGGGAGGCAGTGGGCAGGCTGGCACAGGGATGTGGGGGCCACCCTGCTGGAGCTCTCCACCAGTCAGACATGGTCCACCAGTGCAGAAGCTATGCTGCAGGCCCCCAGGGCACCCAGAGTGCCCTGCAAGCAGGCGTGGCCAGGCCAGGGCCCTGGGAGAGGCCAGCAAACCAAGGCATGTTCGGGTCAGACTGGCCCCATCTGATGGGCAAGACTGCCCCGCAAAGATCATATATAACAGCTCCCCAGGGCTAAAATCTCCTATGGGAGGAATGCAAGCCTGGGGGATGGCCCTCCACTACAGACACGCTCCTGCACCAAACCCTCCCGGCTCCGCCTCAGCTGGCTGCTGCTGCCACACCTTCTCTAGGCAGCTCTCTCTGCCACCTCGAGTGTCTATAGTGGTTAATCTCCTCCTGCCGGGATTCCAGAGGCCCATAGTGACAGCGGGCTCCTCCTTGCCAGTTCAACTCACCCATTCTCCCTGAGTCTTGGGGACCAGTAACGAGTCCCAGTGAGCAGTGGCCCCCCGCAGAGTTCCCAGCTTCTTCCCGCTTTCCCGCTTCAGCCTAGCTTCTGTGTCCTGCTGCAGTCCACTCCGGGTGCCTTCCGTCTGAAGATCTGTTGGAAACATGCCAGTTGCCTCCGCCCCTCGGTGGCTACGTGTTGGCTGTCTTCCAACTTTTAGCCTATTTTTCTTTAATTCAGTTAATTAGAGCTTTTTTTTTTTTTTTTTTTTTTTTTGAGATGGAGTTTCACTCTTGTTGCCCAGGCTGGAGTGCAATGGCGCGATCTTGGCTCACCGCAACCTCAGCCTACCAGGTTCAAGTGATTCCCCTGCCTCAGTCTCCTGAGTAGCTAGGATTACAGGCATGTGCCACCATGCCCAGCTAATTTTGTATTTTTAGTAGAGACATGGTTTCTCCATGTTGGTCAGGCTGGTCTTGAACTCCCGACCTCAGGTGATCCACCCACCTCGGCCTCTCAAAGTGTTGGGATTACAGGCGTGAGCCACTGCGCCCAGCAATTAGAGCTCTTTTATAGAAAGACCACGGGCAACACATTAAATACACAGACAGAAACGAAGAATCAAGACAGAATTCCATTGACTAAGAAGTGTTTAGAGAGGGAGCAGAGGCTTTAAAACAATATCTGCACAAATATAGCCCAAATATCAGCTTTAATGAAGTTGATTTCTAACTATAGAGCTCTCAAAAGAAAAGTCCTTTTAAAATCTGTCTGGGCATGGAGGCTCACGCCTGTAATCCCAAGCACTTTGGGAGGCCAAGGTGGGTGGATCACCTGAGATCAGGAGTTCGAGACCAACCTGGCCAACATGGTGAAACTCTGTCTCTACTAAAAATATAAAATTAGCCGGGCATAGTGGCGGGCACCTGTAATCCCAGCTACTCGGGAGGCTGAGGCAGGAGAATTGCTTGAACCCAGGAGGCGGAGGTTGCAGTGAGGCAAGATCACACCATTGCACTCCAGCCTGGGCAACAGGAGTGAAACTCCATCTCAAAAATAAAAATAATAATAATAAGTCTTTTATTACCAGATTTCAGCCAGGACAAAGGGCCAATATTTCTGGCTTTTGAATTGTTTTACTCAAGGTAAATAAGTGAGCCTTAACTAAGAGGATGACTTAACCACAGATATTCAAAGTGTCTCCAAAGAGAAGTGATTTTTACAAGGTCTAAAATCTCCCCAAAGGTAGTTCAAGACAGAAAATCAGAAGCTGTCCATGGAGGGGAAAATAATCAATAAGCAGCAAAAGTCCAGCAAGTATTAGACCACAAAGGACTCACTCCCAAAGCCAGGAACTGAACTCAGGCTGCTATTGTGAAGAACCACCAAAGCCTTAGCTAGCTGACCTCTAGCACAAGGTGACTGCTGGTGTCTTTCCCAGGACTCAGTTCCAACAGCGACTCAATCCAAAAAGCCTGCTAAAGTCCAGAGGCAATTTTCCAGGTTTTTACCATATTAGCAAAAGGTATTTCCAGAAAAGGAATAAAGCAGATATCTCCGTGATCCCCAAGAATTCACTCTCAGAAATGGGCTTAAGAAAGTGATAGACGGCCGGGCGTGGTGGCTCACACCTGTAATCCCAGCACTTTGGGAGGTCGAGGCGGGCGGATCACGAGGTCAGGAGATGGAGACCATCCTGGCTAACACGGTGAAACCCCGTCTCTACTAAAAATACAAAAACAAAATTAGCCGGATGTGGTGGTGGGCACCTGTAGTCCCAGCTACTCGGGAGGCTGAGGCAGGAGAATGGCGTGAACCCGGGAGGCGGAGCTTGCAGTGAGCCGAGATCGGGCCACTGCACTCCAGCCTGGGCGACAGAGCGAGACTCCGTCTCAAAAAAAAAAAGAAGAAGAGGAAAGTGATAGACAGTAAAAGCCCTGTAGGGACGAGACCTTTTAAGACAAAACTCTTGCGAGGGCTCAACTCACTCAGGGGAAGAACAAGGCAACTCACTTCTGACTCCTGGTCCTCTTGGACCAGCCGGCTGATGTGAACTTGAAAATTCCTGCCCTCCGGATGGAGGAGACCGGGAGAGAATTCCTGCACATGGTCACAAAGTCATGCTTTCAAGGACATAAACCAAGACAAGATGGAAACTTCCTCCAGTTTTTGCTCCAGGAACCTGCAGCAAAGTTTGTCACCGACCAGCCTGTGGGACCAGATTGAGCAGTGGGCTTCCAGGGGTCCTAAGCTCGTGTTTATCCTGTGGTACCCCTCTTTATGACAGAACAACAGAGAAAGACGAATTCATAGCACAAGGCACTCCAGATTTGCTACAGCCTCAGACTAGCCTCACAAATCCTTTTTCTCATTAATAAACAGTGGTTTTTACCATTCACTCAACCAGTATGCACACAGAGAGAGGGCCCAGAAGCCTGGCTGGTAAGGCATTATTATTATTATTTTTTTTTTTTTTGAGGTGGAGTTTCACTCTTGTTGCTCAGGCTGGAGTGCAATGGCATGATCTCAGCTCACTGCAACCTCTGCCTCCTGGGTTCCAGCGATTCTCCTGCCTCAATCTCCCAAGTAGCTGGGATTACAGCCACCCACCACCACACCTAATTTTTTTTTTTTTTTTTTTTTTTTGTATTTTTAGTAGAGACAGGGTTTCGCCATGTTGGCCAGGCTGGTCTCGAACTCCTGCCCTCAGGTGATCCCCCCTCCCCGCCTGCCTCGGCTTCCCAAAGTGCTGGGAGTACAGGCATGAGCCACCGCGCCCAGCCCGGTAAGACATTCTTACCCCATTGCTGGCATGCCAGGTTTTTGGGTTCCCTTTCCCTGGGCTGCCCTGGTGACCCTGCTCACAGCACCAACCACAGCTATGGGGGCAAAGCCGCATCACAAAGGAAAATCACCTTTTTCCACTTCATGGAATCACGGGGGGGAAAAGCCTCTCAATTTTGCAAGATATTGCCCAGTGAGCTGCATGGGGAACCGCTAGAATTAACATTTTCCATCCCAGCTGTTGCAAAATAAAACGAAACAGACACAGGTCACCTCGCTCAGCAGCCAACATCGACCTCACAAGGCTCAGACTTGCCCCCTGTGGTCCGTGGTGTCTTTGATGCACTCAAGGTGGGGAGGGATGACCTCTGACCGGGAATTCAATAGGTGGTCTTTGGGCCAGATGGACGAGCGGACGGTCACCCACAATCAGGCCTGTTGAGCTTCCACTAACGATTCCTTCAGGGCTCACCAAATGGGACCACACAAATAAGGAGGCTTCTCTGAGTGAGGCTTGCTGGACTTCCGTCAGCGACTCCTTCAGAGATCCTCTCCACGTGTTCAAACACACACACGACACCACCACAAGTGTTTCCATTCAGAGGCACTCACCATGCAGAAGCCGGGTCCAGCTGTCATGGGGCCCAAAACCAAGTGGGGGTGACAGAAAGGAAAATAAGATCTTGGGTCCCCAGACTCACTATGCCAAAGGAAAAAGTTAAGCTTGGAAACTGAGTCATGCAAAAAACAAAAACAAAAACAAAAAAAATACCCTGCCTTTCCTTTTGTTCTTAAATAGACAGCTACAAGATAGAAGGCCACGTGTCTCCCCAGGTGGCCTCCCTCACCTGAAAATGTAAATGAACAACAAATCAGCCAGGTGTGGTGGCTTGTGGCTCACGCCTGTAATCCCAGCACTTCGGGAGGCCGAGGTGGGTGGATCACCTGAGGTCAGGAATTCGAGACCAGCCTGGCCAACATGGTGAAACTCCCATCTCTACAAAAATACAGAAATTAGCCAGGCGTGGTGGTAGTGCATGCCTGTAATCCCAGCTACTCAGGAGGCTGAGGCAGGACAATCACTTGAACCCGGGAGGCGGAGGTTGCGGTGAGTTGAGATTGCGCCACTGCATTCCAGCCTAGAGAACAGAGTGAGACTCCATCTCAAAAAAACAAACAAACAAACACAAATCAACTGTTCCTCTGGCCCCACTTTCACCTGCAACCTGGAGAGCAGTGGACACTGATCAGAGCCTCACAGGAATATGACCCTCCCTTTTTTCCTTTCCTCCTTCCCCTCCAGCCACTTCTTTCTTTAAATATTGAAGCCCCAAAACCCTCTTTGGAAAAGGAGTGGGCTGCATACCCTACTGTGGTTTCTGCCTCTTTTTCCCGGGCATGGCTTCAACCTTGGCAAAGTAAACCTCTGAACTGGTTGAGACCCGTCTCAGTCACTCTGTGGGAGGGGCCTCCTCTGGGGTTGGGGAAGATCTCCCAAGAGGAGAGGCCAAGCAGCAACTCGGGGAGGCCTGGAGCCAACGTTGGTTTCAGGGTTGAGCCAGGGTCAAGGTGGCAGTGGAAGTTAGAGGAGGAGCCTAAGGCCTCAGTAGTGGGAGCAGATGCTGAAACCCCCGGGAGCACTTTGGACTGTGCCCTAGGAGACGCGGGAACCAGGCCTGAGAGCAGAGTACTGGCAGCTGCACTTTGGAATGTGAAGCCTGGACGCAGGGAGGTCAGGCAGCCAGCTCATGGCAGCCCAGCCAGAGTCAGCCTGCTCTCCCCGCACTGAGCCAAGGCTGGGAGACAGCCTACCTCCCGCCAGAGCCAGCAGGCAGGTCCCAGCCCAGCCTGCCCCGTCCCGCCCCAGCCTGCCCCATCCCGCCCCTTCCCGCCCCAGCCTGCCCTGTCCTGCCATCTGCACTCCCCGTCAGGCCTGCTGGCCAGCTTGACAGTCCCTACCTTCCAAGTGACACAGGCAGCGGCAGCAGGGGCTGGATGGGGGAGGCCAAGAATCAGGGGCGCTCCCCCACAGGACCCCTGAATCATGGCCAGAGAAAGGTCAGGGCAGGATGAGGCCCGTGGCCACGGGCAGATCTCAGGTGCCTGACCTGTCCTACGAGCACACAGGGCAGGTGTGGCTCCTTCCCTCTTGAATCCAGAAAACAGGGCAGAGCTCATCTGTGGCCTCATCTGCCAGCCCCAGTAAGCGCGGGGCTCCGTGAGGCTGCCGGCTCATTCTTCGTGGGGCAGCAGCATCTGGCTTTCTGGCTCCAGACATCACCTGCTGGGCCAGGCCTTCAACCAGGTCCCTCCTGACAGCAGGCACCCCTGAGTCCAGACCCGAGACAGAGCTGGGAGGCAGCCTGCAGCAAGCGTGCCCCAAACTCCACGTGCGCCTCACCCAGTCCTGCGAGGGGAAAGTGCTCTTGAGCGTGTGGGAGGAAAGGGCAGCCCGGTCAAGGCTCCCCCTCTCGCTGGAGGCCCACCGCTCACTCTGACCCACGGGACGTCCCCCCACAGGCCCCACCAGCCTCCTGCCGTCATCTGAGACGACACCAGGACAAAAGTCTTCCACAACTACGGCCAAAGACCTCTTAGTTACGGAAGGTCTCCCTGAGCCTATTCTGGTTGGGAGGTTGCCTGATTTAAAATTTTAAAAGTTAAAAAAACAAAAGCCTCCGCATGAGAGCAGGCCCGTCCCGGCCTTATGATCTCTCTGCTCTGGCATGTGAGGAGGGACTGCCGCGTGAGGAGGAAGGAGGAGTCCTGTGTGAGGAGGGAGGAGTGCCGTGTGAGGAGGAGGGAGGAGTCCTGTGTGAGGAGGAGGGAGGAGTCCTGTGTGAGGAGGAGGGAGTGCCGTGTGAGGAGGAGGGAGTGCCGTGTGAGGAGGAGGGAGTCCCGTGTGAGGAGGAGGGAGGAGTCCTGTGTGAGGAGGAGGGAGGAGTCCTGTGTGAGGAGGAGGGAGTGCCGTGTGAGGAGGAGGGAGTGCCGTGTGAGGAGGAGGGAGTGCCATGTGAGGAGGAGGGAGGAGTCCTGTGTGAGGAGGAGGGAGGAGTCCTGTGTGAAGAGGAGGGAGTGCTGTGTGAGGAGGAGGGAGGAGTGCCGTGTGAGGAGGAGGGAGTCCTGTGTGAGGAGGAGGGAGTGCCGTGTGAGGAGGAGGGAGTCCTGTGTGAGGAGGAGGGAGTGCTGTGTGAGGAGGAGGGAGTCCCGTGTGAGGAGGAGAGAGTGCCGTGTGAGGAGGAGGGAGTGCCGTGTGAGGAGGAGGGAGTGCCGTGTGAGGAGGAGGGAGTCCTGTGTGAGGAGGAGGGAGTGCCGTGTGAGGAGGAGGGAGTCCCATGTGAGGAGGAGGGAGTCCTGTGTGAGGAGGAGGGAGTGCCGTGTGAGGAGGAGGGAGTGCCATGTGAGGAGGAGGGAGTCCTGTGTGAGGAGGAGGGAGGAGTGCCGTGTGAGGAGGAGGGAGTGCCGTGTGAGGAGGAGGGAGTGCCGTGTGAGGAGGAGGGAGGAGTGCCGTGTGAGGAGGAGGGAGTCCTGTGTGAGGAGGAGGGAGGAGTGCCGTGTGAGGAGGAGGGAGTGCCGTGTGAGGAGGAGGGAGTGCCGTGTGAGGAGGAGGGAGTGCCGTGTGAGGAGGAGGGAGGAGTGCCGTGTGAGGAGGAGGGAGTCCCGTGTGAGGAGGAGGGAGTGCTGTGTGAGGAGGAGGGAGTGCCGTGTGAGGAGGAGGGAGTGCCGTGTGAGGAGGAGGGAGTCCTGTGTGAGGAGGAGGGAGGAGTGCCGTGTGAGGAGGAGGGAGTGCCGTGTGAGGAGGAGGGAGTGCCGTGTGAGGAGGAGGGAGTCCTGTGTGAGGAGGAGGGAGGAGTGCCGTGTGAGGAGGAGGGAGTGCCATGTGAGGAGGAGGGAGTGCCGTGTGAGGAGGAGGGAGTCCTGTGTGAGGAGGAGGGAGTGCCGTGTGAGGAGGAGGGAGTCCCGTGTGAGGAGGAGGGAGTCCCGTGTGAGGAGGAGGGAGTGCCGTGTGAGGAGGAGGGAGTGCCGTGTGAGGAGGAGGGAGTCCTGTGTGAGGAGGAGGGAGGAGTGCCGTGTGAGGAGGAGGGAGTGCCATGTGAGGAGGAGGGAGTGCCGTGTGAGGAGGAGGGAGTCCTGTGTGAGGAGGAGGGAGTGCCGTGTGAGGAGGAGGGAGTCCCGTGTGAGGAGGAGGGAGTCCCGTGTGAGGAGGAGGGAGTGCTGTGTGAGGAGGAGGGAGTGCCGTGTGAGGAGGAGGGAGTGCCGTGTGAGGAGGAGGGAGGAGTCCTGTGTGAGGAGGAGGGAGTCCTGTGTGAGGAGGAGGGAGGGAGTGCCGTGTGAGGAGGAGGGAGGGAGTGCCGTGTGAGGAGGAGGGAGGAGTGCCGTGTGAGGAGGAGGGAGTCCTGTGTGAGGAGGAGGGAGTCCTGTGTGAGGAGGAGGGAGTGCCGTGTGAGGAGGAGGGAGTCCTGTGTGAGGAGGAGGGAGTGCCGCGTGAGGAGGAGGGAGGAGTCCTGTGTGAGGAGGAGGGAGTGCCGTGTGAGAAGGAGTGCTGCTGTGTAAGGAGGTAGATGCGGGGGGCGGGGTAGAGTTGGCATTCAGCCAGGTTCCTTACTCAGGACTCCATGGCCCTTGTTACAGTTATGGGTAGAAATGGAATCTCTGTGAGGTCTCCGGCTCCCCTTTCACCTGCCCCAAGGCAGGTCTCCAGTCCTCCCCCTCCTTTCTGATCATGGGCCCAAAGAGGCTCATTCAGAGAGAGGATCAGTCCCCTGCCCTGGGGACAGGAATGCTGAGCACATAGCGGTTTCCTGGAGGGCCCACGTGGGCGGCATGGAAGTTCCCCACCCCTTCCCGGAGACCACGCCCTGTGCCTCTCCTGTGTATCCCTTTATAATTAACTGCAAATGTGTTTCTCTGAGTTCCCTGAGCCACTCTTCCAAGTCAATTGAACGCAAAACAACGGGGCAGGGCTGCAGTATTGCTGGGAAAGAGGGTCCTGATCCAGACCCCAAGAGCGGGTTCTTGGATGTTGTGCAGGAAAGAATTTGGGGTGAGCCACCGAGCACAGTGAGAGAAGCAGGTTTATTTGAAATGGCTCCGTTCCAGGGTGGGGCGTGCTCAGAAAGCAGGAGGAGGAGGGCCTGTCCTCTTAGTGCCTCTGCTTACCAGAAACCTGGAATGTGCAGATGCGCTCACTAAGGATAGGGGCTGTGGGTGCCATCAGTGACCGTTCATCCTCCAACCTCAGGCTGCTCATTGAAATTATCTCTGAGTAAAGTGGCCTGCACTCTTGGGTTACCTGGACAGTCTGCGGGCTTGCTGGGAGATGCCCCATATGGCCACAAATATTCTGTAATTATAATTGGTGTCCATCTTGAGACGTGGCTATTTTTAGACCATAAGCATCAACCTTATAGGTGCCTTGTGAGTGCCTCCTACTCACTTCCAGATGGAGTCACTCTGGTCATGTTTCATTAAACCAGAGGCCTGGTGAGCAGTGGGAACCTCAACGTCGGGCCAGTCGGTGAGAAGTTCCAGAGGCTGGCCCTCGCAGCTCGTGTGTGTGTGTGTGTGTGTGTGTGTGTGTGTGTGTGTGTGTGTGTGTGTAGGTGTCTTGGGGCTAAGCCCTCACCCTGTGGGATCTGACACTATCTGCAGGTACTGAAATGGTGTTGGAGGACACCCGGCTGGTGTCCGCTGCAGAACTGACGGCTTGCTCAGTGGCTGGGAGACGCCCCCCACTCCCCCACATTTGGCCCTAGCAGTCTTGGGAGTCTTCTGTGTTGATGTCTTCTGTGTCGAGTGAGAGACAGGACAAATGGTTTGAGAGTTTTTTTCGAACAGCCCTCCTCCTAATGCAGCTTGCATTTTTCTGCATCAGAGGGTCCTGTCTTGAAGGGGGCAAACCCGCCCATGCTCTCGTCCCACAATTCTTACTGAGCCCCTGCGGTGGCAGGGATGGCCCCAGGTGCTGGCTGCACAGACAGAACCCCCTGCCCTCACCGCCAACTTTCTAGAGGGGAAGACGCGGACTGCTTCCGGCCACAGCCTACTGAAGCCTCCTGTCCGCACAGACAGCTGGGCCATCGCCCCCAAAGCTGTGGAAGCCCCACCCACGAAGCCATCATACCACGGCCAGGACATCTCGTGACACACAGAGCCCCAGCCTCAGCCTCCAGACACACACACACACGCACACACGCACCACACACACTCACTTATGCAAAACACACAGCCACATTGACTGCACCCCTAGATTTGAGACAGGGGTGTTACAGGTGTCTCTCGGCCCCAGCCCCCTCCTGACCACAGGGCCACCTGCCCACCCTCGCATTTCCCCACACCCTCCCCCTATTCCCGTGTGGGGTTCAGAAGACCCCTCCCTGGCGCTCACCCTGTCACCCAGAAAGGAAACGCACTGTCAGCTGGAGAACAGGCCAGTGGCAGAGCCCCAGCGCCCACAACCCCTCGGAGAGGGCCTAGCGGGAGGAGAGGCACCCACCGGTGGCGGAGCCCCAGTGCCCTGGCAGAAGCCAGCACCCACAACCTCCCACCTCCCAACCCTTGCCGGTCTCCCCACCCCTGCCTGGGGGATGGCCAAGGAACAGCCCAGCCTGGAGCGGGGAGCAGGGACAAGATGACCTCAGGAATCCCAAGCTGCGGGGGTGCCTGCGTCCTCCCCTCCCCTGCTCCACTCTGCAGGCCAGACCCCCAACACTGCTCCCCGACACTCTCCGAGGCACCCCTCCTCCGTGCTCACGCCCAAAACACGTCTGCTTACCAGTGGGCCTCCCACCCCGACCACGACGAGGACTGGCCACAAGTCCAGGTGTCAGTGACGGTCACCCCGACCTGGTCCCCTGTCCGGCCTCGCCAGGTCAGCACCTACCTCGCGCACGGGGTGGAAGGAGGCCGGGCCTGGCCGTGGCTCAGGCGCCACCTCGCTGGGGAAATTGGGAGGTGGTCTCAGCCCCCTTCTGGGCCTCAGCCTCCCCATCTGTCCCAAGGAGTCAGGGTAGGCCTGGGGGCGCGGGGACCCCCACCGCGGGCTCGCCGACTCCGCCCCCCGGAGGCCCCTCCCGCGTCCCGCCCCTGCCCCCGCCCCGGGGCCGCGCGGCTGCCTGGGAGGCTCCGGGCCAGCAGCGGTCCAGAGCGCGCGAGGTTCGGGGAGCTCGGCCAGGCTGCTGGTACCTGCGTCCGCCCGGCGGTGAGTCCGCGGGCCCCCGGCCGGGACGCCCCTGCCACCTGCGCGCACGCGCTCAGACCCGGCGGCCTCGGCTGCGGTGCACGCGGCCCCGGCCCAGCCACGCGCGGCGGAAGGCGCCCTGCGGGGGCCGGGGCGGGAGACGGTGGGAGAGAGCAAGCGGGGCGCACGGGGAGGCGCAGGAGAGGGGCTGGGGCTGCCGGTGGGTTGGTCCCCAGAGAGCTGAGCTTCTCCTCCCATCCCCCTCAGGCCTCCCCGAATGTTTCCAAAGATCTGGGGCGGGAGCGGGCGGAGACTGCCGCCAGGAGCCTCCCGGCCGGCCCAGGGCTGCGCAGCCACCGGAGCCCATCACCCAACTCCAGACGCTCCTGGCTCCTCTACGTGGGCCGGGAGAGACGGCCTTGCTGACTAGGGGAGGGGGCACGGGACCTTGCAGAGCTCCTGGCCGGAAAGGGAGGATTGACCGCCCCCCGCATGTCACTCCGGAGCACTGTAACCCGCCCCCGCTTCTTGTTCTGGCACTGGTGGTGCTTACGGTGAGGTCCAAGGAGCCCAGCCTCCCTGAGTGGACCGCCGGACCCCTCCGCATTCCGGGACACAGGAGAGGCTCCCGCCTCTGGCTGGCTGGTCAGCCCCTAGATACCTGGCTCCCGGGGGCCAGCTTCCCTGAGCCTGGGGATGAGCCTGCAGCCTGGGCCCCAGGGGCGCCCCCCACGGCCTTCCGGCTGGCTCCCCCCGGGCTCCATGGCCCACCCGGCCTTCCTAATTGCCTTCGGCTCCCACCGGTGCCTTAGCTCAGCCTGGTTGCCCAGCGGGTTGGGTGCCACCCAGTGGGCAGGTGGTGGCACCAGCTGGACCTGTTTGTGGCCCTGTATGCCAGGACTTCCTCAGAGACAGCTCAGGGACCCCCCACACCAGAACCTCACTTTAGGGGGGTGGGGGGAAGAGGAATTGGAGATCATTCCTCCTCGGGCTCCTCCCTGGAGACGAGGACAGGCCCCGCCGGACTTGGCACTGTTTTTGGCCATCTGGGGCTCCCACTCCCAACCCCAGGATGTCAGCCCAGGTCTCACGGTCGTGGCCTGCTGCTCTCCCCTCAGGGCCTCTGCGGGCCCCTCTCCAGATCTGTTCTCTGAGGCATCCTCCTTACCCCCAGTGCCCAGCACTAGCTCCCCAGGCCCGGGATGTCCCTCCCCCTCCTCTGCCCACGGCTGTCCCTGGCAGAAGGCAGCAGCCTCCCCCTCCAACACCATGCACTCACAAAACAGAGAATCACCACCCCAGCTGGGTGTGTTCCAGATTCTTTCTCCAACAGTGCAGAGTCCTGTGCAGAGGCCGAGGAGCAGTACACCGACCCATCTGGCCCCTTCCTGCTGGTGGGACCGGTGGCACGCAGCCTTGTCTCTCAGGGCCATTTCCCAGCCACAGAATGGGGAGTAGCAGATACTTAGTGGGCCGCGGTCCTCGGAACTGAGTAACATCAGGAATGGGGAGTGCTTTCCCCCTTGGCCATGCCCCACCCGGCCCCAGGTCTCCATTTCAGGGGAGCTGCCTGGGCCCAAGACACTGAGCTGCCCCATGGAAAATTCTAGACACAGATTAGCTAATATACACTGACAGACACACATATAGATGTGTATATAGATCTCTCTTTTTTTTTTTGAGACAGGGTCTCACTCTGTTGCCCAGGCTGCAGTGCAGTGGCATAATCATAGTACACTGCAGTCTTGAACTCCCTGGCTCAAGAGATCCTCCCACCTCGGCCTCCCAAGTAGCTGACCACAGGCGTGTACCACGCCCAGCTAATTTTTGTATTTTTTGTAGAAACAGGAGGTCTCACTGTGTTGCCCAGGCTGGTCTCAAACCCCTGGCCTCATGTGATCCTCCTGCTTTGGCCTCACATGGCATGGAGATGACAGGCATGAGCCGCTGTACCCAGCCCCAGACTAGCTAATATTATGACTGATCACCATTCCCCATTCCCCCACCCCAGGACCACTGGCAGAGGCCGCTCACTCTGCCTCCTTTTCTGTGGTTCTGAGAAGGCTGCTGAGTTTCCTCCTCTTGCCTGTGCAGCCCCCTTCTGCCAGGTTTCAGGAGGGGGATAGCCTAGAGCATGTATGCACTGAGTGAGGAGTGGGTCGGGAAAGAAGCAGGGAAGTCCTTGTGTGCTGGCAGGTCCCTGCCCCTCTTTGCTGTCTGTGTCCTCATCTGCAAAGTGGGGGTGCATGATCCTGGGGAGGAGCCAGGCACCACTCGGCCCCCTAACCAGCGCGTCTCTCCAGAGCAGACGGGCCGCTTTGGTTTGTGACCTCCAGACAGGACGGCCATCCTCTCCAGAATGAAGATCTTGCCAGTGCTGCTGGCTGCCCTTCTGGGTGTGGAGCGAGGTGAGGTGCCCTCGGAGACCCCAGACCTTTGTCCGGCTGTGCCCTGCTCCACTCCCTCTCCACCCCCTCCCCTGAGACGCCCCAGGGGTCCTTCCAGGCTGCTCCCAGCAGAGGGCTCACCCGGCCTGGCCACACTGTCTCACTGTGTGTGTGAGTGTCACTTGAGCTGCTCGACGGCCAGGGTGGGGTGTCACTGTCTTTGCTCTGCCTCCAGCCCAGGGCCTGGTATACAGTAATTTCTCAGTAAACGTCCACTAGGGTCAGGCCTGGGAGGGACACTGGAGGCTTCCCTGAGACAGGTGTGTCCTCCTTCCGCAGCCAGCTCGCTGATGTGCTTCTCCTGCCTGAACCAGAAGAGCAATCTGTACTGCCTGAAGCCAACCATCTGCTCCGACCAGGACAACTACTGCGTGACTGTGTCTGCCAGTGCCGGCATTGGTGAGTGCCATGCCTCAGACCGTGCCTTCCTCCCCTGGCCATCTCCCTAGCCCGGGCCGGGGCTCAGCGGAGGCCATTGCTGGCTGCCTGCAGCCGTCTGTCTCTCCCCTGACGGCCTTATTTCCCATGCAGGGAATGTCGTGACATTTGGCCACAGCCTGAGCAAGACCTGTTCCCCGGCCTGCCCCATCCCAGAAGGCATCAATGTCGGTGTGGCTTCCATGGGCATCAGCTGCTGCCAGAGCTTTCTGTGCAATTTCAGCGCGGCCGACGGCGGGCTGCGGGCAAGCACCACCCTGCTGGGCGCCGGGCTGCTGCTGAGCCTGCTGCCGGCCCTGCTGCGGTTCGGCCCCTGACCGCCCAGACCCTGTCCCCTGATCCCCCAGCTCAGGAAGGAAAGCCCAGCCCTTTCTGGATCCCACAGTATATGGGAGTCCCTGACTCCTCACGTGCCTGATCTGTGCCCTTGGTCCCAGGTCAGGCCTACCCCCTGCACCTCCCCCTGCCCCAGCCCCTGCCTCTGCCCCAAGTGGGGCCAGCTGCCCTCACTTCTGGGGTGGATGATGTGACCTTCCTTGGGGGACTGCGGAAGGGACGAGGGTTCCCTGGAGTCTTACAGTCCAGCGTTAGGACCAAGTCCCATGGACACGCTGACAGGGTCCCCAGGGAGACCGTGTCAGTAGGGATGTGTGCCTGGCTGTGTACGTGGGTGTGCAGTGCACGTGAGAGCACGTGGCGGCTTCTGGGGGCCGTGTTTGGGGAGGGAGGTGTGCCAGCGGCGTGGAAAGCCTCAGTCCCCTGTAGCCCCTGCTGTGGCACAGCCGCATGCACTTCAAGGGCAGCCTTTGGGAGTTGGGGTTTCTGCCACTTCCAGGTCTAGGCCCTGCCCCAAATCCAGCCAGTCCTGCCCCAGCCCACCCCCACATTGGAGCCCTCCTGCTGCCTTGGTGCCTCAAATAAATACAGATGTCCCCCAGCTTCCTGCTCTGAGTGTGGCTGCCCCTTGAGGGGAGAGGCAGAGCATCCCAGGTTTGGAGGGTCATGGGGTCTTCTGTGGTATGGCCCAGGGGGGTGGTGGGGGAGGAGGAGTCATCCCCTGAGCCACAGCCAGCTGCTTGCCTGACCTCAGAGGGAGCCCCTCCCCAGCGCTCTGGCCTTTCTCCTGCCCCAGGCTCAGCAGGTCAAGTGAGTTCCACCCCCCACAGCAGAAGGAGGTGTGAGGGGCATGGAGGAAAGAAAGCGGGTGCAAGAAGGAGCACGCTCAGGCTGGGGCAGCACCCAGGGCTCTAGGACTTGGGAATGGAGGGTGTCTGCCTGGACCCGCTGGTGCAGAGGGCACAAAAGCTGGGCTGGGGCAGGACAGACGGGCCGGAGCTTAGTGAGTGGCCGTGGGAGGGGCAGGGGGCTCCCACGCAGAAGCTCTGGGCAGCAGCCCTGACCCATCCGTGCCTGGACTGCAGCGCTGCCTGCTTCCCCCTGGCAAACAGGTGGCGGCCTCCTGACAGAGGAAGCTGGCCCAGGCCGCCGTCTGCAGTTGGGTGCTGTGTGCTGCCCGGAGGGCTCTTTGGGCTGGAGAGAGAAAACAAGAACAGACAGCCAGTGGAGGTGTGTTTGTTCATTTCTCCGGGACAGTGGGAGGGAGCCAGCCAGGATCTCAGCCACTCAGCACCCGACCCTGAATTTCCCCGGCTGGCCAGAAACTGTGGTGTGTGTGTCAGGATCCCAGGGGCACCGTCCAGCTGGAGGGGCCGGTGGTCAACGTGGAGGCCCGAGATTCCCAACCCCAGCAGCTGATGTGAATAGCCGGCTCCTCCCAGGTCCCTGAGGTCAAGGCAGGTCAAGGAGCTGTGTCCTCCTCCTGTGTCCATGAGGTAGTGATTCCTGTCTGAAACACGTGAATCATTACTGCCACCCATGAGGGGCCCACTGTAACGGAGCGAGAGGGCCTGGAAGGGGTCAGCGGGAGGAGGGGCCTGCCACCAACCAGCAGTCCCTGTGCAGGGACCCGGAGCCCATCCGAGCAGCCTGCAGAGACTGAGCTTGAGATTCTGTGGGGAGTTTGGATTCGCTGAGTGGGTCGCTCTGGCATTGAGAAATGCAAGCAGAGAACAGAGGGTGGAAACCAGATGGTCCAGGAGCCTGGGCACTGTAGCCAGGAGGACAGAGATCCCGGCGTTCGGGCCCCAGTGTGCAGTGCATTCACTGCATTGTTCACTGGGCATCGCAGGTGGCTTTGCTGGAGGGACAGACAGTCGATCATAGTGGAGCTGGTGAGGGGAAGCTGCACCCAAAAGCCGTGGCCAGGACCCTGGATCTGACTGCAGGGACACAGAAGCATGGTGGGCGCTGGGTGATGATAGAATTTCTAACAAATGCTTTGTTTCTGCTAAAGCGAATTTGCGCTTCCATCTCTGGCATCTCCTCCACTTCCCAGGTGAGCTCACTGGTTACTAAGCCTCAAAACCACACTGAGACGGGGGCGCAGTCATCCCTTCGTTTCCCCAGGGGAGACAGGCTCAGAGTGGAAGCCGCTTGCCCTCCTAGGATCTGGGACTTGGGGCCCAGCTCTCCCTCTGCTCTGGGTTTAGGGCTGAGGTCAGAGGCAGCCCTGACCTGCTGGTAGTGGGTAGAGTAGTCCCTCTGGGTTCCTGCTGCCCCACCCTCGGGAGGTGGGAGGCCCCCCAAGGACAGGTGGTTTCCGGGAGCAGAGGGAGGGAGCCCGTGTTGTGTCCTGGGCCTGGAGTAGAGAGGGGAGGAGCACTGAGTTTCGATTTCCTGAATCCTGGGGGAGGGAGAGGAGCGCTGAGTTTCAATTTCCTGAATCCTGGGGGAGAGAGAGGAAGGGAGCCTCATCTCAGGGCTCTGGACCTGAGCCTCCCGGCCGGGGCCCACCACACCCTGCTACGAGCTGGGATTTCCCAGTCTCCACACCGGCCCGGAACTGGGCCCCCTCCTCTCCACAGCCCATCCAGCCCCGTTCCTCGCTTCCCAGCATCTGCCAGCAGATGAGCCTTTGGAGGATGGGCGGCCCGTCCCGGCACTGCCCCTCACCCACCCCCCACCGCTCAACCCTTTAGGGGACTTCCTGCAGTGAGGCCCAGGCAGGATGCTGCACTGCCTCCCCCTTCCACAGCCTCTGCTCCCTTGACACCCCCGCCCTCTGCGGTGCCTTGCAGGAGTCGCCAGCCTGTGGGCCTGGGACCGTTTCACACGCCGTCCACGGTCGTGGAAACCCGGCAGCCACAGCAGGCCTGGGCCCACGGTTCCTCCACCCCTCTGTCAGCTCCCAGCAAGTCTTCCTGGGGGGCCCCAGCCCTGAGTGTGAGACCCTCCAGGCTGCTTCTGGACCTCGGGCTGGAGCTGAGCCCAATCCTGGCTGGAAATGAGCGCAGGGTCGGCCGCCTGGAGGAAGGCCCTCCAGTCTCCGAGCCCCACCCTGGGGAATTTGCTGGGACCCCTTGAAGGCCACAGGCCAGACCCCAGGGGTTAATAAGGGGACAAAGTCCTTGGGTGAACACGTGCATTTACTATCTGAGCCAGCGGGCAGCTAGGCTGCTGGGTGAGGGGGTCTCTGGGCTGCTGGGCGGCCAGGCGGGGGCATCGGGGCAGGAGCTGAGGGCTGCTCTGGGCAACCACCCTGAGCTCCTGTTTACCCACCAGGGGCAGTGCCAGGGTGGGCTGGGCTCACAGCAGGGCCCAGAGGAAGGGGCCCAGGCTGAGCAGGAGCTGCCCGACCGCCTGGCCCCAGAGGCCACGCCACACTGTGGCCGCCTGGTTACAGCGGCTCTTTTCACAGCAGGTCATGCCCAGCTTCTCAGTCTTCAAGTCAATCAGTCCATCCTCAGTTTCTATGGGGTAAGACCCTCCAGGGAACACAGGATGGGTGAGGTTCATAATCTGGACACACAGGGAGGGCCACAGCCCTTGCTAGTATAGCTGAACTTCTGCCCTGTGGGCAAGAGAGGAGGGTGTCTGGCACAGGAGGCCCCACCCGACCCCCTCGGACCCGCCCCAGGACCGTCGCCTTCAGGGAACCTTGAAACCAGTGGGGACACCACAGAGACAAGTAGAAGAGAACGGGCAGCGGCCCCAGGCCCCACACCAAGTCTGCGGTCCATTAGATGGAGGTCCCTAGCTCTGTCCCCAGATCTAAGCTTCCACCAGGCCAGGGGGCTCAAGGCAGAGCCCCTGGGATGCTGCCGGAGAGTGCCCTGCCCACCCCTTACCTGCTACAGACGCTGGGTCCCACCCAGGACTCACCATTGATAGTGCAGGTGACCACAGAGGAGGGGCAGCTTTGAGCCTGCATGTGATAGGAGACGGGGTGGCACATGCTGGGGTCCAGGACACCGTAATACTGGAAGCTCTCAAGGCCCTGGCCTGGGATGGGGCGGGGAGGGTGCAGGTCAGGGTCGCAGGCTGAAGGGTGGGTTCCAGTCCCTCTCACCAGCACAGGCAGCAGGCCTGGGCAGCGCACAGGTAGGCTCAGGCGCCCTTGGCTACTCAGAATTGTGGGCAGGGTCCTGCTGGCATCTGGAGCCCCCAGCATCGGGAGGGTCTTACTCCCACCTTCAGGCCTCCTTCCCATCCTCCACCCTCAGCCAGCAGCAGCACAGGGCCAGTGACCTTCATGGTCTTGGGTATGGGTGCATTGAGGGCAGGTGTGGCACAGAGGCTCCGAGCCTGGAAAGAGCTAGGGGAGGCCTTGCACCCCCGAGCCTGGGAACCTCTGCCCCACTTCTGGTTTGTGATGAGGAACCCAGATTGCTTGTGTAAAATGCACACAGCTGATGGCCTCATCCCATCATCTCACAGTATGGGAACTGAGGGGTAGAAACCCTTCCTTCCTGAGTTGGCTGCTCTGGAAGGCAGACGTGACCTTGAGCAAGACCCCCCTCACCCCACCCCTTCTCTGCGTGGGGCCTCCCAGAGCTCAGGGTGTGAGCAGAACAGACCCGGAAGGAGGAGAGGCTGCGGTGAGGAGAGGAGGGAGAGGTTGGCCCCTGGGGTGGGAGGACGCCTTAGAAGAAGAAGTTCTGACTCAATAGAGAGGAGGGTCCTGGACTAGGCCCGAGTTTCAGCTTCAGTTTCCTGGTACAGCACAGTGTCGGTGTCGGAAGCAGGAGAGAAAAGCAGCCATGAGACTCAGGTCACACCCAGGGCCAGGCCCTTCCTGCTCAGGATGAGGGTCTCTGGCTGAGCCCACCACTGGCAGGCCTCCGAGCAGACAGAGCCTGGGAGGGGCCAGCGGAGCAACCAGCTCTGACACTGAGACCCCAGGCCAGGCACCCCCTGTTTTCTGTGCAGGGAGCAGAGGCCCCTGTAATGGGGTGGGACGACATGGGGGCTCTCTCGGTGGGGGGATCCAGAACTGTCCTGGCCCCTCCTGGAACCACCCCTGTCCCTCCCCATCAGTGCCCCCTGCCCACCCCCATCACACCCACACCCGAATTTGTTCTTCAGGGAGAATCAGAAGACACAGGAAATGAGCCAGGGGTGACTGCAGACTCCGCCCCCCCCCCCCCCAACCAGGTGCTGGGCAGAAGGAAGAGAGGGCTGCCTGGGCTGCGGGGACAGGGCCCTTGATGAAGACAGATAAAGGCAGCAGACCTGCATAAGGATGGGTCGCCTCTCCGGTGGGTGGTCCCCTCCGAAAAGCAGAATCCACTCTGCGCCCTCAGGTCTCTGCTTGGAAACTCCATGGCATCTGAGAGGATGGGCCAGGTGAGGTGGGGGGGTGCTGCTGAGGGCAGGGAGGACAAGGGCGGAGCTGGAGGCGTCAGGCACAGAAGACCCCCCAGTGACTCGGGGCAGCTGTGGGCAAGGCTCGGGCCCAAGAGGCCTGACTGCCCCGCCCAGCAGCGCACCAGAGCACAGGTCAGACCTGAAGGGGCAGTGCCAGCAGGGCCCATGGTCCTCGGGTCACTGCCGGCCCTGCAGCCACACTGCTCAGGTCCCAGGGCCTGATGGTGGCTGAGCCAGACGTCATAACACCAAGCAATGGAGAAGTTAGAATATTGCTGGGGATACTGACTTGTATTTTTGAATCTTAAAATATATGTTTTAATCTGACCGTCCATAAGCAGTGCATGTTACATGCCAGTCAGAGCACGAGCATCCCCAAGAGGTGTGCACTCTGTGTATCTATGGATAATGCAAGCACGGCTTTCACACAGCAAGTTATCCTCACTCCGTGTGATCAACTCTGATATCTTCTACTTCATTTGAAAAAGTATTGATTGTGTCCCACTTGATTGATTTTACACCCTCTATGCACATGGTCCCCAGTTTATTGGCAGGGGGGTTATTTTGTGTTTTGTTTTTGTGTTTGAGATGGAGTCTTCCTCTGTCGCCCAGGCTGGGGTGCAGTGGCATGATCTCGGCTCACTGCAACCTCCAGCTCCTGGGTTCCAGCGATTCTCCTGCCTCAGCCTCCCGAGTAGCTGGGACTACAGGCGCCTGCCACCACGCCCGGCTAATTTTTGTATTTTTAGTAGAGATGGGGTTTCATCATGTTAGGCTGGTCTCAAACTCCTGACCTCAAGTGATTTGCCTGCCTCAGCTTCCCAAAGTGCTGGGATTACAGGCATGAGCCACCACACCTGGCCTGTTTTGTTTTTTGAGGTAGGGTCTCCCTCTGTCGCCCAGGCTAGAGTGCAGTGGTACAATCACAGCACATTGCAGCCTCAACCTCCCTCCCAACCTCAACCTGCAGGGGAGGGGAGGGAGAGGAAGGGAGGCTCATCTCAGGGTTCTGAACCTGAGCCTCCCGCCAGGGTTTTCCCGGTCTCCCCACTGGCCCGGAACTGGGCGCCCTTGTCTCTGCAGCCCCATCCAGCCCCCACTTCCCAGCATCTGCCCGCAGATGAGCCTCCGGAGGATGGGCAGCAGGTCCTGGCACTGCCCCTCACCTGCCCCCCACCACTCAGCCCCTGTGGGGACCTCAGGAGGTAAGGCCCAGGCAGGACCCTGTGCCACCTCCCCCATCCACAGCCTCTGCCCCCCTTGACACCCTGGTTACAGCGGCTCTTTCCACAGCAGGTCATGTCCAGCTTCTCAGTCTTCAAGTCAACCAGTCCATCCTCAGTTTCTATGGGGTAAGACCCTCCAGGGACCACAGGATGGGTGAGGTTCATAATCTGGACACACAGGGAGGGCCACAGCCCTTGCTAGTGTAGCTGAACTTCTGCCCTGTGGGCAAGAGAGGAGGGTGTCTGGCACAGGAAGCCCCACCCGACCCCTTCAGACCCTCCCCAGGACCGCCCCCTTCAGGGAACCTTGAAGCCAGTGGGGACACAGAGACAACCAGGAGACAAGCAGGAGAGAACGGGCCGCGCCGAGTCTACAGTCCTCCCAGGCTGAAGCGATCCTCCTGCCTCAGCTTCCAAGTAGCTGGGACCACAGGCACCCGCCACTACCCCCAGGTATTTTTTTTTTTTAATTTTATAGAGATGGGATCTCACCATGTTGCCCAGGATGATCTTGAACTGTTGGGCTCAAGTGATCCCCCTGCCTCAGCCTCCCAAAATGCTGGAATTGTAAGCGTGAGCCTCTGCACCTGGCCTGGTCCACAATTTAAAAACACACAGCCACCACTCCCTCTCCAGAAAGCACCCAGATCCCTTTGGGAGAACCAGCCTCCTCCATGGAGGAAAGCTTGGGATCTGCTTTCCCACCTGGGGAGGAGAGGGATGTGTGGAAAATCCTTCTGACGGACTTCCCCTCAGTGCCTGATCCATACTCAAAAGTAGAAAAAGTAAGAAATATACAAAAATAGTAGATACACCGAGACAGTTCCCCAAATAGCTGAGCGAATAGCGCAGAGGCAATATTGAAGACCTGATAGCTGAGACATTTCCAGAACTGTTAAAGTGCATCCAGCCACAGATCAGGCAGCCCAGAAAATTCCAGGCAGCGTCAACAAATAAATAGCCCGATATGCACCCGTGAAAATGCGGAAGACCAGAGAAAAAAGTCCTGTTAACAGCCAGAGAAAAAGATCAGCCACCAGGGGGCGGTAGTGAGAAGGACAACTGTGGAAGCCGGGAGAGATGACAGCCTTGAGTTCCACAGACAATGGAAGAAAGACCGTCAGACAGACAGGTTGTCACCAATATACTTGCACTAAAAGAAAATCTTTTTTTTTGGACAGGATCTCACTTTGGAGTGCAGTGGTGGGAACACAGCTTATTGTAGCCTTGACCCAGGCTCAAGCGATCCTCCCACCTCTGTCCCCGGAGTAGCTGGGATGACAGGTGTGCACCACCACGCCCAGCTAATTTTTGTATTTTTGTAGAGGCAGGGTTTCGCCATGTTTCCCCAGCTGGTCTCAAACTCCATTGCTCAAGGAATGCTGGGACTACAGGTGTGAGCCACAGCACCGGCCAAAAACGTGTTTTAAAAAGTGATCTTGCCGGGCACAGTGGCTCATGCCTGTAATCCCAGCACTTTGGGAGGCCGAGGCGGATGGATCACAAGGTCAGGAGTTAAAGACCAGCCTGGCCAAGACGGTGAAACCCTGTCTCTACTAAAATTAGCCAAGTGTGGTGGCAGGCGCCTGTAATCCCAGCTACTCGGGAGGCTGAGGTAGGGAATTGCTTGAACCTGGGAGGCAGAAGTTGCAGTGAGCCAAGATCACGCCACTGCACTCCAGCCTGGCGACAGAGACAGACTCTATCTCAAAAAAAAAAAAAAAAAGAAAGAAAAGAAAAGTGATCTTTAGGCTGGACACGGTGCCTCTCACATGTAATCCCAGCACTTTGGGAGGCCTAGGCAGGAGGATCGCTTGAGCCCAGGAGTTCGAGACCAGCCTGACCAACATGGAGAAACCCGTCTCTACTAAAAATACAAAAAAATTAGCCGGGCGTGGTGGCGCATGCTGGTAGCCCCAGCTACTCAGGACGCTGAGGCAGGAGAATCGCTTGAACCCAGGAGGCAGAGGTTGCGGTGAGCCGAGATTGTGCCATTGCACTCCAGCCTGGGCAACAAGAGCAAAACTCCATCTCAAAAAAAAAAAAAAAAAAAAAAAGGTGATATTTAGGCCAGGCACAGTGGCTCATGCCTGTAATCCTAGCACTTTGGGAGGCCGAGGTGGGTGAATCACTTGAGGTCAGGAGTTCAAGACCAGCCTGGCCAACATGGTGAAACCCCATCTTTACCAAAAATACAAAAATTAGCTGGGCATGGTGGCATGCGCCTGTGATCCCAGCTACTCAGGAGGCTGAGGCAGGAGAATCACTTGAACCCAGGAGGCAGAGGTTGCAGTGAGCCAAGATCTCGCCACTGCACCCCAGCCTGGGCAACAGAGCAAGACTACATCTCAAAAAAAAAAAACAGTGATCTTTAGCCAGAAGGAAAATGGTCCTATTCAGAATCAGAGATACCTCAAGTAATGAAGCACAAATTCGTAAAAATGTGGCGAATCTAAATGAACATCAATTCTATTAAAAAAGATAAATAGCAGCCAGGTGTGGTGGCTCACGCCTGTAATCCCAGCACTTTGGGAGGCCGAGGCGGGCAGATCACTTGAGGTCAGGAGTTCAAGACCAGCCTGACCAACATGGTGAAACTTCATCTCTACTAAAAATACAAAAAAATTAGCCAGGTGTGGTGGCACATGCCTGTAATCCCAGCTACTAGGGAGGCTGAGATGGGAGAATCACTTGAACCCAGAAGGCCTCTCACGCCATTGCATTCCAGCCTGGGCGACAGAGCAAGACTCCATCTCAAAAAAAAAAAAGTTCTGTCTTGTGGGAGATTTACGTTTTTGTGGTGAAATTAAAATTCATACCATAAGGCTGGTCGCGGTGGCTCATGGTTGTAATCCCAGCACTTTGGGAGGCCGAGGCAGGCAGATCACGAGGTCAGGAGATCGAGACCACGGTGAAACCCCATCTCTACTAAGAATACAAAAAATTAGCCGGGCGTGGTGGCAGGCGCCTGTAGTCCCAGCTACTCGGAGAGGCTGAGGCAGGAGAATGGCGTGAACCCGGGAGGCAGAGCTTGCAGTGAGCCGAGATTGCGCCACTGCACTCCAGCCTGGGCGACAGAGCGAGACTCCGTCTCAAAAAAAAAAAAAAAATTCATACCATAAATACAAACCCAGAAAGGAGTGAATACGATGAGGCGAACCCACTGGGCGGTTACACGGTGGCCCACAGCTGTAGTCCCCGCTACTCAGAAGGCTGAGGCAGGAGGACGGCTGGAGCCCAGGAGTTCAAGACCCACGTGGGCAACATAGTACGATGGAGCAGGGACCCCTCCTAGGTGCCTGCCAGGCTCTCCCAAGCTTGGAAATCAAGGAACACTCTTGAATCCCTTCAAGGGAAATTCCAAGCGCCTTGCCAGCCTTGAAAGGTAAGTGGGCAGCCTGCCAGGCAAGGCGACGGGAGCACGGGTGTCCCAAGCAGGCCACAGCCACGGGTGGTTTGCTTCCCTATAGAAGCTAAAGCATAACATACATTCTCAAGTCTTTCAGAAACCCCGATCCGGTGGAAAATGCCGCTGCTATCACAGAGACCCAGATAAGGGGGAACCGAGGACCGAACTCTGGCCGTGTTCTCTGTTCTGAATTTCTTCTTGAGAGGCCGGGAGGGAGTCACACCTGTGGGCCACTAATGTGTGCCCCCATGCACACAGCACACTTGGCATAACTCACTCCATCTTAGAAAGAGACTCCATTGTATATCTTACAGGGCACTTGGCCAACAAGGGTAAGATGTTTTGCTTAATAAACAAGTTAAAAATAAAGCCTGCATCCAAACAGATGAGGACGCAAGCAAGCGCAGTCTTCCGACGTCACTTCTCACGGGAGGCCTCTGTGACTGTGGAAGGACAGGCCCCGGCAGAACTCACCATCTGCCACCTGAGGCTCCACCACCTCGAAGACATCCTCGCAAGATCCACAGACTGGCCCAGACCAGGAGGTTTCTGTCTTCTTCTTCTCGTGTCTTCTTCACTCCCCTGGACTGGTTCATGAACCCTTTCTCCTATCTCTGTTTCCTCTGGATGTTAAATGCTACTTTCTTTGTTGCGGAACGTTAACCTATAACATGTATATACTGATTAAGTACACTATTACGTTGTCGTCTGCAATATTGGCTGATGTGTGGAGTGGCTTGAGCCCGTGTGACTGCAGCTCTCACTACCGAGGGGAAAGGGAGCACTAAGCAGCATGCCTCGTTGGGAACGCCATGTGGCTCGTGGCTTTAGGGACTGAAATAGCCTCAATAAAATTCTGACATCGTGAAAGACACAGGCATGCTTGGATGTGATTATGTCTAACTTTGCACTGCTCGTGACACCCCATGTAGTGGTTAATGATTTTGCCTGCAACTTCTGCTTTCCTGAAATGTACCCATGCCCCTAAAAACCCCAGCTCGTGAGCCACTGGGGAGTTTGGGTCTTAAGCGTGAGCTGTCCGTTCTCCTTGCTTGGTACCATGCAATAAATATCATTTTTCCTCTGCTGCAAATTGTAACATCAGTGTTTGACTTTACTGCCCTGGGTGAGAGGAGCCCAGCTCGGTTCAGTAACTGTAGAAGACTGTAAGAGGCGTCCAAACTGGAGTGACCCCATCATGAATAAAAGCTGAATAAAGCCAAACCTGCTGGGTGACATTCCCAGGGGTTGGGCATTGTTAGTCACAACATGCTTATGGTTGAGGGAACGAGTTAATAATGCTAACTAATTAATCAGACGCAGAACTTAAGGACATGTCCCAACATTTTAAGAACAAAAAACATTCTAAGTTGGAGAATAAGATTTGCTTTAAAAATAATGGCATAGGAGTCAGGTATGGTGGCTCACACCTGTAATCCCAGCACTTTGGGAGGCCGAGGTGGGCAGATCACTTGAGGTCAGGAGTTCGAGACCAGCCTGGCCAACATGGTCAAGATACCTCCAAATCTTTATTTATTTATTTATTTTGGAGACAGGGTCTCATTCTCACTCTGTTGCCCAGGCTTTTTTTTTTGGAGACGTAGTCTCACTCTGTCGCCCAGGCTAGA
This sequence comes from Symphalangus syndactylus, assembly GCF_028878055.3. Classification (NCBI taxonomy): domain Eukaryota; kingdom Metazoa; phylum Chordata; class Mammalia; order Primates; family Hylobatidae; genus Symphalangus; species Symphalangus syndactylus. The sequence continues at coordinate 141,879,397 of NC_072429.2, forward strand.
GTGCAGTGGCACAATCTCGGCTCACTGCAACCTCTGCCACCCAGGTTCAAGCAATTCTCCTGCCTCAGCCTCCTGAGTAGCTGGGATTACAGGCGCCTGCCACCAGGCCTGGCTAATTTTTGTGTTTTTAGTAGAGACGGCATTTCACCATCTTGATCAGGCTGGTCTCGAACTCCTGACCTCGGGTGATCTGCCTGCCTCGGCCTCCCAAAGTGCTGGGATTACAGACATGAGCCACTGTGCCCGGCTTTAACTCTTCTATAAATAGATTACCAACAGACAAAAGAAAATTTAAGGCATAAAGCATTAATAGCAGTTAAAAGGTTTAATTCAAAATGATAAAAAATACTGTTAACCCAAAGATGATAATTCTAAATTTTTTAACATCTATTAAATGTACAGAAAATAAATAAAACTAAAGTTGAGAGAACTAAAAAGAGAAAGAATCATACTCTGAGGCCCTGTAACACCCCTTGTAATAGCAGATGAAAAATCAACAAAGATAGAGAGTTAAAACAGGATAAATAGGCCGGTCACGGTGGCTCACGCCTGTAATCCCAGCACTTTGGGAGGTGGGCAGATCACGAGATCAGGAGTTTGAGACCAGCCTGGCCAACGTAGTGAAAAACCGTCTCTACTAAAAATACAAAAAAGATTTAGCCAGGCGTGGTGTGTGCCTGTAGTCCCAGTTACTCAGGAGGCTGAGGCAGGAGAATCGCTTGAACCCGGGAGGCAGAGGTAGTGGTGAGCCAAGGTTGCACGACTGCACTCCAGCCTGGGCAACAGAGCAAGATTCATCTCAAAAAAAAAAAAAAACAGGATGAACAAAAGAAATTAATGGAGGCTAATCATGTCAGCTCACCCCTGCAACCCTAGCGCTTTGGGAGGCAGAGGTAGGAGGGCTTCCTGAGCACAGGACAACATAGCAGGACGCATTTTTTTTTTTTTTTTTTTTTTTGAGGCAGAGTCTTGCTCAGTTACCAGGCTGGAGTGCAGTAGCACGATCTTGGCTCACTGCAACCTCCACCTGGCAGGTTTAAGTGATTCTCCTACCTCAGCCTCCCAAGTAGCTGGGATTATAGGCACGCACCACCACGCCAAGCTAATTTTTGCAATTTTGGTAGAGACGGGGGTTTCACCATATTGGCCAGGCTGGTCTCAATCTCTTGACCTTGTGATCCACCAGCCTCGGCCTCCCAAAGTGCTGGGATAAAAGGCATGAGCCACTGCACCCAGCGACCCTGTATCTTTAAAGCAAATTTTAAAGCCGGGCCCAGTGGCTCACGCCTGTAATCCCAGCACTTTGGGAGGCCAAAGTGGATGGATCACCTGAGGTCAGGAGTTTGAGACCAGCCTGGCCAACATGGTGAAACCCCCATCTCTACTAAAAATACAAAAATTAGCCGGGTGTGGTGGTGCACCCCTGTAATCCCAGCTACTCTGGAGGCTGAGGTGGGAAAATTGCTTGAATCTGGGAGGCAGAGGCTGCAGTGAGCCGAGATCACACCACTGCACTCCAGCCTAGGCAACAGAGCGAGACCCCGTCTCAAAACCAAAAAAAAAAAAAAATTTTCAATTTAAAAATTTTAAAAATAAAACACATTTTAAAATTAAAAAAAGAAAGGTAACCAACATAGAAAACTGGACACAGCAATTCCAGAACACACATCCTTTTCAAGTACACACAAACATTTACAACTATTGATCACATAATGAGGCATGAGAAAGTTTCCACAAATTAATTGAAATCATACAGAGTAGCTTCTCTAATTACAGTTAAATTAGACTAGAAATTATTACCCAAAACAAGAAAATGCTCCTCTGTTTGGAAATGAATAAGTATATTGATAAATAACCCATGTGTCACAGAAGAAATCAAAATGAAAATAGGATTTCGCTCTGTTGCTGAATGCAACAGGAATGCAGAGGGTACAGTCGAAGCTCACTGCAGCCCTGACCTCCTGGGCTCAAGTGATCCTCCCGCCTCAACCTCCTAAGTAGCTGAGACCCCAGGCACGCACCACCACATCTCGCTAGTTTTTGATTTTTTTTTTTTTTTTTTTTTTTTTGAGACAGAGTTTTGCTCTTGTTGTCCAGGCTAGAGTGCAGTGGCACGATCTCGGCTCTGCAACCTCTACCTCCAGGTTCAAGCGATTCTCCTGTCTCAGCCTCCCGAGTAGCTGGGACAACAGGCATGCACTACCACACCTGGCTAATATTTTTTTTTTTTTGAGACGGAGTCTTGCTCTGTCACCCAGGCTGGAGTGCAGTGGCGCGATCTCGGCTCACTGCAAGCTCCGCCTCCTGGGTTCATGCCATTCTCCTGCCTCAGCCTCTCCGAGTAGCTGGGACTACAGGCGCCCGCCACCACGCCTGGCTAATTTTTTTGTATTTTTAGTAGAGACGGGGTTTCACCGTGGTCTTGATCTCCTGACCTCGTGATCCGCCCTCCTCAGCCTCCCAAAGTGCTGGGATTGCAGGCATGAGCCACCGCGCCCAGCCTTAACTGCATGCTTTGAGAGAACTGTATCCACTGTTAGGTCTCAGAAACCAATACCCTAAAATATGGCACTTTGACATGCTGAAGAAACTTCAAGAACTTTCTGTCCTCCCCCACAACCCACAGACTCTCCCAAAGTCCGGATGGAGTTCTCTGAAGCTCCATTGTCTGCCTAAAGTCCGGTCTCACCAAGAACAATTGTGTTTTCTTCCCCTACCCCCAGACAAAGAATGTCACCATACCTGAACAAACCCTTTCACAAGAGAATAATGTCTGACCCTCAGGCCGATTCACATTCCAAAGAGAACTATCTACAAGTTAATCTCTGCTCCCTGCTCCACTGCCCTCAGAATCCTCTTCTCTCCCCATGGCCTGTGTGGCCAGGATGGTCCCTAAGCGTCTGAACACCGCTGGGGGGTGCGGGATATCGCTCTGTGTTTTCCCCTGTGGACACATTAATACACCTCTGCACCTTTTCGCCAGTTAATCTGCCTTTTCTGAGTTGAGTTTTCATGGAAATGTCAGGCGTTAAAAGGGAAGATTTCCCATTGGCTCTTACCGTCATACATTAAAAAAAACATTCAGGCTAGGCACGGTGGCTCATGCCTGTAATGCCAGCACTTTGGGAGGCCAAGGCTGGAGGTCAGGAGTTGGAGACCAGCCTGGCCAAAATGGTGAAACCCTGTCTCTACTAAAAATACAAAAATTAGCCGGGCGTAGTGGCACACACCTGTAATCCCGGCTACTTGGGAGGCTGAGAGAGGAGAATCGCTGGAACCCGGGAGGCGGAGGTTGCAGTGAGCCGAGATCGCGCCATTGCACTCCAGCCTGGGTGACAAGAGTGAGAGTCCATCTCAAAAAAAAAAAAAAAAAAGATTCAACATTAATGAATGAAGCATTCATCACAAGAAGTTACAGAAAGAACAGCAAATGGAATCCAAAAAAACGGAAGAAAGAAACGAATAAAAGTGACATCAGAAATTAATAATATAGAAATTATGTACACATCAGATAGGATACACAAGGTAGTTATTTCTCTGGATAAACTAAAAACTTGGATAACTCTTGCTTTTTTTTTTTTTTTTTTTTTGAGACAGGGTCTCACTCTGTTGCCAGGGCTGGAGTGCAGTGGTGCAATCTCAGCTGACTGCAACCTCCGCCTCCCAAGTTCAAGCAATTCTTGTGTTTCAGCCTCCCAAGTAGCTGGGATTACAGACTCGTGCAACCATACCCAGCTAATATTTGTTATTGTTTGTAGAGATGAGGTTTCACCATGTTGGCCAGGCTGGTCTCAAACTCCTGACCTAAAATTATCCACCTGCCTCAACCTCCCAAATTGAGGAATTACAGGTGTGAGCCACCGCGCCCAGCCTTAAAAATGTGGATAATTCTTGTGAGAGACCAGTCAAGAAAAGAAGAGGAGAAAAACAGCCATAATAGCAATGGGAAAAAAATCAGGATCAACAGAGGCTTCAGCTGGGCACAGTGGCTCACACCTGTAATCCCAACAGTTTGGGAAGCTGAGGCAGGTGGATCCCTTGAGCCCAAGGGAGAAACAGCCAAGGGGGACGCGTCACACTTTCAAACCATGAGATCTCCGGAGAACTCACTCACTATCACCAGAACAGGAAGGGGGAGATCTGACCCCACGGACCAATCACCTCCCACGCGGCCCCTCTGCCAATTCCACATGAGATCTGGGCGGGGACGCAAATCCAAACCATCTCAGCCTGTAATTTCTTTCTCCCTAAAGGGTATAAAATCGAGCTGTACCCCGGCCACCTTGGGCACATGTTCCCCGGACCTCCTGAGTCTCTGTCACAGGTCATGGTCCTCACATTTGGCTCAGAATAAACCTCTTCAAATATTTTAGAGTTTGGCTTTCTTTCATCAACACATCCCATCTTGTAAAACGCAGAGTAAGCCGGAGAGAATGGCTCACACCTGTAATTTCAACACTTTGGGAGACCAAGATGGGAGGATCATTTGAGGCCAGGAGTTCAAGAGACCAGCTTGGCCAACAAAGCAAAACCTCATCTCTAAAAAAAAAATAAGTAAATAAAAATAAATGCAAGTGACTTCACTCTCCCAGAGCCTCCAATTGTCACTTTTGTGAGTTTCTTCAGGGTCTCTTGAACTGTACTCAGGGTGTCAAGAGGTACAGTCGGGAAGGATGGGGGCCTCTAATGAGGGAGTTAAGAGCATCATTCTGGGGCAGACATGAGGGAGGCAGCAGAGGAGGGGCTGTGGTGTGGCCTTCACACACTGCAACTCCGGGAGGTTGGGCAGGGGCAGGATGTCCAGACAGTGGACGCATGAGTGGAGAAGCCTTCAGCTGCCCTGACTCCACCTAGGAGGTGCCCCAAGGCAGAACCAGCAGCTGAGCCTGGCCAGCCCCGGCAGCGATGAGAGACAGTAGGTTTTGGGGTGACCAACAGGGAGCCCCAGCAGGAGCCCAGCAGGAGAGAGAAGCTGGGTATGGATCCTGCTGGCCCCTCCTGCAGTCCGCAGGACTGTCCACAGCCCTTGCTCCTCTTAAGCAGCTCACCTGCCTTGGTGGCCCCTCTCCTCCCGGCCCCTCCTTTTGGGCCTGGGTTGGGGGTGGCAGGGGTCCTGTCCCTGCACCCGGAGGGGGATAGGGCACTGGAATGTTTCTGGGCAACCTACTCCTGTAAGAGGGCCTGGGGCTGGGCCCAGTAGCTCACACCTGTAATCTCAGCACTTTGGGAGGCTGAGGCAGGAGGATCGCTTGAGCCCTGGAGTTGAAGAGCAGCCTGGGCAACATAGAGACCACACTTCTACTTGAGAGACACAGAGAGAGAGAGAGAGAGACGGAGGGAGGGAGGGAGGGAGGCTCTTGGTAAACGCTCCGATTTTGTAAACTCTCTTCTGCTCCGTCAGTTTCTGCCACCAGCCTGCTGGAGATGCTGCACGTCCCTGTCCCTGACTCCTCTCAAAGGGTGAAAGGCTCAGTCGCACCCCAGACCCCCTCCTCAGGCAGAGGATGAACCGAGTCCCCCCCCACCGCCCGTCTGGCCTCTGTGAGAGTGGCGTGCAGGCTGACCCTGGAAGCAGAGGGACATTCGAACGGGGCGGACGGCCTTCTCCCCGCTAGGCTGGGCTCCGGGGTGGGTGGAGAGTGGCCGCCACAGGCCATCAGCCTCCGGGGTTCTGGAAGCAGGGAGGGCAGAGGCTGGCCCAGCCTATGGGAGACCTGCAGAGGCGTGGCCTCCAGGCTAACCCGGCCCCAACTCCCCCAGGGCGGGGTTTCTTTTCTTTTCTCCTTTAATCTCTTTATCTACAGGCTCCGAGGCTTCATGAGCCCCAGATGTCTCAGCATACCAGGAGAGGTTTAGGGTCTCCTGCCAGACACCAGGGAGTTAAGAACGCGCCAGACGGGCACAAACCAGAGCTGGTGACCCCCAGTTCCCTTTAAATCAGTGACATGTCATTACAAGGCGGAAGTCCCCGCCCGAGAGGACAGTCCCCAGGGCTTGCTAAGCATGCGCGGTATCAAGAGGCGCACTGAGGCGCTCCCGCAGCCTCCTCCCCGCATGGGACTCCTCACAACCCCGGCCTCAGCCTCGCCGACAGGGCAGGGGCTCACTCTTCCCCACTCCGGGCCAGGAACGCAGCCTGCTTGCCTTCTGTCCAATTGGGTGCTCTTTCTTTGCTACTGATACAAAGTGGGAACAAACTCCGCTTCCGGTGATGCCTGGGCCCCAGGAGGCTGGGGGAGAAGTGCACGCTGCCCAGCCTTCAACCTGAACTGCCCCCAGCACTTCCGAGCCCCGACCCCTGCAGCTGTCAGGTGAGGTGGGGCGGGGGCTGCCTGTGGGGAGGGGGCTGCCAGCGGGGAGGGGGCGGCCTGCGGGGAGGGGGCGGCCTGTGGGGAGGGGGCTGCCTGCGGGGAGGGGGCTGCCAGCGGGGAGGGGGCTGCCAGCGGGGAGGGGGCTGCCTGCGGGGAGGGGGCTGCCTGCGGGGAGGGGGCGGCCTGCGGGGAGGGGGCTGCCAGCGGGGAGGGGGCGGCCTGCGGGGAGGGGGCGGCCTGTGGGGAGAGGGCGGCCTGTGGGGAGGGGGCGGCCTGTGGGGAGGGGGCTGCCAGCGGGGAGGGGGCTGCCTGTGGGGAGGGAGCTGCGTGGGTCCCCCGAGCGTGGGGGACCAGTGACATCAGGCAACATTTCTCCAAAGGCTCCCTCACCTCGTCCTTTGGCATCTGGGATGCTCAGAGGAAGGGGGAAGCCGGGAAGGTGTGGAGAGGGTCACTGGAGAGGGGAAGGGCCGGAGTGATGCCCTTGGGGACGAGGCAGAGGAGAAGTTGTGGAGACCGAAAGAGAAGAGGTGGGGTGCGCCTGGGCCTCTCAAGTTTGTTTCCCAGAACCAGGGAAGATTACAGTAGAAGGGAGGACCCTGTGGGGAAGAAGCTTCCGGAGACCTTCTGGAGAGGTGAGCCAAGGGCGAGCCATGGCCAGAAACCCCAGGCCAGCTGCAGCAAAGAGTCAGTGCTGCAGGAGGCTTGGGAACCAGGGCTGCCCTCCTTGGGCTGAACCCTCTGTCTAGAGGACCATGGCCCTGGGCAAAAGCACTGCTTTCTGGACCCCCTGGAGGGTAGGGCATGACACTCTGGTGCTAGAGGCAGGGGGGACACGAGGAGGTAGATGAACGGCCTGAGTCACCAGGTACAACTGTAGGGACCAGCCCCACAGGGTCGGTGGGTCTCTCCCTGTGTGTGGAGACAAGAGAGTGTAGAAATAAAGACACAAGACAAAGAGATAAAAGAAAAGGCAGCTGGGCCCGGGGGACCACTACCTCCAATGCTCGGAGACCGGTAGTGGCCCCGAATGTCTGGCTGCACTGATATTTATTGTATACAAAGCAAAAGGGGCAGGGTAAAGAGTGTGAGTCTTCTCCAATGATAGGTAAGGTCACGTGGGTCATGTGTCCACTGGACAGGGGGCCCTTCCCTGCCTGGCAGCCGAGGCAGAGAGAGAAGACAAAGAGAAAGACAGCTTAGGCCATTATTTCTACATATCAGAGACTGTTAGTACTTTCACTAATTTACTACTGCTATCTAGAAGGCAGAGCCAGGTGTACAGGATGGAACATGAAGGTGGACTAAGAGCGTGACCACTGAAGCACAGCATCACAGAGAGACGGTTAGGCCTCCGGATAACTGCAGGAAGGTCTGACACCCCTCCACAAGAGGTGGAGGAGCAGAGTCTTCTCTAAACTCCCCGGGGAAAAGGAGACTCCCTTTCCCGGTCTGCTAAGTAGCGGGTGTTGTTTCTTGACACCTTTTGCTACCTCTAGACCATGGTCCGCCTGGCAACAGGCATCTTCCCAGATGCTGGCGTCACCGCTAGACCAAGGAGCCCTCTGGTGGCCCTGTCCAGGCATAACAGAAGGCTCGCACTCTTGTCTTCTGGTCACTCCTCACTATGTCCCCTCAGCTCCTATCTCTGTATGGCCTGGTTTTTCCTAGGTTATGATTATAGAGCAGGGATTATTATAATATTGGGATAAAGAGTAATTACTACCAACTAATGATTAATGATATTCATATATAATCATATCTAAGATCTATATCTGGTATGACTATTCTTGTTTTATATTTTATTATACTGGAACAGCTCGTGTCCTTGGTCTCTTGCCGGCGCCTGGCTGGCTTGCCGCCCACATACAACCACTGCACCCCATTGTGACTGCCCCTGTGTCTGACACAGATTTGGGGTGGTCTGGAATGTCCCTTGACCTCCTTAGGCACTCATGAGTTTCTAGTTGAGCAAATAAAAAGTCCAAGATGCCCAGTTTGATCTGAATCTCAGATAAACAACAAATAGTCATTTTTACCAATGTTTGGGACATACTTATGCTAAAAATTGTTTATCTGAAATTCATATTTAATTGGGCATCTTATCCCCATTGACCCTAATTAGCAAATCACATCCAGGAGTATGGGGCATGGCTGGGTGGTGGCTGTCACACTGTGCAGTTGGAGGGACCAGGACGTCTTGGATGGAGGCATCTGGCCAGTGTGGAAAGCCAGGACCTGGTCACGAGATGTGGCTCCTGGCATGGCAGGGCAAAGACTGCTGGTCATCTGAGCCCAGCCCTGACCCCAGGCTGAGATGGCCGTCCATCCAGGCTGTTCTGAATCTAGCCCTGACCCCAGGCTGAGATGGCCGTCCACCCAGGCTGTTCTGAATCTAGCCCTGACTTCAGGCTGAGACGGCCGTCCACCCAGGCTGTTCTGAATCTAGCCCTGATCCCAGGCTGAGACGGCCGTCCACCCAGGCTGTTCTGAATCTAGCCCTGATCCCAGGCTGAGATGGCCGTCCACCCAGGCTGTTCTGAATCTAGCCCTGACTCCAGGCTGAGATGGCCGTCCATCCAGGCTGTTCTGAATCTAGCCCTGACTTCAGGCTGAGACGGCCGTCCACCCAGGCTGTTCTGAATCTAGCCCTGATCCCAGGCTGAGACGGCCGTCCACCCAGGCTGTTCTGAATCTAGCCCTGACCCCAGGCTGAGACGGCCGTCCACCCAGGCTGTTCTGAATCTAGCCCTGATCCCAGGCTGAGATGGCCGTCCACCCAGGCTGTTCTGAATCTAGCCCTGATCCCAGGCTGAGACGGCCGTCCACCCAGGCTGTTCTGAATCTAGCCCTGACCCCAGGCTGAGACGGCCGTCCACCCAGGCTGTTCTGAATCTAGCCCTGATCCCAGGCTGAGACGGCCGTCCACCCAGGCTGTTCTGAATCTAGCCCTGACTCCAGGCTGAGATGACCATCCACCCAGACCGTTCTGAGCCCAGCCCTGACCCCAGGCTGAGATGCTCATCTACTGGGGAAAATTCACCCCCAATATTTCATGTAGGTTCTTTTCTATTTTCCCTAAGTGTCGACCAATCTGAGAAATAAAGGGACAGAGTACAAAAGAGAGAAATTTTAGAGCTGGGTGTCCGGGGGAGAAATCACATGTCGGCAGGTTCCATGATGCCCCCTGAGCCGTAAAACCAGCAAGTTTTTATTAGTGATTTTAAAAGGGGAGGGAGTGTATGAATAGGGTGTGGGTCACACAGATCACGTGCTTCACAAGGTAATAAGATATCACAAGGCAAATGGAGACAGGTCGAGATCACGGGATCATAGGACGGGGCAAAATTAAAATTGCTAATGAAGTTTCGGGCACCATTGTCATTGATAACATCTTATCAGGAGACAGGGTTTGAGAGCAGACAACCGGTCTGACCAAAATTTATTAGGCGGGAATTTCCTCATCCTAATAAGTCTGGGAATGCTACGGGAGATCGGGGTTTATTTCATCCCTTGTCTACAACCATAAAAGATAGACGTTCCCAAAGGGGCCATTTCAGAGGCCTCCCCTTAGGGACACATTCTCTTTTTCAGGGATGTTCCTTGCTGAGAAAAAGAATTCAGCGATATTTCTCCCATTTGCTTTTGAAAGAAGAGAAATATGGCTCTGTTCTGCCCGGCTCACAGGCAGCCAGAGTTTAAGGTTATCTCCCTTGTTCCCTGAACATCGCTGTTATCCTGTTCTTTTTTCAAGGTGCCCAGATTTCATATTGTTCAAACACACATGCTCTACAAACAATTTGTGCAGTTAACACAATCATCACAGGGTCCTGAGGGGACATACATCCTCCTCAGCTTACCAGATGACAGGATTAAGATATTAAAGTAAAGACAGGCATAGGAAATCACAAGGGTATTGACTGGGGAAGTGATAAGTGTCCATGAAATCTTCACAATTTATGTTCAGAGATTGCAGTAAAGACAGGCGTAAGAAATTATAAAAGTATTAATTTGGGGAACTAATAAATGTCCATGAAATCTTCACAATTTATGTTCTTCTTCCATGGCTTCAGCCGGTCCCTCCGTTTGGGGTCCCTGACTTCCTGCAACAGCCATCCACCCAGGGTGTTCTGAGCCTAGCCCTGACTCCAGGCTGAGACAGGCATTCATTCACCCAGGGAGTTCTGAGCCCAGTCCTGACTCCAGGCTGAGACGGCCGTCCACCCAGACCGTTCTGAGCCCAGCCCTGACTCCAGGCTGAGATAGCCATCCACCCAGGGCATTCTGAGCCCAGCCCTGACTCCAGGCTGAGATGGCTGTCCACCCAGGGCATTCTGAGCCCAGCCCTGACTCCAGGCTGAGATGGCCATCCACCCAGACCGTTCTGAGCCCAGCCCTGACTCCAGGCTGAGATGGCTGTCCACACAGGGCGTTCTGAGACCAGCCCTGACTCCAGGCTGAGACAGCTGTCCACGCAGGGCGTTCTGAGCCCAGCCCTGACTCCAGGCTGGGACAGCCATCCACCCAGGGCTTTCTGAGGCCAGCAGAGCAGGGTGCCCCCACCAATGAGGTGGGTCTCTCCTGGGTTGACCCTCCCTGCCTCCAGCTGCACCTGGCCCACCTCCCCAGCACAGGGGAGGGTACTCTGTCCAGAGTGCAGTCCTGAAGGAGCCCCTCTCTCCCACCACCAGGGGAGACCAGTCTAACCCCTGACATGGGGCATCATGGGAGCCCCAGCCAGGGCACAGAAATGACAGGCCTGGCTCACACCACAGGATGGCTGGTGGCTGCAGGAGTTCTGCCTCTTGGTGACCATCCAGAGGCTCTCTGACAACCCTGCTCAGATGTCCCTGGAGCCACATGGCAAGAGCTCTGCCAGAAGAGCCACGAGCCTGGCACTGTGTGGGCTCTGGTCCCTGGGGGGGCACGCATGCCCCAGGAGCACCTCCCCGAGGCCATGGTCTCAGCAGGATGTTGCAGAGGCCTGAGGTCAGAGTGGCAGCTGGGTGGCCTCAGGAACGGCAAGGAAGAAGCTGAGTGCTGACACTGAGTGGGCCAGCAAAGGGCTGTTTATTGACCTTGAGAGGGGTGCCCTCACCCTGTGCGGGAGGCCGGCAGGGCCCCCGGGACCCACATTCTCTCCTTGCTTGGATTCAGGTGGCCCAGAGAGCTGAGGGGTTGGCCTTGGCTCCTCGGCAAGTTAGTGGCAAGCTGGATGGAGCCGGGGACTCCCACCCTGGGCCACGGGTCCTCTATGACCCTGGGTCCCAAGCAGCCGGCAGTGGGGCCCGGTCTCTGAGGCCCAGCTCTGAAAAAAGTGGTGTTGCAGGGAGCATGGGCTGGAGGGCCTGGGCCCAGAGGACAATGAGTTTCAGCAGGGATGTGTCCCCTGACAGGGAAGCCCCCACCTCTGCCCTGGCCACATCCTTCCCCTGATCTCATGGCTGAAAAGCCACACCAGAATTCCTGCAATTCAGTGAAGCAGCTGTTCAAAACCAAGCAGCTGGTGACGCACAGGGACAGAGAGTAGGGCTGCAGGGGAGGGGGCGGGAAAGGCCCTCACAGCAGAGCCCAGAGGAAGACTGACCCCAGGCTGAGCAGGAGCTGCACGCACAGGGCCCAGGGGCTGCCGGGACCGCCGCATTGCAGAGGTCTCCCTTGCAACAGGAGATCTGGGAGGCCACGACGGCACTTGTAAGTTTCAGCGGGGGAATCCGATGTCCTTCTGGCAGGAGGGGAGGCAGAGCTTGTTCTCCCCTCTCACTTTACCTGCGAGAGAGCAGGGTGGGGGATGAGCAGGGCCCTGCCCTGGGGCCTCAGGGGCTTTCCGCGGGGAAGCTCCACACCCCAACATCTGCTGGCTGGGAGCCTGAACATCCAAGCCATCAGGACCAAGGCCATCGGAGCCCTTTCACTTAGGGGACGCTGAGGCCACCCAGGGAACCAGGGTTGCGGCAGAAAGGGCAGCAGGGTTTGAGTTCTTTCCTCAGGCAGCCCTCACCCTGCCCCGGCCTTGGGCCCCCCGAAGCGGGAGCTGGGTGGGCTGTGGAGGGGAGCTGGGTGGGCTGTGGAGGGGAGCTGGGTGGGCTGTGGAGGGGAGCTGGGTGCTGCTTTTGGGAAACAGCTGCAGGCTCCAGGCTGGCTTTTTTTTTTTTTTTTTTATCTTGTTGAGATGGAGTTTTACTCTTGTGGTCCAGGCTGGATTGCAATGGGGCGATCTCTGCTCACCACAACCTCCACCTCCTGGGATCAAGGGATTCTCCTGCCTCAGCCTCCCCAGTAGCTGGGATTACAGGCGTGCCCCACCACACCCGGCTAATTTTGTATTTTTAGTAGAGACGGGGTTTCTCCACGTTGGTCAGGCTGGTCTCCAACTCCCGAACTCAGGTGATCCCCCCACCTTGGCCTCCCAAAGTGCTGGGACTACAGCTGTGAGCCACCACGCTCAGCCAGGGCAGGCCTTTTCCTGCCTCACCTCACTGAAGGGTGTGGCCTGGGGACAGATGCAGCTCCGAGGGTGCTGAGGGTGCTGAGGGCCTGGGCAGGTGGCAGCCCCTCCCCAGTCCTCCCATGGCCTGGCTGATATCCCACCATTCCGGAGTCATTCCTTTAGCTTGAAGCTAACTGTCTCCAGGTTCTTCCAGGCAAGTAACTCACTGAATGCTCACAGCCTGCCCCTCTCCTGCATGGAGCTGGTGAGACCCACGTCATGAAGTGGGGACAAGGGGCAGAGGCCACTGAAGTCCCCAGAGTAGCTACAGCAGCCGGCGATGGGAGGCTACTGGGAAGTTGGTGTGGGCCCTGCTGCTGGGCACTGGGAGGGGCTGGGATGGTTTCCACAGTGATGAGGGCCCTGTGGGCGCCCCCTGCTCTAGAACCCGGAGCATCCCCTGTCCCTGCAGACCCACAATCCTTAGGCTCAGGTTGGTGGCCCACGCTCCTCAGCCTTGCGGCTCTTCCACCCTTCCCTGCACAGGCCCTGCCCCCCACGCCCACCCCACCCCCACTCCCCACCTCAGGAGCCACAGACCGGCCCCCAAAGTGCTGAGGGCTTGTAGGGGGACCTTGGTCCATCATGCATCTATCTAAGAAGTGCCCCTCCCTCCCCAGAACCTGCCCTCTGCCCCGGCACCCCAGGGACTCACTGCCAAAGACGCTCACTTTCTGGGAGACACAGACCCCATCCAGGAAGGGGCACAAGACCACACTGCAGGAGGCCCCTTCCGAGACTGCCAAGCATCCGTAGCAGTGCAGACCCTGAGCTGGGAGACAGGGCAAGGTGAGTGACCACAGCACATGCCAGGACATACACCAATGCCCTGGTGAGCGTCCCATGCCCACAAGGGCACCCACTCTCACCACCACCCTTGTCCCACACCTGCCACCTGGACCCGTGGCCTTTGCAATAGCCCCACACACCTGCCTGCAACTGGCGGCCTGCAACCCTCCAACACGACCTCTTTGTCCAGAGGCATCAGCAGCCGCTGCCCAATGCCAAAGGCATACCTGTGCCCAGGACCCAGTGAGTCCTCGGAAGTGAGCACAGCCAACACGCGCGGTAACGAGCACAGAGCAGGCACCAAACACAGCAGTCACCTCCGCCACTGGAACACCGAAGCCTGCCACCCCCAGCAGGCACGCCTTCCGAGCACACCCACCCGCAACTAGTTCCAGCACACACGGGGCAGCAGGAGCACGCTGGAACGAAGTCCCCTAAAGGCCCCTCTGCTTCTCACCTCTCCATGCTCAGCAGGGCCACCAGCAGGACCAGGGACAAGGTCTTCATGGCCTGGAGACAAGCTGCTGCGCGTCGGAGCGGCCCTCGGCCACCTCACCCTCCTGGGGCTCGAATGCGTCCTGCACAGCAGCAAAGCCAGAACGTCCGGTTCCCCATCTCCCACCCGGTCCTCAGCACAGTCACCCAAAGGAGAACTGTCTGCCTCACGCCCCAACCCCAGTCCCCATTCCTCCCTCCCATCCTTCCCTTCAATTCTCACCCAGAGCCCCATGGCTATACCGCACCTCCTCTCCTTAGCGTCCCCACCCAGGACCCTCCCAGGCCTGGTCCATCCCTCCTCACCTTCCTCCCTCTGGCTGATTTTCAGCCACTTGCCCTGCAGGCTTGCCGGAGAAAGGAAGGTGGGGCAGGGAGAGGCCCTGCCCTCAGCAGCTCCTCCCCTCAGGCTCTTCCTGATTGGCCCAGAACAAGGATGGGTGCCTGAATTTCCATTTCACAGGAACTTGCTACTGGAGCAATAGGTGACTCCAGGGCCAATTTACCTTTTTTTTTTCTTCTTTTGAGCTGGAGTCTCACTCTGTCACCCAAGCTGGAGTACAGTGGCACAGTCTTGGCTCACTGCAACCTCTGCTTCCCGGGTTCAAGCAATTCTCCTGCCTCAGCCTCCCTAGTAGCTGGGACTACAGGTGCCCATCACCGTGCCCAGCTAATTTTTGTATATTAGTAGAGATGGGGTTTCACCATGTTGGCCAGGCTGGTCTCGAACTCCTGACCTCAAGTGATCCGCTCACCTTGGCCTCCCAAAGTGCTAGGATTACATGTGTGGGCCACCACGCCCAGCCCGATTTACCCTTTATACTGGAATTGGCAGTAGATGGGGCTGGTGGCTCACATCTGTAATCTCATCACTTGGGGAGGCCAAGGCAGGAAGATAGCTTGAGGCCAGGAGTGAAACCACTTTTGCAAGATTATAACATTGAGAGGAGGCCAGGCGTGGTGGCTCATGCCTGTAATCCCAGCACTTTGGGAGGCCGATGTGGGCGGATCACAAGGTCAGGAGATTGAGACCATCCTGGCTAACATAGTGAAACCCCGTCTTTACTAAAACTATAAAAAAAATTAGCCGGGCGTGGTGGCGGGTGCCTGCAGTCCCAGCTACTTGGGAGGCTAAGGCAGGAGAATGGCGTGAACCCAGGAGGTGGAGCTTCCAGTGAGATGACATTGCGCCACTACACTCCAGCTTGGGTGACAGAGTGAGACTCCAGCTCAAAAAAAAAAAAAAAAAAAAAAAAAAAAAGAAAATGAGAGGAATCTAACATAACTGACTCCATCTTGCTTCTAATCTCACAAGCTAACCTGCCTTTGCTCAGGTGGCATAGGCCAAGCTAACTATGGGAGGAATTTAGTTCATAGTTTAGAGTAAGGATGGGCCAGGCATGGTGGCTCACACCTCTAATACCTTTAGGAGACCGAGGCAGGTGAATCACCTGAGGTCAGGAGTTCGAGACCAGCCTGGCCAATATGACGAAACCCTGTCTCTACTAAAAAATAAAAATAAAAATTAGCTGGCGTGGTGGCGGGCACCTGTAATCCCAGCTACTCAGGAGGCTGAGGCAGGAGCATCACTTGAACCTGAGATGCAAAGGTTGCAGTGAGCCATTATTGTGCCATTGTACTCCAGCCTGGGTGACAAGAGTGAAACTCCATCTCGAAACAAAAATAAATGAATACAAATAAAAAGTAAAGTAAGGATGATAATAGTCTCTTCCCAAAACTACTCCACTCCTTGAGACCAAAGCCGCCTTTATAAAACTAATGAAAGGCCACAAGGTTAGCATTATGGTAGGGGCTTGATTTTTTTTTTTTTTTTTTTTTTTTTGAGATGGAGTCTTGCTCTGTGACCCCGGCTGGAGTGCAATGGCGCCATCTCAGCTCACTGCAACCTCTGCCTCCAGGGTTCAAGCGATTCTCCTGCCTCAGCCTCCAGAGTAGCTGGGATTACAGGCGCCTGCCACCGCGCCCGGCTTTTTTTTTTTTTTTTTGTATTTTTAGTAGAGACGGGATTTCACCATGTTGGCCAGTCTCAAACTCCTGAGCTCAGGTGATCTGCCTGGCTCGGCCTCCCAAAGTGCTGGGATTACAAGCGTGAGAGGCACGGCGCCTGCCCAAGGGCTTGACTTCCGCTCATGAGCCAGGATAGGTAGTCAAGGAAGTGACCATATCCTTGGGATGCAGCCACCGTGGCCCGTACAGTCAACACAGTAAGCTTTTACATTTGCGCTGTGGTCCAGCTCATCCAAGCAAAGCTAGCTCCAGGAGAGAAATCTCCCCTCCCCAGCTAGAGAGCAGGCATATTTGATTTTCCCTGTCCTCAGACTGACCTTTTGCTCATTATAACAGAAAACACACACCTGGTGGAGATTTCAGATGCTAATGACATATACGACATACAAGCAAGCAAGTGCAGCTACTGCGCGTGTGCACCCAGAGGACCCCCCCAGAACATGCTTCCTAGCAACGCCTCTGCCCACCCGCTGTGAGGAATCATGGAAGACTCCCACGGAGGAGCCTCCCTGGTGCCAGTCTCTGCTGTCTCGCCCTTACGAGCAGCCGGCCATGAATCCTCTCTCTCAGGGCGTCCTATCTCTTCTGCATCGAACTTTCAAAATATTCTTTCTCCTTTGCAATACATTGCTCTGTGCTGCATCTGCTTGGCTGTGTGTCTCTTATTTAAATTCTTTTAAACTAAGAAGACAAGAATGGAGGCCTCACAGCAGCCGCCAACGTTTCTGGTGCTGTGACTCGGATGGAGGTTTGTCTGCGTCATTCACTCCAGTTTCCCTTCCCCGCAGCGGGTACCATGGCAGTGCCAGGCTCCCTGGTTGGCTGCCGCTGGTTTTCCCAGGGCTGTTTCAGTCAAGCTCCGGGGAAGGTTTCTAAGTTGCCTGGACCGTTTCTGTGAATATCTGTGCTGCTCTCCTCTGGCTGCTGCCTCTGCACCACTCATCATTATCCAGCCACGTCGGTTGCTCTCAACATTCAGTATTCGGGCTGTTTTGCTGCTTCGTTTCACACCTTTCTGGCCTCGTTTCAGACGCAGCTCGTTTGCTGTCCCTCTGGTAACACTCGGCCGCCACCTTGTGGCCATTGTGATTTATTGTCTGATCGGGTTTCCTGTTTTACAAAATTTTCTTGTTTTTTCTTTTCTTTTTTTTTTGAGACGGAGTCTCTTTTGCCCAGGCTGGAGTGCAATGACACCACCTCTGCTCACCGCAACCTCCGCCTCCTGGTTCAAGTGATTCTCCTGCCTCAGCCTCCCGGGTTGCCGGGACTACAGGGGTCTGCCACCACAGCTGGCTAATTTTTTGTACTTTTAGTAGAGATGGGGGTTTCACCATGTTGGCCAGGCTGGTCTCGAACTGCTGACCTCAAGTGATCCATCCACCTTGGCCTCCCAAAGTGTTGGGATTACAGGTGTGAGCCACCGTGCCTGGCCAAAATCTGTTTTGAGGGACACATTAAAAATGCCCTGTCCCTTCAGACCTTATGCATTTTCCAACTCCTTCAGATGGTCCTTCAACTGGCGTTCTTTGCTGAACAAAAGATGCTCAGTCATGTAGATGCCAGGCTGTGGGGACTGCATCGGGCATTCCAGGCATTGTAATCGGGCGTCACCAATGGCCAACCAGTGAGGCAGGGAAAGGCTTGCTGGCGAGACGTTGGGCCCCCCAGCCAGCGGGGGGGCCACCTCAGTCAGGCCTGGAGACTTCCAGCGCCCATGAGACCCAGGACGGTGCATGCCAAATGCCCGTGACCTCCTAGGACCCTGGTTTCATGGGGTTCAAGGGGCTGTCCCAGACCCTGTCATGGTCCAGCTTGGCTCGGGGACACCTGTGACCTCCTGGACTTTGGTATCTGTTTTTGTCATTGCAGGATTCTCTCGGCACCATGGGAACCACCTCCTCTACTCTCGCTGAACACCCCTGGGATGTATCTGTAAAAACTGGAACACCTTTCGGCTAGGTGAGCTAAAAAGGAAAAGACATCTTTTGTTCCACTGTTTGGCCTGGGTACAAGTTAGCTGACAATGAAAAGTGGTCAGAGAGCGGAATTGTGAGCTTCATCGCCATCCTGCAGCTCCGTCTTTCCGTCTTTCCGTTGGAATCAGGGACAATGGTCAGAAGTACCCATGAGTGGGCATTTATGGCCTTACAATAGAACCTGGCTTTATGCAGCACCTGCAGGCTAAAATCCACTAAGCCAGAAAGCCCCCCAGACCCATGCGAAGACCCTCTTTTATTAAAGGGAAGGGACTCCAGGCCCCATGGCCCAACTCCAAGTCCAGATAGGGGTTCTCAGGGCTCCACACCTCCTTCCGACTCCCCAGCATCCGCCACACTATCAGAGTCTCCTGTGGAATCTAATCCCGTTTCACTCCCTCCTTATGCTCCTCCTCCTTTCCAGGTACAATAGGGACTCACCTGGCTGGAGCAGCTCGCACTGGGACTTCACACCATCCAGGGCCAGAGAAACCGCTCCCCTTATGGGAGATCCCAAATGGAGAGGGGACCATTATGGCACATGTCCCATAAATGATCTGATTTATGGACTCACATCAATAAATGATCTAATCCAATGGAAGCAAAAACACAAAAACTCACCTTCTGTAGCAGAGAAATGGAGAGTAACCCTAGGAGTCCTCCCGAAACTGGGAGAAACACCCTGTCTGGTTGTGGGAGAAACGTCTCGTCTGGTTGGCTCCTTTCCAAAGCAGCTGGACTCTGCACCCCGCAGGTGGCCTGGCTGCCTTAGGGCAGTCGCAGCCATCACCATTCTAGTAGAAGAAGCCCAAAACCTGACTTTTTTTTTTTTTTTGAGACGGACTCTTCCTGTGTCGCCAGGCTGGAGTACAGTGGTATGATCTTGGCTCACTGCAACCTTCGCCTCCCAGGTTCAAGCGATTCTCCTGCCTCAGCCTCCCGAGTAGCTGGAATTACAGGCGTGCACCACCACGTCTGGCTAATTTTTGTATTTTTAGTAGACGCGGGGTTTCACCATGTTGGCCAAGCTGGTCACAAACTCCTGACCTCAAGTGACCCACCCATCTCAGCCTCCTAAAGTGCTGGGATTACAGGAGTGAGCCACCTTGCCCGGCCCCAAAACCTGACTCTCAGACACACCTTCGAGGTCCTCACTCCCCACCAGGTGCAGGGAGTTTTAGAAATAAAGGGCCATGTTGGCTCTTGGGAGGAAGACTCGCCATGATCAGGCGCCCTCCTGGACTCCCTCAAGGTTACTATAAAAACCTGTGGTACCCTTGATCCAGCTTCTCTCATGCCAGCCTGTTCCTGGGAGAACCTAACTCGTTCCAGGGTTGAAACATGGGCCAGGCCTTTTGCAGTAGAATAGACCTCAGGGGTGCACCCTCTAGAATCCTGGTGCTGAATGGCTCACTGATGGAAGTAGTTGCATGGAAAATAAAAAAAGAGGGGCAGGACATGCTGTGGTTAGTCTACACCAAACAGCAGATGCCCACACTGCCACCTAATACCTCGGCGCAAAAAGCAGATCGAGTCCCCTGACCGGGGCCCGGCTCAGGGTCAGGGAAAGGCGCTTCACAGGTGCGCCGACTCCAAGGGCGCCTTCCTTGTCCCTCGTGCGCACAGAACTATTTGGAAAGAACGGGTCTTCTAAATGCAAGGAAATCCCCCGTTACATCTGCAAAAGAAATACTGCAGCTTTTAGAGACTGTGCAGGAGCCTGAGCAAGCGGCAGTCCTTCACTGCCTGGGACATCAAAGAGGAAACTCCTCAGTGACATTGGGAAATGCAAGGGCGGACAGGAAAGCTAAGAGGGAACTCCAGGAGCAGTGGCTCAGCTGGCCTTGTTCCCCTGTGCCCATTCTCTTGATGTAAATCCATCTTAACTACAAAAGAACTAGCAGCTGAGCGTGGTGGCTCACGCCTGTAATCCCAGCACTTTAGGAGGCCAAGGTGAGCGGATCACCTGAGGTCAGGAGTTCGAGACCAGCCTGGCCAACATGGTGAAACCCCGTCTCTACTAAAAATACAAAAATTAGCCAGGCGTGATGGCACATGCCTGTAATCCCAGCTACTTGGGAGGCTGAGGCAGGAGAGTCACTTGAACTGGGGAGGCAGAGGTTGCAGCGACCCAAGATCACACCACTGCACTCCAGCCTGGGTGACAGAGCGAGACTCTGACTCAAAAAAAATAATAATTAAAACATCAAAACAAGCATAAGCTAAAGAAAGTCAGGGGACTCTTAACACCTGAGGGTTAGTGGCTCACAGGTCAAAAGCTCTTGCTTCCTCAGCCCAACCAGTAGAAAATGGTTAAAAGTTTACATGATTCCCAGCTGGGTGCAGTGGCTCACACCTGTAATCCCAGCACTTTGGGAGGCCGAAGCACGTGGATCACTTGAGGTCAGGAGTTCAAGACCAGCCTGGCCTACATGGAGAAACCCCGTCTCTACTAAAAATACAAAAATTAGCCGGGCACGGTGGCACCCACCTGTAACTCCAGCTACTCGGGAGGCTGAGGCAGGAGAATCACCTGAACCCGGGAGGCAGAGGTTGCAGTGAGCCGAGATCGTGCCACTGCACTCCAGCCTGGGTGACAGAGTGAGACTCTGTCTCAAAAAATAAATAAAAAAATAAATTTACGTGAGTATCTCCATATGGGGTGGGACACCATGACCACCTGGGTGGACCATCTCTTTATGGGCAAGGGCCTGGTAACCACAATACAGTCACTCGGGCCTGTGAACTTTGCTCCCAAAATAACCCTGGAGGCAAACAAAGACAAAGGCCTCTCACTTACTAACCCCAGTCCAGCAGCGAGGAACCCGGGAACCCATCCTGTTGAGGACTGGCAGGTTGACGCACCCACACGCCCTCCTTTTGAGTCTTTAAATACCTTTTGCGTTTTGTAGACACCTTTGCCGGTTGGGTGGAAGCTCTCCCCCAAGAACAGAGAAAGCTTCAGAAGTGGCCGAGGCGCGTTTTGGCCTCTTCCGCTCCTTGCAGCCAGAACCCAGCAGGGAGCTCGAGCTTTGGGAATTAAGTATCATCTCCACTCCTCATGGAGGCTGCAATCCTCCAGCAACGTTGAAAGGACCAGTCACACTTTAAAGCAAACCCTGGCAAAATTATGCCAGGAAACTTCTGGGTCTTGGTATACTCTGTCGTCTATAGCGTTCATGAGAATACAAACGGTCCCCGAAGGGAAGAGGAAACTTAGCCTTTTTGAAATGACTTATGGGAGACCCTCCCTCACCTTAGACCTGTTAATCAAACCTGAAACTCCGTGTA
The DNA here is from genome assembly GCF_028878055.3 of Symphalangus syndactylus. Taxonomy (NCBI): domain Eukaryota; kingdom Metazoa; phylum Chordata; class Mammalia; order Primates; family Hylobatidae; genus Symphalangus; species Symphalangus syndactylus. Next base: position 141,900,777 of record NC_072429.2, read on the forward strand.
TTATAAAATATATTCAAAACCTACGCCAGGTACGGCTAGCCATCCAGGAATATGGCAACACAGTGCTGCCCTCACCTGGGCAAGTGAAACACAACCGCAAAATGCTGCCTGGAGACTGGGTCCTATTAAAAACCTAGAAGGAAGGCTCCCCAGCAGATCAACTTCTTCCTAAATGGAAGGGACCTTACCAAGGGCTACGAACCACCCCCAATGGCTGTAAAGCTGCAGGGAGTCGCCAGCTGGGCCCACATGACCAGAATTAAACTTTGCAATTAACCTTTACAGAAACCAGAGGAAGCCGCTCCTTACACCCGAGAGCTCACAGAGGCTCTGAAGTTTCTATTCAAGAAAACAACCCCAGATGGGGCTGATCTGGAAGACAAGTAACATCTTCCTTTCCTTGGTGCTCGCCTGCCATGCTCTGAGCGCTTTTAGAGATGCTGGTCTGTGTGCTAGGGAAGCGATGAACCATACTGTTAGTCTATTAATCATAACTCAACCTGGCTGGCTTTCTATGACTACCAAACGCTGGGAATATGCCAGACCTGTGCCGGTGGAAGACTCTGCCCTCCCAGCACACCTCCAGGAACAAACTCGCTGGCCCACAGGGATAGCAGCCCCAACAGTCAATACAAAGGGATTTTACTGGGTGGAGTCATGGATTCTTTAAGATCCCCCTCTTAACGATCAACGGTAATTCAAATGTTCCAATAGGAGAAATGCTCTCTTAGTGTATCTTTTATCCGGAGTATTTCCCCTTCTGCCTTTACAGCAACCATGCCAGTTCCACCACTTTTGCAGGAAAGCTCCAAGAGAGTCAGTGTAGCCGAACCTTTGTCACTGGGTCAGCTATCTAGTCCGTATGTCTGCAGGAATTGTACTGAGAAGTGGACAACTCGCCTATGCGATCAATCTCCTGCTCTATCCTGTTCCCTGACCGGCATGGTCTCTACTTCCTGTCAGCCCAACTAGGACGTCTGGTTTCTGCTGGGCTGCCCTCTCATGGGAAGCCTTTAATCACTCTAGCTCAATATATCCTCTGGGGACCATCAACATTTCCTATTAAAGATAACGACACCTGGCCGGGCGCGGTGGCTCACGCCTGTAATCCCAGCAATTTGGGAGGTCGAGGTGGGCAGATCATGAGGTCGGGAGATCAAGACCATCCTGGTTAACACGGTGAAACCCTGCCTCTACTAAAAATACAAAAAATTAGCTGGGCATGGTGGCGGGCACCTGTAATCCCAGCTACTTGGGAGGCTGAGGCAGGAGAATGGCGAACCCAGGAGGCGGAGCTTGCAGTGAGCCGAGATGGTGCCGTTGCACTCCAGCCTGGGCGACAGAGCGAGACTCCGTCTCAAAAAAAAAAAAAAAAAGAGAGAGAGAGAACTACACCTGTGGTGGGACCGTAAGAGGGGAACCCGATTTAAAGAACTTGTCAACACTACCATCCAACTCTACCGTCCCCTGATGGGCCCAGTGACCACTGCCAACATAGCTGCACAAAACCTTTCACTTACAGGCCAGAAAATAGAAAACTGCCTTTTATAGAACCTCCGCCGCTTTCACCACTATAATGAAAAATACTTCTGTAGCACAAATTTCACCACCACACGGAGTTTTGGGGGGTTGTAGATCTCCAGTGTATCTACGACTCCCTCCACTCTGGAAGGGACAGCGCTCCCTCGCTTACAGCTCCCCCCATCTAACTCCACATGGGCTACTACGTCCCTCCCTTTTCCCATGTACCAACATCGCGCCAGCCGCCTCCGAGCAGGACCCCTTCTTCCCTTGGGTTTAGCATTAGCCTCTCTATTGGGATCAGCAGGGACAGCTACGGGAGACCGAGCCTTGGGAATTCAGCATAAACTGTCTTGGGAGACTGAATGGCCCTCCAGCAAACGGCAGAGGCCTCACGAGTCTTCAGCAGCCCCTGGGCTCCCTGGCTGCTGTAGTCCTGCAAAACCGAGGGGCCTTAAATCTTCTCGTGCTGCACAAGGAGGAATGTGTCTATATCTAAAAGGGAATGCTGTGTTTGGTCCTAGAACATATTAAAAACATTGTTACCCAGACAGACAAAACTGAATCTTTAGGAACTTCCATGGGAACTTGGAAGCAATGGCTGTTGTCTGCCCCACCCCCTTTAATAGTGCTGATTTTTACCACACTTTTAGCCTTAACTTTTAGTCCAACTTTATTTTTTGTTGTTGTTGTTGCTTTTCTGTTTTAAGATCATTTATTAGAACACAGTCATTCAGAAACCATTGAGACATCAGGCAGCAGGAAGGAAGGTGGGGCGGAGCAGGCCCTGGGAAGGACCAAGGACAAAGTAATAGCCACAGTAATGACGTTTCATTTTATTCTGATAAAGACTAATGTATGCCTGATAACCTAGCGATAATCCATAAGTTTGGTAGTTCACAACATTTTTAGAAAGCACATACGATTAACATTCAAATAAGGCATTATAGAAAGTTTTGTAAAGAATGAACTGTTTACTGTCATTCTTTTAAAAAACCTTGATTGATCAATGAATTTTTAAAATATCAGAAGAAAAGAAAAATAAAATTTTCCCCAAAAAATACATAAGAACCACTTACTGGCACTGGTATTTTAAGTACCTGGAAAAAGCGGAACAGATTTTTAAAGGCAATTAATAACAGCTTGTACGAGCGCTTGTTTTGTTTGACTTGGCACCGTGTAAAGGAAGAGTAAATACGCCGTGGAAGATGCCATCAGGTTTTTCCTCCCCCTGTCCTACTGCCCCACTTCTCCCAGACCACACAGCACATCAGCAGCCATCCTTGCTGCCCACTCAGGAATCACTGTAGATTCCAGTTTTTAAATGGCTGCTCAGATGACGCCAATAGAGTTCTTTCTCCTTACAAGAAGGTGGCAGTGAATGCTAACAGGTATCGAGTTCTCTGATCAGGAACAAAGAACTCCTTCAGGAAACTCACGCACTTTCCTGGTCCTTGTTAACCTGTCACGTAAATTCTTTTGATTGGCACACCTGTTTACTAATTATGATTGATTGCTATTTATGCCAAGGGAGCGTTTCCCAGGCATGCCTCATCTGTTTACTCACGACACAGTGTGCTTACTTTATTTACACAGTGCCACGGGCTTTCTCTTCATTCTTTTCTGTTTCTGCTGGCGGGGGTGGCAGTATAACTTGTTATTTATCAGGGTAGATCATACATTTGGATCGAAAAGAGAAACCAGCAAGTAGATCCTAAAACACATTTCTCAACCTGAGTCACGTCGGAAAACATATAGACTTTAATTCCATTTTGTTGAAAATTCATTCAACTTTGGTGCTTGTCCAAGGACTGATGATGTCAATTTCTGACATAAATCATAACCCCGAGTATATATGTATTTTCAAAGGAAACAAGTCATCTTAAAGTAATATTTTTCTATATGCTGATTGATACATTTTTATAGCAAATTGAAAATTCTGAGCAAACTGAAAGTATGCCTAACAACAAAATAAATACAGCATATATGGTTAGCACATACATTTCTTACTGTAAAGGCAGCAGTGAATTTGTGTCTTACAATAAATCTGTAAATCCAGTTGCTTTCCTTCTGGAATTTATATAATGTCTCACCATGTTCCACAAAAAGGCTAGAAATGCCTTTTTTTGGAATCAATCTATGCAAAAATTTCTGATTACATATTTTCCCCAAATGACATGTAACTTTTTTTAACTTTTCCAGAAAAATATGGAAACTTTATCAACCACTTACTAACTGAACAAAAAGTAAGATTACTACCAAATGCTCGTTTAATTTTGCGCTAACAGATGTTTTAAAAGTTCAGGCATCGCTGATGTTTTTGAGGATAACTGCATAAAACACACTAGATGATTTCAAAGGATGAATCTTAGTATCTGACTCATTTGGTACATCCTTAGTATAGAATAAAATCAGTAGAAATAAAAGTCATATAGTTTTCAAAGAATTCATACGTACTGGAAGTCTTAGGAAAAGCGCTTCTAAATGCAGGGACTAGGAGGTTTGCCCATCTTACTATTAATAGTTACACAAATGTCTCCTCATGGAGTAACTGAAGCTTTCTGGCTTGTTTGTGGAACTGTAGTTTGAAGGAAAGTATATATATATATATAGGGCCAAATCTTGTTGGTTTCTGTTCTGGAGAATGTTTCCAACACCCCCTTTTTTTCTGGTAATATTCCAGGACTGGCTTTGTTTGGCTTCATAAGCCTTTAGTCTATTTATTTATTTATTTATTTATTTATTTATTTATTTATTTATTTATTTTTTTGAGACAGAGTCTTGCTCTGTCACCCAGGCTGGAGTGCAGTGGCGCCATCTCGGCTTGCTGCAATCTCTGCCTCCCAGGTTCAAGCGATTCTCCTGCCTCAGCCTCCTGAGTAGCTGGGACTACAGGCACCTGCCACCACGCCCGGTTAAATTTTGTATTTTTAGTAGAGACAGGGTTTCACCATATTGACCAGGCTGGTTTCGAACTCCTGGCCTTGTGATCCACTCGCCCTGGCCCCCCAAAGTGCTGGGGTTACAGGCGTGAGCCACTGCGCCTGGCTGCCTTTAGTCTCTTGATAACAGTCTCTGGTTTATCATCCTCACACCAAACGAGAGGGTCCCCAGTCAGATCATCAATGCCCACAGTTTTGGGAGGGTTGAATTCAATGTTGCAGACTCGGCCACTGGCGGGATGAATCCAGCAAGCAGTAAGGCGTTGTTTAATGACCTCAGAGGGCTCATTCAGGTTAATCCTGTGTCGATCTGATCAGCTCTATCTAGGGCTTCTGCCTGTGGAAGTGTCCTTGAAAAACTATCCAACAGCTAGACTGGGTGAGATTTTCTGGCTCCTGCAGCCGGCCTGACTGGCGTCCTGTGTCAGGTGCCATATGAGAGATTTCAGTGAGCCCACGTGCAGCCAGAGGGATGCGGCCCACGGTGGGGGTGGTCTCAGCAGCTCTGCAGGGATACGGCCCACAGTGAGGGTGGTCTCAGCGTCGCCTCTGTCTGACCCTCCCTCCCTCTGTGTCTCTCTCAAATCTCGGCAGCCCACAGACTGAGTCAAATTGAGAAGAAAGAAAGTGGAGGCAAGTTCATTAACGTCAGTGCAATTAATTTAACTGTATTCAATTACAAACAAATAGAGCATTTCAGAGAGTCATGAGGGTTCTGAGGATGCACAAACAAGGGGCTGGGACACAGAGCGACCGGGTTAAGGCCACCTCAGAAAGGACAGGCAGCGAGGTGGCAGGTGAATGATTAGACAGGCATATCCACCCTATTCGTAATATCTTTTTAAAAATAAAATAGAGATGGCTGGCCAGGCTGGCCTTGAACTCTCAGGCTCAAGTGGTCTGCCCGCCTCAGTCTCCCAGAGTGCGGGGATTACAGTCATGAGCCACCGTGTGCAGCCATGTCTTCTTATGAACAGAAATTCTCAATGTTAATGAGGTCAAATTCATGTATATTTACTCTGATAGTGCTTTTATGGAGTAGACAAAGATTTCTTAAAATATTCCCATGTGTTGACTTCTAAATGTTTTATGGTTTTAAGTCCTACATTCAGGGCTAGGATGGTTTTGGGTAGGCTGTGAGGTGTGGGGTCATGATGCTTTTGGGTAGGCTGTGAGGTTTGGGGTCATGATTTACTGAAGGTTTTTTCTTTTTTAGACAAATATTCCATTGATCCAGCACCGTTCTTCAAGCTAACTTATAATGATCCTGAATGGGAGTATGGAACTCTAAGAAGGCAAGAGAAGCAGAAATGACTATTTGGATAAATATAAAATATCAATGGTGTAAAATAAGAATAACACCTTGTAGGTTTATAACATATATGCAAGTAAATATATATGGGACTATAGGCACGCATGACCACACCCAGCTAATTTTTAAAATTTTTTTGTAGAAATGGAATCATGATATGTTGCCTGGCTGGTCTTGAACTCCTGAGCTCAAGTGATCCTCCCACCTCAGCCTCTCAAAGTACTGGGATTACAGTCATGAGCCACTGTGTCTGGCACAAGCAAATATTAAAACAACGAAAGTACAATGGAATAGAGGTAGGTAAATGAAGTTATGCTGTGTAATGTTCTTGAACTGTTCATGAGTGTGGGCGGCAAGCCACCCAGGTGCCAAGGCAAGAGACCGAGGGCACAAGCTGTTCCAGTATAATAAAGAAAATATATAGAATAAGAATAGTTATACTAGAAATAAATTGTAAATATGATTATATATGAATATGATCAATCTTTAGTTTGTAGCATTACTCTTTTTTCCAATATTATAATAATCTTTGCTCTACAATTATAACCTAGGAAAAACCAGGTCATACAGATATAGGAGCTGAAGGGACACGGTGAGAAGTGACCAGAAAACAAGAGTGTGAGCCTTCTGTCACACCTGGACAGGGCCACTACAGGGCTCCTTGGTCTAGCAGTAGCGCCAGTGCCTGGGAAGGCACCTGTTACTTAGCAGACTGAGAAAGGGAGTTTCCCTTTCTCTGGGAAAGTTAGAGAAGACTCTGCTCCAGCACCTCTTGTGGAAGGCCTGACATCAGTCAAGCTTGCCCGCAGCCATCCGGAGGCCTAAACGTTTCCCTGTGATGCTGTGCTTCAGCAGTCACACTCCTGGTCTACTTTCATTTTCCACCCTGTACACCTGGCTCTGCCTTCTAGATAGCAGTAGCAGAATTAGTGAAAGTATTAAAGTCTTTGATCTCTCCAGAAATACACAGAAGAAATAATGACATAAGCTGTCCCTTCTCTCTCTCCGCCTCTGCTACCAAATAGGGAAAGGCCCCCTGTCTGGTGGACACATGACTCGCTTGACCTTACCTATTATCGGAGACGACTCACACTCCTTACCCTGCCCTCTTGCCTTATATACAATAAATAACGGCACAGCCAGGCATTCGGGGTCACTACCGGTCTCCACGCCTTGGTGGTAATTGTCCCCAGGGCCCAGCTGTCTTTTCTTCTATCTCTTTGTCTTGTGTCTTTATTTCTACGATCTCTCATCTCCACACACGAGGAGAAAAACCCACAGGTCCTGTAGGGCTGGACCCTATAATGAGACAATAACCAACTTAAGATGGACTATAATAAGTCAAAGATGCATATTATAATGTCTAAACCACTGATGAATCACGTAAAATATATCTAAGAATATAACAAAAGAAAATACGAGAAACATTTAACAAATCCAAAAGAATACAGTAAAGGAAAAGAAAGAAAAAAAACAGCTGGGAAAAATAAAAGCAAACAGTGAAATGGAAGATTTTAACCCAACTATATTAGTTCTCACATTAAATGTAAATGAACTTATTCTAATTTAAAGACAAAAAGTTTTAGGCCAAATAAAGATAATAATAAACTGGTCACAGCACTCATTTTAAAACGAAGGACACAGGCTAGACATGGCGGCTCATGTCTGTAATCCCAGCACTTTGAGGGGCTCAGGTCGGAGGATCTCTTCAGCTCAAGAGTTCAAGACATGCCTGGGCAACATAGCAAACCCCTGTCTCTAAAAAAAAAAAAAAAAAAAAAAAGTCACTGAATGAAAAGAATGGGAAAAGATACATCATGCTGATAATATTAGGCAGGAAATGCAGCTGAAATAAAAGGATATTTATAGTGATAAAAGGGTCAACACAACAGGACAATATTTTAATACTACATTTGTACATACCTAATAACATAGCTTCAAAACATTTAACCACAATATGACAAAGCTGAAAATCAAGGCAAATCCACAATCACACTTAGGTTTGTTTGGTTGGTTGGTTGGTTTGGTGTTTTTTTGTTTGTTTGTTTGTTTTTGAGAGGGAATTTTGCTCCTGTTGCCCAGACTAGAGTGCAATGGTGCAATCTTGGCTCACTGCAATCTCCACCTCCCAGATTCAAGTAATTCTCCTGCCTCAGCCTCCCAAATAGCTGGGATCACAGGCATGTGCCACCCTGCCCAGCTAATTTTGTATATTTAGTAGAGATGGGGTTTCTCCATGTTGGTCAAGGCTGGTCTTGAACTCCTGACCTCAGGTGATCTGCCCACCTTGGCCTCTCAAAGTGCTGGGATGACAGGCGTGAGTCACCACACCCGGTCAGGTACTTTAATACGAATCTTTAAGTAACTGATAGAACAAGCAGACAAAAAATAGAATACATGAATTTATACAAGATTATAAATATTCACATACTGAACATACATGGAATGCTGTACCAAACACCTGGAGAATCCACATTTCTGTAAGTGAATGTAGAACATTTGTCAAATGTGTCCCATGCTCAACCATGCAATTAATCTATAATTAGAAACAAAACATATAAAGGTTGGAAAGAAATAAATGCAATATGGAAAGAAAAAAGATATGATTAGAAAGGAAATGAAACTGTCATTATTTGCAAATGATATATTTGCATATGGGGAGAAACCAAAATAATTTGCAAACAAAATATACATAAATTTAACAGGGTTCTGAAGGTCAAGGTACAAAAATCAAATATATTCTATAGACTGACAAGGTAAAGTGAAATGTTAAAGACAATATCATTTATATTATCATCAAAACCAATAGAATGTTCAAAATGAAACCTAACAAGAGATGCAGAAGACCTCTATGCTGAAAAACCAAGAAAATACACATGAGGCCAGGCGTGGTGGCTCACGCCTGTAATCCCAGCACTCTGGGAGGCCAAGGCGAGTGGATCATGAGGTCAGGCGTTCAAGACCAGCCTGGTCAACATGGCGAAATCCTGTCTCTACTAAATATACAAAAAATTAGCTGGGCATGGTGGTGGGCACCTGTAATCCCAGCTACTTCGGAAGCTGAGGCAGGAAAATCACTTGAACCCAGGAGGCAGAGGTTGCAGTGAGCCAAGATCGCACCATTGCACTCCAGTCTGGGCAACAGAGTGAGACTCCATCTCAAAGAAATAAAAATAAAAATACACATGAGAAAAAAATGGAGATCTATATAAGGAAGGACATACAAAGGCATCTGTTGGAAGAGTTACTACTTTTAAATTGATGTATAGATTTGATGCAATCAGGATCAAAAGGGTATCAGGAATGATGATAATGATGACGATGTCAAAATTCGCCTGCTAAGTCTATAATTTATCTGGAAATACTAAAGTTTTAGAATAGCCGGGGCAATCTTGGAGAAGAACAAGGGCTTATGAATCACATGTCAAGATTTTCTGAAACTTTCTGTTGTTATGACAGCTTGGTATTGGCGAAGGGGACAGATAGCTGCTGAGTTGGGCCCGTCCCCTCCATTTATTAGCAGCACTTGATCACCAGGCTGGAACAAGTGGACTGGTTCTGCCGAGTTCACAGGGCTCCTGTTCAGAGCAAGCTTATGCAAAACATGAAGAATTTGTCCCACTTGAGTATGTTTAATAGTTGGCTTTCTACTAAGAGGCACCCCAGTAACCTGAGACAGACTAGCAGCAAAGGGTCTCCCATATATGATTTCATAGGGACTTAACCTGATCCCACTTCTGGGGGTCACTGTTACCCGGAACAGTGCAAGGCCAAAGCTCTAAATCCATTTCGGTTGAGTTTCCTGACACGGTTTGGCAAGAACTGTTTTTATGGTTTGATTTTTCCTTTCCATCGGTCCAGAGGATTGTGGTCTCCATGCTGAATGCAGCCCCCAATTTACTCCGAGCGCCCTGAGTACTTGGGACAACCGCAGGGCTCTTGTAAGGGCAATCAGTTCTGCCTCCTGTGCGGAGGTTCCTATTGGTAAAGTCCCCGCTTCTGTTACCTCGGAAACAGTTACCAAGGCATATGCAGCATTTCTTTTTCTGTTGGTTACCAGGCTGCTCCCATCCACAAAAAATATCCAGTCTGCATCTGGCAGGGCTGTGTCCTTTAAATTAGGGCAACTGGAAAACACCTGGTTGATAATTTCTAAGTGATTGTACGTAGGTTCTTTAAGCTCTTCAGTAGCAGGAAGTACATTTTCTGGGTTTAGGGCTCCAGCAGTCTGCACTTTTACTGCAAGGTCATCTGGGAGTGTGGTCTGGCATTTGCTCAGCATGCCCACTGTCAGCCAGTAGCCTCCCGTCTGTTCTAGTAACACCTGCACCTGGTGAGGCTCATGGATCATGATGCGCTGTCCCCAAACCAACTTTTCAGCTTCCTTTAACAGCAGGCAGGTGGCAGCGACTGCCCTTACACAAGGAGCCAGCCTTTGGCCACAGCATCCAGTAAGCCACTGGCTGCAATATTCTTCCTAATTTCTGTGTAAGGACCCCTAGTGTTTGACCCAGTCTCTCAGGCACGTACAGGGCTCATGAAAGGGTTTGTGAGAATTTGGGAGCCCCAGGGCTAGGGCAGAGGTTAACTTAGGTTTCAGTTATTCACATGCGTGCTGATGTTTTGTTCACAGTCGAAGGGGCCATTGTTAGCTCCCTTCAACAGTTTGTCCAGTGGCTTTACCAGTAGTTCATGGTTAGGAATCCAGATTAACAAAACCCTTTATGCCTAGAAATCCTCTTAGCTGCCTTCAGGTAGCGGTGGCTGAGATGGAAGCAGTTGCATTTCACCCTTCCACTGTTAGAGCTCTGTTTCCCTTCTATAGAGAAAACCTAAATATTCCACAGTTTGTTGGCATATTTGAGCCTTTTTACTTGAAACCTTATATCCACAGGTTGCTAGATGGTTTAGGGTTTTAATGGTGTTATTCTGATAGTCCCATTCAGAGGGGCTAGATATTAGTAAATCATCCACATATTGTAACTATACCCAGTTTTTCAATTGTAAGCTCCTCAAATCTTGAGCCAAGGCTACTCCAAATATAGTTGGAGAGCTTTGAAATCCTGGTGGGAGCACAGTCCAATGATACTGAAATTGTGTGTGGCTTTAGGACCTGTCCATTCAAAGGTGAACAACAATTGGCTTTCTGTGTCTGTGGGTATGCAAAGAAAGCTTCTTTTAAATCCAGTACTGCAAACCATGTATGATCTCCAGGAAGAGAAGCAGGCATAATATACAGGTTACCTACAGTGGGATGTATGTCCTCTACAACATCCTAGTTTGGGTCCATGTGGGGAATTGCTCCAGTCAGGATCTGGAGTGTCATCTGGATTTTCATCATGAAGGTGCTGTGCCTCTTCCTTTGCTTTATTTAAAACCAGCCGTGGCTCATCTGCAGTGAGCATAATGTCCCAGAGAGCCTGCACGTCTGCTCAGGTGAGATGGTGGGCAGCAAATAGTGGCAAATAATTCAGCCATCTTTCAGGGATCCTCTCTGTCTGTAGGGAGGGTTAGAGTTCTTCCAATTTAACAAGTCCTAGATGGAGCAGAGATTACAGGCCCAATCATTTCGGGCTGGAGCTGCTTGCTGATGGATGTTGTCATCATGGGAACACTATGCAGTGTCCTGCTCTGGACTCCATGACTCCTCAGCCAAAATTAGTACCTCGCCCAGTCTGCAAGGAAGACAGTAGCCCTGCTGCTTCCTCGTACTCTGGGGGTGACATTCCCTCTCTTTTCTGAGGTGGGGCGGGAGCCGCTATGGGGTTTAGGGTACTCACTGTCGGGTTTGGGAGGTTTTCTCTTCCTCCCCTGGGAGCAGGACAGACCTTAGCAGTGCCTCACACCATGAGCTCATTTCCCTTTTCTTCAGCATCCTCGTTATGCAGCCACATACATGCCTGCATGCAAGGTGTTCTGCCCCCTTTGCCTGACCTCTGGCAGAACAGTTTTAATGGATAAATGGTATGAAATTTTGAAGATCTTAAAACTGGCCACCGTTTCTCAGACCCCCAAACAAACATTGGCCAAGCTGTGTTGCAAAAGAAGATTTTTTTTTGTCATGGGTGGATAACCAAAGTGCTTCCAATCTGACAGAATTCTCCTCCTAGATGACTGTGTAGGGAGAGACACAGTATTGCCTGTACTGGAGCCGAAAGACTTAAAGACTCCCATGCTGGGCGCAGGACTTGTGTGTGGCCGGTTGTCTGTCTGTCTTTCTTTCTTTCTTTCTCCTTTCTTTCTTTCCTTTCTTTTTCTTTCTTTCTTTCTTCTTTCTTTCTTCTTTCTTTCTTTCTTTCCTTTCTTTTTCTTTCTTTCTTTCTTTCTTTCTTTTTCTTTCTTTCTTCTTTCTTTCTTTCTTTCTTCCTTCCTTCCTTCCTTCTTTCTTTCCAATATCCATTTTATTTTTCTCCCGAGAACAGTCCATCTTCAGTCTTTAAGGACTCAGTTCCTCACATGGGCTTTGGTAGGGGTCGTGGGGCAGCACCCACAGGTCTAAATCAGGGTGGGGGTGTTCAGTCCTTGTGGGCTTCACAAGATCCATTCCTGACCTACCTTGCTGTGAACTACACAACCCACACAAGAATGTAGCTTCACATACGGCTTGGGTAGCACATAGGCATCAAAGACGCTGGCTTCAGAAATGTCCATGACTGCTGCAGCCTCCACTATGTTTCCAATGATCAATTTCTTTTCCTTTTTTTTTTTCTTTTGAGATGGAGTCTAACCCTATCACTCAGGCTGGAGTGCAATGGCACGATCTCAGCTCACTACAACCTCCGCCTCCCAGGTTCAACCTATTCTCATGCTTGCTGAGTAGCTGGGATTACAGGCACCCTCCAACATGCCTGGCTATTTTTTGTATTTTTAGTAGAGATGGGGCTTTGCCATGTTGGCCAGGCTGGTCTGGAATTCCTGACCTCAGGTGATCCACCCACCTTGGCCTCCCAAAGTGCTGGGATTACAGGTGTGAGCCACCACACCCAGCCTCAAATGACGAATTTTTTAATGGCCTTGACCTTGGCCACACATCAGGGACTGTCTGTGCAACGAATCGGCTGCACATGGCTGTGGCCCTTTTTGGCATGACCACTGTTCCTTCTTTTCTTTGTCATCTTGGAGGCATAGACCGGAGAGAGGACAGTTGTCCCTTTCTTTTGGCCAATTTCTCCCTTTTGGAATGGGAATGTTTACCCAATGCCTGCATCCCCATTTTATCTTGGAAATAAATAACTTGTCTTTGAGTTCATAGGCTCATAGGTGGAAGGAACTCATTTCCAGATGAGACTTTGAACCTGGGACTGGAGGCTTTTGGTTGTGTTGATGCTGGGACAAGTTAAGACTTTGGGGAACTACTGAGAAGGGACGATCTTACTTTGCAATGTGAGAAGGACATGAGATTCGGGAAGCCCAGGGTGGAATGATATGGTTTAGATGTCTGTCTCTTCCAAATCTCATGGGGAAAAGGCCTCAAAGGCATTTCAGAAATCTCCGGAAGTGTAATCCCCAGTGGTGGAGGTGGGCCTGGTGAGTGGTGTTTCGATCATTGGGGTGGGTCCCTCATGAACGTGTTGGTGCCATCCTCATGATAGTGAGTGAGTTCCCACTCTGAGTTCATGTGAGATGTAATTGTTTAAAAGACTGAGGCGCCTCCTACCCCCAGCTCCACTCTTGTTATCTGAGATACCTGCTGTGGGGAAAAGAAAGAGAGATCAGATTGTTACTGTGTCTGTGTAGAAAAGGAAGACAGAAGAAACTCCATTTTGACCTGTACTAAGAAAAATTGTTCTGCTTTGAGATGCTGTTAATCTGTAACTTTAGCCCCAACCCTGTGCTCACAGAAACATGTGCTGTATTGAATCAAGGTTTAATGGATTTAGGGCTGTGCAGGGTATGCCTTGTTAACAACATGTTTGCAGGCAGTGTGCTTGGTAAAAGTCATCGCCATTCTCCATTCTCTATTAACCAGGGACAAAATGCACTGCAGAAAGCCACAGGGACCTCTGCCCCTCCACACCTGTGAGTATTTCTCGTCAGGTGGAGATGAGAGACTGAGAAAAGAAATAAGACACAGAGACAAAGTATAGAGAAAGTGCTTCCAATCTGACAGAATTCTCCTTTCTTTTTCTTTTTATTTCTTTCTTTCTTTTTCTTTTTTCTTCTTTCTTCCTTCCTTCCTTCCTTCTTTCCAATATCCATTTTATTTTTCTCCCGAGAACAGTCTATCTTCAGTCTTTAAGGACTCAGTTCCTCACATGGGCTTTGATAGGGGTCGTGGGGCAGCACCCACAGGTCTAAATCAGGGTGGGGGTGTTCAGTCCTTGTGGGCTTCACGAGATCCATTCCTGACCTACCTTGCTGTGAACTGCACAACCCACACAAGAATGTAGCTTCACATACGGCTTGGGTAGCACATAGGCATCAACGATGCTGGCTTCAGAAATGTCCTGGGAGTTGGAAACAGAAGTTGACCCATGGTGGTTCTGAGCTCCTGCTTCTGAGCCAATAGGCAAAGCAAGGGGCTGTGCCATCCTAGCTGGGGCTGTTTTCGACTCACCAAGGAAGCGAGCTGGCCCTGCGCCATGGGGTGGGGGGAATTGTCTCTGGGCTCAAGGCTCTCTGTCATCTCTTACGTCTCCCACATCCAAGAGAAAAAGTTAATGGGAACCAGAGCTCCTAGAAAGAGACAAGGCTGCAGAAAGTCCAGACGCTTCCACAGTGAGGACTTGATCACCCTGTAACTGAGTGGCTGGTCTTCAAAATGCATTTTTAAACTTGTTTCCTTTCTCTTGGGTTTCAAGATATAACCTTGAAGCAAACTGCAGAAGCCTTTTCCATTAGCCTTGAAATACACTCCTCATCCCTCCCTTTCTCACCGTAAATACTCCCTCACAGTTCTCCAACTGTCCATTAGTATCTAATTATGTGCCTTCTTAGAAGTGACACAGGCTAATCTTGAGACAGACAGGCCAAGCCTGGGGACCCAGCTGCAAAATTCCAGAGATGACTTCAAAGCAGGTAATTAACAGCCCGGCCACAGTTGCAATGATGCCAGCCCGCGCTCCAGGTGGACTGGGACCCAAGACAGCCACCAGGACAGGACACACAGGTGCCGTGCTCAGCAGGATTCCGGCATGCCTTCCATATCCAGTTTTCCATTTGTGAACCCTTGCCTTTCCCCCCACATTTGAAGTGGTTGCTCTGGGTCAGAATCCAGCTACTTCCTTTCACTAGTCTTGGCTAATGAAGACTCTTGCTTTCTACCGGCCCCTGCTCTTGTTAATTAGACTCTGCAAGCAGAGAACACCTGAACCTGTGGCGTCCACAAGCCCACCAGTAAAGAGCCCTTTCCTGAGGACAAAATACACGTGAATGAACAGGGGACAGGGGATGTTACAGCGGCCTCACCCAGCTTCGTGGGAAGCCCCAGGCATTAGGGTCCAGCAGTGCACTAGTCAGCTCCAGCCGCCAGAACGAACACCACAACTTGGGGCTTAAGCTACGGGAATGGATTCTCTTGCTGTCCTGGAGGCTGAAGATCTGAGATCAAGGTGTCAGCAGGGCTGGCTCCCCCTGGGGCACCTCTCCTTGGCATGCAGATGGGATCTGCTCTCTGCATTCTGTCATGGTTGCCCCTCTGTGTGTGTCTGTGTCCTCATCTCCTCTTATAAGGACACCAGGCATGCTGGACTAGGGCCCACCCTAACGACCCCATTCTACCATAATCACCTCTTTAAGGACCCTATTTTCAAATGCTATCACATTCTGAGGTAGTGGGGGTGAGGGCTCAACATGTGAATTTGAGGGGGGCACGGTTCAGCCATAACAAGTGCCCATGGGCTTTCTCCAGCTGATATATATATATATATATATATATATATAGAGAGAGAGAGAGAGAGAGAGAGAGAGATGGAGTCTTTCCCTGTCGCCCAGGCTGGAGTGCAGTGGCGTGATCTCAGCTCACTGCAACCTCCGCCTCCTGGGTTCAAGTGATTCTCCTGCCCCAGCCTCCTGAGTAGCTAGGATTACAGGTGCGTGTCACCACACCCAGCTAATTATTTTATCTTTAGTAGAGACAGGGTTTCACCATGTTGGCCAGGCTGGTCTCGAACTCCCGACCTCATGATCCACCTGCCTCGGCCTCCCAAAGTGCTGGGATTACAGGCATGGGCCACCGTGCCCGGCCACAGTTGCCCTATGTTTTTATGTATTATTTCATTTCTTCTCTCACTCCTCCTCTACCTTATTATTTTATACAAGGACTAATGTAAATTAACAGACTTAGTATTTATGTTACACAGTATTCTAACAGGATTGGCTGGCTTCCTAGAGCACACACTTTCACCCAGAGAGAGATCGTGTATTGATCAGAGTGTGGTGGGGAAAGGAAGGTCACTTGTTTTTACACATGATGGAATAAAGGGTAGAATATAGACTCAGGAGGAGGCATGGCTGGAGGAAGACCCGGCACCATGGATGTTGGGGAAGCTGTCCCCACAGTGAGAAGACTTGATGGTGGACATGTCAGCTAAGCACCCAAGAAGAGGTCTCAAACATTCCCCTGGCAGCAGTGGTCAGAGGGCTATGGGATAGAGGGGAGGGATGAGTGGGTGGAGCAAGGGGATTTTTAAGGCCCTGAAACGATTCTGCAACATTGTAATGGTGGACGCATGATGTTACGGATTTGTCAAAACCCGCAGAATATACGACACAAAGGGTGATCCTGGTGTAAGCTATAAACTTGTGTTAATAACCACGTATCAATATTGGTTTATCCATCATACCACATGAATGCAAAGTGTTAATAATAGGAGAAATGTGAGAGAGAGGAGGATACACAGGAACCCTCTGTACTATCTTCTCGATTTTCTATAAAGCCAAAACTGCTCAAAGAAATAGAGTCTACTGATAAATACATAAGTTTTCCTGGAAGCCGCTGCAATCCCCAAGGTCCCCAAACAGCTTCCACCCACTGTCACTCTCTATGGCAAAGTGCATCCCCACAAGCTCACAGGAGGACCTCTGTGAGGCTCTGGTCTACACACGTGCCCGGCTTCAGCCACCCCGGGAAAGGAGGGGCTCTGCTTAATCTTCCAAGTTCTAAGTGAGTTTCCCTTGGAAAACTCTAATTCAGAGCCACACAGGAGGGAGTCTGGTGGTTCTTCAGAAGAGGGTGTGCTGGGTTCAAGGTTACAACAGAAAATCCAGCACCATCCACCCCAAAGTCAACACACCATCTAACACAACCTCCCCTCACATTTACCCTCTGAAAAGAATGTGGCACCCCCATGCTTCCTCCTGACATTGCAGTTGGCAGCAATTCCTCTCAGCTTTTATTTATCTGAAAAATGCCTTTATTTTGCCCTCATTTGTGAGGGGAATTTTAAATAGTGTCGGAGTCCAAGTTGGCAATTTGATTTCTTACCAGTGTCTGCTTCTGTCTTCCAAAGTTCCTGTTTGAGAAGACAGCTGTCATTCTGGGGATATCTGTTTGACGAGACAGCCGTTGTCCTCGGGGTCCCTGTTTGAGAAGACAGCCGTCGTTTCATCCATTTTGTTCATCCTTTCCTCCATCTCATTTCATGTATTTACAACAATATGGTAAAGCACTTGGTCTGCTAATTCTTTCACATGGGTTATCTGTGCGTCTGCTTCTATTGCATAGCTTATCTCTTGGTTGAAAATCACACTCTCCTGTAATTCTTATAATTTTTGGTAGTGTGCTAGAAATTATATGCAAAAGAACCAAGAAACATCAGTCTCTCCCTGTAGATAGAGCTCTGCTGATGACTAACCCACCCTCAGCACCATTCAGCTCCACTGCAAGGAAGGGGCCCCCCCAAGACTGGCAGTTCCTTCAGATTTGCACCCACCATTTTCCAATGCATTTGAAAGAAATGATAATTTTTGTACATAATTCCATTTTTTCTCATTGTTGAAATAGAAAGGATGGCGTCACATGCCTTCCTCATGCTAACTGGACGTGAAACTCTTATATTTTTGCATTACAAAATCTGGGAGTTATTTGTCATTATGACGCTTTTTTTTCATTTACATTATTCATCTGTGGATCTTTTTTCCTTTTTCAGTCTTGCCAGATATTTGTCTAATTTTTGTTCCTTCAAACACGCAGCCATGGCCATGCTGACTTTACCTTGGTTTTCTGTTTTGTTAAAGGCATTCTCAGTCCTGTCTCTTGTCTTCAGTTGAGTTTTGGAATGCGGAGGTTGGACCCTGAGCTTGCTAACTTCAGGCTTCCCACCAGTTTCCTGCTAATAACTCCAGCATTGATCACCTAAGAAAAAAGTCTCCCTCCTACTCACCAAATATCACTCTGATGGCTGAGAAAATTATTAATTCAAAAATAAGGCCAGGCACGGTGGCTCACGCCTGTAATCCCAGCACTTTGGGAGGCCGAGGAGGGTGGATCATTTGAGATCAGGGGTTCGAGACAAGCCTTGGCAACATGATGAAACCCCATCTCTACTAAAAATACAAAAAGTAGCCAGGCGTGGTGGTGCACAACTGTACTCCCAGCTACTTGGGAAGCTGAGGCAGGAGAATCACTTGAGCCCGGGAGACAGAAGTTGCAGTGAGCCAAGATCGCGTCACTGCACTCCAGCCTGGGCAACAGAACAAGACTCCATCTCAAAGAAAAAAAAAATTAACCTTTCTTATTTCCCAATGCAAATATATAGGGTTAGATTTTTCTCAGGTACAGCTTTTACTGCAGCCCAATAGTTTTGATAGTAGTATCTTAGTTTTAATCATTTCTAGGTATTTTAATTTCCAATATGACTTCTTCGTTAACTGTGGTTTATTAGAATAGTGGTTTTCTATCTTTTAATATGTGTAACTATGTCACTGATGCTTTTGTTATGAACTTCTGTGCTGGGTCAGAGAATATTGTCAGTGTGGTAAATGTGCCAGTTTGAAAATGATAACAAAATCCTTGCTCACTGTTGCCTTGAAAAAAAATGAAAATGATAACAATCTGTACATTTAGAACAAAATGAAAGTACTGGACTCTCTGGTTCAAGGGCTCCCTGGTGCCTGTGTGTTTGACTGATTTTGTAGCATGAACAAGAAGGATTGTGCACCGGGGGGAGACCATTCAGGCTTACTGATGTCACTAAGCCCAAAGTCAGAAACAGAACACAATTGCACACACCTGTCCGTCTAAGAAAGCGAGCACCTGATGAATTGCTCAGGCACAGGGAGTGAGAGGCCGGAGTGTGAGGCCCCCACTGCTGACCCAATTCTCTCAGCACCTTCACGCCTCTCTGGGGTCCCACTGTTGCTCCTCCTGGGAGCCCTGTCAGCAGCAGAGAGGGGTCTCACTGGGGACGCCCAGACACCTGTCCCCAGATTAAGACAGGGCAAGGAGAAGACCTGTTCCCAGGGAGAGCTGTGCACGGGACCCCCAAGGCAGGGCCAGGAACTGGAGCGTGAAAGAAGCCAAGTCACCAAAACTATGTAGAGTCAAAAGGGCTAAAGGTCCACAGCCCTAAGAATCAGACACTCAAACCAGGGTTCCACATGGCAAGGGGAGGAGAAAGGCAAGCAAGCGATGACCTGGGCAGAGCCAGGAGGGGCGAGCAAGAAACCTGCCAGGCCCCACACCTGTGCCTGGGGCAAATGGTTACGATCTGAGCTTCCCGACAGCCAAGGTGAAAAGGAAAAAGGGTCAGAGGTATAAGTGTAGCGGGAGCACGATGATCTTCCGTGTCAACAATTCAGCCTGGCAAGAGCACAGGGATGGAGACTGTGGGACTCATTCAGGACACCACTCGGGGAGGCCTCTGGACATCACGCCAAGATCCCCTTCACTGGAAAAATTCCACAGTGTGTTTCTGTCCGTGCCTATGCCGGGGTTGGCGCACATACCCACACAGCAGCTTGCTGGCACCCAGCTCTCTGACGGTGAATACAATAAGGGCAGGAAGGAAGGTCGTCCACTTCATCTAAACAGGAAGCTTTCACATTTTCCTGATCGAGATCTACACTTTAAAAAGTTAAATAAATATATACACACCCAAAACACTGACACATATAACATTTATATAACACATTCACCTAGATTTATAACCGATAAACATATTTATAACATAAAACATAAATATAAATATGAAATAAAATACCAAACATACTTATAACATATATATTTGTATATCTAAAACATTATATACACACATACATACACAAGCAAAAACATATAGGCATAAATAAAACATTTTTATTTAAATTACTTTCTTCATTAAAATATATGTGTCCTAATTGTGCATAATGTACTCTGATTTTTATTATTCAATTCAATTCTATTCTTTCATCTTCTAGAACACACAAACATGGTTCCCATTTGCCAGCTGGGTTTTATGACCCGGGCTCCTTGGACAGCGCTGCTCCCAGTGCCGCTCAGAAGCAGTGCAGAGTGCAGGCCGAGGCTCCGTGCGGCTGAGCCGGGCTTGAATTCAGCCCTCTACCTATTACCTGGGTGATCCTGAATCAAGGCACCAACCATCCTGGTTTGCCCAGCACCGAGGGCTTCCCAGGTCGCAGGACTTTGGTGCTAAAATTGGGACATTGATCCCCCATTATGAAGCCATCTCCTCAGGTCTCTGTTCCATTTTATTATTTTTAGAATTGGACTCATTGTTCCCACCTCCTAGGATTGAAATCAGGCCAGAAATGAAGAATGTTGATAGAATAAACACTTGACAAACGTCACTGGGGCCTGTGGGCTGTGCTCCTACGGGCCTCTCTGCTGCCAGATGTACACTGGCTCACACACCTGGACAGGTGTTGGAGTCTGGGGCCGGAGGGCGGGGGCTCCTGACAGAGGCCACCAGGAACAAGCAAGCCCTTAACAAGGATGTGGCCCTGCCTCTCCTGGGCAACTTGGGGACCAAGTCAGGGAACCGTGGAGGCGAAGACCGCAGAGCCGTGCCCCCGCCCTCAGACCCAAATCTTTGCTCTGGGCTGTTTTGAAGCCTGTCCAAGAACTGTACTCATTCCAGGGGTGCCCCCAGGAACAGCAACAGGCTGTGCCTGCCGGAGAGCTGGAGTGATATGTGATGGGGATAACTGCATGACCCAGTAAAGTATCCTGGGAACACCAGGCCTGCACCTGCCCACCCTGCTGACCACAGGCTGACTGACCCTTTCCCATCCCTGGCTAGTCCCCACCACCTCCAGGGGCTGCTGTGTCTGGGAGTTAATTCATGAAGGAGGGAAGAAACAAGGCCAGAAGCACAGCTGGATGCAGTACTGAGGAAGTTGGTCAGCCCTGGGGACGGCCAGTCCCTTCTCGTGAGCGCTGAAAGCTGTGTGGCTCCAAGCACGGCCCTCTCAGCTGTGGCTGCCCCAACACCCTGTCATCAGCCACAGGCTCAGATGAGAGTCTCTGCAGATCCCTCAGCCACTTCCTTTGAGACCTGTGTGTTCCTTCCAGCCTCCAACTCCAGCTACCACCTGGACTCCTTTATTGCACGTGCTTCCAATGCCACTGTTTTGATTTTTCTTTTTGATTTTTGACTTTGCAGATTTCACAGTGCCAAATTCAAATCAATCACAGTGAGAATGGCAAATGAAAAAATGCACATGATAAACAAGTGCATATGGCCCCTCCCCTCCAGACGACTTCCATCCCGTGCCCTCTAAGCCCACCCCCAAAACAGCCCTGATCCACACACAGGCTGGGCAGCAGAAAGGGCTGGAGCATCAGAGGACAAAGGGAGCAGAGGATGCTGAGCCTGGACAGGCAGGGGTCAGAGGACAGGGCCCGTCTGGGGCATCCCTAGAGCATGCACCAGGGGAAACAGGAATGGGACAGTCCTGCCGGGTGGGCCGCTGTGTGGACGCAGGGGAAATGGCCCCACCTGGCTGCACACCCAATCTCGGGCCGGCACCTTCTCTCCCAGCAGCCGTTACTGGAAAGGCCACAGCAGAGGAGGGGCTTGCTGGCCTGCAGTGCGGAAGAGGATGTGGACGCCCTGGAGGTGGTGGGCAGAAGTCACGCTGGGGCCAGGGGCAGCCCTTCCCAACCACCTTATGGGTAGCAGTTACCCCTTTCTTCTTTCCACCACTTACCTCCTGCAAGACCCCTGAGGGCAGGTGACTGGGCCGGTTCACTGCTACAGACCCAGGGTCCAGCCCTGCTTGTCATCATACATGCTCAAAAGGATGTGATTCAGGAAATGAAGGCAGGAAGGAGAAAAGAGCGAACTTGACACGGGGTGAAAGCTGTGTGACCACCTGGACTGGAGGGAGGGGCTCCGAGGAGGAAAGTGGGTCCGTGGTCCTCCAGACTGAGGACAGCACTTCCTGACATCTCCTGGGTCCGGCAGGGCCCTGTGCCTCCGGTGAGGCGGGACAGGGTGTGACAGTACCTCCAGAGGGGAGAGCTGGGTGCCCACCAACCGGGATGTCCATGCTGTTGGGTTCCAGCGGCCCAGTGAGAACACGGGTCAACTCCCTTGGCTCCTGGGGAAAAAACAGAATAAAGAATAGGACAAAGGGAAGACTCCGTGTAGGAGGCAGATGAGTCTAGTGAGGAGGGCACAGGTCTGCGCTGTGACGGGGGCAGCCTCACACTCTGCATCCAGGACCTACATGGGGCCGGGCAGATGCTGCAAAAGAAATTGGAACCACAGCCTCCAACGGGCCCAGGGACGCTTAAGCACTGGGACAGACCCGGCTGGGCCCCAGCCTCACTTGTGGGAGGACGAAGTGTGGGAGGACAGAGCTGGCAGGCAGCCTGCACAGGAGCCGTTTTTCCAGGGCACCAGTCTTCAAAGGCCCGGACTCAGCCCCCTGCAGGTCCCAGAAACTTGGCAGGAGTCCTGGAGCTGCAGCCCCCAACCCCTGCGGCAGCTCCAGGCTCCTGTAAGGCTATGGGAGCACCCCCTGCTTTCCTCTGGGCCACTGAGCCCGCCTGAGGGGCCCCTGGAGGCGCCTGCCCTTCTCCTCCCTTCTCCCCTCCTCCCAGGCCACCCCTGCCAGGGGAAAGTGCTCCAAGCACTCTAGAAAGAACGAAGATTCTGTGCCTGTGGCCTAACCATCCCCGCCAACCTCATTTGCCCTTAACTATGCTCCTTCCTGGATCCGCCTGGCCGGCTCCCGTTCCATCTCAGCTTGTCCAAACCTCATCTGCGCCCCAGGGTCACTACTCCGCCTCCTCCATCTTCCTCCTCCTCCGCCTTGAAGCCTCCTCCCTCCCGTCTGCTTCCAAATCCAGACCACTCCCGCCCCACCCCAGGGAAAGGGTCGTCCCGCCCTTTGAGGTGCTCAGGGCCCTCTGGGTCTCCCTCAGCCTCCCTGGGTCCCTGAGTCAGGAACCAAATCTGGCCCCACGTTCCCCAAGCCGTGGAGCCCAGGATCTGTGATTGGGGTTGAGGCTGGCCTTGGGGGGACCTGCAGCCGCCCCCGCCTCCCCGGCCTCGGGCTATCTTCCGCAGGAGGCGGCTGCAGGCAGGAGCTGAGGCCCTCGGGGACCCCGGAGCCGCCCCAGTGCAAGCCCCGAGGAGGGGATGGACGGTCCCGCCCCCTCTGTCCCAGGGCTGACTCCTCCTCCAGGACGCAGATCCCCGCAGCCAGGCAGGAGAGAAGGTGCCCGGAGAGGGGTCCGGACTGTGGGCCGGGGCTGCGATGAGGGGTCGGGGGAGAACGGGGCTCCGAGGGTTTAGAGAGATTGGAAGGGGGACAAAAGGCAGAGGGCCCAGGGAGAGGGGATGCGGGGAAGGGAGGAGAGCGAACGTCGGGAGCAGGAGGCTGGGGGTGGTGGTTGCCCTCGGTAAAGCCCAGTCCAGGAGCGCAGGAGGCTGGAGGTGGGGTGCGCCCTGAGTGAAGCCCCATCCGGGAGCAGGAAGCTGGGGAGGGGGCTCTCTGGGTGAAGTCCCCCGCAACACCCACCTCACCCCAATCAGGCTGAGCCCTCTGGCATCATGGAGGGGCTCGTCCTAACCCTGTGCACCCTCCCTCTGGCTGCGGCGTCTGCTGGCTGCGCCAGGACGCCAGGTGAGACGCGGCCCGGGCAAGGCTGGGGGCGTCGGGGCTGGAGCTGCGGACCCTGGTCCACAGCGCCCCGCTTGCTGCCCACAGCTCGGAACCTGAGCTGCTACCAGTGCTTCAAGGTCAGCAGCTGGACGGAGTGCCCGCCCACCTGGTGCAGCCCGCTGGATCAAGTCTGCATCTCCAACGAGGTGGTCATCTCTTTTAGTGAGTCCCCCCCGGGCAGAGGGCAGGTGCCAAGTGCCGGGGAAGGGCCGGTGCCCCCGCGTCTCAGCGACTTAGCTATGAGTCCTCGGCGCTGCAGGGCCTAGGGCCCTGTGGGTCCGACACTGCCTCCTGCTGTCTCTCCCGTGCTGGGATCGGGCGAGCATCCCAGAGTGTGAATTTTGACTTTTCTTTTTCTCCTCCATTTGAAGTGTCACTAGGAACTGTCAGCAGGACAAAGGCTCTGATGTCACTGAATTTATAAAGACAGCAGGAACACACGGGTGGGGATCGGCAGCTGTTCGGGGCGATGGGTTATCTGCCCTTCCTGGCACAGCACAGTACACCTGCCATACAACCCAGCATCGGGCAGGCTGCACTGGAATCGAATACAGTGTATGACAATGTCATATAGTATAACACAACATAATGAATATAATGTGTATATTGCAACTTAATACGATGTAATATAATGAGACATAATACAACATAATATAATAAAATAGAATGCGACACAACACACCATAACGCTCTATGACACATAAGGGCGATTCCACCCAAGCTCTTTTCTCAACAGTTTGGGTTTTGAGTGTTGTGCATCCCTTCAGGGGTTCCGTGGTTGTTGACAGACACATGTCCGTCAGAAAGTCTCTGCCATGTCTTTAAGTGAGCAGTACAGAGAAACGATCCCAGGGCTGGGCACCCAGCCCAGCAGGTTCTCTGTGATGGGCAGCCCCTTCCCACTGCTCTGAGTCACCCCATTTCCCTACGCCGCACACGCCCCGGGGCTGGCAGGGGTGGTCCAGGCTGTGCCTGGCTTCAGAGGAAAGCCCCTTACAGCCAGTTGCCCTGGAGTCTGTATTTGCTGTGCCGCGGGGCGGAGGTGGCCTGGGCAGCCAGGCTCCCCAGCTCTGCAGCGCCTCGCCCAGGAAAGGACAGGAGAAGGTGGTCTCTTGCCCCGCCTCGCAGGGCCAGGTTCCCTGCTCTAGTTCTTTCTGGTCCCGGCTGCCCCTTCGGAAAGCATCCTTGCGCTTTCCGGATAACTGTGGATACCTCCTCGCTGGGGCTCTGGGGCCACCTGCCTCTCCTCTTTTCTGCAGAATGGAGTGTACGTGTCCTGCTCAGCAAAGGCTGTGCTCCCAGATGTCCCAACGACAACATGAAGTTCGAATGGTCGCCGGCCCCCGAGGTGCAAGGCGTGATCACCAGGCGCTGCTGTTCCGGGGCTCTCTGCAACAGGGCGCTGACCCCACAGGAGGGGCGCTGGGGCCTGCGAGGGGGGCTCCTGCTCCAGGTGGGCCTCGGCCTCCTCAGGGCCCTGTTGTGAGGGCCCTCCCCTTACACCCCCTCCTGGCCCTGTGGGTGATGGGAAGGACGGTGCCTCCGGTGTGGGTGATGGGAAGGACGGTGCCTCCGCTGTGGGTGATGGGAAGGACGGTGCCTCCGGTGTGGGTGATGGGAAGGACGGTGCCTCTGGTGGGTGATGGCCCCTTGCATGAGGCCCCTTGCCCTGAATGCTGTCCAGGACCCTTCGAGGGGCAGGAGAGCCCGGGTGCGGCCACAGCTGGGGCTCGCACTCTGCCTTCCCACTTCCAGCCCCCTCTGCCCAAGGGAAACCCAGGAAGGATAACACTGTGGGTGCCCCCACCTGTACATTGGGACCACAACCTTCACCCTCTTGGAGACAATAAACTCTCAGGTCCCCATGGTGCTCATTCCTTCCTGCTCCCTGTCCACCGGCCCCGCCCAGCCCTCAGCAAAGGGCTCTGTGGGTGGGTACCGGTGGTCACTGGCGCAACCAGATCTGCAAAAAACCTTCCAGATGGGGGGTTGAGGATAAGGACTGTCCCTGCAGCCTAGGGCCCAGCAGTGGGTAAGCAGTATGTCACAGGCTCGGGGCTGGGATCCTAAAAGGGCTGGGGCCCCTATGTGGATGTGGGGATGAGCCTGGAGAAAGGGGTCTGTGGCATGTGATCAGGGCTGGAGTGCCCATCTGGGCAGCCACAGTAGGATACAGGAGGTCAGGACTGATGGACAGTGCCAGCAAGGAGAGGGTGGGAATGGGAGGGCTGCCAGGTGAGGCACGGGTAATGTGCAGGCTGAGGCAGAGGGGACCAATGCCGAGCTCAGGACTGGCTGGGCTAAGCAGGGCACCATGGGACATCCCGGAGCTGTCCTGGGGCAGGGATGGCTGAGAATGAGGCCTTCTGCATTGGGAAGGGGGTGGCCTCACCAGGTAGCAAAGCCCCAGATGAAGAACAATGCTGGGTCTGCCGCCTGCTGCCCAAGCTCAGGTCCTCACAGCGCTCCTCCAGCCTGCACCCCTGCGCCTGTGCACTGCCCTCCAGCCTGCACCCCTGCGCCTGTGCACTGCCCTCCAGCCTGCACCCCTGCGCCTGTGCACTGCCCCTCCAGCCTGCACCCCTGCGCCTGTGCACTGCCCTCCAGCCTGTACCCCTGCGCCTGTGCACTGCCCTCCAGCCTGCACCCCTGTGCCTGTGCACTGCACCCCCGGCTGCCCTCCAGCCAGTCATTGTTTCCCCTTGGACCCAGGTGGCCATGGCAGCCCCCTCAGGTAGGTCCAGGATAACCCCGGGCCCTGGATCGCCTGTCCTCAGCGGGCTGCAGGCTCTCCAGAGGAGGGTCATCAGGTTCCCAGGCAGAGCAGGACCTGCTCCCCTCCTCTTGCGGTTATGAATTTTCAGGCTGAATTCCAGCCCCGCCAGCTAGGGCAGCTCCTCAGGGCAGGGCACCTGGTGCTCCTTGTAACGTCAGGAATCTGGGGTCCCACGCCTTGGGGCAGCCAGCAAGACCAGTGCTGGGTGGAGATTCCCCAGGACCCTGGCCCAAAAGCTTCTGTTTTTCTGCACAGGGGGGTGCTGGGAAGTGATCTGGCCACAGTGAGGGTGGCATGCAGGTCTTCCCTGATGCATTTTCCTAGGAAATGTGTGTGAATCTAATTGAGGGTGGCGTGCAGGTCTTCCCGCATGCATTTTCCTAGGAAATATGTGTGATTCTAATCTGGGCCCCTGTGCTGGCGTCGGGGGCCTACGGCCCGCCTCCCCACAGCCACCGGACCAACCTCTCTTGTGCCTTTTAGAGCTGGGGGCTTTGGCCTCTCCTCTGGACAGGGGAACCAGGATTCCAATTCCTTCAGGGCAACTGCTCAGCTGGAACTCAGAAACATTGCGTAATACATTGACTTAAAAAAATTATTATTTGAGACAAGGTCTTGCTCTGTTGCCCAGGTTGGAGTGCAGTGGCACAATCCTAGATCACTGCAGCTTTGACTTCTCAGGCTCAAGCGATCCTCCCACATCACCCTCCTGAGCAGCTAGGACCACAGGCACACGCCACCACTCCCAGCTCATTTTGATGTTTTGTAGAAACAGAGTCTCACTATGTTGCCCAGGCTGGTCTTGAACTCCTGGCCTCAAGTGATCCTCCTGCCTTGACCTCCCAAAGTGCTGGGATTACAGGTGTGTGCCACCAGTGCCACCACAGTCGGTCTGAATAAAATGATTTTTTAAAAAGAGGATGAAGGAAGGAAAGATGAAGATGACGGAGCATTTCACAGGTTAATGAGAAAAGACTCCTCGAGTGGTAAATAAACGCTTGCTGAGGGTGAGCATGTGAGACTGGGAAGTGGTCACAGAAGGGACAGTCAGGGTGGATGAGGAGGGTGGTGCGTGCCCTCCCTGCACCGCTGCCTCTGTCCCAGCCCTCAGTTTCCCCATCCTTCTGACCTGCGGAAATTCTGAGTCACTGTCCTAGTCTCTCCAGGGCAGTGGGGCCCTTTGCCCATTACCTGGGAGACCTGAGCCATCTGCGTTCCCCACAGGCAGCAGTCAGACCGGGGGCTGAGCCTCCAGCAGGGGGACAGGGCAGGGCAGGGACCTTGAGAACATGCGGGCAGGTGGCCCAGTGCCACCTGTACGAGGGAGAAGCACGGGGCAGGCAGCCAGGCCAGCCAGGCAAACGCTCAGGAGTGTGGGGCAACGCATAAAAACCAAAGCTGCCAGAACCCATATTTTTCCATATCGTAAGAATAATGGCAGGCCGGGCACAGTGGTTCATGCCTGTAATCTCAGCACTTCGGGAGGCCGAGGCGGGCAGATCACCTGAGGTCAGGAGTTCGAGACCAGCCTGGCCAACATGGTGAAACATGGTCACTACTAAAAATACAAAAATTAATCAGGCGTGGTGTCAGGCACCCGTAATCCCAGCTACTCGGGAGGCTGAGGCAGGAGAATCGCTTGAACCTGGGAGGTGAAAGTTGCAGCGAGCCAAGATCACGCCACCTCACTCTAGCCTGGGCAACAGAGTGAGACTCCATCTCATGTCTTCTCATGGCTTGTTACCTTATCTCTTTTTATCCCTGAATAATATTCCACCGTCTTCATGTAGCACTATTTGTTCAACCACTTGCCTATCAAAAAGCATCTTGTTGCTTCCAAGCATTGGCAATTATGAATAGAGCTATGGTAAACGTCCATGTTCAGGTTCTTATGTGGACATCAGCCTTCAACCCATCTGTTTAAATGCCACAGAGCACAATTGCCGGAGCCGCCGAGAAGCCTCTGTGTAGCCGTGTAAGAAACTTCACACCTGTCTTCCATGGCAGCCGCACCATTTTGTACCCTCACCAGCAATGACGGGGAGTGCCCGTCGCTCTGCGTCCCAGCCAGAAACTGATGTTGTCAGTGTTCTGGATTTCAGCCACTTAAAAAGCGGTGCTGGTGTCTCCTAGGTGTCTTCATTTGCAATTCCCTGTTCCCGGAGCCTTGTTCCGTCTGCTTACTTGCCAGCAGCCGCTCTTTGGTGAGGTGTCTGGTCAGATGCTTTCTTCATTTTTTATGTTCTTATTGAGTTGTTTGTTTGTTTGTTTTTAAATACAGACAGGGTCTTCCTATGTTGCCCAGGCTCGTCTCAAACCCTTGGACTCAAGGAATCTGCCTGCCTCAGGTTCCCAAAGTGCTGGGATTACACTTTGAGAGTCTGAGGCGGGCAGATCCTTTGAGCCCAAGAGAAACAGGTTGAGCCACCATGCCCAACCTGTTCGTCAATTTTTTAAATCAATTTTTTTAAAATTTTAGGGATTAGGTTTTCAGTGTTGTATCTAAAAACTCATCACTAAACCCAGGGTCACATCGATTTTCTCATGCATTTTCTTCTAGGAGGTTTATAGTTTTGCATTTCGCATTCAGGCCTATGGTCCTTTTTAGTTAGTTTTTGTGAAACGTATAAGATTTGTGTCTGGATTAGTTTTTTTTGTTGTTGTTGTTTTTGTTTGTTTTGCATGTGGATTTTCAATTTTAACACATCGTTATATATAAATTTATTTTAAAAAATAACAATTGCAGCAACATTGATAACCAATCACCCATACTCCCCCTACTGATTGATAGGGAAAAAAACCTTCTATACAGTTGAGTAACAAAGGAAAATCAAGACCTTTTATCAGACACCCTATAGCCAGAAATGGCGATGCTGTCCCCAGAGGGGTAGACCTGACACATTCAATGTCCCAGGGTAATACACAAGCCCATGGTGTAGATCTGACATGTTCAATGTCCCAGGGTAACACACCCACCCAGTGGTGTAGACCTGACACATTCGATGTCCCAGGGTAACACACCAGCCCAGTGGTGTAGACCTGACATGTTCAATGTCCCAGGGTAACACACCAGCCCAGTGGTGTAGACCTGACACATTCGATGTCCCAGGGTAACACACCAGCCCAGTGGTGTAGACCTGACACATTCGATGTCCCAGGGTAACACACCAGCCCAGTGGTGTAGACCTGACATGTTCAATGTCCCAGGGTAACACACCAGCCCAGTGGTGTAGACCTGACACATTCGATGTCCCAGGGTAACACACCAGCCCAGTGGTGTAGACCTGACACATTCGATGTCCCAGGGTAACACACCAGCCCAGTGGTGTAGACCTGACACACTCAATGTCCCAAGGTAACACACCAGCCCATGGTGTAGATCTGACATGTTCAATGTCCCAGGGTAACACACTTCCCATGCACCATGTTCTCTGACCATGTGCATTTAAATTAAATGTTTATGATGAAGATAAACTTTAACATTTCAAATATGGGAAATTTAATTAACATTTCAGTTAGTTCATCTGTTAAAGAAGAAACTATAATAGGCTTCTTAAAAATTCCTTGAGCTGCATGGTAACAAAAATCAGAACCAGCTTTTGTTTTAAATGAGAGTGGTGCTTTGAGGAAAACATATAGACTTAAGCCCTTGTGTTAGGAAGGAAGAGGGGCTGAAAATTAAGAAACCATGTATTCAGGTCTAGAACCTTGAGAAGAACAACAAATTAAACCCAGAGAGGTCTGAAGGAAAATGTCCCCCCAGAAGGTGTTATTAAAGAAATCAGAAACCAAAATAAACTAAAATAGAGAAGATCCACAAAGTCAACAGATGCACAAAATGGTGACATTCCTGGCAAGACTGAGAATGAGATGGAAGGGGAAACACAGATAAACGGCTTGAGTGGTTAAAGAGACTGAACCGTTCCAGCCACCCATTCATGCAAAATCCCAGGAAGTGGAGATTGAATCCAAGTGGTGGGAAGTGGATCAGTGGTTGCCTGGAGCCAGATGCGGATGCGGGGCCATGCCACTCATGGCGGGCGCCTGTTGGGGGAGGCAAGTGTGATGAGCATGGTGGTGGGTATGTGGTGTGTAAATTTGCCAACATTCATTGAGCTGACCACTTAAAATGGGTGCTTTTTGTTGTGTGTAAATCACACTTCAGTAAAATTAATCAAACTGTCACAAGAAGCCAGGTCGGGTGGTGCATGCCTGTGGTCCCAGCTACTGGGGAGGCTGAGGCGGGAGGATTGCTTGAGCCTAGGAGGTGAAGGCTGCAGTGAGCCAAGATCGCACCACTGCACTCCAGCCCAGACAGCAGAATGAGACCCTGTCTCAAAAAAATAAATAAAAATAAAATAAAATCGCAAGAGATATTTTGCATACCTATATGGAATGTTTGAAAACTTAGATGAAATGAAGTATTGCTAGTAAAAACATAATTTGCCAAATTGGACCCAAAAGGTAAAGTTTCCAAGTTCCTTTTACAAGGCAAGCGTGACATTGATGGCTAAACATGAAAAAGATGATACTAGAAAGGAAAAGATACCACTTTTCTATATCAGTGCAATAATCTTAAATAAAATACTAGCAAGACAAATTCAGTAGCACATTGGACAATAACATGATTGTGTGTGAGCACGTGTGCATGCGTGTGTGTGTGTGCATGTGCGTGTGCATGAACCCTGAAGCCAGAAACTCACTGTATGGGAAAGTACTGGATGCGGTCCCACTAATGCACTGAACAAGACCAGGACAGGCACTGTCATTTTTTAAACATTGCAGTGGAGAAACAAGCAAATAAAAATAGAAGAGAAAGCAACTGGAGGCATAAGATTTGAGGAAAATACAATCTATTTGCAGCTGACCCATCTACCTCAAAAACTCTTTTTAAAGAAAGCCCTGGCTGGGCGCAGTGGCTCACACCTGTAATCCCAGCACTTTGGGGGGCTGAGGTGGGCGGATCACGAGGTCAAGAGATCAAGATCAGCCTGGCCAACATGGCAAAACCCTGCCTCTAATAAAAATACAAAAAATTAGCTGGGTGTGGTGGCGGGCGCCTATAATCCCAGCTACTCAGGAGGCTGAGGTGGGAGAATCACTTGAACCCAGGAGGCGGAGGTTGCCGTGAGCCAAGATCATGCCACTGTATTCCAGCCTGGGTGACAGAGTGAGACTCTGTCAAAAAAAAAAAAAAAAAAAAAGGAAATAAGCCCTAATGGAGCAATGCTAAGACTAGAAAATTCAATAAAATCATTCAATGAGGTAGTAGAATATGAAATTAAAGTGAAAACCAACAGCCTTTTTATATAGAAGCAAGAACTAAATAGAAGATATAATGGAAGAGAAAACCTCATTTACAATTGGGGGGAAAATCCAATGCTTAAAAATAAATTGGATTTTAAAATGTGCAAAATCTAAGGGAGTAAAATTCAATGCGCTCCTGTGAGATGCACCTGGAGCCTTGAGCAATTGTAAAGCTGTTCCTTGTTCTCTAATGGCACCAATGTCATTAGACATCAGTCCTCCCTAATTTGTGAAATGTTTTCATCTAATGTGATTGCTATAAAAATCATGATTTCTTTTTCTTGAACAAGACAAGTTGAAAGATATGCAAACAAAAACATTCAAGATTGGTTGGGAAATTCTGAAAAAAAGTTGAGTTATTAATGGGTTAGTACTACCAGAGATTAAAACATACCAAAAATAAAACCCTCAAAAATTAAAATGGTGTGGTGTCTTCATGCTAATGAATAATCAAGTGAAGTAGAATAGAAAGACCAGAAATATACCCAAGAATGCATGGAAACTCAGTGTACGATACAGGCAGAATCTCAAATCTCTGGATCAAAGATAAACTTGTTAAAATAATTGATGTGTGAACAAATGAATGGATTCTTGGAAGAAGTCAAATAGGACCTCTACCCATGCATCCATATAGCACACATAAGAATTAATGTTAAACAACTGAAGTGTACAAATACCAAAAGAAATGATATGTGAATATCTTTTTTTTTTTTTCGAGATGGAGTCTCGCACTGTCACCCAGGCTGGAGTACAGTGGCACAATCTCAGCTCACTGCAACCTCTGCCTCCCGGGTTCAAGCGTTTCTCCTGCCTCAGCCTCCCGAGTAGCTGGGATTACAGGCACCCGTCACCACACCCAGCTAATTTTTTGTATTTTTAGTAGAGACGGTGTTTCACCAGGTTGGCCAGGCTGGTCTTGAACTCCTGACCTTGTGATTCGCCCACCTCAGCCTCCCAAAGTGCTGGGATTACAGGCATGAGCCACCATGCCTGGCTGTGAATATCTTTACAACCTGAGTGTGGAGAAAGACTTCCTAAGTTTAATCCAATCCAAATGCAAAAAAGAAAAGATTGACTAATTTGACTCTATAAAAATATAGATATTTTGTATGAGGTGCACATGGGCACACACACACACACACAAACACATACCAGGGAGTTATCAAGAACTCTTAATTGGGGGAGGTAGGCAAATGCCAAAAGCTTAATAGAAAATATAAGCAACATATAAAAACAATTAGCAACAATGATATAAAATACCACTTAAACATAAGGAAAAATGTTGCCCTTCCCTTGTGGAAGAAATGCAAAGGAAAACAGCCCTAGGGATGTTGGGGCGGCACCTGCTGCTGAGGGTAACGTGCAGCATGTAGAGGGCAGCACTCCCAGGGCTGGTTCAAGCTCAAGGTCAGGTGGAGGAGGTAATCTCTCCCATCTCTTCTGCTGAGTGCAGCTCTAAAACCTGCCTGAAACACGTGGAGAAGCTATCTGAACTGCCTCCAGAACACATGCAAATGGACACTCTGATCATAAAATTATCAGGAAGATCGAGAAATAAGACAAAAATGTGAGGTGCCACCAAACCAGTGGAAAGTTTTCCCTTTTCATTCCTCTGGCATTCCCTGGTCTTGACTCAAGGCAGCCCACACTCTAGAAGCAGACACCAGGGCACAGGTAGGGGACTCTGGGGGACCCCTCCAGGGCTTACTCAGTGAATGGGTTGGCAGCAGCCACAGGAGCCACCATGAAGCCTGCAGGGACCCACAATGCTGAGGGCAGGGATCTTGCCTCTAATCAGAGAAGCTGTGATTCCAAGAGGGTGGGGTAAATGCCACAGGTCTTTTTCTCTCTACATCTTCCCATGTCATGACCCCAGAGGGGGTCAAAGAGGGAGGAAGTGTGAGCACCGTGACATAATAAGCCACAGCCTTCTGACTAGATGCCCCAAAGAAGAATCCCAGGTGACCATACAGCATCAGAGAAACTCCAGGTAATGAGGAACTTTGGAAAGCAATCCATTGTGTTGTCAATAAAACTCCAGGCTCACTCCCGAGCTGGGCATGCATGGATGCAATCCTCGATGGCATAGACTATGAGAACCAGGTGAGGGGATCTACCTCCACCGAGGTGTCAGAGTGACCTGCATACCCAAACACCATGAAGCTTTAAAGACTGAGCTGATGTGGAAGCCACAGCCTCTGTAGGTGTGCCCAACCACATCAATTGCTGCTAAAACAAAACTAGCAGCATTCTCCATACCACTTAAATAAGACACAGAGTCTCGTACCATTCAAAACGCCCAGGACACAATCCAAAATTACTTCTATAAAAGATCAGGAAAATCTCAATGAGCAAGGAAAATGGTAATCAGTAGGTGCCAGTGCTGAGATGACATGAGGTTTGGAATCATCAACATCTTTAAAGTAATTATCATAAGCATTCTCTAGCAAGTAATGGCAAACACTCTTGAGATAAATGGAAAGATAAGAAGGCTCAGGGAGAAAGTGGAACGTACAAAGAATGGCCAAGTGGGAATTGCACCACTGGAAACATAATCACCAGGATAAAGCAATCTCTGGCTGGGCCAACAGCAGAATGGAAATGAAAAGGGAAAGAGTCCGTATGGCAGTTGTCCAATTTGAACAACACAAAAGACACTGATTTAAAAAAACATGAGGCAGGGCTCAATGGCTCATGCCTGTAACCCCAATACTTTGGGAGGCCGAGGCAGATGTATCATCTGAGGTCAGGAGTTCAAGACTACCCTGGCCAACATGGCAAAACCCCATCTCTACTAAAAATACAAGAATTAGCTGGGCATGGTGGCAGGTGCCTGCAATCCCAGCTACTCAGGAGGCTGAGGCAGGAGAATCACTTGAATTTGGGAGGCAGAGGGTGCAGTGAGCCAAAATCACACCACTGCATTCCAGCCTGGGTGACAGAGGGAGACTCTGTCTCAAAACAAAACAAAACAAAAAATGAATGGCACCTCAGGAACAATACCAAAAAGTCCAACAGCTATATAATTGGTGTCCCAGAAGGAGAGGAGAAAGAGTGGAGTACAGAAACAAGATCTGAAGAACTAATGACTGATAATGTTTCAATTTTGAAAAAGGACATAAAGACTATAGATTCAAAAGCCCAGTGAATTCAAACAGGATAAATACAGATGCAGATATATTATCATTAAACTGTTGAAATAAATTGATTTTGTCACAAGCCAGCATTGTCACTGTGGGAGAAAAGAGATCAAAAGTACACAAGAAGGAAGGAAATACAGAATATTATGGCCATGGGAAAGAGATGTCAGTGTGAATACATAGAACAGCACACTTAAGCAACAATCCCAAATGATGGTGCTTTCTACAAAAGAGTTGGCCTTTACTCTTCAAAAGTGTCAGGTCATGAAATAAATCCATGCTGAGGACCCATTCAAGGTTAAAGCAGACTAAAGGGGCTGGACAACCAAGTGAAATGTGTGAGCTTGGATTAGATGCTGGACTGGAGAAGGCTGTGAGGGGGACAATGGCTGAAATTTGAATGAGGTCTATAGATTAGATTATAAGTTGTATCAGTGCTGATTCTGTGGTTTTGATCATTGTACTATAGTTATGAAAAATGTTAAGACTTGGAAAATCTATATAAAGCAGACAGAATAATTCTTGTACTTTTTTTTGCAACTTTTTAATAAATCTGAAACTATTTCAAAATGAAGTTAATCCAAGCTGTCTTGAGTAGAAGTTAAAACAACAATAACAAAAAAAGAAAATTGAAAAGTTAAAAATGAACCCCCAACAGAACGTTCCCCTTTGTTCTTCTTTCATGTAAGCACATAGGATATGCATTTTGCTCAGCTACCACCCTTCGCTGCATCCCATTTTGAGAAGCGGTATTTTCTTCATTCATCTGTTCTAGGTTTTTTAAAAAATATTTAAGATCTTCTCTTTTTAAAGAATTTGTTCATTTGGAATGTACTTTTTGCATTTTTACTTGTGAAAATATGTATTTATCCTTTTTGTTATGAATGTATGACTTCACTGTGTCAGAGAATATGGTCTTAAGAGATACAGAAAACTTTTGAGAATGATAAGATCTGGACATCCTGGATGAAATCAAAGCCCTGGACATCCTTGTTCAAGCTTCCAGGGTTGAGTGCCTGAGTGCCAGGGGCATGCAGTGTCCATGACGCTCACAGGGTGAGAGCTGAGGGAGCCCAAGGGACCAGTTTGTTTCACTGAACATGAACTTGATAAAACAAACTGTGCTCTCCACATTTTCTCGGCCTTGGCCCCCTGTCCTTTCACGAGCTCAGAGACTTCTGGGTCTGCTCCCAGTCTTCATGGTCCCTGGTGTCTCCACGGTGTGGAGCCCCTTGCCCTGCTTTTGGGGAATGTTAGATAAAGAGGGGACCCATCAGAGCTGAGGCTGGGGCTAAGTCTGGCAGGGGGTGGACCTGCATCTCCCCCCGGGGCTGTGATGGCTGCATCCTCCTCCTTGGGCCTCCAAGGCTGCTGTGTAAGAACCCCAGGAATCCTCCCCAGTACCTCTGTCCTCTGTCAGGCCCAGCCCAGGTCTGAGAGAAGGGGCAAGAGCAGGATTCAGGCAAGGGTCCCTGGGATGCAGACCCCTGTGAGGATAGGGCTGGAGGGGCCAGGAGGACACATCCCAGTGGGCACAGAGGAGGCATCCAGGGGCAGGACCAACGGTTGAGGGGAGAGAACAGGGGTCGGGGCCCTGGCAAGGTTCTGCCTCTGCTCCCAGCATAGACCTGCTGCCTGTGTAATGGACAGGGACCTCCTGATCCTGGGGCCCACACTGGTGTATGCAGAGAAGGTGAAGACACTAGGGTGGGGTGGAAGGAAAGCCCAGCTGTGTCTCTGTGGTGTGAGGCGCATGTTTCCTTGAGGACAATCCAGGCCTGCTGTGCTGAGTGCATTTCGCCCTGTGACCCTACAGCAGAGTGGGATGATAGATGGCTTCACACCCACGGCGTGAACGCCGGCCCCAGGGTGGAGAATGTGTGCTCAGGGTTGAGGGTGTCACCTGAGGTGCTGTGAGCTCGGGGTCATTGGGCATCTCCACACGGTAGTGGCTGGGCCCAGACCCAGGTGTGTTCAGAGCCCACAGCTCTGCCCTCACCCCTCCTCCTGCAAACCAAAGCCTGTCGTGCTACCACTGCCCCCACACCAACACCAGTGGCCTACAAGCTGGTCTCCTGCAGTGCCCGGGAGGGCCTAGGTTTCTTCCAGCTTGCGGTGTTCCACACAGGGCAGGGCCAGCCTGGACAGTCCCTGGAGGGGGTGGGGGTGGGCTTATGAGCTCAGTGGTTCCCTCCACGGGCTCCTGCCCAGCTGTGAGCAGGGCCTGGGGGTCCAGGGTGGGGGGACCTAGACTTTGAGTTCCAGCCTGGGCAGCCTCTCCTCCCTTCATCCTCCTCGTCGACTCAACTGGGGACTCCATGCTGGGCCTCTGGATCCCTTGGGGAAAGCAGGCCATGGGATGCCACGTACGCCTGGAGGGGAGGGGAGCAGCCAGGAGTCCAGAGAGCCAATGAGACCCATCTCTTTTGGGGTGACCAGATAGAGAATTGATGTACATTCCAATTCCATGGGAAGACCCTGGGTAACAGGAAGTCCTTTCCCTGCTCTGGTTCCAAAGGGCATAAGCCACAGTGCAAGTCAACTCTCCACTCTACAGCAGGCACCAGCGGGCATCCCCAGGACACAGGCACCAGCGGGCATCCCCGGGACACAGGCACCAGCGGGCATCCCCGGGACACAGGCACCAGCGGGCATCCCAAGGACTCACCAGCCATGTGTCGCTGTCTTCTTTCGTTCATATTTATTTATTATTTTTATTTTGTAGAGCTGGGGTCTCACGATGTTGCTCTGGCTGGTCTCAAACCCCCGGGCTCAGTAATCCTCTGCCTCAGCCTCCCAAACTGCTGGGATTATAGGCGTGAGCTGCCGCACCGTCACACTCCTCTTTCTTTGTGATAATTTCTGAGTATTTTGGGGGCTAGCAGGTGCAGAGCTGGCTTGTTACTTTCAAAGACTTCAAAGCCCCGCCTGGCCAGGCCACCACCCTGCTGTACGTGGTTTTGCATCCTCTGTCACCCATCTAGATAAGAAAGGCACATTTTGAATTGTGGCTGCTAGCCACCTTCCCTCGAAAACTCTCTCACTGATAGGCTGATGGGCATGCAGCCCTCGGCACGCCCGTGGCCCTCCCGGCACCATGTCCTCTTCTCCCAGTGGTTTGGGGTGATGGCTGGTGGCTTTTTATTTATTCATTTATCTTTGAGATAGGGTCTTGTTCTGTCACCCAGGATAGAGTGCGGTGGCAGGATCATGGCTCACTGCAGCCTTGCCCTCCTAGACTCAAGTGATCCTCCCACCTCAGCCTCCCAAGTAGCTGGGACAACAGGCACGTGCCACCACACCTAACTTATTTATTTATTTATAGAATGGGGGTCTCACTATGTTGCCCAGGCTGATCTCCAACTCCTGGCCTCAGGGGATCCTCCCACCTTGGCCCCCCAGAGTGCCAGGATTACAGGCATGAGCCACTGCACCACACCAGCCAGCTGGGGCTTTGACAAGCACTGAACTCCAGCCCTCTTGGGCGGGCTGTTCCTGTCTGCCATCTGCCGTGGCCGCCTTCTCAGACAGCCACCTCACCGCTCCTTCGGCATCTGCTCCTCCTTCCTCCTGTTTTGAAGGAAGTTTTGTATAAATGGAGACTGCAGCTTCCCTGGATGCAGCTCATGCTGATTTCTGCCCCTCCCCTCTGTCCTTCCGGGTCCAGGTTTGGTGGCAGCAAAGCCCCCACCTGGATGAGCCCTGGGCAGGTCGGGAGGGAGGGGGGCTGCAGGGGCGACTCAGCCCTTGGGACTGACTCGGACTTTAAAGATCCTGTTTCTTCCCTATCCAGCTGCGCGGTGCTTCCTGGGGACGGGGACAGCAGAACCTCAGGCCTCCTTCAGCTGGAAGACGTTCTTCTTGAGTGTGGGATGTGATGTTGGCACCTCCTGCTGCGCCCACACCAGCCTTTCTTCTCCTTCAGGGCCGCTCCAGGTTTTCCTCTGTACCTTGTCAGGAGGGTCCCCTATAAACAGACACAGTGGCAGAGGCCTCTGCAGACATCTCTGTCACGTCTGTGCACGCAAGCAGGACCCAGCCAAGCCGGGTCGCACGCCCGCAGGCACTGGGAGACCACCTGCTGCTCTGAATTATGCCCCGAGGTCCAGGGAGGTCTGCGAATTCTGTCCTCCCTGGTCCTCACCGCCTCCGGGAAAGCCGGCTTCTGTGCTGCCCCTGGAGGCTCAGGGCTGTGAGCCTGACCTTCTCTCTCCCCAGGTTCAGAACAAGTGACAGAGGTCACCAGGGGCTGCACCAACAACCGCATCGTCTCGGCACCTCCCGGCTGGGAGTTCTCCTGGGACAGCGTCCTCTGTGCCAGCGTCTTGTGCTGCTCCGAGACCCTGGGTAACCGGGAAGCCATGGCAGGCAGCGCTGCCCAGGCCCTGCAAGGGGGCTGCAGCTCGCCCAGTGGTTAGCACCCTGCCTCCCTGATGCCCGCCCCCTCATCTGCATGGTCCTTTGATGCCCATCTCCGCGTCTCATCCTCCATCTCGGTTTGGACCGGTGGGGCCCGCCCTCCCAGGTGAGGCTCCCTTGACTCGCTGCCTCCCCTAACAGTGGAGGGAGACGCTTCCTCCTGAGCCTGTAAGTCTGGGCAGGTCCAGCCCAGACCTGGACCGAGAGGTGGCCAGTGCCCCGGTGTGTGCTTTCTGTTCCAGCCCAGGAGGGCGTCCCCTGACAAAGTCCCCCCTCTGTGCTGTGAGGTGGGAGGAGCCTCTGCCTGTCCACCGGCCCCAGATTCCACGCCCATCGGGGAAGCCCGGCAAAGGCACCAGCACTGGGAATGTGCCCCAGCAAACAGTGAGCAACGAGGAGGGTGAGGAAGGCGAGGAAGGCAGCCAGGACTCAGTGGCAGTGTGGACGCCAATGGCTGGATCATGAGCACCCGAGTGCTGTTCTCATGACAGAGTTCTCACGAGATCTGGGCATTTAAAAGTGTGTAGCACCTTCCCCCTCTCCCTCCTCCCTCCACCCCCTGCCCCCAGCTTTCTCCTGCTCCGGCCTGTGACGCACCTGCTCCTCCATTGCCTTCCGCCATGGCTGCAAGCTTCCTGAGGCCTCTATGCCTCTTTTCTTTATAAATTTCCCAATCTTAGGTTTTGTTTTGTTTCAGTTTTTTTTTGTTTTTGTTTTGTTTTGTTTTGTTTGAGACGGAGTCTTGCTCTGTCGCCCAGGGTGGAGTGCAGTGGCGCAATCTCGGCTCACTGCAAGCTCCGCCTCCCGGGTTCAGCCATTCTCCTGCCTCAGCCTCCAGAGTAGCTGGGACTACAGGCACCCGCCACCACGCCCGGCTAATTTTTTTGTATTTTTAGTAGAGACGGGGTTTCACTGTGGTCTCGATCTCTTGACCTCGTGATCTGCCAGCCTCAGCCTCCCAAAGTGCTGGGATTACAAGCGTGAGCCACTGCGCCCGGCCCTCGTTTTGTTTTTTGAGACAGAGGCTTGCTCTGTCGCCCAGGCTGGAGTGCAGTGGCACGATCTCAGCTCGCTGCAACCTCTGCCTCCTGGATTCAGGCGATTCTCCTGCCTCAGCCTCCTGAGTAGCTGGGATTACAGGCACCCACCACCATGCCCAACTAATTTTTGTATTTTTAGTAGAGATGGGTTTTCACCATGTTGGCCAGGCTGGTCTCAAACTCCTGACCTCAAATGATCCACCCACCTCGGCCTCCCAAAGTGCTGGGATTATAGATTACAGGTGTGAGCCACTGCACCCAGCCAGGTATTATTTATTTCTTCTTCTTCTTCTTCCTCCTCCTCCCCCTTCTCCTCCTCCTCCTCCTTCTTTTCTTCTTCGAGACAAAGTTTCACTCCTGTTGCCCAGGCTGGAGTATGGTGGTGCGATCTTGGCTCACTGCAACCTCTGCCTCCTGGGTTCAAGCAATTCTCCTGTCTCGGCCTCCCAAGTAGCTGGAATTACAGGTGTCTGCCACCACACACGGCTAATTTTTTGTATTTTTAGTAGAGACAGGGTTTCACCATGTTGGCCAGGCTGGTCTCGAACTTGTGACCTCAAGTGATCCACCCATCTTGGCCTCCCAAAGTGCTGGGATTACAGATTACAGGTGCAAGCCACCGCACCCAGCCAGGTATTTATAACAATGTGAGAACAGCCTAACACAGACATTATATAAAGAGAAAACTGCACACAATGTTCTTTATGAACACATAAAAATCCTTCACAAAATACTTGAAAATAGAATTCAGCAATATATAAAAATAATTAAAGACCATGACCAAGTGGAGTTTTATTCCAGGGATGCAAGTCTGGTTCAATATTCAAAAGTAATCAATGTAGTTCATCCTATTAATAGGCTAAAGAAGGCACATGTATACATATGTAACAAACCTGCACATTGTGCACATGTACCCTAAAACTTAAAGTATAATAATAATAAAATAAAATAAATAGACTAAAGAAGAAAAATCACATGACCATGTCCAAATGCAGAAAAAGCACCTGGCAAAATTCAACATCATTCATGAATAAAAAAAAAAACTCTCAGAAGAAGAGGAATCAAGGGGAACTTCATCAACTTGATAAAGATCATCTACAAAACACCCTCAGCTCACACGCTTGGTAATGAAAGACTAAATGCTTTCCCCTAAGATCGGAAACAAATGAAGAGCATCAGCTCTCACCACTCATGTTCAACACAACACAGTGCTGGAAGCTCTGGCCAGTGCACACAGCAAGACAAAGAAACCCTCGCGTTCAACACAGTGCTGGAAGCTCTGGCCAGTGCACACAGCAAGACAAAGAAACCCTCGCGTTCAACACAGTGCTGGAAGCTCTGGCCAGTGCACACAGCAAGACAAAGAAACCCTTGCATTCAACACAACATAGTGCTGGAAGCTCTGGCCGGTGCACACAGCAAGACAAGGAAACCCTCGCATTCAGCACAACACAGTGCTGGAAGCTCTGGCTGGTGCACAGCAAGACAAAGAAACCCTCTCATTCAACACAGTGCTGGAAGCTCTGGCCAGCGCACACAGCAAGACAAGGAAACCCTCGCATTCAACACAACACAGTGCTGGAAGCTCTGGCCAGTGCACACAGCAAGACAAGGAAACCAAAGGCATACACATCAAAAAGGAAGACACACCCTCGTCCCATAAGCAGATGACTTTGTAGCCCACTTAGAAAATCCTAAGGAATCTGAAATAAATAAGAGCCTCCTAGAACTAATCAGTGAGTTCAGAAAGGTCACAAGAAAGAAGATAAACGTTTGAAAAATCAATTGTATTTCTAGGTAGTAGCAATAAACACGTGGGCACCACAATGAAAAATATACTTCTATCTTTAACCACTCAAAAATTGAAGTACTTAGGTGTAAGTCTAACAAATAATGTACTGGACTTGTATATATGTTTTGTACACGGAATTCTGATGAAAGAAAGAAGATGAAGAAAGTAAGTGAAGAGGCATGCCTTGCTCATGGAGTGGAACACCCAACATCGTAAAGAGGTGAATTCTCCCCAGACTGATTTATGGGTTTAACACAATTCTTATTGTGTCTAACAAAATTCCAAAAAGATATGTCACGAATAAGTACAAGATTATTCCAAAGGACAGATGGAAAGTGATGGAGCTAGAATAGCCAAAATTGGGTAATTTTTAAAGAAAAGAGGTTTAATGCCTGTAATTCCAGCACTTTGGGAGGCCGAGGTGGGTGGATCACGAGGTCAGGAGATCGAGACCATCCTGGCTAACACAGTGAAACCCTGTCTTTACTAAAAATACAAAAAATTAGCTGGGCATGGTGGTGGGTGCCTGTAGTCCCAGCTACTCGGGAGGCTGAGGCAGGAGAATGGTGTGAACCTGGGAGGCGGAGCTTGCAGTGAGCCGAGATCACACCACTGCACTCCAGCCTGGGCAACAGAGCGAGACTCCGTTGCA
Organism: Symphalangus syndactylus; assembly: GCF_028878055.3. Lineage (NCBI taxonomy): Eukaryota > Metazoa > Chordata > Mammalia > Primates > Hylobatidae > Symphalangus > Symphalangus syndactylus. The sequence continues at coordinate 141,943,732 of NC_072429.2, forward strand.
AAAAAAAAAAAAAAAAAGAGGTTTAATTTGGAAAAAGAGAAAAATGAGGCTAATCCATATACCTGATTCCAAGACTTCTTATATATAGTAGCTATAGTGACCTAGAGAGTGTGGGGTTGGCAGAGGGACAGATACTCAGATTGATGTGGCACAACAAACTACCCAGAAATAGACCCACACAAATACGCCCTGGGGATTCCTACAAAGATGCAAGTGCAACTGAGTGGAAGACACATTGCTTTCAAAGTGCAGCGCCACAGCAATCGAAAATCCATAGGCAAAAAGCAACAACAGACAGCAACGAAACTCAACCTAGACCTTGCACAAAAGTGACCTCAAAACAGATCACAAACATGAAATCAGAAAAAAAAAAAAATTAGGGAAAGCAAAACCACAGGAGAACACCTTTGAGATCTGGGACAAGGCAAAAAGCTTTTTAGACCTGACACCAGAAGCATGATCCATAAAAACAAAAACTGATAAACCTGACCTCTTCAAATTTAAGACTTTTGCACTGAAAAAATAAACTGTTAAGAGGGTGTAAAGACAAGCTACGGTCTGGGAGAAAATATTTGCAAACCACTTATCCAGCAAAGAACTAGTGTCTAGACTGTATAAAGAACTCTCAAAATTCAACAGTTACAAATCAATCAATTAGAAAATGGGCAAAAGACATGAAAAGGCACTTCACTGAAGAGAATATTTATTCAAAGGAGGGCTTTCCTCATGAAAAACAAATATATAGATAACAAAGTAAATCCATAAAAAGATGTTCAACAACTTTATAAGTGAAAGAACTGAAAATTAAAATGCAACAAGACATTATACACACCTATTGGAAAGGCTAAAATAAAAAAATGCTGCTGGTGAGGATGTGGAACACTGGATCCTTCACACATTATTGATGTGAACATACAATAGTAAAAGCCCCCTGGAAAGCATTTCAACTGTTTCTTGAAAAACTAAACATACGGCCGGGCAATGTGGCTCACACCTGTAATTCCAGCACTTTGGGAGGCCAAGGCAGGCAGATCACGAGGTCAAGAGATTGAGGCCATCCTGGCCAACATGGTGAAACCTCATCTCTACTAAAAATACAAAAATTATCTGGGCATGGTGGTGCACCCCTATAGTCCCAGCTACTCAGGAGGCTGAGGCAGGAGAATCACTTGAACCTGGGAGGTGGAGGTTGCAGTGAGCTGAGGTTGCACCACTGCACTCCAGCCTGGGTGACAGAGCAAGACTCCATTGCAAAAAATAATAATGATAATAAATAAACATACAACTACCATACCACCCAATAATTGCACTCCCAGCCATTTACCTAGAGAAATGGAGACTTACGTTCACACCCAAACCTGCTGTATTAGTCCATCTTCACACAGCTGATTAAGACATACCCGAGACTGGACAATTTACAAAAGAAAGAGGCTTACCGGACTTACAGTTCCACATGGCTGGGGAAGCCCCACAATCATGGCAGAAGGCAAGGAGGAGCAAGTCACGTTTTACATGGATGGCAGCAGGCAAAGAGAGAGCTTGTGCAGGGAGACTCCCATTTTTCAAAACCATCAGATTTCTTTAGACTTACTCACTATCATGAGAACAGCGCAGGAAAGACCTGCCCCCTGATTCAATTACCTCCCAACGAGTTCCCCCGACAACGTGTGGAAATTCAAGATGAGATTTGGGTGGGGACACAGCCAAACCATATCACCTAAACATGAATGTTTAGCACAGCTTGATACCAAATACCCCAACACTAGAAGCAACCCAGGTGTCCCTCAGTGGTCAAATGGTTAAACAAAGTGTAACACATCCGCACCATGAAACACTACTGAGCAATAAAAAGGAATGAGCTCTCGACACACCCCAAAGATGGATAGATGTTAAGAGAGCTATGCTGAGGGAAAAGTGCCAATCCCAAGAAGTGACATTCTTTCTTTTTTGAGATGGAGTCTGGCTCTGTCGCCCAGGCTGGAATGCAGTGGTGCGATCTCAGCTCACTGCAACCTCTGCCTCCCAGGTTCAGACAATTCTCCTGCCTCAGACTTCTGAGTAGCTGGGATTACAGGTGTGTGCCACCACATCCAGTTAATTTTTTTATTTTTAGTAGAGATGAGGTTTCACCATGTTGGCCAAGCTGGTCTTGAACACCTGACCTCAAGTGATCTGCCCACCTCAGCCTCCCAAAGTGCTGGGATTACAGGGGTGAGCCACCGTGCCCAGCCCCAAGAGGTTACATTCTGTAGGGCTCTATTTCTATTTCATGCTTGAAATGACACAATTATAGAAACAGAGAGTTAGTGGAGATTAGTATTCCCCAAGAACAGATTAGTGTTACCCAAGAGTGAGGGAGGTCTTGGAAATAGGGGTAGGAGGCAGAGGGGGTGTGGCTATAAAGGACAACAGGAGGGACCCACATGCTGCCGGAAACGTCTGTGCCTTGACTGCATCAATGCTCATGTCCTGGTTGTACCATTGTACTTTTCAGCTTTACAAGATGTTACCATTGAGGGAAACTGGGTGAAGGGCACACAGGACCTCTCTGTGTTATTCCTCACAACTACATGTGGATCTACAATGATCTCATAATGAAAAGTTGAATTTTTAAAAAGTATCCCAGACTTGGTCCCTAGAAGCCCAATCGAGTGGGGTTCTGTGTGCTTTTGAGATATTGCTGTCATCCTCTGAACTGTCCCTTACTTTCCAACCATACGAGTCTTGGTGAAAAGCTAGAGTGACCAGACCGTTCCTGTCTTGCTGGTGAACATGGAAAATGCTACAACCACCTTTGAAAATGGTTTGGTAGTTCCTTAAAAAGTTAAATATATGCCTGCATATGGTGCAGCCATTCCACTTGTGGGTATTTAGCAAAAAGCAATGAAAGCCCACATCCTTAAAAAGACCTGTATGCGAATGTTCATAGCAGGCTTACTTGTAATGGACAGAAGCCGGAAAGACTCGAAACACCCACCAACATGCAAATGAGTAAACAAAGTTGTGCTCCATCCAAGAATGGAAGACTGCCCAGCAATAGAAAGGAACTAACTGCTGATACACACGGCCACACAGATGAACCTCAGAATAAGTAAGTCAGAGAAAAACACGTATCTTAACTGAATTATTCCAGTTGGATAAAATTCCCGAAAATGCAAACTAGTCTACAGTTAAAGAAAGTAAGTCAGTGATTGCCTTGTGGGGTAGGAAGGGAAGGGAGGAGGAATTACAGAGGGGCAGGAGGAGGTTTTGAGAGTGGTGGATCCATTCCTTACCTCTATCAGTGTGCTGGTTCATCACACACGTGTCAACAATTATCAGGCTGTACACTCTAAACTTTTACATTTTATTGTATGTCAATTATATCTCAATAAAGCTGTTCAAAACAAAAACAAGAACAAGTCTGAGAAATATGCAGAGAAGGGTGTGGTGATAACTTGACTTCCCAACATCCCAGGTCAGAGAACAACAATGCAAGAGGCCTGATGCCGTGCTCTGAGCTCCTCATGGACAAAGAAGTCCTAGCACTCTAGGCCCCGCGCTTTGGAGTCAGAGCCACCTGAGCTGGCTTCTGCTCCGCTCATCCCTTTGGGCCCAGGCACCAGGCTCCGCGGCGATGGCCAGAAACAACATCCCGTGCCCCTGTCCAAGGTGCTGAGCAGACGACACAGGCTCCTCTTGGGCACTGAGCCCCTGGACTTGGTGGCAACAGGCTTGGGACCCACAGTGACAGCTATGCTCCAGATGCTCACCCAGGACCCCCAGTGCCAGGCAGACCAGGACCAGGGAGGGCTCAGTCTGCGTCAGAACCTCCCCAGAGGCACAGCAAGTTTATGGAAGCAAGTGCTCATGTAGACAGGCACTGACATTTTGTTTCTCTGTTTCCATGGGACCGTGAGCTCCTCAAGGCAGACGGGGCCCGACGAGCACCTCCACTGCCTGAAGGGCCCCCTAGGGTGCCTGTGGGTCCTGTCCTGTCACCCTCTTTTGCCGACACACGTTAATCCTACAGTCCACCGTGTGAGGAGGTGATGACTCCGAATTGGGGTCTCTCTGACCATTTACAATCCCACTCGTCAGCAGGAAGGGTCTGCTGGGGTGAGCTGGGGCTCAGTCTGGAGAGTGGCTTGTCTGTGGACCAAGCACATGCTGGAGGCGTGAGGCAGAGAGGTCCCAAAGGGGTGAGAGGCATTTCTCTTAGTGGTGTCAGTTGTGCCCTCTTGGGATCCTGCTGTGAACACTCGAAGCTCCCTCATGTCCATCAAGGAACTCTGGAGCCCAAAGACTACCCAGCTAGTCCAGGATCTCAATGGCCTGGGGCTGGACCCATGGCATTGAAGGTGTCACTCCCCTGGCTAGGGAGACTTGCCAGCCCAGAGAGAGGTGTGTGTGTGCAGTGGAGTTCCAGGTTCCTGTTCTGGGCACCCAGACTTGGGTCTGGCCCCTGAGGAGCCCCTTGGGCTCTGCTGCAGCAGACGCCAGGGAAGAGCTAGACCTCACAGTGCAGCAGCCGTATCAGCACAACGAGTGCACCACGATGTGGAGCCGCACATCCCCTACCCCGCTATCGAGGCCGCCTGCACAATCAGAGACCGGGATGGGCCACTCTGGGGGCACCTTGTGCACTTGACTGGCGGGAGAGGCCTCTGCTGAGGCTGCACTTACTGAGCATGTAGCTGGGACACAAATATCTCCACATTTAGGCTCGTTTAGAGATGTCTACCCACTAGCTATTCCCTGAGACCTTCCAGCCCACAGGGTTCCCTCCCAGACCCTGGTTGTCCAGGCCAGCCCCTTCGGGTGCTGAATCAACATAGAGCTACAGCTCTGTCCCTTTCTCCTTCCAGGCAAAATCATACCAGGTGAATCCCACAGGTTCTGCTCATAAGGTGGACTTTTCCCCTCTCCCCTCATAATCACCTGATCAAGGACAGTTTGATAGCTAGGATTTTTCAAGGTTTTCTCCATATATTTCCAGGATAGTTTGGTGGGCAGGGGGACTAGGGGAATGGGTGCTGCTGATTGGTTGGGGATGCAATGATAGTCTGCCTCTGGGTGAGGAACACAGGACCAGCTGAGCCAAGAGTGGAGGGTCCCGGTGGGACCATCTGGTTGTCAGAAGTGCAAAAGACTGAAAAGACACCTCAAAAGTCCACCTTAGGTTCTACGATAGTGAAGTTATCTGCAGGAGGAATTGGGGAAGTTGCAAATCTTGTGGCCTCCAGAGCAACGGCTGGTAATTGTATAACTATGCCCACATCTTAGCAGAATTCAGGTCCCTCTCATCCTCCAAACCTGGCAGTTTTTGATTTTACAAAGGTGATTTAGTCTGGGGAAAGGGTTGGTGCAAAAGTAATTGCATTACTTTTAATGGCAAAAACCACAATGACATTTTCACCAACCTAATAATTTCAACCATAAACTAAATTTTTCCCAAAGTTAGCTTGGTCCAAGCCCAAGAATGACCAAGGGCAGTTTGGAGTTAAAGGCAAGATGAGATTAGTCAGGTCAGATCTCTTTCACCGCCGTAATTTTCTCACTGTTATAATTTTGCAAAGGCAGTTTCACCCTCTGCATCATTTAGGGCCACCCCTCAGAGGGGGAAGGGTGTGGCCATGCGCTTTTGGGTAATGCCAGTATTTCATTTAAAAACATCCAGAAATGAGGCCGAAATATTTTCTTCTCTACAGGGCTGGTCAGAGGGAACAACCTGTGAGGCCATCAGTGTGGGGAGAGAGACCAAGGAGTGCAACAGGAGTCAGCCGTATCAGCCGTGCGTGAGCCGGAGCCACATACCTCACCCCTCCTGGCTAGCGGGGTGCAACCGTGTCAGCCATGTGTGAGCCTGAGCCACACGCCTCACCCCTCCTGGTTAGCAAGGTGCAGCTGTGTCAGCCATGTGTGAGCCTGAGCCACATGCCTCACCCCTCCTGGTTAGCAAGGTGCAGCTGTGTCAGCCATGTGTGAGCCTGAGCCACATGCCTCACCCCTCCTGGCTAGCGGGGTGTAGCTGCGTCAGCCATGCACAAGCCTGAGCCACATGCCTCACCCCTCCTGGCTAGTGGGGTGCAGCCATGTCAGCCATGTGTGAGCCTGAGCCACATGCCTCACCCCTCCTGGCTAGCAGGGTGCAGCCATGCACATCTGGGGCATGAGTGCTGGGTGACACTCACTCATGGCAGGAGGCCAAGTCCCTTGACAACCTGGACTTTATGGTATAGGTTGTCTGTTCTGAATGTGTTCTGAAATGGAACATTCGTAGTGTTCACTGGCTTACTAGTTTCACCTCTAGTAAGTGGTGAACCTTCACTTGAGCCCAGTCGAAAGCCAGACTTTTTTTTTTCTTAAAAGGAGAACAGTTATCTGCTGAAGACTATTCTGCCTCCAAAATCCAGAACGCCCTGCCTGGCACTGTGCCCCTCTCTTAGTGATGGGAGGTACCAAGGCAGCAATTCTCTTTCCCTTGGGGGGAAATCAGAAGATGCTCCCAGCCGCTGGACCCCAGAGATCCCACCAAGACGGAAGACGCCTGGATTTTGTGTGGCTTATTTTCCAAGCTTCTGGCAAACATATCTGTCCTTTTTTTTTTTTTTTTTTTTTTTCCAGACGGAGTCTCGCTCTGTCGCCCAGGCTGGAGCGCAGTGGCGCAATCTCGGCTCACTGCAAGCTCCGCCTCCCGGGTTGATGCCATTCTCCTGCCTCAGCTTCCCGAGTAGCTGGGACTACAGGCACCCACCACCATGCTCAGCTAATTATTTTTTTGTATTTTTAGTAGAGACAGGGTTTCACCGTGTTAGCCAGGATGGTCTCGATATCCTGACCTCGTGATCCGCCCGCCTCAGCCTCCCAAAGTGCTGGGATTACAGGTGTGAGCCACCGCGTCCGGCCAAACATCTCTGTTCTAAGCATGGATTCTGAAATGGAATATTCGCCACATGTTGGTTCCTGGGCTTACTATTAATAGTTCCACTATAAGATGAAGCTGATCTCAAACGTTCTTTGCCATCTGACCTGCTTACCCTCACCCCCACCCCCTGGACTGAAAGAACGGTGTCATGTTAAGTCTCCAGGAATTATCGGGTCCAGTCATCCTGAAAATCCTGAAAAATCTGGTCATTCTTCCTCCTCCAATGCACAGTCATCCTGGCAAGAGGACGGCTAGGAAGATTTACACCCTGAATCTGTGCATGCAACGGCATTCTCCTTCAGCGGAACCCTGCCTATGCTTGACTTAGGGTGCTCTGGCTAAAATACGGGAATCAGGGGTGGATGGTGGGATCTCATTTGAGTCTTTCACTTGTGACATAAGCTGCCCAGGCCAGATCTAAGATTTTTTTTTTTTTTTTTTTTTTGAGATGGAGTCTTGCTCTGTCACCCAGGCAGGAGTGCAGTGGCTCAATCTCGGCTCACTGCAATCTCTGCCTCCTGGGTTCAAGCGTTTCTCCTGCCTCAGCCTATGAAATAGTTGGGACTACAGGTGCCTGCCATGATACCCGGCTAATTTTTGTATCTTTTGTAGAGATGTGTTTCACCACGTTGGCCAGGCTGGTCTCGAACTCCTGACCTCAGGTGATCTGCCTGCCATGGCCTTCGAAAGTGCTGGGATTACAGACATGAGCCACCACACCTGGACAGGCCAGGATTTTGTTTTAATCATTGCTTACACAAATCAAGTTAGACTGTCTCCCACTGAATTCTGGAAGCCAGGGGAAGCAACATTTTTGCAGTTCTGGAATACTCTTCTGTGGCACTTTTTTTTGGAGACAGAGTCTCGCTCTGTTGCCCAGGCTGGAGTGCAGTGGTATGATCTTGGCTCACTGCAACATCTGCCTCCCAGGTTCAAGTGATTCTCCTGCCTCAGCCTCCTGAGTAGCTGGGACTACAGTTGCATGCCACCACGCCTGGCTAATTTTTGTATTTTCAGTAGAGACGGGATTTCCCCATGTTGGCCAGGCTGGTCTGGAACTCTTGACCTCAGGTGATCCACCTGCCTCAATCTACCAAAGTGCTGGGATTACAGGCATGAGCCACTGCACCCGGCCGCACTTTTTATTTGTCAAAGTACAAAGGTACTGACACACATAAAAAACATTTTTTCCTTTGGCATTTTTTTTATTGTGGTAAAATGCACATAAAACAGAAAACCAAACGCCAAATCTCTCACTTATAAGTGGGAGTTGAACAGTGAGAACACAAGGACACAGGGAGGGGAACAACCCACACCAGGGCCTGTTGGGGGATGGGGAGCAACAGGAGGGAACTTAGAGGATGAGTAAATAGGTGCAGCAAACCACCGTGGCACACGTATACCTATGTAATAAACCAGCAAGCCACCATGGCACACGTATACCTATGTAATAAACCAGCAAGCCACCATGGCACATATATACCTATGTAATAAACCAGCAAGCCACCATGGCACACGTATACCTATGTAATAAACCAGCAAACCACCGTGGCACACGTATACCTATGTAACAAACCAGAAACCACCATGGCACACGTATACCTATGTAACAAACCAGCAAGCCACCATGGCACACGTATACCTATGTAACAAACCAGCAAACCACCATGGCACACATGTACCTATGTAACAAACCAGAAACCACCATGGCACACGTATACCTGTGTAACAAACCAGCAAGCCACCATGGCACACGTATACCTATGTAATAAACCAGCAAACCACCATGGCACACATATACCTATGGAACAAACCAGAAACCACCATGGCACACGTGTACCTATGTAATAAACCAGCAAACCACCATGGCACACGTGTACCTATGTAACAAACCAGCAAACCACCATGGCACACGTATATCTATGTAATAAACCAGCAAACCACCATGGCACACGTGTACCTATGTAACAAACCAGCAAACCACCATGGCACACGTGTACCTATGTAACCAACAGCAAACCACCATGGCACAAGTGTACCTATGTAACAAACCTGCACATTCTGCACATGTATCCCTGAACTTAAAGTAAAATTATTTTTAAAAATTTACCATTTTTATCATTTTAAAGTGTACAATTCAGTGGCATTAAGTACACTCATAGTGTGTGACCATGACAACTATCTTGTTCCAGAACCTTCTCATCACTCCAAATGGAAACCCCATGCCCCAAAAAGCAGTCACTCCCCATTTTTTCCACCCCCAGCCCCTAAGCAACCACTTTCTGTCTCTTGGACTTGCCTGTTCCGGACATTTCATATGAATGGAACCATACAGCATGCGGCCTTTGGTGCCAGGCTTCCAAGGTGCATCCACACGTGTCACATATCAGCTACATCCGCATGTGTCACATATCAGCTGCATCTGCACGTGTCAGGTCCATCCACGCGTGCCACGTATCAGGTGCATCTGCACGCGTCATGTATCAGATGCTGTAAGTCCTAGTCATTAGGAAAATGAAAACCAAAACCACAATGAGATAGATACCTCTTCACACCCACTAGGACGGTTATCATCAAAACCACAGAAAATAACAAGTGCTGGTGAGAAGGTGAGGAGATTGGAACCCTCAGACCCTGCTGGTGGGAATGTAAAATGCCGCAGCCACTGGCAACAGTTTTTTATAAAAGTAAACGTGCAAGTCCTGTGCAACATAGCGAGGGCAGTCCTAGGTATATACCCAACAGGACTGAAAACAGGCATTCAAACAAACACGTGTCCATGAATGTTCATAGCAGCTGATATGGTTTGGATGTCTGTTTCCTCTAAATATCATGTGGAAATGATCCCCAGTGTTGGGGGTGTGGGAAGTGACTGGATCACGGGGGTGGACCCTTCACGGATGCCTTGGTGCCACCCCTTGGTAACGAGTGCTTTCTCACGGTGAGCTCCCGGGAGATGGGGCTGTTTAAAAGTGTGCGGCGTCTCCCCCCACTCTGTTCCTCCTGCTCCCATCATGTGACGCGCCATCTCTCACTTCCACCATCAATAAAAGCTCCCCGAGGCCTCCCGAGAAGCCTCCGCAAGCCAATGCCAGTGCCGTGCCTACTGTCCAGCCTGCAGAACTGTGAGACAAACACAATTCTTATAAATTACCCAGTCTCAGGTATTTCTTTACAGCATCACAAGAACGGCCTAATATATGCAGCAATATTCACAAGTACCAAATGGTAGAAGCAACCCAAATATCCCTCAACAAATGATGGATAAACAGAATGTTTAAGCGTATACAACAGAACACTATTCAGCCACTGTCTCACAGTGAGCAAGTCCAAACACATCTACCCCAAAGTCCGAGGAAGCTGACCCGCCAAAGAAAGAGGCTGACAAATTCACTTTTTTTTTTTTTTTTTTTTGAGACAGAGTCTCGCTCTGTCGCCCAGGCTGGAGTGCAGTGGCGCCATCTCGGCTCACTGCTGCAAGCTCCGCTTCCCGGGTTCACGCCAGTCTCCTGCCTCAGCCTCCTGAGTAGCTGGGACTACAGGCGCCCGCCACCACGCCCAGCTAATTTTTTGTATTTTTAGTAGAGACGGGGTTTCACCATGTTAGCCAGGATGGTCTTGATCTCCTGACTTCGTGAAATGCCCACCTCGGCCTCCCAAAGTGCTGGGATTACAGGCGTGAGCCACCGCGCCTGGCCCACAAATTCAGTTCTTAAAAAGAAACATTTAACAGGGACTTAGAAGCCATGTCAGTCTCAGGATACGGTGAGTCAAGATGGCGGCTCCCTGCGCCTTCACCACCCAGGCCCAGGGCTTCTATGCCACAGTTCAGGGGCACACGCCTCAGAGGGGGTGGGCAGGAATTTCCCTAAGGCCAAGACTTATGATAAGGATGTGCTCTTACACAGGGAACAATAGATGAATGGGAACTCTCAGAAGCATTCCCGGAACTGAGGTTAATCAGAAGCCAACACGACGAACTACCATCCAAGACGCATCTGCTTCGGCCGCGCTCCGCGCTCCGCCCTCCGCCCTCCGCCCTCCGCCCTCCGCCCCCCACGCCCCGCCCTCCGCCCTCCACGCTCCGCCCTCCGCCCTCCACGCTCCACTAATCCAGCTCTTACCGTCTCACCTGCCCTCCTCTTCCGCGATGGTCCCTGAGCCTTAGGGAGGGTGCTTGGGGTTGTCTGGCTTTAGCAGCAGTGCCTTGGCGTCGGAAAACAGGTCAGGCCCAGTGAGAGTCCCAGTGAGGGAGGGTCACTGGCTGTTGAATCACCTCTAGTCTTCAGGATACCATGACTCCCGTTTTCTCAGAGAAAGTAAAACAACAAGAGATACATAACATTAATAATTTGCACACAAGGATGACAATCAAAAGGGAATTTGTATGCCAGAACGGTAACAAAAAAGAACCTATTTCATTAAGAAGCCAGCTAAAAGCATCGTGAAGGAAACTAAAACCCGGTTTTTCTTTAGACTTGTAGCCAGTGAATGATTCAGGATTAGCCCAAATTGTAAGCAAATAATAAAAACTCAAAAACAACGGTCAGAGCTAGAATCTAAATTTTTCTCTCTCCAGTTTCCCCATTTCTACCAAGGGTAAATCATAGTAGGACCAGTTTTTTGCAAAATAAATTTTGGTCTCATTATACTTGGCCTGTCTGTTTGCATAAAGTGTGGCAAGAATAGTTACTAGCCCTAGAGGCTTTTTTCTTTTTTTCCCGAGACAGGGTCTTGCTCTGTCAGCCATGCTGGAGTACAATTGTGCAATCAGAGCTCACTGCAGCCTCAGCCTCTCAGGCTCAAACACTCCTCCTGCCTCAGCCTCCCGAGTAGCTAGGACCCTTGGCACACCCCACCACACCCAGCTCATTTTTTAGGTTTTATAGAGACAGGGTCTCAGCATGTTGCCTAAAGTGGTCGGCTCTTTTTAAGTTGGCTTTGCTGGAACACTTTTTTAGGGAATTTTGGACTCAACTTATTAAAAGCCTCAAGGGTAGGAAGCCAAGCGAAGGATTCACTGAATGAAATTGAAGTATTTTACCGCAAATTGTGTTTCTTTGCCGTGTCTTGAAATAGCCTTGCAAAGCTGTCTCTTGTGGGGAAAAGCTGCATTCTGAAGAGAATCCTTTTCCTTTTTCAGGCCTTTTCCCTGATCCAGGAGAGAATCGACTCTGGTAAGAAACATTTACAATCTATTCTCTCTGAAGCTACCTGGAGGCTTCCTCTGCGTAATGGGAACTTGGTCTCCACAATCCCTCACTTAACCCAGACATTCCTTCTTTTGATTCCAGGTCTTTAGATAATAACTCTTTCAACCAACTGCCAATCAGAAAATCTTTAAATCTACCTATGACCTGGTAGTCCCTGTTTCAAGTTGTCCGACCTTTCCAGATCGAACGAATGTATGTCTTCCCTATATTGATTGATGTCTCATGTCTCCCTAAAATTTATAAAACCAAGTTGTGGCCCAACCACCTTGGGCACATGTTCTCAGGGCCTCCTGAAGCCGTGTCATGGGCCACAGTCTCTCATATTTGGCTCAGAATAAATCTCTTCCAACATTTTACAGTTTGACCCTTTTCGTTGATTTTTTCATGCCTTTGCTTTTGCAGTAGTAGGTAGGGGTTTGCCCATTCCACGTACAATACCCATTTTCCTTTTTTTTTTTTTTTTTTTTTTTTCTGAGTCTCCCTCTATTGCCCAGGCTGGAGTGCAGTGGCGCAATCTTGGCTCACTGCAGCCTCTGCCTCCCAGGTTCAAGCAATTCTCCTGCCTCAGCCTCCCCAATAGCTGGGACTACAGGTGCGTGCCACCACGCTCAGCTAATTTTTGTATTTTTAGTATAGACGGGGTTTCATCATGTTGGTCAGGGTGGTCTTGAACTCCTAACCCCAAGTGATCTGCCCACCTCGGCCTCCCAAAGTGCTAGGATTACAGGTGTGAACCACCGCACCAGCTTCAATATCCATTTTCATAAAGCATTTAGATAAAGGATGTGTAACTACCTTACATAAAGACTGTTTAAACATCTCCACTTTCATAATTCTATCATACAAGTCAACTTTCATAACTTGACATTTTTCTGTTCTGTTCCCAGGAACTTCTTTTTCCCACCCCCAGACCATTTTACCCTCTCTTGTGAAAAAGGATATGGGTGCCCCACAGGGGCTTGATCCAAGGGACCCTGGTCCTTTTGTCAATCTTATCTTGATTAACCCACCTCAACATTGGCCCCGGCAATTGTTGGTCAGTTTGCTCAGTGTAACTTTTGCCTTCCAATTTTTATAATTAGAGTGCCTTCTCCAATCTGCAAAAAACTGGTTTGGAGCTCTTTACTGTTGAGGGACCAGCGGGGGCTCCCTTTGTTCACCCAACTTTCGATAGTGTTGTATTAAGACCTTTGTGAATAACTCCCCATTATTCATTCCATTGCTTAACCATCTACAGATTCCACCCCGCTAGGATGCACCCCATGACTCTCTCCTTTCCTTTTTTCCTCTTGGTTTCACCCCATCTACTTTTTACCTTTTTTTTTGAGATGGAGTCTTACTGTGCTGTCCAGGCTGGAGTGCAGTGGCACAATCTTGACTCACTGCAAGCAATTCTCCTCCCTCGGTCTCCCAAGTAGCTGGGATCATAGGCGCGCACCACCACACCTGGCTAATTTTTGTATTTTTAGTAGAGATGGGGTTTCGCCATGTTGGCCAGGCCGGTCTCAAACTCCTGATCTCAGGTGGTCTGCCCACCTCTGCCCCCCAAAGTGCTGGGATTACAGGCATGAGCCACCACACCCGGCCCATTTTTTACCTTATTTAAAAATAATCGTTTGAAAATTGTCCCCTTCCTAGGATTAGTCCTTGGACTCCCTTTTGCCTTTCCCGATGCTTTTATTAATTAGCCTAATGTTTTTATTAGCATCTGGATGACCCATGAGGGGAAGTTGAGACCCAATGAGGTGCCCAGGCCAATGGGACCCCCTTAACCACAGCATTTACCATGATCTGGGCATGTTCAGCCGTGAATATCCCGGTCATCATAAAGTCAGTCCCACATGGCTTGCTTACGAAGCGCATCAGCTGCTTCATCGGGGGTGCTCCACTTGGCGTTTATGGGGAAAGTTGGGTGGTCCCCTTCTCTTACAGTGCCGTTTATCCAGTCCACCAGGCTGGCCATTCCCTCAGGAATAATCTGTGCATCTGGATCACACACACCCATCTGCCATTGTTCAGCAGTGAGCTGTGGGTCCCGCATCAGCCCACACGTGCTTTTCCACTCTGCTGCACTTGTGACTAGCAGAAGGGTGAGGCTGCTCACTGCTTGTAGAAAGAAGCCAAAATAATAACGAGGTGTGATAGAAAGAGAGCGAGACTTTATTGTCCGTACCAGCAAATGGATGAGCACAAAGCAATTCCACTCTTCCATTTGTGGAGGGAACACATGGGATTTTAAAGAGAGGGTTTGGAATGCAGAAGAGGCAGGGGGTGAGGAGGTGTTGGGTGGCAGGACCCAGTCCCATGGCTCTTCTCAAATTATTGTTCCATCTGGTGAAGGGGCCGGCGCCGTCGTGGCTGGAAGTGTCTGGTCCATACCAGGATCCGGCCACTGAAACTTCTAAGGAAATACGTCACCAGAGAAGTGAGCATGGTGTGAGCTTAACAAGCGTCCAGGTAAATACGTGTGTGTAAGCCGTGAGAGCATGGAATAGAAAAAGAAGGGGAGGGGAGGCCACAGCACATTCCCAGGCTGTGTTTCAAGATGAAAGGAAACATGTATGCAGTTTGACTCAAAGTTATATCTTGAGATTGGGGAGAAAGGAGAAAAAACAAAGTTTTAAAACATGGTTTGAAGCCAAGCTGCTCAGTTACACATTTAAAACCAAAAACACTGTTCCCAAATTAGTCATCCTCATAATTCATTTTGGTAGAAGTTCCTCAGGAAGCGAATCTACAGAATGGAGCAATTCCCCCACATCACGCCCTCTGGCTTCAATGCTACTCGATTTTGCCCCTTACTACCTTCCGGTAACCGCAGCTCTCAGCGTGCTTTCTTTCATCCCTGGCATCATTTTCCCCTTTGTGGGTAGCTTTGAGGCTAGTGGCCTGAGCTCAGACAGACCCACAACTGAGCATGGTCCAGGCCCGACCCAGCACTCTCTTATACTTTCATTTTAGCTACTGCAGGTAACAGTAACCAAGGGAGTGAATATTTTGCTTTTTGCTTATTAGTCTGCATCTTCTTATGCATCCATTGAACCAACTCCCCAAGGGTTTGTGCCATCTCTAATTCTACCAGTAGCTTTCTCCTTTAGCAGCTGAGGATGGCACAGCTGCAGCTCCAGACCAGGGGTGACGTGTGGCCACTAAGGAATCAAAGGCTTCTTGTTGCCCAGCCGTTTATTCTTCCTCTTTATATCCACTTACTCTCATCCATGTCATCTTTCCTTGGTTCTGAAACAACCTGTAAATAGCTTCCAAACTAGAGTACTTTTCCTTTAAGCAGAAACCATATCTTTATGATTTTTATAACCTTTACCAAAAACACGTCTTACATTATGGCCAGGCACAGTGGCTCACCCCTACAATCCCAGCACTTTGGGAGGCGAGACGGGCAGATAACTCAAGGTCAGAAGTTTGAGACCAGCCTGGCCAATATGGCGAAACCCATCTCTACTAAAATATAAAAATTAGCCAGGTGTGGTGGCGGGCGACTGTAATCCCAGGTACTTGGGAGGCTGAGGCAGGAGAATCACTTGAACCCGGGAGACAGATGTTGCAGTGAGCCAAGATCGTGCCATTGCACTCCAGCCTGGGGGATAGAACGAGACTCAGTCTCAAAAAAAAAAAAAAAAAAGAAAAACCCACATCTTACTTTTCATACACTCTGTATGTCTGTATGTAGAATAGTTTTGCCTATATCTAGCAGTTTTAATTACATATGTAAACTATTACTATAACTCTTAGTAACCCCTTATTTCTAGAAAATCCTAGGCTTACTTAATTTAGCACGACTTTTAGATTTTATCTTATAAAGACAATTTTGAAACTAGTTTTACTTACCAAAGATTACCAAAGTCACATGAACTAAAAGGCATTTGAGCTAGCTTCTATTATCCTGTTAAGATATTTAAGTGTTTAAATTTCCTTTAAGCCCATTAGAGTTCTTTCATACAATCTGGTATTGACCGGTCACATACACATGACCCATGTAAACATATATGAGATAGAACGGGAGTGGGACCTGGCTCCTCCTCCACAATCTCACCATGCCTTCTACCTAACCCTGTTCCTACTGAGAAAAAAGAAGGTGCCAGCGCTCAATTTTACATGAACACGTTCTTTGAGGCTGAAGCAAATCTGACTGCTTTTCAATGTGAAAATAAAATATAAGAACTGTTCTTGGAATTATTTCTAAACAGAACATCAGAGTCATCTGAAGCATCAGAATCATCTATTTCTGAAAAATCGGATTCATCAAATGAATTTTCAGCCAACAACTGTTCGAAAATGATGTTAACATCACAGGAACACTACATTTTCTAAGATTTGACATTTTCAGTGGTTGACAGTTACTATATGTTGTAACTGGAAATGCCACTACTGAAAACAGAATGTATAAATAGAATAATGTCTTTTGTTGCCAAAGTCAATCTACCAGAGCAATGCAAAAATAGTCAAAAAGTGAGATATTTCGTGGCAAAGTTGTCTCGGGGTAAATGCTGCAGCCACAAGTGCCAGCGGCGAGTATTCTTGAGGCAAACGGGAAATGGGTTAAAGAATTTCAGGATCTGGCCTTAGGAAATCCAAATATCACACCAAGGTTGTGGTCTGATCTCATTACTAAGCCTGAATAGATTTCTTTAGCATTTCTCATAGTGTGTATGTGCTGATAATAAATTCTTGTGGTTTTATTTTATTTAAAAATGTATTTACTGCCGGGCTCAGTGGCTCACATCTGTAATCCCAGCACTTTGGAAGGCTAAGGCAGGCGGATCACCTGAGGTCAGAAGTTCAAGACCAGCCTGGCCAGCATGGTGAAACCTCGTCTCTACTAAAAATACAAAAATTAGCCAGGCATGGTGGCGGGTGCCTGTGATCCCAGCTACTCTGGAGGCTGAGGCAGGAGAATCACTGGAACCTGGGAGGCGGAGCTTGTAGTGAGCTGAGATCTCACCACTGCACTCCAGCCTGGGCGACAGAGCAAGACTCCATCTCAAAAAAACAAACAAACAAACAATAATATTTACTTCACCTTCCTTCTTGAAGAATATTTTCACTGGATATAGAATACTGGATAGATCTTTATTTTTCCTTCAGCACTTTAGAGACATTGTTCCACTGTCTTCTGGCCCCATTCATTTCTTTTTTTCCTTTTTTCTTTAGACAGAGTTTCACTCTTGTTGCCCAGGCTGGAGTGCAATGGCGCAATCTCGGCTCACTGCAACCTCTGCCTCCTGGGTTCAAGCAGTTCTCCTGCTTCAACCTCCCGAGTAGCTGGGATTACAGGCATGCACCACCACGCCCGGCTAATTTCGTATTTTTAGTAGAGACACGGTCTCTCCATGTTGGTCAGGGTGGTCTCGAACTCCCAACCTCAGGTGATCCGCCAGCCTCAGCCTCCCAAAGTGCTGGGATTACAGGCGTGAGCCACCGCGCCCGGGTGGCCC
Source organism: Symphalangus syndactylus (assembly GCF_028878055.3). Taxonomy (NCBI): domain Eukaryota; kingdom Metazoa; phylum Chordata; class Mammalia; order Primates; family Hylobatidae; genus Symphalangus; species Symphalangus syndactylus. Next base: position 141,961,305 of record NC_072429.2, read on the forward strand.
CCATCATTTCTGATGAGAAGTCAGCTCATGTTGGGGTTGATGTTCTAATACTCCGTGGGAATGTGTGTTTTCCTCCAACTGCTTTCAAAATGTGTCTTTGGCCGCCGGCAGTTTGACTATGGTGTGCCTAAATGTAGTTTTCTTTGTATTTATACTCTATGGGGTTTGTTGAGTTTCTTAAATCTGTAATTTTATGCCTTTCATGAAATATGGAGGTTTTTTGGCAATTGTTTCTTTAGATAATTTTTTCTGCACAATTTTTTCTCTCCTCTTCAGGAGCTCCTATTACATTTATCTTAGGCCTTTTAATATTGTGCCACAATTCTCTGAAGCTCTGTACATATTTTCCTTTTCCTCTGTATTCTTCAAATTGGTTAATTTCTATTAATTTACCTTCAAGCTCCTCTTTCTTCTGTCACCCTCAATCTTCTTTTAAGTCCAACTGGCAAATTTTTACCTCAAATATTTTAACTTTTTGGTCTAGAATTTCCACTTGATTCTTCTTATAGTTTCTATTTCTCTGTTGAGATTTTCTATCTTTTCATTCATTAAAAGCTTATTTTCCTTTACATCCTTGAACATAGATATAATTCCTGCTTAAAGCCTTGATGTGATCATTACAAAATCTGAGTTATCTCAGAGATTGTCTCTATTCATTATCTTTTCTCTAATGTATGGGTCATAGTTTACTGTTTCTTCTTGTGTCAAGAAATTTTATTTTAGTTTTTTGAAACAGAGTCTCGCCCTGTCGCCCAGGCTGGAGTGCAGTGGCATGATCTCAGCTCACTGCAACCTCTGTCTCCCAGGTTCAAGTGACTCTCCTGCTTCAGCCTCCCAGGTAGCTGGAGTTACAGGTGCATGCCACCATGCCTGGCTAATTTTTTTGTTGTTTTTTATTTATTTATATATTTTTTTAGTAGAGACGGGGTTTCACCATGTTAGCCAGGCAGGTCTGGAAGTCCTAACCTCAGGTGATCCACCCGCCTCGGCATCCCAAAGTGCTGGGATTACAGGTGTGAGCCACCACACCTGACCAGGTAATTTTAGATCGCTTCTGGACATTGACAGTGATGTGCATGGAAACTCTGCATTCATTATATTCCTCTGAAGGGCATTTTTTTTTTTTTTTGAGACAGAGTTTTGCTCTTATTGCCCAGGCTGGAGTGCAATGGAACCAACTCAGCTCACTGCAACCTCTGCCTCCCGGGTTCAATCGATTCTCCTGCCTCAGCCTCCTGAGCTGGGATTACAGGCATGTGCCACCACGCCCGGCTAATTTTTGGTATTTTTAGTAGAGACAGGGTTTCTCCATGTTGGTCAGGCTGGTCTCGAGCTCTCAACCTCAGGTGATCCACCTGCCTCGGCCTCCCAAAGTGCTGGGATTACAGGGGTGAGCCACTGCGCCCGTCCAGGCATCCCTTTTTTAATCAGGCTTTTCAACTTGGCTGAACTCAGCCTGTACACTCTGTCATCCAAGCTTGGATGGTAGCTGAAATTTCAGCTCAGTTCTACTTGGTTCAGTTCACCCTTAGCTGGGCTACTTGGAGTCCACACTTGCTGAATATTGTTCAGAGAATAAGTGAAAAGCAGGTTCGTTGCTCACCGCACGCAGAGTCCAATTAACAAGAGCAGGTTCTGGTACCAGGGAAGCAAGCTTACGCTGAAGCTAGCTCGGGGGAAGGGACACACAGCATCCTGCCTTTGAATGTGCTGCTTCTCCTTTAGAGCTGAATGTAGGCATTTTTATAGGGTAGGGAGGAAATGAGCAAGGGCAGGGGTGCCTCTGCTACTGGGAAGTTGGTATCTACCAGGCAGTTGTTATCTAGAGTCGGAGCCTTCCTGGGCAGAGTGGGTTGTAAAAGTGGCCAAATGGGCATGTTTTCGACATGCCATCTTAGTGGGTGTGAGTTCCAGTTTCAAGGCAACCTCTGGAGGTGAGAGTTCCGTCTTGGAACACGCAGGTAGATGAACTTGCTCTGTAGGGAATATCTGGTTATGTTTGCCTTTCTAAAGAGCTAAGTAGGAAACAGGGAGCCGGGGAGGAGGAGAACAGGAAAAACAATTTTTAAAAGTTTAACTATCTCTTAGAAATATGGGGATACTAGGTTCCAAGAGGTTAGCCAGAAATAGGAGGACATTGTGTGCACAGAATGTTGGCTCTCCCTCTCCCTCTCTGTCTCTGTCTTGGATTTTCTCCCTCACTTTCCAGCTGCTGCTGGAAACTGTTGTCTGGTTCTTCAAGTCAATCAGGCTGTGGGTTTTCTACCTGAGTTTTAGCCTCTCCACATGGTGCAGACTGGAATCCATCCTCAGGCTAAAATCCATGACAACAGGAACCCGCCTGCCACCCCGGGGTTCTCCTGTCGCAGGTGTTGACTGTCCCCCAGGCCTGGCCCACTTCTGTCACACTCCAGTGACCACCCTCAGATAGTTGTTATCTAAGGGAAGGTTGGTATAATACGAGCTTTTCAGCCATTATCAGATGTAAGTTGCAGTAAATATAGCTCAAAGTTCTAAGATCCTGGAAGTACCAGAAATATGAAAAAAGGAATTGCATATACTTCCAATAAGTCAAATTTTATGCTGTAATTCCTAGGGCAACTAGTTAAAAGTAAAAGTCATGTGACTGAGTAACAGAAAAAGTGGAATAATAAAAATATTTGATTAATATAAAAAATGAAAGATGAGAAAAGAAACACAAAACAGATGAAACAAAATACCAAAAAAAAAAAAAAAAAAAAAAAAAAAAAAAAAAAAAAAAAAAACAAAGGTAGCTATTACCCTACTATCAGTAATTTTACTACATCTAAACAAATTAAGTACCGGAAGCAGAAGAATAAGATTTTCAAAGCTGCTTATGAGAAAACGTAAGAACTCAAGAAAGAGCAAGAGTAAAATCACAGAGAAAAGCAGACCATGAAAACCAAGAAAAAACTAGCTCCACTCACACCACACACACGGCATTCCTATCACAGAGAGAACTGCTGCAATCGCTCCACTCACCCCACACACAGGGCATTCCTATCACAGAGAGAACTGCTGCAATCGCCCCACTCACCCCACACACAGTGCTTTCCTATCACAGAGAGAACTGCTGCAATCGCTCCACCCACCCCACACACAGTACATTCTTATCACAGAGAGAACTGCCGCAATCGCTCCACCCACCCCACACACAGTGCTTTCCTATCACAGAGAGAACTGCCGCACATTCACACATGTATGCACAACTCACACATGTATATATATGCACACCCTCACATGTGCGCACACCCCAACACATATGCACACCCCCTCAAACACGTATGCATCCTCACACATGTACGTGCACACACACCCTCAAACACATACACCTCACACATGTACATGCACCCTCAAACATGTACAGATCCTTACACGTGCACACACACCCTCACACATGTATACACATGCACACCCTCATGTACGCACACCTCCTCAAATGTACACATCCTCACACATGTACATGCACACACATGCACATACGCATGCCCTCTCGTACACACCCTAAAACATGTACACACATCCTCACACACACATGCACTCTCAAACACACATCCTCAAGTACACACCCTCACACATGTACACACACCTCCCACATGTATACATATGCACACCCTCACACGTACACACGCCCCCTCAAACATGCACACACATACGCATGCCCTTGCATGTACACGTACACACACGCTCAAATGTACACACACCCTCATGTACACACCCCAACACACGTACACACCCCCACACATACACACACACGTACACACCCTCACACATGTACACACCCTTACACACGTACACACGCACCCTCACACATGTACACAGCCTCACACATGTACACACCCTCACATGTGCACACACCCTCAAACATGTACACGCCCACACATACACACCCACATGTACACACCCTCACATGTACACACACCCTCACATGTACACGCACCCTCACACATGTACACGCAGCCTCACATGTGCATGCATCCTCACACGTAACACACCCTCACAATGTACACACACCCACACATATACACACATGCACCCTCACACACGTACACACCCACACACATATGCACCAAACGTACACAACTCACACATGTACACAAGCACCCTCACGTACACATCACATACACCCACACATACACACACACACCCTCACATGTACACGCCCTCACACATACACCCTCACACATGTACACACCCTCACACATGCACACATGCACCTCACACATGTATACATACACACACCCTCACATGGACACGCACCCCCTCAAACGTACACATCCTCAAGTGTACATATACATGCACACACATACATACACATGCATGCTCTAGCATGTTCATGCACACACCCTCAAACGTACACAATCCTCACACGTACACACGCATCCTCACACATGTACACACACCCTCACGTACACCCACACATGTACACACAGGTACACACCCCCTCATGCATGTACACACATGCACACTCACACATGTACACACGCCCTCACACGTACACACATGCACCCCCATGTATACATATGCACACCCTCACACGTATGCACACTGCCACAAACATGTACACACATCCTCACATACGTTCACACACACACATGCCCTCACATGTACACACTCTCAAATGTACACACATCCTCACACATGTATACACAAGCACCCTCACATGTACACACCCTCAAACATGTACACACACGTCCTCACACACATACACATGTACATCGTCACAAATGTGCATGCACATGCATGCACACTCGTGCATGCATGAGCACACACCCTCAAACGTACACACATACATCCACACACAGGCATACACACATGCCCACTCACACATGTACACACACGCCATGTACACCCTCACACACCCTGATAAATGTACACACACATGCCTCACACCCTCACATATGTATACACACACCCTCACACATGCACACATGTGTACACAATGTACACACACACATATGGAAAGTGTTACCATTTGCAACCCATCCATCCTCCCCTGGGGATGCTCTCGGAGAAAGAAATCAGACAAAAGAAAAGAATGTCCTCGTGAACACGCTAATGAGAGCTCCTGGGGGTGTCGACGGTGAGCACAGAAGAGCCTTCTGTTCAGGATTAAACACATCTGGGCTTATGGCACACGGCCCACTGGAAAATGTCAGTGCCTCTGGCAATTTCTGGAATTTAAAGGGAAAATGTTTCATAACGGAAAGAGCCCCCTTTGGGTAAGAACTGCCCCTTGTGCACCACGGGGAGCTTCCTACCCTAAACCTTGATGCAGGGTGCCTCCCTGTGTCAGGGACGGTGGGGGTGGGGGTGGGCAAGTGGGCAGTCCCAGTGGTCCCCTGGCTCCCAGGCAAACGAGACCATCCCATTCCATGTGCTGTCTCCGGTGGGCACCACAAGCAGCATGGCTGTATATTGTCAAAGCTGAGGTTCTCTGAGGCAAGATAAGGGGGTGTGGGAGAAGCTTGCTGAGGACCAGGCTCCAGGTGGCTGTCAACCTGTCCCTGATACAAAACGCTGACAGCCTTGAGGCTGGGCACAGGGAGCGCGCCTTACCGAGGGGACGGAGAGGAGGCCGACCTGGGGCAGGGAGCTGGCCAAGGACCGGCACAAGGGAGGCGACAGAAACAGCTCTTCCGTGGCGAGTGCCACTGACACCCAGGCAGAAACAAGGCCACTGGAAGCAGCAGCTGGGGCACAAGAAAGAAACCAGACCCAGCCCTCGGGTCAGTGCAGTCTCCTCTCTCCAGTGGCCAATTAAACAGATGTGACATTCATCCGAAAAGTAACTCAGCTGAGAAACCTGACTGGCTGCAAACCCATGCTGCAGGTGGAAGAGCATGGCAGGCGGCCGCGGAAACCCGAGGGTCCTCTGAGAAGAGCCAGGACATTCGGGGAGAGTAGCAGGCAAAGTCCGATGGCTCACGATGGGCACAGGTTCCTAAATTATCAGTGGGAGGGGCGGGCACACCACTGATTCTAGAAACCGCTGAATGGAAGTGATGGTCAGGGCCGAGAACCAGTCCCCAAGAGGCTGCAAACTGTTGTGGGCAAATGCTTCCAGGTGGGTCCATACCTCACTCGCTGCGGGGGGCGAAGGTGGGGTTTTATCCTGAGAGAAGTGACTGCCCCCCACCAACCCACAAATGGCATCTTGTTTCCAAAGCTGTTGGGAAGTTACAAGTGCAGGTGACCCTAGGCTGGCTTTACGGTGAACAAGGGGACACCTAATTTAATGCCATCGACACCAATGTTGCCACTAAACAGAAGCCCCTAAGACTGAAACTCTATGGGTTTTTGCAAAATTACATTCCTCATCCAGAAATCCTGTGATTCTAGTCACAGTGTCACTGGGGGAAAGACGTCGATGTGAAAGGGCCCTGCCCAGAAACAAGCTGGGACATGGCCCAGGCAGCCCACCGGACCACTCAGGTGCTACTGGGAGGGCCCAGGTCTTGGTCAGAAAAGATGGGCTTTTGGCAGAAATGCAAATCAGGTTTCGGACCCAGGGGCTACCTGATGCATTTCTTTCATGCTGCCTGGGAGACCACTGTGAGATGGCAGCCGTGCTGGGGAGACGCCCGTGCTGAGGCCCTCGCTGCACTACGAGCCACAACCCCACAGTGTGGGGTCAGCGTCTGGTCACTGCCCGGCAGCTCCAGAGGGGTAGGAGTGCGAGGGCTCGGCTGGGCGGGGTCTCACAGACTGCAGTCGAGGTGCGACGGCTGGGCTCCTGGGTGGAGGCCCAGGGCTGATGGATGGCAGGCTCTTCTCCCGGCTGTAGAGCTGCATTCTCCGTCGCCTTGCTGGCGGTCAGCAGGACCTGGTCTCCACCGTCCAGGCTGCCATCGCGCACGGCCCCACAGCATTCTTCCCTGGCCTGACTATTCTTCTGCCTTTAAAGGGCTGGCGTGATTCGACCAGGCCCACCTGCATCCACGCACCCTAAGGTCCGCGGACCTGGGACACGGCACATCTGCAAGGCCCCTTCCCAGCAGCACCCACGGGTATTCGAGGAGTCGCAGGGGATGGGGGGAGGAAGCTTGGCGGGGGAGTCACTGGAACTCCTGTGCATGGAAGAGCATTAAATGATACCGACACCAGAAAAGCTGGCCACGTCCCAGGTGGCGTGAAGAAGCACTGGAGAAAGAGGGGCAGCCCATGAAAGCCCTTTGGCGGGTGCAATGTCCAGCGGCAACAGTGAGGGGCCCGGCGGGGCATGGGCTGCACAGGGACCAGGTTGCCGAGGGCAGGGCGGGGAATGGCAGGGAATGGGAGGGGTATGGCGGGGAATGGCGGGGCATGGGAGGGGCATTGGGAGGGGAATGGCGGGGCATGGGAGGGACATAGGAGGGGCATGGGGGGGCATGGCAGAGAATGGCGGGGGAATGGGAGGGGAATGGTGGAGAATGGCATGGCAGGGAATGGGAGGGAATGGGAGAGGCATGGCAGGGAATGGGAGGGAATGGGAGAGGCATGGCAGGGAATGGGAGGGAATGGGAGAGGCATGGCAGGGAATGGGAGGGAATGGGAGAGGCATGGCAGGGAATGGGAGGGAATGGGAGAGGCATGGCAGGGAATGGGAGGGAATGGGAGAGGCATGGCGGGGAATGGCGGGGCATGGGAGGGACATAGGAGAAGCATGGCGGGGGATGGTGGAGAATGGTGGAGAATGACGGGGAATGGCGGAGAATGGGAGTGTATTGGTGGGGAATGGCGGAAAAAGGCGGGGGAATGGGAGGGACATGGCAGGGAAATGGCGGGGTGAATGGGAGGGGCATGGCGGGGGAATGGGAGAGGCATGGCGTGTAATGGCAGGGCATGGGAGGGACCATAGGAGGGGCATGGTGGGGAATGGCAGGGAATGGGCTGCACAGAGACTAGGTTGCTTTTCTGCCCAGAGGGCTGTAAAGCAGCCCCCGCGGACCTCCTGGCCTGGCGCCTGCATCAGGTGGTCCCCCAGCCGGCAGAGCAGGCTGCCCGGCCTGGACACTTCCCATGCCGGGGGCCCTTCTGCTGTTTGTAAATCAGCTTCCCCACGCCACACAGGTGGAGACAGGACAGGCAACCTCCCTAATGCGGGAGCTGAAAAGGAGTGAAAAAGGAGTCAGGCCCCTGCTCCGGGGGCGTTTAGGGATTTGCCAACTCGGGCTGGACAACGGCCCCGCAGGACGCCAGGCAAATGCACCCCAGAGAACTGGACAATTGGAAAACCCCCAGGGTGCCCTCAGGAATGGGAATTCCTGCCAAAAACTCCTGTTGCCAGCTCAGAAGGGGTTAAATGGTAGCGCCTTGGTCAGATCCCAGAATGCGCCCAGCAGGTTAGGGAAGGAGCCAGCAGGAGGGAGCATGGGGTCCCCTTGTGCCCAGCGCGACAACTAGCATGAGAAGAAACCACATCCACCGCTGACCAGAAAACGTTTGCAAATAGCTTTGGGTGGCACCCCCGAAGGACAAAGCCTGGCCACTGCAGGCAAGGGGGTCCCTGGGTACCTATGGCCTATTGGGAGGCCCGAAACCAAGGGAGCACTCACGGGAAGTAGCACCAACCATACAGGACACACCAGGGAGCTCTTCCCATCCCAACACAGCCACAGGCACTCCTGCACCAGATGTGGGCGGGGCCGTGTTTCCTGCACACCAAGCGGTGCTGCAGAACACTGTCAGAGCGTCCTACAGTTTAAGTCAATTCCCACCACATCCGCCTGGAGGTGGCGTCAGATCCCACAGGTCGAGGGCTCAGTCCCGTGCAAGGGGCCCCGCTTCTGATGCCAGTCGCAAGCCCCGGGTGTGGCTTCTGAGGGAACTGCCATGAATCAGGGTTCCCACAACCCCCTCCTCGGGTTTGATGAATTGCTGGAGTGGTTCACAGGACTCAGTGACACGCTGATCTGCGTGTACCCATTTATGACACAGGCTGTGATGAAGGTGCGAAGGCACAAGAGGTGGAGGAGACAGGCATGTACGTGCACAGCTTCCAGACAGCCCCAGGCCTCCACCCAACATCCGCACATTGGAGATGGGAAGTTCCTTGGGTTTTGCAAGGCACAGGGGAGAAGGGCAGAGCTCCTGTGCCCTCCCGGGCGCCATCCTCCAGGCACCTGCATGCGTCCAGCTGTCGAAAGCTCCTTTTGGGTTTTTATGGAAGCTTCATTACATATACATGATTGATTGCATCGTTGGCTATTGATGATCAACCCAACCCTCATCACACTCGCTACAAAAGAGACTCTTGTCACTCCAGAGATTCCAGGAAGGATCAAAGCTGTAGCTCACACTCTCACGACACTCTATTCTGGACTTGGCTTATTTGTAACAGAAGCAACCTTGGGAACAGCGTGAGGTGTTTGGAACAGTGAGTCCTCTGCCAATTTCAGCCGACTTGGACCTAGTTCTTCTGATCCAGGTGCCCACTCTTGCTGGCACCAGGACACTGAGACAGTCCAGGAAACAGGGCAAGCATACATGGGCACCAGCCCAGGAAACACGGCAAGCATATGTGTGTACCACACTGCTCGTCGCCGTCCAGCTGTGGCCATGCTGAAAATTGCAATGGGCCACTGGAAGACAGGTTATTCAGGCAGGTGTGAGAAACGTGACCAGTTTACTGAGAAACAAGTCACTTAACTGGGGTGTCCTCAGACTGAGCCTGAGGGGAAGGCAGGCAGGCCACTCACAGACTTCTGGGCTAGGAGAAGGAGGAGGGCGTGTGTCTGTGGGCGGGTGGGGGGGGTGGTGAAATTGGACCCTCTGTACCTTCCCCACCTCCCGAATGTTTGTCTTTTCTGCCTGAGCCAGTGGTCCCAGGACCCCATGCCCAAGCACTAAAGTGGGTGGCACAGGCTCCAGAGGGACCTTAGACTGGGCATGACTGGACCCCATGGCGGGACTTCCTGCAAATGTGGCCAGCAGGAGGGCTGCCCCGTGGCTCCTCACCGGCGAGTCCCGTGGCAGCAGCAGGCCGAGAAGCAGCACCACAGGGCTGTGCCGGGTGCCTGCTCGAAGGCAGAGCTGCAGGGGGGGAATCCAACGGGAACCGTGGAAATGGAGGGCTCCTGCAGGCAGGGGGACACCCACAGGGTCCCGTGATCCTGCAGGGGTACAAGCGACTCCTTCCATGACGGCCCTAGAGCAAGAGGGTAATACTCTTGCCACCTCTCCCAGACCTGGAGCCAAGTAAAGGCTGACGATAAAGAAGCCAAAGGTGCTTTTCCCAGAGATGGGAATCGGATTCCTGCTGACTTCACCTGAGTAATTCAAAGCACGAGGGAAGCTGCACCTCCAGGGGCGCTCCTGATGGGTAACCCACTGGAGCTGCTATTCCGCAGCAGAGGCATCAGTCAGAAAGAGAAAGATCCGAAAGAAACATTTTCAAAAGCGGCCCAAGATGGCTGCAGTTTGGCCACATGGGTAGTAGGAGGCAGGCCGGGCCTACGAGGCTGGAACCTGTGCATTATCTCACTGACGTGTCCCAGTCACTGCTGTGCCTGTCAGATGAGGCAAGACAGAACAGTCGCCCCTGCAGACCCCGAGGCTCCACATAGATGCTAGCTTTCCACCCTGTGCACCAGCCGCATGTCCACTCCACCTGTGTACAAGGCACCGAGGCCAGGTAGGACTGCGAGGGTCCCCCCGAGCGCACTGCCCCTCTCAGGCTGCGGAACCGCCCCTCCTGCCTCCTCAGCTGATGGAACCTGTGTTCCAGGTTGCCACTCACTCTTGGCTCAGAATAAAACGCACTTTGGCTTCTCTAAGTCTGCAGTGCCCATGAGTTCGGCCTCCAGCCATCACTGCTGTCTGCCCCTCTCGGAGGACCCATGAGAACAGTGCAGGGAGCCCAGGGTGGGGAATGCCCAGGAGCCTGGCCTCCGCTCTGGGGTGGCCCCGGACCTGCCAGGCGCTGCCTGCATGTGGAGGGGGCATTGCTGCCTCCTCCCTGCCTCAGAGCTTGATTTGCCAAGTCCGAATATGCCAAGTGTGAATCAGCCCCAGCCATCTCCAGGCAGAAACAGATGCATTGGCCTCATGAGGGTTGGCTCCACCCTGCTGAAGGTTTGGGGAGATTTTAGAATTTGGTCTTGGGGCCCTGAGTGCGGCAGAAACAGTGTCCCTGCACGCTCATCATGAAGAGCAGGCTCGTTATCCCCAGTAGGGACAGCAGAGGGCGACCTCTTCCAGGACCCAGACGCAGGCCCTGGAGGCTGAAGAGGCCACTCATGGGAGCCGATGGAAATCGGACACTCGTCCACAGACCTGGCCCAGTGTGCATCCTTCCTCACCCAGGAGGGGCTACTGGACACTCTCATCCCTGGCATCTGATGCCATAGAGGTCAGAGGCCAGGTTGGGGCCGGGCAGTAGCCTGAGTCCTGAGGGAGCAGCGCTGACAACAGCCCCCCAACCCATTGCTGTTCTCCTGTGGCCTGAGTGCCACCAATGTAAAAGGACAGCTGTGTGTGCCGCATGTGCCCGGAGTGAGGCCCCTTGCTGCCTCAGCCGCGTTCTCAATGGTGAACAAAGACGGTGATGGAACCCACCTGAGCCCCTGAGGCGGCTGGACTGGATTATCCTCACTATGCGTGGATAATCACAGCCGGGATTATTCCCCCTAAATATTCCTCTTCCCACTGGCAGTTCTGATTCTCTTTCGACAACTGTTAGGAAACTGAAAAACCTAACAGTGTGTCCTCCTTTCCTAGCCAAGGAAGAAACCACCGTTTAGCTTCTTCATGCCCCAGCCAAAGAGCAGGCGATGGAGGCCCAGAAAACCAACCCCACGCGATCTGCCACGGCTCTCAAGCCCCGGTCATCTAGGGCAGCTGTTTGCAAGGGGCTCTCCTGGGTTGCACCTGCCACCACTTCTCACAATCCACCTTAGCTCCAGTCTGCAGAGCCCCTGCGAAGGCTGAGTTGGAGAACACTGAGCCCCTGCAGCTAGCAGACACACAGGGTTAGGGTCCCGCGAGCGTCTGGCTCCATTTTCATCAGCTGATCAATATATCATCTCATTCTCTGTGTTTCTATTTAAAGATCCCTTACTGAATGCACGTGGTGGCTTCATTAACACTGCAATCGCTGCCAAGCACTGTAAGCCTGGACGAAGCTTCCCTGACCCAGGCATTCCTTGCCTAGGACACGAGGCAGCATCTCGGGACAATGCTTGGGGACATTGCAAACAGCAAAGTCACCCACAAAAATGCAAAAAAAAAAAAAAAAAAAAAAAAAGGCACCAGATAGACCATGAAAAGGGCTCTTGATTGCAGCACGAGCTGGAGCAAGAAGGCCGCCCTGCCTGACCTCAGCCAAGAACGCACTCCAGTGACTCGGAATTGTCGTCCCTCCATGCAAGTAAGTGTTGATTTGGGGATTACAGTTTTTTTGTTTTTTTTTTTTTGAGATGGAGTCTAGCTCTGTTGCCCAGGCTGGAGTGCAGCAGCGTGATCTTGGCTCACTGCAACTTCCACCTCCCATGTTCAAGCGATTCTCCTTCCTCAGCCTCCCAAGTAGCTGGGACAACAGGTGTGTGCCACCACGCCCAGCTAATTTTGTATTTTTAAGAGTGATGGAGTTTCGCCATATTGGTCAGGCTGGTCTTGAACTCCTGACCTTGTGATCAGCCCGCCTCGGCCTCCCAAAGTGCTGGGTTTACAGGTGTGAGCCACCGCACCTGGCCTTACAGCTACATTTTAGCAAGTAGAAGAATCGCATACAGTCTCTGGGAAGGACAAGGATGGACTGTTAAGGAAATCTCAGTGGGGCACAGCACAGCGGCACTCTGGCACCTCCGAGAGTGCTTTTCAGGACACCAGCCAGTCCTTGCACACCAAGGTCACGAAGATAATTAACATTTGGAATAATAATTAATATCTAGAAAATGATTAGGAGAATTTATCAAAATTAAAGTCTTAATATATTTTACTATTTAACCCATATCCCTTCTTTCCGGACACACTCAGCCACACCAGCTGTGCCTTGTTGAGACTTCTGGATCAGGATGCCGGGCGTCTATCTCGTGTCCATTATAATTTTACAAAATGCACCTGTGCAGCCCTCCCCAGCCCCACCGTCGCCTGGCATCAGCACCCAGGGTCTCCAGCCCACTCCACTCTTCAGACTGGATCTGCAGTGACCTTTCTGAAATACAGGTCAGGTCATGCCACTGATTAAAACCCTTCAATGGCTTCCCCAGCGCTTCAGTTAGTCACCAAACAGTCCAGCCGCCCTGCAAAGCAGCCAGCACTGGGGACCCCTGTGGCTCTGTGCTCCAAACACCCTCTGCCTCCAGCCGCAGCCGCAGAGCCGTATCCTCCAGCGCTGCTCCTGCACTGGCCCTTCCTCAGAGGGGAGGACGCTTCGGGCAGCCACCTCCCAATCCCACACTATTGCTTTGCCTCCTACCTGCCCCTGCAGCACTCACTGACCTGGCCCTCAGGACACACAGAGGAGCTCCCAGCCCGCAGTTTCAGTGGTGCCCGGCGAACAGCTTCTAGTGGCTTCTGAGGGCCTTGCCAGTGTGGACAGCTCCTTGCCAGTGTGGACGGTTCCTGCCGCAGCTCCCAAAGGGCGCTCTCCTGCCAGCCTTGGCTGAGGCGCTGCTGCTCCAGTAGGGTCTGAAGCTCAGCCTTGAAGAGGGACCTCTCCCAAACTTGTTTGGTCGCAGGGGGCTCCACCCAGCCTTCAAGCTGTGGTTGCTTCTGGGCCCGCCCCTCCTGCCTCTTAGAGGGCTCCGTGCCTCTTCACAGCTGTTCCCAATATCCAGCCCCTACTACCTGTTAATAACTCCAGTAAACTTCCCCTGCCTGCTGGCTGTGTGGTTTCTGTCTCCTGGTGGCCCTGAGGGAGGCACAGCCCTGTGCGGTCTGGGCTCCAGCCACACGGGCCCCTGTCCCGCTCGTGTGGGTAATATGGTAGAGTTTAGACCAAAATGTCAGTCACATTAACACAAATAAGTGGGCTTCACTCACCTGTTAAAAGAAAAACTTTTTTTTAGGGCCAGGCACGGTGGCTCACACCTGTAATCCCAGCACTTTGGGAGGCCAAGGAGGGCGGATCACGAGGTCAGGAGTTTGAGACCAGCCTGGCTAACACGGTGAAACCTCGTCTTTACTAAAAATACAAAAAATTAGCCGGGCGTGGTGGCGGGTGCCTGTAGTCCCAGCTACTTAGGAGGCTGAGGCAGGAGAATGGCATGAACCCGGGAGGCGGAGCTTGCAGTGAGCCGAGATCACATCACTGCACTCCAGCCTGGGCGACAGAGCGAGACTCCGTCTAAAAAAAAAAAAAAAGAAAAACATTTTTTGTTTGGGTCATAAAACAAGACCAACTATATGCCAAATAAAAGATATACACCTAAAAAGTGATTCTGACAGGCGAAAACTAAAAATGTGGGCAAATGGACAATAAGAAAGCCAGAGTCATGACAAATAAAACATTAAATGGGACAATAAATATTTTAATGCAAAAATCTGCAATTCATAATGTAAAAATAACAGTTATGACTATGCACCAAATAATAAAGCAGCCACTTTTATAAAGCAGAAACGCCGGAGACAGAAGGAGAAATAGATACAGAAACACTAGTCATGAGAGACCTTAACACAGCACTGTTAGCATTATAGCAGTGAGGCCAAGTGGACGAAGAGTAGCTGAGAGCTTAGAAGACCTGTGTATCATACAGACATGAAAGATAAATGCAATCCTAGGCTGGGTGCGGTGGCTCATGCCTGTAATCCCAACACTTTGGGAGGCCGAGGTGGGTGGATCACTTGAGGTCAGGAGTTCAAGACCAGCCTGGCAAACATGATGAAACCCCATCTCTACTAAAATAAAAATATAAAAATTAGCCGGGCATGGTGGCACGCACCTGTAATCCCAGCTACTCGGGGGTGCTGAGGCACAAGAATCGCTTGAACCTGGGAGGCAGAGATTGCAGTGAGCTGAGATCGCGCCACTGCACTCCAGCCTCAGTCTCAAAAAAACAAATAAATGCATCAAAAACACACTATCTCATGTGCACAGAAAACACAGACTCTCACTGACGCGGGATAGGTGAGGTGAGGAAGCCACATGGACTTGTCCCTTGTGTGACGCCTCTTGGGCTCCCCGTCCCTCACCCCTGTGCTCAGCACCCAGCTCTTTTGCAAGGTCAGGAGCCCTGCCGGACACCAGCAGATGGCAGATGCTTACAAGTTCCTGATACCTGATATGGCGGGAAAGAGAACAAAAGCCCCTTATTCCCGATGTAGCTACGCCAGTCTCCAGCCAATCAGCACCAAAAGCCCATGAAGCCATCAGCGACACATTCCTGCCTCAGGGGTCCTGCACGCACAGCTAGGCTCAAGGTGCACCTCGTATTCAGTTGATGTAAAAGTAACTGGGTTTTGCCATTGAAAGTAATAGCCAAAACAGCAATTACTTTTGCACCAACCTCATGGTAACCTTTCTCTCATTTTTGTAGTAAAAAGCACACCCTGGATGGAGATGTTAGATGCTAGTGATCCATGTGATGCGTTTGCCAGCTGCAGGTCCACATTTGCACACCTGACTCACCAGGACTGTATGTACAGCTCCCACAAAGGGAATTTCCCCTCAAGGCACCAGGGACTGCTCTCCCACCGAGCAGCCACTCTGTCTCTCAGGGTGGACTTTTGCTCTGCAATAAACTCTTGGCTGGGCGTGGTGGCTCACGCCTGTAATCCCAGCACTTTGGGAGGCCAAGGCTGGCGGATCACCTGAAGTCAGGAGTTCAAGACCAGCCTGACCAACATGGAGAAACCCCATCTCTATTAAAAAGACAAAATTAGCCAGATGTGGTGGCGCATGCCTGTAATTCCAGCTACTTGGGAGGCTGAAGCTGGAGAATCACTTGAACCCAGGAGGCAGAAGTTGTAGTGAGCCAAGATTGTGCCATTGCATTCCAGCCTGGGCAACAAGAGCAAAGCTCCATCTCAAAAAAAAAAGAAAAAGAAAAAAAAAGAAAAAAAACTCCTTTGCCTGCTCTTTCTGTGGACTCAAGCTCAAATTCTTTTGTGCAGCGAAGTTGGGAACCTGACCCAGCCACCCACAGGCAGCATCGGCACAGAAGGTCACAAAGAAGACACCAGGAAACCCCATAAGCGAGAAACTGGAAACCGCACACTCTGGTCACGATGAAAAGATAATGAGAATTTATCAACGGTACTATTGTAAAGGGCCCTTCCACCTGGAAGTTTAAAAACAACTCTTGGGTGAAAGGAGAAGTCCAAACTGAAATTACAGAATGTCTTTTGAAAGTGTGATTGATTGTAATAAAAACTTGTGGTTGCTGCCTGCTTTGCTGACGGTGGCTCATCCCCTGTGGCCAACCTGGGCTGGCCCTGGTGGGTGTGCACGGGCCTGACGCCCCCGGCTCTGCACCGCCCGCCCGGCCCCTGCACTGCTGCTTCCTGCCCTGCTGTTGCCTGTGACCCCCCAGCTCTGTTAGCCTTTGTCCATAAAGTCACACGGCGCCCCTCAGAGAGGCTGTGGCTGACCACACCAGAGGGGTAGCCTCAGTCCTTACCATGAGGGCTATTCTTTCTGTCCTTTTCTTTTTTCTTTTTTTTTTTTTTTTTGAGATGGAGTTTCAATCTTGTTGCCCAGGCTGGAGTGTAGTGGTGTGATCTCAGCTCACTGCAACCTCTGCCTCCCAGGTTCAAGCAATTCTTGTGCCTCAGCCTCCCAAGTAGCTGGGATTACAGGCACCCGCCACCACACCTAGCTAATTTTATTATTATTATTTTTAGTAGAGATGGGGATTCACCATGTTTGCCAGGCTGATCTCAAACTCCTGACCTCAGGTGATCCACCTGCCTTGGCCTCCCAAAGTGCTGGGATTACAGGTGTGAGCCACTGCACCCGGCCTATTCTTTCTTTTATAGCATGTATTACTTTTTAAAATTGTGGTAGAATATACATAACATAGAATTTACCATTTGAACCATTTGTTACGTGTACAGTTCAGTGGCCTTAAGCACCTTCACACTGTTGCACGACCATCACCACCGTCATCTCCGGCTCTCTTCATCTTTCCACACTGAAACCATCCCCATCAAACACTCATCCCTACGTCTCACTCCCCAGCCCCAGCAGACACTATTCTACTCTCCGTCTCTATCGATTTGACTACTTGGCTGGGGCGCGGTGGCTCATGCTCGTAATCCCTGCACTTCGGGAGGCCAAGGCAGGAGGATCACATGAGTCCAGGAGTCCCAGACCATGCTGGGCAACATGGCCAGACCCCATCCCTACAAAAACTACAAAAATTATCCGGGCATGGTGGTAACTGCCTGTAGTCCCAGCTACAGGTGGCTGAGGTGGGAGGATCACCTGAGCCCAGGAGGTTGAGGGTGCAGTGAGCTGTGATTGCACCACTGCATTCCAGCGTGGGCAACTGGGCAAGACTTTGTCTCAAAAAAAAAAAAAAAGATCTGACTACTCTAGAGACTCCTTAAGGTGCATCCCTGTTGTAGCAGGTGTCAGAATGTCCATCCTTGTTAAGGCTAAACAGTGTCCCATTGAATGTATATTCCATGTTTCATGCATTCATCTGTCAGTGGGCACTGGGTCGCTTCCTTCCACCTCTTGGCTGTTATGAATAATGCTGCTATGACCATGGAGGTACAAAAAGCATGTATTGCTTTATTTTTTTAAGACAGGGTCTCACTCTGTTTTCCAGACTGGAGTGTGATCTCGACTCACTGCAGCCTTGACCTCCCCAGCTCAAGCAATCTTCCCCACTGAGTAGCTGGGACTACAGGTGGCGCCACCACACACGCTAATTTCTCTATTTTTTATAGAGACGGGGAGCTCACTATGTTGCCCAGGCTGGTCTTATACTCCTGAGCTCAAGGGGCCCTCCCACCTTACCTCCCAGAGTGTTGAGATGCAGGCGTGAGCCACCACACCTGGCCCATGGATTAGTTTTTAAATTACCTCTTTATATGTTTAAATACTGTATTTGTATCTCCTAGCAACCCCCCAGAGTGAAATCAGTGGGGGTGAAGCCTTCGTCTCCTGTTTGTCCGTGATATGATGCATGTGATATGATAGCATGTGACATGATAGCCTGTGATATGATAGCCCATGATATGATGGCCCATGATATGATAGCACATGACATAGCCCATGACATGATAGCCTGTGATATGATAGCACGTGACATGATAGCCTGTGATATGATAGCACGTGACATGATAGCCTATGATATGATGACTCATGACATGATAGCCTGTGACATGATAGCATGTGACATGATAGCCTGTGATATGATGACTCATGACATGATAGCCTGTGATATGATGACCCTTGATATATGCGTGTCCCATGGCGGGCACTCTCAATATTGTTTTCAGAGGCTGCTCAGCAGCTCCTCTCATATCCCTTGATGATGTGACTTAGTCAGTGCTCCTGCCCCTTGGCAGAACCTCTGTCCTCTTCCCCGTGAATCTGACCAGCCCCGTGGGCTTTGACCACTGAATAGGAAGGGATGCAATGCCAATTCCAGGCCAATTCTAAGTGGCCTGGCAGGTTTTGCTCTTGCTGTCTTGGGAGTGCTTGGTCAAAAGAAGTCCAGGCTCACGTGCAGTTCTCCACAGGGAGAGATTTTGTCCCCAGAGGACATCTGGAGGCGTATTTAGTTGTCACACTGGGTGGGGGGATGCTACTGCTGTCCAGCAGGTGGAGGCCAGGGGTGCTGCTAAACCTCCTTCAGTGCACAGGGCAGCCCACAGCAGAGAACAATCCGGCCCAGCACCAACAGCTCGGAGTTAAGAAGCCCCACACTAAAGACCGAGTGGACAGACGGGCCCTGAGATAAAGGGCCACGGAGGAGACAGAGGCCCAGCCCTCCGGCCAGGGCGCCCCCAGTCCAAACTGCAGCTGCATGAGTGACCCTGGCTGGCGCCACCTGCAGCAGAAATGAGCCACCCTGGCTGAGCCCAGCTCAATCAACCTGCAGAATTGTGAGAAATGGTAAGACAGTCATTTTAAAGTCACCAAGCTTTACAGTGGTTTGTTACCAAGCAATACATATCTGAAACAGCAATCAATAAATATCTGTTGAGTAAATATAACCCTCCTGCAGTCGCTAATTCAGAACCATCCTTTGGTTCCACTGAACTGAATGAAGCCTATACGGCCAAGTGGAAGCCTCGCCCACAGCCTCAGGGAAGTCAGGTTCACAAAAACATTTTTTAATTGTTTCTTCTTTGAAACAGAGTCTCGCTGTATTGCCCAGGCTGAGGTGCAGTGGTACAATCATAGCTCATTGCAGCCCCAACCTCCAGGACTCAAGCGATCCTCCCCCCTCAGCCTCCCATGTGCTGTGACCACAGTTGGGCACCACCATGCCCGGCTTATTTACGCATTTATTTATTTGTCACAGAAACGGGTCTCACCATGTTGTCCAGGCTAGTCTCGAACTTCTGGGCTTAAGGGATCCTCCTGCCTTGGCCTCCCAAGTAGCTGGGACCACCACAGGAGCCCGTCATCACACCCAGATAATTTACTTATTTTTTTTGTAGAGACAGGGATCTCACTATGTTGCCCAGGCTGGTCTCAAACTCCGGGGCTTAAGGGATCCTCCTGCCTCAGCCTCCTAGAGTGCTGGGATTACAGGCATGAGCCACCGCACCCGGCCCTAAAATCTTGATCCGTATCAGTGTTTTACCAAGCCAAAAACATTGCAAAACCCCTAAAACTAAACCTAGTTCTGTTCACTTCTTTCTCAAGCCACAAAAACCAAGGTTGATCATCAACAGCCTCTGAGTATTTCAAAAGCTTCTTATGGGAAGCTGGTATCTTGAGACACTGGCCTTGGAATGAGCGGCGGGGGGGCCTTCCCCATCCCTGGGATGGGACAGGTTCACAGCAAACAGAGACACAACGCCATCACCAGCACTCCCCATATGCCAGGGGAGGTGCAGCTGGCAGGGCAGAGCCCGTGGGTCCCGAGGATGACTTTCCTGAATTTTCCTGATGTCTCCTGAGCCTCTGGTTGCCCGTTTCTTCTCTTTGCTGTTGTAGTGTTGAGAGAGAAGAGCAGAGCTTCTCCCATGGTGACCGCAAGCCAGGTTCCAGGTGGGCACTGAGTGTTGTTCAGCTTCCTTATGGGAGAAACTTGTGATTTCACAGCACACATTTTACTTGGAGCTGCAGCTTTGATTTGGCTAATAGGGTTAAAACAGTGGAAAGCATACACAACACAATTGTAAGTGATTTGGTTTTATTTATTTGATGCCAGCCTGTGCCTGTCAGTATCCCTTGATTTGAAAGCCTGTAATTCACATCATGGACTTCCTCTGCAGGCCATGAAAATTCAACTTCAAAATCAATTATCTAGATTTTTTTTTTTTTAAACTGACTGTTTATTGCTTAACTCTCACCAATAAGTAACGTTGGTGAGCTCGCTCACTCGGGACCTCACGGGGAGGCAGAGAGGCCAGCATGGGGCAAGGGTTCCCGGCCAGCTCTAAAACGAACACGTCATTCAAGTAACACTTTCCCCAACTCAGCGGGGAAGGTGCCCCGTTCCCCGCTCCACAGCATTGTAGGGAAACTGCATTGTCTGCACAGCAGAAGCATAGCAACAGTCAGCAATGCCGCCTGCCAGTTCTAACACAGCGGGTCCACATTCTCCAGCCTCCGCAACACCTTCCCCTTTAGTGACTGTCGACATAAAAACAGAGCAAAACATCTAAGTGAAAAACTGCTTTATCTGAGAGTAATATGCAAGTAGGGTTGCCAATCGGGACATACATACAGGTCAGGGGGTGCCCTCTGGTGTGGACGGAGAACAAAGGAGAGGTTTCCGGTTTTATGAAGGAAAGAGGAGGTTATGCAAGTTGTTTTAAAAGGAAGCTCATTGGCACCGGCAGCAACTTACGGGAGCGGATTGGCAAGCATCAGGGGTTGCTGAGTGCCACTTGTGACCCTGGAGTACGTTGCCCTGACAGGCGCACACTGGGCCGTGAGACCAGGTGGAAGCGGCTAGCTGTTCTGCCACTGGCTGTCCTGTGTGACTCCTGGAGTGAGCTGCGGTGTGGGAACTTTTCTGGAGAGAGCTCCTGTTATCAGCCAAATCGAATGCTGCGGAGGCTTCCCACCGACCCTTCGCTTCTCCCAGTGGGCCGCCCGTCCACTTGGGCTCCAAATGCCTGCCCCAGTCCTCACCGCCCTCTGCCTGCTGCCCCGCCCTCTGGTCCCCACACAGCGCACAGCCCTCCCTTGACCCACCGGGCAGAGCACCTGGTGTGGCCAATTCTCAGGGTCAGGGTCAGGGTCAGGGTCAGGGTCAGGGTCAGGCTTAGGGCTGCCTGATTCTCAGTGCAAAGATGAGTAAAGCTCGCGGGAGACTGAGCAGGGAGGGGCCAGGGTGAAGGGAAGGCAGGCGCGAGGGGACACGGCACTGGGGTGAGCAGGGTCCCCAAAGCTCACGTCCACCCAGAGCCTCAGAAGGAGACCACTAAGGTAAGAAAGAATTGACATAAGACCATGCCAGATGGTCCGGGGGCCCCTAAATGCGATGACATGTGTCATTATGAGAGACAGTAGAGGAGAAGAGGAGAACAGGAAGGCATGTGGAGGCAGAGGCAGAGACTGCGGCGACACGGCCACAGGAACGCCCGGACCCCTGAGGCTGGAAGAGGCGACAAGAGCCTCCTCTGGAGCCTTCTCAGGAAGCATGACCCTCCCACCCCTAACGCTTCGATTTCACACTGCTGGCCTCCAGGGCTGTGGGAGAATACGTTTCTGTTGTTTAATGCCACTGGCAGATGGTGACGTGCCACGGCAGACACGGGGGACCCACACAATGGGCAGCACCTGCCGCTGGACCTCAGACCCTGTCCCTCCGTCCCCAGGAGGCCGGCTCGCCCTCACATAGGGGGACCTCAGACCCTGTCCCTCCCTCCCCAGGAGGCCAGCTCACCCTTGCACAGGGGGACCTCAGACCCTGTCCCTCCATCCCCAGAAGGCCAGCTCACCCTCACATAGGGGGACTTCAGACCCTGTCCCTCCCTCCCCAGGAGGCCAGCTCACCCTCACATAGGGGGACCTCAGACACTGTCCCTCCCTCCCCAGGAGGCCAGCTCGCCCTCACACAGGGGGACCTCAGACCCTGTCCCTCCCTCCCCAGGAGGCCAGCTCACCCTCGCATGGGGGACCTGAGACCCTGTCTCTCCTCCCTCCCCAGGAGGTTCTCACACGGGACAGCTGAGACCCTGTCCCTCCCTCCCCAGAGGTCCTCACATGAGGGAACCTGAGACCTTGTCCCTCCTCCCCGGAAGGCCCTCACACCGGGGGCCCTGCTGCCAAGGGCCCCTTCTCCCTTCTCCAGCTCTGCAGGTCCAGCAGCCCTCAAAACCCTGATCCTCTCCTCCCTGGGGAAATGTCCTTTCTTCTCACATTCCAAATCTCCCCCTTGCAGAAATACATTCATCCTGCTGACACTGATGTGCCCTAGAGTGGGAGGTCAGCCACGCAACTTAGGAAGTGGGGCAAGTCTCCCCGGAGACGGCATTTTCAGCACTGAACACAGCACTGGTCCCCCAGGATGCTGACTCGTGTGTGTGGGGAGGACAGGCCTCATGGAAGGAGCTCTCGACGAAGGGGTCTCCTGAGGACCGTCCTGCAGTGGTGCCCAGAGCCAGAGAAAGGGCCTGTCAGCTTCTGTTCCCAGGCCCCAGTTTTCCACAATGCTGAGGGGCCTGACACGAACACAACACTGGGGGTTCGGCTTTGTTTTATCTTCGTGTGAGGGTGTTTCTCACAGCTCAGGTCATGATCTTTGGTCTGTGACACCCTCATCACTGGGTTTCTTCCTTCTTAGAAGAACATGTAACAACCATCCATGAACTCTCACCAACATAAACCCTAGGCTTTTACTAGAATGTGCTGCCCCCTGTGGGGTGTCAGGCACCAAGCCTCTAGCCTCCCCTCCTAGGGTCCAGACACCAGACTCCAGAATCTTGAGTTGATGGTTCTTGGTCTCCTCTGATAGGTAGGTAGGTAGGCAGGTGGGTGGGTGGGCAGGCGGGCAGATGGATGGATGGATAGATAGATAGATTAGATAGATAGATAGATGATAGATAGATAGATAGATAGATAGATAGATAGATAGATAGATAGATAGATGATAGATAGATAGATAGACAGACAGACAGGCAGACAGATAGCTGGATAGAGATTGAAGGAAATAATGCATACAGTGGTCCATTTCCAAGACAATGTGCCTTAAATCGGCTTAGGCCAGCAGAAACAGGATAGACTAGGCCCCTGCTTGGACAGCCAGAACTGACTTGTTGCCCCCACCCCTCCTTAGTTGCCCTCACCCAAACCAAAGAAGTTTAGTCTAAGATGAAAGTTTACTAGCCTGCAAAATAGCTCGTTTTTTCTGTTCTTATCAGCCTGCCCAGCTACTTAGGTCATAAGTCAAATACTTGAAAAGCCTCCGAGCCGACTAGGATTGCAATGCATTGTGGGCCGCAACAAAATGCAGCCAGACAACCCTAAAGAAAACACCTACAGCCCCTGCCCAACAACCAATAGGCAACGTCCGAGAAGACTGTGACCCCCCCCATCATACTCAGCCTATGAGGAACCGGGGGAGGGACCTGCACACTAGGGGATAAATTGCTTGTTGAAATCATGCTAGATGTGCTTGTCCATCAGACACCCGACCTTGCAAGATCGTCATTAAAAGTCTCACTTTCACTGTTCTCCAAGTTTCTAAGTCCATTCTTTGGGTTGGGATGGTTGAGTTTGTTTCTCACAAGATGATAGATAGAAAGATAGATAATAGATGGATAGATGATAGATAATAGATTAGATAGATAGATAGATAGATAGATAGATAGATAGATAGATAGATGATAGATAGATAGATAGAGACATACATGCATAGATGACAGAGAGATAGGAGAGATAAATAAGAGGGATAAAGAGACAGAAAGATGGAGATGTGACAGATGATGGAGAGGTAGCTAAGTAGATGACTAAAGAGTTTCATTAAGTCTGTAAAGCTGTATTTTTCCTGTCGCATTTCTATAAAGCATTGTGAAGTAACTTATGTCAGAGCATTGGCTTGATGTGGTCTTCTGGGACACCCTTGTGTACCTGGCCCAGCACTGCCGGCACGCGGCCACACTGCTCCGTACTGTGGCTCACTCACCGCAGTGTGCGATGTTCCTTTGCGTGACCACAGCACTTCCTTAACCCATTCTCTGCTGAAGGCCATTTTGGTTGTTTCAAGACTTTTGGTCTTGTGAACAGTGCAACTGTTCACAGTAACATTCACACCCACGTCTCCTGATATTCACATTCAAGACGTTTTTCTGGGTGATATGCCAGAAAGAGATTGCTCGGGTATGAGGGACACCAACATTCACCTCCACAGAATCCGCTCCACTGTCTCCCCACATGGCTGTGCCAATTTATCTCCAACCGCACAGTCCACGAGATCCCAGCAGAGAACAGTCTCTGCCGCACGTAGCATCACCAGACTCTGAATGTTTGCTCATCTGCATCTGTGGCTGTCACTCCCTGGGAGCTTCTGAAACACAGCATTTCTCCTGTGTGCAGGTCTGTGCTCTCGGCCCCCACATTGCCTATCCTCTTTGTGACTCTGGGTGTCATTAATCTATTCTTGTACCAACCCTTCGTCAGGTATGTCTGTTGCACATCTCTTTTTCCAGTTTGTAATTTAATCTTTTGTTTTAAGATACATTTTAACGAATGAAAGTTTTTAATTTTCTTGTCAAATTTATCAATTTTTTTGTTATGAGATTTTCTATTTGTGTCTTACTTAAGAAATTATCCAAATCACACAGAAATTCATTTTTATTTTCTTGTAAAAGTTTTTCGGGGACCTGGTGAGGTGGCTCATGCCTGTAATCCCAGCACTTTGGGAGGCCAAGGTGGGAGGATCCCTTGAGGCCAAGAGTTCAAGCCCAGCCTGGGCAACCTATTCAGACCCCATCTCTACAGAAAGATTTTTTTTCTCAATTAGCTGGACAAGGTGACTCACATTTGTAATCTCAGCACTTTGGAAGGCTGAGAGGCGGGAGGATCACTTGAGCCCAGGAGTTCAAGACCAGCCTGGGCAATATAGGGGCTCTCTATCTACAAAAAAAAAAAAAAAGAAAATTTTTTTAATTAGCTGGACACTGTGGTGTGCACCTACGGTGCCAGCTACTCAGGAGGCTGAGGCAGGAAGATTGCTTGAACCTGGGAGGTCAAGGCTGCAGTGAGTCATGTTTGCATCACTGCACTCCAGCCTGGGAGACAGAGCGAGACTCTGTCTCAAAAAAAAAGGTTTTCAAGTTTTGCTCTTGACATTCACGCCCTTGATTGAGCCTGGATTTATTTTGTGGATGGTATGCGATGGGTACCCAATGGGACATCCCATGCAGACAGTTCCCATCTCTGCTCTGTGTATTGAAGAGGCCCTCGAGACCCTGATCTGGCCCACCCCTCCCGCATTGGTGAGCAGGCCTATTTCTGGGTGCATTGTTCTGCCTCGCGGGGCAAGTGTGGATCCCGGTAAGGACGCTGCACTCTCTTAACTGCCACAGCCTCAGCCGGACATGTGGTGTCTGCTGGCCCATGTCTGCCTCCTCCATGAGCTTTTGCCTGGCTGTGATTCTCAGCCCCCTCCCCTTTCCAGCTGCGGAACCTGGAGCAACTCAGCCCTCTCCCCCAGCCCCTTTCTTCCTGTGAAACAGGGACCACGTGGCGGCCTCCACCCGGGGCTAAGCTGCAGCTGGAGAGGAAACGCATGCGTGGTGATGGCCCTGCAAATGCCTCTGGTGTGTTCAGTCCCTAAATATTCCTTCTCTCACAAGAGTGTTTGGCCATCTGGGGTAAACACCAAGCTCCCTGAAGGCCCAGTGTCTGAAGGCAGCAGGTCTCCGTTGACAGAAACACACTGAGGCACAGAGGCTGGCGGCTGACAGCCTGCAGGGAAGCTGTCCCCAACATCCTCCAACTCTGGGATGCCTCGCAAGGAGACCCCTCCCCTCAGGAGTGAGGGAAAGGAACCTGCAGGCAGAGCCGGGCCAGCAGCCAGGCCAGGGTGTAAGCCTGGCCCCCACACACACAGCTCGGAGGGCCACCCAGGGAAAGGTGCCTGCCCAGGGCCCCAGGGAGAGGCAGGCAATGGCGGTCCCTCCAGCCTGAGCCCTGGACCACAGTTCTAGAGACATGGTGGGGGTCGAGGGGATGCACCCTGGCCCCGTGAAACCTGCATGACCCCCCACCTCCATCAAGCCGAGATGGAGGCCCAGCTAGAGCAGCAAGCGGCCCCTCCGGAGGGCTCCGGAAGACACAGGAGACTTGAAGCCCTGGTAACCATGGCGACTACTGTGGGAACATCAGGGACATTTAACAAAGGACGACTTGGTTTTCTGATTTTAGCTCTGCTTCCCAGCCGTACCCTCCGATGCACAGCCCACCCCTCTGAGACCTCCCCCAGATCAAGGTCACTTGTCCTGTGGTCCTGGGGGGCCCAGTGCAGAGGTTCCAATGCCCCCAGTGGCCACATGTTCTCAACACTCAGGTGGCAGACGAGGCCCAGCACCCAGGAGGGATTGGAGCAGGGACCCCAGGTAGACTTGGGGGAGGTGGGTGTTTGGAGAGAAGGGGGATGGATGAGTTTGGAGAGAAGGGGGATGGATGAGTTTGGAGAGAAGGGGGATGGATGGGAGCTGCTGACACAGAGAGGTGGGTCCAGCCAGGCAGAGGGGTTCTTCTGCCATCACCATCCAGTGCTCACGGACCACCCACGGGGCACGTGCCCCCTGCTATCCAGTCCCGCTCATCAAACATATGAATTCATGATTTATGGCAGATTCAGTGATCATTCTTTATCCCTCACCATTTCTTTTTACTTTATTTATTCATTCAACAAAATTACCGATCGTCTGCTGAGGAGCTGGCTGGACAGACGTGAATTCCAGGGATCCCTGCTCCAGAGAGCGACCTGCCAACACCCATCTCACCTGGGAGTGTGGGGACAGGGGAGGGAAGGTCAGGGTCAGCGGCCTGGGGAGGAAGGGTGCGAGCCCAGCGCCAGCACCCACAGCCAAGCCACGCAGCTCCCAGCACCGCCATGGGCCAGGGAAGTCTGGGGCCTGGCCTCACTGCTGCCTCAAAACCCTCTCTCACCCACCCAGAGGTTTCCCAGCCGGACACTCAGCGGTTTTCCCAGAGCCTCTCATTCTCCGTTGCTGAGCCAGTGATGCATAGCTGCCCCCAGCCAGCCCCCAGTGCCAAGAGAAGGAGCCCCCGTGACATTAGGGGAACCTGAGGACAGTGGTGGGGAGGTCAGAGAAGCTTTGCTATAGCCTGGGGATTCTGGAGCTTCAGCCAGGAGGGCCGCTGCCGGGGAGGGGCTGGAGGGAGGTCCCCAGCCCCAGACTCTCCCGGTCCTTGAGGGCCGGACTCTCAGCCACTCCCACCTTCCAGTTCTCCAGGACGCCCCCACCCCAGTATCCGGTGGTGCCCACCTCAGCCCAGTCAGCGTCGGGGGGCCCTGCCCCACCCGTACCTCATCTATGCCCTCACTGGGTGGCCCAGGCCCACCCTCCCCAGGTCAGGTCCCCGGCCTCCTGCGTGCCTCCATCCACCCCATGCCCATCAGACCTCACCTCCTGCATCCCACCGGGGCCTCCCAGACGGGCACCCACCCCCATCATGGGCTGCAGACTATAGCTGGCCGGCCTTTCTGGGATCCCAGACCTGAGCCCATTAGCTGGGGTTCACAGGCATTAAGGCCGGCCTGCTCCTCCCGGATCCAAGCTTCTTGGGCCACCAGGTTTTGTTCATCACTGTCCTCTCTGACCCCAATAACGTTCACTGCTAGAAATGACCACCTGACAGGCCCTCCCCACGCTCAGGACCGGGGACACAGGCCTCGCTGTTGAGAGCCCACATGGGAGGGGAGTGAGCCCCACAGCTCAGGCGCCAAGACTGCAGGGAGCAGCAGGCGCCCCCATCCCAGCTCTGCAGCCCCCGTCTCCCGCTCAGGGCCTCTTGGTTCCGATCTGCTCCTCTCTGCGTGTCTGAGCTGTGCCGAGGGGGCACGGACAGATGCATTTCAAACTCACGTCAGCAAGCATGGACAGGTGCAGAAACCAACAAAAGAATGAGCCACCGAGGGGAGTGAATCAATGAACACGTTTAGCCCCCTCCCCTCCAGTTCACCCACACCCGCCAGGTGGGGCTAGAGCCTTACAGTGGGAAGGGGCTCACGGGGGGCCGGAGCATCAGGGTGGATCGCAGAGCCCAGGAGGAGCAGGGGCCACCGGCCACCCACATGTGCAGGGCTTCCCTGGCCAGCGAGGAGACAGAAGACCAGGCCTGGGGCTCCCGGGCACCCAGGGTGGGACAGCACAGGGAGGGCCTCAGAAATGCTTCAGGGCAGAGGGACAAACGCCAGGGAGAGGCGATCCTGGGAACCACCCTCGTGTGCCCTTCTGGGGATGGGAGACGTCCCCTGCACCTGTGAGCTTAGGTCTGAGTCAGCATGTTCTGCATCCCTGCAGGGAGCAGGGGTGGTGGGCCTGGGACCTCCTGGGGGCGAGGCGTGGTCCACAGGCCCCTACGCTACAGGGGCCACAGGTTCCTGCCCTCAGTGGAGGGAGGACTCACTGGAGGCTGGGTGTGGAAAAACAGCACCCCTATGCTGCCTGGCCCTGAATCCCCCAGCCCACAGCGCCAGCACAGCCCCAGCTCACACGGGGCCTCGAAGTGCAGGGGTGAGCCCCAGGCCTGGACACCATGCAGCTTCCAACTGGGCTTCTCCATCAGGTGCTGGGTAATCGCCAGCCCTGCGCTGCCCAAGAAGAAAGCAGGAGAGGTTCCCTTTAAGCATCGGAGGAGGGAAGATTTTTCTATGATTCAAATCCTGAAGCTGTAAGAAATAATGGTAATAATGTCTCCATAAAAATTCAAGGAAAAGAAGCTTCCATGTGGCAAAAACAAACAGACAAAAAACACAAAACACCATAAGCAAAATAAAGGGGGAAATGTGTGCCACTCATCTTCTAAACGAAGGGCTTATTTCCCAGCTATGCAGAAAGTTCCCGGAAAAGAGTAAGGAGACCAACCATCCCACAGCAAAGGGACCGAGATTATGAGCAGAGAGGCCAGAGAAATGGAAACCATCCCCACACCCCACCCCCCCCAACAAAAGACAAAGAAATCAAAATGCCCAGAAAGAAAAGACGGGCGTGCACAAACCAATGAGGGGCACGTGCCAGGAGCCAAGAGTGACGGCGCCTCCAGATCCCCACACCTGTGATCCAACTTCCAAAATTCAGAACACAGCTGCGATGCCATCTTTCATTGCTGACCAGGCTCACGGAAGTCCAACGGCAACAGAGAAGCTGTGATCTCAGGCGTCGCTACTGGAAGTGTGAAAGTGTGCAGCCCCAGGGCAACCATGCTCACTCATCAGTTACAGGCCCAGCAAGACTGACTCTGGAGATGTGGCCCTACACACAGCCGCTAGCTGACATGTCTGAGGCTATGCATTACAGCCTTGTAACCGGAGCATGAGTGAGACCATCTAAATATGCAGAAACAGGCCAGGTGCAGTGGTTCACGCATGTAATCCCAGCACTTTGGGAGGCCAAGGCTGGCAGATCACTTGAGGTCGGGAGTTGGAGATCAGCCTGGCCAACATGGTGAAACCCCACCTCTACTAAAGATACAAAAATTAGCCAGGCGTGGTGGTGCACACCTGTAATCCCAGCTACTTGGGAGGCTGAGGTACGAGAATCTCTTGAACCCAGGAGGCAGAGGTTGCAGTGAGCCAAGATCACGCCACTGCACTCCAGCCTGGGTGACAGAGTAAGACTCTGTCTCTAAATAAATAAATAAGCAGACACAGGAGTGTGTGTGCTGTGCGATGCTGCTGTTAATGAGTGGGGAGCTGGCTCTGCACCTTCACAGAAAGATCTCCAGCTGCACTGAGAGGCAGGAAGAGTAAATGACCTCAGCTGTAAAGGACTAGTGATTCGCACTTTCTTGTACTTGTATAAAGACATCCTGAATGGGTACACAGGAAACTGGGCAGATAATGACAGGGCAGGAGACACTCTTCTCACGGTACACTTCTTTTTTAATTGATGCAAGCATTCTTACCTGTTTTTTAAAAAGAACCCAAACAGAGGAGCCCTTGAACTTCCTTGCCCCTTCCTGCTCCACGCCCCTGTCCCCAGCAGCCTCCCTCCAGGTAGGGTGAGGAAGGCACTAGCCTCCCTTCCAGGTGGCCTTGGCAGCAAGTGCTGGAGCTGGCCCTGCAGTGGGCCCCAGCCTGACCTGAAAGACCCACTGCTTCAGCCCCATGAGGCCCACAGGCTCAGCTCCCCATGAGCCACGAACAGCAGCTCAGGCTGCGGGCGCAGCTCGTGTGCTCTGCCCTCCGCCTTCTCCCCTTCCCTGGACAGGGCTCTTCTCAGCAGCCATCGCTTTCCCAAATTATCCCATCAAAGCGGTTGTGTGCCTGTTTACCATCTGCACCGACCCTCCAAGCACAGGCCTGCACACACACGCGTGCTCCCTAGAGGACAGCCGTCTCCCCTGTCTCATCCACTGCTTCGCCCCCAGGACCTAGAGCCCAGCACTCAGCTCCTAGAAAGCAGAAAACTGAGCCTGTACGCATATAAAACTGGGGTGTGCTCCCCCCGTTCCGACGCTGGCACCCTCTGCTTCTTACGGGTAAGGCTGGTACCGTCTCCTGGAGCCAATGCTGGGCCCTTTACATCAGGGCTTCTAGGCGCCGGCCCTGTGCATCTGCCTTTGAACCCGACTCCGAGGGGATCCTGGTGCCCCCGGAGTTTGGGAGTGGACGGCCCGAGGGGAGCGTGCAGGGAGGAGATCCTGATGTCCCTGGAGTTTGGGAGTGGAGGGCCCGAGGGGAGCGTGCAGGGAGGAGGAGGCTTTCCTGCACCCACCCAGCTTCCCTGTCTCCCTCAAGGGGAAGAGCCGCTTTCCTCCCCCACTTGGCGAAACTCAGGGAACTTCCAGTCTCCAGTGTGTGGATGCTGTGGGGAGGCCTGGGGATGTCTGAAAACCACACACATAAACGTCTGTCTTGTAGAAGACGAAGCAGCTGGGGGAGTTTGGAGAAAGCTACAGGCCCCAGGAATAAAGCTGAGGAGGGAGGAGTGTTCATTCCCCCACTCCCTGCCACCTTCCGTCCACCCTGCCTGGACCAGCATTCTGCCAGCCTGGAACAGAGGGCCAGAGGTGGGCTCCAGGGCCAGCCCCGCCCCCACACCCGCAGCACCCCCGAGAGCTGGGTGTGTCCTGCCGCACACACACAGGACCAGGCCCGGAGAGGCTGCAGAATTTGGCCAGGGTCACACGGCCAGGAGGTGCTAGAAGAGAAATTGGAATCCTGGTAGCCTGTGTCCTCTGCGAATCCACTGAAGGTTTTGGTGTGTCAGTGTCTGACCTCTTACCTGTTTCCCAAGATAAAGTGGGCACAGTTAGGCCTCAATCCAGCTGGAGGCCCAACACAAAGGAAGGAGGAGAAGGCCTAGATAGGCCCTGGCCCCACACGAGGGGGCCCAGCACCCACTGATCTAGCAGCTTCCCTGGCCCAGCTACCTCCCCAGCCCCCGGAGAGGGGAGGCAGGAGGGCTTTGGAGGCCCCACTGGGGAAGGTGAACCCCACCGACCCCCAGGCAGCCAGACTGCTCCAGAGCGTGGGAGGTGGGAAACGGCTGTGTGTGCTCTGATAAAGATATCAAAAGAAAAGCTACAGACACATCTCAGCCTGACTGTGATGCAGGTGTCCCCGATGCAAACATCCTAACCAAATATTGGCTATCTGAATCTGGCAGTGATTTAAACGAGTAACACAGCACAAATGCCAGGGCAGCTCACCACAAGGAGATCTAGCAATGGAGCTCGCTGCACTAACTATTCATTAGAAAGGAAAATATGGACTTAGAGCCATAGATCAGGAAAGGGCCTTTCTTTTAAGTTAATCAGCCATTCCTAATAAAAAGCTAAATGAAATATGAATAAGTAAAGAGTCTAGACTCAATAAAGACTGGTTTTGAAATCCAACAGCAAACACTAATTTGTGGCGTAACATGAAAGACCTCCCGTTAGCACAGACACCCTGGTCACTGTTGTTATTCAGCCATGCTTTGGAGGGCTCAGCTAAGGCGATAGAAACAAAAGCTGAACAGGCAATATAAGTACCAGGAAAGAAGCAACCAAATTATCTTTATTTGCCGATTATGTGGTTATATCCCTTGAACATCTAAGAGATTCTGCTAATCGTGGAATTCAGAAAGATATGCATTCAGAAATGAGCAGCCTTCACTTACTACACCTGTGGTGTCATCTGTGGCTGCCTCAAGTCACCTGAATACGCTCTGAACATTTCTGAAAGTTCTGCATCATGAATCCCACTTTCCTGTTGCAGAATTCAGGAACTACATCGTGCAACCTCCCAGGCCCTAGGGTGTAGCTTTGCGACTTCATCTCTGCCGGGAAGACACATCCAGGCAGAACTCCTAAGGAGAGCTATGGAGGTGGGGTGCAGACATCCTTCCCTGGACAGGGGCAGGGGCAGCGGCCATGCCAGCCAGGCCAGCCCTAGGTCTTTCCCAGAGGCCACGCCTGCAACCTGAGGCCCCAGCCCTCCCTGCAAACCCCCTGTGAAGCCTTCTGCTTAAATTCACTCTGGAGGATGCTGGCCTGAGCGGCCAGGGGACACTTGGGTAGAGGGGCACAGCCCAGAAACAGCTGAATGAGAAAATGACTTTACTATCCCTACGATTTCTATTCCTAGACCTCTCCACCCTACCGGCTGGCAGGAACCTAGTCATAGTGACTGCAGCCCTCCATGCCTTCTTGCCCAGGGCTGTGTCTGTGCGGGCCTGTGGGCAGCAGGATGGCAAATCTCTCCACTCAGGGTGTTTGTGGAGACACCGCTGGGCCCTGGACCCTCAGCCCTTGGCCAGTGCCCGGTGCACACTGGCTGCCACCAAATGGCTTCTCCTTTATCTGCGTCCTAACCCCATCCTCTGTTGGTTCTGAGGCTGCCAGGGGCCCACCTGCCCTGACCACCTTCACCCGGGGCCACTCTGAGGTCTTGGTGCTCTGGGATTGCTGCCCAGGACCCCGGGTGCAACCTCTCTCTGGGACTCATCCCAGCCTCAGCCCTCAGCAGCTCCCCTTTCCCTGCCCGGGCCAGGGAGTCTCTCATCCTGATTAGAGGGCAGTGCCTCCCTCAGGCTCTGTATTGTGAGACAAAGTAGCACACGTAGGAAGCTGTGTGTGCTCATCCTGCCTGCAGGCAGGAGTTCCCGAGCCCCTGACTTGGGACTGGGTGCAGCTTGTGGAAGGGTGCCCCGGAGGCCGTGAGTGGGCTGCAGACCGGGTCCCCATTCTCCTGCCTGAGCACTGGGTTTTTAGAAAGATGAGTTCAATGATCCTGACTCTTGCTTCTTCCTGCATGAAAGATAATGTTGACAGGATTTGCGATTATGCCCCTAGGATCCGTGGCCAGATGCAGCCACACACCCAGCCCTGAGGCTCTGCCCCACTGTCACGCCTGGGCACGTGTGGAGCCGCTGCCCACATGCAGGTTGTGGGCTGGAACAGCTCTGGAGCAGCCTACTAGGAACTCTTGGAAAGACCCCCGGGTTGCAATCTTCAGCAAGGCTTCTGAATAAAACTAACTTCCGTCCTTTAAAACCTGATTTTTCTTGACCTGGCAGTGTCTTGAGGTGTTCTGAGAGGTTCCTCCTCAGACTCCTCCCTCTGTCTCACTGTCTGCCTCCGAGGGGCCCACAGCCAGGTGGGTCAGGCTTCTGGAAGCACCAGGCCAGGGGTCCAGGAGACCTCAGTGTTCTGCCCTATCAGCCCCTCCTCTCAGCCAGCAAGCAGGCCTAGTCCGCCTGCTTCAACAGAGTGAGAGACCTACAAAAAGAAATCACGAAAAAATAAAAAGCATCCACTCATCACACCAACAATGGCCAGTTAAATGTAAAGGCAAGAAGGGAAATCCCATTTGCAACACCAAAAAACCATCAATTACCCAGCAATAAGTACATCAAGGAAGGAGCCCAGCCCATCACTGTCCCATTCAGTGGGACATCGCTCGGGAGGCCGAGTGAAGAGACCGGACACCGGGCTGCCGAGCAGGAGACTTGAAGCAGCCAAGACCGCAGCAACCCCAACCTCACATGCAAGAGAGAGACAGTCCCACCAAAATGCTAACAGGGTTAGCCCAGGACCCCGGGTGCAACCTCTCTCTGGGACTCATCCCAGCCTCAGCCCTCAGCAGCTCCCCTTTCCCTGCCCGGGCCAGGGAGTCTCTCATCCTGATTAGAGGGCAGTGCCTCCCTCCCGCTCTGCTAACAGGGTTAGCATTTTCTGCAACCGGAAAAGTGGATCCCAAAACCCATCTGTAAGAATAAACCGTGAGAAGTAGCGGTATGCGTTTAAAAAGAATAACGTGGGGCTCTTGCCTTAACAAGAGTAAAACACGCCGCCCGGCGGCCATCACTGAAACAGCATCACATGTAAATGACCCGTGAGGAACCAACCAGTGCAGTCCCAGGGAGCAGCGGCTCAGAAACAGCCTGCCACGTGTGGGAAGGCATTCTATTATAAAGGCGGCATCTCAGATCAACGGGCGAAAGGCGGGTTGTTTAATAAATGACATTGAGGAAAAGTGGCCATTTGGAAGAACCTCCTACCTCCTGCCACACTGTAAATAAACTCCAGATGGACTGGCTATCTGAATACAGTAACCAAATCTGTAAAAATATTAGAAGAAAATAAGGAACTCTTTTCCTAAGATAAAGGTAGAGGAAATTCTCGTAAGACATGAAGCCCCAACACCACAAAAGAACAATGAGACAGATTTGACTGCATCCAACGTTAGAACATCCATAAATGCACACTGAAAACCACACAAACCAGACACGAGCAACAGACAGCAAGGAAATACCCACACAACGTATAACACAGGGAAGATTCGTGTCCCCAGAATATACAAAAGGGCGGTGCAAGTCAGTAGGACAAAGACAAGCACCACGATAGGAGCATGGGCAAAGGGTGTGACCAGGCGAGAGAGGAGAAGCACACGTGGCTGACACAGAAGACGTGGAGATTCTCTTTGTCCACGAGGCGAAGAACATTCATTGCTAGCAAGTGTGTCCGGAATCTTCAGAAGCAGCCACTTCATCAGATTTCTGCTCATTTCTCGGCATCCATCCTACACCCATCACCACTTGAGCCATGCAGGTATGAGGACAAGGGGGGTCACTTCAGTGTTGCTGACAATAGACATTTGAGAACAAAGCCCTACACCCGCCGATAAGGGACAGTTACAAATGCACGGCTCCCTCATCCAGGGGAACCCTAAGCAGACGTTAAAGCTGGTCGACCTGGACACAGGGCCCTGGGATGACATCGCCGGTGAATTGCTCAGTAGAAAGGGTTACATAGCAGATCAACTTCTCAGCACCGTCCATGTGCCCCGCTGGACCAAGGGCTTCACGCGGATGGTGAAGTTCAGCCCTTCAAAGACAACCTGTCCGTGGGGACCACACTTAAACTGCTTCAGAAATGGGGAAACCGACTCAGCCAGTGCCGGCGGCAGCTTAGGAGCTGGCCGGCTTCCTGCCTGTCCAGCCCTGGCAGCCCCTCAGGGTGGGAGGTGAGGGAGAGGTGAGGGTGTGCCCTTCTGATTGTATATGATTCTTCAAGGAGGTGGGAGAATTTCACTCCTTTTTGTGTCTTTAAATACCTCTTTCAGATAATAAATTCAGCATACAAAGATGTATATGAAAACTGGCTCAAGCCTCACCCCGGTGGGACGGCCTGTCCACGGCCTCCCTGGCTGGCCAAGGCTTCCCTCGGGGGTTCCATCGCTCCAGGACTTCCTGCCTCCTGGGAATTCTCAGCTTCTCTGCAGTCTCCCAGCCCCCAAAACACGAGTCACAAGCAAGAGCAGCACACTTTACTGAAGGGTGGGGCGGGGGCGGAGGGTGCATCACAGAGCAGGTGGCCTTCTATGGAAAAGCCCCTTGACTATGTCCAGCAGGGAATCGGCACCATTGCCCGGGACCGCAGGCCTCCTCTCTCTTCCTGGCTCCCAGCCCTGGACCCAATTCGTCCCCATCCCTCATGCAAGGCCAGCCTTTACAGGAACCACTGCTTTCCCTAAGGAGTCCAGGACCCAGCAGTGGCCAGGAGATTGGGCCAGCCACAGGTAGCATGAAGCAGCAGTGGCCAGAGAGCAGGCCTCAGAGAAACCCTGGGGTGCCTGCCAAGAGCTGTGTGGCGAGCCTGCGCCGTGAGACGAGCCGCTGGTGGAGCATCTAGCGTGGTGGCCAGTGGGCGTGGGAGGCTGGGCTGGATGCGGGGGTGCAGGGCTGAAACTGGAGCGGGAAGGATCAGGACACCACTCCAACATTCCCCAGGCCAAGTCTTCCCTGCCCCTCACCCCACGGCACCCAGCCCCTCCGGGCCAGCCCACAGAGAGATGTGGGCTTCCTCAACCCCTGGCCACAGGGAGTGGCCTCAGGAGCTCAACTCAGGGCCAGGAGTGGCCGGAGTGGATGTCCAGCGAAGAGGCAGGGTGAGGGAACAGGAGGACTCCACTCGGC
Organism: Symphalangus syndactylus; assembly: GCF_028878055.3. Classification (NCBI taxonomy): domain Eukaryota; kingdom Metazoa; phylum Chordata; class Mammalia; order Primates; family Hylobatidae; genus Symphalangus; species Symphalangus syndactylus. The sequence goes on from NC_072429.2 coordinate 141,997,989, forward strand.
CTGAAGCAGCCCCCAGGGGCAGAGACAGCCGGGGTGGGGGCGAGAGGCGGCCAGCATGCGAGGTCTCATCTGTGAGTCTGTGAGGGCCCCGTGTGCACTGCACGCTGAGCGTACAAGGGTGGGTGTGCACAGACATGGGCATGCGCGTGTGGGTGTGGGCACGTGCACTGGGACACGCCAGTTTGTGCCAGTTATGTGCATGCCCCAGCACGTGTGCGTGGGGCACCTGGGGTGTGCGTGTGTGAAGGAGTGATCAGGGCAGGCACAGGTGTGTGTGCACATGCTGGCTGCGTGGGCACCGTTTGTATGCTTGTCTGGGCATGAGTGTGTGTGCACATGCTGGCTGCGTGGGCACCACTGTTTGTGGGCGTGTCTGGTGTCTGTGGTGTGCTCACAGGATTCCGGTACCTCCCCCCAAGCCCACCCTGTGATCTTGCTCATCTCAGCTCTCACCCCATCACCCCAAGTGCTCCTAAACCTCACCAGAACCGAGCAGCCCGAGCACAAGCACCCAGCACCCCAGTGCCCTGAGCCCAAGAGCCCGAGAGCCTGGCTGAGCGCCCGCCCTGCCCCCAGCCCCTCTGCTCCCTCAGCACCTCATTCCCAGCTCTCTGCCAGGAACTCTTTCCCGCCCCCGACACCCAGGCTCAGACCCGGGTCTCAGGACTCAAAAGTGACTTTATTTCTCCGTAGAAGACGCCCTTCCAGCTGGGCTGTTGCTTCACTTCCCCTCTGGGACCTGGGGGTCCCCCCCCACCCTCATCCCCAGGCCTCCTGCCCAGATGGCCTGGTTTCCTGGAGATATCCAGCTGCCCAGGACTCAGAGCTGGTGGAGAGACAGGGAGGCTTCACGTCAGGGGAGGAGTGAGAGCCACAGGCCACAGCCACGGAGCTGGGCCAAGGCTGCCCCCAGCCCCAGCCACGCCAGGCTGGGGAGGGGGCAGCCACAGGCTCAGGGGAGCAAGCTCAGAAGCCCCGTGGGAAGGAGGAGACCTCAGGGCCCAGCCCAGAGGAGGGCGGGCCCCAGGCTGAGCAGGAGCCCCCCGGCCAGGGCCCAGGGGCTGTGCCCTGCCCCGGCTGCCCCATTGCACAAATCCTTCTCGCAGCAGTCCACGTCGACCTTTAAGATCCCAGAGTTAATAAACCCCATCAGATAGTCTGAGAAAAAGTGTCGCTTAACGAAGTCGCAGGAGGAGGCACACATCTTGTTCACGGAGTGATCCTTCCTGCCTGGGAAGAGAAAGCACGGCATGGGACAGGGGCTCCTCCTGGGCCCTCTCCGCCTCATCCCGAGGACCCAGCCCAGGCCCCTCTGGGTCAGCTCGGGGCCCCAGATAGGCAGAGCCGAGTCCCTCCACCCTCCCACATTGGCCTCAACTAGATGAAAAGGGCCACCATGGAGCCAGGGAGGGACAGCAGGTCAGCATCCTGCCTGCAGCCCCACGCTCTCACTCTTGTCCCAGGCCAGAGGGGCTCAGAGGACACCTCTGACCTCTCTCAAGAGCCTGGCTTTCAGCACATTCCCCACCACCCTAAGTCCCAACTTACTGCTGCTGGGATCGGTGATTCGGACACTGGCACACACCGTGTCGGACGGCTGGCACTGCTTTGGGGTGCAATGGCTGGAGTTGGTGGTCAGGGTGCAGTCCTGGCACCACAGGCCATGAGCTGCGCAGGGCATGGGGAGGAGGGTGACCAGAGGCACTGGGGTCCAAACCAGGCAGCCCCCTGCGTCCCTCACCCATCCCCCTGCTGCAGGCACTCCTGGGAAAGCCCTACCCCACAGGAGTGAGGCAGGCCCCCATGACCCCTGGAGGGGGAGCAGAGGCCCTGGAACAACTGTGCCCCATCCTGGCAGTTTGAGGGGACCCCCTATGGCCCCTCCCTGGCCCCCATGCACGTGCGTGCACACACACACACAAACACACACACGGGCTATACAGACCCCACACCGACAGTGCCCCCCTCACACTCCCGCCCCGCCTCACATATCCCCCCAAGAGGTCTGTGGGTTCCAAGCTGTGAAGGACCAAACTGGACTTGAAAGGAGGCCCGGGAGGCTTTCAGAGGTGACGGATGACCAGGGGCTTCCGTGCGGGGCCAGCTGCCCACCAGTTCCAGGCCCTGGAGGAAGAGCGCTGGAGAGAGCCCAGTGCCGGGGCAGAGGGACCCAGGACCAGGCTGGGGTCGCAGGGGTCCCGGAGGGGGCGTGGGCTCTATGGGAAGTGCGGTGGGAACCGTCAGAGGGTGGCAGCCCCACATCCGGCTCTCCCGCGGCACCTCGGGCTCTCCCAGGCACCTGACCCAGCCCGCGGGCCCCCTACTCACCGGGCGCCGAGCACAGCAGGACGGCCAGCAACGCCAGGCCGAGGCCCTTCATGGCTGCAGGCAGCATGCTCCACGCGGGCCTGGGGGCGGCGCGGGGACTTGGGGCGCGGGTCCTCTGGGGCGCAAGCCTGCAGGGGAGAAGCATCGGTCAGGAGACCCCAAAGACCCTCTCCTTTCCCAGCCTCAGGATGCAACCTTCTCCCCGGAATCCAAGGCCGGGGTCCGCCCGGAGCTCGCAGAGCCCCACCCCCAGCCCCTTCTCCAGAGCGTCCGCCGTCACAAGCATCCCCGCAGGGGGAGGTCTGGCCTCTGGGGCGAGGTGACAGCTCGAGACGCCCCCGCCCCGCGCCGGCACCTGTGTGGGGGAGCGGAGCTGGGGGCGGGGGGCGTCCTCTTCTCCCCGGGGAGCTGCAGGTGCGTCCGGACAGGAATGAGCGGCAGGGCGGGGGCGGGTGGGACCTGCCACTGGGGGGAGGGGCGCGTGCCAGGTCCCCACCCCCACCCCTGGGCTGGGGGGCCGGGAACCCCGGGCCGAGTCCCCTCCCTTGGCCTTCGGCGCGCGCCTCGGCGCTCACCGCGGATGGGGCGTGGAGTGCGGGCCTCGGGGTCGGGGGGCTCACTCACATCCCGGGGGTGTCCGCACTCCGGGCTCAGGCGGCGTGCGCGGCGCGGGGAGCTGTGCCCTTCGGTCTCCCTGCGGACCGGAATCCGGGCGCAGCCTCGTCTTTCGGGGAACGCAGCCGCAGACGCGGACCCCGCGCGAGGGGCGGGGCGGAGCCGGGGCGGGGGCCGCACGGGGGGCGGGGGCGGTTGGGAGACGCGCGGGGCGGGGGGCGCCCGGGGCTCGCGGCCCCCACTCAGGTAGCTGGCCCGGGCCCTCTGCGCCCCCTTGCTCGCGCGCGCTCGCTCTCTCCGGTTCCCGCTCCCTCCCTCGCAGCGCCCCCTGCTCCTCCCCAGCCTTCGCGGCCCCCTACCCAGGCGTGGGCAGGATCCCTTCCCCCTCTGCTTGGTTGAGATCCCCTTGGAATTTCTCGGAAGAACGTTTACTGCGAAAGGAAGCAAAATGCACAAAGACGCAGAGAGGGGGAGGTACCCGGCGCGGCGCCTCGCGCAGGTCCCGGTTCGCAGACCCCTGGGGTCAGACTCCCGTCCTGGGGCCCCGCCCTCCACCTCCTCCCCCCCCTCCCCAACCTCATCCCCGTTTCCCCGTTTCCCCGTTTCCAGTGGCTCCAGGCCGTTCTTCTCCCCTGAGCATCCATGAAGACCCCCACCAGAAGCCGCAGCCCCAGGGGCTTCTGTCGCCAAACACTCCCACACTCGGAGGTAAAGGTACAAATTCTGGCCAGAGCATCCGAGCCTTGGACCCGTTTCTCGGCTTCCTTGGCCTTCCCGCCCTGCCCTCCAGCTCCCGAAAAGCTGTGCATTTGCACGTGTCCCTGTGCCTGAAATCCGCCTCCCCGGGGCACTGGGGAAGCCCCGATCTGCCATCGTGCCTTTGGTCCTGCCCCCTTTCATTTGACCTGAAAATATTTACTGCATGCTGCCTGCTGCCCTAGCCCTGCCCTGAGCCCTGGGAAAGGACATGAGGAGAGACACCTGGTTTCTGCCCTCCTGACTCTCACCTTCGACAAATGGTGATCCCTACTGCAGCATATCTTTGCAGGATGTGACAGAGCTAACATTTATTGAGCATGCACTATGGATTCCACCTGTTCTAGACACTTCATATTTATTATCTCGTTATAGTCTCACTACAGCCCTGCTGTGCAGATAGCATCATTTCCATCTCACAGATGAGGAGACTCGCACGGAAAGGCGCAGCTCCCTGCTCAGGGTCACACGGTGACGCAGGTGACAGGTGACCCAGCTGAAGTGGGAACCCAAGCAGCTTGGGCTACAGGGACTGCACACCTCCGCTGCACTGTGGCTCCAGAGGGGTGGAGGCAAGGATGAGATGGACAAGAGACCACCACAGGAGCGTGCTTTGCCTCAGGGTCAGGGAAAGCTTCTCCCAGGACCTGGTATTTTAGCCGAGAACTGAATGAGGAGTTGCGATTCATAAGGTGCAGAGGGCAGGAGCTAGATCAAGGTTCAAACACAGTTCTTTTCAAAACATACAGAGCTCGCAAGAAAGTAAAAGAAATCTGAGTCCATAAAGAAAGAAGTAAATAGAATAATGGACCCCCCAAGTCTGCCCACTGAGCAGGAGGTGATGTGAAACTCACAGTGGTCCTGGGCAGACCTGGACCCCCACTGGGTCTGAGGTCCCGGAAGCAGAGCCTGAGGCAGGGATTCCAGAGCAAGCCCTTTGGTTGGAGGTGGGGGTAGCAGCCCTGGGGAGTGGGGAAGTGGCCCACAGTGGGGAAGGAGGCTGGCAAGCATGTGGTACTCAGCAAACCCCCAGGGTGGGGAACTGGAGCCTGACCCCAGGGAGGGACTCTGGGAAGTGGTGTAAACTGTGAGCCTCGGGTGAGCTCACCCAAGGGATGAGGGAACAGGTATTTTCACAGCGATGCCCAAGAGTCATTGATTGAGGGCTGCCCCGAAGGGTGCATTCTCCTGCACCCTCCACTTGGCACCCACACAGAGCCCTCCAGGGAGCCAGGGTGGTCCCAGGTCAGCAACATCCCTGCTTGCAAAAGCAAAAGCAATGATGAATACTCTCTGGAGAAAGCAAGCCCCAACTTAGGGACTGGGGTTCCCACAGATTTAACTGAATCAAATATGAGTTCAAAATGAAAAATCAGCACACATCTAAAGAAAGCAAGCCTCCAAGTGAGACTCAGCTGACAGTGACGAGCAACACATTTAAATCACCACAAACTTTCTAAATGGAAAATATCAAATATAGGATATAGAATTAGCCTATTTGTTATGCTTAAGATATATTAAAATAAGGAACAAAGCACTATGAAACCGATCACCATGCTTATCAGAAAAAAAAAGAACCTCTAGAAATGAAAAACGTTTCATTGAAATGAAAAGGTCAGCAGAAACCTTGAAAGAATTACGGTAACTGAAAGAAGCCAGTCACAAGAAAAGTGTGGTCTTCTTTTTATGAAATGTCCAGAATAAACAATCCAAGAGAGACAGAAGGTAGCTTAGTGGTTGCCTTGTGCTAGAAGGGTGGGATGGGGAATCAGTTCCTCCTTAGGAACTGGTAATAGGCACTACTAATAAATAAAGTGATAAAAATCACTTATTTGGGAGTGATGAAAATGTTCTAAAAATAGTGATTATGGTCACGCAACTCTATGAATATACTACAAACCCCTGGCTTGTATATTTAAAAGGGTAAATGTTATGGCATGTGAATGATATCTCAGTAAAGGTGTTTAAAAACTCAGCAAACAGATTACACAGCAAATTAGACACAATTGAAGAGGGAATTCATAAACTAGAAGATAAATCTTTAAAAAATTACCAAGAATGTAGCACAAAAGATAAGGAAATAGAAAATAGGAAAAATAAGTTAAGAAACATAAAAGATGGTGTTTTTCTGATGCCCACTTAAGTCTGAGCAATAAAAGAAGAAAAGAAAAAACTAAAACAAAATAAAACAAAAAGATGGTATGCAGAGAGCTTATGGAAGTCTGGCTGAAATCTCAAAGGAAAGAGAGTCAATCATTGAAGAAGTTATGCCTGAGAATATTTCAGAACTGATAAAAAATAAGTATGCACAGAGAGGCACAACATGGACTAAATAGAATAAAGAAAAATAGAGTTTAGATGACAGAGTAAAATTGCAGAAGATCTTTAAGCCAGCCAAAAAGAAAAGGAAGATCAGCTCCCAGGAAACAGCAATAAGATTGCCAGCAGAATTCCAGGAGCCCCGGTGACAGCCAAAGGAGAGGAAAATCGGATCTGTAAAGGGCTCAGAGAGAAATAACTGTCACTAAGAACTTGACATATTTTCCAAAAATAAGTGTAAAATAGAATTTTCAGAAAATTGAAAGTTTAGAAAACAACTCAATAGCAAGAGAACAAATAGGCCAATTAAAAAATGAGCCAGAAGCAGAATAAACCTTTCTCAAAAGAGGACATGCAATGCCATCCGGTGTATGAAAAAATGTTCAGCATTATAATCATCAGGGAAATGCAAATTAAAATCACAAGGAGAGATCACCTCCTGCCTATTAGAATGCCTGTCAGCAACGAGACAGAGATAACAATTTTTGGTGAGGATGTGGAGAAAAGAGAACCCTCGTGCACTGTTGGTGGGAATGTAAATTAGTGCAGCCATTAGGAAAAGCAGTATGGAAGTTCCTGAAACAATTGAACATTGAGCTACCTTTGCCACCCAGCACTTCCAGTTCTGGGTGTATAGCCAGATAAATAGAAATCAGTATCTTGAAGAGAGGCCTGCACGCCCATATCCATTGCAGTATTATTCTTAACAGCCAAGACATGGAATCCACTTGTGTCCATCAGCAGATGAATGGAAAAAAGAAAAAGTGAGAGAAGGAGAGATAGGTTAGATAGATGTAAACCAGGCTCGGTGGCTCACACCTGTAATCCCAGCACTTTGTGGGGCTGAGGCGGGGGGATCACCTGAGGTCAGGAGTTCAAGACCAGCCTGGCCAACATGGCGAAACCCTATCTCTACAAAAAATACAAAAATTAGCCAGGTGTGGTGGCACGTGCACCTGTAATCCCAGCTACTAGGGAGGCTAAGATAGAAGAATCACTTAAACCCGGGAGGCAGAGGTTGCAGTGAGCCAAGATCACGCCACTGCACTTCAGCCTGGGCGACAGAGTGAGACTGTCTCAAAAATAAATAAACAAATAAATAATTTAAAAATAAAAATATTAGATAGATGTAGATCTATAAAGTGTTAAAATAAAGATTATGAAACTGATGGGATGCACTCTTTGTGGCAATAATATTCCAAATTATAAATAAGACCTAAGGCTGTGACAGGCAAGGATTAAGTCACACACCCCTAAACTTAAAGAATAAACTATGTTCTAACCATAAGGATTTTTATTTTTCTCTAGCAGCTAAACAAACACTGACCACAAAAAAAAAAGATATGTGTGTGAGGTGATGAATATGTTAATTAGCTTAATCTAATCATTATATAATGTATACATATATCAAAACATCATGCTGTACCCCATAAATACGTATAATTATTATGTGTCAAACTTTTTTTAACTTTAGATAATTTTTTTCAGATGAATAAAAATCAGAGACATTTAGAGAGTTTACCACTAACAGCCCTTCCCTAAGGACTGTACTTCAAGAAGAAAATTTGTCACAGAGAGAAGGTTAGGGCCAGGTACGGTGGCTCACACCTGCAATCCCAGCACTTTGGGAGTCCTAGGTGAAAGGATCACTTGAGGCCAGGAGTTTGAGACCAGCCTGGGAAACAGGGAGACTCCATCTCTACTAAAAATTTTAAAATTAGCTGGGTGTGGTGGTGCACACCTGTAGTCTCAGCTACTCAGGAGGCTGAGGTGGGAAGACTGCTTGAGCCTAGGAGGTTGAGGATGCAGTGAGCTGTGATCGCACCACTGCACTCCAGCCTGAGGAACAGAGCAAGACCCTGTCTCAAAAAAAAAGTACCTGGCCAGGCACGTGGTGGCTCATACCTGTAATCCCAGCACTTTGAGAGGCCGAGGCGGGGGGAATCACTTGAGGTCAGGAGTTTGAGACCAGCCTGGCCAACATGGTGAAACCCCATCTCTACTAAAAATACAAAAATTAGCTGGGCATGCACGGTGGCTCAAGCCTGTAATCCCAGCACTTTGGGAGGCCGAGGCGGGTGGATCACGAGGTCAGGAGATCGAGACCATCCTGGCTAACACAATGAAACCCTGTCTCTACTAAAAATACAAAAAAATTAGCCGGGCATTGTGGTGGGTGCTTGTAGTCCCAGCTACTTGGGAGGCTGAGGTAGGAGAATGGCGTGAACCCGGGAGGCAGAGCTTGCAGTGAGCCGAGATCGCGCCACTGCACTCCAGCCTCTGTCTCAAAAAAAAATAATAATAGTAATTAGCCAGGCATGGTGTTGTGCACCTGTAATCCCAGCTACTCAGGAGGCTGAGGCAGGAGAATTGCTTGAACCCGGGAGGTGGAGGTTACAGTGAGCCGAGATTGCACCACTGCCCTCCAGCCTGGGTGACAGAGCGAGACTCCGTCACACACACACACACACACACACACACACACACATTACATGACTGGATCTTTGAGAAGGCAAGTTGCCTTCCGCCACGGTGGGCTTCATCCGTTCAGCAGAAGGCCTGGATAGAATGAAAGACTGGCCTCCCTGCGGCAGAGTCCTTGGACTCCAATGGCAGATCGGCTCTTCCTGGGTTTCCAGCCTGCTGGCCCTGCAGGTTTTAAACTTGCCAGCCTCCTTCATCCTGGAAGCCAATTTTCAAAAACCTCTCTGCACATATGCGTCCCATTGGTTCTGTTCTCTGATCAATGCAAGGAGGGCCCTACAGCAGAGGGCTTGCCAGCCACTCATGGAGTTGCGGCTCTGGGCCCCTTTCCTTCCATCCTCCTGGTCCCGCCCTCCATATCAAAAGACGACTGGCTAGAGGGAAAAGCTTGGGAATGGCTTTGAGGTACACGATCAAAGACGTCTGCAGAAATGGGAAACGCAAAGGGTTGAAGAGAGGGATGGACGCTATTGATCGCCATCTCAGAAGATCCTCTGACTGCCTTATGGAGAATGGACTGGAAGGTTCTAGAACAGAACAGGGAAGCTGGTGAGGAGGACGTGGCTTGGACCAGGGCAATGGCCGTGGAAATGGCCATGGAAGTGGGTGGGTTTGCAAGGCTTGGTGATGCCTCTGTGCAGGACGCCTGCCTCCCGGGCTGGGAGCTGGGGATGCAGATGGGCCGAGGGTGTGGGCCCGGGAGGAATGGTCACTAGAGAGGTGTGTGAAGCACTTTCTTAAGTCAGAGATGCCTGGGAGGCCTCCAGCAAGAGAACTCAAGGACATCAGGGTTGCAGAAGAGAAGCCTTGGCTGGAGACAAAGACGTGGGCATTGCTAGCACAAGGAAGAGAGCAGACATGGTCATCCAGGGAGGAAGTGGAGAGGGGAAGGAAGGTCGTCTGGGGGGGAAGTGGAGAGGGAAGGAAGGTCATCTAGAGAGGAAGTGGAGAAGGGAAGGAAGGTCGTCCAGGGAGGAAGTGGAGAGGGGAAGGAAGGTCGTCTAAGGAGGAAGTGGAGAGGGAAAGAAAGAGGTCCCCAGGCCCACTCCTGGAGGCGCTGGCCATGGGGTCCTGCCTTGAGTAGCAGATGGCATGGGCTCTCCTTGCCAAGGGTGCAGCACAAGCCAGGCCCTGAGATCGGTGCCTGACGCCCATCACAGCTGTGAGCCTGCCCCATGTGACACTGACCACGCAGGGCTGAGTCTCGGGGCTGCCCTCAGGCTAGGGTGCTCTCCGTCATCCACATAGGTTGGCTGGAATCCCAGCAAGGGTTCACACTCTGGGCCCTTCCCGTCTGCGCTCCTCTTGTTCCTGCCAAGCCACTTCCCTCCCCTTTAGCCAAGCCACTCCCAAGGGTCCCAGAGCCACCTCTTCCCAGGCAGGGCCCACAGGTGTCCTCCAGCAAAGCCCCACTGAGCCTCCTGCTTCCAAAGCACTCCCTCTTCCCTCCCCCAACTCCACCTCACCCTGCAGACCTCTAACTCCTTCTCAGCTTCTCCTCTCGTCCTAAATGTTCCCTCTGACCCCCAGATCGGGTGTGTGGAGGGCACAGGGGCTCTGGGGAGCACAGGGGCATGGGGGGACACGGGCTCTGGGAGGCCACAGGGGTGCAGCCCCTGCATGTGGATCTTGTCCCACCAGGGACTGTTGGCTCCTTGCAGGTGGGTATCTTGTGGACGTTGCTGCCACTGGCATCCAGGGCAAGTCCCGACGCAGAGCCCCTGGCTGCACTGACGCTTCTCCCGGTTCCATTCCTGCCCATCATCCTCCTGCTCACCCTCCCTGGGTCCAGGGTGAAGGCCATAAAGGAAGAGGCCTGAAGAGGAAGTTTTACCAGGACCAGCCACAGTCTCACACCTCCCACACCTGCCACTTCCTCCTGTATCTCCACTACCCCCTACCCCACACCTTCCTCCCTCTCAGCCTTGGCTCATGCAGTTCCTCCCTCCGCAACGTCCTCCCCTCCAGAGCCAGGACACAGAGAGCTCCTCCCAGCCTGTCCTTTCCTTATGCACTGAAGAGTCCCCAGCACGCCCTCCGGTGGCCTGGGCACACAGTGAGGGTCAGATCTCAGGCCCCTGCATCCTCCCTAAATGTCCCATCCTTCTCAGAACCTCACACACGGGCAGTCAGCCTAACCGTGGACCTCTCCCTGCCACCTGACCATGAGCCAGCACCAGGCACCTGGCTCCATCCCCTGGAAAGGGGCTGCGGGGATGGGTGAGGCAGTGAGAGACCTGGACGGTCAGAGACATGGTCAGAGAAGGCCCCTCCTGGGGGACACTGAGCCAGGCCTGAGGACTCTGTGGGTCCTGGAGAGAGGAGAGAGCAGGGGATGGAGCCAAGTGAGGGCGGGGTAAGGGAGATGGAGGACGGGGGCCAGCTGAGGTCACAGCAGTGGCAGAGATGGCTCAGGCTGTGTGCTGGAAAAGGGTCAAGATTTTATACTAAAGGCCACAGGGGCCAGGGAAGTGTTTGAGGCAGGGTGGTATTTGGGCCCAGCGTGTTCGCCTGTGTTTGATGTGTCCGTTTCAAATTTCAGACTGCCTTTGCCGTGGGGCAGCGGATAAGCACAGGTGCCCTGGCACAAGGCTAGCCTCCACGTCTCTTAGCTGGACCCAGAGTCCCTGTGTAAGAGTGGGGGACTGTGGGTGGCACTCAGTAGGTGTTCCCATACAAGAGTGGGGGGGCTGTGGGTGGCACTCAGTAGGTGGTCCCTGCTGACCACAGCCAGTCTACTCCTAGAATAGGAATCTCTGCCAAGTTACCCTTCAGAGACTTGAAAGGTCCCTGCCAGGCCTAGAGCAAGGCAGGCCCTACCTTCCCGTGTCTAGGCCTGTGGGATGGTGGACAGGCTCCAGGGGCCCCCAGTGCTCCACGCCCCTGCGGCTCTCACCCTCAGGGACTCCCCTCCCCTTTCACACAGGCTGCACCTGCCAACTTACTTCTGATGAAGCTAGCACGGCAGAGTGACGGGATGTGGCTCCCGAGATCCGGTTACAAAGCCTGTGGCTCTGTCTTCGCTGTACTCTCTGGCTCTCTGGCATCCTGGGGGGTGCTGGCTGCTGTGCTGGGAGGAAGCCCTGTGGACAAGCCCAGGTGACAGTGATGAGGGGCTGAGTCAACAGCTGTGCAAGTGAGCTGGGGAGCAGATCCCCCAAGCTGAGCCTTCAGATGAGCCTGCAGCCCCAACCCGAAGGCTCGGCACAACCCACGAGAGACAGCAAGCCAGAGCCACCACAGAGCCTGGATTCCCGCCCCACAGACACTGAGAGAATAAACTGTGTTGTTTTAAGTCCCTGTGTTTTGCGGCAATTTGCCACACAGTAAAAGACAGCACAGGTGGGTAGGGCCTGTCTTGTGCATAACCTGGGGTGGGGCAGGAGGTGCCAGGACACCTAGAGAGTCATGTCTAAGGCGGGGCAGAGCCTACAAATGCCAGAGGCTGAGACCTGGCTCTGGGCTGCTCTTGGAGCAGAGACTCGGCTCTCCCCACACTGGGCTCGGTTGCCAGGGAGACGGAGATTCCTAACCCGGTTTCCAGGCTACTCTGCCGTCCTCCCCGTGCACGTGGGTCGGTTTCACCCTATCAGGATTTTTGCAAACAAGAATAACAACTGTGGTCATGATTAGCAGAAGAAAGGTCTTTAATGACACAGAGCAAACCAATGTCAAGGTGTGGCCCTTTCAGTTTGCACAGCCCTGCAGGGAGCTGGGGACAGGGGCCTAACCTGGCCCAGATGCCCGTTTCCAGGGACGTCGTAGGGCAGCAATAGGGCGACAGGGCTGCCTGGACACCCTGTCTGCGGACGCTCCAACAAGCACCCCGCAACCGTGGCCCAAGCCTCCTTTCTATGCTCAAGGTCTGGCAGTGATTGGCACGCCAGCGGTTCACACTGCAGAACCACCTCCCAGAGGCGGAAGTCCTGCTGAAACCTTGACTTCAAACTTCTGGCCTCCAAAACCACAAAAGAATATATTTCTGGGCCGGGCGTGGTGTCTCACGCCTGTAATCCCAGCACTTTGGGAGGCCAAGGCGGGCGGATCACGAGGTCAGGAGATCGAGACCATCCTGGCTAACACAGTGAAACCCCGTCTCTACTAAAAATAGAAAAAATTAGCCGGGTGTGGTGGCATGTGCCTGTAGTCCCATCTACTCGGGAGGCTGAGGCAGGAGAATGGCGTGAACCCAGGAGGTGGAGCTTGCAGTGAGCCGAGATCGTGCCACTGCACTCCAGCCTGGGCGACAGAGCGAGACTCCATCTCAAAAAAAAAAAAAAAAAAGAATACATTTCTGATGTTTTAAGCCAGGAAGTTTGTGGAGAGCTCTCACAGCATCCCCAGGGGCCTGAGCCATCACCTCTGGCACTGGGTCCTCTTCAGGCTGACTCCTGTGTCCTCTCACATGACCCTGTGGCTTCCCCCAACACATCATGAACAATTTCAAGAACACAGGACAAATGGAAAGAAGTTTACAATGAACACCCGTATACCTGGCACCTGGATCCTACAATTCATACGTTGTTACATTTGCTTTATCATATATTCACCCCAGCCCATCTCCTATTCTTGATGGACTTCAAAGTAAGCTGTAGCCACCTGCACGCTTCCCACAGAGACTCCAGCTCACACTTCATAACTACCTAACATATCATCAATTACGTTTAGAGGTGAAACCACATTCAATGAAATGCATGCACCTTGAGGGTGCCATTCCATAGTTCTGACAAATGCATACACCCATGTAACCCAAACCCCTAACAAAATACAGACATTACTAACCCCCCAACCCACATCCTCCCCTGCCCAGCTCCAGTCAAACCCCATCTCCTCCCTTCTGCAAAGGCAACAACTGTTCTGAAACTTTGAAAACCATAGGTTACTTTGGCCTGCTCTAGAACGTCACATAAGTCAAACCACGTGGTCCATATTCTTTCCTGCAGGCTCCCTGTGATGCGTGCGGCCAGGGTCCTGGCAATTTGTTCCCTTGCATGGCTGAGCGGCGTCCCACGTGTGAGCATTCCACACATGAGCGTTACAACGTTTGCTTATCCGCTTCCTTGTTGGTGGAACCTGGGCTGTGTGCCGTGTTTGGCTCGGGTGCATTCCTGAGTCCTGCATTCTCTTGGGTAAATAGTGGGGTACAGAGTTGCCGTGTCCAGAGTTGCTGTGTCCAAAGGTCAAGTAAATCGTTCTCTTTTTTTTTTTTGAGACGGAGTCTCGCTCTGTCGCCCAGGCTGGAGTGCAGTGGTGCAATCTCGGCTCACTGCAAGCTCCGCCTCCTGGGTTCACGCCATTCTCCTGCCTCAGCCTCCCGAGTAGCTGGGACTACAGGCGCCCGCCACCACGCCCGGCTAATTTTTTTGTATTTTTAGTAGAGACGGGGTTTCACTGTGTTAGCCAGGATGGTCTCGATCTCCTGACCTCGTGATCCACCCGCCTCGGCCTCCCAAAGTGCTGGGATTACAGGCATGAGACACCGTGCCCAGCCAAGTAAATCGTTCTCTAAGAAATTGCCAGGCCAGGCGCCATGGCTCACGCCCGTAATCCCAGCACTTTGGGAGGCCGAGGTGGTCAGATCACCTGAGGTCAGGAGTTTGAGAACAGCCTGGCCAACATGGTAAAAACCTCGTCTCTACTAAAAATACAAAAATTAGCCAGGCATGGTGACACATCTGTAATCCCAACTACTCAGGCGGCTGGGACAGGAAAATCACTTGAACCTGGGAGGCGGAGGTTGCAGTGAGCCGAGATTGTGCCACTGCACTCCAGCCTGGGTGATGAGAGTGAAACTCCATCAAAAAAGAAAAAGAAAGAAAGAAGGAGAGAGAGAGAAGGAAGGAAGGAAGGAAGGAAGGAAGGAAGGAAGGAAGGAAGGAAGGAAGGAAGGAAGGAGGGAGGGAGGGAAGGAAGGAAAGAGAGAAAGAGAGAAAGAGAGAAAGAGAAAAGAAAAGAAGAAAAGGCCAGACTTTTTCCAGAGCAGCTGTCCCACCTCATACTCCCACAGCAGGTGCACAGACCAGCTGCCCCACGTCACACAGACACGTGGTGCTGAGCTGCAACAGCCCTGAGCATCCCCAGGCCATCCCACACACTTCCTGCTCTGGAGTCTGACATTCTGTTATTGGATGGGAGGTCTTGACTGTGAGTTGTCCAGGTTCTTGGCGTGTTGGACAAAGAATTGAACAAAACGCACAAACAAAACAACGAAAGAACGAAGCATCAAAAGAAGCAACGAAAGCGCAGATTCATTGATGCGAAAGTGCACTCCGCGGATGGGAATGGCTCGAGCAAGCGGCTCACGAGCCCAACTGCAGTGCTTTTTAGGGTTCTTATGAAGCTGAAGGAATTTGGTAACACCCCTAGGTGCCCTTTGGAGACCTCCAGTAGGTTACATCTCATGAAGGATTGGCCTGCGCTGTGATCAATCAGTCAGAGGCTGAAGTGGAGACTTCTGTCTCATCATCCCAGGAGCGGATGTGGCCCGTGTGCTGCCTCGTCTTGCCTGGAACTGGCTGCACCTGCTCCTCTTTCACTTATGCCTTAACCCGTGGTGACCCTAATTCCCTATTCTCCTGCCTCATTTCCCACTGAGAGACATGATCCCCATAAATCTTTTTTTGTTTTTTGACTGTCCCTGCCTACTAGGGGTCCTGGCTCTCTGTCCCTACGTAGGTGGGTATCCGTGGATGCAGCAGCCTTGTATTTGCTCGTAAAGGGTGTAGCTGACTTGACCCAGTCGCAATGGTTGGGTATTTTGGCCCAATTTTGGATTTTGTTCCCAAACTGGCTGAAACCCTTGCACAAGTATCACACAAACATGGAATTGCTGTAAATGAGAGAGCAAAAAAATCAGTTAACATTTTAAACAAAGTTAGAACAGAAGTTAAGGTCAAAGATATGGCAATAACTGGAACTACCAAAGGAAGTAATGCAGATAGCAACCAGTGCTGCCGGGTTTCTGTGGGAGTTCCCAAAGACTCCATTTTCTATGCCTGGGAAATTACATTTTTAGTATTTTCTTATACTAAACCAGACTGGCTGACGCAAAAACAACATTCTTCCTTTAAATATAAGCAAGTTCCTCCTTGCCAAAGAGCTCTAAGCCTCTTTGATTTTGTAAGACTACGGCAGCCAGGGAGTCCAGCTGTTGCTGAAGTCTAGTGAGGCCCTCTGCTGTCAGAGGGATATCACAGTCTCCAGAGGCCCCTTATGCTGGATTCCAAGGCTCCTCCTCCTGCAGCTGATCCCACCAAACCCAACAAGGAGGACGCAGGTCTGGCATATCCCAGGCTTTTGGTAGTCATGCAAAGCCAACAAGGTTAAGTTTAATAAACCAACAGTATGGTCAATTTCCCTTGCTGTGAGAAACATGCTTACCTGTCAAAACCCAAAGAATGGACTTAGAGGCACAAAGAACAGCAGAAGTGAGACTTTTAATAGCAGTCTTGGCCAGGCGCGGTGGCTCACGCCTGTAATCCCAGCACTTTGGGAGGCCGAGGCAGGCGGATCACGAGGTCAGGAGATCGAGACCATCCTGGCCAACACGGTGAAACCCCGTCTCTACTAAAAATACAAAAAATTAGCGGGGCACCTGTAGTCCCAGCTACTCGGGAGGCTGAGGCAGGAGAATGGCGTGAACCTGGGAGGCAGAGCTTGCAGCGAGCGGAGATCGTGCCACTGCACTCCAGCCTGGGCGACAGAGCGAGACTCCGTCTCAAAAAAAAAAAAAAAAAAGCAGTCTTGCAAGATCAGGTGTCTGGTAGACAGGCACACTCAGTACAGTTACATCGAGCAATTTGCCCCCTAGTGCTCAGGTCCCTCCCCCGGTTCTTCATAGGCTGAGTACTATGGGGTCACGATCTTCCCAGACGTCGCCTATTAGTCGTTGGGTTGGGGTTTTCGGTATTTTCTTTAACATTTTGTTACAGCCCACAATGCATTGCAGTCATCTCGGGCGCTCTTCAACTATTTGAATGATGACCCAGGTAGTCAGGCAAGCTGATGAGAATAAAGTTAGCTATTTTGCAAGCTAGTCTAAACTAAACACTTTGGTTCGGGTGAGGGCGACTAAGGGGCCCCTACCAGCAGGCGCTGGCTATTGAGTCAGGGGCATAGTGTATCTGTTCTTCTGTAGTTTGCAGACCCAAGCCTATCTGGGACATTTTATTTTAAAAATGGACCACCATATACATCATTTTCTACACTTGCTGACAGGCCAGCGTCCTTGAGAACCATTAAGGTATGGCAGGCAAATGCCAAAAAGTTAATATGATACTGATTTCCCAGACTGGCTTCATTTGGGGTCTTTTGTGGCTTTCTTTTTAACAGAGAAAAACCATTCGTTTTATTATTACAAAGGAAGTCATTCCATCCATTCAGATGGAGGCAATTAAGTTGTAAAATCATAAAAATGACTACGAGTATCCAGCTTACAGTAATTACGCAACAAAGGCACAGGGAGCGTTGGTGGGCATTTACTTATCTTTTGTCTGTCTTTTAAACAGGTACCGCACATCGTCCACAGGTTCACGGGTGCAGTGGCTGGTGGGAGCCTCAGGTTCCAGGTCAGAGCTCCAGGTGTCGCAGGCTTGACCTTGGAAAGATGGATCCAGCTACTTAATCCTAGTACTTTGACCTCCGAAGGCGTGGCTAACACCACTGAAAACGGTCCCTTCCATTTGGGTTGTAGTTGTTGAGTGGATGAACCGTCCTTCCTTGTTTTTTGTTTGTTTGTTTGTTTGTTTGATTGTTTTTGTTTTTTTTCTGTTTGTTTGCTTTTGTTTTTTTCTGTTTGTTTGTTTTGAGACAGAGTCTTGCTCTGTCGCCCAGGCTGGAGGGCAGTGGAGCAATCTCAGCTCACCACAACCTCCACTTCCCGGGTTTAAGCAATTCTCCTGTTTCAGCCTCCCAAGTAGTTGGGGTTACAGGCATGCACCACCACACCCAGCTCATCTGTGTATTTTTAGTAGAGACAGGGGTTCGCTATGTTGGCCATGCTGGTCTCAAACTCCTGACCTCAGGTGATCTGCCTGCCTCAGCCTTCAAAGAGATGGGATTACAGGTGTGAGCCACTGCACCTGGCTCTTTCCATGTTTTAACAGGTACCTTATCTCCTGGCCTAATTTTGGGTTGCTGGTTAGTTCCTGGCATGGGGAGCCTTTGAATTCCAAACTTTCATAATCCCTGCTGAAATTGCCCCAGAGTAACAATGTATTTTATTAACCCCCCCAGCCATTCTGGATCATTAATTAGATTATGAGTTAAAAACAGCCTCCCATACAGCATTTCATATGGGCTAATTTTTTTTTTTTTTTTGCTTTCAGGGAGTTACAGAGTCTTAAGAGGACTACGGGCAGTAAGCTGACCCAAGTTTCTGATGTTTCCTGACATAGCTAAGCTAACGCTTGTTTTAGAGCTTGGTTAGCCCTTTCTACTTTCCTGAAGGATTGAGGCCTCCATGCTGAATGTAAATAGTATTTGATTCCGAGAGCCTTAGCGACCCCTTGAGTTACTTATCACTTTGGAGGCTCTGGGGTAACCGCAACGAGAGGACTATTTCCTTTAAGAGACACTTTATAACCTCATTGGAATTTACGGTCTTGGTTATCTCCTTTTTCATTCCTCCAAGGAGTGTGTCAGGAAACTTTGCTGAATCCCAGTTAGGGCTGGTGGTGGGCACCACGTCTGGGCCCAGGTGATTGCCCTGGGGATTTCAGGACAACATATCATCTGCCTCGCAGCGGGCAGCCTCAAAAACCCTTTCCTTTTCCGTAGGGGTGCAGCCGGTTGCCAGAATGAATTGGACCTCTCTTCACGATCGACCGAAAGCCAGAGCCAAGGTCTGGAAACTGCCTGCAAAGCTACCAGCGTCCTCAGAGTCCCTTCCCAGCTTTTCTTTACATTGTTGCCTATCAGTCATGGGAAATGGGACTTGCATTCAAGCCGTGGCCCTCCCGCCCCCACAGCTTCCCTGGGAGGTGAAGCTGGCCCTCCTGCCCGGCGCCTTCCCTGAGAAGTGAAGCTGGCCCTCCCTCCCCTCGAGGCTTCCCTGGGAGGCGAAGCTGGCCCTCTCTCCCCTAACGGCTTCCCTGGGAGGCAAAGCTGGCCCTCCTGCCCCCGCGGCTTCCCTGGGAGGCGACAGTGCCGGGGAGTTGCTGAGTCAGGTGTTCCACTGCTGGTGCGTTAGGGGCCTCGTGTAGTTTGTTCCTCTGGCTGGCCTGGCGTAGTTGGAGCATGTGGCAAAGGGTCATTTGGGGGTGGCCATAGTTCTCTCTGAGGGACAAGGGGCCTTGTAGGAGGGGGCCATCGCCAGGGTCTCAGTCTTAGGACTTTCGTTCCGAGGGCCAGCGTTAGGAGCTTTACAGATTGAAGGATCCTGATACAAAGCCATAAAGGCTTCACTGTATGGCATTTCTGACCATGTACCCCGCCTTTTGCAAAATAAGTATAATTGTAGGTTAGTATTATGATGAAGACTTCAATGTTCTGGCCATTGCACCTGACTGTCTAGCCAATATTGTGGACAAACAGTATTACAATAAAAAGTCCAAGCATTTTCTTCTCAGATTGTCAGGGTCAAATTGATTTCAATGGTTGAGGGTGCAGCCAGGCAGGGAATCAGGTGGAATGACGGGGTGGGTCCCATAGCAGTCTGGAAGAGAAATGAGACCCTAAGGAGCACTTATCTATGGACCCGAAATTTCCACCTGGGGCGTCCCCCTGGGGAAGTCTCAGGTTTAGCCTTGGATCCCAGGGCACCCCTTCAGGGTCCACTCTTACAGTGTCAGACGTCTCTGACCTCAGGTGGGCACCAGTGCCGCTTTGGATATTTTCTCTCCATAGCCAATGGCCCACTGTGATTCCCTTTGTTCCTGGATGTAATCCCTGGCTTTTAGCGTCCCACCAATTTAGATGGACCGTATCTTCCTGCATTCTTCATAGGGTTATGGTAGGCCCTTTACTTCCAGCTCTTCATTTGTTCCAGGATGAAACTCAACAATCCTAATATTAATAACATTAAGGCTGGTGGGGTATTTCTTGTAGCCAGCGACACCAGAGGGTGGTATATGAATCCCTGTGGCTGGTAATTTACTTTGGGGTCTGAACAGGAGAAATACTGTTTAAGCAGGAACCACCAAGACATGGGGTTTTCCCTAAGCTCGTCCTTTTCTGCACTTTCCGTGCAGAAACAAAAGGGGCATGAGATGGTAATGGAGGCTCAAATGCAACAATTTAGCAGTCCCTGGTCACCACAAAGCATTAGCAAGGCAAGGGGAGAAATTAGAAGACGAAGAATTAAATCATCTCAAAGACATAATTGCTGCACATACACAAACCTGACCGTTGCATGGATTTGTCTTGCTGTCGGCAGGACCTAGGTGTCCTGTTCCATGACCAAGTTATCTGGTTACTAGAGACTTCAGGCGGCAGGCACCCTAGTGGCTTTTAACTGCCTGACCCATGCCCGCAAATGGCAGCTTTGACAAAAGAAGGTAAAAAAGAAGAAGGAAAGGAAATCTAAACCCCAGACAATGGGGCTTACCTCCTGGCTGGCTCTCCAAATAAAATATGTTACCAGATAGAAACTCTTGACTGTACGCTGTCCAGGCTCTTTGTACAAAGAATTAAACAAAACACACAAACAAAGCAACAAAAGAACGAAGCATCAAAAAAAAAAAAAACAACGAAAAGTGCAGATTCACTGAAGCGAAATTGCACCCCACAGAGCGGGAGAGGCTCAAGCAAGCGGCTCAAGAGCCCCGACTGCAGTGTCCTCTAGGTTCTTATGAAGCTAAAAGAATCTGCTAACACCCCTAGGTGCCCTTTAGAGGCCTCCAGTGGGTTACAACATATGAAGGATTGGCATGTGACCAGTCAGAGGCTGAAATGGAAACTTGGCCTGCAGGCAATCAGAGGCTGAGGTGGAAACTTCTGTCTTGTCATCACAGGAGTGAGGGTGTGGCCTGTATGCCGCCTCGTCCTATCTAGAACTGGCCGCACCTGCTGTTCCGTTGCTTCTGCCTTAACCCTTGGTTGCCCTAATTCCCTACTGTCCTGCCTCAGGTCTTCTGCAGCTCTGTTCTTTCAGTGGTGGTGGTACTTAGATCCCATAATGTAGATACAGGTGTGCTCATTGCTATGGGGTTTGCATTGCCTCTATGTCTCTGCAGTTAGCAAAGTTAGGACATAAGTATCCTTTTCTTTATTATTTTTTAAATCAGGGTCTCCCTCTATCACCCAAACCAGAGTGCAATGGCACAATCACAGTTCACTGCAGCCTTGACTTCCCATGCTCAAGCGATTCTCCCACCTCAGCTCCCACAACCCCTGCCCCATCACCACCAGCAGCAGCAACAGCAGCAGTAGCTGGAACTACAGATGCGCCACCACACTGGCGTTTTTTAGTAGACATGGTGTCTCACCGTGTTGTCCAGGCTGAGTATCCTTTTTTAAAAAGGAAACAAATCACATGTTCTCCCTCTTTCCAATTCAAAACTAGGATTTCAGGGCTTTTATTTAACTTGATTTTTTTAAACCTGTATCTCTTCATTTTTATGCTGAAAAACTTTGTTTTTAAGAATATTAGCATACTCTCTTTATTCTATGACATAGTCGTTTCAAAATAAAAAGGCTAGTATTATTATTACAAAGAAGAAGGTTATGGACTAAGAACAAGACTTCTTTGCAGTTCCTTTTGTCCTTGGAGTGTGTCCCACCAGGATGTATCTTCAAAGTGCAGTGTTCTGAGACTGCTGGAATAATTACCTTTTCTGTAAAATTAATTTACCAACTTGATATGCAGTTTGAGGTTCCTTTGTTTCCATTTGTTCTCAGTTTCTGGGGATTTTTATTTAGTATTTTTATTGCATCCAGAAAACTACATACACACTATTACAAAACCAAGGCTTTGATTTTGACTTTTTGAGAAGGTGCATTCTGAGAAGTCTCCCGTTTTCTCCTGTCCCCCTACCCCCACCCTGTTCTCTCCTTTCATCTATAAAGTTAATCTTGTCATTGTTTCTTTTTTGCAAATATATAAAAGAGTTGTTTGTATTTACATTCTTCCCCTTACACAAAAGGTGGCATCCCCATGGATCCCCATGGATCCCACAGATCCCCACAGATCTCCACGGATCCCCACGGATACCCACAGATCCCCATGGATCCCCACAGATCTCCACGGATCCCCGCAGATCTCCACAGATCCTCACGGATCCCACGGATCCCCATGGATCCCCACAGATCCTCAAGGATACCCTTGGATCCCCACAGATCTCCACGGATACCCACAGATCCCCATGGATCCCACAGATCCCCACAGATCTCCACGGATACCCACAGATCCCCAAGGATCCCCATGGATCCCACAGATCCCCACAGATCTCCACAGATACAGATCCCCACGGATCCCCACAGATCCCCACAGATACCCACGGATCCCCACGGATCCCCACGGATCCCCCACAGATCCCCCACGGATACCCACAGATACCCATGGATCCCCACGGCGCCGTTCTTCCCTAGACTTTCACGTGGATTCACGCAGCCTGGAGAAGGCTTAATATCAGTGCTTAGGGACCGGGCTCACTCTTTCCCACAGCTGCGTGGTCCCCCAGGGGGATGTGCGCCAGTGCACTGGGACAGCCATGCAGTGACGGGCAGTCGGGAGGCTCCCAACCCCTGCTATTTCAAATAGCGCCCCACCGAGAAGCTCCGCACTGCGTCATTTTATGTGTTGGGGGTAAGCCTTTGGGATGGAATCCTGGGAGCGGGTGGAAGGCTAACCCAGACACGGTCTTGCAGGGCACTGACAGATTCCTCTCCATTCCCGCAGCCGTGCCTGCGAGGGCGTTTCTTCACAGCCTCACCCCAGGGCAGGCCTGCTGACCCGCCGAGGCTGCTGGATTTTGCCAATATGAGGGGTGAGAAAAGACATCATCTCAATGCAATTTTAATTGGCATTTTTCTGACTATGAAGGTGGTTGAGCCTCTTTTCGTGCAGTTAAAGAGGCATTTGTAAGGATTTTTCTGTAAACTGTTCATGTTTTCTAAACTTTTCTAATTTCCCCCTAGACTTTTAGGAACTCTTTTTGAATGCGCAGAAATCAGCCCTTTGGCTCGTAAGCTTCCATTTCCCTCCCAGTTTGTCATTTGTCTTTTGACCTCCTTTCTTCCTTCTTTTCTTTTTCCCTCCCTCCCTCTCTCTCTCTCTGTGTCTCTCTCTCTGTGTCTGTGTGTGTATGTGTCTCTGTGTGTATGTCTCTGTGTGTGTCTCTCTCTGTCTCTCTCTTTGTGTGTCTGCGTTTGTGTGTGTGTCTCTGTGTGTGTCTGTGTGTCTCTGTGTGTGTGTGTCTTTGTGTGTGTGTCTCTGTGTGTCTCTGTGTGTGTCTGTGTGTGTGTCTCTGTGTGTCTCTCTCTGTGTGTGTACGTCTCTGTGTGTATGTGTGTGTGTCTGTCTCTGTGTGTCTCTCTCTGTGTGTGTATGTCTCTGTGTGTATGTGTGTGCGTCTCTGTGTGTGTCTCTGTGTCTCTGTGTGTATGTCTCTCTCTGTGTGTCTCTCTGTGTGTGTCTCTGTCTCTCTGTCTGTGTGTGTGTGTGTGTCTCTCTCTGTGTCTCTCTGTATCTCTCTCTGTGTTTCTGTGTGTGTCTCTCTTCTCTGTGTGTCTCTGTGTGTCTGGCTGTGTGTGTGTCTCTCCCTCTGTGTGTGTGCCTCTCTGTGTTTGTGTGTGTGTCTCTCTGTGTGTCTGTGTGTGTGTCTCTCTGTGTGTGTGTCTCTGTGTGTCTCTGTGTGTGTGTCTCTCTGTCTCGGTGTGTGTGTGTCTGTGCGTATGTCTCTGTGTGTCTCTCTGTATGTGTCTCTGTGTGTGTGTGTCTGTGTCTCTGTGTGTATGTCTCTGTGTCTCTGTGTCTGTGTGTATCCCTCTCTGTGTGTGTCTCTGTGTTGTGTGTCTGTGTGTGTGTGTGTGTGTGTGTGTGTCTCTCTCCCCCTTTCCTCCTTTGTTCCTGTTGCCCTTGGCATGCGTGTCTCCCCTCCCACTTGCATCAGCCACACAGGGCTCCCTTCCTGTGCAGGGCACAGCTTGCTGCAGGTGTACATGCTGCGGGTTAGGGACATGCTGGGAACTGAGGCTCTTCCCCTTGTGTGGCGTCCTTGGCCTCTGATGCTCTTCTCAGAAGTGCTGCAGGCCCTGTGACATGTTTGAACTGGGTCACCTCCCCACCTCACTACTACCAAAGGGAGTGTGTCTGTGTGTGTGTGCATGTGTGCATGTATGTGCATGTGAGTATGTGTGCATGTGTGCGCATGTGTGCGTGTACGTGCATGTGAGGATGTCTGTGTGTGTGCATGTGTGTGTGTGCACGTGTGTGCATGTATGTGCTTGTGAGTGTGTGCATGTGTATGTGTGCGTGCACATGTGTGCATGCATGTGCATGAGTTTGTGTATGTGCATGTGTGCAGGTGTGCGTGTATGTGCATGTGAGCATGTCTGTGTGTGCATGTGTGCACGTGTGTGCATGTATGCCCGTGTGAACACGTCTGTGTTTGCATGTGTGTGCACGTGTGCCCGTGTGTGCATGCATGTGCATTTGAGGGTGTGCGTGTGTGCATGTGTGCACATGTGTGCATGTGAGTGTGTCTGTGTGCATGTGTGTGCATGTATGTGTATGTTGAGTGTGTGCGTGTGTGCATGAGTGTGTGCGTGTATGTGAGCAAGTGTATGTGTGTGCGTGTGCGTGTGTGTACATGTGAGTGTGTGCATGTGTGCACATGTGCACGTGTATGTGCATATGAGTGTGTGCGTGAGTGTGTGCATGTGTGTGTGGTCTGCAGACTCTTGGGCCAAAGGCTCCTCTGCAGATGAGGAAGGGCGGCTGGTGAAGTTTCAGGGACTGCCCTGGGGGCTCCTGTTCACCTGCTGAGCTATGGGGGCCCCCAGACCCTCAAGTTCCTGCCCCTCCTCAGCCCTGCCTCTCCAGCCTCGGTCGGGCCTGGGAGCTTGGACAGCCTTGGCCTGGGTCTGCAGTTTGCAGTTTCTTCCCAGGAAGTGAAGTGTCCCTAGTTCCCTGAGCCCCCTCCCCATCTCCCACCTCCTGGCCCCAGGCTCTGTATTTGCTCCTGTGACATCACACCCCGCCCCCAGCTCTGGCTTTCCGGGTGTGCGTGTTCAGTACCGGCCTGCACACAGCTGAGCTCAGTCGGTGTCTGCGGAGGAGGGGGCTGGACTCAGGGGCTCCCTGACAGACGCTGCAGGTGCCAGGTCTGGGGCATTAGGACCCTTCCAAGGAGAAACAGTGTGGGGAGGGCCAAGCTTGTGAGGGAGCCTTGGGGGCCGAGCGGCGGTGGTGGGGAGCAGATGCTTGGGGGGTCTGGTCTGGGTCTCCCTGCGGTCTTCTCTTCTTCCGGAGGTCAGACGTCCTGCAGGGACTGGCAGCCCCGCCATACCCAGAGGCTGAGCTGGCTGAGAGGGGCCGGGTGGGAGGTGCCGCTCAGCCTCGCCTCATAGCGGGGCCTGTGGGTGGGCAGTGGAGGAAGGCTCCCGAGGGCTCACCTGGGGTTCTGAGGTGACATCTCCTGTCACCTGAGCTGGCGCCTCATGAGCAGAACCCAGCCCTGTATGTGAGCTTCCAGGTTGGGAGCGGGGCCAGACCCACTGGGCTCCCCCACACACCCCTGGTGGGTGGGACAACCCTGTGGCAGAGGCCCAGGCATGAAGAGAGCCTGGACCCACCTTCGGAGCGGGGGTGTGTGACGGGTGGCCTGGGCCACACAGCATCGCCTTCTGCAAGGTAGGTGCTCAATGGGGTGGGACAGATCAATCATGGCCCATCCCAGATACCCAGGGTGGCTGGGGCCGTACTTGGGGGCACAGGTGCCCTGCACAGAGGGGGATGGGCACTGGACCCAGGTCCCACCTCACCTGCAACCCCTCGGCCAAGGGCTGCTTTGCAGGTGAGGGTCCCTGCCCTGGAACCCCCAATTCAGTGCTGGGGTTCAGTCCCCACACTCCTGGCCAGGGTGGAGAGGCACTGGATGAGAAGGGGACCAGAGTTTCCAGGGAGTCGAGGCGTGGGGCCACTGCGCACGGCAAGCCTTCATGCCGTGTAGTACCTGTGTCCCCTGGTCTCACTGCCCGCCATTCTGTCCAGCCAGGCTCCTGCATCTGAGGACCTGGGAGGACAGCAGGGGCCCAGCCGAGGCAGGCTCCATGGACAGAGCAGTGGTCTGGCTGTGGCCTGTCGCACTGCAGAGGGGTCTGGGCCGAAGCTGCCTGGACCTCACTGGAGACTGGCCAGGCGTGTATGTCAAGGCCTGGAAGGGCCACCCCAGGAGCACATGTGCGTCCCAGGGAATTGACTGTGGTTACGTTTGTCACCTGGCACGACAGAGGCTGACTCGAACTTAGGCCAAATCATTGAGAAGTACTAATATCTAGAAATACCAGGTTGTCCCCCCAAACATCCATCTCCCTCCTCTTGGGGACCCACTATCCCCACAGGGGCCTAGGCTGTGGGGGAAGTGGGCTCAGGTCTGCGATCATCAAGCGCCTCTCTCTGGCCTCGGCTTACGGTTCAGTGGGCTCATACACCCTCAGCCCAACAAGGGGTGAGCAGCCCTGGGATGGGGCTTCCAGGATCTCTGGGAAGTGGCCCCCACACACCCACAGGGAAGCAGAGCCGCCCTTGGCAGCCCTTCAGGATCTAGGTTTGGGATGAAGCCAATATGACAGGAGATAGAGCAGAGAAATGGAAAGACCTTGAGGACCCAGTGCCATCGGCAACCAGCTGAACCAGGCTCAACCAAGCCTGCGCTCTCCTGATCGCCGCTCCTCCAACCAGGGGTTCCCTGGGCTGTGCAAAGAACCAGGCTGCAGCCTCGGTCAAGCTGCCGTGCACTGTAAGTTTGTTTTCCATTTCATTAAGTTCTGTGATTATCTGTGTTTCATTCTTTCTTCAGATTTATATTGCTCTTTCTCTAATTTTCTGAGACAGACGCATGGCCAATTAATTTTCAGCCTTCTCCTCCAATGTATGCATTTAAGGCCAGCATCTTCCTGCTGAATTGGACTTACTGTGAAATTCCCTTCTTCATCTCCAGTAATTACATTTACCTCCAAAGTGCTTTGCCTGCTGGAAATGCAGCCACATCAGCTTTCTGGTTGGCATTGGGTGCTTAACTGTCCTCTCTCTGGGTGATGTGATGGGTGTGTTTCTTGTAAGCTGTATATCCTTGGCTTTATTCATCCTTTTATATATGATGTAGCTGCTGCTGGAGTGGGGTTTAAATCTTTAGACGCTTTCTGCCCGTCTGGGCTCCACGATACCCCTTCAAATAATTCCTATCACCTCCCTCCCATTGCTCAAAATCCCGGGTCCTCCCGGCTCCTGCGTCTGCTCGGCCAGCACCTCTCCTTGCCCATCCTTGTGCCCCGTCATCCTGCCCACTCCCCTCACATTGAGGACAGGGGCATCTGTTCCATCTGCTCCCACCAGTGTAGACAGCCCACCCCACAGCGCGTGTGGACGCCCCACGGTGGGTGTGGACCCAGCCAACCTCTCCCTCTGGTTGTTGACCTCTCTCCTCCAGGCCCTTTTCCTCCACCTGCCAGCTCTCCCGTGGCCCCCACGTCTCTTCCTCCAAGCCTGTCCCTCGGGGCTGAGCAGGAGTTGGCCCAGGAGCCCTGAGCGATGCTTGCGCTCTCAGTGAGTCAGGAGGTGAGGGCGATTCTGGAGAAAGGACCTGGCCGGACGCGGGAAGTTTCAGAACAGAGAGGAGGCCCACCCAGCGCCCACTCGGTGCCCAGGAGACCTCTGCCCTCCCCTGTCCACTCCCTCCTGCCTCCTTCCCCACTCGGTCCCGAGCCTCAGCCTTTGCTGCTGGGTTTTCTTTCTCCTGGTGAACCTGCATATCCAGCCCTGCGCAAAACCCGCCCGCCTCTCCCAGGCGCCCCGGGAAGGGAAATTACGGCGGAGGCCCTGGGGGCGCGCTCCCCATGTCGGGGCAGAGGGGCGGCCTCTTCTCACCTGCTCGAACCCCTGCCTCGGGGGACACCTCCTCTCTAGCTCGCAGGGACCAGGATTGACCCGTCAGGAGTCCGCCTCCCCTCGGTCCCTGCTCGCCGGTCTTCTCCGAGGCTTCCTCCCCGGCTCCGGCCTGGGCGTCCGGAGCCCTCCCTGGATCGCACCTCTGCGCCCGCACCTCCTCGCGCGGCCCGGCTCCCCGCGGCTCCCGCCCGGTCTTCCCTCCTCCAGCCCGCGCCAGGGCTCGCTTCTCTGTCGGAAGACCCTCTGCTCCCTGCCACACGGCTGGTCCAGCGTCTCGGCTGTGCCTCCTCTGCCCGGGCTGAAAGGGCCACTTACACCCGGGGGCTTCTCCGCTCCGGACACGCCTGGCGACCTCGCCGGCGCCACCTCCTGCACTCCGTGGAGAGCCTGCTCTGCGCCCACACCTGCCTGTCCCGCCCCAACACCTGGTCCTCCTCCAAACCCTGCCCTTCCTTGCCCTGTCCCGTCTTCCCCCCTGCCCAGGTGTCCCAGGAGGGGGAGCGAATCATCCCTGCGCCCCCTCTTATGCAACTGACCAGCAGGTCCCACCCACTTCACCCCAAACCTCACCCCACCGTTCCCTACCTCAGCATCTCTACCCTGGAACAAAGGACTGGGAACCAATTGAGAGCAGTAAGAAAGGATTTCTACCCTAACCTTAACCCGAACCCCAACCCTAACCCTAGCACCTGCAGCCAATGGCAAGGGAGCCTGGCCCCTGAGCCTGAGCACAGAGGCTAAAGGGTGCAGTGGGCACTGAAGGGCCCACCCGGAGTGCCAGCTGGTCTGTGCCCTCCCACTGCCCACTAGTCATCCCCTCGCAGGGAGCTTCACATAGCGCAGACATCAAACCACAAAATCCTAAGCTGCTTGGGTGTGCATGTATGTTTGTGTGTATGTGTTGCGTGCATGTGTGTTTGTGTATGTTTGTTCGCATGTGTGTGTTTCTCTGTATGTGTGCATGTGTTTGTGTGTTTCTGTGTATGTTGTTTGTCTGTGTTTCTGTGTTTGTGTGTGCGTGCATGTTTGCCTGTGTGTACGTGTGTTTCTGTGTGTTTGTGTGTGCATGTATGTTTGCATGTATGTGTTTCTGTTTGTGTGTGCGTGTATGTTTGCCTCTGTGTGCGTGCATTTCTGTGTTTGTGGGTGCATGTATGTTTGTTTGCATGTGTTTCTGTGTATGTTTATGTGTGTGTGTTTCTGTGTATGTTTGTGTGTGTGTGTTTCTGTATATGTTTGTGTGTGTGTTTCTGTATGTGTGTGTGCATGTATGTTTGTGTGCATATGTGTGTTTCGGTGTATGTTTGCGTGCGTGTGTGTTTCTGTGTTTGCGTGTGTGTGTTTCTGTGTATGTTTGCATGTGTGTGTGTACGTGTCACAGTGTCAGCCCTGGCTGGGGTCTGTCTGGGTTGCACCATCATCTGTCTGGGACGCCAGTCCTGTGCAGGGTGTCCCCGTCCGTCGTTCCTCTCAGGGTTCAGCTTTTCCGGCTCTGATGCAGGAGGCACGTGCCTGGCCATACTGTCCACAGGGAAGTGGTCTCAGATTCCTGGGACTGATCACAGGCAACGCCTCATGAGTGCATACGTGAGAATGGATACCCTAATGAGGACCTGGGAGTGGGGGACACCCTTGAGCAGCCATGTGAGGGCCTGGAGAGAAAGATGAGGCCAAGGGACCCACCCTCCCTGGCACTTGTCAGATCCCCGCAGGGCCTGGGTGGGAGCCCCAGGGAGGGTGAAGCCCGGTCCCAGAGCCAATATACTACTACTTCTTCCATTTCCGGGGCCCTGGGACAGACCTGCGTTGGGGAAGCACAGATGTCCCATAGGCAACCCCTAAGCTGAGGTTCTGGCTCTGGACAAAGACTGCTTTCAGGGGCGCTCGAAACCCCTGAAGCCCAGGTGTAGTTTGGGAAGATGGTGGTAGGTACACCCACAAATAGTCTCTGTCAGCTGCTGTGCTCGGCCCTGAGCTGAAAACGGGGGACAGAGAAATGAAGAGGGGTGGAGACACTTGGAGGAGAGAGTATGACAAGACACCATGTTAAGGGCTCCCCAAGGGAAGGGAGCAGTTCCTGGGGATCCCTCTGGAAGCCCATCCTACTGGAGATGGCACCTGACCTGGGTCTTCAATAATGGCACCTCAGCCCCACCCCACCCTTCATTCAATAATGGCACCTCAGCCCCACCCCACCCTTCATTCAATAATGGCACCTCAGCCCCACCCCACCCTTCATTCAATAATGGCACCTCAGCCCCACCCCACCCTTCATTCAATAATGGCACCTCAGCCCCACCCCACCCTTCATTCAATAATGGCACCTCAGCCCCACCCCACCCTTCATTCAATAATGGCACCTCAGCCCCACCCCACCCTTCATTCAATAATGGCACCTCAGCCCCACCCCACCCTTCATTCAATAATGACACCTCAGCCCCGCCCCACCCTTCGCCCAGCTGCAGTGCTAGCCAAGAGGAGACCCTCGGAAGCTGTTTATGGAGTGAATGGGAGATGGAGGATGCAGGGCCAGTGGGCACTGGGTTGGCTGGGAAGTGAGCCCTTTGGGGAGAGGGGCTGCCTGCAGTGACGGAAGGTGGGAGAGGAAGCAGCTTCGAGGGTGGTGTGAGGTGGAGGGTGGCTCTGAGATGAGAGGTGTGGTCTCTGGTAGAGGGTGGAGGAGAGGGGACAGGCTGGGTCATGGGGGGGATGGACAGATGAGACACCCCCCAATTTGACCCCAGGGCCAGGACCCTGAGCCCCCAGCCCTCAAGCGGCCCAGCTTGCTGAAGTCCACGTCCCCTGTCCTGCAGGGGATCTTGCTGTTCAGAGTCTCAGGAGGACACTCGGCCCACTGGGCTCCTGCTGGGCACCAGGAAGAGGTTTGGGGAGGGGGTCCTGGACGCCCCTCTGTGTGGCAGACCTTGTGACTGTGCTGATGTGACAGAACCATTGGGGGCAGCGAGTGGAGGGTCAGTATACATAACCCAGTGCCGTCGGTGTAAATGTTCAAACATGGGTTTAAACGTTTAGCAACCCCCCAAAATTACGAACCCCAAGACATCCCCCACACCCATGCTCAGGCACATTGGCCGTAGTGCCTGGAGATACGCTGAGGCTCACCCCTGCCTCCACTCGGGGCGAACGCAGACAGTACCAGCTGCCGACACCCGGGCAGACTCAGACCCGGCCTGGGAGCCCAGGGCTCTGGAGCCAGCACTCAGCTCCGGTGCTGCTCACTGCTTCACCACACAGGCGTGGCTGCTCCGGGGACAGCACGGGTGCTGTGAGCAGAAAGCCCGGGGTGCAGGGCAGGACGGCTTTCCTAGGAAATCCGCAGCTAAGGCAGGACCTCAGGATGGGTGGGAGTGGGCCAGGTGCAGATAGAGGGGAGACAGTCCGGCCGCATGAAGCCGCAAGGACCCTGGGGCAGGAAGGGGCCTGAGTTGGGGACCTGCAAGGAGGGCAGGGCAGGGCTGGGGCGGGGCCGTGAAGGACTCTGGGCTTTGAGAACACAGTGGGAAGCCCCCAAAGGGTTTAAACAGGGAAGTGGCCAGGCCACCCGCACAGCTGCTGAGGTCATTCCACTACTGCAGGAGAATGGGCGGGGTGGGCAGGAGCCCAGCGGAGGGAAGGGCACCCTGGCCGAGGCCCAGGTGAGAGGCTGTTAGGCCGGGACCAGGTGGTGGCCCTGGAGAGGAGGAGAGACAGACAGGCATCCCAGAGCCCTGATGGCTCCCGCAGGCGGCTGGGCCTGGCTTGGTCTCCTCTCCAGAGGTTTAGCCCTGCCCTCCTACCTCTCCTTGCTGTGGTCTGAAAATTAGTTCCCCCCCAAAATTCAAGTTGAAACTTAATCCCCAGTGTGAAAGTATCAAGAGTGGGCCTTCGGGAGGTGGTTAGCCAGGAAGGTTCTGCCCCACAATGGGATCAGGCCATCAGTCAATCAGGAACAGGCCATCAGTCAGTCAGGAACAGGCCCTCACCAGACACTGCAGCTGCTGGGCCTTTTGCTCTTGGTCTTCCAGTGGCTTCATCTTGGATTTTCTGGCCTCCAGAACTGTGAATACTAAATATCTGCTGTCTATAAATTACCCAGTCTAGCGGGGCTTTGTTATAGAATGCAAATGGGCTAAGATGTGACCCTCAGGCTAGGATCACCCTCAGGCCATCCCCACCCCTCTGGGTTCTCCCCACAACCTCAGCCATGGACTCCTCCCCACCCCCATCCCCATGGGCTCCCCCCACCCCCACCCCCATGGACCCCCCCAACCCCCCACCCCCGTGGGCTCTCCCCACTCCCACCCCCACCCCCCACCCCTGTGGGCTCTCCCCACTCCCACTCCCCACCCCCGTGGGCTCTCCCCACTCCCACCCCCACCCCCACCCCCGTGGGCTCTCCCCACAGATGCCACCTCTCCCAGTCTCTGCTGGGCGCCCCCATGTTTGGCCCCGGGTGTTTGTCAGGGTGTCTGCTGGGGGTCTCCAGGCATCTCAGGCCCCACAGGGATGACATCACCGGCCACCTCCCTCGGGGAGCAGGCACCCTCACCTGTCCACTGTCTGACCATGCTAGGCGCACCCCTTCAGTGGGGGGGCTGAGGCCTCATAACCCATGCCCTGGTGCCAGATCCCTGGCACTGGGGAAGGACAGCAGAGGAGAAGGGGAGGGCTCGTCTCCCCTAAGCTCCCCAGTCAGGGCCTTTGGAGAGTGCTGTCCCTGGGCCACCACCTCCTCACCAGGTCTGGGTGTGAGTGGGACAGCACTCTGGTGCCTGTCCAGGGCGGGGGAGCACAGGAGCCCTCCCAGGTCCCACCTCCCTCCTCTCACAGCGAGTGTCGCCCTGCATTCGTTTCCTGCGGCTGCTGTAACTGATTATCACAAACCATCACCAACGCCCGGATTCAAACAACCAGAAGGCTCTTCGGGAAAATCCTTCCTGGCCTCTCCCAGCATCTGGTGGCTCTAGGCGGTGGGCTGCTGTGGCCATGGCCGCATCCTCTGATCCCTCCTCTGTCTTCACGTGGCCTCCTCGTCCTTTCTCTTCTACCGACACTTGCCGTTGGATTTAGGACCACCCCGAATCTAGGATGACCTCATCCCCAGACCTTAACTTAAGGACAAAGGCCTTTTTCCAAATGAGCTCACATTACAGGTGCCTGGGGCTAGGACTCGGACATACCTTGTGGGCACCACTCAGCCCACTGCAGATGGGAGCATTTGAGCATCAAAAATCAGTATAGCAAGTTCAAGAGCTCTATTGTCCCACAGGGTGACTACCATTAATAAAAACATTGTATTCTTGAAAATTGCTGAGAGTAGTTGTAAATGTTTTCACTTCAAATGCTAAGTATATGGGGTAATGTATATGTTAATTTGCTCAATTTTCCATTCCACAATGTACACATATTTCAAAACCACTTGCTGTACACAACATATATAATTTTTGTCTAAATAAATAAAATGTCTTAGAAAAAGTCATGACTGCAGTTTATGAGGCCAATACTGAACATGGTCAAGGCGTGAGTTCACAATGACTCCGGAAGGAAGTTTCAAAACCTGGTATATTCATCCATTCGTGCAGAGCTAAAAGAACTACCTGAGGCTGGCACGGTGGCTCACGCCTGTAATCCCAGCACTTTGGGAGGCTGAGGCAGGCAGATTGCCTGAGCTCAGGAGTTCAAGACCACCCTGGGCAACACGGTGAAACCCTGTCTCTACTAAAACATACAAAAAAAAAAAAAAGCCAGCCATGGTGATGGGCAGCTGTAGTCCCAGCAACTCAGGAGGCTGAGGCACAAGAATCACTTGAACACAGGAGGCAGAGGTTGCAGGGAGCTGAGATCATCCCACTACACCCCACAGCCTGGTCAACAAAGTGAAACTGTCTAAAAAAACAAAACAAAAAAAACCCCACGAGACTGGGTAATTTATAAAGAAAAGAAGTTTAATTGACTCACATTTCCAAGACTGTACAGGAAGCAGGGCCAGGGAGGCCTCAGGAAACTTACAATCATGGCAGAAGGTGAAGGGGAAGCAGGTACAGCTTGTGGCCAGAGGGAGGAAGAGAGAGAGGAGGAGGAGGAGAGAGCGAAGGGGAAGGTGCCACACACTTTCAAACAACCAGCTCTGGGGAGCACTCGCTCGATATCACGAGAACAGCAAGGAGGAGCTCTGCCTCCATGAGCCAATCACCTCCCACCAGGCTCCTTCGCCAACGTTGGGGATTGCAATTCAACAGGAGATCTGGGCAGGGACACAAACCCAAACTATGTCACCTGGGCATGGGGCAGCAGCTTGGATCTCCCAGGAGTGGACCCTGAGACAGGGAGGCCCATGCTGGGGGTGGATCAGGGAGTGCAGGAAGGGGTGGGAAGGACTGGGCGAGGGAGACACTGAGCCTCAAGGTCAGGCTCAGGGGACCTCACAGGGACTCTGCAGGGGTGGGGAGTAGCCTTCCAGGTGGCTCTGAGCTGTGATGATGGGACAGGCCTTCTCAGCCACTGAGATCAGTCAGACATTGCCCATCCATTGATCAATAAGTATCAGGAGCCCCGTTACCACCGGTACCTGCTGGCCCAGCCCAGCTCACTTCAACAGAGACAACCAGACCTTATATGCCTCATGACATGGTACAAAGGGAGGCAGAAAGCACTCCTGAGCCTGGGCAAGACAGCATGACCCCATCCTTACAAAAAGTCAAAAAATTAGCTAGGCAGGGTGGTGACACCTGTGGTCCCAGCCACTTGGGAGACTGAGGCGGGAGGATTGCTTAAACCCAGGAGCTGGAGGCTTCATTGAGCTGGGATCGCACCACTGCACTCCAACCTGAGTGAGGGCAAGACTCTGTCTCTTTTTTTTTTTTTTTTTGAGACAGGGTCTCGCTCTGTCACCCAGGCTGGAGCGCAGTGGCGCGACCTCGGCTCACTGCAAGCTCCGCCTCCCGGGTTCACACCATTCTCCTGCCTCAGCCTCTCCGAGTAGCTGAGACTACAGGCGCCCACCACCACGCCCGGCTAATTTTTTGTATTTTTAATAGAGACGGGGTTTCATCGTGGTCTCGATCTCCTGACCTCGTGATCCGCCCGCCTCGGCCTCCCAAAGTGCTGGGATTACAAGCGTGAGCCACCGCGCCTGGCCAACTCTGTCTCAGAGAAAAGAGAAAGCCCACCTGTAAAATATTCTCCCCAGACAATTGAACATGAATCTAATCAAGCCACACAGGAAATACAGAGGCTGGAGAAGCAAGTCCAAGGACAGCAAATTCCTACATGGAAACGTCTACGTGGAACTGACTGCTCTCCTTAGAGGCCAGCATCACAAAAGAGCAGGCTATGGTTACTGCCTTAGACAGAGGGAGACTTTAAGAAACACTAAAACCAAAACAACCAAATACAAATGGCCTTTGTTAGGAATATCCCATCAAATTATAGAAAGATGCTTTCACACAATCAGGAACACAGAGATGCAGACAGGTGTGTTAGTCCGTTTTCACACTGCTAATAAAGACACATCTGAGACTGGGTAATTTATACAGGAAAGAGGTTTAATGGACTCACAGTTCCACGTGGCTGGGGAGACCTCACAATCATGGCGGAAGGCAAGGAGGAGCAAGTCACGTCTTACTTAAATGGATGGCGGCAGGCAAAGAGAGAAAGAACTTGTTCAGGGGAACTCCCTTTGATACAACCATCAGATCTCGTGAAACTTATTCATTATCACGAGAACAGCATGGGAAAGACCCACCCCCATGATTCAGTTACCTCCCACCAGGTCCCTCCCACAACATGTGGAAATACAAGATGAGATTTGGGTAGGGACACAGCCAAACCACATCAACGCGGCTTCAGATCATATGACAAAATTATTCTAAATATTCATGGGGGTGGTAATAGCATCATGGTTTTGTAAGAAAATGTCCCCTTTAAGAGATTCACAGCAACATCAGGGATGACGATGAAATGTGGGATTTGCTTTTAAATACACCGTCGAAAGAGAGGATGGGATGCCAGAGCAAGGGCAGCAAAGGGTTTATTGCTCTTGAAGATGCATGAGGGGCGTGGAGTTCCCTGTGGGATCCAGACATTTTCATAATGAGATGTTTGCATTCTCTTTCGTGTGCACTCAGGAGAGGAGGTGCGTCCTATCCCTACAGGGCTGTTCGACCGCCCAAGGATGATATTTTTAAAGTTGCCAAATTTCTGTCACTTATTTGTTCTGTCTTCTTTTAAATTAGCCCAGAATCTCAGAGTCCCTCACACTTGAAAGAAGCTGGGGCTAATTACAAGGAGAACAAATGGGGCCTGTGGAGGCAGAAGGACCTGGGCTCACGTTGCAGCTCTATGCTAAGGTAGTTTTTTTATTGTGCTGTCTTGACCCAGTTTTGAGGCCCTGGCTAGAGACCGGTCAGTTCCCTCCTTGAGCAGCGGACTAAGACCACGCCCTTTACGGCCCCTCACACTACAGGCCACTGCACACCCTCCTGAATCGCCCCAAGGCTAAGGTCCAGACAACCATGGACAGCCCTGTGCCCCAGAGCTCAAAATCGCCCAAATTAGCCAATCCACAGGGAGCCCGAGCAACCCAGCCACCCCACCTGCTGCCGCCCACCAGCCGCCCGGCAGCCCCAGCTGGCTGCTACTCTGTCCCCGCGTGCCCTGTGTGGCCCTGCCCGGCAGCCTTCCTCATTTGGAGCCGTAAGTGACAAAGCGCTCTGCCTTTCCTCTCTGGAGTGTCAGCGTGCCATGCCCTACATCAGAAGAAACTTCAAAGTCTATAAAACAGACATAGGGCCGGGCTTGCTGGCTCATGCCTGTAGTCCCAGCACTTTGGGAGGCAGAGGTGGGAGGATTGCTGGAGCTCAGAGGTTTGAGACCAGCCTGGGCAACACAGCAAGACTCCAACTCTAAAAAAAAAAAATTAGCCCGGTGTGGTGGTGCCCCGCTGCAGTCCCAGCTACTCAGGAGTCAAAGGTGAGAGGATCACCTGAGCCCCAGAGTTTGAGGTGACGGTGAGCTATGATCACGGTATTGCACTCCAGCCTGGGTGACAGAAAGAGACTCTGTCTCAAAAAAATAAAAATGAAAAAAAAATAATAAAAATAAAAATAAAAAATAAAAATGAAAATAATAAAACAGACCTAGATGGGCCTGGGATGGGGCCCCAGTTCTGATGCTCACCATCTGTTTGCCCTTGGATGACCTGCTGCTCCCTTGGCTTTCTCGCCTGAAGATGGGGACCCCAGATGCACCAGGCCAGTGCAGGGGCCAGGAGAGAGGACGCAGGTGGCTGATGCTCAGGACCAGTGCAGGGACCGGGGGAGAGGACGCAGGTGGCTGATGCCCAGGACCAGTGCAGGGGCTGGTGGGAGAGGACGCAGGTGGCTGATGCTCAGGGCCAGTGCAGGGGCTGGTGGAGAGGATGCAGGTAGCAATCTTCATAAAATGCCAAGCTTCACAAATGTTGACTATAACTTCTCTCTACAGCTCCCAACACATGTTATGTCTCCAGCATTCCCAGCCAGGCTATACACAGCTGGTACCCTTCAGTGAAGATGACCCCAGCCCCAGCCCAGGCGTACATCCTTATCAGTCTCAGCCAAGTGTGGTGCAACAGCCCCCTGTGTCCATAATTAGTTTGCTCAAAGGCATGGAGAAGTAACTCTGGCTCAGAGGATGTCTGCCAGGGGGTGATTAGAAAGGTCCCCTCACTCTGGACGCCACCTCCAGTAGGACAGATTGGCTTCCAGCAGGCACAGGCTCCCACTGATGACCAAAGAACCAGATAAATCACAAAACCATATTTTTTGAGATAATAGGGATCTGGAGAAGCAATGAGAACAAGATAAACTAAAATTCCAGAGTCAGGAGACCATTCAGAGCTGACCTGAAAATCCACAGCCCCTTGGCTCTGAGGCAGTTGCTGACTTGGGGCTGGCTGAGAATGTGGCTGTGGACAAGGCAGAGGCTGCTGCTAAGGACAGAGAAAGAAGCAACACTTTTGATGGCTATGCAGGTCCAAGCAACTGAATTGGAGAGTCAAGAGGCCTCAAACGTATGGTTGGTGTTCGCCACCATCCTGAAGCAGCTGGATTAATAGAACGGTGGAATGGGTGACAACTAGGTGACAATACTTTGCTGGGGCAAAGTTCTCCAGAACGCCATGCATGCTCTGAATCGCCTCCAGTATATGACACTGTTTCTCCCATAGCCAGGACTCCCGGGTCTAGAAATCAAGGGGTGGAAGTGGCACCACTCACCATCACCCCTAATGATCCACTAGCAAAATTTTTGCTTCCTGTTCCCACAACAGTACATCCTGCTGGCCTGGAGGTCTTAATTCCAGAGGGAGGAACACTGCCACCAGGAGACACAACAACGATTCCATTACACTGGAAGTTAAGATTGCCACCTGGACACGTTGGGGCCCTCCTACATTTAAGTCAACAGGCTAAGAAGGGAGTTACA
The DNA here is from genome assembly GCF_028878055.3 of Symphalangus syndactylus. NCBI lineage: Eukaryota > Metazoa > Chordata > Mammalia > Primates > Hylobatidae > Symphalangus > Symphalangus syndactylus. The sequence goes on from NC_072429.2 coordinate 142,036,003, forward strand.
GTGTTGGCTGGGGTGACTGACCCGGACTATCAAGATGAAATCAGTCTACTACTCCACACCGGAGGTGAGGAAGAGTATGTATAGAACACAGGAGATCCATTAGGGCATCTCTTAGTAATACCATGCCCTGTGATTAATGAACTACAACAGCCCAAACCAGGCAGGACTGCCAGCGGTCCAGACCCTTCAGGAATGAAGATTTGGGTCACTCCACCAGAAAAAAACCACTACCTGCTGAGGTGCTTGTTGAAGGCAAAGGGAATACAGAACGGGCAGTAGAAGAAGGTGGTCATCAATACCAGCTACGACCACGGGACAAGCTGCAGAAACGAGGACTGTAATCATCAGGAGTATTTCCTCCTTCTTTTGTTAAAAACATGTTTGTGCATGTATACACTTGTACTAAGAAGATATCTTCATTTTATGTCCTTTTTCCTTTATCATGTGACATAAGACTCATTGGCTTCATATCAGCATTTAAGTATCGTTAACTTTATGTAATAGTATTTGCACTGGGGATGGGTGCATTTCCGGTTGTACGATGGATAGTCATATTATGTTGGGCGTAATTATGACTTTATTATTGCCTTTATTTGAAGATTACGTACGATCTCAGGAGACGTGTATGGGTTCAAGTTGACAAAGGGTGGACTTGTGATGGTTAATATTGAGTGTCAACTTGATTGGATTGAAGGATGCAAAGCACTGATCCTGGGTGCGTCTGTGAGAAAAACATGAAGAGACTGAATGGGCCTAGCCTGCCAGCCTGCATCTTTCTCCCGTGCTGGATGCTTCCTGCCCTCCAACATCAGACTCCAGGTTCTTCAGCTGTGGGACTGGGATTGGCTTCCTTCCTCCTCAGCTTGCACACAGCATATCGTGGGACCTTGTGATAGTGTGAGTTAATACTACTTAATAAACCCCCCTTTAGATAGATAAGTAGATAGATAGATAGATAGATAGATAGATAGATAGATAGATAGATAGACGGACGGACAGATGGACGGACGGACGGACAGACAGACAGACAGACAGATAGATGGATAGATAGATAGATGGATAGATAGATCCTATTAGTTCTGTCCTCTAGAGAACTCTAACTAATACAGTTGGTTTCATATAAATCTTGGAATCTGGCTGTCAATTTCCACACATGAAAACTAAAACCACAAAATAAGTGCCACTACCCACCCAGCATCATGGCTAGAACCGAAAAGGCTGACTATACCAAGCATTGGCAAGGTTGCAGAGCAAGTAGAGCTCGTTTACAAAACCTGTGGAAATAGGAATTGGTACAACCACTTTGGAAAAGTGCTTGGCAATGCCTACTAAAGCTAAGCACATATGTGTCCCACTCCGGGTATTTGCCCGACAGAAATGAGGGCTTATGTCCACCAAAACATATGCAGAGAACGCTCAGAGCAGCATTCTTCTAACAGCCAAAACTGGACACAGCCAAATGCCCCCAGCAGGGGAGCGCCGCAATAGGCTAATGACGCCAGCATTTTCACACAGCAACACTGCACCCAGGAAAGCAGCTGACAGCGAGGGGACTCCCGGCATACACAGCAGCATGGACGAACTCAGACTCATATTGTTCAATAAAAGAGGACAGACTTCATACTGAGTGATTCCATTTATACAACGTTTTAAAACAGACAAAAAGGTAGCCTTTGGGGTTTCTGGAATGTCCTATATCTCGGTACGTGTGGCTCTGAAACGTTATCTTATATGTGTGTGTCACATATGTATGTCACGCAGATGACACTATTTCATCAAGGTGTGCGTTCCAGAGTGGCACATTTAAGCTCTTAGTCCATATGTGCTGCTGTAACAGGACCTGAGACTGGGTCATTAACAACAAAAAGAAACCGATTGGCTCCCTGTTCTGGAAGCTGGTAGTCTGAGGTCAAGGTGGCGACAGTTTTGGTGTCCAGTGAGGCCATTTACATTCATCTAAGACGACACCTTGTACGCTGCGTCCTCCAGAGGAGAGGAAGGTGGGACCCTCACACGGCAGAAGTCAGAAAGGCCAAGAAGGGCCTTTTACAACAAAAGGGACTCCTCAGTCCTTTGACAACAGCACTAAACTCACCCAGGAGGATGTCCCCCTGACAGTCTACTCACCCTGCAGACCCCACCTCCTAACACCGTCACCTCAGCAATTCAACTCCAACATGAGATTTGGAGGGGACAAACCTCCAAACCACGCCTGGCTAATTTTTGCATTTTTAGTAGAGATGGGCTTTCACCACGTTGGCCAGGCTCTATATAAATCATACCTCAATTCTTCCAATGAAACAAACAAGGAGACTTCTACAGGAATGTTCATAGCAGCACTATTTTAAACAGCCAAAATCTAGAACTCCCCAAAGCTCATCCGCTGTGGCATCGATAGGTACCTTTGGTGTGGTTGCGTGCACACTGCCACATAGCACTGAAGGAACCAGACCACACGATCCTCAGCAGTGCCGACGGACCTCGGCGCCTCCAGAAAAAGACGCCAGCGGAGAAAAGCGCCTGCTAGAGGCTCCAACCACAGATGGGGCCCAGTTTACGACGGCTCGACTTACGATTTTTTGACTTTACAATAGGCTTCTCTGGGTATTCAACGCATTTTAGACTGTGAAAGTTGTCAGAATCAAAATGAAGTCATGAATGTTAAGAAAATAACATTACCTGACAAACAGTGCCAGGGAAGGCCATAAAGAGTGGGTTCTCAGGCTTGTATCCCCAACAGCAAAAAAGACTCTGCAAAAAACACAACCTCACACAAAAGCCATCCCAGCCTCACACAGAAGATGTTTCTGCAAGGGCATCTGCCCAGCGGCTGCCATCCAGCCTCAGCATTACTCTTGCTATTGATCTTCGTGGCGAAGGATAATTGTCTCCAAACAATTGTGTGATCCTCATTTTTTTCTTTAAACATCTTTGTCTCCCTTCACCTCCCTGAACACACAGAGGCGTGTTTCCATTGCAACGCTCTATCCTGAAATAAACATCTTTTCTTGCAAACAAACAACCTCTCTCTGTTATTTAGATTGACATGACTTACCATATTTTCTTTTCTTTTTTTTTTTTTTTTGAGACAGAGTCTCGCTCTGTCGCCCAGACTGGAGTGCAGTGGTGCAATCTCAGCTCACTGCAACCTCCACCTCCCGGGTTCAAGCGATTCTCCTGCCTCAGCCTCCCGAGTCACTGGGATTACAGGCATGTGCCACCACGCCCAGCTAATTCTTGTATTTTTAGTAGAGACGGGGTTTCACCATGTTGGTCAGGCTGGTCTCGAACTCCTGACTTCCTGATCCACCCGCCTCGGCCTCCCAAAGTGCTGGGGTTACAGGCGTGAACCACCGCGCCCAGCCTCGACTTACTGTATTTTCAACTTGCAATAGGTTTCCTGGGACATAATCCATTTGTGAGTCAAGGAGCACCTGTATATAAAACGGACCCAGCTATTCTATGGTATGAAAACTCAGGAAGTAGGCCACCCTTGGGGGTGGTAGTGACTGGAAGAGAGAATGAGGGAGCTTCCCAGGTGCCGCTAATGGACTGTTTCCTGGTCTAGAGGCTGATTCTGTGGATAAAGCCTACAGGGCATCACGCTGTATGCTTTATTTGTACATTTTTCTATATGTATATTATACCTAAAAGCAAACAACAAACATCATGGCGTGGGAAGGCGGGTTCTTCCTTCTTTGGACTGTTGTGTTTGTCTCCAATGTCTGGAATTGCAGCAGCCATTTTGTGAGCATGAGGGAAGCCGTCCTGAGGACTGAGGGTTGCAGGGTGAGGAGGTGGGGAAATCCTGAGCCCTTCTGCTGCTGAGCCACTGGGTTCACCATCCCTGCAGTGGCCCTACCTTGAGACTTCCTGTTACGTTAGATGATACACTTTTCTTGCCATTCGTGATATTACTTTGAATCCTGTTTTCTCCAGTTTGTAGCCAAAGGCTTAGTAATCCACCCAGTACTATGAGGGAAAGGTTCGGACAGGAAGAGAAGCCCAAAGAGAGTGAGGACTAAACTCTGATCTTTTTTCCTGGCTCAAATTCCTTTCTATTTTTTTTTTTTTTTTTTTTAGACAGAGTCTCACTCTGTCACACAGGCTGGAGTGCAGTGGCGCGATCTCAGCTCACTGCAAGCTCCGCCTCCCGGGTTCATGCCATTCTCCTGCCTCAGCCTCCTGAGTAGCTGGGACTACAGGCGCCCACCACCACGCCCGGCTAATTTTTTTGTATTTTTAGTAGAGACGGGGTCTCACCGTGTTAGCCAGGATGGTCTCGATCTCCTGACCTCGTGATCCGCCCGCCTCGGCCTCCCAAAGTGCTGGGATTACAGGTGTGAGCCATTGCGCCCGGCCCTGGGGCTCCCTTTTCAACCTAACTCTGGCGTGGCATTGGCCTCACATGGCAGACAGCAGACCCCCTTAGCTTAGGTGTTCCCTCAACTCTCTCAACCAATTGCGAACTAAAGAATCCTCGACTGACTATGACTTGCAAATCCCAGCTTCCAGATGTCCTGCCTTTTCAGGTCAAACGGATGTGTACCCCTCCCCATGTACTGATTTATGATTTTACCTGCAATTCTTGTCACTCTGAAATGTCCAAATTGTAGGGCCGGGTGCGGTAGTTCACGCCTGTAAACCCAGCACTTTGGGAGGCTGAGGCAGGCAGATCACCTGAGGTCAGGAGTTCAAGACCAGCCTGACCAACATGGAGAAACCCCGTCGCTACAGAAAATACAAAATTAGCCAGGCGTGGTGGCACACACCTGTAATCCCAGCTACTTGGGAGGCTGAGGCAGGAGAATGGCTAGAACCCAGGAGGTGGAGGTTGCGGTGAGCCGAGACGGCGTCGTTGCACTCCAGACTGGGCAACAAGAGTGAAACTCCGTCTAAAAATAAAAAATAAAACTGTAACCCAGTGGCCTCGGGACCACTTTCCCAGGACCTCTTGAGGCTGTGTTTCCCAAGCCTCTGTGGCTCATTCGCACAGACTCAGGATAAACCTCTTTAAACACTTTGGCAGAGTTTGCTTTTTCCATCGTCAGTAGCAAAAGTAACATGGAACATGGGACATGCTTAGTGAGAAAAAGCCGTATCATTATCCAATTTAAGTTTTCCTTCCAACTTATTTCAGACATTTTGCTACCCACAGAACTCTTTCCTCAAAGAAAACTTTATATGAAAGCTCAACCTATAAATTGACAAAAGCACAGAAAGCACAGCTAGTCCTTTTTAAGTCAGATTTGGGAAGTCCAGGCCCCTGAGCCCTCCCCTGCGGCCCCTGTGGCCCCTCGAGACACCTGGGCGGGTCCCAGCACTCTGAGGAGCCGACACGGAGGCCATGGCCATGCTCGCAGGAACACGAGAGCTCCCGACCTCAACCTCTGGCTCTGGCTGGGGCCAAGGGCCGGGGAAATGCAGCCAGCATTGGCGGAAGGGACTGTGGCTGCCCGTGGGACATGGGGGCTTAAAAAGCTGGCTAAAGAATGCTCATGGAAGGCTGAGCTCTGAGTGAAACCCAAAATCTGTGGATGAGGCGGCTGTTCCCAACAGCACTGGGATCTTAAAGAAAGAATGAGGAACCTGAAGTCCTAAATCTGGCTCAAGATGCAGCCTGAGAGCTGGGACTTCCTGTCCTGTAGCTAAAGGACCTTCTGCTCTTGCCGATATGGCTGAGAGAGCCAGAGCCAACGCCGAGTGTGATCCCCCAGGATGCTCTGTGCAGATCAGCCAAGCTCCACCCCAGCAGGAGCTCAGTGTGAAAGTCAGAGCATCGGCCTGGAGCTGGGGGAGAGGAGTGGAGGACCCGGGAGTCTCCTGAACCCCTGCCTGCCTTCAGCCAAGGCATCCGCATCTGACGAGGCTGCACCCGCCCTGTCCGAGGACCCTGCACCCACTCCACCTCCCAGACAGGGCAGGAAGAAGCTGGTCAGGCCCACGACCCTGCCAGTTCCCCGCTACCCAGGCCTCCAGCTTACTTCTGACTGTAGTCAGAACGTCATGCCCCAGGGGAAAAAGCATATTCAAACCTGAAAGGAAGAGGCTACCTGGCAAAAGATTCACAAGAGTTTGTTATTTTACATCAGCAAACATCGGTGAATACGAGTGGAGCTGGGGAGGGCATCGTTTTGGATTGAGCTCAGTGTGTTGGTCTGGACACCCTCAGCAGAGATTTCATATTTGAAGGGATAGCTCTAGCAGCTGGCAGGAGCTCGAACAATTTGCTTACCTTGGTGACAAAAACCTGGAATTCCCAGTGGCCACGTGGAGCCGACAGGCGCAGCTGATAAGGAAAGAGGCCTTAAGCTAGGTGCAGTGCACAGAGGCCCCCTGGCTGGGGACGGAGGCCAGTTCACAGCCCCTGCTGTCCTCCTGGCCTCCTGCACGGGGCTGCTGCCATTTGTCAGAGGAGCTGGCAATGGAGAAGGGAAAGAGCCCTTCTCTCTCGAGGGAGTCTGGCACAGGCTCCAGGCCATCACTGCTTTTTCTGGGCACCCTGGCTGCCCAGGGGTTTTGCAGTATGGTGGGGACACATGAGGGTGAGGTGACTGAGTTGTGGCCCAGTTCTGTCCTCAAGCTCAGTGGGAACAGAACCTCCCCCTTGGTGACTTTCCCAGTCCTCAGGTGCAGTGGCTACACCCGCAGCATGCAGGCTCATCTTAAAGGCTCTCCCACCTTGGGGGAAGGATCTGCAGGACGTGACCACTAGTGAGGCCACACCCGGGGGTCCAACCATCAGCACCACGACCAGGGACGTGAGAGGCACAGGGCCCATTCCCTCACTCCCGACTCACCACCCGGCTAGTGAATGGTAAGCGGGACCTGAGGAATAACAGCAACCATCAGATGCTCAGGTGGCAATTTACCCACAGGTCTACGCTGGCTCTTGGAGCACAGGGTTAGTGATCGGGAAAATATGTTTTTCTCCCTGCCAATAAGCAGAAAACACACAAATGGGTTCCCTCATCTGCCAGAGATGCAGCACTCCCTTCCTGTCTTGCTCCAGGGCTTCTCTGGCCAGCTTTGTGCCTCGGTTTAGACTGAGGGGCCTCGATGGTCTCACGTGGCCCAGGCACCAACAGCCCTGAGCCCTGGGAGAGCCGAAAGCTGCTGAAACTTCAGATGTCCTAGTGCAAACTCACCTCCAAAAGCGGAGCTGGAGAAAGGTGGGACCCACCACTCAGTGCATTCCCAGGGCCCAGTGGTCAGGGCCAGGGTGGGTTTCGCCCATGAAACTGAAGGACCAGTGCTCCCACCAAGATGGAGCTCAGCTCCTCATGCAGGAAAGACACCTGCATTTGGCTCTGCTGTCCCCACAGAGTCAGCAGTGGTTCAAGGGCTGCAGCGGGAATGGTGCTGCCCTGCCCTGGCCCGGTGGACCCAATGGTGTCTGCCAGCTGTGCCAGAACAAGTCCTGGACAGAGCCTGTGGCAGCCCTGGGAGGAGGAGAGTCACACAGACCCTGGGGTCTGAGCAAGGTACGGCCCCTCGGCAAGGAGCTCTTCGCAGCAGTCAAGGAGCTGGCAGGGCCACGTTTCCTCTGGAGACTCTAGGGGAAAGTCTCTCCTGGCCAGGGGCTCCCAGGGGCTCCCCACCTTCCTGGGCTTGTGGCCACATCACTCCGGTCTCTCCTCTGTCTCCACACTTCACATCTCCCCTGCTTTCTTTTGTAAGGACACCTGTTACCCTAACTCCAGATGATGTCTTCCCAAGATTCTTAATTACATCTGCAAATACCATTTGCCCAAACAAAGCCACATTCACGCATTCAGGTGATATGATTTTGCTGTGTCCCCACCCAAATCTCATCTTGAATGGCAGCTCCTATAATCCCCATGTGTCGTGGGAGAGACCCAGTGGGAGGTAACTGAATCATGGGGGCAGGTTTTCACATGCTGTTCTCGTGGTAGTGATTAAGTCTCAGGAGAACTGATGGTTTTACAAAGGGCAGTTCCCCTGCACACACTCTCTTGCCTGCCGCCATGTAAGACATGCCTCTTTCATCTTCCACCATGATTATGAGGCCTCCCCGGCCACGTGGAGCTGTGAAAGAGCCATTAAACCTCTTTTTCTTTACAAATTACCTAGTCTCGGGTAGGTCTTTATTAGCACCATGAGAACGGACTAATACTTGGCCACTGGGGCTTGGACATGTCTTTTCATATTTGACCCACATCATGACTCTTTCCACAAAACAGCCTCTGACTGGTTAGCGGCCCAGATGGTGAGCATGTGCCTGGCACTGGGCTCCAAGGAACCGTGCCACTGGACAGCCCACCACGAACAGGTGTTGTCTGATCCCTGGAATCTTGAAGTAAAGGCGGCCACCACAGCCCACTTACCCGGGGAGCGGGAGGGACAAGAGTGGCCCTAGAGTCTTCTGCACCTAAGCCCTCCCTCTCAACCTATGAGCTTCGAGGAACCTTTCAACAAACTCCTCTTCTGCTCCAACCAGCCAGAGTCCATTGCAGTTGCCCACAGTTGGGGTCCCTGCCTGATACAGCAAAGAAGGTGAAGCCTCCATCACGGGGGCAGAGATGACAGGAAGTGTGTCCAGGACACAGGGGTGTGGAAGCCCCATCCCGCTCTGTGATTTGACAGGAAGTGTGTCCAGGACACAGGGGTGCGGAAGCCCCATCCCGCTCTGTGATTTGACAGGAAGTGTGTCCAGGACACAGGGGTGCGGAAGCCCCATCCCGCTCTCTGATTTGACAGGAAGTGTGTCCAGGACACAGGGGTGCGGAAGCCCCATCCCGCTCTCTGATTTGACAGGAAGTGTGTCCAGGACACAGGGGTGCGGAAGCCCCATCCCGCTCTGTGATTTGACAGGAAGTGTGTCCAGGACACAGGGGTGCGGAAGCCCCATCCCGCTCTCTGATTTGACAGGAAGTGTGTCCAGGACACAGGGGTGCGGAAGCCCCATCCCGCTCTGTGATTTGACAGGAAGTGTGTCCAGGACACAGGGGTGCGGAAGCCCCATCCCGCTCTCTGATTTGACAGGAAGTGTGTCCAGGACACAGGGGTGCGGAAGCCCCATCCCGCTCTGTGATTTGACAGGAAGTGTGTCCAGGACACAGGGGTGCAGAAGCCCCAACCCGCTCTCTGATTTGACAGGAAGTGTGTCCAGGACACAGGGGTGCGGAAGCCCCATCCCGCTCTCTGATTTGACAGGAAGTGTGTCCAGGACACAGGGGTGCGGAAGCCCCATCCCGCTCTGTGATTTGACAGGAAGTGTGTCCAGGACACTGGGGTGTGGAAGCCCCATCCCGCTCTCTGATTTGACAGGAAGTGTGTCCAGGACACAGGGGTGCGGAAGCCCCATCCCGCTCTCTGATTTGACAGGAAGTGTGTCCAGGACACAGGGGTGGGGAAGCCCCATCCTGCTGTTTGTGATTTGCCTCCCGGCACCTCTCCCTGTGAGGTCCCACCCCACACTGCTGTGTGAGCTCAAGAAGGGCTTACAGCCGGGGCTTCTGCAGCCACAGACTCTGGCTGGGACATGAGGGCTGCATCCTGGGGCTAAACACAGAGCTTCATAAGTCAGGCTGGAGAAGAGAAGCGGGGGCTGGGCAGGTCAGGGGAGGAGGCTTAGGCCGAGCCCCAGACAGTGGGGAGGAACAGGAGACTGCTGGTGGCCACTGCCATTCCTGGAGGGATGGGTGAGGCTGGGAGCTAGGGCTCTCCATCCACCCTCCACCCAAGCCCACTCACAAACAGGAGCTCAGGTGGCTCTGCCACCCCTGCTGGGCCCTCACCTCTGCTCCTTACTTCCCCCTCGGGGGTCCATCCTAAAGCACGCAGGACAGCGCAGTATACAAGAGCTTTTGAGCCTCAAGTGGAGCAGCCCTGGCTTTGACTCCCAGACCCCCATTTCCTCCAGGTGGGTGTGAGCCAGAATAGAACAGGCATCAGATGAGGGCTGTGGGCAGTCAGGAGAGGTGTCCTGTGGCACAGCAGCAGCATCTCACCCAGGCTGGAGGTACAAGGGGCTGATGTGCACACTCCTGTCCTGGGTCCCCAGGCTGGCTCTGGAGTGTGGCTGCCCAGGACCCACTGTGTCTCCCTGGAAGGCTGAGGCTCTGAGGTTGGGTACCATTTCCAGCAGGTGGCTGCATATCATCAGGGTATCCCACCCTGGGGCTCACTGCATCCTGGCCCTCGAGCTTGGGGCCTCTCCTCACCCACCTCACACCCCAGATCCAGTTGGATCCAAAGGACCAACTGTGAGAAGCCATCGCGGTGGCGTGGGAGGCCCTGCGTCCCCATAGTAACCAGAGCCACCTCAACACTTGGTGCGGGTGGTCAGCTGCCCATCACCACCTGCGGGCAGAGGGAGGCCCCACCCAAGAGCACCTCCCATGGCCTCCTCCCTCCCCTCCTCCCTGCTTCCCCCACCTAACCTCCTATCCTCTCCCCTGCCCTTCTGGTGGGGCCACTGTGGAAGACACTCTAAGTTCTGCCTCCATGCCTGCCAGGAGTCTGAGTGGGAGATCCCAGGGACGTGGTCCTGACGTGCAGAGGCTGCCAGGAGGCCCTGTGCCACCCCCAAGGCTGGGGGCCCACACCGTAGCCTGGGAGGGGCTCCTGCCTCCCCTGGGCTGCACCTCTCTGGCTTCTCTGGTAGCTGCTCTCCTTCCACACACCCTCTCCCCACCGCTGTGGGTGAGCGCCTGCCGCTCACGCACCCACACACAGATCCCACCCTGAGCTCAGCCATCAGCTTCCTGCCTTCCAGGGACTGCAGAGCCCCAGGCCTCTCATTCGCAGGCCTTTGCTGGGTGGCAGGGCCCAGGGGTCGGCTTGAGCAGAAGACATGGCTCTGCAGATCAGTGGCCAAACGTGGACCTTGACAGAAGGCGAGCCCAGCGGGCAGTCTCCATATGAACACACAGCAGCGGGTGCAGATCCTGCCTTCTCCTGTTCCTGCAGAAAGCACCGTGCTGGGACACTCAGTCCTCGGCTTCCTCCGCTTCCTGTTTTTCTGATCAGGATGTAAAGAGCTTCTTCACTGTCATACAGCTGCAAAGTATCCCTGCATCGTTATTTTTAGTCTCTTTTAATATTGCAAAATTGCTACATTGTTTTTAACATTTTAACAATCTCACTGTGAAGGAGATTGATTTCTAAATGGATAAAATAAATGACAGGAACAATGTATTCCTTGCTCTTGCATTTTTCCAAGAGGGGGACCCAGTACCGCCATGGGGGGATGTTAAAGCCAAGCCTTGAATCCCTCTGAGGGCACCGAGCTAGGGGTGGGTACAGGAGTGCCGTCCTGGAGAAGGGTCTCTGGAGAGGATGGTGCCTGGGCCCTGCCTCTAGAAATCGAAGATGGACAGTGGCAGGAGGCAGTGGGGATGGGAGCTTGAAGGACCGTCTGAAGCTCTGCTAAGTGGAGCTAGACAGAGATCAGTCACCCTCACAAGTGGGGGACAAGAGGGACCCCCTTGGAAGAGCAAGGGAAGGGAGACTCTCCAGGGTTATGGTGGTGGGGCTGAGGGTGTCTAAGGACTAGGAAATGGAGCATAGAGGGTTCCGGGTGCAGAGCAGCGTGGAGGGCAGCTGGGAGGCCAGGGAGGGTACTTGAGTGAACCACATGTGAACAAGTTAATGAACGAGCTTCTGGAACCAGGGTGTGTTTCCCTTGTGGGTTCTAGGGGTGCCTGGGAGCTGCAGGACCTGTGAGACCTGCTCCCCCTGGCCGGCCCACCCACCCACAGCTACCTCTGAGTGCTGGATCCCAGGAAAGAAAAAGGGCTTGTACCTCAGTGCACATGGTGGGCAGCCTGCTCAGCCTGGCACTGTGGGGTCATCAGAATCAGAGAGTGCCGGTCACAGTGACTCACTCCTGTAATCCCAGCACTTTGGGAGGCCGAGGCGGGTGGATCATCTGAGGTCAGGAGTTCAAGACCAGCCTGGCCAACATGGTGAAACCCTGTCTCTACTAAAAATGCAAAAATTAGCTGGGCGTGGTGGTGCGAGCCTGTAATCCCAGCTACTCGGGAGGCTGACGCAGGAGAATCGCTGGAACCCGGGAGGCAGACGTTACAGTGAGCCAAGATCGTGCCATTGCACTCCAGCCTGGGTGACAGAGTGAGACTCTGTCTCAACAAAAGAAATAAATAAAAATAAGCAGAGAGTAACCCCAGGGGAGGAGGGTCTGGACTCTGCTCTAAAAAACAAGCCCCTCCCTCTGCCAGACTCAGGTTCTGTGAGACAAGAGAAGGTTGGCTGCAGAGAGGGTGGGAAGGAACTCAGGGCAGGGAAAGTGTCGCAAAGGCCAGCACATCTGCAGCCTGCATCTGCCCCAAAAGGCCCTACTCTCCCGGTATGGACACCCTACACTTGCCCCTCAGTCAGAAACATTTGCCCACCCTTCCTTATAGAAAAACTCTGCTCAACCCTCTGGCCCAGCCCCAAGGTGCCCTCCTCCCAATGCCTCCCTCATTCCAAACCCAATCTCACAGCAGGCTGCCTCCTGGAGATGGCAGTGCACAGGTCTGGATCTGACTCGAGCTGGTGTCAGCATGGGGGAGGGGATACAGAGTAGGATGTGCAGGCCCAGGACAGGGCCGCAGAGCCCCCCAGGACAGCAGAGCCCATGGCCCCACCTGGGCATGATGCCAGCATGGACCCTGCCTGCCAAGCCCCATCCCCACATGTCACCCAGGCAGGATGGAGTGTGGATGGCCGGGCATCCCCTGTCCACAACCGGCACCAAGCTCTGAGCCCAAGGCTGCTGCTGCCAAAAAGAGCCATGTGAGTCATGCAGGCCCCACCGTGAGAGGAGGCCCAGAGAACCGCTGTGTCAGAAGGGCCGGCCCCACAAGCCAGCAGAGCAGGCAAGTCCAGGCCCCAAGGCACAGAGGTCTGTGGGCAGGGAGGTGGGGTGGCCGGGCTGCCCTTCAAGGTTACCTTAGGGTGTGGGCATGGCTCAGGGAGGAAGCCTGGGCCTGGAAAGGCGGTCGAGCCCAGGGGCGCAGGTGCAGGCTCTAAAATGACTCATAACAGCTGCCATCAGGACCACCAGCCCTTAGCCCTGGCCCTGAGAGACCACACCCTGCCCTGAAGGTCTTAGGGGTCATATCTTCACCCTGGAGTGTCTGAGAGGTCATGACCCTGCCCTGGGGGCTTGAGGGAGGCTGTGTAGTGCCTGGGTGGGATGAGGGGGTGGGCTCCACATACGGAACCCACTACGCCCACCCGCCGGCTGTGGGCAGTGCTGGGGAGCCAGGTGTCTGCCACTGCGGGTCCCCTTTCACACCTGCGCACCATCCCAGTTGGCACCTTCTGTAGGGGCTGGACCAGACCCACTAGCCTTTCCGGGGGGGGACGGAGGGAACAGCCTCTCAGTGGCGAGCACTAAGTTTAATTCAATCTGCGAATCAAATGTGCTCTGATTGTCCCTAGGTGATTCTCGCAATAAGCACTTGCCTGGGCTGGGTAGTTTGCACCTGGGCTGGGTAGTTTGCACCTGGGCTGAAGAGGAGCTGGGCCCAGAGGGAGGCAACATGCAAGGGCCTGGGCCCCTGTGGAGGGGAGGCGGCAGGTGGAGACCCCCTGAGAATCCCAGTAGCGCCCTTCCTAGGAGCAGCTCCTGCAACACTAGATTCAAGGGCCTGTAGTGGTAGCCGGGGCGGGGTGCGGGGGAGGTAGGGCAGCAGGGAAGCGACGCACCAGGGAAGCGGGTCGACAGGGAGGCGGGGCGTGGGGGAGGAGGGGTGAAGGTGACGGGAGGCGGTGCACGGGGGAGGCGGGGCACAGGAGAGGCGGGTCGACAGGGAGGTGGGACGCTGGGGAGGAGAGAATGGGAGGCGGGGCGATGGGGAGGCGGGGTGTGGAGGAGGCGGGGCACCAGGGAAGCGGGGCGACGGGGAGGCGGGACGACGGGAAGTGGGGGCAGTGGGGGAGGCGGGGCGTGGGGTAGACAGGTGTGGGGGAGGCGGGGCACCAGGGAAGCAGGGCGACGGGGAGACGGGGCGTGGGAGAGGCGGGGCAGTGGGGGAGGCGGGGCGACGGGAAGGCGGGGCAGTGGGGGAAGCGGGGCGTGGGGGAGGTGGGTCCGAAGGGAGGCGGGGCAGGGGGGAGGCGGGCCGAGGGCGAGAGGGCGCAGGGAGGCGGGTGGGGGTGGGGCCACGCGCGGAGGGGCAGGGCGGGGCGGGGCTGGGAGGGACAGGCATCAGGTATGAAGAGTTGGAGGCTGGCGGGGCGTGTCTGGCTGTGGTGTGAGCACCGCCATGGGAGACCCCGGCTTGGAAAGTGACCTTGCAGCCTTGGATGGGGAAGGGCTAGATGCTGGGTGGGTGCCGGTAGAATGGAAAGAACAACAGGTTCAGGTGAATTAAGGAAGGTTGGTTGACTCGGTGGCTGGGACATCAGAGACAGGTATTCCCAGCCTCAGGCACTGTCCTAAGTGAAAGAGTGACTCTACAGACTCAGGCTAAGACCACGCTACACCGGTTACGGTCAACAGATCTTTATTGGAGGCGTCAGGTAGGGAGCCGAAGAGGAAGCAGAGAGAGAGAGAGAGGGCTTCGGGGCTTCGGCTTTTTATACTCTGAGACGTTACGTGGAGGTCAATGGTTGGCTGGGGGTCTGGGCCCAGACCAAGGCGGGAAGGCGTCTCTTTCTGATTGGTTTTTCTTTGGCGGGTCTGTATCAAGGAGGAAGCAGAACCCGGAACCAGCGCCATTAAGGTACCCCCTGTTACCTAACACTAAGCCCAGCAGGTACTGACCCTTGATGGTCACGTCACCCTATGAGGGAGCTGAGGCCTGGGGAACCCAAGGGGCTAGTCCAGGACCCAGAGCCGGGGGAAGGAGGAACTGGGTCTTAAACTCAGGCAGCTCACTCCAGAACCAACTCAACCTCTGTTACAGGTGGCCGGCCAGAAAATGCCCCACCCCACCCATTGACAGTTGGGGAAACTGAGGCCTCAGTAGGTGAAGGGCCTGGCCCAAGCACCAAGGCAACAGAGATACTCAGGCTTGACCCTCGCTCCGGACTCCCGTCCAGCCCCTGCCGCTGCCCCACCCCTCTGCTGCCCTTGGGAGAGGGGCAGCTCAGAGCCTCGACTCTGCGCTCTGCATCACCCTCCCCCCCCCAATCAAGGGCTTGGGTAGGGTCTTGGGAGGAGGGGGTGGCCTCAGGGAGCGACCTGGGCTTTCCAAGCCTCTCCCAGAGCAGCCCATCTCACACAGGGCCAGAAGGCAGGTGGGAGCTGATGGCTTTCCCAGCAGGAGGCTGAGGGGGCGGGCCCCCAACAGCTCCGGAAAGCTCTCCACCAGACACCAGCAGAAACAGCACTGCAGACGGAACAGCAGGGGCAAAGATCCGAGGTGATAGGAACAGCAGGGGCAAAGATCCGAGGTGATAGGAACAGCAGGGGCAAAGATCCGAGGTGATAGTGAGAGGCGGCCGGGAGGCCTTGGGCCCATCAAGTGCACTGCTGAGTGTGGGTGAGGAGGAGGTGAGCCGAGCACACAGCCTTAGCTTGAGGGCATTGACTGTGTTTTTATTTAAATGCTCTTAAAGGGGGCCTGGGTGTGATGCTGACTCTGGGATGAAGATGCTTGGCCAGTGATCAGCAAATAGAGGGTCTGTGACCCCAAGGTCCTGTGACTACGGAGCCCAGACACAGGGTTGGGGGGTGTCAGGCATGGCCCATTCCGGGGCGAGGCTCCCTGCCCTGCACTGCAGGGCTGAGGCACTGAGCAGCAAGCCAGGCCAGGGCCAGCAGCTCCTGCGGCCAGCACTACCTTTCAACCGCCGCAGCACGGGCGCACAGGACGCTCCAAGGCCAACCACAATGACTTCTCCTTCCCCTCAGGCCCCAGATGTCCTGGAGGGAAACAACAGTCCCTGGCCTGGTGCCTGGAGCTGGGGACCAGTGCGAGGCCCATTGTTTGAGGCTGGAGCTGGTGGGGGCCACTAGGAAGCCCACGGCAATGCCCTTCATCCCACTTATCACAGCTCCAGAGCCCTGCGCGAGGACTCAGAGTCAGGGACACAGCAGCGTCCGGCAAGATGAAGGCGCTCGGGGCTGTCCTGCTTGCCCTTTTGCTGTGCGGGCGGCCAGGTGCGGGGCAAAGGGTAACCCTGCGGTGAGGGGGCAGCAACTGCAGTCCTGGAGCACAGGGACCTCCAGGGACCCCCAGCAGGGGCTTAGGAAGAAGGAGGGGATGAGGCTGGAGTCCCCAGCCCAGAGCGGCGTGGATGGAAGCTGGCCTGGGCCCCCAAGAGTCCCCAAACATCTGTGCCCCTGTTTATGTGGGGTGCGGGGAGGGGCTACCATAAAGGGCCAGCTCACAGCAGCTGCTGTTGTAACTACAATGCCAGGGCACACTCAGCTGCAGGACAGTGAGTATGGTGTGCAGGGGCTGGAGGCCACACCAGGTAGGCCACCCTGGGGCCTGAGGGTGGCTGGGGAGGGCCAAGGAATTGGGGGCACGATGCTTGCCCAGAGCAGATGTCCTCCATACCCAGGTAGCTGAGGCTTACAAGCATCCCTCCACGGCCAGGGAGAGTGCAGGCACAGCAGGAGGAAGAGGACGAGGACGAGGACCACAGGCCAGATGACTACGACGAGGAAGATGAGGATGAGGTGGAAGAGGAGGAGACCAACAGGCTCCCTGGTGGCGGGAGCAGAGGTACGGCTGCCCCAACCCCAGAGCCCTGCTGCCTGATCTGCCTGGGGCATTCTGGGCAGGGCTGTGTGATGGAAACCAACAGGCCACAGTCCTGCTGTGAGCTTGCCTCCAGCAGAGTGGGGGACACTCAGTGGACCCCTCCCTTCTCCCGCTCACCATGACACTCAGTTGCCTTCCAGAGTAGGGAACAGGGGAAGAAGCCACCAGCTGGGAGGGTCAGTGGTGCCAGGATGTAGAGGTTAAATAGGAGTTCACCAGGCAGAGAAGGGCTCAGTGGGGGCCCAGGGTGGAGACAGCAAGCACAGAGGTCCCAGGGCAGGGTTCAGTTTTGTGGGGCAGAGAGAGCAGCAGGCTGGGCCGGTCCTGTACAGGGGAGGGCTGGATTGGCTGCTGCGGGCTGGGGAGGCAGGGAACCGCTTAGAGCAGAGCAGAGTGGGGCTAAGAAGAGCCCACCCTCACTGCCCACCCGACACGCGCCCTACATGTGGGCCACCCTCTGCTCTCTCCCATCCCCAGAGAAAAGCACAGCAAATCGCCGCATCCAACCCACAGGCCGGCCCCTCCCTAGCCAGGGCCGCCAGCATGCCCCACCACACACAGCCCACCCCCCTCCCAGGGCCCCCAGCGTGCCCCACCACACACAGCCCACCCCCCTCCCAGGGCCACCAAACCTGCCCTCAGCACACACAGCCCACCCCCCTCCCAGGGCCCCCAAACCTGCCCTCAGCACACACAGCCCACCCGCCTCCCAGGACCCCCAGCGTGCCCCACCACACACAGCCCACCCCCCTCCCAGGGCCCCCAAACCTGCCCTCAGCACGAGCCCCGCCCCACACACCCAGGAGGTGTCCCCTGTGAGGCCGTCCTCTGCCAGGCCCGGTGCTCCCGGAGGCAGGACTGAGTCAGACTCACCTCCAGGTTTCCATGCCCACGGCAGGAGCCTGGGCAGCATTGTCTCAGGAGGTGAGCGATGATGGGAAGTTCACCCTGCCTGGCCCGCGATCCCTTGCCCCCTAAACACACAGGCTCACGCACACAGCACGGCTTACAGGGCCTGCCCGTCTGAGCAGTGGGTGCTGGAGGCTCACCAGGCTAGGCTTTGGGAGCACAGCTGAGAACGGGGAGGTGGACAGGGACGTGGGAGGAGACCCTGGGGGGCCCAGCCTCGGCCTGAGCCCGCCTTGTCCACAGTGCTGCTGCGGTGCTACACCTGCCTGTCCCTGTCCAGGGACGAGCGCTGCAACCTGACGCAGAACTGCTCACATGGCCAGACCTGCACAACCCTCATTGCCCACGGGAACACGGGTAAGTGGGCATGGGGCCACAGCACACACACCCCCAGGCGGCAGGAAAGCCAGGGGCCCTGAACAGAGCCCCGCAGAGCCACCTCGGAGACCCTGCCCATCCTCAGCACCTGTTCCCCACTCCCCTCCCCAGAATCAGGCCTCCTGACCACCCATTCCACGTGGTGTGCAGACAGCTGCCAGCCCATCACCAAGACGGTCGAGGGGACCCAGGTGACCAAGACCTGCTGCCAGTCCAGCCTGTGCAATGTCCCACCCTGGCAGAGCTCCCGAGTCCAGGACCCAACAGGCAAGGGGGCAGGTGGCCCCCAGGGCAGCTCCGAAACTATGGGCACGGCCCTCCTGCTCAACCTCCTCGCCGGCCTTGGAGCAATGGGGGCCGGGAGACCCTGACCCACGGCCCCTCCCCACCCCCACCTGGCTCCCCCCCGGCCCTGCCAGCACTCTGTCTGGTACCTTCCCCTCCTGCCCCTGCACCAGCTTTGAAGGATGGATTTGGAGTGTCTTGGGCGATGCAGCCAGCACAGGCCCCCCCGGCCCAGTTGCTCCCTCAGTTCCCGGCTTTGTCGTTGGTTTCCTCTCCCCACCACCTGTGAGCAGCAGGACCGCAGCACGTGGGCGCCGGGTCCAGACCTCGGCTGCCACGCCCCAGGATCTGCACCCCTCATGGGGGCTGGGGATCCCCATCAGCACAGCCAGGCAGGGATGACACCCACCACATGCCTGGGGGCCCCCACACCCAATCTTCACCCTTAACTTCTGCCACGGGAATTCCTCCATCTGCAGCGGTCACACGGGCCCGCCCTGCCCTTCCCCAGGGCGGCCTCTCAGCTGTCTGGAGGGAAGGGGCTTTGGAGGGAGGCTGTAGTCACCCCTAGGAAAGATGGGCTTGGGGGAGGCGGGACAGTGGGGGAGGCGGGCTGAGGATGAGAGGGCACAAGGAGGCAGGTCGGGGTGAGGCCACACGCGGAGGGGCGGGGCGGGGCTGGTGGGACAGGCACCAAGTATGAAGAGGATGGGGCCAGCGGGGCGTGTCTGGCTGTGGCGTGAGCACCGCTATGGGAGATCCTGGCTTGGAAAGTGACCTTGTAGCCTTGGATGGGGAAGGGCCAGATGCTGGGTGGGTGCCTGTCACCTTGAGGTGACCATCAAGGGTCAGTACCTGCTGGGCTTGGGACAGTGCCTGAGGCTGGGAATACCTGTCTCTGCTCTAGCAGAGGCTAAAGCAGGCTAGAGCAGTGGAGGGGTGGAGCTGATGAAAGGAGAGGAGTAGTTGAGATGGAACTTTTCCAGCCTTATCCTGGCCTGCCCTCTAGACTCCAGCCCCCAGGCCCTCAGCCTGGTGGATGTCATGGAGGGGTCTGAGGGTGTCAGACAGGCTACCCTGTGCCAGGGAGGGGGCAAAATGGGCCTGCAGCTTCCTGCAGAGGAAGCAGAACTGGGTAGCAGAGCCGGGAAGATGGGAAGCCCATTACGTGGGAGTCCCCAGGGTGTCCTCTGGCAGGGCTGTGACTGCTCCAAGCTCTGCCTTCACCAGTAGCTGGTGCCAGGACAGACCTCTGGGACAGCAGGCAGAGGCCCAGCCTGGGCCACAGCTCAGCCACTGACTTGGGTACCAGTTTCCCCTTCTGAGAAGTACAGAGTGAAGCTTAAAGAACCCCTAGATCCCCACCAGTTCAACACTCCATTAACTGGGAAGCCCAGAGTCCTGTCCTGCCTGCCAAGTTCATCCTGGCGGGCAGTGGGAGGTCTCTGCTAACTATTCTCTTCTTTTCCTTATTAATAAACCCACAATGCCTAGCTGGGGGGTCGGAAGGCAAATGCCCTAGATGGTGGGGTCACGTCTCTCTCCTTCCCCTTCCTCCTTCCTGCTGGCTGAAGTGATGACTGGAGCTCAGCAACCACTTTGCACCATGAGGCAGCACTGAGCACGGCAGGGCAGCATGGCGAGAGGGGCCTAGCTTGCTGCCGACAGAAGGCACTGCCTACCTTGGGGTCCCCTTACCTGGGAGGGAAATAAATTTCTGCTCTGTTGAAGCTAGTTATTTGGGGTGTCTGTTACTTGCATTTTCACACTCACATATGCACACATGTGCACACGAACACTCACGCCTACAGCCCCACTGGAGCACAGTGTAGGGGTCAGGCTGCCTGCTTCGAATCTAAGGCCCAACCCTCCCCAGCTCCATGACCCTGGGAACCCCTTCGCCTCCCACTTGGCTCTGTCCAGCGGGAGTCCTAGGAGAGCCCTCCTTGTGGGCTACGGTGGGGATCCTCCAGAGGGCTGGAGTGCCACGTGTCAGGGCTTACAGCCCCGGGCCTGGCAGAGAGCAAGTGCTCGGTAAATGGGAGCTGTGGCCATCAGGACACTTCTCATGACCCCACTCTTCACTTGCCATCTGTGTGTGTGAACATAGCACATGCCCCACCTGAGCCAGCCCCAGACCCTCATAATCCAAAGAAACCTCATTAACCACACCCGACTTAAAATACTGAGCGATGTAACCTGAGTTCACCAAATGCTTCCTTCAAACTGATGCCTTAAAGCCTGCACAGCTCTGAGTGGACAGACCCCCACCCCTCCCAGCCCACACCACCTCCTGGCATGCAGTCTGGAGCCACTGGCTGTAGGGCCTGCCCTGGCCTTGGGGTCCTATCTCTTCTCCCAGGGTCCTGGGCCCTGCCAGCAGCTGTGTCCCTCATCCTTGCCCCTGAGGAAACAGAAAGCCCAGTCAGACTCCCCTGGGGCTCTCACCTGACCTGCCCGAAGGCATGGGAGCTGTGAGTGTCCCCGCAGCTTTAGAAGCCAGTGAGGGATCAATACAGAAACAGAGAAGCCCATCAGCCAGTACCCACCCCAACACCGCCCCCAACACCACACCAACACCGCCCCCACCACCCCCCACACTACTCCCAACACCACCCCCAATACCACCCCCAACACCACACCAACACCACCCACACCACCCCCAACACCACCCCACACCACCCCCAATACCACCCCCAATACCACCCCCAATACCACCCCCAACACCACACCAACACCACCCCACAACACCCCCACACCACCCCACACTACCCCCAACACCACCCCAACACCATCCCCAACACCACCCCCAACACCACCCCCAACACCACCCCCAACACCACCCCCAACACCACCCCCAACACCACCCCCAACACCACCCCACAACACCCCCACACCACCCCACACTACCCCCAACACCACCCCAACACCACCCCACACCACCCCACACCACCCCCAACACCACCCCCAATACCACTCCCAACACCACCCCCAACACCACCCCAACACCACCCCACACCACCCCCACTCCACCCCAACACCACCCCCAACACCACCCCCAACACCATCCCTAACACCACCCCCACACCACCCCCAACACCATCCCCAACACCATCCCCAACACCACCCCCAACACCACCCCACACCACCCCCACTCCACCCCAACACCACCCCACACCACCCCCACTCCACCCCCACACTACCCCCAACACCACCCCCAACACCATCCCCAACACCATCCCCAACACCCCACTCCACCCCCGCACTACCCCCACACCACCCCCAACACCATCCCTAACACCATCCCCACACCACCCCAACACCACCCCGAACACCATCCCCAACACCACCTCCACACCACCCCCTCACCACCCCTAACAGCCCACAGAGGGCTTTCTCCTGGCACCCACTCAGGCTCTGAGCAGGAGGAGAGGGCATTGTGCTTAGCTGTCTACGGTGGGCCCTGTCACAGCCCCCTGAGGTAGGAAAGGCTACAGCTGCGACATGAGGCTCGAGCTCAAGGTCACACAGCTGGGTGGTGCAGATCCAGGATCCAGTCCCTGGGCTTCCTGCCAACCACACCCAGCTTCCCAGGGGTATCCCAGGCTCCAGGTCGCCTGAGCTGGGGAGGAGCTGGATGCCAGCCAGGATCGAGCCAGATTCCCAGGCCCAGTCGAGTCTGAGCCAGGTGGGTCAGCGGTGCCAACGGGCGGATGGCCACAGCCAAGACATCCTGGGCCCTGTCTCAGAGCTGAACGCATGCTGTCAGTCTCAAGAGTGAACAGAGAGGGACCTCCCTTTCTCATCCAGCGAAGCAGCAGGGAGACTGGGGGCTGGGGGGCTGGGCAGGGAGGGGGGCGGGGTCTGTGCAGGGAGCGGGCAGGGCCCTGGCCCAAGAACCCACATCCCTCTGTACCAGTTTCCCAGGGCTGCCATAACAAATCACCACGAACCTAGTGACTTAACACAAGTTCATGCTGTGGTTCTGGAGGTCAGAAGTTCAAGTCAGGGCTCTGGCTGGGCTTCATTTTCTCGGGAGAGAATCCACCCCCCACCCTCTCAGCTTCAAGAGGCCGCCTGCTCTCCTTGGCTCGTGGCCCTTCCTCCACCTTCGAAGCCGCTCCAACCACTGCTCCCTCACCAGCTTCCCAAGTCAGCTCTCCCTCGGCCTCCTTCTTACAGGGATCTTGTGACCACAGTTAGGACTCGCCTGGAGAATCCGGAGCCATCTCCCATCTCAGATCCTCTGCTTCCTCATGGCTGCAAAGTCCCTTTTGCCATAGAAGGCACATTCACAGGCTTGAGGATCTGAACCTGGGTATGTCAAAGACCTTTCCTGAGCCCACATCAGCCCCTCCCCGGACACCTGCCCCGAGACTGGCTGTGCTCTGGAAGCCACGGTCCTGGGGAGGATAAAGCCCGGCTCCCTGGCTCAAGGGGGCCACAGTCCCAGGAAGGAGGCCTTGCCGGGCCTCTGGTGGCCACAGTCCAGAAGTCAGTCCTGCAGTGGTCTCTTCCTGCCTCAGAAGAATTCAGGCCCCTTCGCCTGTGCTCATCATGAGAAGCCGGGCAGAGGCTTGTTCTCACTCTGTCTCTCCCGCACCCCTTGGGTCTGCCCACACCCAGGTCTCCCCACCATCAAAACTGACCAAGACCAGGGTGCAGTGCCTGACTCAACTCATGGGACAAACCCTAACCACTCCCCGCTCCTGACTCAATTCACGGGACAAACCCTAACCACGCCTCCCTCCTGACTCAACTCATGGGACAAACCCTAACCACGCCTCCCTCCTGACTCAATTCATGGGACAGACCCTAACCACGCCTCCCTCCACCATGAGCTCTGGCCACTCCCACATAAGGACACACAAGGACACAAGGGGCGTCTGACACCCCCGGGACTGGGCCCCCAACCTCTGCCCTCCAGCCATTCGGGGACAGGTGGACTCAGATACGTAAGTGGGGGAGACCTGGGTGTGGCAGAGCCAAGGGAGTGCAGGAGAGACCGTGAGAGCAGGACTCTGCCTAGCACCCTGGAGATCCTCCCCAGAACCACCAGATCCATCCCTTTCCTCCTCCTTAGGGACTGGGGCCTGCAGGCACTGCTCCGGCACCCACTACCTAAAGGATGGAGCCAATGTTGCCTTGGAAACGGGCATCTAGGAGTGGAGTTCATTCCTAACACGTTCGGCTTTTTTGTCTCTTAATTCATTGGACTTAATAGTGACATCTATGCAGAGAAGGAGCAGGTGAGGAGGCGGCTGGAGAAGCTCGCCTCTGAGGCCAACTCTCCCTCAGCCCTGCCTCTGCCCCTGGTGATCCTCTGAGCCCGGGATCCGGTGGCTCAGTGGTGTCCCCAGCAGGCTCTGAAATGCACTGCAAGTCACACCACACCCTGAGCAAAAGCCAGCTCCCCCTTCCCCTTCTCTCCCCTCTGGAGTCTGAAGGCCACAGGCCAGCCTCCCCTGGAGCCCTGGCTTGCGCAGCCACCCCAATGCCCTGCCTTGACCCTGAAGCGCCTCAGGCTCCTGCCCCCTGCCTCAGGCTAGGGATCCCAGGAACCCAGGGAAAGGGAACCCTGCCACCCCCCTCCCCGAAACCTCTCTCAGCTTCTAACTCCCCAGGCCTTGGCTCCGGACCACTGCGCCAGGAAACACAAACTCCACCTCCACGTGAAGAGACCCAGTGTCTGAGAAACTAGATGAAGGGAAGGGGGCGAAACCTTGGCTGGGTGTCATCCTACCAAAGGCGTGGCGGCGTCCTCCCTCCCTGGCCCTCAGCCCTTCCCAGAGCTCCAGGGCCAGCAGGGGCCTCCAGCACTTGGAGCGGGAGGGGAAGCTTGTCCGCACCTAAGCCGGTCAGCCTGAGGTCTGGATCAGGTCCCAGTGCTTTCAGTAGCAAGGTACAGGAACCGAAAATCCTGTCATTGCAACTTTAAAATAGAAGCTTCATTTTGCTCCCGTAAAGAGAACCGTGGAGGCGGGTGGCTGTGGGCACCCCTGAACGAGCCAGGGATGAGTGAGCGGGGCCTGGCTGTGCCTGTCGGGAAGACCCTGCTTAACCCGCAGGGAGTCAGGGAGCACTGCCCTTCATGGTCACCTGTGGTGGCCCTAGAATTGCACCATCAACCAGAGTCTGCTTCTGGGAAAAGGGCCCGGGGGTCTCCGCAATCAGACCACTCACCGCAGGCCACAGCTCGGATGGGTACGAGGCACCAGGGGAGGCAGCCAGTGCCTTAGGCTCCCCGGATGCCCCTGGGGAGGGCCGGGGGCATGGCGAGGCCTCCAGACGTGCGCAGAGGGGTCCTGTCCAGGCGGTCCCAGGCCTGGAGACCTGTTCCTGCCCCTCCAGGCCTTGTCCTCTTCTGTAAAGGGGAATCTGGCCCGGGAGCTTCCGGTAGCTTCTGAGGAAACCTCGTCAGCCTGCGGGAGACCAGGTAGGAGGAGGGGATGCAGAGATGCAGCCGACCTCTGCACTCAGCCTCTGTCCCCTGCCCCCGGCCTCTCCCCAACCCTGGGCTCTGCCCCCCAACTCCGCGCCTCTGTGCCCCCCTTCAGCCTCTGTCCCCTGCCCCTGGCCTGTGTCCCCATGGGGCCTCTGTCCTGTTCTCTGTGCAGCGTCCATGTGGGTTCCCCAGGGGCCATCGCCTGAGCACTTTGGCAGCTCCGAGTGGCAGCCACGCCTTCCAGGTCCCAGGTGAGAAGGCCCTGCAGCT
Organism: Symphalangus syndactylus; assembly: GCF_028878055.3. Taxonomy (NCBI): domain Eukaryota; kingdom Metazoa; phylum Chordata; class Mammalia; order Primates; family Hylobatidae; genus Symphalangus; species Symphalangus syndactylus. The sequence continues at coordinate 142,060,984 of NC_072429.2, forward strand.
CTCCGCCGTGCTCTGTGTGCGCGTCACCATCTACTCAGCAAGCCCCTGGTGTTCCTGGCGCACGAAGGTGTCACGGCCCTTCCAACCAGAGCGACTCCATCTTGAATAGGGGCTGGGTGAAATGAGGCTGAGACCAGCTGGGTTCCAGGACCTTGGGCGTTCAGTCACCAGATATTACAGTTAAGGGAACAAGTTAATAATGTTTACCAAAAAGACCCAGGAAATAATGTCCTGATGTCCGATATCTTAGGAACAAAAGCATTCTTAGTTTAAGAATGAGGTTCGCTTTGAAGATAATAACATAGATTCTTGCTAGACCGTAGTTACACAAAGATAAACAATCCTTTGTCAGGAGCCCTGGCAGCAGAGCAACCTCCCCCATGATTTTTTGGCTTTCTTGACTCACATATAAACTCGCACTATACCCGAGGTGGGCATCTCCCTCCTCTTGCTTTCAGGAACACCCGCTCTGTCTACAGAGTAGCCATTGTTTTATTCCTTCACTTTCTTAATAAACTTGCTTTCTGTGGATTCCACCTGAATTCTTTCTTGTGCAAGATCCAAGAACCCTCTCTTAGGGTCTAGATTGGGACCCCTTTCCGGTGACTAAGGGAACTGGCAAACCACCCTAGAACCTGAGAACCCTGGGACCCAGCAGCCCCAGTGGTCAGGCCCTTCCTTTCCTTGAGGATCTGAGGGGTGCACCCCAGGGCTGGTGCCGGCATCCTCGCTCCTTCAGGATCCATGGAGTCGGCTTTCCCTGGAACTTGCCCCATATTTGTGACAGTAACTAGATTGTGGCCAGAAATCCCCTACCCTGAGCTGGAGCTGCCCCTTGTAAGCCAAAAAGTGTCTGAGATGGGTCTCAATCAATTTAGAGGTTTATTTTGCTAAGGTTAAGGATTGTGGTCCTTGACACAGCCTTAGGACATCCTGAGAGCATATGCTCAAGGTGGGTGGGGCAAGCTTGATTTTATACCTTTTAGGGAGACAGAAATTACAGGCAAGGCCAGAAATCAGTACACGTAATGTATACCCTGGTTTGGCCCAGAAAGACGGGACGTTTGGAAGCAGGGGCTTCCAGGCCACAGGTGGAAAGCTTCCCTGATTGACCATCGGCTGGAGGGTCAAGCTCTGCCTGAAGAGTTGAAATCAGCTAGAGTCAAGCTAAGAGGGGTGCAGGAGGGTGTGGAAGCCAAGGTTCTTAGCAGCTTCACCTCAAACCGCATTTTAAAACTTCTTTTTCTTTCCCCTTTTCTCCTTTCTTCCCAGTTTCAAGCCATAGCTCTGGAGATAAACTTTATAGCCTCGGAATGTGCTGTGACCTCCGCTCTCTTTTCCCATTCTGTGCTCCAGGCCTCATGCACACTTATTTACCTGGAAGGTTGTTAGGCACACACCATGCTCACCAATCTGGTCATCTGTTTCCTTAAAACCTTCAAGCGTCAGATCCTGATACAGACCAGATACCTCTGGAATTCTCTCTCCAGCAAAAGGTTACTTCAAGGCAGGAACCCACTCCTGGCTAGAGACTGACAACAAAATTGACAACAATTAGTTTATAACCTGGTAGAAGCCACGCTGGCCCCTGCACCAGAAGGAACAATAATTCAAGATGAGCCATGGGAGTGGGTCATGTGCCTGGCACCTCCTCACCCCCAGCCTTTTCTGCAAACCCTCTCTTTAAAATCTCCTGTGTGGCGGGGTGCGGTGGCTCACACCTATAATCCCAGCAATTTGGGAGGCCGAGGCAGGTGGATCATCTGAGGTCAGGAGTTCAAGATCAGCCTGACCAACTTGGTGAAACCTCACCTCTACTAAAAATACAAAAATTAGCTGGGCATGGTGGCCCACACCTGTAATCCCAGCTACTTGGGAGGCTGAGGCAGGAGAATCACTTGAACCTGGGAGGCGGAGGTTGCAGTGAGCCGAGATTTCATTACTGCACTCCAGCCTGGGCCACAAAAGCAAAAGCGTGTCTCAAAAAAAAGAAAAAGAAAATCCCCCTGCTTTCCCTCCACAAATGGAAGAGTGGAATTGCTTTCTGCTGGGATGGATAATAAAGTCTCATTCTCTATCACACCTCGTTACTATTTTGGCTTCCTTCTACCAGCTTCGAGTGGCCAGACCCTTCTGCCGATTACACTATCATGTAGATGAAGCCTCCAGGTAATTCTTGTAGAAAATTTAGAAAGTAATGACAATGACCTACACACCACCAACCAACTGATTTATGCCAGGCTTTTTTTCCTTGTCCATGTTTTGGAGCCTTTTATCTAGTTTATCTAATGACTGTCTCATTCTGGACAAACTCCGCGCACAGCTTTGTCTCCTGCGTTTTTGCTGGGATCAGGTCATGGCCATCTGGGGCCGCGTGCATTTCAGCAGCTTGGATGGTCTGTGACGGAAACTAGCTAGGGGCCTTTCAAACCTCAGTGGCTCTGGCACTTCTCACTAGGAACAGTCTTCATTTCTGCTCTGTAGAAGGAGCTTGGCTTTGATATCCTTGAGGTCGGTGGAGTGACGTGAGGAAGCACTGCCTTCGTGGTAAGCCCCCTGAGAAGGAAGATGGCTCCTAGTCCCCCGGCCTCAGCCTCCCTGGCTGTACAGGGTACAGTGATGTCCTGCAGAGATTTTAACAGATCTTAAGGACCCCCTCTTGCTGCCTCAGTGTCATTTCCCACCAGCCCTGGACTGTCCCCTCCAGAATCTCTGAGCCCAGGTGACAGCAAGGTGCATACTGCTTCTTGTCACCCTCCTGGCCACACTGGCTCACTTACACCCAAGAACAGCCTCACAGACGGGAAGAAACTCATGTAGCAACCCTGCCGGTTACAAGTTAATGTTTTGTTTTCTTCTTTTTTTCTTTTTCTTTTTTTTTCTTTTTTTTTTGAGACGGAATCTCTCTCTGTTACCCAGGCTGAGTGCAGTGGCGCGATCTCGGCTCACCGCAACCTCCACCTCCTGGGTTCAAGCGAGTCTCCTGCCTCAGCCTCCCGAGTAGCTGGGACTACAGGCGTGCACCAACACGCCTGGCCAATTTTTGTTTTTTTGTTTTTTTTTTTTTTTGGTAGAGTTGGGGTTTCACCCTGTTGGCCAGGCTGGTCTTGGAACTCCTGACCTCAGGTGATCCTCCTGTCTCAGCCTCCCAAAGTGCTGGGATTACAGGCATGAGCGACCAGGCTCAGCCTTTTTTTTTTTTAACAAATTGTTGTTTTCAACGTGTGCTTTTGCATAGGCAGAGAAAACTGTCCGGAAGCAGGAGCAAACTCCTGGGAGTTGCTTTCAGAGACTGCAGTGGGGAGGGCGCTGCTTCTCACTTGAGGTACTGCTCTTTCATTTGGATATTCCCGGCAGGCATGCTAATTTTGTAATGAAGAGTCAATGTCAATAAAAGAAAAGATGTATGTGGCTGAGTCCCCACAGCAACTAGGCCCCCGCTGTCCTGTCTGGGGTTTGCAGGAGGCCTCCAGCGAGGTGACGCTCCACTGAGCACTGAAGTCAGGGAAAGAAGGGCGGGAAGGCAGCCCAGGAGCAACTGGGTGGGGGTGGGGCTTCCAGGAGAGACTGGGAGCCCCCCCAGCCCAGCAGGCCTTGGGGTGCTGGGCAGGGTGCTCCGTGCTGGACCAAGGTGAGTGGGGACCCAGGTCAGGGATCTGGGGTGTCAGCCACAGGAACAAGGAGGTGGTGTTGGGAGGCAGCATAGCCTCAGGGAGCCCCCCCTTGCCCCCAGCTTCCCCTCCCTGTGGTGCCTGTGAGTCATTCCTGGGTTCGTTCCACAAACCTTCCCAGAACTCTGTGCCAGGCGCAATGTGGGAAGTGGGGCTGGAGCTGGGGGAGACACATCTGAGTGAGAACATCCCAGACCCCACGAAGCCCAGGCTGGTGAACAAGGGCACAAGTGGTACGGGGAGGCCTGCCTGGAGGAGGGGGTGCCCAGCTGCCTGGCCCCTGCATCCTGCGCCTCCTTGCATGCAGTTTGTCCCTGTGAAGTCCCTCCTGGGTGCTTTGGGAATAAGTATGAAGTACCCCGAGGGCGTTTCCATACTCCAGCCCCACCTCTGCCCTGGACTTCTCTCCCCAGCCCAAGCCCCACACTTTAGACCTTCCTAACCCAAAAGCCCCTCCTGTTCTGAATGAAGAAAGTGAGGCCCAGGCAGAGGAAAGGACTCAGCTTCTTGTTCTGACAAAGGTTGCACAAGTGATGCAGCTTTCCTCACAACACGACGTGGGGGCCCCCAACTTGCAGGCCAGTGCCCTGCCCCGCAGCGCGTTCCTGCCCCATTGTTGTGTGGACTTAGCACCCCCCACCTTGGCTCCCCCCGTTCCGGGCCCAGGCTGGGTCTTTGTGAAGGTCTCATGCAATCCCACACAACTTGTGAGGTTGCTGTTGCGCCCCATTCTGCAAAACGCGGAGGCTGTGAGGAGACCTGATGGAGCCAGGATTCAAGGGGCTTTCTCGGCTCCGGAGCACAGATGGAGCCAGGATTCAAGGGGCTTTCTCGGCTCCAGAGCACAGATGGAGCCAGGATTCAAGGGGCTTTCTCAGCTCTGGAGCACAGGGCTGCCTCTCCCGGAGTTTTCCAAATTCTGGGCTCTGCCTGCTTCCTCTGTCCTCCAGTGATCATCCTGACTGCCCTGCCCTTTCCATCCTTCTCTGATCCCCAGGTTCCTTCTGTCCTGCACCCATCAGCTCACAGTTTTACGTTGCTGCTGCCTGGGGTCCTGCCCGGTGTCCCAGCTGGTGGGAAGCTCCTGAAGGGCAGGCCGGTGCAGGGACAGCTCTCTGAAGAAGGTTCTGAAGTTGTTGTTAAGACTGCAGTGGCCGGGCGTGGTGGCTCACGCCTGTAATCCCAGCACTTTGAGAAGCCAAGGCAGGAGGACCACTTGAGCCAAGGAGTTCCAGACCAGCCTGGGCAACATAGTGAGACACCATTTCTACAAAATAAAAAAAAAAAAATTAGCCGAGCATAGTGGTGCAGGTCTATAGTTCCAGCTACTCAGGAGGCTGAAGTGGGAGGATCGCTTGAGCCCACGAGGTCAAAGCTGCGAAGCTGCAGTGAGTGAGGATTGCACCACTGCACTCCAGCCTGGGCAACAGACTGAGACTCTCTCAAAAAAAAAAAAAAAAAAAAAAAAAAAAAAAAAAAAAAAAAAGAACAAAAGAAAGAGACAGAGAGACTGCAGTGAAAGAGAATCTGCAAAGAGGAAGGGGCTGTGTGTGACTTTGCACCCACAGAATTTTAGTTTATGGAAGTGACTGTGCTGGCACAGAGAGGACAGTGCCATGAGAGAAGTGCTGTCACGCCTGGGAGGGTGTGAGGATGAGCGATGTGACAGGAATGAGTGTGGGGTCAGCCCCAGGCCTCCTAACAGCCAGGCCAGAGGCTGCCTGCTGGCACCTGGGCTCTGACCTTTGTGTCTGTGAGCCCCACAAGACTCCAGGACCCTCCGCACCCCAGGCAAGACGCGCCTACCCAGTCTCCTTCAGAACCACGGACAGTGACGGCGAGCGCTGCGCGCCACTGACCTGAGCTTCTAGTTAATGCCATATGGTGCCTCTGCCTCCTCCAGACTCAGCTCTCACCACGACCCGGCCAGCAGCAGGACCACCGGCACCCAGGTCTGACCTCGGGCTCCATCCCCTGCTGGACCCACGGGACCTGGCCCAGTGGCACTAGAACACCTGGGCCCCACCCCTGCCCTGCGCTGCTGTTTCCTCAGCACTTGCTGTTTCCTCCCAGGCCACCTTCTCAGCAAACTCCCATTTATTTATTTATTTATGAAACAGGGTCTCACTCTGTCGCCCCAGCTGCAGTGCAGTGGTGTAATCATAGCTCACTGCAGCCTCAACCTCCTGGGCTCAAGCGATCCTCCCACCTCAGCCTCCTGAGTAGCTGGGCCCACAGGCATGTGCCACCATGCCTGGCTAATTTATTTATTTTTGGTAGAGATGGGGTCTCACTATGTTTCCCAGGCTTATCAGGAACTCCCGTGCTCAAACGATCCTCCCACCTCAGCCTCCCAAGTAGCTGGGATTACAGGTGTGAGCCACCACACCCGGCCTCCTTTGTCATTTAAATCCAAATATCACCTTGTTCTGCAGGCCTGACCACCTGGGTCCGCATGGGCTGGGCTCCTCTCTCTACTCCCGTTCCATCATAACCTGCCCCCCTTCCACAAGGAGCACTCAGGGCACCAGGGGCTGCGGTGGGTTCCCTGCCCCTCTGGAGCGTGGCAGCCTGTGCCCAGTGTTGGTGCCTGTGGGAGAGGGAGGCTGGGGTGAGAGCGAGTTCCGATCCTGCCGCTTCCCTTTCTGTCCTGGTGGCCGTGGCTGCCTGCACGGGTAGATGAGAAGGGCTCTTCCTTTCCCAGTGGGCCCTGGGTGGGATCATGGAGGGAGCCCTCGAAGGCATTCGGAGCCCGGAGCTGGTGCTCAGTCGTCGTGCACCCCTCCTGCGGTCGGACCCTGCTCCTGGCTTCCTCCCAAGCCCCCGTGCCTCCTGTTCGCTGTGGCTCTGAGCGCCGTCCGGGCACAGGCCTCACTGAGCCGGGCTCTCGCTGGGCTCTGCCGCTGACCCCAATTGGCAGCCTGGTGGTCAGGACTTGGTGACATTCCAGGCCACGCCTCTCAGCCCCGACCCCTGCAGAGGCTTGGGCCTGTCCAGAGAGCACCCCTCCCTGGACACCTCCAGGGCCTGAAGCCTGGGGCAACGCCTCTGTGTGGGCCCTGAGGTGAGAAAGGGACCTGTGTGGCCTGGAATGAGATCCCACTGGGACCGGAGTGTGGACCTGCTGCCTGCCAGCTGTGCCGTCTTGGGCTGGCCATTTAGCCACTCTGTGTTCGGGTTTCTCGTCCACGAGACTGGGAAAAACCAAGCCCATCTCACGGGATTGGTGTGAAGACTTTCTGACCTTCAGCCGCCACACCCTGGCATGTGCTGGGCGACCCCTGCCCTGCCTCATTGCAGCCTGTTTCCCAAGTGGTGTTCTGGTTCCTTGCTCGTCCCCACCCCTGCCAGTGTTTCTGACCCTCCTCCGGCATGGGGTCTGCCCGAGGCCCGGCTCCTCACACACCCCTGCCACACCTATGCACCCTTAATAGGGAGGGACCAGCAAACCCACGGGGACCAAGCCCCACCCCCAGCTGGCTCACTGCCCACCCAGAACCCAGCCCTGGGGCCACCATCTGGCCCCTGTGACCATGCATCGGCCCCTGTGACCCTGAACCGCCCCTGCCCCAGGAGCAAGTGCAGTGAGAACACCCTGTTTCCTCCTAGCTCAGGGCGGCCGTGACCTGCTGCTGGAGTGAGGGGCACTTGGGCCTGGCTCCAGGGGTAGAGGAGGGGGCCCTGCCCAGCATGCTGACCCTGCTCGAGTCTGTTGGACGGGTCTGGGAGGGCCTGCCTCCCTCCTCCACACAGACCCTGAGGGCTTCTCCTCTGCAGCATGGCAGCCTCCAGACTAAATGTGTCCTGTGCCCACGCCCCATCCCTCGGGTCGCCTGCCCAGACCGAGTGTGTCCCGTGCCCACGCCCCGTCCCCCGGTCACCTGTCCAGACCGAGTGTATCCCGTGCCCACGCCCCGTCCCCCCGGGTCGCCTGTCCAGACTGAGTGTGTCCCGTGCCCACACACCATTTCCCGGGTCACCTGCTCAGACCCAGTGTGTCCCAAGCCCGCGCCCCTTCCCCAGGGTCACCTGCTCCTTCTCCACTCACCCAGAGAAAGGTGACAGAACGTGGGGATCTGCTTTAATCTGATGTCTTCCTGGGGATTTCCTGTCCCCCAGGACAGGAAGCGGGCATCCCCAGCTGGGCCTCCGGCTCCTTGTTCTAGTCTGTGGGAACTCGCTGGAGAAGGAAGCAGTGTCCCCAAAGCAGGAAATTCCTGAGGAAGGAACCTCTGCCTTTGGTCCCAGACAGACCCTAGGGATGCCTTCCTGAGACCACTGAGGTCTGCAGAAGCTGATGGTCACTGGGATGGGTCAGCTCTGCAGGAAGCAGGGCGAGGCCATGGCTCCTGCACCCAGGTCCCTGACAGGAGATGCCCGTATCGGGACCTTTCCAGAGGAGGGAGGCGTCCCCAGCTCCTGTCATGGAAGCAGGTCATGCACCTTCAGGCTGGCCTCAGACCAAGGCCTCCTGCCCTCTAGGGTCTGCAGGTGGGGGGGAAGGGGGTTCAGCTAGTTCCACGCTGGATACCGCGGGGGGCTTCCAGACGTCAGGAGGTGGGAGCACTGCCTGACACTCAGGCTTCCAGCAGCAGAGACCTCACGGGGGTGAGCCCTTTCACTGCCGCTTTGGTGGTGCAGGAAGCCTGGACCCGGCTCCCGGCTGGGACATCCCATGAACAGGAGGAGGGTAGGAACCCAGCACAGAACAACCTCCTCGACACAAAAACTGCTCCACAAAAGACCCAGGGAAGAGGAAGGAAAGACAAACCACAGACTGGGAGAAAATGTTTGCAAATTGCATAGAGGACAATGGACTGGAATCTATGATCTATTCACAACGTATCTCAAAATGCAACAGCACAAAAACAACCCACTTACAACATGGACAAACGACTTAAAGAGCTATTTCCCTGACAAGGACACGCAGAAGGCAAATGCGCACAGGAACAGATGTTCAACACCATGCACCCTCAGCGTTCTGACACTAAAACCACAGCGAGGCTGCGGCGATGGCTCACGCATGTAATCGCAGGACTTTGGGAGGCCGAGGGGGGTGGATCACTTGAGCCCCAAAGTTCAAGATCAGACTGGGCAACCTAGCAAACCCTGTTTCTAAACAAACAAACAACAAACAAACAAACAAAAAATTCACAGTGAGATCTCATTATATACCTATCAGAACGGCTAAATAAAAAATAAACCATTGCTGGCTGCAGTGGCTCACGCCTGTAATACCAGCACTTTGGGAGGCCAAAGCAGGAGGATAACCTGAGGTCAGGAGTTTGAGATCAGTCTCGCCAACATGGTGAAACTCTGTCTCTACTAAAAATATAAAAATCAGCCAGGTGTGGTGGTGTGTGCCTGTAATCCCAGCTACTCAGGAGGCTGAGGCAGAAGAATCGCTTGAACCCAGAAGGTGGAGGATGCAGTGTGCCGAGATCGCACCATTTCACTCCAGCCTGAGTGACAGAGAGAGACTCCATCTGAAAAAAATAAATCAAATAAATAAATAAACCATGACCACCCCACATGTTGATGGCGAGGCAGAGAAGCTGGGTCACCTACCTGCTGCTGCTGGGAGTGGACCATGGAGCAGCCGCTCTGGAAGACAGCTTGGCTGTTTCTTATCAAACTAGACATGCAACTCCCACGACCCCATGATGCACCCCAGAGAAATGAAAGTCATGTTCATACAAAAACCTGCTCATGAGTGTTCACAGCAGCTTTATTTGTTTTAGCCAAAGCCTGGGAAGCAGCCCAGATGTCCTTCAATGGCAAAGGGTTCAGCTGGTTCCATGGGCACCCGGGGAGACAGCCCAGCCACAGGAAGGCGGCGCCGCTGAATGGCACAGCCACCAGGGGGAGCTACAGAGACTCTCCGGAATGAAAGTGGCCTCTCAACAGGCGGCCTCCAGGACGACATCCTCCGCACAGCTCACTGCAGCGACAATTCTGGAAACGGAGAGAACCGATGAGTGGCCATAGGGGCTCCCAGATGCCCCTCCCCACAGCAGAGGGTGTAATATTGCACCACAGTTATGCAAAATGATAGCCTTGGGCGGGGCACCGTGGCTCACGCCTGTAATCCCAGCACTTTGGGAGGCCAAGGCCGGCGGATCACGAGGTCAGGAGTTCGAGACCAGCCTGGCCAACGTAGTGAAACCCTGTCTCTACTAAAAATAAAAAATAAAAAATAAATTAACCAGGCGTGGTGGCGGGCACCTGTAATCCCAGCTACCTGGGAGGCTGAGGCAGGAGAATAGCGTGAACCCAGGAGGCGGAGGCTGCAGTTAGCTGAGATCACACCACTGCATTCCAGCCTGGGCAATAGAGTGAGACTCCATCTCAAAAAAAAAAAAAAGAAAGAAAGGAAAGGTTACCCTTGGAAGAAACCGAGCGAAGCATGTAATGAACGTCTCTCTCTTATTTCTTACAACCATATGTGAATCGACAATGACCTCATTACAATTTTTAATTAAAAACTAAAGGGGGCCAGGCGTGGTGGTTCACGCCTGTAATCCCAGCACTTTGGGAAGCCAAGACGGGCAGATCATGAGGTCAGGAGATCGAGACCATCCTGGCTAACACGGTGAAACCCTCTCTCGACTAAAAATACAAAAAATTAGCTGGGCATGGCGGCAGGCACCTGTAGTCCCAGCTACTTGGGAGGCTGAGGCAGGAGAATGGTGTGAACCCGGGAGGCGGAGCTTGCAGTGAGCCGAGATCGCACCACTGCACTCCAGCCTGGGTGACAAAGCAGGACTCCGTCTCACAAAACATAAAATAAAATAAAATACTAGAAAAAAAACTAAAGGCAGACTATTTTTAATAAAAGCAGGTGTCCGAAGCCTCAGGGAGCCCCGCTGGAGGGAGAACCTGTGGGCGTCCTGGGGAGAATTGGGTGCCAGGTGCTCACCGGACCCCTGGAGCCCAGTGCAGGGAAGCTGTGGCAGGGAGCATGGAAGGCTCTGTGCAGATCAGCCCTCCCTGGGCACTGAAGATCTTCCCTGGAGGGAGGACTTGTCATGCAGTGGGAACATGCTGGGGGGCACGCAGGCCCTAGCCCTTCTGACCCCTAGAGAGGGAGGCCGTTGGCCAGGCGTGGTGGCTCATGACTGTTATCTCAGCATTTTGGGAGGCCAAGGTGGACAGATCACCTGAGTTCAGGAGATCAAGACCAGCCTGGCCAACATGGTGAAACTCCGTCTCTATTAAAAATACAAAAATTAGCCGGGTGTGGTGGTGGGCGCCTGTAATCCCAGCTACTTGGGAGGCTGAGGCAGGAGAATCGCTTGAACCAAGAAGTGGAGGTTGCAGTGAGCCAAGATTGTGCTACTGCACTCCAGCCTGGGTGACAGAGGGAGACCCTTTCTCAAAAAAAAAAAAAAGAGAGAGATGGAGGCCCTTGTTCACATGTCAGGACTGAGGCCCAGGAGACCCAGGGGTGGGCAGAATGCGAGGGACTGAGAGCTCAAGGCTGAGTCGGCTTGGAGGAAAAGTCAAGGTGATTGAGCTCCGTGCGAACAAAGCTGGTTGTGTGCTGTTTTGCTATTGTTGTTGTTTTGTTTTTTTCTTTTTCTTTTTCTTTTTCTTTTTTTTTTCAGAGACAGGGACTCACCTTCCCACCCAGGTAGGAGTGCAGTGGCGTGATCTCGGCTCACTGCCGCCTCGACCTCTCAGGCTCAAGCCATCCTCCCACCTCAGCCTCCCACGTAGCTGGGATCACAGGCATGCACCACCACCCCTGGCTAATTTTTTGGTGTTTTTAGTAGAGACAGTCTCGCTGTGTTGCCGAGAATGGTCTCAAACTCCTGAGTGCAAGTGATCCTCCCACCCTGGCCTCCTAAAGTGCTGGCATCACAGGCGTGAGCCACAGTGCCCAGCCATGTTGTTGTAGTTTGGGTCTGGGTTTGGTTTGGTTTTATTGTGTGTTTTGGCACAGCCCTTGGTCAAACCCTGCGGAAAACAGAAGATAGGTATGTACTGACTGGTTCCAACTGGCATGGGAAAACCTGGGTCCCCTCTCCTGTGTTTCCCTAAAGGCGCCCAGGCCGCCCGCTTCATGAGCACCCAGCGGATAGGGTGTGCCTGGTACCACCGCGGGAGGGCCAGCTCTAGACACAGGGAGGACGCACGAAAGGCCGAGACAGTGCCTACCCAGTGCAGATCTTGTATGCCGGCTGCTGGGTTCTCCTCCCCATGGCCACCCACCTTCATGCTCTGCCCTCGCACCCTGGGGCCATGAGGCCAGACAGACCGGGCTTCGATCTGCCACGTTCCTGGCGTGTACTTTAGACGGGGACGTTGCTCCAGTTCTCCCTCCGTGCCAGGACGGCAGCTACAACTGAGGGCCCTGGGTGCACATGAGTGTGCAGTGAAGGTCAGGCATCCGTGAGGTCCACCGTCACACACTCCCGAGGGACCCCCAGCCAGTGCTGCATGACCACCAAGGTCACAGCAGCTCTGTCTTAGCCATGTGCTGAGTTGTTCTGTAAATCAGTCCCAAGGCCACACACAAACCCTAGTATCACACAGACCTCCCTCGGGTGCTGGGAGCCCTGGTCTAGCCACACCCTGCCTGTGTTGCCCACATTCCTCCACAGCGATGCACCCCAGTGCTGAGATCTCTGGCGGACTCGTATCACCCTCCCCCAGGCACCGTGGTTCGGGTCTATCTCTTCCTGGGCCCAGGTCTCTTCTACCCAGGATCCCATCTCTCCTGGACTGTGATGTGGGCGGCCTCGGCACTATGAGGCCAGGTGTCTGCCTTCCCCACAGACACAGGACTCTAGTATCTTCCCCGCCAGCTCCCTGGACCCAGGGCAGTGCAGCTCAGTTGGCTCAAGACCACAGCTCACCCCCGCTGAGGATTCCAAGAAGCATAATAGCTATGACAAAAATAATGTTAGAACAGACCTCTTCACATCCCTGGGAGATGACCGTGACCTTCATCACTCCCATCTTACAGATGAGGAAACTGAGGCACAGGAAGGCTAAGTGCCTTGCCCAGGACCAGACAGCAATTCTGAGGCAGTGCTGGGATCTAAGCACGGTGGCCTGGCTCCTGGGTCCACACACTCATCCCTACCCACAGTCCCCTCAACGTGGTGGGGCCACCTGTGCTTCGTCATGCACAGTGGCCCTCCAACCTCTGCCAGCTGCACAGAACAGGTGTGGACAAGGCCTTGGCCATGCACCATACTCAGGATGGTCTGTGCCTTGGAGAATCATGAGGCAGCACTGGTCTCCAGGGCCAGGCGGGCTGATGTCAAATGCTGGCTCCACAGCTTACTTGCTGTGCAAATCAGCCTGGTCCGCTGCCCTCTCTGAGCTGTGGTTCTTCATCTGTAAAATGATGATGTCCATGGCTCCTACCACATTGAACTGGCAAGATTACACACACAGCCCCTGCCTACAAGGCACGTGGTGCAGGACTAACATAGTCCTGGCTGTTATCCAAATGGCCAATTCACCAAAGCCAGTGTGACTGCTTGCAAAACGGCCACAGAACTTGCACTTGTTGTCTGTTGCTACATAATCCATTCCCCCGACATGTACTGGCTGGAACAGCAAACGCTTCTCTCAAGCTTCTGTGGGTCAGGCTCACAGGAGCAGCTCAGCAGCTCCCTCGGGCTCAGGGTCCCTCGTGGGGCTGCAGCCATGCCGTCGGCCGGAGCTGTGTCATCTGGGGCTGGCTCCCAAGATGGCTCCACAGGCGGCTGTTTCTCACTATGTGAGCACCTCCATAGGCTTCTGGATTTCCTCACAGCATGGCGGCCAGCTTCTCCCAGAGCAAGTGACCAGAGGGTGAGAGCAATTGGATGCCATGGAGCCCCTCGGGACCTGTGTGTGAAGTCGCTCTGTCTGGACCTCACTTTATTCCGTCTGTAGAAGTGAGTCACTCAACCCAGGCCACACTCAAGGAGGCGAACGAGGTTCTGTCCCTGGATAGGAGGAGTGGCCAAGAGTTTTGCCCCAGGTTTTAAAATAGAACCATTTCGTTTTCACTGACCACTTCCATTCGCTGTTCGTTACATCTCTGCAAGAAAAGTCGCATCCGTGTCCCAGGTCCTGGCTGCTCAGATGACAGAGAGATGGGAAACAGAAGGTTGTAAAGAAACACGCCCCCAAAATACATCCCTGACTATGCGTCCTCATGGACAGACGCTCCATGGCCGTGTCTGTATGCGTGAGAACACAGCCATGGGACATGGTACTTGCCGTCTGTCCCTCTGCCAGGACAGTCCCTCTGCTGTAGACAGCGTGGCACGCCCACCATCCCTCCTTCAGGCTTCTGAGGAGGCTTCCCTGAGGCCATGCCGCAGTGCTTGAGGGTTGCAGGAAGCAAAACCAGGAACGAGGGGGGCTGCTGCTGGTGTGAAGCGAAGTATGGACACATGTCTTTTGTTCCAGCACCTCGAACGGAGAAGCCTACCCTTCCCCGCTTCCCCACCACTGCCACGGTCAGGTGTCCGCCCAGGCGTGCAGTCCACTCTTCCTCTGGGCTGCTTGTCTGTTCCCGTGCTGAGACCACGCTGTGCCAGTTACTGTTGCTTCCAAAGGGCTGTGTCTTTTTGAGCAAACTCTCTTCCAGCGTTCTTCGTTGGTTCCTCAGCTGCTGTGTCTTACGGTTGGTATGTCCGTGTAAGTTCTAGAATTAGCTTTCCTTTTTCTTTAACTTTCTTTCTTTTTTTTTTTTTTTAAAGACAAGGTCCACTCTGTCTTCCAGGCTGGAGTGCACTCGCACAATCATGGGTCACTGCAGCCTCAGCCTCCCAGGCCCAAGTGATCCTCCTGCCTCAGCCTCCCGAAGAGCTGGGACTACAGCACGTGCCACCATGCCCAGCTAATTTTTTTTTTCTTTTTGGAGAGACGGGGTCTCATTATGTTCCCAGGCTAGTCTCAAAATTCTGGGTTCAAGTGATCCTCCTGCCTTGGCCTCCCAATGTGCTGTGATTACAGATGTGAGCCACCATGCCCAGCCTAGCTTTTCAAGTTTACAAAAGTCTTGCTAGGATTTTGACCAGAATTGCATGGCATCTGTAAGGTGAAATTGAGAGCTGACATTTTAAAAACATTAAGTCGGGCAATTCACGAGCCTGGGCTTTATCACCATTTATCTGGGTCTTGTTTAATGTCTCACAAAAACACTGTATAATTTTCCCCATGAAGGTCCTCCACGTTTTGTTGGATTGATTCCAAGTTACTTTATGCCTTTGATGTTGTGAATGGTGTCTTTCCATTTTCATTTTCATTTTGACCATCAGAACTGGCTTCTGACGACCCTAAAGTAGAATCCTCACTCCTAGTCAGGACCCACGGGCCCCAGAGCCCTCACATCCTCCTCTCTGGCTTCCCAGAAGACCAGCTCGACAGGGGCCTCCTTGGGCACCCAGCAGCCATTGCTCTAGGTGGACCAGCAGTGGGGTGAGAGGACTCTGCCCACCCTGGACCCAGCTCCTCGGCCTCTCCTTCTAGGAGTTCAACTGAATGGGCAGTGAGAAGTGGGGACTCTCCAAGCCAGGCCATGCACCTGCTTCCCAGGGCTGGCCTGAGGCCGGTGGACGCCCTCATACCCTACCTGGGGCCCGCTCCTCTTGCCTGCCCTGCCTTACTTAACATCATAAACTTCATCCTGGAAAGAACCCTGATGTGGTGGGTGGGCAGTGCCCTAGGAGGGGCTCAGACCCCAGTCCATGTAAGGAGATTCATCCTGCAGAGAAACCCCATGAAATCCCAAGGGGAGAACATTCACCCTGTGAGTGCAATGAACTCACGGAAACATTCAGGTCTAGGTAAACTGTTACCAACACCAGAGAATCCACACAGATAATGTGCACAGGAAGAAGCCCTGGCCAGGTGTGCGGCTCACGCCTGTAATCCCATGCTTTGGGAGGCCGAGACAGGCAGATGGCTTGAGCCCAGGGGTTTGAGATTAGCCTGGGCAACACAGCAAGGCCCCATCTCTACAAAAAAAAAAAAAAAATGAAAAAATTAGCCAGGCATGGTGGTGCACGCCCGTGGTCCCAGCGACTCAGGAGGCTGGGGCAGGAGGATCGTTTGACCCAGGGAGGTTGAAGCTGCAGTGAGCAGAGATGGAGCCACTGCACTCCACCCTAGGCAACAGAGCAAGACCCTGTCTCAAAAAAGGAAACAAAAAAGAAACCTTGCAATGATCATGAGAATGGACTTTTAAATGTAGCGTGGAAGAGCTGGACAAACTGCAGCCTTTTGGTATGTCCATGTAAGTTCTAGAATTAGCTCAGAGAGTGGGTTTATGCTGGAAGGGAGCTTCCTCTACTGCCCAGCCTGTGCCACACCAGATAAGTTACCTCCGAGTGAGTCTGTTAGTGGGTGAACATGGGAAAGATTATGTAATTGGAGAATAAATGGATTTGCCACCAATGTCTTGTGTAGGGACCAGCCCCACAGGGTCGGTGGGTCTCTCCCTGTGTGTGGAGACAAGAGAGTGTAGACATAAAGACACAAGACAAAGATATAAAAGAAAAGGCAGCTGGGCCCGGGGGACCACTACCACCAATGCGCGGAGACCGGTAGTGGCCCCGAATGTCTGGCTGCGCTGTTATTTATTGTATACAAAGCAAAAGGGGCAGGGTAAAGAATGTGAGTCTTCTCTAGTGATAGGTAAGGTCACGTGGGTCACGTGTCCACTGGACAGGGGGCCCTTCCCTGCCTGGCAGCCGAGGCAGAGAGAGAGAGAAGACAAAGAGAAAGACAGCTTACACCATTATTTCTACATATCAGAGACTTTTAGTACTTTCACTAATTTACTACTGCTATCTAGAAGGCAGAGCCAGGTGTACAGGATGGAACATGAAGGTGGACTAGGAGTGTGACCACTGAAGCACAGCATCACAGGGAGACGGTTAGGCCTCCGGATAACTGAGGGAAAGCCTGACTGGTGTCAGACCCTCCACAAGAGGTGGAGGAGCAGAGTCTTCTCTAAACTCCCCCGGGGAAAAGGTGACTCCCTTTCCCGGTCTGCTAAGTAGCGGGTGTTGTTCCTTGACACCTTTTGCTACCGCTAGACCATGGTCCGTCTGGCAACGGGCGTCTTCCCAGATGCTGGCGTTACCGCTAGACCAAGGAGCCCTCTGGTGGCCCTGTCCGGGCATAACAGAAGGCTCGCACTCTTGTCTTCTGGTCACACCTCACTATGTCCCGTCAGATCCTATCTCTGTATGGCCTGGCTTTTCCTAGGTTATGATTATAGAGCAGGGATTATTATAATATTGGAGTAAAGAATAAGTACTACTAATGATTAATGATATTCATATATAATCATATCTAAGATCTATATCTGGCATAACTATTCTTGTTTTATATTTTATTATACTGGAAGAGCTCGTGTCCTCGGTCTCTTGCCTGGGCACCTGGGTGGCTTGCTGCCCACAGTCTTGTCATACATTATAAGCCCGAGGGGCAGGTGTTAATTTTTCCAATTAAATTGGTGTGACGTATAATTAAGGAATGTGCCCACAGGTAAGGAGCTGAGGTTTCTTGGAAGAATGATTCTGCTTAGTGGCCTGACATTTTTGTGTCTCTTGCTTGCTCTGCATCCAGAAGCCTCACCGGTTCACTTGTTCACGCAGTCTCCTCGCCTATGCTCCAAAACAGAGATTCCAGACCCCAGCCGCACACAAGAATCATCTGGGGGTGATTTTCCAAAACCCTGATGTTAGATGCCAGCCCCTCTGCCCCTACCCCAGCTACGGTGGGATCTCTTAGAGGTGGGGGCCTGGTCAGCATTTCTCCAAGCTCTTAGGAGTTTCAGATGAACAGCCCGAGCTGTGCCCCACTGCACCAGGGAGCTTGTGCCATCTGCTGCCACTTAGGCCCTGCCTGATCATCAGAGTCACTGGGAAGCTTCTAAAATTACAGGTTATGAGGCATAACCCCAATGGCATTCTGTTTGACCAGCTCTTGGATGATATCTGGAAATCCCATTTTTTATTATTATTTCTTAAAAGGATTCCAAACTGATTCTGATTATGAGCAGGTTTAGGAACCAGTGCCATAAAGGGTGTGAAAACCAAGGTAGCAGCTGTCCCGCCAGGCAGGGAAGACCTGGGCACTCCCTAGGCCCTGCCATGCCCCACACCATCCTGGGCATCCTCCATCTTCACATCATTTGGTCTTCATTGAAGATGCCATGAGATCCAGTTCCTACCCCGTCACGCAGGAGGGAACGCTGAGGGCATCTGAACATCGTGCAGGAGGGAACGCTGAGGGCATCTGAACATCGTGCAGGAGGGAACGCTGGGGGCATCTGAAGTTGAGGAGCTTGCCCACGTCAGCAGTGGGGTGCAGGGGTTGGAATCCAGACCCAGACCCACCTGCCTTGGCTCCATTCCACCTGCTGTCCGAGACTCTGGGTGCCCGCCTGTGGATCCAGGCTCCAGCATGCCGCTCAGCAGGCCCCACAGTCCTGGGAGGTCCTAGCCCTGGAACAAAGCAAAGCATGGGCCTGCATCTACACACCCGTCTCTGTGGGCTCTGCTCCTCTGATGCAACCCTGATGGATCCATTAGTATGACTGGAATGTCCTTGGGATCAAAACTTTCTTTTTTTTTTTTTCTTTAGATAGAGTCTTGCTCTATCACCCAGGCTGAAGTACAGTGGTACAATCTCAGCTCACTGCAACCTCTGCCTCCAGGGTTCAAACGATTCTCCTGCCTCAGCCTCCCAAGAAGCTGGGATTAGAGGCGCCCGCCACCATGCCCGGCTAATTTTTTGTGTGTTTTTAGTAGAGACGAGGTTTCACCATGTTGGTCAGGCTGGTCTCGAACTCCTGACCTCATCATCCACCTGCCTTCACCTCCCAAAGTGCTGGGATTACAGGCGTGAGCCACTGCGCCTGACTGGAATCAAAACTTTCTCACTTCTAAAAGTTAGATTCTGGCTTCTAAAAGTGTGGCGCTGTTTTAGGATGGCTCGGTCCATCCAGTGGGAAGATTCTTTAAGCCCCTCGAAGGTTTGGGCTGGAGAGAGAGTGAAATGAGGGCAGAGGTGCTGATTGGCCCCACACCAGTCGCTCCCAACGGCAGCTCCCGAGATGGCCATGGGTGCAGCCAGTGGGCACATTGCCCCCATTTTAAAATAACTTATAAATTACAAGCCAAGTTTAGCAAGTGGGTACTGTGCTAAGGGCTTTGTGAGGACTTTTCACGCAGCCTTCACAATGACCCCACAGGGCAGGTGCTATCATGTTGCCCCATTTGACAGGAAATCTACTGACCATCCCAAGGCACACAGCCAGTAGTGGTGCTGATATCCAGGCCCAGTGCTTTGAAATTGGCGAGTTTCTTAAACCCTCTGAGCCTTGATTGTTTTATCTGCAAAGTGGAGACAACAGCAGCAGTGAGTCAAGCACGAAACGAGGTGACTGATGCCTGTGCCCAGGATGCCAGGAGGATCTCAGCCACAGCTGTCACCTGTGCCAGCCGCTGGGGAGAAGGATGCCACAGGCACAGGGCACCAGGGCGATGGGCTCTCCAGGGGCAATGTCAGCGGTCCGGTCACCCACTGAGGCTGGTATCCCAGGCTCAATGCCCACAGGGGTTCCAGTGTAAGTCCTGGGCCCCAGAAGGACCTCAGCCCAGGGCTGAGAGAGTTTTCGCTCATCAGTCAGCCAGTCGGTCAGTCCACATGCACTAAGTGAGCGCCCGCTATCTGTGAAGCACTCTCGTGCAGCTGACGCTCTCATCCTCGGGCAGTAAAGAAGTGAATGCTGCAGTTCAGGAGTTCAGCACAGCAGCCCTGGGGTCACTGCTAAGGTTCTCGTAGCCACGTTAAAAAAGGTAAAAAGAAGCAAATGCAGGCCAGGCGTGGTGGCTCACGCCTGTAATCTCAGCACTTTGGGAGGCCGAGGTGGGAGGATCACCTGAGATTGGGAGTTCAAGACCAGCCTGACCAACACGGAGAAACTCCGTCTCTACTAAAAATACAAAATTAGCCAGATGTAGTGGTGCATGCCTGTAGTCACAGCTACTCGGGAGGCTAAAGCAGGAGAATCTCTTGAACCCGGGAGGCGGAGGTTGCAGTGAGCCGAGATCGCGCCATTGGACTCCAGCCTGGGGGACAAGAGCGAAACTCCGTCTCAAAAAAAAAAAAGAAAAGAAAAGAAAACACAAAATCCCAGTGAGCTCTCGCTCCGGTGCCCTGCACAGACCTTCACAAAGTAAGGGCCACCCAGGAAAACTGCATAGAAATGAGAAAAGGAACTGGCTGTGGGCCTGAGGTTGCTCTCAAAACATTTTCCAGAAAAAGAAAGTCCATCTCAGTGCCAAAATACAGAACAGTGTCTGCATTTTGGAAAGAAATTTAAAATGACTATGGAACAGGTGCAGTGGCTCACGCCTATAATCCCAACACTCTGGGAAGCTGAGGTGGGAGGACTGCTGGAGCCCAGGAGTCTTAGACCAGCTGAGGCAACAGAGTGAGACTTGGTAGCCAAAAAAGTAAAAGACTGTGGGACACAGGAAGACAGTCTTGGGAAGGTAACGCAGGAGAGAAGAGGGTTAAAAGTTAGGGAGGAGCATTTGGGTGCAGTGGCTCACCCCTGTAATCCCAGCACTTTGGAAGGCCAAGGTGGGTGGATCACCTAAGGTCAGGAGTTCAAGACCAGCCCGGCCAACATGGTGAAAACCTGTCTCTACTAAAAATACAAAAAATTAGCTGGGCTGGTAGTGGGCGCCTGTAATCCCAGCTACTCGGGAGGCTGAGGCAGGAGAATCGCTTGAACCCGGGAGGCAGAAGTTGCAGTGAGCCCAGATTGTGCCATTGCACTCCAGCCTGGGTAACAAGAGAGAAACTCTGTCTCAAAAAGAAAAAAAAAAAAGTTAGGGAGGTGCAGCCTTTGAAAGCCATGTAATGAAGAGAAAACGAAGCAAGAAGGGGAAATTAAGAGGCTGAAAGACAAAAGACCTTCTTAAAAAGTCAAACATCAACGAGGCACAGTGGCTCACACCTGTAATCCAAGCACTTTGGGAGGCAGGGGCAGGCGGATCACGAGCTCAGGAGATCAAGACCATCCTGACCAATGTGGTGAAACCCCATCTCTACTAAAAATACAGAAATTAGCCAGGCATGGTAGCGCACGCCTGTAGTCCCAGCTACTTGGGAGGCTGAGGCAGGAGAATTCCTTGAACCCTGGAGGCGGAGGCTACAGTGAGCCAAGATCATGCTGCTGCAGTCCAGACTGGGCAACAGAGCAAGACTCCATCTCAAAAAAAAGAAAAAAAAATCAAACATCACACCACCCTTCCCCACTGACTCCCCTCACCCCTGCAAAAAATAAACAAATAATAGAGAAATAAATAAAATAACAGGCCCTAAGTAAAGAAACCATACCTTGCTACCCTGACATGAAAGGTCCCTCTTGGACTAAGAATCTCATAAAATAACCGAAACTTCTGTCCACAGATATGCTAAGGGGTATCTTCGTCTATTTAAAACCACTATAAAAAGAAAGGGGAAAATGAAAAGATGATTTCGCTTATGAAAATTCCCAAAATAACGCCAGGTGTGGTGGCTCACGCCTGTAATTCCAGCACTTTGGGAGGCCGAGGCGGGTGGATCACCTGCAGTCAGGAGTTCAAGACCAGCCTGACCAACATGGAGAAACCGTGTATCTACTAAAAATACAAAATTAGCCAGGCTTGGTGGCGCGCCTGTAATCCCAGCTACTCGGGAAGCTGAGGCAGGAGAATCACTTGAACCCGGGAGGCGGAGGCTGCAGTAAGCCAAGATCGCACCACTGCACTCCAGCCTAGGCAACAAGAACGAAACTCCATCTCAGAAAAAAAAAAAAGAAAATTCCCAACTCACCGACCCTGTGGGGCTGGACCCTACACAAGATACTGTAAAAATCAGGGCTTCCAGGCAGAAACATCAAATAACTTTCAGGAGCAGGAGAATTAGATGGGCTTGAAACTCCTCAAAATCAATAAAAATGAACAAAGCAACAACGAAGCGGCATTTTCAAAAATCTCAAGAAAAGGAAGAAAACCAGGAACTGTGCAGCCATTCAAGCTTTCCTTCAAGGATTACAGCTCCGGGAGAGCAGCTTCAAACTTGCCAGAGCTCAGGGGTCCTGCAACTACAGGCCCATCAGGAGGAACCTCCTAGATGGGCTTCCTCCAACCACAAGCTGCTGGGAGAACCTCAGCTGTAAGACCCACGGGGGTGATACATTGAAAGGCAGACCTGACATAGAAAGAGAGGTGCAGGCGAGAGGGGAAGAACCATATGTGCCGTGTGTGCTCTGACAAAGTTGAAATAGCATGACTTCAAAAAAAATGCCAGGAGGAGGAGGAGGAAGAGGAGGGGGA
This sequence comes from Symphalangus syndactylus, assembly GCF_028878055.3. NCBI lineage: Eukaryota > Metazoa > Chordata > Mammalia > Primates > Hylobatidae > Symphalangus > Symphalangus syndactylus. The sequence goes on from NC_072429.2 coordinate 142,083,011, forward strand.
GGAGGAGAAGGGGGGAGGAGGAGGGGAAGGGGAAGAGGAAGGGGAAGGAGGAAGAGAAGGAGGAGGGGGAGGGGGAGGAGGGAAGGGGGGAGGGGGAGGGGAAGGAAGGGGAGGGAGAGGAGAAGGGGGGAGGAGGAGGACGGGGATGAGAAGGGGGAAGGGGGAAGGGGGAGGGGAAGGAAGGGGAGGGGGAGGAGGAGAAGTGGGGAGGAGGAGGGGGAGGAGGAGGGAGAGGAGGAGGGGGAGGAGGAGGGAGAGGAGGAGGGGGAGGAGGAGGGAGAGAAGGAGGAGGAGGGGGAGGAGGGGGAGAGGGACGGGAGGGGGATGAGGAGAAGGGGAGGAGGGGAAGGGGGAGGAGGGGGAGGAGGAGGGGGAGCAGGGAGGGGAAAGAGAAGGGGGAGGGGGAGGAGGGGGAGGGGGAGGGGAAGGAGGGGGAGGAGGAGGAGGGGAAGGGGGAGAAGTAGGGGGAGAAGGGGGAGGGGAAGGGGGAGAAGGAGGGGGAGGGGAAGAGGAAGCAGGGGGAGGGGGATAAGGAGAAGGGAGGAGGAGGAAGGAAAGGGGGAGGAGGAGGGGGAGGAGGGGGAGGAGGGGGAGGGGAGGGGAGGTGGGAAGAGGGGAAGGGGGAGGTGTAGGGTCCAGCCCCACAGGGTCGGTGGGTTTCTCCCCTTGTGCAGAGATGAGAGAGCGTAGAAATAAAGACAGAAGACAAAGAGATAAAAGTCAGCTGGGCCCGGGGGACCACTACCACCAAGACTCGGAGACCAGTAGTGGCCCCGAATGCCAGGCTGCACTGATATTTATTGGATACAAGACAAAGGGGCAGGTTAAGGAGAGAGTCATCTCCAATCATAGGTAAGGCCACGTGGGTCACGTGTTCACTGGACAGGGGGCCCTTCCCTGCCTGGCAGCTGAGGCAGAGAGAGAGAGGAGACAAAGAGAGAGACAGCTTATGCCATTATTTCTACTTATCAGAGACTTTTAATACTTTCACTAATCTGCTACTCCTATCTAAAAGGCAGAGCCAGGTGTACAGAATGGAACATGAAGGCAGACTAGGAGCGTGACCACTGAAGCACAGCATCACAGGGAGACAGTTAGGCCTCCGGATAACTGCGGCCTGACTAATGTCAGACCCTCCACAAGAGGTGAAGGAGTAGAGTCTTCTCCAGACTCTCTTTCCCAGTCTGCTAAGTAGCGGGTGTTTTCCCTTGACATTGATGCTACCACTAGACCACGGTCCGCCTGGCAACAGGCATCTTCCCAGACGCTGGCATTACCGCTAGACCAAGGAGCCCTCTGGTGGCCCTGTCCAGGCATAACAGAAGGCTCGCACTCCTGTCTTCTGGTCACTTCTCACTATGTCCCTTCAGCTCCTATCTCTGTATGGCCTGGTTTTTCCTAGGTTATGATTATAGAACAAGGATTACTATAATATTGGAATAAAGAGTAATTGCTACTAATGATTAATGATATTCATATATAATCATATCTAAGATCTATATCTGGTATAACTATTCTTGTCTTATATTTTATTATACTGGAACAGCTCGTGTCCTCCGTCTCTTGCCTCGGCACCTGGGTGGTTTGCCGCCCACGAGGAGGAGGAGGGGGAGGAGGGGGAGAAGGGGGAGGAGGGGGAGGAGGGGGAGGGGGAGGGAGGAGGAGGGGGAGGAGGAAAAGGGAAAAGCTCCCGGGTGGTTGTACAGGCAGTAGGGAAAAGTGAAAGAGCACCATTCAATCCAACAAGCCAGACAGTAAACCACTCAGGAGGAAAGCAGTTCTCTGTCCCTCTCTAAGCCAAGAGACTGAAGTGCCTGTCTCCTGTCCTCAGTCCTCTTCTCTGGTGGCTGTCCCCTGCAGAGCAGACTGGGACCCCACTCACTAGCAATAGGACTCCCACATCGGAAGACAGGACAGTGACCCAGAGGTGCCCAGGCAGCCATGGGAGGCAGCCCGCCACCCAGAACAAGAGGCCCAGGCTTCCGGGCAGCTCCAGCCTTTGCAGCACGCAGGCAGGGCACAAAACAGGGATGTGCGAGAGAAATGAGGAGCAGAGAAGCAGCAGAGCCTGGGGCTCCCAGCCCCTCTTCAGAGAGGCTGCCTCTGTGGGAAGCTCTGCAGGAAAGGGGTCCTCAGCCCTTGGAGCTTCTTTCCATATTTACAGGGCAGCTGGAGCGGGAGGTCTGGTGACAGTGGGAGATTCTGGGCCAGGGAAACAGCCTCTGCCCACATATCACACACCAATGGTGTTGGCACCAAATAGAGTCTCTGGTGGGCCGGCCCAGCCACCACCATGCCTGAAGGGACTGGAGGGGCCACCAGGCTCATTTAGAAGGCAAGGGGCTGTCTCTTTTGAGATAGGGGAAGGACACCTTTCTTCTTCCTCTGCTTTTTTTTTTTTTTCTGAGAGGGAGTCTCGCTTTGTCACCCAGGCTGAAGTGCAGTGGCATGATTTCAGCATCACTGCAACCTCTGCCTCCCAGGTTTAAGCAATTCTTTTGCCTCAGCCTCCCAGGTAGCTGGAACTACAGGCACGTACCACCACACCCAGCTAATTTTTGTATTTTTAGTAGAGACAGGTTTTCACCATGTTGGCCAGGCTGGTCTCAAACTCCTGATCTCAAGCAATCCACCAACCTTGACCTCCCAAAGTGCTGGGGTTACAGGCACGAGCCACCATGCCCAGCCTGCCGTTCTTATTCTCTCTGTCCCAGCCCCATCAGTCATCAATTGCTCAATAAATATGGATTAGGCACCTGCTATGGGCTATGTGTTGGACCCCGCTAAAACAAAGATGAAAAAGACAAGCCCTGACCGAGGGTCATGTGCAGTATGTAACCTATATGGACAGCTACCCACGCAGCCTCCGCCTGAGGCTGGCAGGGGCGAGGCCAGGGCTGGCACAGATGAGCTCGAACAGGTGGAGTCTTAAAAAGCAGGAAAGGATCTGTCAGGCGGAGGCGGAGCGGGGGTGTTCAAGGCCCAGGGTTGAGGCACGCAGCTGATGGTGTGTGGCAGGGCAAGCACTTGCTGCTGAGTCTCCTGGAAGGGGAAAGGGTGGTGAGAAGGGCAGCCTGCAAGTCCGTGCAGGCCCCTTTGCAGCTGCTAAGGGGACCCAGACCTCATCCTGCAGGACAGGCGTGAAGCTGGGAGGCCACTGTGGGTTTGCCCTGTAAGTAAGTCCCTCCAGCTGCTATAGGAGGGGTGCACAGCGGAGCTCAAGTGAAGGCAGGGAGACCCCAGGGCAGGCCACAGAAGTAGTGCTGGTGAGAGGAGACGGGGTTCCAACTGGGACAGAGGAAGCAGGCTGCACAAGAGCAGGTGGTTTAAAACATTGGGAGGTAAAAGCAACAGGATGAGAGAGGGGGTGGGATGAGGAGGGAGCAGAACTGCCTGGTTTTCAACACCTTGCTAAGTCCAGGATGCAGCTGGAGAGAGAGCTGGGTGGGGGCACACAGTTCCTAGGGTGCCACAGCACCAGCAGCACCTAAGATCTCCACCCACACTCACTCAGTCCACATGACACAAGGGCCCAGCACACATCAGGCACCCAGAACGAGAACAGGTGGCTGCCCTCCAAGAGCTGATGTGCATGGCAGTGTGGGAGCAGGGGATAATTAATAATAAATACAATAAGGAAATCATATAGAAAGTGGAAATGGGAAGTGTTGGGGGGGCAGAATGCTGCAGACATCCTAAGGAGATCCCCCAGAGCAAGACCCATGCCCATCCTTCCCTTGGCTACAGGTGGCACTTGTGACTTAAAGCTGAGTAGAACTGGGTGGAGGGGGTGGCACGTCACCCACAATTAGGTTCTGTTCCATAGGACTCCCATCTGGGGGTGGGGCTTTCCCACGGACCCTGGAGAAGCAGCCAACCTGTGAACTGCCCACCCTCGCAGATGGCCACACAGCAGGGACTGGCAGGCAGCCCCCAGGAGCTGAGAGCAGCTCCTGCCAGCCCTCGGTCCTACAGGCACCAGGACATGACTTCTGCCAGCAATCACATGAGGTGGGAAGTGGGGAAGTGATCCTTCCCCAGTCCAGCCGCCAGATGAGAACACAGCAGCTGACCTGAGCTGAGGACCCAGCTAAGCCTGGCCCTTCTGGCCCACAGAAGCCTTGAGATAATAGGCGGATGTCGTTTTAGGACACCCAGTTTGCGGTACGTAGGGAACTAACACGCGGGGCTCCGGCGGGCCTGGCGGCTCAGGGCGATCTGGGCGGGAAGGAAGTGGAGTGAGCGCAGCCAGGCTGGGAGCACATCCCGGAGGGGCTGCCTGCGGCGGGAGGAGCGGCAGGGGCCGCGGGGTGGGGGACGGCTCGCCCGAGCGCGCACGCGGCGGCAGCGGTGATGGAGGCGGTGCCCGCCCAGCTAGGGGCCCGCGGCCTGGGGAGGCGTCGGTTCTCCCTCCGCTCTGAAGGCGGAGGCAGCGACTTCCCGTGGAGGCACGCGGTAGGCGCCGCGGAGGCGGGGGCTGGGGGTCGGGGGTCGGGGGTCGGCGGGGGTTGGGGGTCGGCGGGAGCGTCCTCAGGGACAAGTCTCCCAGCACGCGGCCGCGACCTCCCCGCTGGAGCCCACGCGCGTCGGATCCCGAGAGTCTGTGACGGTGTCGGCTCGGGGTCGAGCTGTGGGGGCGGGGGCCGAGCTGTGGAGGCGGGGCCGAGCTGTGGAGGCGGGGCCTTGCAGGGCGGGGAGTGGGGCGGGGCCGGTGGGGGCGGGGCATGAGGGTGCCGGTTCGGGGCGGGGCTTTTCGGGGGCGGGACATGGGGCGGAGCCTGGGGCGGGGCATGAGGGGAGCCGGCTCGGGGAGGAGCTTTTGGGGGCGGGGCACGAGGGCGGAGCCTGAGGGGGCGGGGCATAAAGGGGAAGCCGGCTCGGGAAGGAGCTTTCGGAGGCGGGGCCCTCTCGGGGCGGGACCTGATCAGGGCGGAGCCTTCGGGAGGGCGCCTGCCATGGAGGACTGTGAAGGGGCGGGGTTAGCTCGGGGAGGAACCTGAGGGCGCGCCGGCAGTCAGGGGTGAAGCCTGAGGGGGCGGGGCCTGGTCGGGGCGGGGTCTTTGGGGGCGGAGTCGGTTGGGGGTGGAGCGGCTCGGGCCAAGCCCTCCACCACCCACACCATCACCGAGTCCGGCCTCGGCTCCTAGCGCGGCAGCCGGAAGGGGCGGGTCAGCGGGCGGGCATTTCCTGCGAGTGCCTGGGGCCGACAGGGACGCTGGCACTGACGGGGAGCGCTGGGGGGGTCCTGCATAGAGGGCCCTCCTTTCCTCCCTCCGCCCCCGCGATCGCGCGCGCCTCTCCCCGCCCTCCAGCAGTCCTGGTAGGGCCCGGGCGCGTCCGCGCTCTGCAGCGGGAGCTCCTCGTCGCCCCTCGTCTCCAGCCAGGTACTCACTGGGCTCCTGCCCGCCGCCTCCGGCCCAGGACGCGCAGCGTCGGTATGGGCCCCGCCGCCTCCCCGCACTCCGGCGCTCCAGGGATGTGGCGAGACCCGGCTCTGAGCGCCTCCCGGGCCCCGGCCCCGAGGCCAACCTAGCTTCGCACGCGGGCCGCGGGGCTCTGCCGTTGAAAGGGGAGCCTGTAGCTAGGTGTACGCACGAGACCCTGGCGGGCCCCTCCGCCTGGCTGAGATGCCTGGCATCTCAGGCCTTGGCACAGCTAGCAGGCCTCTGGCAGGCCGTGAACCCAGCAGGCTGTTTTAGTGCAGATTGCCCTCGAATCTCAAGCCCACTAATGTTCCAGTCTCTCCATGAGACCCAGATCCCTGAAAGTAGTGGAGGGAGGCTCCAGAGTGAGGTTTTTTAGGCAGCCCCTACCGCCCACGGATACCCAGAGCTTCATATTACAAGTGAAAGGTCCTCGGCCCAGAGAGGCGACGGAGCTACGCTGCAGTTGCACGACAGTACCAGAACCCCAGTCTTTAGTGGTGTGGCAAGCGTGGGTTGCGCTGTCTGTAACTAGCTAATCACTCCTGTCTACAGGCCTGTGAGGTGAGGCCAAGACAATCGCTATGGTCCAATCCGTTTTTATTTTTTGTGTATGGGGTTGTTTTGTTTTGTTTGTTTTGAGACGGAGTCTTGTTCTGTCGCCAGGCAGGAGTGCACTGGCCCGACCTTTGCTCACTGCAACTTCTGTCTCCTGGGTTCAAGCAATTCCCCTTCCTCAGCCTCCTGAGTAGCTAGACCTACAGGCACGGGCCACCACGCCCAGCTAATTTTTTGTATTTTGGTAGGGGCGGGGTTTCACCACGTTGGCCAGGATAGTCTCGATCTCCTGACCTCGTGATCCACCCGCTTCGGCCTCCCTAAGTGCTGGGATTACAGACGTGAGCCATCGCGCCCAGCCAGTCCACTCTGTTTTTAACAAGTATTTTATTTTTCAGGATGAGCAGTGTGCAGAGAAGTGAGTCATTCCAGTCTCTGCCGGTTAGCACCTGCCAGCCTAAGTTGAGTCGACAGAACCGTTATGGAGAATGTTCCCTGAGCATAGTATGTGACCAGGATTTGGAGACAAAAAAGATGTGATCCTCACCTTCAGGAGCCCTTGCCGCATAAGGAGACTGCTATGTCAGTGACCAGCCACACGTGCAGTGACAAGTGTCTGGAAGCAGGAACAGTGCTGTACAGCACGGAGGACCCCCACACAGGCCCCGGGCAGCAGGCGTTAGGCTCAGTGGGTTCACAAACCACCCCCCTACCCCGCCGTGGAATGGAGTCTGCAGAGAACCAGATAGGTTCCCACCGTGCCCTGGAGAGCTGCCACTTCTCCAGCTCCACCCTGCCCATGAGGCAAACAGCTGGTCGACTGGTCTTTTGTGTTGGTTCTTAGTTCTCACCTTTGTTTCCTACCAGAGCTGGACCCCGGCCTCAAACTCCAGCCAGCTTGGGCTGTGATCTTCTGTCCTGGGCACCAGGGCTCCCCCTGCCCACCGCAGCAGAGATGCTGCTTTATGCCTGCATCCTCCCTCAGCACACGTAGCCTTCATCTTCGGTTCTGGCGCCCACCTGATCTGCCTCCTCCCACACGCCACCTCTAGATAGAGCCCTAGGAAGTGATGTTGGCCTGAAACTGAGTCACATTCATCTAAACATTTTCCTGTAGAAAAGACCAGACCCTCTCCTTGTTGAGATAGGAAATCTGTAGTGAGTTTATGTGTTACCTGCACTCATGAGAGAGAGGAGGGAAGGCCACAAACCTCCTCTCGACTTAACAGAACTCAAAGTATTTGTGTGTTGAGATGTGTCACTTACGACATGCATATCAGCTCCACTTTCTTTTTCTTTTTCTTTTTTTTTTTTTTTTTTTTTTTTTTTTTTTTTTATTGAGATGGAGTCTCGCTCTGTCGCCCAGGCTGGAGTGCAGTGGTGCAATCTCGGCTCACTGCAAGCTCCGCCTCCCAGGTCCACGCCATTCTCCTGCCTCAGCCTCTCCAAGTAGCTGGGACTACAGGCGCCCGCCACCACGCCCGGCTAATTTTTTGTATTTTTAGTGGAGACGGGGTTTCACCGTGGTCTCGATCTCCTGACCTCGGGATCCACCCACCTCGGCCTCCCAAAGTGCTGGGATTACAAGCATGAGCCACCACGCCCGGCCAATCAGCTCCACTTTCCACTTAGGCTCAACCCTGGCCTCAGACTCCAGCCTGGTTGATCAAGAACTAATACGAAGGGTACGGAATATTATTTCTTAGAATATGACTGGGCATGGTGGCTCACACCTGTAGTCCCAGCTACTCAGGAAGCTGAGGTGGGAAGGATGTGACATGAGGGGGTCTGCTGGTTGCTGTGGTCCATGGTCGGGGGTCAGCCCTGGTTTCGTGAACTCAGAACCCACCCTCTGGGGGATGGAAGCATCCTCCACTGGGCATGTGTGGCCCCTGCAGCCTGTAGCTCCAAAGCACGGTGACTGGTCCTAAGCCCAGTATGGTGGAGAAGGAGACTAGGGCAGGAACCAGGGGGATTCAGGGGTGGAGGAGGGAAGCCGCAGGGCAGTTGGTGGGCACATCAGATCCTGTGGACACGGTGTGCAGACCCCGAACCCTGGCAGAGGAGCAAGGATTCCTTGGTGAGCAACTGATCCCTTCATCGAGACAAGGAAAGGCTGGGAGAGAGAGTCAGGTGGGGCTCTGGGGAGATCAGCAATTCCATTTGAGACACTCGTGGGGGAACACATGGGAAGGGAGGGGCCGCACCTGAATCCCACATCCCCTGAAAGGCAAACCTTTAATCTGAGGTTCATGTTCTCCCCAGCACCAAGAGGATGGTGGCCCTCGGCCTCCTGGTGCAGAGCATCAGTCCCGCGCTGGGAGTGTGGAGAGGTGTGTGAGAAGCAAGCCATTCTTGAGGAAGTGGGGCCAACAGAGAGGTCAGCAGCTCCTTAGCCCTCACGCTTCCAAGGAACAGAACGATGGAGAAGCCTGCAGGCAGAAAAAAGAAGACGCCCACCCCAAGGGAGGAGGCAGATGTGCAGAAGAGCGCGCTCAGAGAGGAGAAGGTGTCCGGGGACAGAAAGCCACCTGAGAGGCCCATTGTGCCCAGGAAGCCCCCCACACAGCCCTGCCTGAGTCCTGAAGACGAAGAGCACATCTTTGATGCCTTCGACGCTTCATTTAAAGATGACTTTGAGGGGTTCCCGTGTTCATTCCTTTTCAGAGGAAGAAACTGTATGAGTGCAGTGAGTGTGGGTGGATCTTTAAGCACAAGACACCACATTCGCCATCAGAGGGTCCACACCGGAGAGAAGCCCTTCAAGTGTGCACAGTGCGGGAAGGCCTTCCGGCACAGCTCTGACGTCACCAAACACCAGAGGACTCACACGGGGGAGAGGCCCTTCAAATGCGGAGAGTGCGGGAAAGCCTTTAACTGCGGCTGCAATCTCCTGAAACATCAGAAGACGCACACCAGGGAGAAGCCCTACGAATGCACGGACTGTGGGAAAGCCTTTGCCTACAGCTCCTGTCTCCTCCGCCATCGGAAACGCCACCCTCGGAAGAAGCCCTGAGCTGGGGCCGTCTGCGGACTCGGGCCCTGCAGTGCAAGCCTCGCCGGACACCTGTTCCGTGGCTCCCTCGTGTTCAGTGTCTGATGGGGGCACAGGGCCGTGTGCACTGTGTTCCGTGCCCTGGGGACCCCCGGAAAATCAGCCCAGTCAGATATGAGAACGTGCCAAGGAGTGAGAGACCTTCCCACTGCAGAGAATCTCTTTGATCAAGACACTGCAGCAATGTAGAAGCCACCAGAGGCTCCTTGCAGCCATGGACTATTTTCCCAGTTCCTTGATGGCTCACAGGGCTCAGCACCAGAGACCAGGGTGTATTCACTGCCATCCATTGGATGTGTTTGGGTCACCTCAGAGCACCCAGCGGGAGAGGCTCCTGGTGTGGTGGGCAGCCCAGCACTTCCCGCTGACACCTGCCTGTGACACCTGCTTAAGCCTTTCATCTGCCGCTGAAGGTCCCAGTCTGGACTCTCTGCCCTCTGGGTCCCCGAGCTCTGCAGCGAGCCCTGGGACCACTCGTCCCTGCCCAGCCAGCTTCAGTGCCTGGGGCCTCTGTGCCCCAACTGTGCTTGGTCCTCTGGCTTCTCTCCTCCTGCTGGAGCACCAGTCCCTGAGCTCAGACCCCCGTTCCCGGTACTGGGCCACACCACGCGCCGTCTTGGCCCAGCCTTCCTTCCAGGGAGGCGGCCTGACTTAACCTGGATGGACTTGGGACAAAGGTTCTTCAGGACCTTGGACACCACCACCTGCTGAGCTTCCCGCCTCAGCCACGCGGTGGGGCCCCTGGGGTGCCCTCGGCAGCTTCAGTCCAGCCTGCATCTGCCTCTCGGCCTTCTAACATGGGCGGTGGGCCCCAGCCCCACAGACCAGCCCAGCATTCAGGTTAGTTCTTCGTGCCTGTACCCAGTCCTGTCCCACCCCGTGGCAGGTCCACAGGCCTGTGCCACCCTTGTGTCCATCCAGGAGCAGTGCGGACGGGAGCCTGTGCTCTCTGGGGACGGTGGTTTATAAGAGGGTGGCAAATGACTTTGTAAAGCAGGAGGTAAGCTTTTTTATTGGGAAATGTTGGTGCCTATGTTGTCAGCTGTTTAGACGTGGAACACTGATCATGGCCCTAGTCTTTGGGGATTCTGTCCTGGAAGGAGGGCCCCGATTCGAGCTGGAGGTGGCCTTGGCCTTGCCCATTGAGCAGTCTCCGAAACGGACTAGGGCACACTGCCCGCATCATGGAGAGCAGTCATGTCTGGGTGGAAACGTTTACTGGGTTAACACATTTTTCCTGCCGTGGTCTTTCTGAGGGCTGTAATATTCCTGCCTGTCTGTGTAGGCCCCATACCAGCTTGGCCACTGTGGGGTCACTTGGAAAGGGGGCCTCTCGGCAGACCTCCCCTCCCACTAGGAGGATGCTTCAATCCCTGCACTCAGACTGTTGGAAGCACATCCACACGCAGAGTGTGTCTCTTCTCCCGGCTGCTCCCGCTTCTGGCCTGGCCGGAGAAGCCTGTTCCATGGCAGGGGGTCCTGAGTGCTGCCACTTGTAGTATCGTGGGGAGGCTGCTCAGCTCCCGGCCTCTCTCATGCCCACTGCCCGTGGGCTGCACTGACAGATGGTTCTCCTCACTTCCCCTTCCTCACAGAAATAGAAATAGCCTAGAACTGGAAAATAAAACTCCCCTAAATCCCAGAACTACACCGTCACCCACACTAGCTTTGCCTCTGGCCTGATTAACTTTCTATATAGCAGGTCCCAGAGCCCAGCCCGTCACCTGCTCGCGCTGGATCCTGACCCGCAGGGCAGCATCTCCCAGATGGTTGTAGGGCTCTCTGAGGTCGGGTGACACTCAGTGCCTGGGCTGGCTGCACACCCGGAAGGCCCCACCCCCGCCACGCCCCCATGGCATTGCTGGTGTGGCTGTGCTCGCCTGCAGGCCCTGCCTTGTTTGGGTTGAGGCTGTGTTGGCCTTCATCAGACGTGTTGCTTGGGGGGGTTCTGCTCTCAGGACCACATGCACTGAAGGGGCCTCCCCGGCGCACGTGAGCAGGTGAACCACCAGAGGGGAGCCATGGCGCCTGTGGCCTCCTGATGATCCTGCCGCCACAGTTGCTGCTGGAAGCATGGCCTTCATGGCTTCTCAATGGCCCATGGTCCCAATAGGGGTAGGTAGGTGGCAAGTCCCATGGTGTCGTGTACCTGCCTCTATGATGACTGTGTCTCACACTGTTGGGCGTGTGCTGGGGAGGCCAGTCTTCCCGTGGGGCTCCCCGGGGCTGTGGTCAGCCCACTGCCATCAGCCTGGGGATGAGGGGGGTGAGGGAGCGAGGGGGCGGGCAGCCTCGGCCTCACCTAGATAGACTGTCCCTGGATGCCGCCGGTGGACCACGGCCAGTGTTGACCCCCACAGGGCAGAACATCCTGGTGGGCCCCCTGGCCCGGATCTCCTTATGCAGCCATTCCCGGTATGTCCTGAGGCTGGACGGCCTCAGCCAGCTGTTACCAAGAGAGGAAGACTCACACTCCCAGAAATGGACATCTCAGGAGGTGAAATTGTTCAGAAGCAGGCATCAGAGCACATGTGATGTGTGATCCTGGATCGGAAGAGTTGCTTTGAAGGACTTTGCTGGGACGTTTGGCTGACCTGGAGTGTAGACTACAGGCACAGTCAACTGTAGGCACAGTCGGCACCAGCGCAGCAGGGACGGGGCAGTCCTCACTGACGTCCTCCTACTGTAGATGCACACTGAGGCTCTCAGCTGCAGAGCATGATGTCTGCAGTTCATGTCAACAGTGTGTGCACGTCACCGGAGAGTGACAGAGGAGACTGGCTAAATGTCAGTCATGGGGAATCTAGAACAGAGGTTGGCAAACTTTTCCGATGAAGGGTCAGACAGGAAATATTCTTGGCACTGCAGCCACACAGCCTGTGCCTTAGCACCCACAGGGGACCACAGAAAGTTGGGGACCACTGCTTTAAACAACTAGCTGTCCCGTGAAGAGCAGGTCCCCACCCTGCCGTGTAGGGCAACAGCAGATGTCCATGGCATATGAATGAACGAGCGCGGCTGTGCCAATAAAACTTCATTTACAAACATAGGAGGTGGGCCGGATTTGCTTGCCGATCCTGTCCTAGGTGAAGGGTGCATTAGAGCTCCTGGTATAGTTTGGACGTCTGTCCCCTCCAGATCTTATGTGGAAATGTGATCCCCAGTGTGGGAAGGGGGCCTGGCAGGAGGTATTTGGGTCATGGGGGCAGATCCCTCGAGAATGGCTTGGTGCCCTCCTCACAGTAATGAGTGAGTTCTCACTCTTTAGGCTCACGGGACAGCTAGTTGTTTAAAGCAGTGATCCCCAACCTTCTTGGCACCTGGGACCAGTTTTTTCCATGGACAGGGAGTGGTGTGGATGGTTTGAGGATGAAACTGTCCCACCTCAGATCATCAGGCATTTGATTCTCATAAAGAGCACGCAACCTAGATCCCTCGCACGTGGTTCACAGTGGGGTTCGCGGTCCAGTGAGAATCTAATGCCTCCGCTGATCTGACAGGAGGCGGAGCTCAGGCAGTAACGCTTGCTCACCTGCCGCCCACCTCCTGCTGTGTGACCGGCTTCTAACAGGCCAGGGACCCGTCTTGAGGTTGGGAACTCCTGCATTAAAGAGCCTGGTGCCTCCTCCCATCTCTTGCTCCCTCCCTGCAGCCTCACCAGAAGCCAAGCAGATACCTGTACAGCCTGCAGGACCGCCAGCCACGTAAACCTCATTACAAAAACTTACCCAGCCTCGGGTGTTCCTTTATAGTAACACACAGTGAACTAATACAACTCCCAGTCCTTGCACACTCTATGTCTTAGTGTCCTTCAGAATTAGCTGTTGGCAGGGAAGAGCCGGCGTCAGAAGTCAGGACCTCGGACACAAGAAAGAAACCAGGGGGTGGGACAGGGAGCTGCTCAGGGCAGGCATCCTCTGCTATCTGTCGGGATGTGCCAGGAAGGGTGGCAAGTGTGGACAGAGCTGTCTAGGATGGCCCAGGAGACTGGCACGCATGCCCTGGTGGTGTCTGCATTTGGTTTGATTTTACTTACGATAGTACAATCGTTGCTTTTCCCCATTACTGACAGTGGAGAGCGTTACTTTTTTTTTTTTTTTTTGAGATGGAGTCTCGTTCTGTTGCCAGGCTGGAGTGCAGTGGCGCGATCTCGGCTCACTGCAACCTCCACCTCCTGCGGTCAAGCGATTCTCCTGCTTCGGCATCCTGAGTAGCTGGGATTACAGGCGTGCGCCACCACACCCAGCTAATTTTTATATTTTTAGTAGAGACGGGGTTTCACCATGTTGGCCAGGAAGGAAGCATCACTTTTAATGCCTGCACAATGACCAGTTGAATCGAAAAGGCAGAGGTGACTTATCCACTTCCCAGCATGGGCATGTGGGCTGTTTCCAACCTAGGCTATTATAAATAATGCCACAATAAATATCTTTTCCATATTTAGGGCCAATAGGATGGACCCCCAGGTGTGGAATGACATCTCACCAAACGCCAGCCCCAGGTCATGCCCACGGAGACACCTGCAGAAGCGCGGCTGGCAGGACCGCCTCGGCCTCTCTAGCAGCAGGCAGGTGGGTTCCTGATCCCAAACTCACACTTTAATCCGATGTCCTTTATTTCTAGGATGGACGTAGGTGGCCAAGAGCATAGCTCTCAAGTCAGGGGCTGTGGACTTGACCCCTCACTCTGGAACTCTGGGACCTTTGCCTCAGTTTTCCCAGGCGTGAAATGGCGATGCTGACAGTGCTTAACCCCACAGGGTTGCCGAGAACCAGAGCCTTAATACATGATGTCGTAAGCACAGTGCTGGATCTTACTAACTGTGTGGCCGTGTTAGCTCACCCCACGTCTGGTGTTAGTGAGATCAGGGCTCCCCCCGCATCTGGTGTTAGTGAGATCAGGGCTCCCCCCGCGTCTGGTGTTAGTGAGATCAGGGCTCCCCCCGCGTCTGGTGTTAGTGAGATCAGGGCTCCCCCCACGTCTGGTGTTAGTGAGATCAGATCTCCCCCCGCGTCTGGTGTTAGTGAGATCAGGGCTCCCCCCGCGTCTGGTGTTAGTGAGATCAGGGCTCGCCCCGCATCTGGTGTTAGTGAGATCAGGGCTCCCCCCACGTCTGGTGTTAGTGAGATCAGGGCTCCCCCCGCATCTGGTGTTAGTGAGATCAGGGCTTGCCCCGCATCTGGTGTTAGTGAGATCAGGGCTCCCCCTGCGTCTGGTGTTAGTGAGATCAGGGCTCGCCCCGCGTCTGGTGTTAGTGAGATCAGGGCTCCCCCCGCGTCTGGTGTTAGTGAGATCAGGGCTCGCCCCGCGTGCTGGTGTTAGTGAGATCAGGGCTCGCCCCGCATCTGGTGTTAGTGAGATCAGGGCTCGCCCCGCATCTGGTGTTAGTGAGATCAGGGCTCGCCCCGCATCTGGTGTTAGTGAGATCAGGGCTCGCCCCGCATGCTGATGTTAGTGAGATCAGGGCTCGCACCACGTGCTGGTGTTAGTGAGATCAGATATTGGTTCACACACAAAATGGGGGCCATGCAAACTGACAGCCTTGGATATCTCTCCAAGGAAAAGATGAGAGAGCTGGCTTCAACAAAATCGGCATGGAAAACAACAACAAAAGATACATTTTTGGGGCCAGATGTGGTGACTCACACCTGTAATCCCAGTGCTTTGGGAGGCCGAGGCAGGAGGATCACTTGAGGCCAGGAGTTCAAGACCTGCTTGGATGACAGAGCAAGACCCTGTCTCAAAAATAAAAGATACATTTTTTTAAATCCACTTGGAAATTTTTTTAACGTTTATGGTTATGAGAAAAATCACACAACCAAACCAAAGCCAGTCTGCCATCTTTTTTGCCCCTATCATTTGGCACAGACAGATGAACTCCTGACGTCACAGCAAGACCAAGAGCTGAAGCCGGAGGCCGTCTAGGCTGACCTCTGCTTCGGTGTCTTGTTTAAATGAAGCTCTTATTCCAGGAAGAGAAAACCTACATGACCCAGGTCAAAGATAAGACACTTAAAACTCAGTGATCATATGACTTAACAGAGCACCTGGGGGCAGTGGAAGCCAAGGGCAGTGTCCAACCCTGTGTGCTTCTGTTGCTGTTAGGAGAGGAGCCGGAAGTCAGGAGGGAGGCACCCAGTGTAACAGTTAGAAAAAGAAGGGCCCAGGCTGGGCGCACTGGCTCACGCCTGTAATCCCAGCACTTTGGGAGGCCAAGGCAGGCGGATCACCTGAGGACAAGACAAGTCATGGCTAACATGGTGAAACCCCATTTCTACTAAAAATACAGAAAAAAATTAGCTGGGTGTGGTGGTGCATGCCTGTATTCCTAGCTACTTGGGAGGCCGAGGCAGGAGAATTGCTTGAACCTGGGAGGCGGAGGTTGCAGTGAGCCAAGATCACGCCATTGCACTGCAGCTCAGGCAATAAGAGCGAAACTCTGTCTCAAAAAAATAAATAAGTAAGTAAATAAAGCCACTTATTAATACAATTAATGGAAACAGACACCATTGAGAGGACAAAAGAGCTAAGAGTTGGTTCTTTGAAAGGACTATTAAAATTGACATCCTGTGGCAAAATGACTAAGAAAAAAGGAGCAAATCAATGATCAGGAATGAGAAGGGAAGACAGTTCAGCCACATCCGACGCTGAAAAGGTGAGAAAAGCCTGTGCTGACAAAGAAAACTCCACTGAAACGGTTTGACCATCAGAAGGAAAGTCACGCGGCAGCCCAGCTCGAGGAGACGCACACAGAATCCATCGCCACGACAGAGATTGTGTGGATGATTCTCAGTCTTGCCAAAGAACGCCAGATCCAGGTGCTTTGCACGTGAGTTCAAGAAACAGCTCCAGTTTTACCCAGACTCAGAGACAGACAAGAAACACACCCTGTGTTATTTTCTGAAGTGAGTATAATCTGGATATCAAAATTACAGTTCAGTGTCACTCGTACCCATATACGTGAACAAAGGTACTAAGCACTTGCAGGCCAGGCGCGGTGGCTCACGCCTGTCATCCCAGCACATTGGGAGGCTGAGGTGGGAGGATAAATTGAGCTCGGGAGTTTGAGACCAGCCTGGGCAACATAGTGAGATTTCATTTCTAATAAAAATTAAAAATTAGGTATGGTGGCATGCACCTGTGGTCCCATATACTGGGGAGGCTGAGGCAGGAGGATCAGTTGAGCCCAGGAGGTTGACGCTTCAGTGAACTGGGATTGCATCACTGCATTCTGTTCTGCAGACGTGAGCAGGAGTGACAGACGCCTCTTCCAGGCCTGGCCTCCTGCAATCTTCCCTGTGATCATCCACTGTCCTCCCTTCCTGTGACTGAAAGAGAGGGACTCAGAGATGGCAGAGCCACACACCAAGGGAAGGAGCCACGTCCCGGAGTCGCCCTCGAGAGAGCCTCAAGACCCTGGCGTGGTGTGAGCAAGAAGGGGAGGCCTCCTGAGTGAGACGCTGAGATGCGGAGGTTCTTCGTTACCCCAGCCACCGTTACTCACCCTGACCACTGTAGCAACAAATGACAAACGTTCAGAATATGTGCAGCATTCATAGGAACCAGGATTTTTAAAGATAAATATCTAAATAGAAAAATGGCCAAAACAGGAGTTCAAGACCAGCCTGAACAATGCAGCGAGACCCCATCTCTAGAAAAAAGGAAAATGGGCAAAAGTCACAGAAGAAAAAAAATCCATGGCTCGTAAATACCTGAAAACATGCTCAATCTCTTTAAAAATCAGAGAACACAAGTTAAAACAACAAAGAGATCCAATTTTGTGCCCCACAGCGTGGTAAAGATGGCCAATTCTGATTCGGGTCCTTGCACAGGACGGGCAGGAGTCCATCTGCTGCTGCAGCAGTGGGCAGCAGCACAGTCTGGAGAGCAGCCCACCGTTTTCTGGCAAAGGTGAAGATGTGCGTTCCTGCTGACCCAGGAGCCACCTGTTTACTTCCTCTTGAGAAACGGGTGTGCGCGCAGCCAGAGACACAACAACGTTCACGGCGTGCACTGTCAGGAAAGCCGGAAAGAACACAAATGCCTGTTGGTAGCGAAGCAGGTAAATCATGGTCTGTTGGTCAAGGGAAGCTGTTGGCACAGTGGCCACGCAGCCAGCCAGGACCCACGTCAACACCTATGTGTGTCAGACACACACTGAGCAGAGAATGGAAGGCACAGAAGACACACAGCACGATTTTAACCACCGCGAAGTTCAAAACCAAGCAAAACTAAACAGTGTGGTGTTTGAGGATACATGTGGTCGAACTGCAGAGAAAAGCAAAGGCATGGTTCACACGGAACTCAGGAGAGAGGGGCCGGCGCAGGGCCCCTGGGTGGTATCTCACACTGAAACCGGATGGAGGGTGAGTGGGCGTTTGCTCTAGTGCGGTTAAAGGATCATGTCATGTACGCTCAGCTTACGCATCTGAAACCCTCCCACCTTCCTTAACATTTTTAGAAAACAGGAAGCACTTCCTCATGAACCTGGTGCCATCCAGCCCTGGGGTGCACAGGTTAACGCCCACTTCCACACCCCCCACTGATCTTGAGGCCCCCCTGCCCCCAACCCAGGCCTGTGTTGCCCGAAGGTGCCTGTTTCCACTCAACACAAATTTAAGCCATCTTGCTTTTGGAGTGTAGTCTTTACCAACAGAGAAACCAGGTAATCACCGCACTTCTCACGTACTCAGAAGATATTTCTCGTCCTTTTCAGGCTAGTAAAGCAGATCACCCCCAAAGCAGGAAGGTCTAGATGAAATATGCATACGAAGCAACCTCAAAACTAACAAAAAAGATTCGCACATTCCTCAGTTAGAGAAGAAGCAGAGATAAAGAAAAGGAGAAGAAAAGCGCTGGAAAGAGAAGAAAAGGAACCTCCTTCTGTGCAGCAGGCTCCTGGCCCAGGGAGGGTGGTGTGCAGCAGAGTGCGTGCAGGGAAGCACCCTGTGAAGTCATGCAGTGAAGCACCCTGTGAAGTTGTGCGGGGAAGCACCCTCTGAAGTCATGCAGTGAAGCACCCTGTGAAGTCGTGCGGGGAAGCACCCTCTGAAGTCGTGCGGGGAAGCACCCTCTGAAGTCGTGCGGGGAAGCACCCTCTGAAGTCGTGCAGTGAAGCACCCTCTGAAGTCGTGCGGGGAAGCACCCTGTGAAGTCGTGCAGTGAAGCACCCTCTGAAGTCGTGCGGGGAAGCACCCTGTGAAGTCGTGCAGTGAAGCACCCTCTGAAGTCGTGCGGGGAAGCACCCTCTGAAGTCGTGCAGTGAAGCACCCTGTGAAGTCGTGCAGGGAAGCACCCTCTGAAGTCGTGCAGTGAAGCACCCTGTGAAGTCGTGCGGGGAAGCACCCTCTGAAGTCGTGCGGGGAAGCACCCTCTGAAGTCGTGCAGTGAAGCACCCTCTGAAGTCGTGCGGGGAAGCACCCTGTGAAGTCGTGCGGGGAAGCACCCTCTGAAGTCGTGCGGGGAAGCACCCTGTGAAGTCGTGCGGGGAAGCACCCTGTGAAGTCGTGCGGGGAAGCGCCCTCTGAAGTCGTGCAGTGAAGCACCCTGTGAAGTCGTGCGGGGAAGCACCCTCTGAAGTCGTGCGGGGAAGCACCCTCTGAAGTCGTGCAGTGAAGCACCCTCTGAAGTCGTGTGGGGAAGCACCCTGTGAAGTCGTGCAGTGAAGCACCCTGTGAAGTCGTGCGGGGAAGCACCCTGTGAAGTCGTGCGGGGAAGCACCCTCTGAAGTCGTGCAGGGAAGCACCCTGTGAAGTCGTGCAGGGAAGCACCCTGTGAAGTGCGGGGAAGCACCCTCTGAAGTCGTGCAGGGAAGCACCCTCTGAAGTCGTGCAGGGAAGCACCCTGTGAAGTCGTGCGGGGAAGCACCCTCTCAAATCGTGCGGGGAAGCACCCTGTGAAGTGCGGGGAAGCACCCTCTGAAGTAGTGCGGGGAAGCACCCTCTGAAGTCGTGCGGGGAAGCACCTTCTGAAATGTCTAGAAATAGCTCCCAGGCTTTCACTTGGTTCCCAAACTTCTTCAAAGGTGAAAGCCATCGCAGTGGGCAACTTTACACCAGTGACCCCAGTGTTCACTGTCCTCAGGCCACTGCAGAGCCACCCTAGTGGGGCAGTGGGCGTGGAGCGGGGGCTCCTGACTCCGGTGAGGCCACCCTGGAGGGGAGTCCCAGGAATCAGCCTGATGTTCAGAACCTTCCTGGCATCCCAGAAGTGTACTGGGGGAGACGTGAGGACCTTTCAGCCAAGTGTCAGCGTTCTCATTGCAGGAGAACATTAAAGCCACAACCCAGAAACTTCTCAGGAGCATGGCACACCCACACCAGCCCCAGGCTCCGCCTGGACAGCACCTCCTGGGCCTCCCTGACCAGCAGGCACCATCCCTCCAGCCTCTCTTGGCCACCCGGACGAGCGGGCACCACCCTCCCAGCCTCACGCGGCCACCCTGACCAGCAGGCACCATCCTTCCAGCCTTGCTCAGCCACCCTGACCCAGAGGGCTGCCTTGACCAGCGGGCACCGTCCTCCCAGCCCCACTCAGCTGCCCTGACCAGCAGGCACCATCCTCCCAGCCTCACTCGGCCAGCCGAGCTCTGTGGGCCTCAGAGTGCAGAGAACCTCGAATGTTGTGACTTTGCTCTGCTGCAGGGACCTGCCATGGAGTGTCCCTTGTGCGAGCATTTTGAGAGCTATGCCGGCATCCGTCCCCGCAGGCCCCATCCCTGAGCCATTTCTCAGGAGAGCAGGAAGGGAGCAGGGGGAGGGGCGCTCCCAGCCAGCCCCGGGACCAGAGGTCTGGGGGCACAGCCGGCCAGCCCTCCTCGTCTGGGCCTCTGTTTCCTCTTTGACACAGGGAAGCAGGTAGGGGCCAATCAGCAACTTAGGCCTGTTGGCTGTGGTGGGGTCCACCTGCGTTTCTGGGGAGCCCACGGACCCTGGGGTGTACCTGGGTTTCATTCCCAGTGACCTCTCCTATTGGTCCCCATTTGGGCACTGAGATGTGATCGTTTCTTTCCTGTGAATGAGCTGACATAAAAACGTGCTGTGGAGGAAGATGGGTAGGCCTTGGGGGCAGCGAGCGGCGCCTCTGCACCGGGAGAAAGGCGGTGTCCCCAGAGCTGAGGCGGTGGTGGGCAGGGCTCCTGTGCAGCCGGAGCAGGGCAGGGTGTCTCTGAGGTCAGTGAGGAACAGCTGAGGCCCAGGGACGCCGGGAGGATGGGGTGAACTCCTGGATGATGGGGTGAACTCCAGGATGGGACCAGCAGGGAGCCTCATGCTTACAGAGCCTGGTGTCCGCACTCTCCTGGTTTCCTCCGCAGACCTAGCCACGTGGTCAGGGAGCCCGGGCCGAGCAGACGGCCCCCACCTTGACAGAATCCCGAGAGTCGTGCGTGGCGGTGGGGGCTACTTCACAGCCGAGACTGGGCCTAACGCTGGTGTCCCGCAGTCACCCCTGCAGGCGGCTCAGGGCAGGGCTCCGGCCTGACGGGGGTTCCTGCACACGCCTCTGAGCCGGCAGCCCCTACCCGCACCCCTGCACCTTCCATGCCCATCTCCGGCAGCCCCTACCTGCACCCCTGCACCTCCCACGCCCGTCTCCGGCAGCCCCTGCCCACACCTGCACCCCTGCACCTCCCACGCCCGTCTCCGGCAGCCCCTGCCCACACCTGCACCCCTGCACCTCCCACGCCCGTCTCCGGCAGCCCCTGCCCGCACCCGCATCCCTGCACCTCCCATGCCCGTCTCCAGCAGCCACTACCCGCACCCGCACCCCTGCACCTTCCACGCCCGTCTTGCCCTGGGGCCCAGGTGCAGGTTTGTGAGGAGGGCAGCACCGTGCTCCCGTGGCCACCGCTCAACCAAGTGGATTCAGCGAGGGTTTTCAGTGTTTGCGCCTGTGTCCCTGTGTGCTTGTTTCCTGGTGAGGCTGGACGCCTGGCATGTCCGAACACTCACATTCCCCAGGCATGCATGTGCAGCTGCCGCCACCCATGTACTGTGGCACTGACCCCTCCTGTAACAGCTGTGGTCTTGGCCTCTCGTGTTGGTGGCAGATGTCCCATTTCCCACTGTTACTTTCTGTTGTCCAAAATTTAACTGTCCTGCCAGGCAAAGCTGCTGAGCATTACTCTGATAGACCATCAGTCCTTGGTAAGTGTCCTGTGCATCTGGGATAAGCATCCGTTTGTTTTCAGCTGCGCTTTCTGTGACTTGCTCTGCATGTGTCCTCGGTCCACGTGGGCCGCTGCGCTGGTTCCGAGCCTGCCCGACACGCTCGCTGCGACGCCTCCTTTCCCTGTTGCTTGCTGGCTTCTGTGTTCTGTGCAGTAAACATTGATTTCTGACTTGAGTGCTGTCTTCATCGAGCTCTCTGCACTCTGAGGATGCAGTCAGCGACCCCACCAAGGCTACCAGCTTCCTCCCAGGGAACAGTGCAGGTGCCACTTCCCTGGACCGCAGGACCCTGGCTGGTCGCTGCCTCTGCTGGGTCTCCGCAAGACCACTCCCCATTAGCCAGACTCACAGGAGACTGACACATAAATGAGAAAGTTGTTCACTAACTCACGATGGGAGCAACCCTTTGCAGTGCGGAAATGCCCTCACGCTTTCTGGCCCCGGATACCTGGGAAGCTAAGGGTTCATTCGGTGGCCTAGTGCCTGCACTCGGGATGCCCCAGAGGAGGCCCAGGGGTCCTGAACACCTTCTTCAGGCCCTGTCATCAGCCCCTCTTCAGGCCCTCTGAGTTCCACACAGCACTCACTTTTGTCCGGTCCTCTGTTCCCTGGCTTGCACCTCCTTCGTCAAGGCAGTTGCTCTCAACCAGGGGCACTTCTGCCCCTGGGACCCACTCGGCAATGGCGGTCACAGCTGGGCGGGGGCACCACCGGAATCTGGTGTGCAGAGGCGGGGGTGTGCGGGGGTCCTGCCGAGACGCCAGAGGTGCCGCAGGTGAGAGATACAGATTTAGACCCTGTGACGACGAGGAAAAGTAAGGGAAAGGTGGCTCTCAAGGCCCCAACGAACAGCCCAGAGATGCCTGGGGTTCCAGAAGCTGGAACGGCTTGGAGCGGTGCAGGAACAAGCCTCTGCCATGGCTGGAGATGTGGGGACTGGTCACGCCTTCACACACTTAACCAGAACCCTCCCAGCTCTCCCTCCCCCGCAACCAAACCAGCAAGGCGACACGGTGGCTGGCACTGGCGAGAGGCAAGTGTGCTCGACTGCCTTTCTCCACTCTTGAAGACAACACCCAGAGTGGCCCCGTCTTTGCCCCACCAGCCCAGGCCTAAAGCTTCCTCATCGTCCACATCCTGGCCTGGGACTCAGGTGGCCTTCTGCCAGCTGTGTCGCTTGCAGGGGACTGCAGCCACTGACCCCCTCTCCCTTCTGTCCTGCTCTTCTCTACCCCACAGCCCCAGGCAGATCTTCAGTGCATGTCAGCTCTCCTCCCTCCCTTCCTGCAGACCCCTGTGCCCCGCAGTGCCCTGAGAATGACGTCTGAGGCCCCAGTGGAGGCGTCAAGACTGTTCGGTCTGTCCCTCCCCATCCTCTTCTGTCCTCCCCTTGCTCACCACACTCCCCTGCCTGGTCTTCCAAACTCCAACCCCAGGCAACTCCTTCAGGCATCGGACCTCTGCGCCTGCGCCCCTCCTGCCTCTCTGTGATGGGCTGGCCCTTCTCTTCTGCCGCCGCCTCTCCCTCCTTCCTGCTCCCACCCCCATCTCTCTTTGATGCTGCCCCTTAGAGAAGCCTTCTTGGACCTTAAGCCTGGCCACTCCTCTAAGCCCCTCATCTCCAGGTGTGGTCTAGGAAGTGCTCTCAGCCTCTCTACTCCAGTGGCTCGGGAGCTCTGACCAGCCCTCCTGCCAGGGAAGCTTTGAAGGTTCCCACAGGGACCCCTAGAGACAAGGGCACTGCCCGTCCAGATGGCACCCTCACCCCAACCCCAGCAGCACTGGCTGGGGCAGGCCCTGCCTGTGTGGGTGTCTGAACAGGCACTGAATTCCCTGATCTCAACAAAAGAAGCCCATGGAGGCCTTTTCTAATCCACAGCCCAAGAGGACAAATCAAGACAACAGGCTGGGGGGCTGGGGGCCAACTCCCGTGTCTTAGGACCAGGGGCTCTGGGGCTGTTTGGGCTCGAACCGCCCCCCCCCCCCCCCCAGCATAACTAACACCAGCTGATTATTTACAGTGAATACTCAACCCTGCTCGAGGTGAGGAGCGGGGACCTGCTGCTCCAACAGACCAGACTGGCTGCTGGCTCCGAGCCCATTAAATCAGCAACCCTTGCACTCCCTCCAAAGCCCTGCCCATCACCTTCACACCTCCCTGGTGGGGGAAGGGGATTCTTCCACTCTGATTACACCCATTCCCTTCCTTCTCCCTTCGCTCCTGTGAGCCAGCCAGACTGAGGATCTGTCCAAAGGGCCTGGGGAATGAGACACTCCACAGCTTCTTATGGGTCAGCCGACATGGTAGCTTCGGTGACTCAGCTTCCTATGATGCGCTGGATGTACAGGGAGCTGGTGACAACAGCCTGTGTGTGTGACGGAACAGCCTGTGCGTGTGACAGAAAGTCAAGAACTACGTACAAAGACACAGCTGCCCCCAAAAATGAGTCTGCACAGCCCGGTGCAATGCAGCTGCAGCCTGTCATCGAGTCAATTGCATTGTCGTCTGCCGCTCTCCTGATGTAGTTCTGTGTTCGTCCATTTTGCACTGCTATAAAGGGATACCTGAGGCTGGGTAAGTTGGTGGGTGCCTGTAGTCCCAGCTACTTGGGAGGCTGAGGCAGGAGAATGGCATGAATCCAGGAGGCGGAGCTTGCAGTGAGCCGAGATTGCGCCACTGCACTCCAGCCTGGGCCACAGAGCGAGACTCCGCCTCAAAAAAAAAAAAAAAAGAAGAAAAGAAAAAGAAAAGAGGAGCTGGGCGCAGTGGCTCACGCCTGTAATCCCAGCACTTTGGGAAGCTGAGGCGGGTGGATCACCTGAGGTCAGGAGTTCAAAGACCAGCCTGGCCAACATGGCGAAACCCCGTCTCTACTAAAAATACAAAATTAGCCGGGCGTGGTGGCGCATGCCTGTGATCCCAGCTACTTGGGAGGCTGAGGCAGGAGCATCATTTAAACCTGGAAGGTGGAGATTGCAGTGAGCCGAGATCGAACCAATTGCACTCCAGCCTGGGCAACAAGAGCGGCAACTCCATCTCAAAAGTAAATAAGAAAAGAAGTTTGCTTGGCTCACAGTTCAGATCAGGGTTCAGAAGGTGCTGCTGTCCCTGGCCAAACTGTACAAGAAGAGGCTTCTGGGGAGGGCTCAGGAAACATTTACTCACAGCAGAAGACAAAGTGGGAGCCAGGGCATCCGTCACTTGGTAAGAGCTGGAGCAAGAGAGGGGCAGAGGCGCCAGGATCTTTTTAACAGCCAGCTCTCATCACCAAGGAGAGGGCACCAAGCATGACCCAAATAACCTCCCACCAGGTCCCACCGCCACCATCAGGGGCCACATTTCCATGAGATGTGCAGGTGGCTCACCTCCAAACAGTATCAGATATAGTACTAGTTTTTTTTGTTGTTTGTTTGTTTGTTTGTTTTTGAGACAGAGCCTCATTCTGTTGCCCAGGCCGGAGTGCAGTGGTGCGATCTCAGCTCACTGCAACCCTCGCCTCCCGGCTCAGACGATTCTCCTGCCTCAGCCTCCCAAGTAGCTGGGAATACAGGTGTCCGCCACCGTGTCCGGGTAGTTTTTTATATTTTTAGTAGAGATGGGGTTCCTCCCTGTTGGTCAGGCTGGTCTCAAACTCCCGACCTCTGGTGATCCGCCTGCCTCAGTCTCCCAAAGTGCTGGGATTACAGGCGTGATCCACTGCGCCCGGCACTACTTAAAACTTTTTAAGAAATTACCAAGCCAATTTCTAGAATGGCAGCACCACTTTGCCTTACCACTGGCGATGTCCCAAGCTGCTCCGCGACCTCAGTGATGCTTGGCACTTATTAGCAAATTTTACCTGAGCCACCTGGCAAGTGTGCAGTGGCACCCACCGCAATGCTGGCCGGCCCTTCCCTGACAGCCATCCCTTCCAGAGCCTATTGCCATCCCTGTGCCCTCTTCGGTCAAATGTCTGTTGCGGCTCTTGCCAATTTTCTAACTGGAATGTTTGTCTTCTTACGGTAGAGTTTAGAGATTTTTATATATTATCGGCCTGGGGACTCCTTCTCCACCCACACAGCCCTGAGCGTCCACCCTGGCACCAGGCAGCTGTTGCCCGTCTGCGGGTCCCCCGCCCTCTGCTCCGCGCGCCCCTCCAGCTCAGGGGTCCCCTCGCCTCGGCTCTCTGCACTGCTGCTCAAAACGGTCAAAGAACCCTCCCCGGCCGTTTATTTTTCCCAGAAAGTGACAATTTTCTCTTTTCGGGTCGTAAGCACAGAACTGAGGGAGAAACTGTGGCTGAACAAGAGGAAAATGAGGAAAGAGTCCATGAAGGGGCTTTGGGGAACCTGTAACATCCTCCTCAGGCTCCCGGGGACGCCCCTGGAGAGCAGGCAGAATCGAGGGCGCTGGGGCCCCCGCGAGGGGAGCGGGAGGTCGCGCGTCTTGCAGCGGTTCCCAGCGGCCGGTGGCCATCGCTGCGGACACATCCAGAGGAGGGGACCCAAGAGGGTAGCGGGGTGGACTCGCGAGCTGAACGTGGAAGCAACTCCAGCCAAGGACCCCCGGGGGCCTGGAGTGCACGGAGGGGCCGCGGGCAGCGTGGGGATGGCGCCGTCATCTCCCGAAGCCCGGCCCCCCGCTGGCTCCCCGGGCGGTGCAGGGCGGGCTTCGGGAAGGAGGCTCCGAGGCGCCGGCTTCTGCGCCCCACGCAGCGCCGCTCCCCGCGCCCGGGCGCTCTGCAGGCGCGGGCGGGATCCGGGCCAGCGTGTACGCGAAAGCCACGCGCGGGTGCAGCCCACCAGGGCAGGGGCGGGACGGGGAAAGGCCTTCTCTTCGCTCCCGGCCCCGCCCCCACACGGCCACCGAGGCGTGCGGTCCTCCCGGGGCCCAGAGCGTCCCGGAAGTGTGTTCCGGCCGGGCGGAGTGGGGCGGGGCCGGGCACTTCCGTCCGGCGCGCGGCGGCCTCCTCCCGCTGGGAAGGTGAGTGGGCGCGGGCGGCGGCGGCGGCTCCGGGCGCCCGGGACCAGCCCAGTCCGAGCTCGTGCGCTGTACTCCGCGGTGCAGCCCTGCCCAGCCGGGCCGCGCGGCCCTTGCAGCCGCCGCTCGCCGTGACCTTGGCCTCGGGCCAGGCCCGGGGAGCGGGGTGGGCTCCTGAGGGTCGCGGGGCAGCAGCGGACCGCCCCGCCCAGCGGCCCTGGCGATCGCGGGTGTCCGTTCGCAGGGCGCCCTTCCCAGGCACCCAGTGACGGCAGCTGTCGTCATCCCCACTCTGCAGATGGGAAACTGAGGCCCGGAGGTCCCGCCGCTCGGGAGCGTGGAGCCGCCGGACTCCAGCGCCGCACCGCCGGGCGGACGCGCTCTGTGCCGAGCTCCCGGCGATCGGGTCCGCTCCCACGGGGCTGGGAACAGAGGGGCAGAGGATGCTTCTTCCCCCAAGCCGCTGGCAGGAGTGCCCCTCCCCCTTCAGCCTGGATCTCAGAGTTTGTGCGTCCCTGGGGGTGGGTGAAGGGGCGTCCACCCTGTGGTGGCCGCCTCCGCTCAGTCCTGGGGGCCAAGCCAGGGTCGGGGTGATCCAGCAGGCCCTTTTACCAGATGTCCCCAGTAAGTTAACTAAGTAACTTGAGATGTGACTTCAGTGTGGAGGACCTGCACCCAGTGGCCACCTACCTGGTGGCCCGACCCTTCCCATCATTAGGGGATGGAGGCTGGCCCAGAAGGCCGGGCACTGGGGCGGCGGCCGTGTGGGAGCCGCCTCTCCCACTTCCTCGAAGCAGGCACTGTCTGCTGTCCTTAGATCTGAGTATCCGTTAACTTTTGTCCACTCTTCCCCTTCCTTTCTTCACTCCCTGCCCCAGATTGGGAGTCCCTACTCTATCACAGTATGAAAGAAAAGTCACTTTTCACATTGGACTCAAACCGTTTTTGCAAAGTAAACTAAGAAGTATCTTGGAGCCCTGAGTGAGCCTACCAGTGCTGCTGCAGGGCTGGACTAGGGGATCCCAGCCTGCAGTCTCTGAGGGCTCTGTAGGGTCTGAGGAAGAGGGTTCCCCTCTCTGGAAATGTCTCTTCTCTGCTGTTCAGGAAAAGCCTTGTTAAGATTTCCTCCAAAACACTCATGCGCAGCAGGCCCTCCCATAGGGCCAGCAGCTGAGGCTTTTCTGGAAGACTCTATGCCTTTCTCTGGGGGAGGGGTGATGCCACAGGTTGGAAGGAGATGCCAGAGCCTCTGCTGGAACAGGAGCTTTGCTTCAGCCCCCACAGGTGTCTGCTGTGCTGCCCAGGCGGTGGCTACTTCCTAAGCGCTCCTTCCAAGGCATTACTCCTTTGTTGTTGTTGTTGTTGTTGTTGTTTGAGACAGAGTCTTGCTCTGTCGCCCACGCTGGAGTGCAGTGGCGTGATCTCGGCGTACTGCAACCTCTGCCTCCCGAGTTCAAGCGATTCTCCTGCCTCAGCTTCCCAAGTAGCTGGGATTACAGGTGCTCGCCATTGCGCCGAGCTAATTTTTATATTTTTAGTAGAGACAGGGTTTCACCATATTGGCCAGGCTGGTCTCAAACTCCTGACCTCATGATCTACCCGCCTCGGCCTCCCAAAATGCTGGGATTACAGGCATGAGCCACCGCACCCAGCCACTCAAAGCGTTATTCCTTACTGAATAAACGTGCCAGGTCCCCTGACTGCCTCACCCCAGGCCTATGTGTCTCTGTGGGTTCACCCTCCATCCTTGCTTCTCCTGGAGTGGATCAACCTCCATCTCCCCTTGGAGAGCTGGCATGTTGCCTCCTCCTGCACCATCCCCCCCACATTCCTCTCAATCCCCTCATCTGCCATGGTTTTCATTTTCCTCAGGTCCCAGGTGTGACACCTTCAGCAGGTCTCAGGGAAGATGGCAGCCCTAGGGGACATTCAGGAGTCCCCTTCTGTCCCGTCCCCTGTCAGTCTCTCATCACCGGGGACACCTGGAGCCCAGCACCACGAGCCTCAGCTTCACCTCCATGGGCATCAACATGGTACTCACCCAGCCTGCTGTGCGCCCCCCACCCTGCATCCCCTGCCCTCACGTCCCCTGCCCTGTCTCCTCCTGACCTGCCACCCTGGCTGACTTGAGAGGCGCCTCCAGACACCTGTATGCAGCTCCTTCAGCAGCTGGGGTTCCCGCACCCTCAGGCCAGGGGCTGGATGTGGTTGAGGCTGGGGCCGAGCCTGAGCTCTGGTCCCTAGGGACGGCTCCCCGAATTCTCTTTCCTGAGTTGAGGTGTGGGAAGGAAAGTGGCCTCAAAATCTGGATCCAGCGTGACCAGGAGCAAGGCATCGCCCCTCTGAGTTTGTGTTGTCATTCAGGAAGTGGAGCAGCCAGAGTCCTTGCTTTCCCAAGCTGGTTTGGGTGTGACCCCCCGGGACTCGCAGGGACAGAGCGCCAGCCTTGCTCCACCCCGATGTTGTGGCCTCATGGTCACGTGGCAGGCTCTGGGAGTTGAGGTGTGGGGGAGTCCCAGCCCCGTGGTGCCCCTGGCTCTACTCTCTCTCGGAGGTCAGGGATCCTGAGGCTCCATCTCTGCTGGGTGTTCCACAGGAGGCCTGGCCTCGGCCCTCGTGGCCCAACCCAGCACATGAGCTGCTGATAGCAGGGGCAAGGCCCCACATAGGTCAAGCCTGGAGAGCCCGTGCCTGGCCCAGGAATGGGGGCAACCTGGCACAGGGTTCTCCCTCTTGGGGAGTCAGAGTCCTGGTGGCTGAAGGGACCACTGAGGCTTGTGGAGAGCAGCTGCGCTGCATGGGGCCCGCAGGTGGGCACTCAGATGGGGACAGAGAGGCCGGGGGGCTCCCCCAAGGAGCCAGGACCAGGGTGAGTTAGCGGAGCAGGCAGCCAGGCGGCTTGGCATCCACTCCCCCGAGGAGCAGGAGCCTGCAGCCCTGCCGTCTCCGCTGCTGTGTCCCGAGCAACTCCCCAGGGACTGCGAGGAGGCTGGGAAGGGGCACCTGTGGGCTGCCTGTCCTGGTGGGCCTGGCCAAGGGCTACCTGGAAGGATCCCAAGCCCCCGAAGCACACACTGTGGCTGGGCCTCCAGCCCATGCCCCCGAGGGCCGTGCTCCTCACCCCTTAGTCAGAATCTCAGAGCCCGCTCTTGCCTTCTCATGTCACCTGTACAATGGCTGAGAGGAGTCCTCCTGTCCCGTTACCAGTGGGGACACAGAAGCCCAGAGACAAGGCCAGGAGGTCAGCAGACTCAGGGCACGCCCTGGCACCCCCCCAAGCCTGGTGAGGTGTGACTTCTCTAGGGGGACAGTTTCTGAGGGAGGGCACAGCCCAGCAGATCATCTTGACACAGCACAGGACACACGCTGAGGTGGCTGCAGGCCAGTTTCTGCAGGATAAGAAGCTGATGCCCAGGTGGAGGGTGGGCCTGGGGAGCATGGAGGGGCCTGGGGCCAGGCCCCCTGAGCCTGCAGGGTTGCGCTAACCCCGGCCCTGTCTTCACCAGCCGTGGGCAGCCAGGCCCAGAAAGCCAGGCATGAGTCCCCAGCCTCACAGGCCTGGAAGCCTCCTGGGCACTGGAGCCACATCCGAGTGCCCTGAAACCCCCAGGGGTTTTGCCCTGTGGGAGGGAGTGGGGGCTGCACCAGCAGCTTCCGCCCTCTCCGTGCTGTGCTAGAAACAACATCCAGGGAGGACAGACAAGCTGGGCCCTGAGAACAGCGGGTGTGGCTGCTTCCCCCCAGCAAGAGATTGTGGCTGAGGCACAGTGGGGCCTGGGAAGGCTGTCAGGTAGCCAGAGCCAGCTAAGG
Organism: Symphalangus syndactylus; assembly: GCF_028878055.3. Lineage (NCBI taxonomy): Eukaryota > Metazoa > Chordata > Mammalia > Primates > Hylobatidae > Symphalangus > Symphalangus syndactylus. The sequence continues at coordinate 142,112,987 of NC_072429.2, forward strand.
GGGTGGCCGTCATCCCCTCTTCATGCTGATAGGCCTGGTGTAGAGACAACGGGGCCAGGCTGCAGCAATGGGCGGCTCCTGTCCCAACTTCCAGCCACTGGGTGAAGGCAGGGGCTGCTTCTGGGCGTTTCCAGCTTCCTCTGCTCCTTGGGAATGCCCCGGGGCCACAGATTCCTAAGCAGGGGAGACCTCGGTGTTTCTGGAACTTGCCCAGGGCCATCCTGCCAGTTAGGGATCAAGACAGGACTTGGAGCCGCAGAACTCCCGACTCCCAGAAAGAAGTTTGCAGTGGGCCAGACCGAGGTTCCTGGGGCCCACTCCAGGCACACGTGGTCACCTCAGGAGCCTCTGGCGGGTGCATTGCTGGGCACCAGGCTGTGAGGTGTCAGGGAGCAGAGGAGGTCCCGAAGAGGAGCCGTTTATCAGTGGGGAGGGTCGTGAGGGGCGTGGGGAGCGGCCGGGTAAGGTTCTCTGTGGTGGTCCCTGCAGACATGAAGCTGGGGTCCCACAGCAAAGGACTTGGGGCCATGGCCTAGCACAAGCCTTGCAGAGCAGGGAAACCAGGCAGTGGGAACAGGACACAGTTCCTCATCTCCCAGGACCTCTGCGGAGGCGCAGATCAGGAGCTGGGCTGGGCTTGGGGGACTGAGGGTCCCCACACAGCTTCTCAGGGATTGTGTTGTGCCCCAAGGCCACGCCCACCAGAGCCAGCACTGCCTGGGCCGGTTCTGGAAGGTTTACCCAGGGGTCCTGCAGGTGGAGGGGCAGCCTGGGCAGGAGGAAGTGAGGGAGGGGAGGCCTGGGACCCTTGGGGGCTTGCAGCCCTGTGGGGGTTACTGAGTGCCCAGGCTGGTAGGGAGGACCCCATGGACAGGGCAGGGCCACCCCGCGACAGGCACAGCATCTTTCCACATGGAGTGCCTGGCCTTGGCACCTGAGATCTGGACTCTGGGTGCCCACTGACCACCCCCCAGCACCTAGCTTGCTCCCCTAACTCACCCTGGTCCGGGCCCGGGCACACAGCACTTGCTGTGCCATTTTATACACAAAGAAAGGCCCTTCCAGCCAGGAAAGCACCCGCCTCCCGCCTGTCCCCAGACGTGTACAACCACCTCGCTTCCACCTGGAAGACCAGCCCCAGCAGGTGGGCAGCCCTGGTGTTTCTCCGGTTCGGGCCACACTGTCCCTGTTTCGCGGCACAGCAGTGTGAGGGCACTGGCCAGGTGAGGGGTAGTGGAACTGAGGCAGGGGTACTTCTGCACAGAGCCAGCAGGGTGGGGAGCAGCGTCTGGGTGTGCACCCTGTGGAGACCTGCCACGGCCTGGGCACAGCCAGCAGGTGGCAGGTGACTGAGCTCTGCAGTAATGGCCCGAATGTGGGCAGGAGTCAGGAGCCACGGTTAGGCAGTGGAATGACAGTGACCCATACTGTGTGTGGCCCACACCTGACCCTAGGCCACCCCCATCCTCCCCTAGAGAAGGTCCTAGGAAGTGCTTTGCTGCCTGAACAGGGCAGGTTCCCAGGGAGCCAGGGCCATCCTGCGTCGGCTTGTTCAGCAGGGCGGAGACAGCGCACACCACCTGGCGTTGCTTGACTCTGAGGGTGTCTCCGGGCACCCCTACAGCTGGCAGCGGCTTTGGCGTGCTTCCTATCTTGGTAATGTCACTGGCCCTCTTAAAGTGACAGCCCGGGGAACATCCCGCCTGTCAGTGCCGGGGCATGGCCCCAGGAACAAAGCTGGAATCGGGGTCGCTTTCTTTCTCAAAGTGCTGCCAGGTCCCCTCCAGTGGTGTCCCAGCGCAGGGCAAAGGTGGCAAGGCTGTCTCAGGTGATGCCCTCGCCGCCCCCTCTGCAGGAGCACGGCGCTGGAGCCTGCCCTGCATTTGGCCATCTGTGGAACAAGCCAGCTCCCCTGGCTGCCAGGGGATGGTGACATGGTGGCCACGAGCTGGGGGTGAGGGTCATAGCCCAGAGAGGCCAGTGCCCCCAGGCCTGTCTCCACAATGGGGAGTGTATCCGAAAGGCCCAAAGGTGGTTTGGGACCCCCCACATCCTGCTTTGGGGCAGCCAAGCAGTTCTGGACCCTCAGCTCTCGAGGAAGGGACGTCGCACAGCCGCCCCCACCTGCTGAACTTCCCAGCCTCCCAGGGGCCGACCTGAGGGCAGGAGGGCGTGTCGGGTGAGTGAGTGGCTGGCTGGACTGGGGATGTCCACCCTCCATGGTTGGCCAAGCTGGTCACCCCACCGCAGCCGGGGCAGGTCTGCCTGAGGCTGGAAAGCCCCAGGAAAAGCTCACAGCCAGGCACTGTTATGAACGGGGTGTCACAGCCAGGCACTGTGTTATGAACGGGGTGTGGACAGGAGCCTCTGCCCACCCCAGCCCTGCGTCTTTCTGTGCCCATCTCTGCATTGTCATCGCTGGGGGCACCCAGATTCGGCCTCACGGGGCTAAGAGACACACCCGTCCTTGAGTACAGCCCCCAGCCACCCTCTCTCCTCACCCAGGTGAGGCACCAGGGTGGCACAGCACTGAGGAGACAGGTGAGACCTCCAAAGGGGCCTGGTGCCCCTGCCGCCGTGAGGAGAGCTGACCACTGGCCTCGGGCAGCGGAGCCCACGCCCCTCCCTTTTGCATCTGTGCTCCTAGAGCGTTAAGGCCATCCCCCCACCCTGCCCCCACCAAGTCTTGGGTGGGAGGGGGGTCTTGGTTCTGGGTGCCCAAGCCTGGTGTGCCCAGGGGTGAGGGGCTCATAGATGGGCCCAGCCCATTCCTCAGTCTCCGCCTGAGGAAGCCAGGGGCCAGTGCGCTGGGCCTGCTGGAAGCAGCTGCCTCTGCTGTTTCTGGACGCTCGTGGAGGACAGTGGAGAGCCCCGGAGGGACAGAAAGGCCTTGGGCCAAGGGAGGGAGGCTTTACGAGGTGCTGGTGTGGGAGCCTGCAGGGCCAGCACTTTGAGAGGCCGCTCCAGGGCAGCGTTGCAGGATGATGGGGCAGGGAGGAGGGCCGGCCGCAGCCCACCAAGGTGACAAAGCCGCCTTCAGCGGCAGGAGGGCCACTTTGAAGCTACCCCAGGCTTTGGCTCTGCTTACTGGGCTGAAGGGGAATGAGCTCCCGCTGCTGGCCCCTGGAGGAGGAGGCTTTTGAACCGAGCTGGGAAGGAAGGTAAAGGGCATTCGTGGCTAGAGAAGCCCAAGCAGTGGGCCTGCTGTTGGGATTGGGAGGGCCAGGAGGTGTCCTGTGTCAGGGTCACAGCCTGGAAGCACGTGGTGATCAGAGAGGAGTGGAGGCGGCGGTGCAGAGGGTGGAGGTGAGCCCCAGCCTCCCTGCCCCGCAGGCTCCCCTGGCTCCAGCCGTAAGGTGCTCTCCCAGCCTTCTGACCTGGATCTCCAAGACGTAGAGGAGGTGGAGACCGGCAGAGACACCTTCTGGCCCGGTGAGTGAGCAGAATCGGGCTCTGGGGGACCAGAGCTCTGCACGTGCCAGGCTCCTCACAACGCCCACCGCTGTGGCATCCCCAATGCTGGCACCACCCCCTTCCTGGGGCTTTTCTTCCCTAGCACCAGCTCACCTCTGCCCCGCAGCCCCTCCCCCACTCTAATGCCAGTCCAGTCACTGATGCTTCCTGAGGCGGTTACTGCAGCCCATGGCCACCTGCCCCAGTGGCCCCACGTGGACTCCTGGCGGCCCCAGCCGGACACAGTGAATCAGGAACTCCTCCCTCCCCTCCACCTGCCTCGGGCTGGGGCCTCTGGCTCAGGGCACCACTGTCCCCCCAGATCCACCAGAGTTATCCTGGGTCCCCTCCTCCTACTGCATCCCCTAGATGGCCTCCCCTCAGCCTGGCTGGAGCTGTGTCAGTCCAGGTCCCCTGCACCTCCCCCTTGAGAAGCTCCCAGGGTTCCCTCTGGGTGATGTTAGTGATATGGCTGGATTTAACAGTGTTGAGCCGTCGCCCACATCTGGGCGGCCCTGGGGTGGGGAGCAGGTGTCTTGAGGTCAGGTCCCTGGAAAGAGACCCTGGGCCAGAGATTTGCGTGGGAAGCTCCTGGGGTGGGCATGGGAGCTGGGCAGCAGCGCACTTGCCACCGAGGCCTGGGGCAGCCCCATGAGGAGCTGTGCCCATACGGACCACATCCTCGGCAAGGGCTTCGAGGCGCCCTCTGGAGCTCTGGAGTCCCTCAGGTTCCGGGTCCTCACCAACACTTAGTGCTTCCTCCTGGCTAAGGGTGGCCCCACGGTCTGTCTTGCCACTGTGACTCCGTGCACCGGCACGGCCGCTGTGGTAACTGTGGATGGTCCCAGCAGCTCTGGGTCACCCTGCAACGCCCCCCACCCCTGTGTCTATGTCGGCCCTCCCGGGCACGGCACTCCGAGCCCCTGTCCGCTTGTCTCCCATCCACTGGGTGCCTGGGCCCTCCTTGTCCCGTCTGAGCCCCCCTGTCCAGCTCTGCTCTCACTCCCCATCCCCGTGCCTCTGGGCCACGGTGGGGGCACGCGGGTACTATCCGCCTCTGCCGTTTCTCATTTCAGACTCCGAGCCCGAGCCGGAGCAGGCTCCACGCTCTCCCGGCTCTCAGGCCCCTGACGAGGGGGCGGGCGGGGCGCTGCGCAGCCTCCTGAGGAGCCTTCCCCGCAGGGCCCGGTGCGGCGCCGGCTTCGGGCCCGAATCCAGCGCGGAGCGGCCGGCGGGCCAGCCGCCTGGGGCCGTCCCTTGCGCCCAGCCGCGGGGCGCCTGGCGCGTGACGCTTGTGCAGCAAGCAGCGGCCGGGCCCGAGGGTGCGCCCGAGCGGGCCGCCGAGCTGGGAGTCAACTTCGGTCGGAGCCGGCAGGGCAGCGCGCGGGGGGCCAAGCCGCACAGGTGCGAGGCCTGCGGCAAGAGTTTCAAGTATAACTCGCTGCTACTGAAGCACCAGCGCATCCACACGGGCGAGAAGCCCTACGCCTGCCACGAGTGCGGCAAGCGCTTCCGCGGCTGGTCGGGCTTCATCCAGCACCACCGCATCCACACGGGCGAGAAGCCCTACGAGTGCGGCCAGTGCGGCCGCGCCTTCAGCCACAGCTCGCACTTCACGCAGCACCTGCGCATCCACAACGGCGAGAAGCCCTACAAGTGCGGAGAGTGCGGCCAGGCTTTCAGCCAGAGCTCCAACCTGGTGCGCCACCAGCGGCTGCACACGGGTGAGAAGCCCTACGCCTGCAGCCAGTGCGGCAAGGCCTTCATCTGGAGCTCCGTGCTCATCGAGCACCAGCGCATCCACACTGGCGAGAAGCCCTACGAGTGCGCCGACTGCGGCAAAGCCTTCCGCGGCCGCTCGCACTTCTTCCGGCACCTGCGGACCCACACGGGCGAGAAGCCCTTCGCGTGCGGCGCCTGCGGCAAGGCCTTCGGCCAGAGCTCCCAGCTCATCCAGCACCAGCGAGTGCACTACCGCGAGTAGCCGGGCGGGGGCTCGGGGCTCGGCCTCCTACCTGCCCCCCACCCACCCCCCCCGGTGGGCACTGCCCAGCACCGCATGCCACGTGTCCGGAATAAATTCTTTTTGATTGTTGGAAGTGGGAGCCGGCACCTGCCTTGGTGAGGCCTTGGGGCAGTTTCCCATCCCCGAGGACCCGCTGCAGGGTGGGGGTGATGGGGCTGCTCCACCAAGACCTGCCATACAGGGCCACGGAGTCCCTGGGGCCTGGCGGGCGGCCCGAGTGTCCTAGGGGAGAATCTGAGGCCTGGAGGCGTCCTGACTTGCCCAGAGCTGATACCCCACCATCAACACGGGACGGGGGAGGGGGTGCCCAGAGCAGGGGTCGAGGACAGGGCCAGTCTAGAAGTGCCCACAGGCCTGGCCAGGCTGCCTTTTGCCACCTGGGCGAGGGGTCTCTGGCAATTCTGTTCCCTTATGTATTTGGGAGGCCTCTGCTTCTGTAAATGCAGTAGGCTCTTCCCCACGTGCCCTGTCAGCTCTGCTGCCTCCTCCCCCTGCCTCCATTCAGCGGGGGGGGCCTGCTGGGCAGCAGTGGCCCGGGCTTCCTCTGCACCAGCCCCTTGCCCTGGGGTGTGGGGGCCCAGGGTGTTCAGGTCTTGACAGGTGTGGGCTGGTACAGCTGGGCCTGCCGGGCCCTCTTCAGAGCTGCCGGGACACTGCTTCTGGGCAGGGGAGACTGGGCCACGAAGCTCTGGGAGAGCTCAGCTGGGGGTGGCTCCAAGTGCTGAGTGCCAGTGATTCTGCCAGCGCCTTCTCCCTGCCCTGCCTGTGCCCTCAGGGACAGCTGGCAGATCCCAGACCCCAGCCTGGCTCCTCTGAGGCTACCTCTCTCCAGGTTTCACCTCCCCTCCTACTGTGACTCATCCAGAACCCCGGGCCTGGTCCCCAGATGTGCCTGTGGCGGGCCTGTGAGGTCACTGTCCTGCTGAAGACGAAGGCTACCGTCCCCGCTTTTTGGCGGTGTCTGCGGGGGCCTGCGCAGCGCGCATCTGATGTCATCAGCCCCCAGCAAGCCCGTTTTCCAGAAGAGAGCCCGGAGGCTCCGAGGTGACTTGTGGCTTGCTCGAGGTCACACGATCAGTGACGGCACCAGATGAATTCCTGAGCTCCCTAACCAGCCATCCACCCAGGCCTCTGCTGAGACAGCGGGACCTCGTTTCCAACTCAGAAGCCCCGGGAACGCGGCTGCCCGGCTTGCGAGTCTGCGGCACAGGGCCCTGTGCAGCCCCTTGGGGAAGGCGGCCCCAGGCTCCGCCAGCCCCCGCCACCCTCTCCAGGCCATGCTCTGGGGGCCCTATGGCCACCACCGCTATGGACGCCCCACTCCGCCGGGTGAGAACGAGTTTAGGGGTGCGGGCTGGAGGTCAGTGTGTCTGTCCGAAGTCAGCTGGGAGGCAGGCGCCTACTTGAGGCGTCCTTGCTGGTGTGCGGTGGGCATGGGGTTCAGACTGTCTGCCTGAAAGGTAAGGGCGAGGACGCCTGCATTCTCCTTGTTCAGTAACAAGCGTGGGCAGCCAGGCCAAGGTGCTGGCTCTATTCGGGGATTCATCTGGTGCCGTCACTGATCGTGTGACCTCGAGCAAGCCACAAGTCACCTCGGAGCCTCCCAGTTCTTCTCTGGAAAACGAGCTTGCTGGGGGCTGATGACATCAGATGCGCGCTGCGCAGGCCCCCGCAGACACCGCCAAAAAGCGGGGACGGTAGCCTTCGTCTTCAGCAGGACAGTGACCTCACAGGCCCGCCACAGGCACACCTGGGGGCCAGGCCCGGGGTTCTGGATGAGTCACAGCAGGAGGGGAGGTGAGACCTGGAGAGGGCGACCGGGCTGGACTCCCGCCCGCTGCGACCGGAGAGGAGAGCCCGGCGGTCCTCCACGCCGTCCTAGATAGTCCCGGAAGTGGCCGCAGCTCCTGGAGGGGCGCGGGGGGGGCGGGGCCAGGCGCACTCTCCGCAGCCCGCACGAGACTCCAGCAGCGGGAGCTCACGGGAGGCTTCCCGGAGGAGGAAGTGCGGTGCGGCGGGTCCCGGGTCAGGCAGGGCTGCTCCTCCGCGCCGGGTCGTAAACCCTCTGCAAGGTCTCTGTGTCCTCCCTCGTCGGGCAGGGCCCGCGAGATGGGCTGAAATGGCATTTGCGTCTTTCCCAGTGTCCTCAGCGCCTTCTCCAAGCCCGCGGGCACGGGGCTGATTCTCGAACGTGCCATCTGATCCACTCAACATTTCGCGGAAACCGCAGAGCGGCCCGGCAGGACCCAGGCGTGGACTTTTAAGGGCATTTTTCTACCTTGTGGTGGCTGCCGGGTTTATCAGCGTGCAGTTGAACGGGACGTAATTCCTGAGCCCTCTTGGGGCGCCTGCAACCCTGAGCTGTGCTCGGCCTCTTAGTCACGCCTCTCCCCATCCTCCTTCCATTTGCATCACACGAGGGCCGTTTGTCCGGGCGGCCGCCCCCAGGGCTGGCTCGGAGCCCTGTCCCACCCCTGCCGGCTCTGCCCCCACCCCCCCCGCCCCCAGAGGAACCTGGACGCAGACCACCTGGAGCATCTCCAGCTCAACGGCCAATCTCCAACCCACACCACCACGCCTCTCCCTCCTCCCACCCAGGACCCCGATTCTCAGCCTTCGCCCTCTCCTTCCTCTCCGAAGTGACCAGGGATCTTCCTAAAGACCCCATGGTATCTGGGAGCCAAGGTTTGGGATCTACCGGCCCTGATTCCATAACCCACACTTACCCTTCCTCACGGAGCCTGTTTCTGCCTCTGACAATGGTGGTAGCGCAGCCTGCTCGGCACCGCACTTGGCCGCTGGAAGGACGGCATGGGTGGGGTTCTTTGCACAGTGCCAGGTACACAGCAAATCCCCATAAAAAGAGCTTCTGGAAGGGCTCTGTCGACAGTGTGAATGGATAGTCCTAGCAGAGGACTACCTGAGGCTTGGGTTGGTCACAGCAAACGTGAGGGACCAGGAAAGGGGGTGCATGTGAGTTTTGGAACCCAGAAAGTGATCATCTGTATCTGGCACAGTATCTGCTTTTGAGCCCAGAAGGAAATAAAGGCCCTGGAGGGGCGCTGAACCCTAAAGCACTGGAGCTGCAGGGAGAGGTTTTCTGAGGCAGCTTCTGGCAGCCCCAGACAAGGGGAGGGCCAAGTGCTGACCTAATCATGCCTTGGGGGCAGGTGTGCACGCCTATGGATTAGCAAATAAGGACCAAAACTTGCCTATGGATTAGCAATTAAGGACCAAAATGAGCTTAAGTTTGGACCCTTTTCAGTTCACAAGGGTTTTTTACATACATATATGTAGCATGGTGTATTGGCTAAGAAAATCAACCTTGGAATTTCAAGCCCAACTCTACAGTTAACTGTGAGGTTGGATAAGTTATTAATGTCTCTGAATCTGTTTCCTGATTAGTAAATGATGTATTAGGGTTCTCCAGAGAAACAGAACCAATGGTGTGGGGTGGGGGAGGGCAAGAGAAAGAGGGTTATTATCAGGAATGCACTCACAGGGTTATGGGGGCTGGGCAGTCCCAAGACCTGCAGGTTTCAAGAAGAGCTGGTTGAAAGCCAGCAGACTTGAGACCCACAAAGAGCTGATGTCTCCCAGTCTGAAGGCAAGAAAAGACGTAGGTCCCGGTTCAGTCAGGCAGGAGGTAGTTCCTATGCGGGCCTTGAACTAATTGAGGCCCACCCACATTATGAAGGGCACTCTGCTTCATTCAGTTCACAAATTCAAATGTTAATTTTATCCAAAAACACCCCCCCAGACACACTCAGCACACACATGCCACTACTTACTCTCAGATTGCTCTCCAGACTGGGGGAACCAATTGACAAGGCCCGCAGCTCCCCCAGCTATGAGACTACGTTCCCCATAACTTTTCAGCATGTTCACTTGATCTTCCAACCTTAACAGACTTGTGATATTACTTTAATGGCAAACAAGGCTCTGCTGTCCCACGTGCTTACTTTGCCACATGGCACAGTATCTGTGTCACAGACGCACTCTTCACAAGGACAGGTCCAGGCCTGTGTCAGTCACTGCTTCATCCCAGCACATAGCACAGGGCCTGACTCGCGGTGAGCTGTGGACAAACGCGCACGCAATTAACGACTTGTTCCTGCCTCAGGGTTCTCTTTTCCAGATGTCTAGAACAACTCACATTTTTTCACTCCTTCTTTCAGACTGGGAGAAAGGGCCTGAGCAGAAGGATCAGAGTTCAAAGGAGGGGACACAGCGCCATAGAGGCAACGCCTGGAGCACCACAGATTGGAGACTGGGCATGTACTTGAGTGAGGGTGGAAAGAGCATGGAAGTCAGGGTGAGAGTCAGAAGACAGAGGCCTCGCCAGTTATTTCAACAGAGAGGATTTCGCATCATGAATCACTACGTACGAAGTGACTACCGAAGGAGCTGAAAAGAGAACTCTAAGTATCTCAGAAGCAAAAGCTGCAGGGAGCAGCTGCTACGCTAGGGCTGTGGAAACAAAGGGAAGCGTTTGGAAGTACTGGGGTCAGAAAGCCTGGGAACTAAACCCCTAAGGAGACGGCTTCGCAGGTCTCTGGTCCCTGACCTGGCCCCGAGGGTGGGGACAGACCCCCCGGCGGGGCGTCGATGGCTGCGATCTGAGGTCTCTACCGGGGGGGCCGATGAAGCTGCTTCTGCGAAGTTGGGAACCCGCGCACCGGTTTTAGCAGCCGCGGAAGGAAGTGCTCTTGCCGGAGCGAAGCAGCAGAGTGCGGAAGACAAGCGACCAGGGCACCAAACAGACCGGAAGCCTGAGGAAAAGACGGGAAGCAAACCGAAAAGAGTGTTTGCCCCTCTCTCCTCCGCAGCCTCGCGCGCTTGCTTTCTCTGCCGCCCCTAGTGGGAAAGCCTAGCACGGCACCAGCTGGCCAAGCAGAAAAAGGTTTGCGGAGACCGGGCCAGCCGCAGAAGTGGAGCTGAGGGTCAAAACCTCCTCCCTGGAGCAGGAGGGCAGAGAGGCCTTCCTTGTACGTTTGAGCGGATTCATAAGATAAATGGTGAAGGACTCAGATGGCTGAGATGAGATTTTGTAGAAAAACCTCGCCGCGTGCCAAGTGCAGCTAGGGCTTCAGGAGTCCAGCCTGGTTTGTAAGCCCCAAGGAGCCCACGCGTGGCCGCAGGTGCAAACGGTCTCAGAGCTCAGAGCAGCCATGCACGGGAGAATTCCTCCCAGAGAGAAACGCTGTGAATGTGACTTCTGGGGACACGCACAGCCGGTGGAAACCGTATGCACGTCGTGTGCATAGGTGAGATGTAATGGAACACTGGAGAAGCACCTTGTGAACGTAGGAAGGGCTTCGCGCATGCTCAGGCTCCGTTCGGGATCAGAACATTCCCGCAGGAGAGAAGCCAATGAGCAGCACTGGACGTGGCCACACCGTGGAAGCGCTGGTCCTCAGGCATCAGAGTGGACATAGAGAGGCCCTGCAAATGTAATGACTGTGGGAACGCCCGCCTCCTGAGTTCATGCTGCCATGAGGGAGCGGACTGTGGGTGCGGGCATGTGGAAAGGTCTCAGATAATCCCCACTGGAGAGGAACCCTGCAGATGTCATCCACTCCGCAGAATCTGATAAATCGCACCAAGGGACCCCACCCCCTGTGCAGTGACCACAGCAAAACCTTTAAGCAAAGATCTCATGCCCTGAAATGCCAGGGCCGTCCCCAGGGATGCAGCAGGGAGTGAAACACCCATCTCTTTTCTCACACCAAACCGTAGCCAAGGGATTCACCACGAGGTGAGCCGGTGCGAGAGGGAGGACTCTGCAGGCGGAGACTGCCCTCGGGGTTGTGGCCTCAGAACGGGGGCCTGCTCCCTGGAGACATGGACCCTGTTTCTTACAGCAGCTTCTGTGCATCACGGGCAGGCAGTGCCAGTTGACACCAATCAAGTCTCAGCACCCAGCCTGCACACGTGCAGATCCGCTGGGAAAACGCAGCCCCTCCCATCCTCAGATCCTGAGAGCTAAGGACCTTGCCCATTAGCTGACTCCAAGACAACCTGGCTGGGACCAGAGGGTGAGAACCGACCCCTGCGGCTGCTACAGGGCCCACCAGGAGGACCGGGGAGGGTTTCCTGGCAGTGTCTTCGGAGTCGCCGCACGCTTCTGCCCAGTTTTCACAGCCCGCTCCTCCCTGGGTTCCGGCTGGGTCTCTTCCTCAGAATGGCTCCGCGCCTCCCCTGCCTAGTTGATGCAGGTCTCGCTCTGATCACATCCAGTTCCTGTGGACTATTGGCCACTCACCAGGCCGCTTTGCCTTGCGTTTTCTAGGGTCTTGTTTCATGGGGTCGTGGGAACCCACTCAGGGACCATCCAACTACCTGAGAAGCCCGCTGGAAAACGCGGATTCCCAGGCCCCACCCCAAGGGATTCAGCAGGCCTCAGGGGAAGCCAGGGAATCTGGATTTAGTTCAAATACCCAAATACATTGATCATGGGCCAGGTTTGGGAATCTGTTCTCCTCCAAGCCCTCAAAGCAGGAGCTGCTGGCCAGCCCTCTGCACAGGCCGCTGCCCAGGCCCTCCTCAGACACTACCTGGACGGGCAGCTCGAGCCGTGGGACGCCCCTGCTTGGGTCAGAATCAGGTCCTGCACCTCCGACCTGCAGGGCCCAGCTCGGCCTCTGGGCCTCTGGCAGCCGCGCCCTGCCCGGCGCCCCCTGCCTCCATGACTCCCCATCTCTCTCTCCACAACGTAGCCCCGTGCTGGTTCACAGCCTCGCGACCCCTCCCAGAGAGGCCCCACCGCCACGACCCCCAGCCGCGCGAGCAATGCCAGGCACCCGCCTGCTCCCGGCCCGCCACCCTTGGGTTCGCCCGGGGTCCCCCGCCGGTCCTCCGAACGGGTCCTCCGAGCTGCCTAGAGCGCCCGGAAATGCCCTCGGCACGGGGCGGGGCTTGCGGGGGCGGGGCCGCGCTTCCGACTCGGGCTGGGCTCGGCTCACTGGGCCTAAGCCGTGCCCCAAGCGCGGGATCCCCGGTCAAGTCTTTAAAGATCACAGGTTTTGGCCGGGCGCGGTGGCTCACGCTTGTAATCCCAGCACTTTGGGAGGCCGAGGCGGGCGGATCACGAGGTCAGGAGATCGAGACCACGGTGAAACCCCGTCTCTACTAAAAATAGAAAAAATTAGCCGGGCGTGGTGGCGGGTGCCTGTAGTCCCAGCTACTCGGAGAGGCTGAGGCAGGAGAATGGCATGAACCCGGGAGGCAGAGTTTGCAGTGAGCCGAGATTGTGCCACTGCACTCCAGCCTGGGTGACAGAGCAAGACTCCATCTCAAAAAAAAAAAAAAAAAAAAAAAAAAAAAAAAAAAATCACAGGTTTTAAACAGATTTCTTTTTCCCCAATAGCATTTATTCATACTCTTTAAAGAAATTTGGGAAGTGTAGGAAAAATAGAAGAGACAGAAATTTTCTCCTCAGCACTAAGGGCTGAGTATCCCAAATCCAAACACCCCCAATTCAAAACATGCCGCACAAAGGAAATACTCGCTGGAACACTTCAGATTTCGGATGTGGGAATTTGGCAGGCTCACCTGCTAACTATGGTACAAATATTCCCCCAAAAAAAAGCCAAAGCTTTTTTTTTTTTTTTTTTTTTTTTTTGGAGTGCAGTGGCGCAATCTCAGCTCACTGCAAGCTCCGCCTCCCGGATTCACGCCATTCTTCTGCCTCAGCCTCCAGAGTAGCTGGGACTACAGGCGGCCGCCACCAGGCCCAGCTAATTTTTTTTGCATTTTTAGTAGACACGGGGCTTCACCGTGTCAGCCAGGATGGTCTCGATCCCCTGACCTCGTGATCCGCCCGCCTCGGCCTCCCAAAGTGCTGGGATTACAGGCGTGAGCCACCGTGCCCGGCCGCCAAAACACTTCTGGTCCCAGGCATTTTGGATAAGGGGTACTCAGGCTGTACAAGGAACGTCTGTGCACGTTTTTAGCAGCTCTTGCTGTTACACTAAATAGACTTCATGGTTAACTTGTCCCTAAAATAAGCTTCGCGTCCTGAGGTCTGAGATCTGCTGGGAGCAGGGCTGGAAGCCCTATTCCCCCACAGCGAGAGGGGCGCCAGCATCCCTCATTTACAGGAGGAAATCGAGACTTGGTGAGGACGTCCCACAGCCCGGATTTGAACCCAGGCTTGGATTCCGAGGCCCACGTGCTTGCTCCACAGTGCCTCCTGCTGGCCACCCTCCGTGCCCTCAAAGATTGCTGTAACCAAAAGTGGACGAGCATTTCGGGGAGGCATGCTCCCCGCACAAGTCGAGGTGTTTGCAGGGTCTCCCAGACTCCACTTTCGTGTCCCTGGAGTGCCCATGCCAGCGACCTTTTGGTGGGTCTTTTACCCCAGTTGGAACTGTCGCCAAGTGTGTCCCCATCGTGGGGAGAGGAAGTGGAGCAGCGGCGTCAGGCCTTGCGGAGGTTCATTCGCACCGTCCTGCGCTACGGTCTCAGAGGCAGGAGGACGCTTCCCGGGAGCCGGTCGCTGTGGCACCTGCAGCAGTTTCAGCAGTTGGACAGCTCCAGCCGCCCTGTCACACCCTCACTCCTCATCCACTCCAAAATTCAACGCAGCATGCCGGGCCCCAGGTACGTTGAGGCGGAAAGCTATGGTCCCCACCCAGAGGAGCCAAGCAGTTCCCCGCAGCGTGGGTGGAGGAGGAGGGACAGGTGTCCAGACGTGTATACATGAGCCGGGAACTCCCAGTCCTTGAGTCTCAGGTGGGCAAAATCATGCCACCACTGCGGCACTCGTGTGCCTGACTCCAGGCAGGGCCTTCCCGTCCTGCCGCCCTGCACTCTGTGTGTGGCCATTCTGTGCGGCTGCTGCTCCTCAAGAAGCCCGTGGGATGGGAAATCCCCTCGTTTACACGGCAGAGCGTCCAGCCCAGCGCCTGCTGCAGAGCCTGGGTGAACAGCGTCTGGGTGACGAGAGTAACAGGCAGGATGCAAGTGGGAGCAGGCGGCTTCGCAGGACCTCGGTCCATGTGCCCATCCAGCAGGACCCTGAGCCCAGCTCCCATCTGGGGAGAGGGCTCCACGGGGGCAAGCAAGTGGGGCTGCATGTTGAGCTCCTGAAAGCTCTAGAATGCCCTCTGTAGCCATTACACTCGACGGAAGGCATGGCGAATAGCAAGGGCTTGGGGCATGTGGTTGGGTTTTGGGTTTTTCCTTGCAGGACTGTGCTGAGCCTGCACCACTGGGAAGCCCGTGGCCTCTGCCCTTTCTCTGAAACGTGCCTCTTCTGCCTGGATGCCTTGGTCATTCTTTCCTCATCCATAACCTTGAATAGCTTCACCAAGATCTGTGCTGGTGTCAATATTTTATATTAAGTTTTCCTGGGATATGGTGTTATTTTTTTGAATTAGGGTATAATGTACATAGCGAAAATGCCCAAATCTTAAGCACTCGGCTTGACTGTTTACATGTTTACACTCTTGCTAATCCACCCAGGTCACAGCATGGAACTTTCCAGAGCTTCTCCTCCCCTTCCCTTCACCTCCCCAAGCTGATGGGTATTCTAGCTTCTGGAGGGCCCTGTCTGCCATCGGGCCTCTCAGGGATGGATTCGTCTGCCCGCCTTCCTGGCACTCCTTTTGCTCCGCACGATGTGCTAGAGGTCACTCCGGGTGGTTCCGTGTGTCTGTTGGCCCCGTCCGCGCCGGCGTGTGGTTTCCCATTCTGAGTGTTTGCTTTGACCCCATTTTTATTGCTGGGGTTGTGTGCTTCTCATGCCCTTTTCCAATCCCAAGCCTGTGGTGTCTTTTCTGAGTTAGAACACCCTAGTGGCTACAAGGGCCCCAGCGTAGGAAGCCCAGCATCCGTGTGACAAGGCTGGGTTCCCTGAGAGCCAAGCGGCCTCCCCACCTCAGCGCCCTTCCCAAACTCCTGCTCACACTTCAGGACCCACTGGCAGTGCTGTTTGAGTCACTGCTCCCTGGTCTCTGCTTCTAATGAGGCCTCCACGCGCTGCTTTCCGGCACCTGGCAGGCGGTGCCCGCTGTGCCTCTGTGTTTCTCCCTTCTCTTTCGTGAGCTCCCAGGGCAGCCCCCGTGGTGCTCTGTCCATCACCGGGGGTGTCCCTGGTGCCCAGCACAGCAGGAGTGGATGTCCTGGGCCAGTTCTCCTTGACTGCACAGCACCGAGGTACCAGTCAGTGCTGGCCGCTAGGTCTTGGTGCACCCACCACTTCCTACCACCCTTGCATTTTCTCCTCTTAGGGCCACTGGTGTGTCTCACCTGGAACCTGCTCACCAAAAACCCATCCGTTACTTCACAGATCCTGCCACGTGGCAGCCAGACACAGCTTGGCTGAGGTCTCTGCCAGGGTCTCCTGGGGCTGCCATTAAGCTGTCCTGGGTTCTGATCTCCTGTGGAGCTTGAGGTCCTTCCCTGACCATTCGGGCTGTGGCAGGATTTCCATCCTGCGGCTGTGGGGGTCACGCCCTCGGCTTCCAGGGGTAACTCAGAGGTCTCTGCCTCCACTGCTCCTTCTGCCAGGAGACTGGGAGTCCTTCCTTTCCGTGTCACCTGTGTCCTGGCTCCGTGGCCGCTTGCTTCAGTTGACCCATGGCCTCTTCTTTGAATAACGGTCCTCTTTCTCTGAGGTCTTGTTTGTTTGTTTTTGTTTGTTTTGTTTGATTGGTTTGTTTTGAGACAGGGTCTCACTCTGTCACCCAAGCTGGAGTGCAATGGTGTGATCTTAGCTCACCGCAATCTCCACCTCCCGGGTTCGAGCGATTCTCCTGCCTCAGCCTCCCGAGTACCTGGGATTACATGCGCACACCACCACTCCCGGCTAATTTTTGTATTTTTAATAGAGATGAGATTTCACCATGTTGGCCAGGCTGGTCTCAAACCCCTGACCTCAGGTGATCCACCTGCCTCGGCCTACCATACGTGCTGGGATTACAGGCGTGAGCCACTGCGCCTGGCCAAGCTCTCTTTGTTTTTCAGGGGTGCCTTTGGTAATTTCTTCATCATACTGTTTTTTTCAGTTGGGCCTGGAAAGGGGGCACCACCTTCCTGTGGGCGGCAAGCCACCCAGGCGCCGAGGCAAGAGACCAAGGACACGAGCTGTTCCAGTATAATAAAATATAAAACAAGAATAGTCATACCAGATATAGATCTTAGATATGCTTATATATGAATATCATTAATCATTAGTTTGTAGTAATTACTCTTTATCCCAATATTATAATAATCCCCGCTCTATAATCATAACCTAGGAAAAACCAGGCCATATAGAGATAGGAGCTGAGGGGACATAGTGAGGTGTGACCAGAAGACAGGAGTGTGAGCCTTCTGTTATGCCTGGACAGAGCCACCAGAGGGCTCCTTGGTCTAGCGGTGACGCCAGCGTCTGGGAAGATGCCCGTTGCCAGGCGGACCGTGGTCTAGCGGTAGCAAAAGGTGTCAAGGAACAACACCCGCTACTTAGCAGACCAGGAAAGGGAGTCACCTTTTCCCGGGGGCAGTTTAGAGAAGACTCTGCTCCTCCACCTCTTGTGGAGGGTCTGACACCAGTCAGGCTTTCCCTCAGTTATCCGGAGGCCTAACCGTCTCCCTGTGATGCTGTGCTTCAGTGGTCACACTCCTAGTCCACCTTCATGTTCCATCCTGTACACCTGGCTCTGCCTTCTAGATAGCAGTAGTAAATTAGTGAAAGTACTAAAAGTCTCTGCTATGTAGAAATAATGGCATAAGCTGTCTTTCTCTTTGTCTTCTCTCTCTCTCTCTGCCTCGGCTGCCAGGCAGGGAAGGGCCCCCTGTCCAGTGGACACGTGACCCACGTGACCTGACCTATCATTGGAGAAGACTCACATTCTTTACCCTGCCCCTTTTGCTTTGTATCCAATAAATAACAGCGAAGCCAGACATTAGGGGCCACTACCGGTCTCCGCGCATTGGTGGTAGTGGTCCCCGGGGCCCAGCTGCCTTTTATCTCTGTCTTGTGTCTTTATTTCTATACTCTCTCGTCGCCGCACACAGGGAGAGACCCACCGACCCTGTGGGGCTGGTCCCTACACCTTCCTGGTTCTGGTTGGGGGGGCAGTGAGGGGAAGGGCAAAAGAGGCACAGGGAACAGCATGACACGGGCCTGAGGCAGGGTGCATTTGGAAAGGGGCGAGGAGAGGGCAGTGGCTTCTGGCACGGCAGCAGTGGGCATGCAGAGGCAGGTGGGCCCCGTCGCGAAGAGCCTCCGCCCGGCATAAAGAGCCGGTACTGTGTCTAGGACGAAGTGGGGAGCTCCGGTGACCGAAGCGCCTCCTGCGCAGGCTGGCGTGCTTGGAGTACCGGAACCTGCAGGGCAAGAGAGGGTCTTCAGAAGACCCACGACGTTCCACCGGGATGCAGAGGGAAACGCTTATTTGTACTTCTACATCATCTCTTTTAGATGTGTGTGTGTGTGGTGTGTGTTGTTGTTGTTTTGCGACAGAATCTCTGTCACCCAGGCGGGAGTGCAGTGCCAATCTCGGCTCACTGCAGCCTCCGCCTCCCGAGATCAAGTGATCCCCCCGCCTCAGCTTCCTGAGTAGCTGGGACCACAGGGACCGGTCGCCACGCCTGGCTAAGTTTTAAAAAAATTTTTCAGTCGACAGGGGTCTAACTATGTTGCTCAGGCTGGTCTGAAACTCCTGGACTCAAACAATCCTCCTGCCTTGGCCTCCCGAAGTGCTGGGATTACATTCATGAGCCTCTGCACCCACCCGGTCTAAGTGTTTTAATTTTTATCTTTTACAACAGCTTCTAATTTGTTACAAATAAATGTGCAGCATGTGGTGGGAGTGTTCAGGTGTTTACTGGTGCAGTGCGAAATGAACGCGGTTCCAGGCACGAGATGTGGAGGCCCAGAGACAGAAGCCCGGTGGCGGCGGCGCGGGACTGTCGGAGGCGCGGGCAGGGACCTGGGCTCCCAAGGCCGTGGCCCCCCGCCCCAGTCCAGGGTCCAGTTCCAGGGGCGCGTCTGGCCCTCTGTTGCTGCCTTCTTAGGGTTCTTTCATGGGGATCGGTTCTTCAGCCTTTCTTTTCTCCCCAGAGAGGGTCTGTCTAGTCGTTGTGAGAGGGAACAAGTCCACATTGCAGCTGTACACTTTACACCCATGATGAAAAGAGTCACTTTTGCAGCATTCCAGCTGGAGATGGGTGACCTTCGGTCAGCGGCAGGCGGCAGGGCGAGAGACTTGGACAGGAGGTGCATCTTGCCCGGGGAAGGCTGAACGAATGAGAGAGCTCGGCCCCTGGTGAGAAAGAGCCCAGAGCATGCGAGAGGCGGGCAGCAAGGGCTTCTCTGCAAGGGAGACGCGAGGGCGGCGTCCTGCAGGGAGGCGGGGGCAGCTCCTGGGGCGCTCCAAGCTCTCGGCCCCAAAGGAAGCCCACGCTCGGGACCCGCGTGCTGCCACAGCCCCGCAGGCCTGGAGGGGCCCGTGATCCGAGCAGAGGACCCGGGACAAGCGCGGGGCGCCGCGGGGAACGGAAGGGAACGCGCGTGGTCTCCCCACAGCGGGCCTTCGACACCTCCTGACACGTCCTGCGGGTGCCCGGGCCCGGTCCTCAGTTGGCTCGAGCCGGATCCCGGCGCGCCAACGGCTCGACCTTGCCCCCCACGAGGCGAGGCTTCCTGCCCGGCAGGAAGGACTCGGCCGGCGCCTGCAGGCAACCGCGGAGCTGAAGGCGCGGCCGCTGGGCCGTTCCGCTCTCCCGCCGCCGAGTGCGCTGTCCTCCCGCTGCCCAGAGCGTCGCCGGAAGTGCCGAGGGGGCGAGCCAGGGGTGGGGACTGTGGCGTTTCCGGCGCGCGACGGGGCGGGGACCGTAGCGGGTGCAGTCCAGCTGCTCTGGACGCTGCAGCGCCGGCTTCTCTTGCTGGGGCGTCAATTCGGGAGGACTGAGGGCACGGCCGAGAGAACGGGACTGTCAACGCCGCCCTGGCCCGCGCGTCCCGCCTTCCCCTTGCAGTGCAGGCCCCAGCCGCTCTCGGGCGCGGCGTGGGGGAGGCGGCCCTACATACAGGTGCGTCCCCGGGGTGCCGACACCTGCGGGACTTCCTGCGAGCTGAGTCCCCGCTGCGCGTCTTCAGGCCTTTGTAAGCTGTCAAATTTCCCAACGGCCCAGCTCATCCAGCTTCTTCCCAGCTGTGAACAGGAGGGCCTGTTCCCTAATTCTTGCCGGTAAGGTACTTCCAAAAATCTGCTTCCAGACTAAAAAATTGCACTTTAAATTACCTTTTTGTAAAAGAGGCGGGGTCTCGCTATGTGTCCCAGGCTGGCCTCCTACTCCTGAACTCAAGCGATCCTCCCGCTCAGCCTCCCTGACAGGCGGGGATTACAGGCGGCTTAAATTAAATTTACTAATTAATCACTTTTTATTTACTCATTTTTTTAAGACAAGGTCTCACTCCAACGCCCAGCTGGAGTGCAGTGGCGAAATCTCAGTTCACCCCAGCCTAGACCTCCCGGGCTCAGGCAATCCTCCCACCTCAGCCTCCCTAATAGCTGGGACTACAGACGCCTACCATCACACCTGGCTAATTTTTTGATTTTTGGTAGAGACGGTGTCTCACTATGTTGCCCAGGCTGGTCAGGAACTCCTGTACTCAGTCAGTCCTCCATCCTGAGCCTCTTGAAGTGCTAGGATTACAACTGTGAACCACAACACCCAGCCAAATTACATTTCTTAATTGCACTTGAGGTGAGACCTAAAAAAATGTATTGCCTACTGGTTTTTCTTCTTTGTGAGTTACCTACTCATGATCTTTGCCAATTTTCCTTCCTTTCTCATTAATATATAGAGGTCTTTATCAGATAGGGATGAATCTTTGCATTGCACGTATCCCTCCCTTTTTGGTTTTTGGTTTTTTTACATTAAATTTTTTTATGTAGTTAAATTTGTCAGACATCTGATGTCAGGCTTAGAAAAATCATTCCTCAGTCCAAAACTTTACCATTCAAATAATTTGTTCTTTTCTTCTGGTTTAACATTTTTATATTCAAATCCTTGTAACTACCAAGAAAATTTTAAAACCCATGGGAATTTCTCTAGATATTTGAAGACTGCTGGAGGACACGGGCTTGCTCAGCATGGAGCTAGGAAACTGGCCACGCCCACCTGTCCTCTGCGTCAGCCCTGGGTCGAGGGGGACCCGCAGAGCCTGGACCAGAGTTCCCGGGCATCCCACAGAACAGAACACCCGCTTCTGGGAGTGTCTGTTGAGCCAGGACCTTGATTGCTAGTGACAGGAGTGGGCCCAGCTGGGTGATGCAGCTCCCACAGGGCTTATTCTGACCGTCTCCTGAAGGCATTCTGACCTCACTGCCCCTGGCCCCTGTACCTAGCCCTGGCTGTGATTTATTTTCCTTTTCTTTTACCTAAGCAGAAATTGTTCCGACTGCTGGTGTTCTGCAAGGTGGAGCCAGGAGGAGAGCCTGCAGGTGCTAAGGAGAGCAGTACCCTGATGGAGTCCCTTGCAGGTAAGGGGACACGTCCACAGTCAGGCCCAGAGTTCCAGGGCAGGAATTGAACAGGAATACAGGAAAAACACCATGTCTCAGTCACTGACGCAGAGCATATACTGTGTCCTTGGGTGCAAGGTGAGGGAGCGAGGTCAACACAGGCCCATCAGATCTCCTAGGCATCTGTTTGGTGACTGTCTTTGCCAGTGAACTGAGAGCTTTTGGTTAGAAAGTCTGGCAGCCCCAAGCTCTGCCTGTGGGAAGGTCTCTCTCTCAGTGCTTCTCAAGCTTGGCACTGTGGCTGTTTTGGAATGGATGAGTCTTGTTGAGGGGCCATCCTGTGCGTTGTGGGACGTTCGGCAGCACCCTTGCCTCTGCCCACTTGGTGTCAGTAGGGCCCCCTCCCAGTTGTGACAACCCAAAACATCTCCACACATTGTCAAATGTGCCCTCAGGACAGAATCGCCCCCATGAGAACACTGCTTTATGTTTTGGGGCCACGCTGAGAGTGTGTCACAGCAACAGCCGGGGAGGTGGGGTGGGCAGTGCAGGCCCTGCTGTGGAGTCTGGGATTGCCTCCACTGGAAAGGCATCCTCAGGGCCTGCGGGCTGGACCCAGTAGAGCTCCACCGTGTATGTGGCCCCTTCTCATTGTAGTTTTGGTTCTTTTTCCTCATAAGCAATACCTTCGAGTCAGTTCTTGAACTTCCAAGTCTGCAAACCACAAGACCAGGGCTGGGCCTCTGCCAAGGGGCTTCTGTTCTGTGCGCCACCCTGAGCCTCTCCC
This sequence comes from Symphalangus syndactylus, assembly GCF_028878055.3. NCBI lineage: Eukaryota > Metazoa > Chordata > Mammalia > Primates > Hylobatidae > Symphalangus > Symphalangus syndactylus. The sequence continues at coordinate 142,134,717 of NC_072429.2, forward strand.
GCCCCCTGGCTGCTCAGTGTCATGGGTCTGCAAGGGCAGAGAGAGGTGGGGACTGTTGACAGCAGCCTGCTCTCATCTGCCCTGGAACATTCCTGCCCCACCCCCACCTCCACAGGAGTTTCCATCACATCTGCACCCTCCACATTCTTGAGAGGTGCAGCCGGGACTCAGCCGCTTCTCTTCCACTGCCACAGCGGACCGCCTACAGGCAGAGAAATCCCGCTCAGTTGCTGTGCTGGCTTCGGCGGCCCCCCTCCTCCTGCTGCTGCTCCTGGCTGAGCCCTCCTGCCTCCTATGCAGGCCAAGCTCAGTTGCCAGCTTTCTCACGTCCCAGGGTTTCACCCCTACCCCTTAAGCCTTTTTTCTAAATGGCCACGTGGTCTGTCCCTGTGAGCCAGTGGAACCAAATCTAACCAGTGGCTTGACTACCAGACAAGGGCCATTGATAACGCAGGCTGGATGGGGCTGTTCAGCCTGGCCCGTGCCACCGCCCAGCCCACATGGGTTACTGCTTCCAGCTCTTGGTCCAGATTTTTTTCTTTTTTTTTTTTTTTTAGACAAAGTCTTGCTCTGTCACCAGGCTGGAGTGCAGTGGCACGAGCTCACTGCAACCTCCACCTCCTGGATTCAAGTGATTCTTCTGCCTCAGCCTCTCAAGTAGCTGGGACTACAGGTGTGTGCCACCACACCCGGCTAATTTTTGTATTTTTATTAGAGACGGGGTTTCACCTAATCTTGATCTCTTGACCTCATCATCTGCCCACCTCAGCCTCCCAAAGTGCTGGGATTACAGGCGTGAGCCACCGCGACCAGCCTCTTGGTCCGGATTTCTGTCTGAGTGAGGACGCTCCTGTTTGCACGTAACAGAAGCCCTTAGAGTTTGGTGTTTGGGGGCCACATTGTCTCAGGGAGTCCAAGGTAAAAGGAGTGAGCTGGGGCCATGGCTGGGTGTGGTGGCTCACACCTGTAATCCCAGCACTTTAGGAGGCCAAGGTGGGAGGAGGGTTGAGCCCAGGAGTTCAAGACCAGCCTCGGCAACACATTGACACGCTGTCTCTACAAAACATTTTTAAAATAGCCTGGTGTGGTGGTGCTCATCTGGAGGTCCACCACCTACTTGGGAGGCGGAGGGAGGATCACTTGAGCCCTGAGGCTGCAGTGATCCATGATGGCACCACTGCACTCCAGCCTGGGTGATAGAGCAAGACCCTGGCTCACAAAAAAGAAAGGAAGGACGGACAGACAGAAGGCAGAGCTGGGCCATGGGCTCTGTTGGGTGCCACTGTCCCCAGGCCTCCTGCTACATCTGCCTCGCTCCCGTCCTGGCTTGCTGCCAGCTGTCTCCAGCCTCCTTTGCTTTCCCAGCTGCCCCCGCAGAGTAAGGCAGTGCCCAGAGCCTGCGTTTCTGTCCCCTCCCCTTCCAGGACTGGGTGGGCTGAGGCTAGAGGTTTAGCCCTGTTTTAGCCCCATTTAGCCTCGTTTCTGTTTGTGTATTTTTAAAATTCTATTTTTTTAAGAGACAGGATCTCACTATGTTGGCCAGGCTAGTCTCAAACTCCAAGTCTTAAGTGGTCCTCCTGCCTCAGCCTCCCAAAGTGCGGAGATTACAGGTGTGAGTCACCACACCCAGCCCCACAGCCCCGTTTCTGGAGTGGCAGTGCAGGATTCTCGCCCACCTCATAACCATAGGGGTTAAGAAAGAGGAGGAGAAAAAACTAAAAAAGCTAGGCGGGAACTGAATGGGCAAAATCAAAGGTGTCTGTGGCACACTGACATCACCATCACTGTCACTCTATCGTCACCACGATTGCCAGAGCCACCCTCGACTCATGTTCTCTTACATCTAAAATCGTTCCTGTCTGGCCTCTTTTTCAGCTGTGAAGGCTGCTTTCCTGGCGCAGGCCCCGAGTGGCAGCCGGTCAGCCGAGGTGCAGGCAGCTCAGAGCACGGAGCCTGCCCCAGAGGCAGGCGCTCCCGAGGGAGAGGACCACAGAGGGGGGCCTCCCCGGGCACTGGGGTCTCTTGGCCTTTGTAAAAACGAGGAAGCCAAAGAGAGGCCCGGAGGTTCCCCTCGACGCCCGGTCATTTCTGAGAAAACTGGAGGACAGAGTGGCCGCGAGTCAGACGTCCCTCCGAACGCAGGCCCCGGGGCGAAGAGCGGGGGCAGCTGGAGGGGGCGGCCTTTCCCGTGCAGCGCCTGTGGCCGCAGCTTCAAGTGCTCCTCCGACGCGGCAAAGCACCGGAGCATCCACTCGGGGGAGAAACCCTACGAGTGCAGCGACTGCGGGAAGGCCTTCATCCACAGCTCGCACGTGGTCCGGCACCAGCGGGCGCACAGCGGGGAGAGGCCCTACGCGTGCGCCGACTGCGGCAAGGCCTTCAGCCAGAGCTTCAACCTCCTTCGGCACCAGCGCGTGCACACGGGCGAGAAGCCCTACGCGTGCGCCGACTGCGGCAAGGCCTTCGGCCAGAGGTCGGACGCCGCCAAGCACCGCCGCACCCACACCGGGGAGAGGCTGTACGCGTGCGCCGACTGCGGGAAGCGCTTCCTGCACAGCTCGAACGTGGTCCGGCACCGGCGGACCCACCACGGGGAGAACCCGTACGAGTGCCGGGAGTGCGGCCAGGCCTTCAGCCAGAGCTCCAACCTCCTCCAGCACCAGCGGGTGCACACGGGGGAGCGGCCCTTCGCCTGCCAGGACTGCGGCCGCGCCTTCAGCCGCAGCTCCTTCCTCCGCGAGCACCGCCGCATCCACACCGGGGAGAAGCCCCACCAGTGCGGCCACTGCGGGCGCGCGTTCCGGGCGCTGTCGGGCTTTTTCCGGCACCAGCGGCTCCACACGGGCGAGAAGCCGTTCCGCTGCACCGACTGCGGCCGCGCCTTCCGCCTGAGCTTCCACCTCATCCAGCACCGGCGGGTGCATGGCGCCGAGTGAGCCAGGGCTGCGGCGGAAGAGATGCCGGCGGTCTGGTGAGTGCAAGGCCGAGGGCGGGGGAGGCTCCTGTCCGCCCCGTGCGCGGTGAGGAAGTAACAGCCGGCTGCGCGCCCGGTTCTCGGGCTGCGAAAGCCTCGCCAGGCCTGCATCCGCCTTGGCTGGGGAGCAGTCAGGAGAGACAGGGCTCGGGGAAGGCGAGCGCTGCCCGCGGGAGGCGATTACCAGACGCGGGGAGGCCTCAAAGGTCTGACCCGGGCCGGCCGCCCACTGCTGAGACGGCACGCCTCCCACGCTCAGCTGCAGCGACGGTCTCATTTCCTGCTGGGGGGTAGTGGCCGGTGATTGAATCGGTCATTCCTGCGGAACCAGGCCTCCATCAAAACCCTGCATGAGATAAGGGCCTCGAGCTTCGGGTTGGTGAAGGCGGGGTTGGGGGGCAGTTAGGAAGGGGGCGCCCAGAGAGGGCATGGAAGCCTCGCATCCTCCCCCGTACCTTGCCGGTCAGTGGTTCATCCGCGTATTTCAACACCTTTTCACAGCCGGTTCATATGGTCCCGACTTCTGTGTGCTTATAAAATTATGGAACCTGGCCGGGCACGGTGGCTCCCGCCTGTAATCCCAGCACTTTGGGAGGCCGAGGTGGGCGGATCATGCGGTCAAGAGATCAAGACCATCCTGGCCAACATGGTGAAACCCCGTCTCTACTAAAAATACAAAAATTAGCTGGACTTGGTGGCGTGCGCCTGTACTCGGGAGCCTGGGGCAGGAGAATCACTTGAACCCGGGAGGCGGAGGTTGCAGTGAGCGGAGATCCGGCCACTGTACTTTAGCCTGAGCGACAGAGTGAGACTCCATCTCAAAAAAAAAATTATGGAACCTGAGAAGGGGGTCGTGGGGACCCCGGGGTCCACCGTCTGCACTTGGCATCTGAAGTGGGGGTGGTCTTGTGGGACTGACTCCTTACCCTGTGGGTTCTGCACTAGCGCCGGGCAATTAGTGTCAGAATCGAGTTAAACTGTAGGACATCTCGTTGGTGTCTGAGAGTTGGAGAGCTGCTTGGTGTGGAGGGAAAGGCTCACACACACGTGATTTCAGAAGCATTCTGTGGGTAGAGGAACCGTTTTCTCTCTGAGACTGTTATGAGTATGTACAAATGTTATTTCCTGTAAAATATTTTTTTTTTTTTTTTTTTTTTTTTTGAGACGGAGTCTCGCTCTGTCGCCCAGGCTGGAGTGCAGTGGCGCAATCTCGGCTCACTGCAAGCTCCGCCTCCCGGGTTCACGCCATTCTCCTGCCTCAGCCTCTCCGAGTAGCTGGGACTACAGGCGCCCGCCACCACGCCCGGCTAATTTTTTGTATTTTTAGTAGAGACAGGGTTTCACCGTGGTCTCGATCTCCTGACCTCGTGATCCGCCCACCTCGGCCTCCCAAAGTGCTGGGATTACAAGCGTGAGCCACCGCGCCCGGCCAATATTTTCATTTTTTAAAATGTTATTTCCTAGATAGAAAAGAAGTGTCTCAGGCCGGGCGCGGTGGCTCAAGCCTGTAATCCCAGCACTTTGGGAGGCCGAGGCGGGTGGATCACGAGGTCAGGAGATCGAGACCATCCTGGCTAACACGGTGAAACTCCGTCTCTACTAAAAAATACAAAAAAATTAGCCGGGCGTGTTGGTGGGCGCCTGTGGTCCCAGCTACTCGGGAGGCTGAGGCAGGAGAATGGCGTGAATCCAGGAGGTGGAGGTTGCGGTGAGCCGAGATCGCGCCACCGCACTCCAGCCTGGGGGACAGAGAAAGACTCCGTCTCAAAAAAAAAAAAAAAAAAAAAAAAGTGTCTCTTTGGAGAGTGTTTTTGGGGGCGTATAGTAAAGCTCTGTCCTCATGAATTAAGCGAGGTGGGCTTTTTCTTGGGATGACAGAGGGAAATGTGAGCCGCCCACTGGCCGTGAGCCCTGGGGCATGGTTGCAGGATTCACCCATCCTGGTCTGGGTGTGGCTTGTGATCACCTCCTGCAGTTCTATGCCCGAGTAAGGGCTGATTGGGAACAATTCTGGGTCCTGGGCTGGCTGCCGCTTCCACGACGGTCGCTTTGAGGGCTCTTGGCACCGATTTCATTAAAATGCATGAGCTTAGGGTTGTGCAGCCTGTAGGGGCAGGGGTGCTCTCAGAATGGATTTGGTGGCCCCACAGTTAATTGAGCTCCTGACTCCTGGGCCAGTGGTGAGGTGGGAAGATGAGCCTGTGTCTCCCATGCTGAGCCAAGATCCTCAGGTCAGCTGAAGGTGACCTTCCAGGTACCAGTAGCGGTCAAAGCACCTGCTCCCTGAAGGAAGCTTACCTGGCTTAGCCTCATCCCTGCTCGTCAGTCAGGCACTCAGCTTGCAGAGATCCTCAAGCACACAAGGAGCGTCAGCTGACTGAGGGCCACCAGAAACAGCAGGCAGCCGCTGTCAGCCACAAAGAAATGCAGATCCTGAAACTGCCATCACACAGGTGAGAGGATAGTTATGTGTGAGGTGTTCAAAGAAGTCGTGCAGTCACAGTGAAGAGAAAGCTGTAGGATACATACTGTCACGCATGAATAGGCAGGACTTCTTAAAGAACTTTTGGAAATGAAAAATAGGCCAGGTGCAGTGGTTCATGCCTATAATCCCAACACTTTGAGAGGCCTAAGAGGGAGGATCACTTGAGCCTAGGAGTTCAAGACCAGCCTAGGCAACATAGGGCTGGGCACGGTGACTCATGCCTGTAATTCCAGCACTTTGGGAGGCTGAGGCAGTGGATCACCTGAGGTCAGGAGTTTGAGACCATCCTGGCCAACATGGCAAAACCCTGTTTCTACTAAAAATACAAAATTAGCTGGGCATGGTGGCCCACACCTGTAATCCCAGCTACTCGGGCAGCTGAGGCAGGAGAATCCCTTGAACCTGGGAGGCAGAAGATGCAGTGAACCGATATCACGCCATTGCACTCCAGCCTGGGCAACAGAGTGAGACCCTCTCTCAAAAAAGAAAAACAGAAACAAACTGGGCAAATTAAGATGGTGGAAACAAAACTAAATATGTCCCTAACCACAGTAAGCTGTATGGAATTGCCGCTTAACAGGTAAAGGTTAGGACTGGGTGCAGTGGCTCATGCCTGTAATCCCAGCACTTTGGGAGCCCAAGGCGAGCAGATCACCTGAGGTCAGGGGTTTGAGACCAGCCTGGCCAACACGGTGAAACCCCGTCTCTACTAAAAATACAAAAATTAGCCAGTTGTGGTGGTGCACGCCTGTAATCCCAGCTACTCGGGAGGCTGAGACAGGAGAACGGCTTGAACCTGGGAGGCGGAGGTTGCAGTGAGCCAAGATTGCACCACTGCTCTCCAGCCTGGGTGACAGGGTGAGACTCTGTTATACACACAGACACACACACACATAAAGGTTAGGAGGAAAATCCGTGACCCAGAGTCACACACTTGAAGAAAGACAGGAGGGAGGCGTGAGTCAACCAAGGGGAAGAAAGGCAAGCTCAGGTGCCTTGGAGGTGAGAGGCAGTCATGTGCCGTGTGAAGCCCAGAACATTGTTTTAAAAAGGAAACTCAAAAATAACGATGGGCCAGGCGCAGTGGCTCACCCCTGTGATCCCAACACTTTGGGAGGCAGAGACGGGCGGATCACTTGAAGTCAGGAGTTGGAGACCAGCCTGGCCAACATGACAAAACTCCATCTCTATTAATAATACAAAAATTAGCCAAGTGTGGTGGTCTGCGCCTGTAATCCCAGCTACTTGGGAGGTTGAAGCACGAGAATCGCTTGAACCTGGGAGGCGGAGGTTGCAGTGAGCCGAGATCGCGCCACTGACTCCAGCCTGGGCGTCACTCAACCTGGGAGGCGGAGGCTGCACTGAGCCGAGATCACACCGCTGACTCCAGCCTGAGTGTCACTCAGGCTCAGTGAGACTCCACCTCAAAAAAAATTTAAAAATAATAAAAATGTCTTAGAAATGGAAATGTAATGGGCAAAATTAAATTCACAAGAAGGTGGGAAGTGGAGAAAATCTGTTTGAAAGAACGAAAAGACAAGAAGGTGGGTGACAGGATAAGAAAGATGAAGACTAACAGGAATTCCAAGGGGGGGAAAACAAAAACAGAAAATGGTGGGAATGAAGTTATTAGAGAAATAATTTTCCCCCAGAACCGAGAAACGTGAATCTCCAGAGTAGAAGCACCTACCGATATCTCACACAAAGATGGAAGGAACGACGTACATCCAGGCATGACGTGAAACATCAGACGTCCAGGACATAGAGACGATCTGAGAGCGCAGATCACACACACAGGCTGAGGGATAAATCCCTTCCCAAGGGCAGATTGTAAGTTAGAAAATGACAGAACAATGCTTCGAAAATTACAAGTGAAAATAATTTGCAACCTAGAATTTTATACCTACCCAAGTGGTCAGTGAAGTGTGACAGTATGACAACATTTTCAGATATGCAAACTCTTACTTTTAAAAATTCATTTTCATAATACATGTTTTCAGGAGCCTACTAAAGGAGGAGGTCCAAATCAAGGGAGCAAACCAAGAAAGAGGAAGAAGTGGGGCTGGCCACTGTGCTGTAATCCCAGCACTTTGGGAGGCTGAGGCAGGCGGATCACGAGGTCAGGAGTTCGAGACCAGCCTGTCCAATATGGTGAAACCCCGTCTCTACTAAAAAATACAAAAATTAGCTGGGCATGATAGCGCGTGTCTGTAGTCCTCGCTACTCAGGAGGTTGAGGCAGGAGAATCGCTGGAACCCGGGAGGCGGAGGTTGCAGTGAGCCAAGATCGCACCACTGCACTCCAGCCTGGTGACAGAGCAAGACTCCGTCTAAAAAAAAAAAGGAAGAAGTGGAATCTTGTAAACAGGGGGTTTCATAGAAAACAAGTGGTGAGGGGCATCGCCACGTGACAACGGAGCCCCAGGGCTGGGCAGAGAGCCGCGTGTCCTGGGACCGTCCGATATTTCCCACAGTCCACTCTGGAGCCACAGTGACTTACTTTCCTTCCACAAGTGAAATATGCTCGCCACCCCCGACTCAAGCCACCCAGAGATCTCTTCCTGCTGCTGTCTCAGCTCAGAGGCCGTCAGCTCATGATTCTCCTCTGGTCCGGATGTGTGTGAGATGCCTCTTGAGGCTATAAGCTAATGAAAAAATACCTGCCGCTGCCCCAGCACAGGATTTTAAGACAGGGCCAGGATAAGCACAATAACTCTCTCGTTTGAAAAAGAGAGAGGTGGGGGCTCACTCGCTGCAGACCCCAGTCTGTAGTACTTTTGTGACTCAGTCAACAGCATGTTGCCAAGCGACCTCATTAAGGGGGCAGAGTCTGTGTCTTTTTAGGGCCCCATTTTCCCTGGAAGTGACATTATTATCCTTTTTTTTCCCTCAGATTTTGGCTCTGCCCTTGGTCTCTCTCCTCTGTGTTTTTAGATGTCCGATAGCCTGTATTTGAGGCTAAGCAGCTTTCTTAGCTGCTTACTGCCTGCAGAAGGAGGGAACCCAAAGGCTGCATTTTCAACTCTCCATCTCTGTTCATTGAAACTGATACAACGCCCTTAAAAATCTTGTGGGTTTCGGGCTGGGCACGGTGGCTCACGCCTATATCCCAGCACTTTGTGAGGTCGAGGTGGGTGGATCACGAGGTCAAGAGATCGAGACCATCCTGGCCAACATGGTGAAACCCCATCCCTACTAAAATTACAAAATTTAGCTGGGTGTGGTGGTGCGCACCTGTAGTCCCCGCTACTCAGGAGGCTGAGGCAGGAGAATCACTTGAACCCGGGAGGCAGAGGTTGCAGTGAGCCAAGATCGTGCCACTGCCCTCTAGCCTGGCAGAAGAGCGAGACTCCATCTCAAAAAAACAAACAAACAAAATCTTGTGGGTTTCTTAGATTATATTATCCACTAGACAAAAAATAAACATTTGTCAGTGTTTTCTCTGTTTCGTATGATGTGTTAGCATGTTGTGGGAAAACATCCTTTAGGGTCTTAGAAACGCTTCTGTCTAGCCGAGAAGATATGTACTATATACTATCTTCTAACTTTTTAATTTTTTTTTTTTTTTTTTTTTTGAGACAGGGTCTTGCTCTGTTACTCAGGCTAGAATGCAGTGGTGCAATCACTTCACAGCAGCCTTGAACTCCTGGCCTCCCACCTCGGCCTCCCAAAGGGCAGGGATTACAGGTGTGAGCCACCACACCCAGCCCCAAGATAGTAAACCTTTCTGGGGCCTTAACAATGGATATGGCCACAACCTTGATTTTATCTTTATCCTGAGGCCACTTATTACTTGAATTTTTTGCGGGCAGTGGTGATACACCCTATAGTCCCAGCTGATCAGGATGTTGAGGCAGGAGGATCCCTTGAGCAATATAGGGAGATCTTGTCTCTAAAAAATAAAAAGTAAATTTAAAACAACTTTTAAAACAAAATGCTTTGCTGACTGCAGAGACAAGACGTGAGATGGTTTTGTTTCCCAAGCCAGTTCAGGCCCCAGTTCTATGTCCTCCAGATTCCGCCTGCAGACTAGATGATCCCTCCTTTCACACATTTCACCCTCACAGGCCTCACCAGTGCCACGAGGAGCGTTCTGCTGAACTTTTTGCCACTCTGTCTGGAACTCTGCTTAGCCAGATCCATTTTCTAATTTCCAAGTTACTGAAGGCAATTTTTTTTTTTTTTTTTTTTTTTTGAGACAGAGTCTGGTTCTGTTTCCCAGGCTGGAGTGCAGTGGCGCGATCTCAGCTCACTGCAGCCTCCGCCTCCTGGATTCAAGTGATTCTCCTGCCTTAGCCTCCTGAGCAGCTGGGATTACAGGCACGCACCACCATGCCTGGCTAATTTTTGTATTTTTAGTAGAGACAGCGTTTTGCCATGTTGGCCAGGCTGGTCTCGAACTCCTGACCTCAGGTGATCCACCCACCTTGGCCTTTCAAAGTGCTGGCATTAGAGACATGGGCCACAGCGTGCGTCCATAGGCAATTTTTTTTCACCCAATTTTTTCACTACTACCTAATCATGGTTTCCTCTGCTAACAGTCCCCTCCCCGTGTTTCTGGCCTCCAGCACCAGACTGCACTCACACTCAGTGCACCGCGTCTTAGGTGTTGGTTCTGCCAGCACCTGTCTTAGATGAGGCTGCTGTATCAAAATTCCACAGACCAACTGGCTTCACAGCAGACATTTCTTTCTCCCAGCTCTGCAGGCTGGGAGTCCAGCCTCCAGGTGCCACAGACCCAGTTCCTGGTGAGGGACCCCCAGCTTACAGACAGCAGCCTCTTGCTCACGTGGACGTCCCCGTGCGTGCTCCTGGAGAGGAGGCTCTAGTGTCTCTTCCCATGAGGGCGCTCATCTCATTGTGAGGGTTCCCCAGGATCTTCTCTAAACCTGCTCCCCTCCCAAAGGCCCCACCTCCAACACCGTCTTGCTGGGGGTGAGGACTTTAACATGTGAACTGGAGGCGGGGGACAAATATCCAGTCTATAGCAGCCCCCACTTTGGGACCCAGTTTCTCTATTAGCACTTGCTAAGTAACAACCCACCCAAACACCTGGTGGCTCAGAACCGCAGGGACACGGTGCTCCTGTGGCCGCAGGCGCGAGGACCCAGGTCCTGGCCTCCCTGGAGCCTGTTCCTTGGCTGTGCTCGGTCGCTCAGGGCTGCTCCGGTCCCGCATCCCCAAGGAGAGCCCTTCTGAGGTCACAGGTGCAGAAGGAAGCCTGTCTGATGCAGATGGACGTCCCAGCCAGGCAGAAAGGAGAAAATCAGTACCTAAAGCATCTGACAGAAAAGGAAAAAAAATCCAAAAGAAACCATTTAGAATAGACTCAGAGGACGTAACATACCTGGGACTGACTTAGATGATATTTAGGAGAGATGTGTAAGATTTCTACATGAGGCCGGGCGCGGTGGCTCACGCTTGTAATCCCAGCACTTTGGGAGGCTGAGGCGGGCGGATCACGAGGTCAGGAGATCGAGACCACGGTGAAACCCCGTCTCTACTAAAAATACAAAAAAATTAGCCGGGCGTGGTGGCGGGCGCCTGTAGTCCCAGCTACTCGGAGAGGCTGAGGCAGGAGAATGGCGTGAACCCGGGAGGCGGAGCTTGCACTGAGCCGAGATTGCGCCACTGCACTCCAGCCTGGGCGACAGAGCGAGACTCCGTCTCAAAAAAAAAAAAAAAAAAAGATTTCTACATGTAAACTTAGAGACGGGATGTTATTATTACAAATTTTCTAAGCCAGGGTCACCCATGCTGGAGGGCCGTGGTACAATCACAGCTCACCGCAGCCTCAACCTCCAGGTTCATCCTCCAGCCTCAGCCCCGCCAGGTAGTTTGGGACTACAGGCGCGCACCACCATGCCCAGTTAATTTTGGGGGTCTTTGTTTGCTTTTGGTAGAGACAGGGTCTCCTTATGTTGCCCAGGCTGGCGAGATGGAACATTACTCACAGACATGTAAAAACTCAAACAATGGCGGGTGCCCGTTCGTGGATGGAGCAGGGGGTGTCGGGGAGATGGAGCATTACTCGAAGACATGTACAAACTCTCTGTAAACAACGGCGGGCGTGCCTGTTCGTGGATGGAACAAGGGGTGTCGGGAAGGCGTCGGGGCTCCCGGTTGCCGTCAGTTGCCCGCGAGACCCGAGCAGCAGTCGCTGTGTTCTTGTGGTCATGGCTGAGTGGGATCCAGTGTGAGTCTCCACCTGGCCTGTTACCCAGTTCCGGCTGCAGGGCCTGTGCGCCCTTTTCTGTCTGGGCAGCAGTGAATGAAGTTGCTCTAAGTCCCTCGCTGCTCCTGGTGCACTTAAGAGCGGGCTCGCTAGGCCAGGCGCGGTGGCTCACGCTTGTAATCCCAGCGCTTTGGGAGGCGGAGGCGGGTGGATCACAAGGTCAGGAGATCGAGACCACGGTGAAACCCCGTCTCTACTAAAAATACAAAAAAATTGGCCGGGCGCAGTGGCTCACGTCTGTAATCCCAGCACTTTGGGAGGCCGAGGCAGGCGGATCACGAGGTCAGGAGATCGAGACCATCCTGGCTAACACAGTGAAACCCCGTCTCTACTAAAAATACAAAAAAATTAGCCGGGCGTGGTGGTGGGCGCCTATAGTCCCAGCTACTCGGAGAGGCTGAGGCAGGAGAATGGCGTGAACCCGGGAGGCGGAGCTTGCAGTGAGCCGAGATTGCATCACTGCACTCCAGCCTGGGCGACAGAGCGAGACTCCGTCTCAAACAAAACAAAACAAAAAAAAGTGGGCTCGCCAGGCCACAGGGTAACAGGAGAGGCAGAGTGCGAGGCATCCTCCATCATGGAAACGTGTCTCGCACCAGCACACACAGCTGGCTTTTCCATTACTGTTGCCCGTCGATGGCACCACCCAGCTTTTCTCTGCCTGAGGTTGGTATCTGTGCACCTGGGGTTTCTACTCTGCACGTTTTATCTTTTTTTTTTTTCTTGAGATGGAGTTTCACTTGTTGCCCAGGCTGGAGGATAATGCTATAATCTCGGCTCACTGCAACCTCCGCCTCCCGGGTTCAAGTGATTCTCTTGCCTCAGCCTCCTGAGCAGCTGGGACTACAGGTGCCCGCCACCGTGCCTGGCTAATTTTTGTATTTTGAGTAGAGACAGGGATTCACCATGTTGGCCAGGCTGGTCTTGAACTCCTGACCTCAGGTGATCCGCTCGCCTCGGCCTCCCAAAGTGCTGGAATTACAGGCGTGAGCCACCACACCCGGCAATGTTTTATCTTTTATTCAGGTAGTCTGTGACTATCCAAACGAGGCTCTGACAGTCTGCAGAGATCGTGTCAGTCTGGAGAGAGGTGGGTTAAAGGCAAGTTGTTTGGGGTGAGAAGGGGACGCTGAGGCAGCAGGTGGTCACAGCCTCACATCTTAGAAGGATGCGCTGAGCAGGCCCGGGGTTTTGGGCAAGTGAGGTCCACAGCCCTCTAATGAATGCCTTTAGAGGCCACTGGCCTGCAAGTTCTGATAACAGGGAACAGCCTCAGCGGCCTCTCCCTGGAGCTCCCACTCGCCCCCTCGCCCCCTCCCCTGCTCTGTCCTGAGCTGTGGCTTGGGAGACGTTTCTGGACTGGGACCAGACCCCACAACCTGGAGAGCCAGCTCTGGGCTGGGAATTCCTGGGCTTAATGTCCCGGCATGAAGTCAGCTCCTTGTGTGTCCTCATCTGTAGGGTGAGGGAAGGGCCCATCTCTACCATCTCCGCGAGGACAGACTCCAAGGTGACGTGGGTCGGGCCTGCACCCTCAGTGGTTTCCTTTCTGGATTCTGGGCCTGCTCGGCCAGTGCCCTCATTTTCTGTGGAGCTGTTCCCTGTCTGGGCACAGAAGCGCCTCTCTGGGAGCAGGTGGGGACATGAGAGCCTCAGGGCCCCTGGAACTGTTGTCACAGGCCCCGGGAGGAGCTGGACCTGCTGCCTGAGCCCCTGGGGCAGCCGCCTCCCAGCCAGTGAGCCGCAGTGCGAGAGACTCGGGCCTGAAGCACCAAGGGCCCCACAGCAGGAGGGTGGGGGTGCAGCCTCCAGGGCACTGGGGCCCTCTCAGCTGACCAGGAGCCTTACACAGGTGGCTGCCTCATGGGGTTGGCGGGAGCCCCAGCATGAGGGAGACAGCCGCAGAGGCAGCCCCAAAAGCAAAGCACAGAGCAGATGGCAGAGGGTCCTGGGTGGCAGAGGAGAGGGCGGCAGAGGGTCCTGAGTGGCAGAGGAGAGGGCAGCTGAGGGTCCTGGGTGGCAGAGGAGAGGGTGGCAGAGGAGAGGGCGGCAGGGGAGAGGGCGGCAGAGGGTCCTGGGTGGCAGAGGAGAGGGCGGCAGAGGGTCCTGGGTGGCAGAGGAGAGGGCGGCTGAGGGTCCTGGGTGGCAGAGGAGAGGGTGGCAGAGAGGGCGGCAGAGGAGAGGGTGGCAGAGGGTCCCGCGCGGCAGAGGAGAGGGTGGCAGAGGGTCCCACGCAGCAGAGGAGAGGGAGGCAGAGGGTCCCGCACGGCAGAGGATGGCAGAGGAGAGGGCGGCAGAGGGTCCCGCGCAGCAGAGGAGAGGATGGCAGAGGGTCCCGCGTGGCAGGGGAGAGGGCAGCTGAGGGTCCCGCGTGGCGGGGAGAGGGCAGCCGACAGGCAGCTCTGGGAGGATACAGGGTTGGGAAACTGAGGCAGAAGGCCATCGTAAGAGCTAAGAGCTACGTTCGGAGTGTGTGGATGTGATGAGAACTGAACGGGGGCCGCTGGCCTTAGTGACCAGACAGCAACTGTGCCCTTGCTGAATTCCAGGCGCTAAAGAACTTGGTGAAGAGTCCAGGCCCCTGCTGAGAGGGTGGCACTTGCACAAGTGTGGAATCCTCACCCAAGGTCCTCAGCCTCAGAGCACACCAAGGTGTTTCTCCTCCCCTGTAGAGCAGGAACCGGGGGTCCAGGCTGGGACGCTGATTGGATGTGACAGCCCAGCAGACTCCGTGCTCGGAGTGGAGGCTTCAAAGGACATGGCAGGCGTCAGGGACTTTTCTTTGAGATGGGGTCTTGCTCTGTCGCCCAGGCTGGAGTGCAGGGGTGCAATCACAGCTCACTGCAGCCTCAATGTCTGCTCAAGCGATCCTCCAGCCTCAGGCCTCTAAAATGCCAAGATCACAGGTATGAGCCACTGTGCCTGGCCTAGGGACTTTCTTTTTTTTTTTTTTTTTTGAGACAGTCTCGCTCTGTTGCCCAGGCTGGAGCGCAGTGGCGTGATCTCGGCTCATTGCAAGCTCCACCTCCTGGGTTCACGCCATTCTCCTGCCTCAGCCTCCCCAGTAGCTGGAACTACAGGTACCCACCACCACACCCGGCTAAGTTTTTTGTATTTTTAATAGAGATGGGGTTTCACCATGTTAGCCAGGATGGTCTTGATCTCCTGACCTCGTGATCCGCCGCCTCAGCCTCCCAAAGTGCTGGGATTACAGGCGTGAGCCACCGCGCCCAGCCGGCCTGGGGACTTTTTCTATAGTGATGTATGAACACTTGCACACAACATTTTATTGTACAAAATTCCCCAATACTGCTTTAATAGTGAAAAAAACACACACACAAAGAAGTTTCAACACAGACACAGCTCGTCGTTAGAATTCAAAGTCTTCTCCTGCCATGGTGAGAGCCCAGGCGAACCTCTCCCGCTGTGTTTTGCTGTAGATCTTCTCCACCGGCACCCTGAACCGCTTGCACCTGCGGGAGGCAGCGTCAGCCCAGGCAAGCAGGCAACTCACCCACCTTGAAGGCCAGGTCAGGGCGCTCGGCAAAGGCAAGCGTCCTCCATGCAGCAGAGACACCAGAGCCTCCTGGTGTAGCTGGGGCCTGCTCCTCTAGGCCAGCCCCACCCTATGCATGCTGCCACACTGGAGCATCAGCGAGGTGTCAAAGACAACCTGCTGTGGCCCAGATGTCCACCGGGCAGGGCGCTCAGCCACCTCCCACTCCCAGTGGGCAGGCTGAGCTCCACAGGCCCTCCTGATGACTCGAGTCCCAGGCCACTGTCAGCACCCCCACTTCACCCTGCGCATCCCAACGTTCAGGGCAGGGAGAGCTGATGACATGGGACTCAGCATCAGGGGTCCCTGTCACAGGGAGGGCCTGTGCTGACCCCAGGGGACACAGGGGACAGGGGCAATGCTGGGACTGAACAGAGGCCTCCTGGAAAACCCAGGCCCCCCAAAGGCCACAGATGGGAACTGAGACCCCAGGCACACGCACCAGGCAATGCTGATCCTGGGGTCCAGGTAGTTGAGCTTGGACGTGCCCAGGGCCACCTGCTTGTTCTCCTCCTTGTCTGTGGCCTGCACACTCAGCCCCGCCAGCTGCTCCTGCAGTTTCTCCAGGAGCCGCCTCTTCTTCTCCAGGACACTGGCAAGAGAAGAGGAGGCCACGAGGCCCCGTGCTGGACTAGTGCCACCTGAGGAGACCTGCACTTCTCCAGCCCTGCCGCCTTCCCTCCCGGTGCAGCCCCATCCCTGCCATTGTCATCAGTCATCCACCACAGCAAAAGACCAGCCAGGATCAAAGGTGGAAGCCCAGCCCCACCCCAGCTGCCAAGTCACATACAGAGGAGGGCCCTGGGCGGAGGGTGAGCAGCCCGTCAGGACCTGACTCGCAGGAGGGTGAGATGCTCGACACAACAGACTGAGGGCGGCCCAAGCAGGAGGAGGGCAGCGAGACCAGGCCCAAGACAGCAAACACAAATGTCCTTTAACCTCCGGGAAGCTGCTAAGCCCTCCTTCCTGCCTCCTTAGGGAAAGCAAATTTCAGCACAGAGATGCCCTTTCCACATTACTCGCACCCTCCAACGCCACAACATCACCCACGCACGCAACCTGTGACCCCAACTCTTCTAGGAATTTGTGCCACAAACACTCGAATGTGCGTGGAAAGACACTTGCGCCTGCAGAAATACGGCCAAGAATGGGGCAGCCCGCCAGGCCAGAAGCCTAGGCCCTGGGAAGTGCCTTCCCAGCATGAGCCACATCCCCAGGGGCAGAGGGGCACATGAGGGGCTGCTGTTTATGTGGAAAAAAAGGAGGGAAAACAGACGGAGAGCCAGCATGCACACACAGTCCTTCTGGAAATGCTTAAGAAATTTTTTTTCTTTTTTTTGAGACGGAGTCTTGCTTTATCACCCAGGCTGGAGTGCAGTTGCACGATCTCAGCTCACTGGAACCTCTGCCGTCCCGGGTTCAAGTGACTCTCCTACCTCCTGAGTAGCTGGGACTACAGGCATGTGCCACCACGCACATGATTTTTTTTTTTTTTTTTTTTTTTTGTATTTTTAGCAGAGACAGGGTTTCACCATGTTGGCCATGATGGTCTCGAACTCCCAACCTCAAGTGATCTGCCTGCCTCGGCTGCCCAAAGTGTTGGGATTACAGGCATGAGCAACCTTGCCTGGCCAGGAAATGCTAAAGAAATTTCATAGCAGCTGCCTCTGGGGACAGGAGGTCAGGGGTGGGTCACAGCCTTATTTTTCACTGAATACCCTTTGGTCCAACTGACATTTCCTTCGCACACGCCACTATTAAAAACAGACCCCTGCATTTCAGGATGCTCGTCCTGAAGAGAAAGCTCTTACCCTTTAAGAACCACAGCCATGCCAGGAGCAGTGGCTCATGCCTGTAATCCCAGCACTTTGGGAGGCCGAGGCGGGTGGATCACGAGGTCAGGAGATTGAGACCATCCTGGCTAACATGGTGAAACTCCGTCTCTACTAAAAATACAAAAATTAGCCAGGCATGGTGGCATGCACCTGTAATCCCAGCTACTCAGGAGGCTGAGGCAGGAAAATCGTTTGAACGCGGGAGGCAGAGGTTGTGGTGAGCCGAGATCATGCCACTGCACTCCAGCCTGGGCAACAGAGCAAGACTCTGTCTCAAAAAAAAGAACCACAGCCACAATAATGAGGAATGAATTAAAGAGGGAACATCACTAAAGAAAGAAAAAAGATAATATGGGAATACTATGAATAACTGGGCACCGGCCAGTTTGACACCCTAGACTAAACAAATTTCCAGAAAGATACAAACTACCAGAACCGACTCACAAAGTACAGAAAATATGAATAGAACTATAACAAGTGAGTGTATCAGTAACTTTAAACTTCTCCCAAAGAAAAGCCCAGGCCTAGATGGTTTCACTGGTGAATTCATTTAACAAACTGACCCTAGCCAGGCAGAGCAGTGCAAGCCTATAGTCTCAGCTATTCGGGAGGCTGAGGTGGGAGGATTGCTTGAGCCCAGGAGTTCAAGACCAGCCTGAGCAACACAGCAAGACTCTCTCTCTTTAAAAAGGCACCAATTTTTCATAAACTTTCATGAAATATTAGATATTATATTAAATATTATTCAACTCGTTACCAGTATTACCTTGATACCAAAATCAATGACAGCATAAGAAAACTATAGACTAACATGCTCATGAATACAGATGAAAAAACCTCAACAAAATATCAGCAAACTGAATCCAGCAACAGACAAAAATGATTACACAATTGCTCAAGTAGGATTTATCCCAGGAATGCAAGGATGGTTTCATATCTGATAATCAATTAGTATAATACATCCTATCAATATAAGAAAGGGACAAAAACAAGATCTCAACAGGTGCAGAAAAATCATTTGACAAAATCCAATGCTCTTCATGAAAAAAAAAAGAACCTCAACAAACTAGGAATAGAAGTAAATTTTGTTAACTTGACAAACAGCTTCTGTGAAAAACCTACAGTGAACATCATATTCCATGATAAAAGCATGAGAGTTTTGCCCCCAGTATCAGGAATAAGGCAAGGCTGCCCACTCATGTCCAGTGTACTGGAGATTCCTGCCAGGTCCATAATGCAAAAATATGAAATAAAAGGCATATGATTGGAAAAGAAGAAGTAAAACTATCTCTGTTCGCATACAATATGGCCTTTATAGATACAGTCCTAAGGGCCAGGCACGGTGGCTCATACTTGTAATCTCAGAGCTCTGGGAGGCCCAGGCAGGAATGCTTAAAGCCAGGAGTTCAAGAGTAGCTTGGGCAACATACAAAAATTTTCTTAGTGTAAAAATTAGCCAGGTGTGGCAGTTCGCACCTGTGGTCCCAGCTACTCAGGAGGCTGAGGTGGGAGGATTGCTTGAGCCCAGCAAGTTGAGACTATGGTGAGCTATGATGCTGAGACATCTGGCTGTCCACATGCAAAAGAATGACCCTGGGCCCTTCCCTCAGACCACACACAAAAATTAACTCAGAACCAATGACCTAAATGTAAGAGTAAACCAATAAACCGCTTAGGAGAAAACAGAAATCTATCTTCATGGCCTTGGGTTAGGCAAAGCCTTCTCAGACACGCTGACTCATCCAAATCTTAAATGTGTCACAGGACACCAACAAGGAAGAACAAAGACATGGCCAGGCGTGGTGGCTCATACCTGTAATCCCAGCACTTTGGGAGGCCGAGGTGGGTGGATCACCTGAGGTCAGGAGTTCAAGACCAGCCTGACTGACATGGTGAAACCCCATCTCTACTAAAATACAAAAATTAGCCAGGTATAGTGGCATGTGTCTGTAATCCCAGCTACTCGGGAGGCTGAGGCAGGAGAATCGCTTGAACCCGGGAGGCAGAGGTTGCAGTGAGCCAAGATCACACCACTGCACTCTAGCCTGGGTGACAGAGCAAGACTCCATCACAAAAAAAAAAGGGGCGGGGGGGCTGGGAGTGGTGACTCACACCTGTAATCCCAGTACTTTGGGAGGCTGAGGTGGGCAAATTGCCTGAGCTCAGGAGTTCAAGACCAGCCTGGGCAACACGGTGAAACCCGGTCTCTACTAAAATACAAAAAAATTAGCCAGGCGTGGTGGTGGGCACCTGTAATCCCAGCTACTCAGGAGGCTGAGGCAGGAGAATTGCTTGAACCGTGGAGGCAGAGATTGCAGTGAGCCGAGATCATGCCATTGCACTCCAGCCTGGGTGACAGAGCGATGCTCTGTCTCTAAAGGAAAAAAAAAATGAACAAAGGACAACCCAAGAGTGGGAGAAACATTGACAAGCTCTTACAAGTCAATAATAAAACAACAACCCGACCGGAAAACGGACAGAGGACCTGAGCAGTCATTCTCCAGACGATACAGAAACGGGCAGTAAGCACCTGCAAAGAGCACCCGCGATCAGACGCTCCTTCACACCCACTGGGCTCTAATCGACACATGGAAAACTGAGCCTATAGTGGCACCGGGACAGAGGACTCAGAGCTCTCACGTGCTGCTGGTGGGGAGGGGATGGTGCTGCCGCCCTGGAGAAGAGTCCAGCACCTTCTTCTCATTTCCTGACTCCACAATGACAATCACAAACCTCCTCGGCGGCCAGGGTCTCCTCCTCCCACGGCTCCATAGGTCCCACTCTTGTCCACAAGGCATACAGTTTGTATTTTTAAAAATCACAAAGTTGGCCAGGTGCAGTGGCTCATGCCTGTAATCCCAGCACTTTGAGATGCCGAGGCAGGAGGATCACTTGAGGCCAGGAATTTGACCAGCATGGCCAACATGGAGAAACCCCGTTTCTGCCAAATAAATAAATGAGCCGGGTGTGGTGGCAGGCGCCTGTAACCCCAGCTACTTGGGAGGCTGAGGCAGGAGAATCACTTGAACCCAGGAGGTGGAGATTGCAGTGAGCTGAGACCACACCACTGCACTCCAGCCTGGCAACAGAGACTCCGTCTCAAAAAAAAAAAAATCACAAAATAACAATTGAAGAGGAAAACAAAACTGGCCGTGGGAAGGCACATCTGAAGCTGCCACATCTGGGTTGGTGTGGGTGGCAAGCTACCTAGGTGCTGAGGTAAGAGACCGAGGGCACGAGCTGTTCCAGTATAATAAAATATGTAAGAATAGTTATACTATAGATAGATCATAGATATGATTATATATGAATATCATTAATCATTAGTTTGTAGCAATTACTGTTTTTTTTCCAATATTATAATAATCCTCGCTCCACAATCATAACCTAAGAAAAAACCAGGCCATACAGAGATAGGAGCTGAGGGGACATAGTGAGGAGCGACCAGAAGACAAGAGTGCGAGCCTTCTGTTACGCCCGGACAGGGCCACCAGAGGGCTCCTTGGTATAGTGGTGACGCCAGCGTCTGGGAAGACATCACTTGCCAGGCGGACCTGGTCTAGCGGTAGCATCAGTGTCAAGGAAAAATACCCGCTACTTAGCAGACTGGGAAAGGGAGTCTCCCTTTCCCCCAGGGAGTTTAGAGAAGACTCTGCTCCTCCACCTCTTGTGGAGGGTCTGACACCAGTGAGGCTCGCCCGCAGTTATCCAGAGGCCTGTCTCCCTGTGATGCTGTGCTTCAGTGGTCATGCTCTAGTCCGCCTTCATGTTCCATCCTGTACACCTGGCTCTGCCGTTTAGATAGCAGTAGCAAAATTAGTGAAAGTACTAAAAGTCTCTGATATGCAGAAATAACGGCATAAGCTGTTCTCTCTCTCTCTGCCTCGGCTGCCAAACAGGGAAGGGCCCCGTGTCCAGTGGACATGTGACCCACGTCATCTCACCTATCACTGGAGATGACTCACACTCTTTACCCTGCCCCTTTTGCTTTGTATCCAATAAATAACAGCGCAGCCAGACATTCGGGGCCACTACCGGTCTCCACACATTGGTAGTAGTGGTCCCCCGGGCCCAGCTGTCCTTTCTTTTATCTCTTTGTCTCGTGTCTTTATTTCTACAATCTCTCGTCTCCGCACAAGGAGAGGCGACAAGGGTCGTCTCCCACCGACCCTGTGGGGCTGGACCCTACAGGTTGGGACAGGGCCCTGGAAGGAGGCATCTGAGGGCATGGGTACTCACCTCCTGGACTTGCCATCCCCTTGGGCTTTGTGCTCGGCCCTCGCCCTCCTCAGCTCTGCCCTGGCCTCAGCCACCTGCTCCTTCTTTGCCTGGATCTGCAGGGAAAGGGTCCAGACAGGGCTGCCCCTCCCCGTCCCGCAGCAGCCCCTGCACCCACACCCTCCCACCCCCTACATGCCCACCGCAGCTGGCTCCCCGGCCTGTGCCGAGGCTCCGGGGAGGAGGAGGGGTCCCTCAAGGGCTGGGCTGGGGGCTCTCCTGGGAGCTGCTACCTTCGTCTGGAGATTCTGCATCGACTTCTCGAACGTACTGGGGGTCACTCGCTGATGGTTGCAGAGAATGGCCACGACTCGGTTGGCTCGGTTGTAGGATAAGATCTTAGCTGCTAGGCTGTCCTCGGCTGAGAGGCACGGACCGTCAGAAGCAGCACCCATGGGGCCAGCCACCCTCCCTGTCTGCCCTGAGCCGGACTTATTCAACGCGCCACACAGTGCAGCCCCTTCCACTCACACAGGCACCCACTGGGATGGGGAGAGCGAGGGCCGAGGGTCAGTGACCCTCCGAGGTGGCCCCGAGAGCAGGGTCCAGCGTCTTTAACCACAACAACAAGGCCTCAGGTGGGGCCACAGCACAGGTAGCACCACCCAGGCCTTCCCAGGCCCCATGGCAAGGAGGCCCAGCCGCCTGGACAGGCAAGTCTGCCTGTCACAAGTCCCCAGCACCCGGCTTCCCCTGATGAGTCTGTGGGTCCCTGCCTGTCACAAGTCCCCAGCACCCGGCTTGCCCTGACGAGTCTGTGGGGTCCCTGCCTGTCACAAGTCCCCAGCACCCGGCTTCCCCTGGCACGTCTGTGGGTCCCTGCCTGTCACAAGTCCCCAGCACCCAGCTTCCCCTGGCGACATCCCCTCAAGGTACCATGTTGTCTCCATTTTCCAGTCAAGAACGAGGTTCAGAGAACGTAAGCACTGGCCCCAAGGCACCTACTGGAGCGGCCACTCCTTCACGCCCCTCCTGCATGGCCCACCCAGCTCTGGAAGCGCGTCCGCAGTGGGCCCGGCACCTTCATTTCCTCTCCCAGGCCCGGCCTCGGCCCCTACGCCCTCACCCAGAATCTTCTGCCTCCCTCGGTGGAGGGGGCGTCTCCTCTGCTGGGGCTCTCACCTGGATGCCAGCTAGCTCTTCCACATCCTACAGCCCTAATGCTGCCCCAGCTCCAAGGGTGTCCCCAAGGCAGCACAGCACCAGCCTCTGAGGCCCACAGGTGCACACAAAACACGTGCCGAGCGAGCGTCAGCGCCCCTAAGCACCCAGCCTCGGCGCCTCCTCCAGGAAGCCCTGCTTGGGGAGCATGGTGGGCGCTGGGGTGGGAGGCACCCTCCGGACACAGTCTGCGTGTCCAATCTGCCCGGACATCACAGAGCAGCCCGGACATCACGGAGCAGGGGCAGCGCCGAGGGCAGAGGGAGGAGAGGCCCTCGCCGAGCTTAGATGGCATCCCCAGGTTGATGGCAGGGGACACAGAGCAGAGGGCCCTGAAGCTGAGACAGGGCTGTGGACAGAGGCCCAGAGGTCGGGGTGCTCAGACAGCTGAGGGCGGGAGGGACAGAACCACTGGAAAGTGCAGAGGCCTCCTGGGCCTTCAAGAAAGAACCCTGAGGAGGAGCTGAGGAATAACGCCAGGCCTGGCCACGGGGGCCTGAGTAGGGCTCAGCAGCAGGGGCTGCCCCGCAGGGAGCACGTGGCTGGGATGCAGCCGAGGAACAACGCCTGGCCACGGGGCCTGAGTAGGGCTCAGCAGCAGGGGCCGCCCGCAGGGAGAACATGGTTGGGATGCCTGGGGTCCCGAGAGCCACAACCTCCCTCCTCCTCCCCAGGACTCTGGCCACCCAGGCCGCCAAGCAGCCAGCCCACAACCTCTGCCCGTTTCCCAAAGAAGCAGCCCCACCCCGAGGCTCGCTCAACAAGGGCCAGGCGGGGAGCCTGGCCTGGGGCAGGGGCCATGTTCCCCCGCGCTGAGTGTGGGCGTGGGGCCTGCTCACCGCGCGTCAGGGCCCGCAGCTGCTCCTGCAGAGTGATGGAGGCGTTGTAGGTCCGGAACACCTTGGCCGTCAGCCCGTCCATCAGCTCCTGGAGGTGCTTGTTCAGGCTGGTCGTCTGGGGAGGAAATGGTCTCTATAATGACGTGGTTTTGCGGGGCCGTCCCAGCCTCCCGCAGGAAGGAAAGGGCATTTCAGCCATTGGGTCAGGACAAAACCCTGGGCCTTGCTATGAGAGATGGAGCCAGACTCAGCGCCCACGCCCTCTCGCTGGGTCCTGCCACCGCCCATTGCTGAGGAAACACAAGCCGGCTTACGGTCAGCCTGTCGAAGAGGTCGTCCCCGGGGTCCTTGTTCTCCATAAAGAGCTGTAAGTTCTTGTACACCTGAAGGAGAAAGAAGGAATTTCAGAGGACAGAAAAAACCCGAATCCAGTGAGGACCTGTAGGGCGTCTACACAGAGCCCGGGAGCCCACAGGAGGCTTCCCTGAGGAAGGTGGCCCGAGCAGCATCGCTGTCTCCTGTCGGCATCCTCCCGTGACACAGCCCCCACCCTCCAGTGTGGCAGTCACCGCTACCACATGCACAGGTGGCCTGCTCAGGAGGCGGGTGTGACTCCTGCCCTGCAAACCCCCTGGGTGACCGTGGTGGAGTCCCCGGCTCCTTCTTCCATCAATGCCGGATTTCCGTCAGGTGAGCCCACACCCTTGTAATGTGGGACACTCATCTGACATCACAGGACCTCAGGGCCCTTAGGGTGTCTGTGTCCAACCTCCCTCCATCAGTCCCTTTGGGGAGAGAACATTAATTCCCTTCTGGAGAGACCAACCCTGCTCCGAGGAAACGCCAGCCTGCACCTGCACCCGTGCCTGCCCTCCCCTCGGTTTCAGCTGCTGGTCCTCCTACAAGTGGCAGGCGGCCTCCCTGAGTGCTGGGCATCGGCTCCAGGGCAGAGGTTGCTGTGGCCTCTGCGCTGCTCTCTCCAGCACCAGCACGGCAGCCCTCCCTCACCAGACACAGGCAAGAGGCCTCGCACCCCCAACTGGCCCCCTCACCAGCCTGGCACCACGGCTGATGAACCCCATTCTACAAACCCACAGGCACCGGGACACGGCAGGAAGCCCCGGCCCACAGCTCCCGACTTCTGGCTTCTTCCCTCATCTTCCTCTACACGTTTGGTTTCACACCACTGATCGTGACGAGGCTTTATGTCCCGCCTTTTTCTTTACATCACGTGCATTCCGTTACCGAGTGCTCCTCTCGACAGCACTGTAAATGGCTGGCTGGTCCTCTGTCTGGACAGAGTGCGACTCCCCGTCCAGGACTGCACCGCGGCCGACGCTTCACCACGGCCGGGGCACTGTGGTGAGCACCTCCTTGCCTCTTCGTGTGCTGGCTTCTGTCTCCTACCTCCGATTAATTCATTCCTTAGGATTGACTTCCCAACCAGACTGCCTGAGGCCTGGCCCTGCCAGGGACTCCTGTTTCTCTGCTGCCCTCAACACCTGTCCCCAAACTTCCATTTCTGTTTTTGAACGGCTCCACTCCATCTCACAGTTGGGTCACATTAATTTTTTTATTTTTTTTTTAATTTTTAGAGACTAGGTCTGGCTCTGTCACCTGGGCTGGAGTACAGTGGCATGATCATAGCTCACTGCAGCCTCCAACTCCTGGGCTCCAGCAACCCACCCACTGAGCCCTCCTAAGGTGTCTGGACTACAGGCATGGGCCTTGCACCCGGCCTGAGTTACATTTGTGCTTTTGAGGTGCAGGGAGTTCATGCGTGGATCTGTCCAACGTCACTGTGATGTGGCGCCCACCCAGACAGGGGACACTGTGACTCTTCAGGACAGCCACTCAAAGGTGAGGATGCTCCCCAGGTTCCAATCTCCCTTCAAGCCAGTCTGGAGACCAGAGATTTACCCAGCCCTTCCCAACCACACTCATCCCTCTGGGCACTGACGCTGGTGGAGCAAGAGGCTGTGGGGGTGGTAGGCAGCCACTAGCCCCTGCAGCAGAGGAAAGAGGGCAGCCCCTCCCAGGTGTACTGGGGTGAAAAGTGTTCCCCAAATTCATATCCTCACCGGAACCTCAGAATGTAACCTTTCTTCTTTTTTTTTTTTTAAGACACGATCTCGGTCAGCCGCGGTGGCTCATGCCTGTAATGCCAGCACTCTGGGAGGCTGAGGCAGGTGGATCACGAGGTCAAGAGTTCAACACCAGCCTGGCCAACATGGTGAAACCCTGTCTCTACTAAGAATACAAAAATTAGCTGAGCGTGGTGGCAGGCACCTGTAATCCCAGCTACTCTGGAGGCTGAGGCAGGAGAATCGCTTGAACCCAGGAGGTGGAGGTTGCAGTGAGCCGAGATCGCACCACTGTACTCCAGCCTGGGCAACAGTGTGAGACACCGTCACGAAAAAAGAAAAAAAAATTTAAAAAAGACAGGTCTCATTTTGTTGCCCAGGCAGGAGTGCAGTGGGGTGATCAAGGCTCACTGCAGCCTCAACCTCCCAGGCTCAAGCGATCCTCCCACCTCAGCCTCCAGAGTAATTGGGACCACAAGCATGCACCATCATGTGCAGCTAATTTTTATTTTTAATTTTTGAGATGGAGTCTCACTCTGTCACTCAGGCTGGAGGGCAATGGCGTGATCTCGGCTCACTGCAAGCTCTGCCTCCCGGGTTCACACCATTCTCCTGCCTCAGCCTCCTGAGTAGCTGGGACTACAGGCGCCCACCACCACGCCCGGCTAATTTTTGGATTTTTAGTAGAGATGGGGTTTCACCATGTTAGCCAGGATGGTCTCGATCTCCTGACCTCGTGATCCGCCCGCCTTAGCCTCCCAAAGTGCTGGGATTACAGGCGTGAGCCACCGTGCCCGGTTGTTTCTTTAAATTATTATTTTAGAGACCGGGTCTCATTATGTTGCCCAGGTGGTCTCAAACTCCTGGGCTCAAGTGATCCTCCCACCTCAGCCTCCCAAAGCACTGGGATTACAGGAGTGCACCACCATGCCTGGCCAGAATGTGACCTTATTTAAAAATAGGGTCTTTAGAGACTGTTAAGATGAAGTCATAGAAAGAGTGGGGTGGGCGCTCACTCCAATACGACAGAGTCCTTGTGAGAACACACAGAGGCAGAGACGCAGGGAGAAGATGGCCATGTGACAACGGAGGCAGAGACTGGGGTGAGGCAGCCTCAGGCCAAGGACATCCAGGATCCGTGGCCCCACCAGATGCTGGGAAGGCAGGAGGACCCTCCCCGAGTGTGGGTGGCATGCGGCTCCGCCAGCACCTTGACTCGGACTCTGGCCCCCAGGGCTGAGCGACAATAAACGTCTGTGGTTAAACCACTGGGTCTGCAGTGCCTTCTGCCAGCAGTCCTGGGAGATGCTCCGGCCGGGGGGCAGGAGATGAAGCTGGTGTGACACACGCGCCCTGCTCAGCCCCTGACCAGCTCCCTTGTGACCCCTTGGGTCTGCCATGGGGCACAGCCTCTCCTTCCCCTTCACCCTGATCAGCCCCAGCACAGCAGGCCTCACCCAGCAGACAGGACGTGGCAAACGGGCCACAGACCCCACGGCAGCTCTGGCACGCCCCTAAAGACATCCAGAGCAAATACGTGTCACGTAGGGAGGGGCAGTCGGCGCGAGGGCACTCACAGGCTTCTCCACCGGCACTCTGTTGTAATAGCGGATGCAGTCCTTCCCCAGAAAGTCAAATTCCACCACGTGTTGGCAGCCATCAGCCTCTGGGTGCAGCTGGACGTGCTCCACGCGGAGGGAACAGCAGCCCACGGTGTCAGCTGCCTCACCGTCCTCCTTCTCGTTTCCTGCTCTCAGCGCCAGCTAGTTGGTGGGGAACCGTCAAAGTGGGTGGTGCATACACATGCACACCACACACACAGGCACGCCACACACACAGGCACACCACACACACAGGCACACCACACACACAGGCACACCACAGACAGGCACGCCACACACAGGCACGCCACACACACAGGCACGCCACACACACAGGCACACCACAGACAGGCACGCCACACACAGGCACGCCACACACACAGGCACACCACAGACAGGCACGCCACACACACAGGCACACCACACACACAGGCACGCCACACACACAGGCACGCCACAGACAGGCACGCCACACACAGGCACGCCACACACACAGGCACGCCACACACAGGCACGCCACACACACAGGCACGCCACACACACAGGCACGCCACACACAGGCACGCCACACACACAGGCACGCGACACACACAGGCACGCCACACACACAGGCACGCCACACACAGGCACGCCACACACACAGGCACGCCACACACACAGGCACGCCACACACAGGCACGCCACACACACAGGCACGCCACACACACAGGCACGCCACACACACATGCACGCCACACACACAGGCACGCCACACACACAGGCACGCCACACAGACAGGCACGCCACACACACAGGCATGCCACAGACAGGCACGCCACACACACAGGCATGCCACACACACAGGCATGCCACAGACAGGCACGCCACACACACAGGCACGCCACACACACAGGCACGCCACACACACAGGCACGCCACACACACATGCATGCCACACACAGGCACGCCACACACACATGCATGCCACACACAGGCACGCCACACACACATGCATGCCACACACACATGCATGCCACACACACATGCACGCCACACACACATGCACGCCACACACACAGGCACGCCGGGCACGCCACACACAGGCACGCCACACACACAGGCATGCCATACGTGTACCCCACACACACAGGCACACCACACACAGGCATGCCACACACACAGGCACACCACACACAGGCATGCCACACACACAGGCACACCACACATGTATGCCCCACACACAGGTGCACACACACACCAATGCACATGCAAACCCTACACACATGTTCATACCCACACACGTGTGCACACGCACACACACCCCCATCAGAATGAGGTTCCACCCCACACAGGCCCACGTCGCCACACTGCGCCATCCAACTGGGTGTCCTCGCCAGGAGAACCAGGATGAAGAGCCGCCAGGAGGCGAGAAGGCCGCGTACCTTATCGATGAAATACAGGGCTACCGCCCGCTGTCTCATCTTCATTTCCCGAGACTTCCAGTCGGCCCGGTACTGGGAGCGGATCTCGTCCACAAATCCCCGCAGGCGTCGAGCTGTTTCAAACTTCTGCCAAGCTTTCTCCCCCTAAACGAAGAAAATAACAGGAAAGAAAACATTCGCATTCCTGTTAAATAACGGAGGAGGCTGCCAACTCTCCCTCCCCCAAACCTCGCGCTTCTCCACTCGGTGGTGGCGTGGTCAGGGGCTGGGGCAGCAAATCCAGCTGGGTGATGCTGGCAGTGAGCACCCATGCCCTGCCCACTCCTGGCTTTGGGGCTTGTGGCTGCTGGCACAGCATGACCTCAGCGCAGGCTGGCCAACTCCCAGCCCATCTCAGAAGCCTCTGCCGGCGCCGGGCTTACACACCTCCCTGCCGGCGTCCTCAGGGGGACCTCCCGGGGAGGAAACACCCTGCCAAGCCCCGCGCTCACCTTCAGCTTCGAGCAAGGGTTCAGCATGACGTACTTGATGGAGTTCTGAACGCTCTCGGTCCACGCTGCCAGCCACGTGACAGTGTTATCGGAGCGCACCTCCTTCCACTGGTGCCCCGCCGGCGGCTCGGGGATCTTCGAGTCCCTGCAGCAGAACAATGACCCAAACATAACTTGGAGACCTTGTTCTCTGGAATGCGAGCAAATGAGCTGCTCTGGTCAACCGTCCCACGTGGTGGCTGTGGTGGTGGCATGGCTCCTGACCGAGTCTGGCATCAGAGGTGGCCTGCCTGGCAGCTCAGACAAAAGCAGCCGCTCAATCTACCCTCTGCACACACAGGAAGGCCACAGTGCACCAGGAGGCTGGGCGGCCACCCAAGCAAGGCACCGCTCTGCATGGACCTCTCAGCACCAACTGGGACGACAAGTGCCCTGCTCCACACAGCCTGGCCACTGGGGGTCCGGCAGGCAGGGTCCCTACTCCACGCTGCAGTCACTCAGTACAACACGTGGCCCAGCGGTCCCCTCTCCACCACTTGGAATGTCCCTCCAATAAGTTCAAAACACCTAATCCTACTGTGCCATCCAGATGGTGTGGGATACGAAAACCACACGGAGGTGTCCTTGGCGGGAGAAAGTCTCAGCCACAGCAAGGCGAGGACTCCTGACCCCGTGGGAAGCACCCTGGGAGGGCTGCCCTTGCCCAGCCACGCCCGCAGGCTGAGCTCCACAGGCATGGTGTGGAGGTCACCAACCACACGTTTCTCGGTGTGCCTCCCTCTCCCAGGAGGTGAAGAAAAGCCAGCCTCACCCAGGTGGTGGGGGTCCAGCGCCCGCCTGCTGCCCGCCCGGCCACACACCTGCTGCAGTTGATAACCACATCCTCTGGCGTGATCCTTCTCTTCAACATCCCCATCCTGGGATGGTCGCCACGGCCACGGAACAAGCCAGGCGGCTCAATCTTGAAATTGCCTATTTTTTCTCGGTGACCATCTAAAATACAGTAGCCGAACTCTTGCTGAAGTTTTTCTGCCTCTTCTTTTAGCTTCTGAGTTAATAAAACAGTCAGTGGACATTAGCAGTGAAGAGAACAGAACAGGCCTCAGTCCCTTGTTGCTAACCTGGGGCCACCCTGCTCTGGCTAACTCAGTTGGACCCTCAAAGCCCTTCACAATCCATGGAGGTCACAGGGGCAGGGGACAGTGCAGGTGGGCATGCAGGAGGCACCGAGAGCCATGGCCTAACCACCCCATGGCCTGGACTCCCCGGCCCCTGCACAGGCTTCAGCCGTTGTAGGCCTGAGCAGTAAAGCCAGGTGGAGGGAGCGTGGCTGCCCGCCATGGAGGAGGAGGGCTAAGGGAATCCCTGAGAAGGCCACACGGAGATCACAGCACAGCAGGTTCTGGTTAGATGTAGGGAGACGCACAGCACAGAACAGCAAGAAGCTGGCTGGCCTGCACAAGCCCTGCCCTCAGCCCACAGCTCATCTGGGAACCCACCCTTGATCAACAATGATAAATTACTTATCCATTTCAAACTGGGTTTACTCTCAAATGTGCTCTGGGGAAGCAGAACGACACTTAAGCACACGCGGAAGCGCTAAGGCTGACGAGAAAAGAGCAGCTTTGTGAGAAGGGGCTTCTCTAAGGCCACAGGCCTTTCTCAGCCTTTGGGCCAGGCCAGCCTCTCATTCCCAGGGGCCACTTCAGGTCACACAACGCTCGAGGCAGCCCAACCTGCTTCTCCTCCCTGGTCAGGACTTTCCGGGCTGCGGCTTTGTCCACAAAGTATCTGTGGATCTCCGTGAAGTCACACTTGTCCAGGCTCTTGATGACTTCCCTCTCTTCCACCGTCATTTCCTGCACAAACCACAGACACATGCTCTCACCATGTCTGACGGACAGACACGCGCTCTCACCATGTCTGACGGACAGGCATGCGCTCTCACCATGTCTGACGGACAGACACGCGCTCTCACCATGTCTGACGGACAGACACGCGCTCTCACCATGTCTGACGGACAGACACACGCTCTCACCATGTCTGACAGAGGCGTGCATGCGACAGGCAGAACCTGCGCACAGTCCCGCGGCCCCGTGAATGGAGCCTCTCCCCGCAGACCCCACAGATAGAGCTGGTTCTGTTATTGCAGGTGTGGAGTGTGGTGGGGCAGCCGAGGGCACAGTTCTCCAAAAGCAACTTCACAAGTCAGTAGTAAAACTGGCTAAAACCTTTGACCCAATAATTCCGCTTTGAAATCCATCCTAAATAAACTCTCCACTATGAAAACCAGGATGACAACGGCACTAAGGGCAACCGCAGAAACGCCATGACCAGACAGAGCAGGATACATGGTCGGGAGCTCATTTGGTGAACGTGACGGGATTCGCGAGGGCAAAGTCTCAGTCCATACGTGCTGCTGCAACAAAATCCCGGGGACTGGTCAGTTATAAATCACAGTCACAGCTCTGGGGGCTGGAAGGCTGGGGTCAGGGTCCCAGCATTTGACGTCTGTGGAGGGCCCAGTCCCTGCTTCTGAGAGGGTGCCCTGAAGGCCATCCTCACACAGTGGAGGGGGACAGAAGGACAGAAGGGGCCCAGCTAATTCCACCCAGCCCTGCCCTAAGGCCCTAAATTAATCCTAAGGGCTGCAAGGCGGAGTCCTCACAGCCCAATCAGCTCCTAAAGGCCCTCCCTCTGTCCTGTGGTGCTGGGGACTCAGTTTCAAGGTGAATTTTGGAAAGCACAACAGAAAACAGTTTGATGATGATCTACCCATGTGGAGACTAAGCAGGATAAAATGCTAAGTGGGGAAAACATGACATGCACACTGATCACACTCACACGAAAACTAGTGCCCAGGAAA
Organism: Symphalangus syndactylus; assembly: GCF_028878055.3. Lineage (NCBI taxonomy): Eukaryota > Metazoa > Chordata > Mammalia > Primates > Hylobatidae > Symphalangus > Symphalangus syndactylus. The sequence goes on from NC_072429.2 coordinate 142,166,542, forward strand.
AGCCAGGACACGGGAACAGGAGACACTGACCTGAGGGAGAGCCGCAGATCACAGGCAACTGTTTCTCCTTTCATTTCCTACACAACAAAAACTCTGCACAGCTCATGGCCAAAAGCCCAGGCTTGCGGGCACCAGCTCATGGTCCCAGTCCAGGCTCGGCCACTTAGGCGTGTGAGACCTCAGGAGCTGCTGCTAAACGTGTCTCGCTGTGGGATGGGGACGATCTGCCTCTTCCGAGGAGCTCAGGTATGACACCATCTGTGCCGGGATGGAGCCCTGCTCGGCCATAACCGCGGGTTCAGGGTGTGTCCCCCTGTCTCCCAGGGCCGTCGGATCTGCCACCCGCTCCTGTTCTGCTGCTTTGCGACACTGCCTCCCTTCCTAGCTCTGCTAGTGACTGGAAGAAGTGCTGACCAGGGGGAGAATGAGGACGCCAGGCAGCTGGCACCACCTCACAAATCTGTCATGACAGGCAGGGGGGTGGCATCAGGACAGAGGAAGAGGGTCCAGAAGCAGAGCCCACACAGGCGACAAGGAAGCACAGGCTCCAGCAGCTGGCTCGGGGCAGTCAGACACCCACATGCAACGCACGAGCCTTGGCCTCTACCCCACACTGTAACCACAATTAACTGAGTTCCACCTAAACCAAGCCGACCTTGATGGAAACCTAAAACCGAAACTTCTAGGAAAAACATAGGAGGAAATGTCTGTGCTGCTGAATTCAGCAGATTGCTTAGACAAAACAACAAAAGCACAACCTGTGACAAAACACGAAACGTGGGACCTTATCAGTATTCCAAACTCCTGACCTTCCAAAGACATCGTTAAGAGAATGCAAATAGAAACAACAAACACCGTGAAAAATTTTTTTGCAAATCATATTTCTGATAATGGACTTAAAACAGGACACAACAGTACTCACCATAAAAGACAGATTGATAAACTGAATAACTAAGTTACAATTTTCTGTTTGGAGACCTCACTGAGAAGTGAAAAGGCAAAGTCTGGGAGATGATATTCACAGCATGTGCATCTGGCAAAGAACCTGCATCCAGAACGCGTTTCTAGAAGTCTGTTAATAAATCAGCGAGGAACATGCAAGCAACTCGATTTTTTAAATAGACAAAGGTTCACAAAAGAAAATATTGAAATGACACATCGGTACACCAAAAGATGCTTAATATCACTTGTCATTAGGGAAACGCAAACCACACCACGGTGAGGTGTCACTTCGTGCCCACTAGAAAGGTGCCTCGCACCCGCGGCGGGCGTGTTGACAGTTCAGCCTGGTGTTTCTAGTAAGCTGGACACACATGTAGCTCGTGACCCAGCAATTTCACCCCAAGTCCTGTCAGAGGCAATTCACACGTATGTGCCCTCACCCACGTGGGAATGTTCATGGCAGCTTTACACATGCAAAGGAAATTAATCAAACACCCATGAATAGGGAAATGGACTGGCATGAGTCACACAACGGAGGAAACGCGACCTGGCCAGAGCCAGGCAAATGCTGCGGGACAAGCAAGTCAGGGGCGAGCCTCGCAGGTGTGGTGCAGACAGAAACCCCGGAGGGCACAGAGCCCACAGCACACACATAAACCCAGTCAGGCCGTGGGCGAAGGGAAGTCACCTTGAAAATGAGCAAGGAAAAATCCTTGAGGCAGCACCCTCCCCTCCAAAGAGCTTCTCGCCAAACATGTCTTTCTGGGGGCTAGCAAATGGCACGTGGCCTCCTCCACTCTCCTTCTTATATGCCAGACCCCTGTCCTTTCAGTGGTCCGTGGAGTAAGGCTACCACAAGTCAGGCTCCGCACCCACAGCCTGCCTGGGAAGGGAAAGGTCTGAGGCGCACTAGGCCGGACACACTGGCACCGCCTATGGTCCCAGCTACTCAGGAGGCCAAGACAGGAGGATGGCTTGAGCCCAGGAGCTCGAAGCTGCAAAGTTCCGTGATCACACCTGTGAGTGCTCACACGGGCCACAGAGAACTTGCAAGGGGCGTCCAGAGGCAGCACTGCAGAACCGCAGGCGCCTGGCCAGCCAGGTCCAGGACAGCTGTGGCGGCCGCCCAGGATACCTACCTTTCGCCAGTCATTGAAGAAGTTCTTCCGGAAAACCTCCTTTGTTGTGTATTCATGATCTAACATCCTCCCATAAAAAGTGGCGACCTCCTCTGCTGCCGCGCTCAATCTCACAGGCTTTCCTGCAGGCATCGAAAGACACGTCGCATGAGAGAGCGGCCACAGGCTCGGCCTCCAGCTGACATGACTTCATTGCTTTAAACTACGCTTTCATGCGTACTATGCCAAGAACAAGAAGCTAGGCCTTATTGTGTAAGTTCAGAAGCATGTTCTGCATGACACACGACAATCAACCTACGTGGAGGTGACGACCACAGTGCTCTTGAAGTGGGTCGTGAGAACACTGCAGAAGATTTCAGGCGCTACTGATTTCTCCTCCTTTACCACTTAACTTTGCTACTACATTTATATTACATGAAAATGGAACATGTACAATTTTAAAACACACCAATTTCCACAAAATTACACAAGCAAAATAAAAATTAAGGCTTCAAAGCAGAACACTGAATAACTAGGTGTAACCTTCTACAACTCTGCTGGCCTCTGTCCCACCACTCCCTGCGTTTTATTCTAAGATCAGTATGGTTTAGAGATGCAGGGGGTGAGCTGGGACCAGGCGAGCAGAGCGAGAGGCTCGTGGTGGGAACGAGGGTGCTCACCAGGAATTCTTTCAACTGCATGTCTGAAAAGCTTTCATGAGAAAATTTTAGAGAAATAAATGAGTAATCATTTGGTAACAAGGAAGAAGGCATTCCTGATCAACAGCAGCAATCCTTCCCCAAACTAGCTTCTCAGGACAGAGGACAAGAGGTTCAGAGGCCAGCAGCACAGGCCCGAGGGGCTCAGCTCCCGCTGCCCGTGTCGAGGCTTGGCCCCACTGGGACCCACGCGACACCACTGCTCCCCGGACTGTCCACCATGGCCCTGCACAGGCAGTCCTCGCCTGCCACGTCCCTCCTGGCCAGGGAGGTCCTGCAGGGCCGCTGTGGGGCAGGTGAGGCGGCCGCTACATCAGGACAGGGGCACAGCGCGAGATGCTCAGTAAGGCCCCATGGCGTCCCGTGGGCAGCCCCAACAGACACAGCTAGAACCTCTGTCCCTGTGGAAGCTCCAGTACCACCGCTTCAGAGAAACAGGCTTTGAACAAAACATTGTATCAAAGAAGCTCAGCAAACTCAGGTGTGCATGTGTGGAAGCTCCAGTCCAGCTCCGAAAAAACAGGCTTTGAACAAAAAACTGCATCAAAGGAGCTCAGCGAACTCAAGTGTGCATGTGACTTGGCAGGGGGCCCACGGGAGGGCTGGTGGGAGGGGCACAGCATGGCATGGGGGCCCGCCCTAGGGGAGAGAAGGATGCCTTCTAGCAGAGATGAAGAAAATGGGCTGAAGCAGCTAAAATCAGCAGCACAAGAGCAAAGCCGAAGCTCCTCGGCCCTGGGGTAGAGAGGAGGGCTCAAGGGCAGAAGGGATGTGTGGCCCCTGCTGACCCAGAGCCCCCAGGTCCTGCCTCTGATGGTGGCTCAGCGCTCATGTCAACCACGGGCTCTGCTTCTTGCTGAGAATCACAAGCTGGTATCAAGCAACCGTTCTGCGATCTACGTGTGTACACGCAGTGTATGTACTGTGTATACTCGGAACACACAGGGAACACAGTGGTGTGGGGGGAGGGAGGTGGGGTCGGCCTTGCCCAGAGGGTCCTGGACACAACAGGCACAGCCAGTGCAGGCTCCGCAGGAAAGGCAGGGACAGGAGCCCCCGAACTGCCACCCTCTGAGCATGGGTCAGTCGGTCAGCAGCCCCCATGCACCACCTGCAAGAAGAGGGCACAGAGCACTCATAGCCGGAAGCCTGCAGCGGGGCTGAGGGAGCGAGCCGCTCCCTGCGTCCTTACCATCATAGAAGAAACGCACTCCATTGGGAAGGGGCTTATATGGGGGTGCAAAGTACGGGCCCTTGTGCTCCAGCTGTCTCCACTTCACCCTGTCTTCGTGCTTCTCCTCCTCCCACCTAAAGACGGAGACAGGACATGTCACTCTCCTGGGCCAGGCCCTGCATGAGCCTCTTGCCCCCTCCCACGGTGGCTCCTCCCTGTGGCTCCCAGCAGGCGAGCAGTGTGGCCTCCACCTCACGGGGCAGGAAAACAAGGCCTGCAGAGGGAGGCAACCCCACCTGACCTCAGACCCCATGCCCGTGCACCCGCCCATGCCCCACACCCGCAGCGGCCCGTGTGCTGCTGAGTCACGGATCCCACCAAGCCAGCTAAGCGGGAAAGGCAACATGCCTCTCCCAGGCTCTAGGGCCTCTCCCCAGATGGGTCCCTTCAGAGCCGGTCTAGAATCCTCGGGAACCTCTCCATGGGACCATTTCATTTGCTAAACAAAGGACCTGGCTGCTTATGAGAGAGCCCTGCCTCTGAGGAGCTGGGTGGAGGGGCCCAGCAGTACAGCCAGTGGAGAGGCACCACAGCAGGGCGTAGGACCACTGCCCACAGAGGATCGGGCAGGGTGGAAGGGTGGAGGAGGCAGGGCACAGAGGGGAGGCCCTAAAGCCAGAAGCCTCAGGGGTTTTCAGGGAAGGGCTCCTTTTGTAAGGCACTAACACGATGAGGCTCCACAGGGCTCCCTGCCAAGGTCCCCCTCCCCAGGGCGCCCCCTCCTGGCAAGCCCAGCTCTGGAGGTTGGGGGGGTGGAGGGACACAGCCAGCGTGGCGGCTACAGCCCATCCTAACTCTCCAGGCCAGTCATCATCTATCCATTGAGGCTTCAGGCAAGCCCAAGCCTGCCCTGAGCCAGCACTGCACAGGGTCCTGCAGATGCAGATCACCAAAACCCATACGAAGGGCTCAACTGAACCTAGACGCTGAGATGGGCCTGGGAGAAGAGGAGCGAGACGGGGCATGGCTGGCAGGCAGTGGGCAGGCTCGGTCAGCAGGGCTGCGGAAAGAGCAAGTCCAGCACCCAGGATGGCCAGTGCAAAGGCCTCTGTGGGAGAGGCTTTAGCGGGAGGGTGGCAGCACCACCAGAATGGGGGAGAGTGAGATGGGCACGCCTTCTGAGCCTTCCTCAGATGCATAAGGACAGAAGGTTCCAGAGCACACCCCCACCTGCCAGGGCCAGGAGACCCGCATGTGACCCCAGCCAGGTAGTGCTGTTGGGGCCTGGTGGGCCTGCTCGGCTGGGATGAGTGCCCTCGGAGCAACAGGAAGTCTCTGAAGGGTCTGAGAGGGGAAAGCATGTGCGACAGACATTTCTGAAAGGGCCTTTCTGGCTGTTTCTGTAGAGGAGAGAATGGGCAGGGTTAGAAGAGGTAGAGACGGAGCTGATAAAGTAGGGAGAAGTTAACGGGCTCAAGAACCTTCCAGGGTGGAGCCGGGCGTGGTGGCTCACACCTGTAATCCCAGCACTTTGGGAGGCTGAGGCAGGCTCAGGAGCTCAAGGCCAGCCTGGCAAACATGGCGACAGTACAAAACAACTAGCGGGCAGATACTGCAGGCAGCTGGAGCCTGGAGGGAGAGTCAGGGGGAGGGGGGTTCTGCTGACTCTGCAGAGCTTTTCCACGTCAGGTGAGACCAGCCTCACCTTTCCTACAGGTTTTAGGAGTTCAAGAGAGCCCACCAGCCCTAACACAGCATGTCTAGGGTGGGGCTGATAGGAGGCTGCACCACTAAGTGCCTGAAGGATGCAAACCTAGACAACGCCTTCTTAGAGAATAAGGGAAGATGGATCACGTGTGAGAAAATGTGAAACCACATGTATCTCAGAACTAACTGATAGGAGCCAGGCGCGGTGACTCACGCCTATAATACCAGCACTTTGGGAGGCCGAGGGGGGCGGATCACTTGAGGCCAGGAGTTCGAGACCTGCCTGGCCAACATGGCAAAACCCCCATCTCTACTAAAAATACAAAAATTAGCTAGGCGTGGTTGCGGGCGCCTGTAATCCCAGCTACTCAGGAGGCTGAGGCAGGATAATCGCTTGAACCCAGGAGGCAGAGGTTGCAGTGAGCTGAAATTGCACCACTGCACTCCAGCCTGGGTGACAGGGCAAGACTTTGTCTCAAAAAATAATAATAAAAATAAAAACAAAGAACTGACTGACAGTAACCCTGACTGCCAAGTTCTCCACAAAGCCTCTAGGGTAGTCACACCATCAGTCTCATTTCACAGATGAAGACACTGAGGTGAAACAACTTGCTGGCTGCAGCTGAGGGCTGCACGTTGTAGTGACATTCTTTCACCCCTGCAGAGACCAGGGTACCAAGCACCATCATCAGACACAAGCTAGCTTTCAAAGCCAGAGACCTTGCTCCAAACCCACCTGTCCCACCTGGGCGACTGTAGCTCAGCAGCACGTTTTGGAAAGCACCTACCTGCCTGTGCACCCTCGGAGAGATGTGCCTCAGTGCAGGGCCCACAGCCAGCCCCAGCTCCACGCACAGGCCAGAACTCCCTCCCCTCAAGACACCCTCCCCCATCTGGGCTCTCTTTGGGTCCCAAGCTCCTGCAGGCAGACAGGACATTTCTGCGACATGGCCCCAGGCAGCTGTGCAGGCCCTCCGCTGTGAATGGATATGCTGATAGCGCACCACCAGGTCACAGAGACACGCCGCGCTGGAAGCACTAAGTGAATGATGGTAAACCGCGAGAACTGGCGGGAACTCCCGCAGGATCTCCCGCAGGATCTCCCACGCACCAGTGAGGCTGTCAACTCTCCAGCTCTTCGGAAACCTCCAGCATTTCATGCGCAGAGACCCATCCCCATGCGGCTACCCCAGGCCCAGTATGCGCCGGCAGGGCTTCTCACATGTCCCCCAGGAAAGCGCCTGGGACCACCAACGGCCACCAGGGCCACTGGATCCATGCGGCATGTGCCTGGTGATGTAGATACGACAGTGAGTGCCCGCGGTCATGCAGAATCGGTCCTGGAGACAACCCGGGAACCGACTCCAGGAAAGAACGGGTCTCAAAAGACCACGCACAGCAACATAAGCTTTTTATAAAGCACCTAACCAAACCCTACAGTGTTGAGGCCCAGGCACAGCTACACAAATGATGAAACCACAAGCGGAAAAAAAGAGGGGAGATTTCCCCAAATAGGGTTGGTGGGGTAGTGCCTGGGGAAGCAGGGGCGACGTCATGGCGGGGCCTGTACACCCCGGGGAGGAGGCGGGCCGGTCACACCGCGGCACGCATGCTCTCCCGGCCCGACTTTTGGGAAAACCGGAAGCAGGGCAAGGCCGTCCCACGAGGCCTGTCACTCCCCTTTCTGGACCTACGCCAGCCCGGTGCTCAGGGCCCTCGCTGCCTGCTCACTGGGCCACCTTACCTGACTCCACTGCCCTTCTGCGTCCTGCGCGAGCCCGGGACGCCCCGGGAGGCCTGACGGCGGGAGACCTCCCCGAGCAGCGTCAGAGCCGCCCGGAGCTGCAGCAGCCGCACCACGCGCATCTGCCAGCCTCCTGGAAAGGGAGACAAGCTGGGCCCCGCCCCAGCGGCCCGCCCCGCTCCGCCCCCAGCGACCAGCCCCGCCCCCGAGCGCGGCCTCCGCCCCTAGCGGCGCTCATCCCAAGGCTGGGCGGTCTAGGCCTGCACAGGGGTGCGGCAGCAGGACCACTGACTGCCCTGCCGGCCTCCCCCTGGTTTCCTTGCCTTCGTGGTCCAGCGCCCCTTCACGCTGGGGCGGGGACCCAGATCCAAACCCAGTCCCACTGACCTCTGCAGCACAGGGCTGGCTGTCAGGATGCCCCACAGGTCACACGACCAGGCCAGTGAACTCCTGCTCAGGGCTTGCACACAGCTCTCTCCCAGAGCCTCTGAAGGCAGGGGCACCTGGCAGGTCCTTCCTAAGTACATGCTCCGCTGCTCGGGAGAAGGGACCTCACAGGCTCAGATAGCCCCCTACCTCATCCCCTACAAACGGCAGCACTTCCAGGACACAGAAACAGGCAGAAGTACCTGCTATCCAGCCCACAGCAGCCCCTCAGAGGTGGTGCCTCTGGACAAAGGTCACAGGAAGTCCTGCAAAATCATCTCTGCCAACCAGCCTCTCACTCCCAAGGAGACCAGAGACCAGGCACAGCTGGAGTCTCCTTCCTGCACTCGGTCCCCAGCGTGACTGCTGACCCTGACCAGGGTTTAACCCCAGTGTCTTCACTGGGGAGCATGGCCAAGGGGCAAAACCTCTAGACCAGCACTTGGTGGCAGGCCCTGAGCCACAACAGGCCACACCGCTCACCTCTAGCAGCACTGCAGCCTTGGTCTTCTCCAGTAAAACCCAGACACCAAGACCGTGGGAAGCAGATGAATTCACATGCATTCTGCACTTTCACTGTGACCGTTGGTGGGAATGCAGTAGACACGGGCAGGAAAGGAGTCCGGGCTGCCACCGCACACCCTCAGCGACCCTCCCCTGCCACCAACTGACAAAGTGTCCATGTCATCTAGCTGCTGGAAGCCACGGGCAGAGGCCAAGCGCTGGCTCTCAGGGCCCAGGCAGACCTGGTAGGTGTCCCATCATTTCAGAATGAGCAGCTCAGCAATGGAAGGTACACACACACCAGGACACAGCAGCTGACTCTCCGGGTGGGCCACCTCCTCCCAGGGGCTGCGGAACAGCGATGCATATTTTTTCAGATAACCCTTTCTACAAACCAGAAGAGGGCCTTGGCCCAGGCCCACCATTCTTTCAACAGAATCCCGAGGTCAGTGCGTTTTCCAGTTCAGGTTTCTAAGGGTTTTTCATTTTTTGTTTTTTGCTTTTTGTAGAGATGGGGTCTCCCTATGTTGCCCCGGCTGGTCTCGAACTCCTGGGCTCAAGTACCTCCGTCTCCCGAAGTGCTGGGATTGCAGGTGTGAGCCACCATGCTCAGCTGGTTCCTCAGGTTTTCTAAGAGGGAGTGTGGCAGGACAAAAACCCTAAGATTTCTCAGTAGATGCAGAAAAAGCAGCAGACAAATCCAGCACCATTTCATGATAAACAGAATGGAAAACCCACTCAAGAACAGAACAGAAGGAAACTTGACCTGAAAAGTGGCATCTACAAAACCCCGCAGCTAACCTCATATGCCAGAAGAAAGACTGGACGCTCCTGCTGAAATCAAGAATAAGACGAGGATGTCCACTCTCACCACTGCCTCTCAACATGGTAGCAGAGGCCCTAACTGAGCAAACAGGCAAGCAGATGAAATAAGACACCCAGATCACAAAGAAAGCAGTAAATTATCTCTATTTGCAGGTGGCATAATCTTGTATATAGAAAATCCCAAAGAATCCACAAAAATTGGCCGAGCACCATAGCTCATGCCTGTAATCCAAGCACTTTCAGAGGTCAAAGCAAGTGGATCACTTGAGCCAAGGAGTTCAAGTCCAGCCTGGGCAACACAGTGAGACCCTATCTCTATAGAAAATAAAATTTAACCTTCCTTCCTTCCTTCCTTCCTTTCTTTCTTCCTTTCTTTCTTTCCCTCTGTGGCCAGGCTGCAATCTACTCGGCTCCCTGCTGCCCGCGCCGCGCACCGCCTGGGACTGCCGGCGCGCGCCACCGCTGCCTGCTTTTTCTCCTTTGCCTGCAGGCACGCGTTCGCCATCTTGGCCACGCTGGTCGCCAGCTCCTGACGCCAAGTGCTCTGCCCGCCTCAGCCTCCCGAGGTACTGGGACTGCAGACGGAGTCTCGCTCACCCGGTGCTCGGTGTTACCCGGGCTGGAGTGCGGTGGCGTGGTTTGGCCTCGCGGCAGCCTCCGCCTCCCAGCCGCCTGCCTTGGCCTACCAGGGTGCTGGGATTGCAGCCCCTGCCCGGCCGCCGCCCCATCTGGGAGGTGGGGAGCGCCTCTGCCCGGCCGCCGCCCCGTCTGGGAGGTGGGGAGCGCCTCTGCCCGGCCACCCATCGTCTGGGAAGTGAGGAGCGCCTCTGCCCGGCCGCCCCGTCTGGGAAGTGAGGAGCACCTCTGCCCGGCCACCCATCGTCTGGGAAGTGAGGAGCGCCTCTGCCCGGCCACCCATCATCTGGGAAGTGAGGAGCGCCTCTGCCCGGCCACCCATCGTCTGGGAAGTGAGGAGCGTCTCTGCCCGGCCGCCCCGTCCGGGAAGAAGTGAGGAGCGCCTCTGCCCGGCCGCCCCGTCCGGGAAGAAGTGAGGAGCGCCTCTGCCCGGCCGCCCCGTCCGGGAAGAAGTGAGGAGCGTCTCTGCCCGGCCGCCCCGTCCGGGAAGAAGTGAGGAGCGCCTCTGCCCGGCCGCCCCGTCCGGGAAGAAGTGAGGAGCGCCTCTGCCCGGCCGCCCCGTCCGGGAAGAAGTGAGGAGCGCCTCTGCCCGGCCGCCCCGTCCGGGAAGAAGTGAGGAGCGCCTCTGCCCGGCCGCCCCGTCTGGGAGGTGAGGAGCGCCTCTGCCCGGCCACCCATCGTCTGGGAGGTGAGGAGCGCCTCTGCCCGGCCACCCATCGTCTGGGAGGTGAGGAGCGCCTCTGCCCGGCCACCCATCGTCTGGGAGGTGAGGAGCGCCTCTGCCCGGCCACCCATCGTCTGGGAGGTGAGGAGCGCCTCTGCCCAGCCGCCCCGTCTGGGAGGTGAGGAGCGTCTCTGCCTGGCCGCCCCGTCTGGGAGGTCTACCACGGAGGCCAGAAGCAATGTGGGGGCTGGTCGTGGTGGCTCACGCCTGTGGTCTCGGCACTCTGGGGGGCGAGGCGGGTTGATCACTTCGGGCTAGGAGTTCGAGACCAGTCTGGCCAACTTGGGGAAACATGAAAAATACAACAGACAAACCAACCAACCAACTCAGTGACAACAAAACAGGTCTACCCTGGAGTCATACTCTAATTTTTTCTATTTTCCTCCCTTTCTGATCCTTTATCCCACTTTCTTTTTCTTCCTCTTCCTTCTCCCTCTTCTTTGTCAAATAGAGGATTGAGTTATTATCACTGACCCACATAAAGTCCCTCTCTCATTTATTTTAACTCCCACCCCCCATTTTTATTCCCCGACTTCCCATGTGCAACCTTCCTAATATGTTTGATACGCATCTTTTTGTTTGTATGTATTTTTAGAAAATGTTTGTTTTTGTGTGCAAAAAAAAATTAAAAAAACAAAAAAAAAAGAAAATAAAATTAAAAAAAAATCCACAAAAACTAGTAGAGCTAATAGATGAATTCAGCACAATTGTAGGGTACAAGATCAATATGCAAACATCAGTTGTATTTGCGTAGTAGCCATACGCAAACTGAAAATGAAATTAAGAAAATAATTTACAATAGCATCAAAAAATAAAATACTGCACAATAAATTTAACAAAGGAAGTATCAAGCTTATACTCTGAAAACTGTAAAACATTGCCCAAAGAAATTAAAGACAGCCTAAATAAATGAGCAGCCATCCCGTGTTCATGGACTGGATGATTTCATATGGTTAAGACAGCATTGGCCGGCGTAGTGGCTCACGCCTGTAATCCCAGCACTTTGGGAGGCCGAGACGGGCGGATCACGAGGTCAGATCGAGACCATCCTGGCTAAAACGGTGAAACCCCGTTTCTACTAAAAATACAAAAAAATTAGCCCGGTGTGATGGTGGGCGCCTGTAGCCCCAGCTACTTGGGAAGCTGAGGCAGGAGAATGGCGTGAACCTGGGAGGCAGAGCTAGCAGTGAGCCGAGATCGCACTACTGCACTCCAGCGTGGGCAACAGAGTGAGACTCCATCTCAAAAAAAAAGACAGCAGTACTCCCCAAACTGATCCAAAAACTCAATACAATCCCTATCAAAATTCCAGCTGGCACTTTTACAGAAATTGACAACCTGATCCTAAAATTCACAGGGAAATACAAGGGACCCAGAATAGCCAAACAATGTTTGAAAAAGAATAACAAAGTTGGAGGATTCATATTTGCCGATTTCAAAACTTCAAAACTGGCCCGGGCAACACAGCAAGACCCCATCTGTACTAAAGATTTTGAAATTAGCCGGGCATGATGGTGTACACCTGCAGTAAGGGAGGAGACCACCTCTCATATTGTCTTCTGCCTAACTTCTGCCTCAAAGGAAAGAAAAAGTAGGAGTTAAAGAAAAGGCAGAAGTGAAATTCAATAGTCAAACAGCGTGGCACCACACCCCAGGCCTGGTAGTTAAGGATCGACCCCTGACCTAATCGCCTATGTTATCTATAGATTCCATACATCGTATGAGGAAGCATTGTGTAACTCCCTATTTGGTTGTGTTCTGATCACCGGTGCATGCGGCCCCAGTTACCCAGCCCCCGCTTGCACATGTATCACAGCCCTTTCACATGGACCCCTTAGAGTTGTAAGCCCTTAAAAGGGACAGGAATCTTGACTTTGGGGAGCTCGGATCTTGAGACGCGATTCTACCAATGCTCCCAGCTGATTAAAGCCTCTTCCTCCCTAAAACTGGTGTCCGAGAGGTTCTGTCTGCAACCTGTCCTGCTACAGTAGTCCTAGCTACTCAGGGGGCTGAGTGGGAGGATTGCTTGAGCCCAGGAGTTCAAGACTGCAGTGAGTTATGATCAGGCTACTGCACTCCAGCCTGAACAACAGGCTCCATCTTTTAAAAAAATTTTTTTTTGGCCGGGCTTGGTGGCTCACGCCTGTAATCTCAGCACTTTGGGAGGCCGAGGCAGGCAGATCACCTGAGGTCGGGAGTTCAGGACCAGCCTGACCAACATGGAGAAACCCCGTCTCTACTAAAAATTCAAAATTAGCCAGGCGTGGTGGCACATGCCTGTAATCCCAGCTACTCGGGAGGCTGAAACAGGAGAATCACTTGAACCCGGGAGGCGGAGGTTGTGGTGAGCTGAGATTGCACCATTGCACTCCAGCCTGGGCAACAGAGTGAGACTCTGTCTCAAAAAAAAAAAAAAAAGTTAATTTAAAAAAGGGGGATAATCTAAATAGACAGTTCTCCAAAGATGAGATACAAAAGGTCAACAATCCTGTAAAAAGATGCTCAAAATCATCAGCCATGGGAGAAATGCAAATCCAACCCACAGTGAGGTCACCTCACATCTGTGTGGCTGCAGTCAACATGCTGGGGAGGGTGTGGAAAAGTAGCACCCACTGCACAAGGCCAGAGACACAGTTGGGGAGTCTGGGCCTGCAGACCAGAAAGGGTTTCTATGAACTGTCTGCCAATATTCCTGGGGTTGGCGCCTCCTCCCCTTGTGCCCTCTTCTTCCCCAGGCCACTCGGGGGTTGCCCAAGGGAGCAGGGGCAAGGCTTCACGCACTCTTCCTCACAGCAGGTAAGAGGACTCCTGTTTCGCATGAGGGAAACTAGGTTTAGAAAATTTTGGCCGGGCGCGGTGGCTCACGCTTGTAATCCCAGCACTTTGGGAGGCCGAGGCGGGCGAATCACGAGGTCAGGAGATCAAGACCACGGTGAAACCCCGTCTCTACTAAAAATACAAAAAATTAGCCGGGCGTGGTGGCGGGCGCCTGTAGTCCCAGCTACTCGGAGAGGCTGAGGCAGGAGAATGGCGTGAACCCGGGAGGCGGAGCTTGCAGTGAGCTGAGACTGCGCCACTGCACTCCAGCCTGGGCGACAGAGCAAGACTCCGTCTCAAAAAAAAAAAAAAAAAAAAAAAGAAAATTTTAAGAATTTTCCCAGAATCAAACAGGTGCTGAATGCAGGAGCTGATACCCATAAAGACCTTTCCCACCCGGAAGCCGGAGCTCCAAGGCTATGCAGGGACTGCCCACATGGGAGGCAGTGCCACCCGGCAGACACAGCTGCAAGCAGTGGTGGTTTAGCCCATCCAGAAGCCACACTGCAAAAGAAACAGTGACTTTGACCTTAACGATATACTTAATTCCAACTATTTCAACCAAAATACTGTCATTTCAACATAATATGCTAATGCAATGGTACGCATCATTCTTCTCATAGCAGGCATGCGTGTCACACCCCCAGCACGTCTCCACTGGGAGAGCTGCGCAGCTCGTGGCTGCGTACAGGACAGAGCGGGGTGACGGCTACAACTGCAGTGTGGCCCACTTGTGGCCGTGTGACCTTGGGCCGGTTACTTAACCTTTTTGTACGTCAGTTTCGTCATCTGAAAAATGGACATAGCAGTACCTACTTCAAAAGCAATGCCAGACACACAGCAAACACTCGCTCACTGCTGGCTGCTCCCAGTACCTTACAACCCACAGCTCAAAGCTGCCGATGCAAGAGGGCACTCTGGGGGGCACCCAGGCTCCCTGGCAACCTACAGTGGGCAGGCAAAGGCCAGCACTGGTCTACACAGCATTCCCACACTCCCAGCACTGGTCTACACAGCATTCCCACCACCCCATCGGGACATGGAGGGAGAGAAGGGGTGGGGTGGGGTACATACCATTTCCACCTGCTGCCTTCGGCCTTCTCCCACCCTTCCTGGCTCTCCTCCTGCGGCTTAGGTGCCTCCTGGCCATTTTTCTTCTTTCCCTCTGGATACCCCAGCATCAACTGGTTGCTCCTCCTTCCACTTCTCTCTGCTTCTTGGGGCTTCTTCACCAGGCCCCCCACCTCCCAGTCCCCCTTTGCCCCAGGGCAATGGTGAGGCCCTGCCGCTGGCTGTGGCGCCCCGTCCAGCTCACTCCCACACTGCACTTGTCTGTCTTCCTCCAGGTCCTGAGCTTTTAATTTTCATTTCTTTGGTTTTCGAGTCCCTTCTTCCCCAGCTTTGTCTGTGTTCCTCCAGGTCCTGAGCTTTTAATTTTCATTTCTTTGGTTTTCGAGTCCCTTCTTCCCCAGCTTTGTCTGTCTCCCTTTTCTTTTCTTTTCTGGAAACCAAGGCCTCCTGTCCCACTTTTGTGCCACTACTTAATTTGTCACTTTCTTCTTTTTTGGTTTTTCCCACCCACACTTCTTTTCCCTCCTCGTCCTCGTTCTGTGCTTGTCTCCTGGCCCGTAACTCTCCTTTCTCCTCAGTGTGGCCCCGCCTCATCCTCCGTGCTGGGGTGAGCACCACGCCCTCATTGTGCACCTGCTCCTGGCCACGCTTTGCACCTCTCCTGTGGAGGCCGCTCTGTCTATCCCCACCGCCCAGAGCGCGCTTCTCCCCAGCTCCCAATGCGGCCCCTGCCCTCTTCCGCTCCCCAGAGCTGAGGGTCTCAGGCTTGCCCCTCCCGTCCCCGCCACCCTATTCTCGTGCTGCCGCCCCAGTGCATCTCCCCACACGTTTGTCCTGAAGCCCCTTCTCCCCTTTCTCTTCGGATATTCTTTTTTCTCGGTTTGTGCCTCTCTTCCACACAGCCCTTGCCCCAGCCAGTGTCTGTGAGCTCATAGTCCAGGTCCTCTTCCAGAACCCCCTTCCGGCTGGGTACCACCTGCAAGGCCGTGTCCTTCTATCTCTTCTCCTGGGTGTCAGGACCCCGGGCACATCCACCGAGGGCCATCTTCATCTCGTCTGCAGGAACCTCCATGTGGCCTTGGGACCTTGCCCAGAACAGAGAGCACACACCATGAGAAGGGCCACAGAGCCACAAACATACCCACCTGGAGACGCCAGAGGAGGAGGGAAGGTTCACCTTCCCCACCCCAGCAACAACTGCCCTCCATGGGCCTAACAGATGCTTTTAACTGAGCTTTGGAAAATGGCTTCTTGATCTCAGCCCTTGTGGTCTCTGTCAGGAGCAGAAACCAAGGGCAGTGAACAAAGGGGTCGGGGTCAGCTTGGGGCCGCTCCCAACTCTGGAGCAGGTGCAGGCCGCAATAGGCCATGCTGCCAGCGTCCACCCTGACCCAGGCACAAAACACCAGAAAGGGAAGGTCACAGAGCACCGTCCTGACACCACTGCCCCATCCACTGCTTACTTCTTCTTCTTGCACTATCCCGACACCACTGTCCCATCTACTGCTTTCTTCTTGCTTCTTCTTCCTTCTTCTTCTTTCTCCTTCTTTCTCCTTCTTCCCTCTTCCTTCTTTTCTTCTTCCTCCTCCTTCATCTCATCTTCATCATCCATAGCATTCCCCCCATCATCATCATCATACACAGCATTCCCCCTCCCAGCATCATCATCATCATCATCATCCACAGCATTACCCCCCAGCATCATCATCATCCACAGCATTCCCCCCCAGCATCATCATCATCATCATCCACAGCATTCCCCCCCAGCATCATCATCATCATCATCCACAGCATTCCCCCCCAGCATCATCATCATCATCCACAGCATTCCCCCCCAGCATCATCATCATCATCCACAGCATTCCCCCCCAGCATCATCATCATCATCCACAGCATTCCCCCCCCAGCATCATCATCATCATCCACAGCATTCCCCCCCAGCATCATCATCATCATCCACAGCATTCCCCCCCAGCATCATCATCATCATCATCATCCACAGCATTCCCCCCCAGCATCATCATCATCATCCACAGCATTCCCCCCCAGCATCATCATCATCATCATCATCATCCACAGCATTCCCCCCCCAGCATCATCATCATCATCCACAGCATTCCCCCCCAGCATCATCATCATCATCATCCACAGCATTCCCCCCCCAGCATCATCATCATCATCCACAGCATTCCCCCCCAGCATCATCATCATCATCATCCACAGCATTCCCCCCCCAGCATCATCATCATCATCCACAGCATTCCCCCCCCAGCAGCAGCATCATCATCCACAGCATTCCCCCCCCAGCAGCAGCATCATCATCCACAGCATTCCCCCCCCAGCATCATCATCATCATCCACAGCATTCCCCCCCAGCATCATCATCATCATCCACAGCATTCCCCCCCAGCATCATCATCATCATCATCATCCACAGCATTCCCCCCCAGCATCATCATCATCATCATCATCCACAGCATTCCCCCCCCAGCATCATCATCATCATCCACAGCATTCCCCCCCAGCATCATCATCATCATCATCATCCACAGCATTCCCCCCCAGCATCATCATCATCCACAGCATTCCCCCCCAGCATCATCATCATCATCATCATCCACAGCATTCCCCCCCCCAGCATCATCATCCACAGCATTCCCCCCCAGCATCATCATCATCATCATCCACAGCATTCCCCCCCAGCATCATCATCATCATCCACAGCATTCCCCCCCGAGCATCATCATCATCATCATCCACAGCATTCCCCCCCAGCATCATCATCATCATCCACAGCATTCCCCCCCAGCATCATCATCATCATCATCATCATCCACAGCATTCCCCCCCAGCATCATCATCATCATCATCATCCACAGCATTCCCCCCCAGCATCATCATCATCATCATCATCCACAGCATTCCCCCCCAGCATCATCATCATCATCATCATCCACAGCATTCCCCCCCAGCATCATCATCATCATCCACAGCATTCCCCCCCAGCATCATCATCATCATCATCATCCACAGCATTCCCCCCCCAGCATCATCATCATCATCCACAGCATTCCCCCCCAGCATCATCATCATCATCATCATCCACACCATTCCCCCCCAGCATCATCATCATCATCATCCACAGCATTCCCCCCCCAGCATCATCATCATCATCCACAGCATTCCCCCCCAGCATCATCATCATCATCATCATCCACAGCATTCCCCCCCAGCATCATCATCATCATCATCCACAGCATTCCCCCCCAGCATCATCATCATCATCATCCACAGCATTCCCCCCCAGCATCATCATCATCATCATCCACAGCATTCCCCCCAGCATCATCATCATCATCATCATCCACAGCATTCCCCCCCAGCATCATCATCATCATCCACAGCATTCCCCCCCGAGCATCATCATCATCATCATCCACAGCATTCCCCCCCCAGCATCATCATCATCATCCACAGCATTCCCCCCCAGCATCATCATCATCATCATCATCATCCACAGCATTCCCCCCCAGCATCATCATCATCATCATCATCCACAGCATTCCCCCCCAGCATCATCATCATCATCATCATCCACAGCATTCCCCCCCAGCATCATCATCATCATCATCCACAGCATTCCCCCCCAGCATCATCATCATCATCATCCACAGCATTTCCCCCCCCAGCATCATCATCATCATCCACAGCATTCCCCCCCAGCAGCATCATCATCATCATCATCCACAGCATTCCCCCCCAGCATCATCATCATCATCATCCACAGCATTCCCCCCCAGCATCATCATCATCATCATCCACAGCATTCCCCCCCAGCATCATCATCATCATCCACAGCATTCCCCCCCCAGCAGCAGCATCATCATCATCCACAGCATTCCCCCCCCAGCAGCATCATCATCATCATCACCATCATCATCCACAGCATCCCCCCTCCCAGCACTGGTCTACACAGCATGTAGACTCTGTCTTGCTCTGTGACCCACGCTGGAGTGCAATGGCGTGATCTCAGCTCACTGCAACCTCTGCCTCCCGGGTTCAAGCGATTCTCCTGCCTCAGCCTCCCGACCACCATACCTGGCTAATTTTGTATTTTTAGTAGAGAGGGGGTTTCATCATGTTGGACAGGCTGGTCTCAAATTCCTGACCTCAGATGATCCATCCACCTCCGCCTCCCAAAGGGCTAGGATTATAGGCATGAGCCACCGCGCCTGGCCTGCTAACTTATTTCACAATAAAATCTTAGAAGAAAATCAGACACTAAGTTCATTTGTTGTTTTCTCATATCTGCAAGAATAAGCATTCGCCAGGCGTGAGTGCCTGTCACACGTTTATTTACTATTTGAGATGCCTACTTGGCCTTTTTCTTGGGTGGCTTTTCATGGTTATTAGTGTTCACTGGCTTGGTGATCTGTGCAAATCTAGAATACAAATTTATACATAAATATGCAACTCTGCAGCTCATCTAGGGTTGCCGTTTTAACAACAGAGTCAAAACCACCTCATGGAACCCTCCCACGCTCTTAATGACCCTTTTCTCATTTTTAGAAAGTACACCTGGCAAAGCTGCTGGTGACCTACGTGCTGGGGCATCAAGGAGCCTCTGACTCTGAGCACAGCACCAGCTGGTGGTGGAAGTCCTCACCCGAGGCCAGAAGCTGCCAGCACATCTCAGGCACCTCCCGACCGCCGGGAAGAGTGGGCGGGCAGTAAAAGGCAGCTCCCAGGTCCCCTCTAGGCCCATCCCTGTCCCCACCAGCCACAGCAGTTCCGAAATAATCAATTTGGAAAAACAGTCCCTCCAAAGTAACTTTTGAAGTGTGAGAAAATATATTCAGAAACAAAACCCACATTGAACAGAGAGAGGAACAGACACTTCGCTTAAGTGGGAATGGCACAGGGCCCACCTCGGGCTGCACACTGGGTCAGAGGCGCTGTCCCCGGGAACCCCAAGGAGGTTATGGGGGCGCCAGGCACCCCGGTCTGAACCTGTCCACTCATCGGCTGACTGCCCACCCTCACCCACACCTCACCCTACGGCTGCTCTCACTGCACCACCTGAACATCACAACACACACCCACATCAATGCAGACAGGAGACACAGTGAAACGCGTGTCTTGCAAGGAAAAACCTGTGAGATTTCTGAAAATCATGTTAGAGCCCTACTGAGGCAGAGGCCTGGGCCAGCTGAGAAAGGTGACAGGAGGCCCTGTCGTAACACAGCTGGAAAGCAGGATTAATAGATGGATTTCATGTGGAATCTAGGCCCTCAAGGATGGGGCCCTCAAAGATGACACCAAGGTCTGTGCTTGAGAAGACAGAAGGAGCCGCTTCAACGAAACGAGAGGACTAGGGAGGGAAGGGCGGCAGACACCCATGCTCCTCTCGGGATGTGCTGACTGCAGAGGCGTAGAGTCCCACGGGGAAGCCGTGGGAGGCCCCCTCTGCCCCAGCCCAGCCCAGCCCTCCTGCCTGAGGAAGGAGGAGGAGGGGATACACCAGAGGGACAGGCTAGGAAGCACTCAGGAGCAGTGGCAGGAGCTCAGGAGGCTTTGGGCTGGCCCTGAGACACCACCCCCCACTGGCCAGCAGCAGCTGGTCCTCCAGGTCTCCATGACTCCCCCAGCCCCATGCCCACCCAGGAGATGAAGGCAAGGCTCCCCACTCCCCAGCCGCTCCCTTACTCAGCAAGGACCTGCAGCTGCTCACTGTGCTACCCACCCGCCGCGCAGCACCATTCCCCAGCTACAGGGACAGCTGATGGGCACATGGACCCCGCAGCGATCCCTGTCACTTCCAGACGCCCCCTCCCCAGTAACCCCTGTCGTGGGGGGTGTAGACGGAGAGGCGCAGACGCTGTCCTGTCAACAAGCCAGGCTCCGTGTTGTCCCTAAGTGCAGGGCCCAGCACCTAAGGGTAATTAACTGGCAAGGACACCCAACAGCGGAGGAGGAGGAGCCACCTCAGCTGAGCGAGGTGAGCAACAGTGAACAAGGCCAAGCAGGAGACAGAATGGATGGGCGCCACGGGAAGAGCCCGCCCAGCACCTGGAGAGCTGCTGTGGTCACAGGCACGAATTCATCATAGCCACAGTCATCAGCACAGGTTGCAGTCTGGGGTAGAAAAATCGGAAAGAAGGAAACGTTACAGTTTTAAGTGGTAAGAGACCCAGGGGCCGTGTTAAAAGGTAACTCATTCTCTACCCCATCCCAACTCAATGACACAGTTCCGGCTCCACGTGGGCCAGCACAGGGGCTGGTAAAAAGGGTACCCGTGGAACACTCCCCATAGACAGGTCCTGGTCCCCAAACACAGACATGCACCACACTGCAGGCACCAGCCAGTCCTTCCCAAGGAGTTTGCCCTTACTGGGCGGAGCCACGCACTGAAAGGCAGAGCCCACAAGCCCACTGGCAGCCAAGGTCACCCCCATGCCTGACCTGGCAGAGCCCTGCAGGAGGCAGGTCCACAGGGCGTCCCTGGTGGCTGAAAGGTCTGAACCAGCACTGGGCACAGGAGCCCAGCAATGCCAGCCCGAGGCGTCTGCTGGGCTCTGGAGGACACAGTTGCAAACTCTACACAGACAGAGAGAAGCAGGCTGGCCCCTCCAGCTCCTGCTGCCATGCGCGGCTGGGAGGTGTCACTCACACCCCACGTGGAACAGGGCCTCTCGGGCTATACTCCTACACCTCTGGCTGGCACTTCAGCAGAGAGTTTTTCACTGTTTTAAATTAAAATACAGATAAGGCCTGCATTAATTTAGTAGAAAAGTTTAGCACCAACTCAGGGCTTTCATAAAATATATAAGAATACATTACATAGTACCAGAACACAGAAAAGAGATAAAGTAATTCACACTTTAACTATACTAATAAAGTCAGTCATCAGTAAAATGGCAAAATCCAAATCATCAACACTTTTTCTAAATTGAAGTCCCACAAAGCATTTATTATTGCATTGCTTTTCAAACAAACCGTTATCTAACAACCCATTGGTAATGGGGTAGACTCGGGAGGGGTCTGATTCTGCCCTATCACCACGTCAGCAGGAAACATCTGCAGAAAGTCATAACCAAGGAGACGCTGGGGGCAGGGGTGATGGTCAAGTGTGTGTGGACATGTCTGTAATCTGAGTGTGGCAGTGGCTTTGCAGAGGGACAATTCTGCCAAAACTCATCCAATGGTCACTGTCAACAAGTACAATTTATCACGCGTAGATAATGTGTCTGTAAAGCTCACTTCTCACAAAGTGCTCCTGTGTGACTCCAGAGCCCAGGAGAATGGAAAGCTCTTCTGGCTCTTGGCCAAGGGTTTGTTTCACCTCCAGAACAGCTCCGAAGGCAATGCCAGGCCTCCTGAAGCTCAGGAGTGAGGAGGAAATGCCAGGTTCCTAAATATGCGGCTGCTCCAAACTCCTCACAGGCAATGCAAGAACAGAACACCCAGAGGGGTTATCTTCACGGAGGACCTTTACCACCCAACTAATGGGATATTGAGACACCCAGGAACTTGGTTCTTGGACCAGGTATTGCCCCTCAAATTTGCTTTCCCTTGCCAAGACCCCACAAAATGATTTTTTTTTTTTTTTTTTTGGAGACAGAGTCTCACTCTGCCGCCCAGGCTGGAGTGCAGTGGTGTGATCCCAGCTCACTGCAACCTCTGCTTCCTGGGTTCAGGCGATTCTCCTGCCTCAGCCTCCCGAGTAGCTGGGACTACAGGCATGCGCCACCATGCCCAGTTAATTTTGTATATTTAGTAGAGACAGGGTTTCACCATGTTAGCCAGGCTGATCTCGAACTCCCAACCTCAGGTGATCCGCCCACCTCGGCCTTCCAAAGTGCTGGGATTACAGGCGTGAGCCACCGCGCCTGGCCAAAATGATTTTTTAGAAAAGATATAATTTAAACAAACAAAGCAGCACTGGAGAATAAGAAAGGGGGCTGTGCTGGGTGTGGCAGCATGCTTGCAGTCCCAGCTACTAGGGAGGCTGAAGTGGGAGGATCACTAGAGCCCGGGAATTGGAAGCCAGCCTGGGCAACACAGCAAGACCTCATCTCCAAAAAAGAGAAAAAGAGAAGGAAGAGGGATGTATTTTAGTCCATTTTCTGCTGCTGTGACAGATAGCATAGACTGGGCAATTTATAAAGAACACAAATTTATCTGGCTCACCAGAGGCTGGGAAGGCCAAGATCAAGAAGCTGCATCTGGCAAGGACCTTCTTGATGCATTACCCCAGGGGGAGAAGATGAACCAGCGCACAGGGCAGAGGGAGGACACTGAGCAAACTCACGATTTTGATCAGGAACCAACTCCCATGGTAAGAAATCTACTCTCAAGATAACAACATCGTCCATTCATGAGGGTAGAGTCAAATCACCTTTCAAAAGCCTCACTTCTTTTTTTTTTTTTTTTTTTTTTGAGAGATGGAGTCTTGCTCTGTTGCCCAGGCTGGAGTGCAGTGGTGCAATCTTGGCTCACTGCAAACTCCACCTCCCAGATTCAAGCGATTCTCCTGCCTCAGCCTCCCAAGCAGCTGGGATTACAGGCATGCGCCACCACACCTGGCTAATTTTTGTTTTGTTTTTGAGATGGAGTCTCGCTCTGTCGCCCAGGCTGGGGTGCAGTGGTGCGATCTCTGCTCACTGAAAGTTCTGCCTCCTGGGTTCACGCCATTCTACTGCCTCAGCCTCCCAAGTAGCTGGGACTACAGGTGCCCGCCACCATGTCCAACTAATTTTTTTGTATTTTTAGGAGAGACGGGGTTTCACCATGTTAGCCAGGATGGTCTTGATCTCCTGACCTCGTGATCCGCCCGCCTTGGCCTCCCAAAGTGCTGGGATTACAGGCGTGAGCCACCGCTCCCGGCTAATTTTTGTATTTTTTTTTTTTTTTTTTTTGAGACGGAGTCTCGCTCTGTCCCCTAGGCTGGAGTGCAGTGGCACGATCTCGGCTCACTGCAACCTCTGCCTCCCGGGTTCATGCCATTCTCCTGCCTCAGCCTCTCCGAGTAGCTGGGACTACAGGCGCCTCCCACCACGCCCGGCTAATTTTTTGTATTTTTAGTAGAGACAGGGTTTCACCATGGTCTCGATCTCCTGACCTCGTGATCCGCCCGCCTCGGCCTCCCAAAGTGCTGGGATTACAAGCGTGAGCCACCGCGCCTGGCCTTAATTTTTGTATTTTTTAGTAGAGACGGGGTTTCACTATATGTTGGCCAGGCTGGTCTTGAACTCCTGACATCAAGTGATCCACCCGCCTGGGCCTCCCAAAGTGTTAGAATTATAGGCGTGCCTGGCCAGGCCTCACCTCTTAAAAGTAGTTACTATTTAGTATTAAGTATTACAAATGGCAACTAAATTGCAACCTGAGTTTTAGAAGGAACATTGAAACCACAGCAGCCAGCCAGCCAGCCAGCGGGAAGAGTTGAAACAATCCAGGAACTTTATAAAGCACAATGGGAGAGAGGGCAGAGCCACCCTCAGTCCAAGGTGGGCTGTGCGGGACCACCTCTTCCAGCCCCACAGCAGGCCAGGCCTCGAAGCTCAGGCACCGAGGTGAGGACGGGTGCCTGGAGCTCAGCAGGTTCTTCTGTGATGCAGCTGCAGCAGCCAGGGGTCTCCCCACGCTGAGGAGGGTGACGAGGGGTGGCTGCCATGGAGGGTGCCCAGGAGATGTGGGGCCTGACCAGGGCCTCTGCATCCCACAGCAGCCTTGCAAGCCAGAGGGGACCTCCACCCAGGGCCTCCTTCTGTGCTAAGGGTGGAGTTCCTGGAGTTGGAAAGTCCTGCCCCCTAAGCCCTACCACCCTGGAGAGGCCCCAGTCAGGACAAAGGCCACTGGTAAACCCAGGCCCGCCCCATCCAGAGACACTCCCACCAGCTCCCTGCTCCAAAGTCCCTCAGTCGTTGTCACAAATAGTGAGCAGCAGACATGTGAGAAAATCACAAGAAAATGTCCACACAGAGGACAGCACAAGGGGTGGTAAGGCCATGAGACCACCCGGGGCAACAAGAGGATTGACAGAAAACCCAGTCACGGCTTTGAGAGGGCCCAGGACCTCACGCCCTGAGCCGCAGCTGCAGCTCAGGACTCCACATGACCCTGTGGCCCTTCTGTCCCACACTCACCTGATAGACACCCCCCACTGACCTCCCCCAGAAGCCCACCTGTGTAGCCTGTTAATCCTGCCATGTAAAGGGGTGCCCTGCAGGGGTATGGCAGGAGGGTCCTAAGAAGACCAGCACATTTCACCCTGTGTCACTCTTGTACTCACTGCCAGCCAGGGTGTGGGGGTGGGGGGCCCTCCAGGTGGGCCTGATCTAGCCCCATGCGCCGCTGAAAAGCAGTTTCCTCCAGGTGGTGACAGGGAGAGTCAGAGACTGGATTCGGGTGCCTCTGCTGGCTGTGAGGATGAAGGGCCAAATGGAGGGGCACGGAGAACAGACCCCAGTTGACAGCCAGCAAGAAAACGGCCCTTGGTCCCACAGCTGCAGGGACTGACCCAACTCCCAGGAGCCTGGTGCCTTGAGGCAGGAGCCCAGCCCGGCCAGGGCACCCTGGCTCAGCACACCCCAACTCACCCTAAGCTGAGAATCCCGCCAAACCCACTTGAGCATCTGACCTACAGAACTGTGAGCTATGGCCAGGCATTGCTTATCACCTGCACAGAACGCTCGTCGCGGGCTTAGAGGGCAGAGCCGCGGTCTCCAGGGCAGCAGCCAAATCACCTGAGCAGCCTCTCCTCAGGAGGCAGGTTCTCAGCTCCTCACCACAAAACCACCCGCCAGAGGCCAACAGGCGGGCCAGAGCCTCTTCTGTTTAATGTTTCATTAGAGAAAATCTCAAGCACACACAAACAGAGAGAGAAAGGCTTATGAAAACTCATTATACAAATTGAGCTTTTCCTACCACACCCAACCAAATCAGAGTCGAGGGACCCAGGAAAAGCTCTCAGGCACACGGCACCTGCTCCCAGAGCCCCCCTCCACCCCCCTCCCCCCGCAAATCTACCTGCTGAAATGAACTGCTGCAACCTTATGACCGGGTGTACCTAATGGCTGCCAGAACAACCTACCTGACCCAAAGACTAGGTTTACCTACTGTGTCTTTCACCAACCCGAGCTTGCCAGCTCCCCAAAACTTCACTAGTGCCAATGTGTTTTCTTTCAAAACAACAGGTAACATTTCTCTTTCCAATAAACCCCTCAGCATGCTCTTTGTTCTTGGGACCAAAGACCACTCTGGTCTCTGTGTATGCCTGAATTGCAATTCTGTTTTTCCAAATAAAACATTTTGTTTAGAGATTCGTCTGTACACTTTTTTTTTTTTTTTTTTTGAGACGGAGTCTTGCTCTGTCACCCAGGTTGGAGTGCAGTGGCATGATCTCAGCTCACTGCAACCTCTGCCTCGTGGGTTCAAGTAATTCTTCTGCCTCAGCCTCCCGAGTAGCTGGGACTACAGGCACACACCATCACGCCCAGCTAATTTTTGTATTTTTAGTAGAGACAGGGTTTCGCCATGTTGGCCAGGCTGGTCTTGAACTCCTGACCTCAGGTGATCTGCCCACCTCAGCCTCCCAAAGTGCTGGGATTAGAGGCATGAGCCACCGTGCTGGGCCTCATCTGTGTATTTTCATTTGAGTTTGACAAGTATTAATAAACTCCCACAACCCCATTATACCACTTCAAAACTTATCAGCTTACATCCCATCTCTTTCCATTGAGTGCCCACCCTCTTCTCTCCCCACTGGGTTATTCTGAAGCAACTCCAAGACAGCACATCGTTTCACCCACAGACATTTCCAATTATGTCCAAAGATGCGAATTCTTCTTTAAAGACCACAACCACGTGCCCACTTTGGCAGCACATACGCTAAAAGTGGAACAATACAGAGAAGATTCGCAAGGCCCCTGTGCAAGGATGACAGGCAAATTCGTTACGCTCTCCACAGAAACAATTAAAGAACACAACCACTACACACCATCACTCTTTCTTTCTTTTCTTTTCTTTTCTTAAGACTGAGTCTCGTTCTGTCACATGGGTTGGAGTTCAGTGGCACGGTCTCAGCTCACTGCAACCTCCGTCTCCTGGGTTCAAGTGATTCTTCTGCCTCAGCCTCCCAAGTCGCTGGGATTACAGGCGCCTGCCACCATGCCTGGCTAATTTTTGTATTTTTAGTAGAGATGGGGTTTCGCCATGTTGGCCAGGCTGGTCTCAAACTCCTGACCTCAAGTGATCCGCCTGCCTAGGCCTCCCAAAATGCTGGGATTACAGGCGTGAACCACTGCACCCGGCCCACTATCACACTTTAAAAAACAAATTCCTTATTATCGAATATCCACGGAATGCTCAAATTCCCTAACTGCCTCATCATTTAAAAAATCTTTCTGTATATCAGAATTGAAACAAAGTCCAATGCATTTGAATAGACTTTTTGGTCTCTTTTTATTTTTAATGTAATCTACTTCAATTTAAATTTTTAGAAAACTTACTATTTTGGAAAATTTCAAGCATATGCAGTACAATTATAAGCACTCCCCACTGACAGAGACTGTCCTCGACCACACTTGAGTCTGGCTCCTGGGTCCTCCTCTTCGACCAGGCCCTGACCTTGGCTTAGTCCTTGACCTACTTAGTCCAGTTTCAGCAAGACTCCTGCTGGTCGCTTCAGTGAAAACGCCCACCTTGGTATCTGATCTCCTTCAACATCAGGTTAAATTCCTCCTCCCTCAGCCTCTACAGCTCATCACCCTGGCCTGCCTTCAGCAAGAACCCCTACCCCAGATGTCTCCTCATGGTAACTTTCCAACTCTGCTTCTTGGCTGTACATCCCCACGTCTTTGTTGTATTTGGAGTTGAGCTCAATCTCTCTCCCCTACTGCAAAACCCCATTACAGCAGCCTCTCCTGGAAAAGTCTGCCTTACCATCTTTAACAAGTGTTGTAAAAACTTGCTTGGCCAGGCGCGGTGGCTCAGGCCTGTAACCCCAGCACTTTGGGAGGCCGAGGTGGGTGGATCACCTGAGGTCAGGAGTTCGAGACCAGCGCAGCCAACATGGCAAAACCCTATCTCCACTAAAAATACAAAAATTAGCCTGGCAGTAATGGCGTGTGCCTGTAATCCCAGCTACTCTGGAGGCTGAGGCAAAGGCAGGAGAATCACTTGAGCCTGGAAGGCAGAGCTTGCGGTGAGCCAAGATCATGCCACTGCACTCCGGTCTGGGGGACAGAGTGAGACCCTGTCTCAAAAAAAAAAAAAAGAAAAAGAAAGAAAAGAAAAGGAAAGGAAAACAATTCCATTTACAATACCATCAAAAAAATCAAATACTGAGCAATAAATTTAACAAAAGAGATATAAAGCTTATACTCTGAAAACTGTAAACCATTGCCGAAAGAAATTAAAGACACCCTAAATAAATGAACAGCTATCTTGTGTTCATGGACTAGATAACTTCATATGGTTAAGACAACAATACTCGGCCAGGTGTAGTGGCTCATGCCTGTAATCCCAGCACTTTGGGAGGCCAAGGCAGGTGGATCACCTGAGGTCGGGAGTTCGAGACCAGCCTGACCAACATGGAGAAACCCCCCTCTCTACTAAAAATACAAAATTAGCTGAGTGTGGTGGCACATGCTGTAATCCCAGCTACTCAGGAGGCTGAGGCAGGAGAATCGCTTGAACCCGGGAGGTTGTGGTGAGCCAAGATTGTGCCATTGCACTCCAGCCTGGGCAACAAGAGTGAAACTCTGTCTCAAAATAAATAAAAGACAGCAATACTCTCCGAACGGATCGAAAAACTCAATGCAATCCCCATCAAAATTCCAGCTAGTGTTTTTGCATAAATTGACAACCTGATCCTAAAATTCACAGGGAAACACAAAGGACCCAGATTGTTTGACCCAGGGTCAATCTTTTAAAAAGAACAAATTAGAGGATTCATACTTCCTGATTTCAAAACTTCGGGGCTACAGTGATGAAGATAGCGGGGCAATGTCAGAAGGACACGCACAGAGATCGGTGGGTCCACTCAGAGTCTGGAAATAAACCCACACACCTGTGGGCAACTGATTTCAACGAGGATGTCAGACCACTCAATGGGGAAAGAACAGTCTTTTCAACAAGGGGTGCTAACTGTCCACATGCGTAGAATGAAGTTAGGCCTCTTCCTCACATCAAATGCAAACGTTAACTCAAAGTGGATCGAAGACCTACATGTAGGAGCCAAAGCTATAAAACTCTTAGAAAAAAACATAGGTATAAATCTTTATGACCCTGAATTAGATCATGGTTTTTGGGTTGGTTGGTTTGTTTAGGCCGGATCTCACTCTGTCACACAGGCTGCAGTAAAGTGGCACAATCATAGTTCACTGCAGCCTTGAACTCCCGGGCTCCAGCAATCCTTCCACCTCAGCTTACCATAGCTGGGATTACATGTGCTCACCACAATGCCCAGCTGATTTTTAAATTTTTCGTCGAGTCACGGTCTCACTTCAATGCCAAGACTGGTCTCAATCTCCTGGCCTCAAGTGATCCTCCTGCCTCAGCCTCCCAAAGTGCTGGGATCATAGGCAGATAATGTTTTTTAAAAACACACACACGCAAAGCACAAACAATCAAAGATAAAACACATAAATTGAACTCAGGTAAAACAGATCAACTGAAAACTTTTGTGCTTCAAAAGACACCATCAAGAAAGCAAAAAGACAATCCACAGACAGGCGTCTAGTATTCGGAATATACAAAAAAACTCTTACAACTCAACAATAAAAAACAAATAACCCAATTAAAACCAGGTAAAGGGCCAGGCAGGGTGGCTCACACCTGTAATCCCAGCACTTTGAGAAGCCAAAGTGGGAGGATCACTTGAGCCCACAAGTTTGAGACCAGCCTGGGCAAGATGGGGAGACCCCATCTCTACCAAAAATTTAAAAAATTAGCTGGGCGTGGTGATGCACACCTGTATTCCCAGCTACTTAGGAGGCTGAAGTGGGAGGGTGGCTTGAGCCCAGGAGTTCAAGGTTGCAGTGAGCTATGATGGTTGTCACTGCACTCCAGCCTGGGCAACAAAGTGAGACCCTGTCTCTTTAAAAAAAAAAAAAAAAGGTAAAGAATGTAAATAAACATTTCTTCAAAGATGAGATACAAATGGCCAATAAACACATGAAAAGATAAAGATGCTTAGTATCATTAATCACTAGAGAAATGCAAATCAAATCTACAGTGAGTTACACTGAGTTACCACTTTACATCAACCAGAATGGCCATAATGAAAAAGACAGAAAATAAGTATTGGCAAGAATGTGTAAAAACTGGACTCCTTGTACAATGCTGGTGGGAATGTAAAATGGTAATGCTGCTTTAAAAAAGTTTGTTGGGGCCGGACATGGTGGCTCACGCCTGTCCCAACACTTTGGGATCACTTGAGGTCAGGAGTTCGAGACCAGCCTGGCCAACATGGTAAAACCCCATCTCTACTAAAAATACAAAAATTAGCCAGGCATGGTGGCGGGTGCCTGTAATCCCAGCTACTCGGGAGGCTGAGGAAGGAAAAGCACTTGAATCCAGGAGGCAGAGGTTGCAGTGAGCCGAGATCGCGCCACTGCACTCCAGCCTGGGCAACAAAGAGAGACTCCATCTCAAAAAAAAAAAAAAAAAAAAAGTCTGTTGGTTCTTCAGTAAATTCAACATGAAATTACCATAGGAGACAGAAATTCCACTTCTAGGTATGTACCCGAAAGCACTGCAAAGAGGTATTCAGACAAATACTTATAAAGAAATACTTGTAGCAGCATTATTCACAATAGCCCAATGGTAGAAACAACCCAAATGTACATCAACAGATGAACGGATCAACGAATCCCAGATATACATGCAGCAGGGTGTTTTCAGCTGTGAAAGGGAATGAAGTGTTAACACAGCACAGTGTAGATGGATCTTGAAAACACCTGACATGAAAGAAGCCAGGCACAAAAGGAAAAATACTGTAGGATTCTGTTTACAGGAAATATCCAGAATAAGCAAATCCATGGAAATAGAAAGTAGATTAGTGGTTGCCAGGGGCTGGGGGAACGGAGAATGGGAACATTAAAAGAAAAACTTCAGCCAGGCACGGTGGCTCACACCTGTAATCCCAGCACTTTGGGAGGCTGAGGCGGGCAGATCACCTGAGGTCGGGAGTTCGAGACCAGCCTGACCAATATGGAGAAACCCCGTCTCTACCAAAAATACAAAATTAGCCGGGCGTGGTGGCACAAGCCTGTAATCCCGGCTACTAGGGAGGCTGAGGCAGGAGAATCGCCTGAACCTGGGAGGCAGAGGTTGCAGTGAGCCGAGATCATGCCATTGCACTCCAGCCTGGGCAACAAGAGCGAAACTCCATCTCAAAAAAAAAAAAAAAAAAGAAAGAAAAAGAAAAACTTCAGATAAATTAAATTTAACAAAGTTTAACTGAGCAAAGAGTCACCCGAGAATTGGGCAGCTCCCAGAACCAGAACAGGTCCAGAGAGAGTCCGGGGCTGCTGCATGGTCAGACCACACTTACGGAAAGAAAAAAAAGTGACAAAAAATGAAAAAGACAAAAACAGAACAAAAAGAAAAGAAAAAAGGAAAGTGACGTACAGAAAACAGCCACGCATGTTTGTGAAGTTGCAGCAACATTTAATGCTTGGGATACTTCACCATAAAAGTCTCCATTTCTGCCTTCATTTGAACAGATTCAGCAACCTGGGAGGTGTGGCCTGTGCACCACCTGCCTACTTAGAATTACATTCCCAGCTCACAGCCGGGATGGCAGGAGAGCGCAGAAGCGGCATATGGCAGACACAACCAGGGACGGCCCAGCTCCTCACCAGAGGGCAGGTACCGGAAATCAGCAAACACCACATTAAACAACTCCTGCGTTCCAAGGCCAGCTGCTTAGTTCATCTATGGAAACCTTATTTAAAACGACACAATTAGCTCAAACTGACTCATCCTACCTTAGATTCTACTCACCGTGAACAGATGCACACAGCCTGCCATCAAGCCATGGAGGTACCACATTTCTCAAAAGCAAAAGCTAACCATTTTTCCATCGGGCTCTTTTCTTTGTTCTGCTGGACACAGAAAGCTATTTACATGATTATCTGACACAAGAAAGCAGGAGAGAAGAGAGCAGAGGGAGAGAAAGGTGAGTGAGGACTGCAGGCCTAATGCCTTTCAACCTTTTTTTGGTTCTAATCTTTGAAAAAGATGTGGTCACACTGATTGTTACCACACTAACAATCTGACAAGATCATTTATCTAAAACAAAAACAAACAGAAAGGGCCCCTGGCACATGAGGGAGATGCCAGACCCCCTTGTTACATCTGGGCCCCGACACGAATGTGCAAGAGCCAGATTTCTGCACCCGTCAGAGGCAGCTCGCGTTACGAACCTGCTCCACAGTCCTGTGGATTCCTAACTCCGCTCAAGCGGAAACAAAGACTGGAAAAGGAACAGGAGGCAGGTCCTAATTCCACTGCAAAGGCCAGGCTCTCAGGACGAAAGCTGATCTCACCCCGTGCCCTCGCTCCCCCCATTCCCTCACCGCCCCATTTCACCTCGCTCTTAGAAAAGGGATAAAGAGAACAAACCTTACCCGACAGTAAGATTGTCCCACCCTGGATTTTCTTTTGAAATGGAGAATTTATTTTCTTCTCTCAAGCACTGCTATAAGTCACAAGAGAACACGGGTACGCTGAGGACATTTCCATGTCATAATAAACAGAACTTCTGTGAAAACACTAGGATGAATCCCACCATAGCATCCTGCATGTGGCCAGTGGGCAGACAGACACAACTCTGAGGACAGGGCCAGCCAGGCCCAGGCCACTCACTCCCCGGCCCACGGCTGCTGCCGTTACAGTTCAACCAAAGCCTGGCAGCAGCCGTCAAAGGATTCCAGATAACCAGTAACCAACCCTCCCAGGATGGACAAGCGTGCAGTCCCCACACCTAACTCCAGCTCCTTCTACACCCCACACACAACACAGGCAGCATGCTGGCAGCAGATCCAACCCTCCTGAAATCTGACATAAATGCACCTTGTGTGAACACAAAGTACGTATTTTTAAATTTATCTAAGTAAATGATCAAAAAAGCTTTTTATACTTGTAAAATATTCATTTAAAAGAGGTTCGTCCAGGCGCAGTGGCTCACGCCTGTAATCCCAGCACTATGGGAGGCTGAGGCAGGCGGATCACAAGGTCAGGAGTTTGAGACCAGCCTGGCCAACATAGTTAAACCCCGTCTCTACTAAAAATACTAAAATTAGCTGGTCACGGTGGCGTGCACCTGTAGTCCCAGCTACTCGGGAGGCTGAGGCAGGAGAATAGATTGAACCCAGGAGGAAGAAGTTGTGGTGAGCTGAGATCGCACCACTGAACTCCAGCCTGGGCAACAGAGTGAGACTCTGTCTCAAACAAACAAAAAAAAAGGCCGGGTGCAGTGGCTCACGCCTGTAATCCCAGCACTGTGGGAGGCCGAGGAGGGTGGATCACGAGGTCAGGAGATCAAGACCATCCTGGCTAACACAGTGAAACCCTATCTCTACTAAAAAACAGAAAAAAATAGCCGGGCGTGGTGGTGGGCGCCCATAGTCCTAGCTACTCAGGAGACTGAGGCAGGAGAATGGCATGAACCCCGGAAGCGGAGCTTGCAGTGAGCCAAGATCGTGCCACTGCACTCCAGCCTGGGCGACAGAGTGAGACTCCATCTCAAAAAAAAAAGCTTCATGAGGCTGAGCGCGGTGGCTTACACTTGTAATCCCAGCACTTTGGGAGGCTGAGGCAGGAGGACCTCTTGAGCCTAGGAGTTGTAGACTAGCCTGGGCAACTTAGGGAGATAAGGAGATCCCATCTCTACAAAAATTAAAAAGAATTAGCCAGCGTGATGGTGCACACCAGTAGTCCAGCTACTCAGGAGGCTGAGGTGGGAGGATCACTTGGGCCCAAGAGGTTGAGGCTGCAGTGAGCTATGATCACCACTGCACTCCAGCCTGGGCAATAAAGTGGGACCCTGTCTCAAAAAAAAAAAAAAAAAAAGTTCATGAGTAAAGACAAAAATTAAGAATACAACATATTGAACATATTGAAGATTGTGAGTTTAAAAATGAAACATTAAGGCCAGGTGTGGTGATTCACGTCTGTAATCCCAGCACTTTGGGAGGCTGAGGCAGGGACTGCTTGGGGCAAGGAGTCCAAGATCAGCCAGAGCAACATAGTGAGGCCTTGTTTCTACAAAAATAAAAATAAAAACATTAGGCCAAGTGCGGCGGCTCACACCTGTAATCCCAGCACTTTAGGAGGCTGAGGCGGGCGGATCACCTGAGGTCAGGAGTTCTAGACCAGCCTGGCCAACATGGTGAAATCCCATATCTACTAAAAATGCAAAATTAGCCAGGTGTGGCGGCGCCCGACTGTAGTCCCAGCTACTCAGGAGGCTGAGGCAGGAGAATCGCTAGAAACCAGGAGGCAGAGGTTGCAGTGAGCCAAGATTGCACCATTGCACTCCAGCCTGGGTGACAGGAGCAAAACTCCATCTCAAAAAAAAAAAAAATTAGCTGGGCATGGTAGCACACGCCTGTGGTCCCAGCTACTGGAGAGGCTGAGGTGGGGGATCACTTGGGCCCAAGGGTTTGAGGTTATAGTAAACTATGATCACCACTGCACTCCCACCTGGGTGACACAACAAGACTCTGTCTCTAAACAAAATTAGTAACATAAATAAATAAAAATGAAACATTCGCAGTAAATAAAAGGTTGGAACCTGGTCTTCGCCCTGTCTTCCCTGATTTTTCTGCTTTGGCTCCTTCGCTTTGAGCTTCTTTGCATTTTCCAGCCTTATCTGTCCAGTACTCTCTCTGTTCCTTTAATCAAAGAAATATGCTCCTGTAACTCCAAAGAAGAAACAGCAACACCAATGCCAAAATGATGTTTTTGACAGGAAGAAACATAAACTTCACAGGAAAGCAGTGACATCACGCCCCTCCCATTCCTCCCGTTCTGATCCTGGGCTGTGGTTCAGACACCACCTACAGCCAAGACAGCTCCTCCCACCCCATTCTCTACTGCTGTAGTGATGAGGTTAGACCTGAATGTTACAAAAGCTGGGCAAGCAGGTGAAGCACCCCCAGCAACAAAATCCATCATCATAAACATGCAAAGGCCACTGCTTCCCAAAAGTATTTGCTACCTCTTGAGAGCAACTTTATCATCCACCGGCAACTGCTTCAAATTGGGCCCCTGACAGTCTCCCGTCGCCTATCTGCAACTGAGTGTCCCCACCTGCAAGAAAACACACATGTCCCCAGGGCCCTGGGGTGAGTGGCAGGACCGTTCCACAGAGGTGAGCCTGGACCCAGGCAGCAGGGACACTGCTGCACCTGTGGCTGGAGTGACACCAAAAACACAGCAGCAGCTGAGACAGCAGGAGGCAACCGGCCACGAGCCTCTGTTGGCTCCAACCACCAATGGATGGTGCTTATTCCTGACCCCATCACTACGCAACCAGGTTCACTGGAAAGTTTCCATTAGCCGGTCTGGAGTATATTCCTGGGTGTAATATGCCATCATGTTCATGTTTTTTAAATCACTATTAAGTAAAACTTTTTTTTTTTCTTTTTAGAGACAGGGTCTCACTATGTTGCCCAGGCTGGTCTCAAACCCTGAGCTCAAAAGATCTTCCTGCCTCAGTCTCCCTAAGTGCTGGGATTATAGGTGTCAGCCACCGCACTGGCCCTTAAGTAGACTATTTTGAATGCTGCAAAGACTCCCCTGAAAATAGTCTGTTCGTGGTTTAGCTGGGAACTTATGGCTTTAGATGCGTCAGACAGACCAAAAGAAAAAGAAAAACAGCTGCAAACCTGTGGTGTTACAAGGTGGCCGCCAGCAAAGTGATCCAGGAGAAGGGAGGCAGGTCACCGCACCAGGAGAAGAGAAGGGCAGGGAAAAAGCTAACTCCATGACGAAAGGCCCTGGAACAAAGCACATCCAAAGCCGTCACTCTGGGGCAGAAGACAGAGTGGGATCCCATCAGCGACGGCCGTTTCCAGACCCTCTTCCTAGGCAGCCAGAGCGCCACCGCTGGTCAGGTGCAGGGCCCAAGCAGAAAGTCAGCAGCCAAGGGAGCGATGAGGAGGGGTGGGGCAGCGGGGGGGAGAGCACAGCGAGGGGCAGGGGCTGTGGCGGGGGAGGGGTAAGCGAAGGGGGAAGAGAACAAGGGGGCCTAGAGGGGGGACACCAAAGGAGGGCCCACGGAGGTGGAGGAAACACTGAGGGGTGAAGCACATGGAGGGGGGACACGGAGGAGGGGCGGGGGAGGAGGAGGAGGGGACACGTTGGTGGCGTAGTGCACGGAGGGGGAGGTACACGGAGGAGTCGCGGAGCGGCGAGGGATGTGGGAGGTCGTCACCAAGAGCGCGACCTGGGTCACCCACAGGAAGAGGGCCGCTGAGGGCACCGCCTGACCCCTCCCTCCTGGCGGCCCCGTGCCCTCAGGCCGAGTCCCACCTCCTCTGCAGCTCTTCCAGGACCTATGCGGAGCCACTCCACCACGGCTCCACCGGACCCCGCTTCCCCGAGGTCTGCGTGAAGACGCTGGGAAGGCCCCGAGCCCGCGCATGCGCAGCCGCCGCCACGTGCCTGGCCTTGACGCCGCAGGTGCTGCCGGGAAGGGGGCGGGCTGCGCAGGCGCAGGAGAGGCCCACGCGGTGGCCACGCGGGGCATCTGGTGGCTGCGCTCGGTTGGGCACCTGGGCTCGCGCGCTCCGCGGGCCACGGTGCTGACGAGCACCCAGGAGGTGGGTGGGAGGCGGCCAGCCAGGGTGGAGGGGCGTTCCTGGGCCGCCATGCTGTTGGCTTCCGCCACGTGGTGGAGCCTCGCCAGTCCCTGCAGCGCTTTTGCGACTCTGAAGATAAAGAGGATCGTATTTTGAGAAAAGATCATGGAGCACGGAGCTCAAGGAGCAAGGCCTGAGGTGCAAGCTGTCACCGGGTCGCATCTGCTTAGCAGCCTGCACATTGCTAGCAAAAGTCTCCACTCAGCCTGAACGTAGTGCGTGGGAGGAGGAGGGCCGCCAGGCCACACCTGTGGGGTGCAGGACGCGCCACGTCGGGGTCCGTGGGTCTGGGGTGACGTGAGATCCCAGAGGATGAGTCTGGAAAATTGAGCGGATGTGGCCACGGTAGTAGGATGGATGAAGGCCCCCAGGCCGAGAGGGCACTGTGTGGACAAGGGCACAGCAAGTGGCCACAGGTGGCCAGCGTGGAGTACGGCTCCCTCCAAAGCAGGCTCTTCCTGCAGGTATTTTATCCGGGAGGTGGACTTAGGAAGCACACGTGTTGGGGAGCAGGTGAGAGCCGGGGCCCCTGGACTAGTCTTCCTGGAGGCCTCTGGGAGAGCACAGGACACAGTTCCGAGTTGGTTTGCTCTGGTTTCTAGGGGCCATCCTCGCCGCCCCCACCTCTGCCAGCTGTACTTCCAGCAGGCCCCGGGCACAGGCCAGCACCCCTAAGCACTGAGAAAAGCCCTCAGGCAGGAAGTTGCAGGTGCGGGGGGGCGGGAGGGGGCGTTGGGGTGCATGGGAAAGGCAGGGTGCTGGAGCGTCAGCCGCACTGCATGTGTGTGCGTGTTGGGGCTGGGGAAGGGCCGACGCGTGTGGACACGATGGTGCGGGCACCGGGGAGCACCACCCCTACATGATCCCCTGTATGTTGCAGAGAGATGATGGCACCAGTGGGCACACTGCTCGCAGGTCAGGAGGAAACGGCTTGGTCAGGCCAGAGACAGTAGGAGCCTAAACCGCAGGCCTGCAGAGGTTGAGGGGAGGTGTCTGATAATTAGTAGGGTGTGGGAATGCGAATGAGCAAGTTGAGGATGGTGACCAGGCTTCCAGTTTGGGTGGTCGGGTGAGTGGCGCTGTCTTCTGGCCCTAAAGCCCTGTCACGGCAAGGAGAACTGCCTGGAAAATGTACACTTGGGGAAGACAGAGGAGGTTATTACAAACACACCTTCACTTAACAACTTGGCTAGTTTGTGATAAGTTTTAGTGCATTTGTTTGAGGTTATTAAAGATGCCATGTTACTGCCTTCTTAACAAATGGACTTAGGCAGATAGCTGTTTTCCTGTTGTGGTGAGTAATGGCCAGGCGAGGCAGCCTTCTGTGGAGCAGGCACCGCAGAACCTATGCATGCAGATGGCATCTCTACGAAGGCTCCGGGGTTGCTAGAGCCACACAGACACTGAGCTTATTTTACTCAGAAAGCCACAGAAACAATAACCAAAAAAGGATACTATGAAGGCAACATAGATCATATGCTTTTTAAAAAGCCCATCGTCAGCATCAGTGACAACACCATTACCGCTCAGTCACCAAGATTAAAAATTAGTCACACGTGGAAAATAGAAACAGGTTTTCAGGGAGAAGAAGGCTTTGATTCCACTGAATAATGCCCCCTCTTTTGCTTGGTAAATAGATGATCCATATTTCCTGATGATGTACATTTTCGAGGGTAGCTATGCCTAGGTGGGCTCAGATTTGGGGTAAAAGCCTTGGCCTCACTTGACTGTCTGGGAAGGGCTCAAAAACTATAAATTGTATCCAAAAATGTCCGACAACAAGGTATTCAGTAATGATATCAGAGACTCCATCCAGACTGAATCTAGATTAGGTCACAAATGATTAACAGTCCTTGGAATTAAAAACTTTTATCTTGGCCGGGTGTGGTGGCTCATGCCTGTAATCCCAGCACTTTGGGAGGCAGAGTCGGGCAGATCTCTAGAGGCCAGGAGTTTGAGACCAGCCTGGGCAACATGGTAAAACCCTGTCTCTACTAAAAATACAAAAATTAGCCAGGTGTGGTGGCAGGTGCCTGTGATCCCAGCTACTCGGGAGGCTGAGGCAGGAGAATCTCTTGAGCCCAGGAGATGGAGGTTGCTGTGAGCCAAGATCGCAACACTGTACTCCAGTCTGGACAACAGAGCAAGACCCCGTCTCTTTTTTTTTTTTTTTTTTTTTTTTCTGAGGCAGAGTCTTGTTCTGTCGCCAGGCTGGAGTGCAGTGGCGCAATCTCGGCTCACTGCAATCTCTGTCTCCTGGGTTCAAGCAATTCCCCTGCCTCAGCCTCCCAAGTAGCTGAGATTACAGGCACATACCACCACACCCAGCTAATTTTTTGTATTTTAGTAGAGACGGAGTTTCACCATGTTGGCCAGGATGGTCTCGATCTCCTGACCTCGTGATCTGCCCGCCCCAGCCTCCCAAAGTGCTGGGATTACAGGCATGAGCCATGATGCCTGGCCGCAAGACTCCATCTCAAAATAAAATAAAATAAAATATTTTTTAAAAAAGAACCTTTTTCTTGTGTGTGCATCACAATACTTCAGCGAGACACAATCCTCATCCGAGCCACTATGGGGCTGGCCCTTGCCCCTCTCCTTCCCTTTAAGCCCTGGTCCAGCCCAACCTTCAGTCTTCTGAGCCTCCATGTACCTCGGCTGGGCCCCGGCCCCTGTCCTTAGCCCGTCGTGCCCGCTTCCCCTCCCTGGCCACTCTGGGCAGAGGCCTTGCTTCCTGTGTCACTGACACCTGGGAACAATCCACAGAGGTACCCCACACTCCCAACACGGCATCTGTCCCACCTGTGCCCCCCACCCACCAAATCTCTGCTCCCCTCTATCTTTTCTCCTGTTACGGTGGTTGAACTCTTCACACCTCCTATTAAAGGCCAGCCACCCATCAGCCCTCCCCTGGCCCCACAAACAGTACTGCACCTGTCCTCAGAATTCAGGTGTGCCCACTCCCTATGGCCGTTTCTGCTCTTCTGGCTCACTTTAATCCCCATTAAAGCACTCTCATTCTTTGGCTGGTCGCAGTGGCTCATGCCTGTAATCTCAACACTTTGATGAGGCAGGCGGATCACTTGAGCCCAGGAGTTCGAGACCAGCCTGGGCAACATGGGGAGACCCTGTCTCTACAAAAAATACAAAAATGAGCCAGGCATGGTGGCGCAGGCCTGTAATCCCACCTGCTTGGGAGGCTGAGGCAGGAGGATTGTGAGCCCAGGAGTTCAAGACTGCAGTGAGCTGTGATCACACCACTGCACTCCAGCCTGGGCAACAGAGTGAGACAGCCTGTCTCAAAAAGAAAGGGTCTCACTCTCAAAGCCCCCTGAGACCACTTCCAACAGGGTCCCCACCGGCCTCCTCCACTCTTGGCTGCCTGGTCTTCTTGTCAATGGCGCAGGATGGCGCATATATTGGTCACTGGCTTCCCTTGGAACTGGTTCCTCCCTGGGCTCCTGGGGGCCACCTGACCCTGTTTCTGCTGCCCTCCTCCTTGGGCCCACTGTCGTGAACTATCCTGGCACTCTGTCCCCAGCAACTGTATAGCAAAGACATCTACAGTGTGGACCTTGGCCTCCAGCCTGGCCCCTGAGCTCGAGACTCGGCAGCCTTCAGGACCCTTCCCCTGAGCTGTGTGACAGAAGCTCCAGCCCAGCATCCCGAACCCAAGGCTCTGCCTACGGAAACCTCCTCCTCCCAAACCGTCCCCATCTGGTGGTCACACCAGCCATCTCTGAGCTGCCAAGGCCAAAATAGTGTCTGAGTCCTGTACACCTCTTCCTCTCACCGCCCCGTGGAACCCACCAGCAACCCTCACACCCGTTCCAGTTTCACTGCTCTATGGCGATGGGCTCTGCACCAGGCTGGACCATGGAAGGCCATGGGTGGCTTCAGTTGTATAAAACGCGCCACAGGTGCATCCAGCTGCCGGGAACAGTGCAGGTAAGTGCCCGCTGCAGACACCCAGCGCACTGTGCCTGGGGCACCCTCACCAAGGTGCCATCCTAAAGATGAAACTGGCAACCAGAAGAAAGCCCACAGCAGGCCATTCTGCCACATTCCGAGGACAATCATGTGTTCCCTTTCCCCATATCCTTTTCCTTTTATTTGCCAGAAAAGTGCAGTTCTCCAGAAGCCAGCAGGCCAACCATGGGCGTCTCCCTCCCTCCCCAAGCACACTCAGCACCTCAGCACCCGGGAGGGACATGAGCACACACAGCCCGGGAAGGTCCCAGAGCAGGCTGGGTGCTCCTTGCTTACGGAGGGCCCACCACCAGGGCCTGTCAGGGCACCCAGAAGATGAGGGCTTTAAAGAGCTCTCTCTCCCCACGTGGCTCCTTCTACCACGCTCCCGGCAAGCTAATGTTCTCAGTGGCTCTTTTTTTTTTTTTTAACGACTCGTATTTTCAAATAAGAATAAATATGTGTGTCTGTTCTCTGGGGTTTTAGGCAGCCCCGAGCTGACCCTGTGACTGGGGAGGGATTAA
Organism: Symphalangus syndactylus; assembly: GCF_028878055.3. Taxonomy (NCBI): domain Eukaryota; kingdom Metazoa; phylum Chordata; class Mammalia; order Primates; family Hylobatidae; genus Symphalangus; species Symphalangus syndactylus. The sequence continues at coordinate 142,207,320 of NC_072429.2, forward strand.
TGGCCTCGTCTCACCGGGAAGCCAGGTGCATCTTTTACTAAAGGTGGTTTCTGAATGATGAATGGCTTTCTCACGAACACAAAATTGTTGATTGTTATTTACAAACAATTCATTTTCACGTTCTGTTGATTCTGCCCCAGCTGTCCCTCGTGACGCCTACATGGATGATGCATTGGTGGCTATTACCACCACTGATGAAGGCTTCCTGGTCGCCCCGTGGTACGTGTTATTCCATTCATCATAGACGAGTGGCTCGCATGCAGCGGGACAGCATGTTCTTTATCCTTGAATTTGTGTGGGTTTGTGCACCTCTAAATACAGGTGCAAACCCATACTCCAAGATCTTAATAGGCCGCAACAGTGGCCAAAATACACGGCCAGTTAAATTCTTTGGATTTAGCCAGTCCTCCAAAGCCTACCTCTTCCGCTCCACATTCTAAAAAAAAACCTGATGTGCATAAACAGTGTCAGCAACCTCCACTAATTAAGGCTTCCAACCAGAAGGAAAGCTGAAGTAAGTACCAGCGATCGGCATCAAATCAACTTTTAGGGCTGACCTAAAAGACCACAAGCCTGAATGCCTCAGCACCCACTGGGCAAGGGGCAGCCAGTCCCCAGCATGGCCTAATTCAGGCCAAGCAGGAAATTTCTGGAATCAGCTGCTTTTTCCAGATTTCTCTATTTAGACCCCCTCCTCCCGGCTGCCTCTCTGGTTCAGTGGTGGCGTTCCCCTGAGCTTGACCGGGCTCTGCAGATGGGCTGGCATGCATGGAAGAAGCTGGCGCTGTGAGGATTCCTGGCTTCCTGCTCACAGCCATTGGGCCTTGGGTGAGTCAGTCAGTCTCTCCAGACCTTGGGGTCTTCACCCAGGACATGTGGAGGCTCAGAAAGGAGCCCAGGTTCCTGCCCATCTGGAAAATCTGCATGTTCCTGGTTGCAGCAAGAGCCTGCCAGGCTCACACTTGCAAAGTACTGGTCCACATAAAAGCATAAAGCAAGCCAGGCACAGTGGCTCCCACCTGTAATCCCAGCACTTTGGGAGGCCAAGATGGGCCAATTGCTTGAGCCCAGAGTTTGAGACAAGCCTGGGCAACACAGCGAGACCCCATCTCTACAAAAAATACAAAAATTAGCTGGATGTGGTGGCGCGTGCAAGCAGTCCCTGCTACTTGGGAGACCGAGGTGGGAGGATTGCCTGAGCCTGGGAGGTTAAGGGTGCAGTGAAGTGAGCCATGATCACACCACTGCACTCCAGCCTGGGCAACAGAGGGCGACCCTGTCTCAAAAAAAAAAAAAAAAAGAAAGCAAGAAAGAAAAAAGGCCAGTCACAGTGGCTCACACCTATAATCCCAACACTTTGGGAGGCCAAGGCAGGCAGATCACTGGAGCAGTTCAAGACCAGCCTGGGCAACAGGGCGAAACCCTGTCTCAATTTTTTTTTTAATAAATTACAAAAGAAAAAACAAGCATAAAGCAGCCCCATCAGCAATTATCATCTCATCTGCAAAAGGTCCCTGCGCTCACTGCCGTGCCCCTCCTGCCGCTGTCCATTTCCCTGCTTGTCACACCAAAATTCTCCTCTACTTTCTCACCTCCCATCCTCTCATTTTTCCCCCTAAATTTTTAAACTTCAGAACTGCACAATACACATGTAACAAACCCACACATGTACCTCCAAATCTAAAATAATTTTTAAAAACTAAAAGGAAACTCTAAATTTTTTTAAGTGCAGTGATACATTCTTGCTGTGCCAAATCCAGTAATACAGAAGCATGCAAAGAAAAAGGCAGCACCAGCCCCTCCAACACACGCACGCACACACACACACACACACACACACACACACTCCAGCCTGGGCGACAAGAGCAAGACTCAATCTCAAAAAATAAATAAATAAAATAATAACTGAATATTTTCCTTCAGGAAACAGCACCCTGCAGGGAGGGGAAGTCTTATGACCCTCAAAGTTTGAGAGCCGCTCTTAACTTCCCAATGGCCTCTGTCTGCTGAACCAAGAAGCCTGCAAAACAAATATGTAAGAACTGGATGCCATTACAGTCACACATGCTTGCTGACGGTCACTGACATGGCAATACCTCCTGTACACATAGCAGACTCTGAAGACTGCGAAGAGGGTTTGGGTCTCTGCTGTACAGGACCTTGGCAGCCTGCAAGGAGATGACTCACATGGAAGTCCCCACACAAGTGCACCCAGTGTGAGCTTTGGAAGCATCGGCCCATGCTCAGGCCCACAGGTAAGATGGCCAGGAGCCCCTGCCCTTGAGGAAACTTGGACCACACAGCTGCTGGTGAAGGGGGCAGGTGAAGGTCTCATGTAGCCTGTGTGATTCAGGCAGAAGTGAGAAGGACAGGTGGGAACCCACCAGGTGGACAACAAGCTGAAGGGCTCCCAGGGAGCAGACACTTCAAGGGCCCCAAAAGGCCAGGAGAAAGAAAAAAAAAAAGCCGGATGTGGTGGCTCATCCCTGTAATCCCAGCACTTTTGGGAGGTTGAGGCAGACGAATTGCTTGGGCCCAGAAGTTTGAGACCAGCCTGGGCAATGTGGCGAATCCCTGTCTCTACAAAATATACAAAAATTAGCTGGGTGTGGTGGTGCAAGCCTGTAGTCCCAGCTATTCAGAAGGCTGAGGTGGGAGGATCACATTAGCCCGGGAGGTGGAGGCTGCAGTGAGCTGTGATGGTACCACTGCACTCCGGCCTGGGGAACAGAGTGAGACCCTGTCTCAAAAGGCCAGGAGTGGAGGACAGGCCCTGGCCAGGAGGTTTGGCGTGGCTGGCAGGGGCCTTATGAGAAGGCTGTTGCTGGGAGGGGCCTGCTGCAGATGGCTGCGGCAGACCACGGAGCTTAGCCTTCAGGATTTAGATCTGGGGATGACAGGCTTACGTGTGCTTGCTGCGGAGCCGGGAGCACAGGAACCAGAGTGATCCCAGAGCTCAGCTCCAAGGCTCCGCTGGGCCTGTGGTGGGGCAGTGAACGTGGACAAGGCCTGGGCTTCAGAGGAACTTGATGAACGGGAGCCGTGGGTACCGCCTATGCCCTGGTCTTCCTGCCCTTCAAAGGATGTGTTCTGAGCTGAGGCGAGACCCACACGAAATCTGAGCGGGCTCCGGAGTCACCAGACACCTAGGGAAGTACGGAAGGCCCGGAAGGACACACACAGTCGGGTGAGCCCCGCAGGGAGCTGTGCAGGCTCGAGGCGTCCAGTCCTGGGGCTGCAGGCCAGTTCTCCAAGCAGGTAGTCCTGGAAGCAAGCTGGTTCTGAAAGTAGGTTTTGAAAATAGGTCAGTCCAGGAAGCAAGCTCTGGAAGTAAAAAGATTCGGAAAGCAGGTTCGTTCTGGAAACAAGGTCTACAAACAGGTAGTTCTGAAAGCACGTGGGTTCTGGACGGAGGTTCTGGAAGGAGGCGGGTTCTGGAGGCCGGTTTTGGAAGCAGGACGACCCCGACAGAGGCGCCTCGGACTGGGGCCAGGCCTGGAGCCTCCGCTCCGCGGGCAGAGAGAAGAAAGCAGGCATTGTCGGAGAACTCACACAAGCACTTGTCCCTAACAAAACCGTTTTTAAAAACCCCATTGTGAACATTTTTGGAACAAGCCTCTTAGAGGGTCCCGTTGCCGGGGTGACAGGACGAAACGGCGCGAGCGGGCAGACTCCTGGAGTCCCCGCAAAAGGAGCCGAAGAGCCAGGCGCGCCGAGTCCAGGTCCGCCCTGACGCTCAGCTTGGGACGTTCCGTATAGTTTTTTTCTCCGTTTCCCGAACTTCTCCCGCAAGCTCAGCGGCCGCTGCGGCGCATGCGCAGTACTACCTGCCTGCCAGCCGCGGGCGTTCCTGCCGCGGTTGCCAGGGGTTACCGTCCCGCGGTGGGCGGGGCTGGCCGTCCAGAGCCCGCCTTCCTGGAACTCTGGTTGGCTGATATAGCTGTCCGTCGAAGCGGCATTGCCGCCTATTGGGCAACGGCCTGCTTCACACGCCAGACCCGTGCCCCGCCCAGCCGCGCCGGGGGGCCGCCCCCACCCAGGAGGGACAGTCGGGGACCGGCGCGGGCACTCAGGAGCCCGCGGCCCGGGTGGTGCGGGCGGCCCTGGCCCGGCTGCGGAGCGCTGCGCGAGCGGCGGGCTGGCTGAACCCGAGGGACCCCCAGCGCGGCGGGCGCGGCGATGATCTTGGAGGAGAGGCCGGACGGCGCGGGCGCCGGCGAGGAGAGCCCGCGGCTGCAGGTGCGCAGGACTGGCGCGGCGGCGGGAGAAGGGGCCCGGAATCCCGGCCCTTTCCTGCCCCCGCCTTGAGGCGCGTTCCGGGCGCCCCCCTCGTACGTCTCATTCGGCCTGGACGCAGGCAGAGAAACTGAGGCCAGAGCCTGCGTCCCTCCTCCTCTGAGCTCGGTGGAGGTGCTTTCAGGCCACTCATGTGAGCCGGGAAATGCGGGGAGCCAAAATCTGGATCATCCTCACCGCTGAAGCGGGTCGGGGGGACGCTCTCCTCGTGGCCCCCTTCCGGGCGGGTGTAGGGCTGGGCTCTGTGAGCGCCCTCCCCACACCCGCCATCGTGTTCCTTTCCGGCACCTGTACGGCCTCCTTCCCTAGTTCAGTCCTCCCTCTGCACCCGCTCAGGAACTGCGTGCCCATTGGGTGCACTGGTAGCAGCGGGCAGCGAAGCCTCCTGGGTATGGGAAACCGAGAGAGGTCTTCCCGGCTGGCCTCTCCTCACTTCCCAAACCTCCTTCCCTTCTGAAGTCCCTAACCCGGGGTGCTGACTGGGCAAGTGGGAGGGGTGGGCAGGGCTATGGAGACCTGCTGAGTCTGTGCCCAGGAAGGAGGGGACGTCTGTGGGCCTTGCTCTGCAGCCCAGAGCCTACTTGTTCCCTGCGGACCAGCTCGAGGCTGCCCCAGTCCTCCTGCCAGGCCCTGGGCGCCCACGCCCGCCACAGGCTTTCAGCCGGGGGCTGCTCCTGCTCCTCGCCCCGGGTGAGCCTTTGATAGGGCACGGCCCTCCTCCCCTCTGGGACGTCGGACTGCGTCGTCCCTGGGCTGGTTCTACTCAGCTTTGGTGTTTGGGATTAGGTCTCCTAGAGGAGGAGGCGGTGCTATCAGCCAGGGCTTGGCTTCAGGTCACTGGGCTGGTGATGCTGACCATAGCCCTCAAGGACTCCCTTCTTGCCCACCCCGAGGTGTGCCAGAGGCTGCAGCACCTCCTGGGCACTGGAGGGAGAGAGGCAGCCAGTGTCTGCCCCCTGTGAACTCGCTCTGTCAGGGCGGCCATGCCTGCAGGTGGCCTGGGACGGCACATGTTGTTTTGGGTGGAATGTTTGGGAGGCTGTACAAACAAGATGTCCCAGAGGGCTCCGGAGCTGACGCTTTTCAGGCTGGGGGCTGTGCCTGGGCTCCCTGTCCTGGCCCTCCCTGGGCTGCCACCTTGGAAAGTCGGGGAGAAGCTGTTTCCAGGCTGCCTCATCTCTCGCAGCGTCCAGAAATGACCCCACAGTCAGGGTACTGGGGAGGGGCCCGTGGGAGGTGGCAGTGGGGCGGAGGCAGGCCCTGTGTCACACACGCACCACTCAGGCTGTCCTGCCATCTGGAAAGTCTTCCTCGATGCCTGCTGCCGGGCTACAGTGAGGCCTATTCCACCCCCATCAGGCTGGCCCCCAAACTGGCCCTAAAGCTCAGAGTTCAGTGGGTCAGGGGTCGGTCGTTCGTCCACTTAGAGGCCACGCCTGGGCCTGAGGCCCTGTGGACAGGTCTGGGTGACTTGTATTTGCCCCAGGCGTGATGAGAGCGGGCTTCCAGCAAGCGCTTACCTGGTGCCAGGGCCAGCGCCGCAGCTGGAGTCCTGCCATTGGTGCCTCCCAAGCCCTGGGCCTCAGCCCGTCTGAGGAACAGGATAAGTGGCCAAGGCTGCCAAGCTGGGAAGGGGAGAAGCCTGGCACGGCCCAGGGCAGCCAACCCAGCTCCCGTCCCTCCTGCAGGGGCTGCAGGAGCTCCCGGGGGAGGACCACAGGTAATACAGCCTGGCTGTATGCAGGTTCTATGGTTTCCTGGGGAGGCCAGTGGGAGAAGGGGGAGCAGGCTGCGGAGGGAGAGCGTTGGAGCGCAGGTGGGCAGGGTAGCTGTGCCCCCCTCACCTGGTCTCCAGCATGCCAAGTGGGTCAGCCTGAGGTTCCCCAGCCTGGCTGGACAGGAGCAGCCTGTGGGTGCTGGTTACAGATTCCCAGGCCCCTGCCCAGGTAGATTGGGCTCCGGAAGAGGGGTGCTGAGGAACCACCAGTGCCTGGGTGCCCCAGGGAGCATCAGAGAAAGTGGGGGTCCCTGGTGTGAGTGGCCAGTCTATGATTCCTCTGGCGTGCGTGCTGCTTATAGCCCTGTGTCCCAGGAGACCCCTGTGCAGCAATGCCCATTGAATTCTGTTCCCTCATCAGTGGGGGGCAGAGATGGTGGGTCGGGCAGGTGCTGGGCTTCCACCCTCTTGGGGCTTCCAGTTCTTGCATTCAGGTGAGACTTCAGTGGGGGCAGAGGAGAGGCATACCTGAGATGGGTGGGTATCAGCATACAGGGTGCCCAGGGCCAGGGCTGTGAGGGGAAGAAGCTGGTTTGCTCCAGGTGGGTGGCCTCTCCCTGGGGACTGCCTGGCCCAGGGCCAGGGGACCCTGGGGGAGGATGGAGGTCTGGCCCTGCTCTGATGTTTTGCTCTTCCCAGACCTGGGCTGGGATAACTATCTCCGCCTTATGCCAGTCCCCAGGTCAACCCCATTCTGGCCACGGCCACACTGTTTCCTCCTGGGCAGAGGAGCCCCACTGTCAGGGTTGGGGGGCTGTTTCTCTGTTCTTCGTCCCTCTCCATCGAGGCATGGCCAGGCCCTTCATGTGTGGCTGCCTCTCGGGACCCCCACAGACCACAGCCTCTCTGCCCTTTCCTAATGCAAGGCAGAAATGGCCACAGTGGGATGTCAGAGCACCGTGGAGGTGGGGGTGGGGAGGTTGTAACAGGAGCAGGGGGCTGAACGCCTGTGTCCACACCCCTTCCACTGGGCACAACCTTCAGCCCAGTGTGGAAAGTGGGGCATGGGCTGCCCACTTCCAAGGTCGACCCAGCCTCAGAGGTCCGGCTCGGGTCTGCTCATCCACGTGTAGGCCGGGAAGTCACTTGGCCTGCAGGGAGCACTGCGGGTAGGGAGGCCGAGGAATGGACCAGGGTCACAGCAGGAGCCTGTGGGGGTCCAAGGGGCCAGGCTCCCCGCAGCTCTCCTGGGGCCAGGAGGGGAGCAGGGACCTGGCTGGGTGTCTGATGCCTGTTGCACAGCCAGAGCCCTTAAAGCCGCTGGAGCCTTGCAGCGGGGCCTTTGCAGGGAGGGGGTGTAGCTGCGATGGGTGGCACGGGGGTCTCCTAGGTACTGGGCAGAGGCCCTCGAGGTGGTAGCGCCGGTGGGAAAGGTAGGGATGGGAGGCGGGGGTGGGCGGGCCTCAGGTTCGGGGAGCTTCTCAGATCTGAGGCGCCCGTGCCTCTCTCCCACCTGTGGGCCTCTCCAGCCCAAGCCCCTGAAGCAGCTCTGGAGGGAATTTCTTTTCTGGAGGAGGCAGGAGTGGGAAACGGGAGCAGGGTGAGGGTTCCCAAGTGCACATCGGCCTGTCCGCTGCTGGGTGTTGTCCACGGGGGCAGGACTGGGCTGGGGGAGGCCAGGGTCCTGGGCCAGCACACCCTCCTCTCAGCGCCTGTGTCCCTCCCCCCAGCCCCTAAGCGCCGGCTCATCTTCACTTCAGGGACCTCCGTCAGGCTCCCTCACCCCAGCATTCAGTAGGAGGCTGCCGGTGTGGGTGTCCATGGGACGGCGCAGTGTCCAGGGGATGGCATGGGTGTCCAGCAGACAGCGCAGGGGTTTGGGGGATGGCACAGGTGTCTGGGGGATGGTGCAGGGATTTGGGGGATGGCACAGGTGTCTGGGGGATGGTGCAGGTGTCCAGCAGATGGCGCAGGGGTTTGGGGGATGGCATAGGTGTCCGGGGAATGGTGCAGGGGTTTGGGGACGGCATGGGTTCCAGGGGATGGGGTGGGGTTTGAGGGGTGGTGTGGGTTCCAGGGGACTGTGTGGGGGTTTGGGGGATGGCGGGGGTTCCAGGGGATGGGGTGGGGGTTTGGGGGATGGTTTGGGTTCCAGAGGATGGTGTGGGGGTTTGGGGGATGGTGTGGGTTCCAGGGGATGGTGTGGGGGTTTGGGGGATGGCGTGGGTTCCAGAGGACGGTGTGGGGGTTTGGGGATGGTGTGGGTTCCAGGGGACGGTGCGCCATCCTCCAGTCTCTGTCTCTGCCTTCCCATGGCCACCTCCATGTGGCTGTGTTCAAATTTCCCACCTCGTGTAAGGACCCTTGTCACTGTGATTAAGGACCCACTACTCCACGGTAGCCTCATCTTAACTCATTATATCTGCAAAGACCCTATTTCTAGAAAAATTGCACTCACAGGTACTGGGAGTTAGGACTTGAACCTGTCTTTTGTGGGGACACAGTTCACCCATAATAGACGGTCACCTGCTCAGCTGGCTGCTGTGAGCTTGGGGGGCCAGACGAGCAGGGCTTCTATCTAGGAAATCAAATCATTCCTGTATAATGGGAATAAACTAATTAAAATGCAAAGATCTCGTTCACATTAGCAAAAAGAACTCTCTCCAGATATCTAGGAGAAAACCCCGGAAAACACGTGCGAGCTCTTTACGGGGAAGACAGGAAGGCCTGAGAGACGTGTGTGCGTGGAGAGGGTGTCAGGTCCACAAAGGGAAGACCCAGTGCATGTGCGTGTTGGCCCCATGAGTCTGCAGCTTCGTGCAGTGGTAGGTCAGTTTCATGGTGGCAAGATTCACCTTCAGACGCGACAAGGTCCTGGGGAAGAAGAGGTCCTGTCTCCCGACAAGGGCGGGAAGCAGTCCCAGGAGCCACCAGAGGCCTTGTCTTGCTGCTGACTGGCAGAAATGGCCAGGATGGCCACACCTGACACAGACCAGGCTCGCCCCAGGGCTAGGTGGGAGTCAGTGTCCCTTAGCAGCGAGCCCTGAGCGGCGTTGTGGGTCTCAAAGCGTGGAAGGAGTGGGTGCTGGAGAGGCAAGCCAGCCCAGGGGACAGCCACAGGTAGCTGCAAAGAATCTTGTTGGCGTGGAGACGCAGGCATTCCCACGCGGCCATGGGGAAGGGGGGTGCGGGGGGCCATGGTGAGAGGGAGGGACACGTGAGGATCACGCAGGCAGGACCCCAACACCACAAGGGTGGGGTGGGCTGAGGCATGAAACTGGATCGCCCTGGAGTGAAATTTAAGCTCCAGCACATTCGCACCACTGAAGACACAGGAGTCATTGAAGTCCAGAAGGGGCCCTGCCGGGCATGCCCCACTCTTTCGCCATGGCTGGTGCTGGGCAGGGCCGCGGGGGTGCAGTCTGTGGGTGCAAGGCTCAGAGTCATTTCTCTGTGGATACGGAGTGCACAGGTGTGCGTTCACTTCGAGAACCATTCCCAAAGTCAGACCGCAGCCTCTGCACCAACCATCGGGGGCCAGTGGCCGCCCCCAGAGCCTCGGGGACCCTGTCCTTTGAGCCCACGCCTAAACCCACGCGGGAATGATTGGGAGGCGTGGGTGAGTTGGATGGAAAAAAAATTGGGAGGGGCGAGGGGGGGATCCAGAATGAAATCCAGAAGTGCAGCAGGAAGGCTGTGAGGAGCAGTGGGCTGCCTCCTGCAGGGCTCCTGGAGCCCCTAGTTGTCCAGGCTGCCTGGTGAGACCCTGGCTCCTGGTGTCCTTGGCAGGTGCCAGCCTCCCCACCGACCCCCATCACGAGTCAGCAGCGTTCCCCCCCCCCGACCATGTCCTTCTGCACTGACTGCCTCCTGTCCTGCTCTAGCCAGGCCCGTGTTCACACTAGTTCTGTCCAGCTCCTCCCTGTGAGGCCAGCTCCAGCCCCAGCCCATGGTGACCACCCCGTTACCCATGGGCAGGATGCACTCCTCTTAGTGGCTGTGAGTAACAGCCTGGTATGGGCTCCACGGGGTCGGGCTGTGATCGCCTGTGGCCTCCCTGCAGGGCTATGACTCCCTGACGCAGATCCAGTGCGGCCAGCTGCAGAGCCGCAGGGCCCAGATTCACCAGCAGATTGACAAGGAGCTGCAGATGCGGACGGGCGCTGAGAACCTCTACAGGTGAGTGCTTGAGGCCGCCCGGCCCCGGGAGCAGGGCCCACCTGGGTGAGGGGGACAGGACAGCCACCCAGGCAGATGTCTGCCCCATGGCCGGGTCAGAGAGACAGGTGCATGAGCAGCTGGGTCCTGATGGGCACACAGTACACGTGATGCTCAGCTATGACCCTCACAGACCTGCCCCCATGGGCCTCTGTGCTGGGCCGGAGGTGCCAGGAAACCAGTGTCCCTGCCGACTGTGCAGCTTGGGAAGCCCCAACAGTGCACGTGGGAGCTTCTCAGAAGAGGCATGGTTGAGGCTGAGCTGTGGCAGGTGACGGCGCGTCCCAAGGTTGGGGACGTGGGAGAGGGGTGGAAGACCTGGGCTGTCTCTTCCTTATAGCACGCCGCCTGTGAGCCGCACATGTGCTTGTGAGTGCCCCTCGGTCCCCTTAGCACCTGCTACCTCCCTGCCCCCATCCTGGCCTTCCCTGGGGACCTCTGGTCCCTTTGCCAGGCCCTGATGCAGGCACAGAGGGGGGTGTGGCTCTCACCCACCATCCAAGGAGTGATGTTTGAGTGCTGTCGAGGGCTGTATGAGCCCCAAAGAAAGCCGTGGTGCTGAGGGAGGTGCCCCCAGGCCAGAATCAGAACATGCAGGTGCTGGGGTCAGGGGTGATGAACTGTAGGGGGCATCACCTGTGAGCCTCCGGATCCCACTGCTGCCCCTGCCCCCCCCCATGGGGGGCAGACCCCGTCAGCGACGTCCTCTGCAGGGTGGGCTTGGAGCTCTGACAGGTCAGCTGGCAGGAGGGCTGCAGTGAGCACGGGGCCTTGGGCTCTGCCTTGGGGCTGGGCTTTCAACTGCCACGGCCTCCCTCAGAGCCACCAGCAACAACCAGGTGAGAGAGACGGTCGCCCTGGAGCTGAGCTACGTCAACTCCAACCTGCAGCTGCTGAAGGAGGAGCTGGAGGAGCTCAGCGGTGGCGTGGACCCTGGCCGGCATGGGAGGTGCGGATGGGGGCCGGGACAGCACATGTGTGTATGTGTGTGCGTGTATGCATGTGTGTGTGAGTGCGTGTGTGTGCATGTGTGTGCACGTATGTGTGTCTCTGTGTGTTTGCGTATTTGTGTGCATGTGTGTCTGTGTGCGCGTGTGTGTGTCTATGTGTGCATGTGTGTGTATGCATGTGTCTGTGTGCGCGTGTGTCTGTGTGTGTCTCTGCATGTGTCTGTGTGTGCATCTGTGTGTGTGCATGTGTCTGTGTGTGCACATGTCTGTGCGTGCGTGTGCATGTCTGTGTGTGTGCGTGTGTGTGCATCTGTGTGTGCATGTCTGCATGTATTGGGCGTGTCTGTGTGTGTGTGCCTGCATGTGTGTGTGTGCACGTGTGTCTGTGTGTATGTCTGCGTGTGTGTATGTGTGTGCATGTGTGTGCGTGTGTGTGCATGTGTGCACGTGTGTGCGTGTGTGTGTGTGTGCACACGTGTGTGCATGTGTGTCTGTGCATGTGTATGCACGCATGTGTTTGTGTGTGTGTGTGTGCGCATGTGTGTGTCTCTGTGTGTGTGTGTTTGCTTCTGGAGCGGTTTAGGACAGTGGGGGGTGGTGCACAGGTGCAAGGATGCCCCCCAGGACACAGGCGCACATGTACACCCACGAGGGAGGGAGGCACCCTGTGCCACAGAGCCCTAGGAGTGGACCCCGGGCTGCCGTGGGCAGCAGGGTTTGGCCTTACAGTCTGAAGTCGATGCTTCTGGTTATAGCGAAGCTGTCACTGTCCCCATGATCCCCCTGGGCCTGAAGGAGACCAAGGAGCTGGACTGGTCTACACCGCTGAAGGTAGGTACTGGCCTCCGAGCTCTGAGATACACGGCCCTGCCCTGGGACCAAGGGGGTCTTGGAGGCTTTCTGGTCCAGCCGTCTGGTTGAACAGATAGGGAAACTGAGGCCCAGAGGGAGGGACGGCTAAAAGGGACACAAGGGACCTGGCAGAAATGGCCACAGGGACCCAGCCTCTGCTGCATTCAGGAGGGCACCACTGGCTTGGGGCCACACACCCAGCACTGGCTCACAAGGGTCCTGGAGAGAGCTAGAGCAGACTGGCACTGCCTGGCAGGGCCCCGCGGGAGCCACTGACTGTGTTCCGTGTCCGAGTCACTGAGTGGCAGATGGCACCTGCCTCCCGGCCACGGGGATGAATAAGGAAACGCACATAAAAGTAGCACTGAGTCTCCAGGCCCCACTTCTGTGATGGAGTGGGGAAACCCCAGGGCTAGAAGGGCTCCGACCCGCATCACCCCACCAGGCCCGTCCGTACACATTGGCCCCCAGCCCTTCTCTGGGGCTTCCACTGAGGGGCCCAGGGCCCCCACGCTGCATGGCAGCCAGCCTACTCTGCGGCACAGACCCTCCCTCCACCATGAACCTTTCCCCAAGGTGGGTTGGGAGACCTCAGGGAAGGAGGCCAGGCACAGGGACACTGTGGATGCCAACACCTGCCCCCCATCAGGAGCTGATCTCAGTGCACTTTGGAGAGGACGGCGCCTCCTATGAGGCAGAAATCAGGGAGCTGGAGGCCCTGCGGCAGGTGTGTGGTTCCCCTGCCCGCCCACCCTCCTGCAGCCCCGGGAGACACATGCAGAGGCTGAAGCTTAAGTCGGGAATAGACAGAGGAGCTCAGTGTGGACATCTCAAGGACGTGGGGAGACGGGCGCACCAGGGACCCTGTGTGTGCAGACCCAGCCAGGGGGCGTGGAGGGGCTCCCAGGTGGCCCCGGTGCCGCACGCTGCTGGCCTTTGGGAGTCGCGGCTGCCCAGGGCCCCACTGGCTTTGCCTCCCCGCCCCCCATGGTGCTGGTGCCCACGGGACTTCCCAGGGCAGTGTGTGTGAGTGGGGTGGGCCAGGGCGGTGGGGCCCAGCGGCTCCTGCCCTGCAGGCCATGCGGACCCCCAGCCGGAACGAGTTGGGCCTGGAGCTGCTGACAGCCTATTACAACCAGCTGTGCTTCCTGGATGCGCGCTTCCTCACCCCTGCCAGCAGCCTCGGGCTCTTTTTCCACTGGTAGGGGCTCTGCGGGCGGGGGCACCCTGGGGAGGGGAGGCCCGGCTGCGGGAACCGCGGGAACTCCGCCCAGCCTGACCCAACACTGCAGGTACGACTCGCTTACTGGGGTCCCGGCCCAGCAGCGCGCCCTGGCCTTCGAGAAGGGCAGCGTTCTCTTCAACATCGGCGCCCTCCACACGCAGATTGGGGCGCGCCAGGACCGCTCCTGCGCCGAGGGTGCCCGCCGCGCTATGGAGGCCTTCCAGAGGGCCGCTGGTGAGGATGGCCTGGGCCACGGTGGGGCAGGGTGCGGTGCCAGGGTGTTGCAGAGCCCCTTCTGCAGGGCAGGAGCTGGGGAGTGGTTAGGACATCAGTCCCTCGGGTAGGAGGAGTGAGCACATCAGGCCCATACGTGTCCCAGGAGCATCCCTAGCTGGCCGCCCTGAGTGCTGCATGAGGCAGAGATGGGCAGGTGCAGGGCCCTGCCTGTGTGAGCACCCCTCCCTCCGTAGGGGCCTTCAGCCTCCTGAGGGAGAACTTCTCCCATGCGCCAAGCCCAGACATGAGTGCTGCGTCCCTCTGCGCACTGGAGCAGCTAATGATGGCCCAGGCCCAGGAATGTGTGTTTGAGGGCCTCTCACCACCTGCCTCCATGGCCCCCCGAGACTGCCTGGCCCAGCTGCGCCTGGCGCAGGAGGCCGCCCAGGTGAGCTCAGGCACCTGTGTCAGGGTGCAGGGGGTGAGGCCAAGCTGGGGTCAGAGCCCAGGTTCAGGCATGCGGGAGCTCTCCCACCTCCTTCCTTGTGTGTCAGCCCCGAGCCAGCTGTTGTCCTGCTCCCTGGGGGGGCTGGTCAGGAACCTGGGGGCCCAAGCCTCTGCCTCCAGGGGATGGCATGAAGCAGCAGGAACTGAGGTGCCAGGGAGGCTGCTGGGATGGTGGTCGGAGCAGGTGGAGGCTGGGTAGGGAGAAGCAGGCACCACCCGGAGAGCGGGAGGCCCTCGCGTGCCTGCCACGTCCACCGGCAGGTGGCAGCCGAGTACAGGCTAGTGCACCGGACCATGGCCCAGCCACCCGTCCACGACTACGTGCCTGTCTCCTGGACTGCCCTGGTGCATGTCAAGGCCGAATACTTCCGCTCCCTGGCCCACTACCACGTAGCCATGGCCCTCTGCGACAGCTCCCGTGAGTGCCCACCGCACTTGCCCATGGTACTGCAAAGACCTCCCCGCTCAGGGCTCATGGCCTCTCTGTCCCCCAGCAGCGACCGAGGGAGAGCTCCCCATGCACGAGCAGGTCTTCCTGCAGCCCCCCACCTCCTCTAAGCCCCGAGGCCCTGTGCTGCCGCAGGAGCTGGAGGAGCGCAGGCAGCTTGGTAAGGCGCCCGTGGATGGAGTGCCCTGGGGCTCAGGTGGTCACCAACAGTGGCAGGGTGTCCCCCACCACCCTCACGCTGTTTGCCACCTGCTGTCCCCATGCTGACGAGTTGGGCCACCTACCTATCCCTGGATGGCCTGTGCCTGATGGGTGCCGGCCCAGTGCGGGGGCCGCAGGAGTGCGGGGCAGCCTCTTAGCAGTTGGGAGACCGCTAGGAGCAGCTCGTCTGTGGCCCCTGCTTTGCACGTGGCAGAGCCCCCCTGCACAGCCAGCTCCTCACCCCTGTGGTGCGCGCCCCCAACGAAAGTGGCTGTGATGAGCCCCGCAGCCCTGGCGTTGCCCACTCCTTCTGCCGCATCCCAGGGCCCACGGGCCCACATGGTGTGTGACATCCCAGTGCCCCGCGTGCAGGCAAGGCACACCTGAAGCGCGCCATCCTGGGGCAGGAGGAGGCGCTGCGGCTGCACGCCCTGTGCCGCGTCCTGCGCGAGGTGGACCTGCTGCGGGCTGTGGTCTCCCAGACGCTGCAGTGCTCGCTCGCCAAGTACGCGGAGCTCGACCGTGAGGATGACTTCTGTGAGGCTGCTGAGGCCCCCGACATCCGGCGTGAGCAGCCAGGGCCTGTCTGGGTGGCTGCATCCCCAGCCAGGGTGGGGGCCTTCGTCCTGGAGAAAGGGAGGCTGATTGCGTTAAAGGTGCAGTCACCACAATGAATTAACGCATTAAAGGTGCAGTCACCACGATGAATTGAACAGCAGTAGCACTTTCCAGGCCTCCATCGCAGGGGCCCACAGAGCTGCCGGGCCCTTCAGGGGCCTGGGGGATGACCACGCTCCTCAGCACCTCCCTCCCTGCACTGGCCTCCTACCCTGAGGGGAAGCCCACAGACCCAGGACAGGCATGGCTGGGACTTCAGGGAGGGATTTGGGGAGCCACTTGGGGCAGATGGGGGCCGTGTGTTCAGGGCACACCTGGGGCAGCTCCTCCCACCATTGCAGAGAGGCCAGGCCTGGAGGTCAGAGGCGGGGCTTGTGTGCGCTCAGGGTCATGCCCTGCGCCCTGGAAAATCCCCAGGGCAGGTCTCCACAGGCTTCCAGCTTAGCTCTGCTCTTCTACCTTCTCAGCTAAGACCCACCAGAAGCCAGAGGCCAGGATGCCACGCCTGTCCCAGGGGAAGGGGCCTGACATCTTCCATCGGCTGGTGAGCACACCCATCCCCAGGCATCCCCCAGCACGGGCAGCTTGGGCTATGTGGCTCTGAGCAGCACGTGGCCTCAGACAGGCCGTCGATGGCGGTCCAGCCCTCCCCACCCGCCTTGTGGAACCCCACGGTGTCCCTCGGTGCACAGGTTGGATGGATGTGCTGGTCAGGCGGGGTCTCCTCAGTGTGTGGCCCAGCTGGGCCTCTGACCTCTGAGCCCCCGCCAGGGGCCCCTGTCTGTGTTCTCAGCCAAGAACCGGTGGCGGCTGGTGGGGCCCGTCCACCTGACCCGAGGAGAGGGCGGCTTCGGCCTCACGCTTCGGGGAGACTCACCTGTCCTCATCGCTGCCGTCATTCCAGGGAGCCAGGCCGCGGTAAGGGCCCGCCAGCCCCCTGAGGCTGAGTCCCTGGTGCCAGCCACAGCGTCCTGTCCCCACCTCACCGTCCGAGTCTCCCCACAGGCGGCTGGCCTGAAGGAGGGCGACTACATTGTGTCAGTGAACGGGCAGCCATGCAGGTGGTGGAGACACGCGGAGGTGGTGACAGAGCTGAAGGCTGCAGGAGAGGCGGGCGCCAGCCTGCAGGTGGTGTCGCTGCTGCCCAGCTCTAGGCTGCCCAGCTTGGTGAGCCCCTGGGGCCCCAGAGGGGCAGTCCCCAGCCTGCTGTCCCCACCCTGGCCCTGGGCCTGCCTTGGATGCTTGAGCAGCATTGGGAAGGGGAGGTGGGGCTGCAGGTAACCCTCCCTGGGCCGCCTCCTAGGCAGGGGCCACCTGTGCTGTGGCCTCCATCTGGCGGCTTCTGCCCTGACCCCAAGGATGCTGCAGCCCACCCCTCACTGGGCCTCTGTATCCTCAGACTGGAGGCTTCTGGGCCAGGCGCTCCATCCCAGAGGTTCCATGTACCCAGCATGACTGACCCAGGGTTGGGTGAAACGTATGGGGCCCCTGCTATGTGGCCACCCTGATGGGAGCCCCTAAACAAGCCCCCGACGTGCCAGCCCCTCCCAGGTGGTTCTCGCCTCTCCCAGGCTGGCTGCAGGTGGGGACAGGCAGCAGTGGCTGACCACAGTCTGTCTCTGTCCCTGCTGCAGGGGGACCGCCGGCCCATCCTGCTGGGCCCCATGGGGCTTCTAAGGAGCCAGAGGGAGCATGGTTGCAAGACCCCGGCATCCACGTGGGCCAGCCCCCGGCCCCTCCTCAACTGGAGCCGAAAGGCCCAGCAGGGCAAGACTGGAGGCTGCCCCCAGCCCTGTGCCCCAGTGAAGCCAGCTCTGCCCTCATCCTCGAAGCACCCAGGGTGGCCATGAGGGCCAGGCTCCCTGCACACCTCAGCCCTGGCTCCAGCTGGTGGGAATTACCAAGCATGCCCTCCCCACCCAGAGGACCTCTGGGCAGTGCCTGCCCTGCCTCATACTGGAGGCTGCCTCGGGCACCTGCCTGCCCATTAAAGACTATGGTCAGACCTGTCTGAGCCCAGTGATGGGAACTGTGGCCTCCTCACCCACACACAGGAAGGATGCCAGTCCCTCTGCCAGTCTGAGGTCAGCTTCCTGCGGCTGCCCCGCCCTGAGGGCTCCTCACGGGGTGCTCCTCACAGCCATCCCGTCTGTACCTCCTGGCTCTGTCCACCCTGCTGCTGCCCTGGGCACAGACCCTGAGGTCTCAGTCCTGCCTCCAGCCAAGTTTCTGCCTGGTGCCCAGTGATTCCTGCTGGGCACCCCTTCGCTTGCTGCCCCTCCACCATGCAGCAGCCAGGCACACCCACAGCACCCACAGACCTCTACGCCGAGTCCCAGACACGGCCTTCCCCCAAAACACCTCCTGCTGTCCTGTCTGTGCACAGAGCAAGGGACTCCCCACCTCTTTGCCCTGTGCTGGTCAACCCGGCAAGTGTCCCCTTTGCCCAGGAGTCCCTGGTGTTGTGGCCCAGGTCTCATGGCAGCCCTAAGCCTGCCAGCCCTGCTGCCTGCCTTGCTGTCCTGCTCTGAGCATGGGTGCCACCCTCCAGCTCCTGGGCATGTCACCTCCCCCTGAGCCTGGGGCCTGCATGGGCCCCCAGCCCTCCCTAGCCTGCTTGGGCCGCTCCTGCTGGCCTCCACAGGCCGTGAGCTCTCAGTGTCTCAAGCAGAGGAAGTGAGGGCTGCCTCCAGGCCTCCATGTACTGGGTGGACAATGGCCCCCAAAGGCCGTCGGCAGGAACACCACCCCCAGGACCCCCACAGCAGTGGGCTCAGGACTTAGGCACCAAGGGGAGGGGGTGGGAAGGGCTGCAGAGTCAGGGCAGGCCAGAGCTGCACCAGAGAGGAGCCACGGAGCCGGAGCGGAGGCCCCCACCGAGGGCCCCAGGGCCTGGCGGGTTCCGGAAGAGACAGGGCTAGCGGGAGTCATTCTCTGCAGCCACTAGGGGGCAGCCGCCACCCGCGGCACGGGCAGGTGCGCCTTGGGAGGGCTGAGGCACAGACCCCGGGTAGAAAGGCGGCCCCCAGCTCTGCGAGACCCCTGCCCTCTTGTCCAGTCCCTTCCGAGGGTCCCCAGGTGGGAGCAGCCCACCCTGCATCCCAGGCTCCGGTTCCAGGGTCCAGGGCCCTGTGCTGCCACCTCCCTCGTGCTTCAGCCAAGAATATGGGGGTGCGAGTGAGGTGTTTGGGGTCCCAGAGATGCAGGCGCCACGGTGCGATCTTCCTGGGCGGGAGGGTGGGGCTCCCCAACCTGCCTGAGCCGGGGTGGAGGTCCAGGTCCCCCACTTGCCCTCGTGGGAAAATCCCTGTCTCAGCAGAATGGGCCAAGGTCACGCAGGTCTCCCCAGCACATATTAATTTGGTTAATAAAACTGCATCAAGGAGGCCATTAGGCACTAATTGGGGATGACAGGGTGGCGGCCCTGTCTGGAAGTGCAGGGACTCCCCACCTCCTGTGGCCTGTCCAGACCCAAGCTGAGGACAGAGCTGCCACCGTGCAGGTGGCTGGGACCCGGCTCCCATCACCGCCTCCGTCCTGTGAAGTGGAGGAAGCCTGGTGCACAGGGTTGCTGTGGCAATGTGGGAGGCCCTGAGGTCCTGCTGCCAGGGGAGCGGAGGTCCTGGGATCTGGGGTCCAGAGTTCTAGTCAAGGCAGGGCTGGGCAGGAGGGGAGTCCCCCTCTCCAGAAGAGAAAGCCGATGCCTACCAGCCCAGCCCCTCAGACTCGGACCATGCTCCTCCGGCCTCTGTGGGAGTCCTGCCAGATAGCCCCTGGGCTGCAGGAAGGGACCGCGCCCCATCCCATCCTCACCCCCGCAGCAGCTGGTGGCTGCCTGCTGGGCTCAGGGGACTGCCCTTTCCAGCCCACCCGGGGACTCCAAGTCCACACCACCACACAGGGGCGGTGCCCCCGCCCACCATTCATCACTGCACGGTGCTTATTGCTAAGAGTGACACCTGCCCTGTGCCCAGAGCCCCTAGGGGCCCCTGCCCTGGCTCCCTCACCACACGCAGAGGCTGTGGGGAGCTCTGGGGTGAAGGAATGTAGATGAGGCAGTGGTGTGGATGGGATAGGGAGTGTGCCGCTGGTTTTAGTGGTGTCCAGGGTAATCAGCTGCCAGGGTGGCATTGCCGGGGTGGCGGAGGGCCTGGTGTGGTGTTGGTGAGGGTGGCTAAGAGGCAGTGGCAAGTGACTGTGGGGTGAGTGACCACTGAGTCACTCACACTGTGCCACACAGTTGTGGCCTGTGCCCCGCCAGAGGGCAGTGCAGCCCCTGGGGCCAGCGCACAGGGCAGCACCTGTGCTGAGCCTGCCCTAGCAGGAGGCGGCAGCTCAGAGTCCTGTCCCATCTGCCCAGGCTGGGGAGCAAAGCAGGATCAGGGTGAGGCTGTGAGGCTGGGGGAAGGCAGGGCTGGCCGCTGGGGAGCACGCAGTCCGCAGGCTGTGCGGTGAGAGCTACCGGGTGAGGCTTCCGGGGGGCACAGCCTCCCCGAGGGGCCGGCTCAAGGCTGTCCCTGCAGCAGCACGTGTTGGTGCTTGCCTGCCCCCCACAGCGCCACACCGCGGCATCTGTGGAGCCCGTTCTCTTCCCTTGAAGCCCTGCTTGCGCACTCCTGGGTGTTTCTGGCTAGCACATTTTTGGCTTTTAGGGACAGGTTAGTGTGCCTTCCTCAGATGGCCCGGCCTGGCCACACCCCATGCATAGGCCTTAGCCCCCACTTCCTGGGCCAGCCTTATCATTTTGGTCACTGTGTCACAGATGGGCCGAGGGCAGGGATGACACCGGCATGTCCTTGAGTGCCTGGATGTGGGGCATTCGTTGCCTGGGAGGGAGGGGCTGGCGCCCAGGAGCTGCTGAGGCCACGGTATGATCCCGACCCGCTCCCCATGCCCACGGAGAGCCAGGGCCCACGACGGATGTCGAGCAGCGCAGGGGCCGATGGCACACCGGGACCGTGTGTGCACCCTGCCTAGGTGCGGGGCCCACAGGGTGACGCTCCATTTTCAGAGTGGTCCCCAGGCAGGAAGCCGGGCTGAGCCTGCGCTGCCGTCCTTTCTGCTTTGCCAACAGAAAACTGCCGAGAAGAGAGAAGGCGGACTCCGTTTTGCTTGGGTCAGCAGTGAGCAGGGTTAAGGCAGAGAGAGGGAGTGGGGAGGGGTGGGGGCTGGAGCCTGGAGATGGACAGGGCTGGGAGTGA
The DNA here is from genome assembly GCF_028878055.3 of Symphalangus syndactylus. Taxonomy (NCBI): domain Eukaryota; kingdom Metazoa; phylum Chordata; class Mammalia; order Primates; family Hylobatidae; genus Symphalangus; species Symphalangus syndactylus. The sequence continues at coordinate 142,227,769 of NC_072429.2, forward strand.
GGTTGGGGATGGATTGGGGGGCACGAGGATGGATGGGTTGTGGGGACTGGGGATAGACCGAGGTGAGCCAAGGGCAGGGTCCCCCACTTCACTCTCCTCCTCACCCCTTCCCAGTCTCTCCCGCCACCTCAAGCCAGCAGTTCCGGAAGATGAGTGAATGCAGACTGCCTGCAGGTGTTGGGGGTCAGGCCCTGTCCAGCACCCCCTCCCACCGCACGCTCCCACAGTCCCCAGAGCACTGTTTTCCCTGTTCCCAATGGCCGTGGTCAGGATCTGTGCCTGTGCAGGGTGGGCCACAGTGGCCGGTGGGCTGGCGAGGCTACAGCTGTCCTCAAGCGCAGACAGCACCGCGGACCATCTGCTGACGTGGCATGGAGGTCCAGAGTGCCCAGGGGTTGATCCTGGAGGGGAGCCAGCGGAAGGTGGGGACTGGGGGTGCTCCGCAAAGCTCCAGATAGAAACCGGCTCCACAGACTTTAGACCCCTAGGACAGGGGTGCCGAGTGGGCAGCCGGGAGAGGCCCTGAGGAGAAGAGGGCATGGGACCTAGACCCAGTGAGGCCTCAAGCCAGGGTGGCGGAGGTGGCACTGGGGGCTCTGGGTCACCTAGGTGGTGCTGCTGTCCACTGGAGAGGTGACGGGGGCCAGGTCGGGCCACGGGTAGCAGACAAGCTTAGAGGGCTGAGTTTAGCCTCAGCTTCTCGGCACAAGGAGAGAGGCTAACAGCCTGTGGCTGCGTCCTTAGCCACCTCCAGGGCACTCACGCCTGCCACTGTAACCCTCCCAATGTGAGAGGAAGAGATGGGACTCCAAAGCCACAACCCCACTACCCTCCCCACTATCACCAGGGTCACAGCCCAACCACCCTCCCCTTCCACCACCCCTGAGGTCACACACACACCAACATTCCCTCCCCAACTCCTGACGTCACACCCCCCACCACTCTCCCCAACCCGAGGTCACATGGCACATCACTGTCCCCACCCACTGCTGACATCACGTCACCTGCCCCTGTCATAGAGTGGACAGCACATACCCCGCCCTCCCCACACCAATCTCTGGTCCCCATGAGGCTGTCACCGGTGATATCAGTTCCCCCGTCACTGCCACCCTCACCTCCAGCTCACTCCTCTCAGCAGCCGCCCTATGGCGATGGTCCCCTCACCCCCACCGTGGCGTTTAGTGCATTAGCTTCTCTGCCTGGTCCCCACGTTTTTGTTTTGTTTTGTTTAGTTTAGATGGAGTCTTGCTCTGTCACCCAGACCGGAGTGTAGTGGCATGATCTCGGCTCACTGCACCCTCTGCCTCCTGGGCTCAAGCAATCCTCCCACCTCAGCCTCCCAAGTAACTGGAACTACAGGTGCCTGCCAGCACACCCGGCTAATTTTTGTATTTTTGTAGAGATATTTCACCGTGTTGCCCAGGCTGGTCTTGAACTCCTGGACTCAAGCTATCCTCCCGCCTTGGCCTGCCAAAGTGCTGGCATTACAGGAGTGAGCCACCGCGCCCAGCCTCCACTGTTTTTTTCTTGGCTCCAGAGAGCAAGATGGGACAGGCTGGGGATCTGCAAGGCTGGGGATCTGCGGCGGGGGTGACGACCTCTCCAAGTCAGCAGGAGAAAGGGGCACCCACTTCAGGGAAGGGTGGGCGGTGGAGGCTGCAGTGCCGCCCTTCTGCCTTGCTGTTTGTCCTCATGGCCACTCATCGCCCATCGGCAATGACTGAGCACCTGCTGCTGGGCGCTTGCCTCCCAGGAGCCCCCTGGAGTCCCGGCCCCTCTCTGTGTGTGCTTCTTATGTCCTGCACATCCCAGTGATCATTATGACACATGAGGTGTGCCTGGAAGTCAGAAGATGATGCCTAATAGCTTGTCATGGGGACCCCAGGCTCTTCGTCTGCAGGCGGGGCTGCTGAGGGAGCCTTGCAGATTCAGAGCCTTGACAATGTCCCCGATGCTCCCTGCAGACCAGGCCCAGTCTTGACCACATCTCTGTTCTGCCCACAACTCTCAGTGAGCAGTTGGGGGAGGAAGTAGAAGCCAGTGGTGGGGGAGATGCAGTCAAGGTTGGGGGTGAGCAGGCCACCAGCTGGGAGACGCAAGGCAGGCTGACCTAGGCTCAGCTCGGGAGAGCGGCCGGAAACTCTCTCCGCCACGCCGGGCTCTGGGCTCTCAGCGGTGAGGACAAGCCTGGCTCTGCGGGGCTGACCAGCTGGAGGTTGAGATTGCATCTCAGGGCAGGAGGAAGCTCGGGGAGGTGTGAGAGGCCTGGTTCCCGCTGCACCTCCAGGCAAGTATGGTATGGAAGGAGTGCGGGCGCAGGGAGGAGAGGCAGGGATGGGCCTGGCAGGGCTGGCAGGGGAGGGCAGGCTGCCTGTGGAAGGGGACCTGGGCCCCTATGGGGGGCTACCCCAAGAGGGCATTGCCTGGGGCGCTGCGCCGATGCCTGGTGGGTGCTTCTGGCGCCTGCACCCAAGGACCAGGGGGCACCACTCCAGAGCACGGCTTATGAGGGTGCTGGGCGGGGTGTGGCGGGGGGCGCCGGGGGGTGTCTCAGCCTGGGCGTCAGCAGAGGAGGGGCAGGCTGGGGGTTCGACCCAAGGTGGGCCCGCTGGTCAGGGGATGCCAGTGGGTGCCCAGGGGGGCGGCCTCCAAGAAGCTGCTGGGTGCACACTCTGTGGCTGGAGGGGGACTCGGGGGACCTGGGGTCACCCAAAGCCGTGGGAGAGGGTTGGAGGCTGGAGCTGAGGGGAGAACTGCCTGGGGACCCCTGGAGAGGAGTTTGAGGAGACTAGGGGCACAGGGGCTGTGCTGCGGGCGGGGAGGAGGGGAAGAGGAGTGAGGAAAGAGGAAGGGAGGGGACAAAACTGAGCAGAAGTGGTGAGCTCTGTCCCGCTAAGGGCAAGTGCAGCCCAGCTTTGGGTGGGAGCCCCAGCGGAGGGAGATAGGCAGGGGCCCTTGCGGGTCAGCAGCCCAGGCTGGGCTTGGGGTGGGCCCTCCTGGGTCTGGGAGCCTGAGAGCTGCTGGGGAGGCTGGGCAGGAGGCTTGAACAGGCCCCTCTCAAGGCTGTCTCCTCTGGAGTCAGGGTTCTGGCCTGGCCCTGTCCACCCCTTCTGGGAGTGGGGGCTCTGGCTTCCCCATCCTCACAGGGGCTCTGCCCCAGAGGCTGTGCTGTCTTCAGGAGCCAGTGGCCCAGGCACCAAGGCCCGCACCACAGAGAGGCCTTGCCCGCAGCCTGGTGGGGTAACCCTACTGGGCACCCACCCCGTGATGGCTGGGCCGCACGCCCGGGCACAACTCAGTGTTTACCTGGTGGGGGGTATTGGCGGCCCCCGCGGCTCCGGCTCCCCCCACACCCCCTTCGGCCCCTAGACGGTGCGCCAGACATGCATTAAGGCAGGAGTGACTTATCGAGCTGTCAGGGGGAGCGTTTTAAGACAGAATTATAGGGGAGAGGAAAAAGATTTTTACCAAATTAATGAAAAATCAATGTGGCCTCAAAAATCCATTAGCCTTCATAATGCGCTGGTTCCAGGCTGAGCCGCACAATCCGATGCCGGCTGTTAAATTCGCGGCGGTGCCCCCGCCCACCATTCATCACCGCACTGTGCTTACTCCTGAGAGTGACACCTGCCCTGTGCCCAGAGCCCCTGGGGGCCCCTGCCTTGGCTCCCTGACCACACTCAGAGGCTGTGGGGAGCCCTGGGGTGAAGGAATGTAGATGGGGCAGTGGTGTGGATGGGATAGGGAGTGTGCCGCTGGTTTTAGTGGTGTCCAGGGTAATCAGCTGCCAGGGTGGCATTGCCGGGGTGGCGGAGGGCCTGGTGTGGTGTCGGTGAGGGTGGCTAACAGTGATGGTGGCAAGTGACTGTGAGGTGAGTGACCTGGTGTGAGTGACCACGGGGTGAGTGACCAGGTCTTAGTGACCACGGGGTGAGTGACCAGGTTTTAGTGACCACGGGGTGAGTGGCCTGGGGTGAGTGACTGTGGAGTGAGTGACGTGGTTTTAGTGACCGTGAGGTGAGTGACATGGTTTTAGTGACCTGGGGTGAGTGACATGGTTTTGGTGACCGTGGGGTGAGTGACATGGTTTTGGTGACTGTGGGGTGAGTGACATGGTTTTGGTGACCGTGAGGTGAGTGACATGGTTTTAGTGACCGTGGGGTGAGTGACATGGTTTTAGTGGCCGTGGGTGAGTGGCCGTGGGGTGAGTGACCTAGTTTTAGTGACTGTGGGGTGAGTGACATGGTTTTAGTGACCGTGGGGTGAGTGACATGGTTTTGGTGACCGTGGGGTGAGTGACATGGTTTTAGTGACCGTGGGGTGAGTGACATGGTTTTGGTGACTGTGGGGTGAGTGACATGGTTTTGGTGACCGTGGGGTGAGTGACATGGTTTTAGTGACCGTGGGGTGAGTGACATGGTTTTAGTGACCGTGGGGTGAGTGACATGGTTTTGGTGACTGTGGGGTGAGTGACATGGTTTTAGTGACCGTGGGGTGAGTGACATGGTTTTGGTGACTGTGGGGTGAGTGACATGGTTTTAGTGACTGTGGGGTGAGTGACGTGGTTTTGGTGACTGTGGGGTGAGTGACATGGTTTTGGTGACTGTGGGGTGAGTGACATGGTTTTGGTGACCGTGGGGTGAGTGACATGGTTTTGGTGACTGTGGGGTGAGTGACATGGTTTTAGTGACTGTGGGGTGAGTGACATGGTTTTAGTGACCGTGGGGTGAGTGACATGGTTTTGGTGACCGTGGGGTGAGTGACATGGTTTTGGTGACTGTGGGGTGAGTGACATGGTTTTAGTGACTGTGGGGTGAGTGACATGGTTTTAGTGACTGTGGGGTGAGTGACATGGTTTTAGTGACCGTGGGGTGAGTGACATGGTTTTAGTGACCGTGGGGTGAGTGACATGGTTTTGGTGACTGTGGGGTGAGTGACATGGTTTTAGTGACCGTGGGGTGAGTGACATGGTTTTGGTGACTGTGGGGTGAGTGACATGGTTTTAGTGACTGTGGGGTGAGTGACATGGTTTTGGTGACTGTGGGGTGAGTGACATGGTTTTAGTGGCCGTGGGTGAGTGGCCGTGGGGTGAGTGACCTAGTTTTAGTGACTGTGGGGTGAGTGACTGGGTCGGTAACCGTGTTGCCGCGTGGAGACAGGGTGGACAACATAGGAGGCTGCTGGTCTTAGGGCTGAGCCAACCGGGCTGTGAGATGTTGGAAAGAGGTGTTTGTACAGCCATCACAGCTACCTTGCGGTGGCCAGGCACCCTGAGGAGGAGGTGGACAGCTCCCTCCTGGGAACATCCTGTCCCCCCGCCGCCCACCTGGAGGCCCTTTGCCCTCACACAGGTCACTTGCTGGGTAGGCAGAGCCAGCGTCATGGCCCCAGGGAGGTCTTGGGACAGCAGCAACCCTGATGGAGCCTGGAGCAGGTGGTTCCAAGGGAACTCCTTCCTCCCCCCAAGAGGAAGACCTCCCCTCCACCTCACCCTGCCCCCTGCCCACCTGAGCTGAGATGGGGCTCGTCCAGGTGGGGCAGCCATAGACAGAGGGGTTGCCTGAGATCTCTGTGTGCCGAACATGGAAAAGGTGAGGCACTGGGAGTCTAGATGGATTTTTTATTAAGTTGACAGAAATCTCTCTTGCCCTGGTCTCTCCTGGAATCTCATCTTAAAACTCTCCCTGGGGCCCTGACAGCTGCCTCCATCAGTGGCCCCCTCCCTCTGATCCCTCACAGAGAGGCAGAGCCAGCAGCTCGCTTGTCTCCACCTCCCTGAAGGGCTCTCCATGGGGCAGGGCAGGACTCCCAAGGAAACCCCCCCTCACCTTGTAGTCCAGGGGCTCTCAGGCCACGTGCATCTGGCAGCTCCCCTCACCTGGGCCCCTCTCCCCGGCTCCCTTGCCTCACCCTCCTCCAGCCAAGGCCACAGTGGGACGTGGCCCACCTGCCTGTGCCCCACCTGGCCCCATGTATAGGCCCTGCGCACTCGGACTGCAATTTCCAGTAGGTTTACCCTCCCTCTGGAGCTCCCGATCCCCTTCTTACCGCATGCATCCATCCACCCATCCATCCACCCACTCATCCACCCACCCATCCATCCATCCATCCACCCATCCATCCACCCACCCTTCCACCCATCTATCCACCCACCCATCCATCCATCCATCCATCCATCCATCCATCCAACCATCCATGCATCCATCCATGCATCCCTCCATCCACCCATCCATCTATCCACCCATCCATCCACCTATCATCCATCTACCCATCAATCCACCCATCCATCCAACCATCCATCTATCCATCCATCCACCCACCCATCCACCCACCCATCCATCAGCCCACCCATCCATCCATCCACCCACCCATTCATCCATCCATCTACCCATCCACCCATCCATCTATCCACCCATCCATCCACCCATCCGTCCATCCACCCATCAATCCATCCATCCATCCACCCATCCATCCGACCATCCGTCTATCCATCCATCCACCTGCCCATCCACCCGCCCATCCACCCACCCATCCATCCACCCACCCATTCATCCATCCATCCACCCATCCCCTCACCCGTTCATCAATCCATCCATCCATCCACCCATTCATCCATCCACCCATCCATCCATCCACACAACGATCCATCCACTTGTCCATCTGTCCATCCACCCATCCATCCACCCATCCATCCATCATCCACCCATCTGTCCATCCATCCACTTACCCATCCATTCTTCCACCTATCCATCTACTCATCCACCCATCCATCCACTCATCCACCCATCCACCTGTCCATCCATCCATTCACCAAAGGGTCCCTGAGGTTCTCCTGGGATTCCTGCCCTACTGCAAACTGGCTGCCCAGGAGTGCCTCGATCCTGGCTCTCACAGGCCTTCTGCCCCGACCCTCACTGGCTTGGCCTGTGGCCTGCACAGGCAGCAGCCCATACAGAGCCTAGCAGCCAGAGCCGGGGAGGGACAATACCAGGGTTGGGAGGAGGCGACACTCAGGGTGCTCCCACCTGCGTTGAGTTGGGGAGCCACAGCCCAGAAGGGAGTGTCTTTGCCCAAGGGCACAAGCATGAGGGGCGGTGGGCAGCGCCAGCCCCCACCCTGCAGCACCCCAGCCGGTGTGCAGCTGTCTCCGGGGCTCCAGCACTCGGCTCACTCAGCCCTGCTGGAGTCAGCCTGGCCACGGCTGTGGTCTCATGGATCAAATCCCAATTCATTCGTGGTGGATTGGCGGGGTGGGTGTGGCGGCCCCAGGACCTGTCTGTGGTTTTCCGGGTTGCCTGGCTCTGGGGCCCCAGAGGCTCCCAGTGCCCACCAAGCACACCTGCTTCCCGTGGTCGGTCTGGTGGATGACATGCACCAGCCATGAATTGCTCAGGCTGGCAGGGCCACCCCAAGGTGACCTCCGAGGGGTGCCCAGGCTGGCATAGGGCCCATGTCACAAGCAGCCACATTCCTGGCTTCCCAGGCCCTCCCTGCCGGTGGGACACACCCCCTCCTGCTGGTCTCTGTCTCTGTCCTGGAATCTTCATCCTTCCCTGATGTGTCTGTCTGTGGGTCTCATGTGGGTATCTGGGGTCCCTGCTCCCTCCTCTCTGGGTCTGTGTCTGCCTTCTCCCCACCAGCCCCACAGCCTCTTCAGAGTCCTTCTCCCTCTCTGTTGCTGGGGACCCTCCCCTCAGGGTGTCCCTTGGGGCTCTCTTCTCACACCTGGGAGGATCTGGGATGCCCAGGGCTGGGCAGCCAGTAAAGCCCGGCCCTCAGGGCCAGCAGGCACCTGGGAAGGGGCTGTAGCTGCCCCTGGGTGCAGAGGTCACGGCCCCTCCCACCCTTCAGCCTGGGGCCAAGGTGGAGCTCACGGGCCAGGGATTGGGTCTCCCTGCCCAGCCTGGGCAGGGCTGAGTGCCACTCACAGCAGTGGGGGCCAGGCCTCAGCTCTGTCCACTGCCCTATGGCAGCACTGGAGTCCCCTCGGGCCTCTGGGTCCATGGAGCAGTGCCTGGTGGGGGTTGGGGTGGGAGGAGGTGCTTCTCCAGGTTGGTGCTCACTCCTCGGCCTCTGCTGGGTGGACACCCCCACCCCCAGGCCCAGCCAGGCCCTCGTCTGTCTGATCAATGTCCGGGCACGTCTGATGCTGGAGCAGATTTGCTGACCCAGACTGGCCTGCCCCCTGCTGCCCCCACCTCATCAATAGCAGATCGTCCGGCCTGGTGCTGTCCTCAGCCCCCTGGGGAGCTGGGGCAGGAACAGTGGCCTGGCCCTGGAGCCACAGCAGGGCGCCGCCCTGAGAGACAGGTCGGGCAGCCGGCTGGTGGCACATGGCTTCAACACTCAGCCCATCTCCCCAGTGGGTTCTTAAGCCCAGCAGGGCAGCCCCCCAAGGCTGCCTGGGGGCCTCCCCCAGGCCTCACTCCTGGGACTTTAGCACAGACATGTGGGCCACTGACCCTCAATAGGATTCTGAGACTGGGCTGGCCGGGGCCCCTGTAGGAGTTCCTGGGCACACCACTCTCAGTTGGAATTGCTAACAGGCAGGGCTGACCCAGAGCGTGTGGGGCCGTGGGGCCGTGGGGCTGTGGGGCGGGTGGGCTCCCATCGCGGGGTGTCCACAGGGAGGCCCAGTGGCCCTGCCCAGTTAGAGGGCCCATGGCTCACTGTCCCCAGGAAGAGGGCTCAGAGCTCCTCACCGGGCCTGCCCGGCCACCTCCATTATTGTGGTTAGGAGCCCTGGCCGGGCAGCTCACAGGAGGCACAGAGGCCAGGGACACACAGATGGGACAGAGAAGAGATGAATCCACCTGGGGTCAAGGCCTGGCCCACGAAGCATGGCAGTCAGTGGGTGCTGCCCTGAGGGTGGACATGGGCCACCCAGCCTCCCCAGGCCCATCCAGTGTCTTTTCCTCCCAGGTGAAGGCTGTGGCCAGGACAGTGGAGCAGTCGCTCAGGGGCAGCTTCCCTGGGAAAGGCCCTGGGGGGCTTGCAAGTAAGGGAAGAAATCCAGGCCCCTCCCCCAGCAGGATCCTAGCGGTGAGCACTTCTGGGCTGGGGCCCTGCCTCCCACTCCTGCAGAGTCCCCTCCACCGGGGTTCCCTTCCTCTCTGTGTGCACAGCTGACCTCATTTCCTGACAGTGGCGATCCCAGCAACTCCAGAGCAGATGAGGGAGTGGGACAAGGTGCGAGAGCTGGGGTTCACATCTGCTTGGGTCTCCTCTTTCTGTGTTTGTAATGGACACATGAGTTCTCCTGAACAGGGAAAGGCTTTTTTTTTTTTTTTTTTTTTTTTTAGCAAGGTCTCACTCTGTCACCCAGGCTGCAGTGCAGTGGCACGATCATGGCTCACCAAAGCCTCTACCTCCTGGACTCAAGCGATCCTCCCGCTCAGCCTCCCAAGCATCTGGGACCACAGGTGTGTGCCACCACACCCAGCTAGCTTTCTTTACTTTTTGTTGAGACAAGATCTGGTTATGTTGGCCAGGCTGGTCTTGAACTCCTGGGCTCAAGTGATCCTTCTGCCTCAGCCTCCTAAAGTGCTGGAATTATAGGCATGAGCCGCTGTGCCTGGCTAATTTTTAAAATTTTTTTAAACTTTTTTTCTTTTTTTTTTTGAGACGCAATTTTGCTTGTCGCCCAGGCTGGAGTGCAAAGGCAGATCTCGGCTCACTGCAACCTCTGCCTCCCAGGTTTAAGCAATTCTCCTGCCTCAGCCTCCCAAGTAGCTGAGATTACGGCCTGCACCACCACTCCTGGCTAATTTTGTATTTTTAGTAGAGACGGAGTTTCACCATGTTGGCCAGGCTGGTCTCGAACTCCTGACCTCTAGTGATCCGCCCACCTCAGCCTCCCAAAATGCTGGGGTTATAGGTGTGAGCCACCGCACCCAGCCTAATTTTTTAACTTTATTTTTATCTTTTGTAGAGACAGGGTCTCACTCTGTTGCCCAGGCTGCGGTAAATCCTTGAATAAGCTTGTGTGTTTCTGGGTTGCGGGTTTTATAATGCACATACCATGTGAGCTCAGCTGAACAGATAAGCACTTAAAGAAGAAAACACTTGAGACTGGTTTACTACCCACTCTGGGAACCTGGGTCTTTGCTTGCCCTGTAGAAGCCTGGGCCCCAGCCGTCTAGTCTGTAAGCCCTCCATCCCTATGGGCTGGAGGAGTGAGGGGAGCTGCCCAGGAGCAAGTCCTTGGTGCACAGGTACCAGGATGGAGCTACCCAAAGGGGAGAAGTACAGTTCTCCCTGGGAAGGGGCAACTGCAGAGGGTTTTGAAGAATGAATAGGAGTTCTTTTTTTTTTTTTTTTTTGAGACGGAGTCTCGCTCTGCTGCCGCCCAGGCTGGAGTGCAGTGGCGCGATCTCGGCTCACTGTAAGCTCCGCCTCCCGGGTTCACGCCATTCTCCTGCCTCAGCCTCTCCGAGTAGCTGGGACTACAGGCGCCCGCCACCACACCCGGCTAATTTTTTGTATTTTTTTAGTAGAGACAGAGTTTCACCGTGGTCTCGATCTCCTGACCTCGTGATTCGCCCGCCTCGGCCTCCCAAAGTGCTGGGATTACAAGCGTGAGCCACCGTGCCCGGCCGAATGAATAGGAGTTCTTTAGGCTGACTGAGGAAGCTTGAAACAGCATGGTGTGGGGTGGTAGGGAGGAGGGAGAGGAGGGCAGGCAGGCCAGCTCATGAGGGCTGCAGAGGAGGTTTTGGCAGGGCCAGAACTTGGGGCAGGTCGCCTGTTCACTGTGGGGAGTGGGTTGGAAGAGCAGCTGAAAGGCTTCCTAGGACCCTGATACAGCCCCTTAGGTCCAGGGGGCTGGACTTGTGCTCCTATTTTAGCACCCAGAGAAGTCCAGAGACCTGTCCAGGGTCACATAGCATTTGGGACCTGGCTAGGTGGGACCTAGCCACTCACCTACTGGCCTGTTCAGGGCTATCTGTTGAGGCTTGACTTGAAGCCTCCGAGGGCAGGCCTGGCCCCTGCCCCCAGCATCCATCCCTTCCCCGCCCTGGCACAGTGTCTGGGGGCGCACGGTGGGGTGAGAGGAGGCTGGGTGGGCCCTGCCGTTGTGGGGGTGCAGTTGGCTGCTCCCCCTCCCCGTAGCTGACTTGTGAGGAGGCTGGGATTGATCCGTTCTTGGAACTGGCGCTTGTGAATATTCCTAAAGAGGAAAATCAATCAATTATCCCAGAGCAGGGCCATTTTTCTAACTGGGAGAACAAGCAGTTTTATGCACCTCGGAAGAGCCTCCCGGGGTCGATCGTGGCCGGGCCGAGCCAGCCGCCCTGTGACTCTCTCCTGGACCGGCGGTGGCCCCTGTCTCTACAGGCAGCCCTCCCGCGGCCTCACTCTGCCCCCTGCCAGGTCAGCATCCCCGGCCTCTGTGTGGCAGGGAAGCCCAAAGCCACCTGCCAGGGCTCCAGGGAGGGAGTTAAGGCCCCTCGATGACTGGACTGAGGCAGAATCGCTCCTTCCGTTGAGCCCCAAATCCCACTGCCAAGATAGGGTCCCAGGCCTGAGGACCTCCTGCTGACCCCGGAGTCCCACGCATGGGGGTGCTCCCAATCCAGCCTGCCCTGTCCCAGACCCCAACCCAGCGAGGGTGCGCAGTGCAGGGCGGGCGCAGACAGCGAAGGCCTGCAGTGGCTGCCTGCCAGGCCAGGAAGCTCCAGTGGCCTGAGGGTCCCGGATTCCACTGGCGGCAAGGGAACTCCCTCCCCGCACCCCCAGCATTGACTCCTCTGTTCCAGGAGCTGGACCCGGACTGCATATGACGCCTGCCTCCAGCCCTGCTCTTCCCAGAGCCCTCCTGGGTCTGGCCTGGGCCAGGCCTGCCCTCCAGGGACTCCCACAGGGTGCTGGGCTGCAGGGCCCCGCCCATTCCCTTCTGCGCAAACCTTGGGTGCTCTCCCCTCCCACTGTCCCCTCCTGGACTGTCACTGTTCCTCCTAGGGGGCAGTGATGGAAGAGGCCCACCTATCCATATGTCCCCCAGTTCCCTCGGTCACCCCGACCCTGGCAGGAGGGTTAGGCTGGCCTCGTGATCCCCAGGACAGGCTGTCCTGAAACGGCTCACCTCACCTGAGTGAGCCCAGTGTCCCACTCAGACAGAGCTGGGCCGCCATAGAGGACCCCACAGGACGGCTTATTTAAAATTGTGATTATGGTAAAATGTGTTCCGATTTCAGGCATCTCTGAGGGTTCACCTGAGTGGTGTGAAGGGTGCCCACATCCTCATGCCTCCAGAATCTTCCATCTTCCCAAACTGACTCTGTTCCCATGAAACACTCCCCTCCCCAGCCTCGGTCCCCACCCTATGAATCAGAGCCTCAGAGCCTTGGGTCACTGGGGTCACAGCGTGTGTCCTGTGCCCGCCACCTTCGCTCAGCGCGGGGTGTCCCCAAGGGGCTCTGGTGAGAGGCGGGCATCCTTCTGGCTGGGCAGGTGGAGGGGGCCCCTCACCCAGGAAGGGTGGTGGAAGCCAGAGAGGCCCTGAGGGTGAGGGTTTGAGGGCAGATGTGTGGGGGTGGGGCCGCAGTAACTACAGGCCAGCAGCAAATGGACAGCTCACGGCGGCCAGCAGAGAGCATTTTTAATGGTCCCTAAAGCCCTCAGCCAGCCAGTGCTGAGCTCAGCATCCCCTCGGTGAGACTGGGAGGGGCGTGGGGCAGCCCAGGACCACCTCAGACATCCCCTACTGCCGCCTCTTCCCTGCCAGGACCCCCAGAACCCGCCCAAGAACTCAGGGGCAGGGGACAGAGCCCTGCGGGTCCCCAGACCCTGGTGTTGATCCTTCCATGCTGGGCCGGAACTGCCCTGCCCTTGGGGTCTCTGCAGGGATATTCGGAAGCTCCATCAGCACCCCCGCCCTATTTGTCACAGGGCCCATTAGGTGCTGACAGTTGCTTCCCCATCTGCCTGGCTGGGGCGGGGCCAAGGCCCCAGGGGCCCATCCATCTTGGACCCCCGGGGTCTTCCTCTTCCACCTTGGTCTGGGCTGGAGGCCTCTGAGGGCGGCCTCCCCCAACCCAGGCTCGGCGGGGGGCCGGGAGGGGGGGCAGGTGTCTTCCGAGAAGGACAGCAGGAAGGAAGCGTGGGAGGAGGCGGCTCCTTGGCCAACAGGGCAGCGCAGGGTGGTCCCAGCACCACCACAGTCCAACCCTGGGGGCACCAGAACCCGGGGACACCTGCCTGGGCTGGGGGAGCCTGGAACTGATTTGTTAGCTCTCCCACCCGACCAAGCTCATTCAGCTGGGGCTTTGGGGCTCAGCTGCCTATCACCTGGGCGGGAGGGTTTGTGGGAGGCCAGCTAGGCTCCAGGCAGCCCAGACAGCGTCCAGCCACCGGCCTTGTGGGACTGGGTGCCAGGTGCGGGGGAGGGAGCCAGCAGCTCCCCAGGGTTCCCCTTGGTTCAGCACCCAGGCCCAGCTGTGGGTGCTGGGGACCCAGGGCTTCTAGGAGCCTCCTCTGGGCCTGTGGGGAGGGTCTGGCAGCTTCTTCACTCTTCCCAGAGGGTGTGGGCAGGCCTTGGGTACAAGAGATAGCCTGGCCTGGCGCTACAGCTGCCCTGGGGTCAGGACTGCCTGGCAGGCTGTGGTTTATTTATATGACCAGCTTATTTATAGGGTTCTTGATGGGAGGTGCGGGCCCTGGCCTGCACCCCAGAGATACACAAGCCCCACCGCAGAGGGGCAAGGACGTACCCCTGGGCCATAGCCAATGCCCACTACTCCTCCGGGAGGCAGTCCTCAATTGCACACCCCCCTCCCGAACCCACCTCCTCCCTCGGTGGGGAAGCAGAGGCCACAGAGGTGAGTGTCAGTGGAGGCGTGCCAGGACACAGCGCAGGACACGATGATGACATCAGTCTGACGTCACCACCCCTATTGAGCCCTGGCTCCAGGCTGCCCCCCATGCTCACTGTGATCCTGCTGGCTGTGGCTCCGTGAGGGTTGGGGGTGTCAGGGGCACCGGAGCTGGGCAGGGCTGAGGCGGTATGGACCCAGCCAAGCTCTGTGGCCACCAGACTCCCCTCCTGCCCTTTACACAGGGTCTCCAGATAAAATTCAGGACACCCAGGTACTTGTGAATTTTAGACAAGCAATGAATTTTTTTTTGAGTATAAGTATATCCCAAACAGTGCATGGGATATACTTACACTAAAATGGTTTTGTTGTTTTTTTAAATCAGAACTCTAAATGTAACTCCGCCCCCTGGATTTTTGTTTGCTAAAGCTGGCTGCCCTCCTGGCACTGGGCAAACACCTGCCTAGGAGCCCCCAGAGGAGAGAAAGACCTCGCCTTGGCAGGGGTGTGTCCCGGGAGGCTGGGACAGGCTGGCCACCCACACATCACTGTCCTTGCCCTGTTTCCTCCATATTTCAACTTACCACTTGCCCTGTGCCCCCGCCCCTGAGGCCCGGATTAATTTGGGAAGGACAATGTTTATATTAACCATTCATTTATCGACGTCTGCTTGCTGGGTCAATGGCCAAATTTATTGTCTCACAAGATGGGCCGCATCGAGCTGCGTGCAGCCTCCACCCTCCCCTGACAGCCGGGGCGGTCGGCCGCTGTCAATACGCAGACCGCTGACCTTGCGCCTGCAGTCTGCTGGGGGCTGGGATCTCCTGGAGAGGCTTCTGGAGCAGGAAAGGGGTGGGCAGTGGGGTTCAGCCCTGCACCACCTCATTGCTGTGCTCAAGGGCCCACACTCACCCCCACAGCAAGGGGGGCACTGACACAGGCTGAGGGTCGGGCCCAGGCAGGGAGAGGGTACAAGCCCTAGAAGAGAGGCCCCTGGGGACCCCGGGCCACAGCCCCACTGGGCAGCTGCTAAGGGCTGGCTCGGGCTGCCAGTCTGATGGCAGAGGCAGTCACCAGATGGCCCCGTGAAAGACAAACAGTTTCATGGGCTGAGGAAAGGAGACTCTGGGGGTCCCAGGCTCCTGAGGAGACACCATCTTGGACCCCAGCGGGGGGCATCTGGAGGAGGGAGGGGCAGAGAAACCTGGGGAGGGGACAGAAAACCTGGGGCCTGGCTGCCCCCCACCCCAGTCACCGGGCTGTCATCTGGGCAGAGAGGAACACTAAGGACCTGTGATGGGGTAGGCACAGGTCTTGGGACACCCGTGCCTGCAGGCCGGCCCCACAGGCTGGCTGAGGGCGGGAGGGGTGGGACTGTGCCAGGCCCCCTCCACCCCTGGGGCATAGTCCATGTGGGCCTTGCTCTCCCTCCATCTCACAACATCCTGCGGTGCCTTCAGGCGCCACTCCACACCCCTCTCCAGGAAAGACCCTGACCCCCAACTCCCAGGAGTCCCTCGAACCCTCATAACCTCAACAGACACACCTGGCAACACTCCTCAGAGGAGCAGCTCGGGCACCCCAAGCTGAGGCCAGTGCCCCCCTGGGCTGCGCCCGGACTCCGGTCTAGAACCACCGGGCTCTCTGCTCTTGGACAGCTCAGTGCATTCATTCAGCAGCGGGCCCTGCTGAGCGTCGCCCAAGCGCGGGGCCCTGACAAACAGCTGTGACCCAGTGGACTAAGACGCCTGCCCTCCAGGGCCTGGGTGTGCAGCTGGGTGGGGGCGGGTCCAGCCACAGTGTCCATCGGCAAGGCGGGAGGGGCTTGCAGGCAAGGTGGGGACCTGCATGGGCATGGTATGCGTGCTGGGTCTGTGGCCCCCTGTGCGGGGGTGAGTGGCGGCAGAGCTGAGAGGAGGCTGTGCAGGGGTGACAAGGCATGCCAGTCATGTGGGAGGTGGGAGAAGGGGGTCCAGGGTGAGCAGCGGGCTCGAGATGGGGGCGTCTGCTGGAGCCTCTTCCCGGCTGCCCAGTGCCCAGACCTCAGGGACACCTCGCCAGCCTCCCCTACCCACCTTCCCTCCACACTCTGGGCTGTGCTGCGCCCCATGGCCACCAGACGGCGTGCAGAGCCCAGCAGGCATACATGGCCTGGGGGGTGGCAAGGGGGCCTGGCCAATGGGCTCATTTGTTGGCCGGGGCAGGCAGTCAATGGCCTGGGATAGCAGAGGCGCTGATTAAGATGCCACACTTGAGTTAGGACCTCCTGCAAGTGGTGATGAGCAATTGATCAGCTTGTCAGGGGAGCCGGCCCAGAGATGGGGAGGAGAGGGGTGGGGAGAGGAGAGGAGAGGGGACGGGAAGGGAGAGGGGAGGGGAGGGGAGGGGAGGGGAGGGGAGAGGGGAAGGGAGGGGAGAGGGGAGGGGAGGGCAGAGGGGACGGGAGGGGAGGGAAGGGGAGGGGAAGCAGGGTGGGAGAAACAGAGGGTGGTGTGGGGGAGTGCGATGAGAAGAGACAGGGAGATGAAGAGAGACAGAGACAAAGGAGGGGCATATCCAGCGCAATCTTGCCCACAGCCCGAGCGTTATCCCACCTGTGACCCAGGGCTGGGAGGCGGGTTGGAGAGCCTTGGGACAGGTGGACCCCAGCCCCTCAGCACTCCCTTGCCCGGCATCCCCTCCAACGGGGCGGGGCATCCTGGCTTGCAAGTCTTTCTCTTGTTTCCATTTGTATGTAGAATTTACAGGCTTTTTTGTTGAGCATTTTAAAATTTACAGAAAAGTGAGCAGAAAGTGCAGAGCCGCTGCCTTGCCCTCGACCTGCCCCCACCCCCCCATCCCCCCCACCCCCCTCACTTATCCCCACAGTGCTCCGTTTGGCATCACTGATGAGCCGCAGGGCTCGCCCAAAGTCTGCACTGACACTGGGGCTCACCCCAGGTGTGCCACGTGGGTTCTGGTGCACACTGCTGTTTCCACCGTCGTGGCACCGCACCACCCTCAGCACCCCTGCTGCTCCCCCAGCCCTCCCTCTCCCGACCTTGGCAGCCGCAGACTCTTCCCTTCCCTGTGGGTTTGCCTTTCCCAGAGTGCCTTCTGGTGGGATTCACAGCACATGGCCCTTTCAGAGGGCGTCTTTCCCTTAGAAATGTGCCTCAAAGGCTCCTCCGGGTCTTTCCGGGGCTGGAGAGCTCCTTCCTTGTGGTGCTGAGTAACATCCCCCTGTCTGGAGGTTTGGGGCTGATCTCCCAACCCCGCTCCAGGCTTGGCACCGAAGAACAGAGCTGCCTTGATATCCGCATGGGGGTTGGTCAGTTTCTGCTCATCTGGGTGAACACTGAGAGGCCGCTCCTGGACTGTGTGTGGTGAGAGTGTGCTGAGTGTCCTAAGCAGTGCCCAGCTGTCCCGCCGAGGCTGCCCCATCTTCACGGCCACTGCCATCTGTGCCTCTTGCCACTCCCACCTTCTCTCTGTGCTTCTCCGTGGCTGGCCACACAGCGTTCTCCTTTCAGCTTTAGACATTCGCCCTTGCCTTCCTTCGACAGAACACGAATCTCCTGCCCCTGACCCCAACTGCCTCTTGCTTGTCATCACCAGCTGTGGTCACAGCAGCGGGTCTGGTTGGTCACCCTGGACAGCGTAGATACAGTGTAGATACTGCCCACAGTCATGGCGGCCTGCGGGCTGCACTGTCTTGAAGTCAGGCGTGCACTTTCTGTCTCTGTCTCGCTCTGTCTCTTTCTCTCCCTCTCGCTCTCGTCTCCATTCCTGTCTCCATCCCCACCCCTGTGTCTCTCCTGCTCACTCACCCCCACATGGCCTGTCCCCACACTGAGTGTCAACAGCATGATTTCAGGACCTTTTGTTTTGGTTTTTGAGACAGGGTCTCGCTCTGTCGCCCAGGCTGGACTGCTGTGGTGCAATCACAGCTCCCTGCAGCCTGGACCTCCTGGGACTCCAGCGATCCTCAAGCAGGTGGGAGGTTCTGGGGGTGCCCCCTTTCCACCCCTGGGGCTGAGATCACCTTTCAGTCTCAGTCGGGCCCCACCTCAGCCTCCAGAGTAGCTGGGACTACAGGCTGTTGCCACCACACCAAACTAATTTTTAAATTTTGTGTTGAGGCGGGATCTCACTAGGTTGACCAGGCTGGTCTCGAACTCCCCAAGGGCTCCTGCTAACTAGGCCTCCCAAGGTGGACTTCGGGCCCATCTCTCTCCAGTATGTCCGTCATTCTGGGATGACACAGTCACTGCCCTGTGGCGGCTTCCCCCGGCTTTTCCTGGAACCCTCGTCTTCTTCCTTCCTGGTTTTCTCTCCCATTTCTAGAGTGCGTTGCCTGCTCGCTCCCTCAGAAAGGGAATACGGGGCCAGGCGTGGTGGCTCACGCCTGTAATCCCAGCACTTTTGGAAGCTGAGGCAGGCAGATCGCCTGAGCTCAGGAGTTCAAGACCACCTGGGCAACATGGTGAAACCCCATCTCTACTAAAATACAAAAAATTAGCTGAGCATGGTAGCACATGCCCGTAATCCCAACTATCCAAGAGGCTGAAGCACGAGAATCGCTTGAGCCCGGGAGGCGGAGGTTGCAGTGAGCCAAGATCGCACCACTGCACTCCAGCCTGGGTAACAGAATGAGACTCTGTCACAAAAAAAAAAAACAAAGAAAGAAAGAAAAAGGAGGGAGGAAGGAAGGAAGGAAGGAAGGAAGGAAGGAAGGAAGGAAGGAAGGAAGGAAGGAAGGGAGGAAGGAAAACAAAAGGAACGTGGAAGGCAGACCTCCCAGCCTTTGCCCACCCTGAAGCGTCCTCCAATCCCCATGGCAGCGGGTGGCCTGGCGGCCATCCCTGGCATGGAAACTGATTGTGAAGAGGCTGTTTATCGGTGGTCTTGCTCCTGGGGAGGGCCCCGCCTTTCTGGTGTCCTTCTTTGTGTGTGACCTGCTCCTCCAGCCCCCAAGCCTTTAGGTGCTCCCCTTCGTCCTCAGGGCTGTGAAGTTCATGCTGACATGTAGGTCACCAGGTGTCAAAGGAGGTGCCCAGAACCGAGAAGGGGGGATGTGTCACTGTCGTTGGCAGGACCTGGCTGATCTTGTGCAATCCTTGGCGCTCCGGGGACAGCTGTGTGCACCCTGGGACCCTCCCAGGGAAGCTCTCACCTCTTCATCTGGTGGAGGGTCCTGCCACAGGGTCCCCATCCCCAGACAGTCCATCCCGGAGCTGCCCCACCCATGCCCATCCCCCACCTCAGTCACAGCCTGATTTGGTGGCCACGGGAGTCCAGGTCCAGGCTGGCAGCTGGCTGGATACCCAGGCAGGTCCTGGGGAGAACCCCTGGTCACCAGAGGAGAGGCTGGGGCAGGCGGGAGGCTCTGGGGTTGCCCCCCACCCCCAGGGCTGAGGTCACCTTCCAATCTCAGTTGGCTGCATTATTCATGGCCCGGCAGAGTGGCCTGAAACCCAACCCCAAGGCTCCAGTTCCCTCTGGCAGGGCCAGGAGGGCTGGGCTGACTGGGGATGCCTTGCCCAAACCCCAAGGAGCACTGTGGGTGGGGGGTGTACCAGTCAGAGACAATTAGAGAGGGGTGGTATTGCTTCTGCCACCCAGCTGGGGCCCTGACCTCTCCAGCCCCTGTGTCCCTGCTATTGGGTCCCCCGGCGCGGCTGGTCTCTGGCCTCTCTGACTGGCTGTGGGTCCCTGCAGGGTCATGTCAGATACCACCTCCACCAGGAAGCCCTCCCTCTCGCTGCTATCCCTATGCTTCCTGCAGGCCCTGGTGATCCAGCCATGTGGTCAGCTGGGCCTCCGCACATCCCTCCCAGAAGTCTGTGGGCTTCTACCCCCCGCTGCCCGCTGCCCCTGCTGGGGAATCCCCTGTCAGCGAGGGAGGCCTGCCCTGCCTTCCCCAGCAAGATCCCACTCTTTCCTTGTCCCATCCTGCACGCCTGACCTGATGCCAGGTGTTCCTTGGAGCAAGTGGCAGTGTTGCGGGTGTTTGTAAAATTGCAGCTCCTCGGCCGGCCTGGGCCTCAGAATCCCCAGGGTGGGGCTGGGAATCTGCACTGGGGTAGTTCCTGGTGTCCCTGCCCCTGACAGCAGGGGAGGGGGCTTGGAGGGAGCCTGTCCCTGGACTCCTCCCCAGGACCCCTCACTGGGACCCTGACAGAACTAGAAGGGGCTCAGGAACCTGCAGCTGAGAAGCCCCTTCTGCCCTTCGCCTCCCTCCGTGGCTGCCCCATCTCAGCTTCGAGTGCGCCCACCCCTGAGAAAATTAGCGATCTGTGACCAGCACATTCCACTTGGCTCAAAAGTATTTGACTGGGAAAACCATGAGCAAAGAATTTCATTGCTTTAAAAAAACACATTGAGCGCTGGTTGGAATCAAATTCTTTTTATTTTAATCAAGTGTATTGGTCCGAGGGGTTTCTAGGAGAAAGCCCCACCCACTCCTAGCATCCCCGGTCATCAGGAGGCCCCTGCCAGGCCTCCACCTCCAGCTGTTTGCCTTCAGGCAGGACTGTGCCAGCTTCCAGCTCACTCTCTCTGCCAGCCTGGGCTCCCAAGGCAGATCTGAGGTGTCCCCAACACAGCCCAGGGGGGCAGGACGCCTGGCTCAGCGCAGATGCAGGCTGAAATCCCAAGGCCTGCAGGCCCTTCTGCAGCCACACCCCAGGGACCTCAGCCTCCTGACGGCTCCTGCTTGCCAGCCACCAAGACAGCTGCACCCCAGCCCTCACTCCCTCAACTCCCTGGCCCTGCGTGGCCCCGGCCAGCCTGAGTGCTTTGCAGTCCACACTGCCTATTGCCACCATCTCCTCTTCCAAGGACTGGGGGGATGTGCCCCTATGGGGCCCCCACCCCCACCTCTACCCACAGCACTGGGCCTGGTGGGACGTGAGGCTCAAGGCCACCCACAGCAGCCAGGAGGGAGGGCTAGGATCCCTCCCCTTCAGCCAGGGGACCCGGTAGGCTGGCCTGGCCTCCCCCGCAGGACCCAGGTGGAAGGGAACTCTGCCCAGGGCCTGCTCCCCACAGTGGCCCTCAGGGACAGTGGAGGAGGCCGCCTCCTCACAGGCTTCCTCCCCAACCCCAGGCAGCCTCAGCTATTCCCAAGAGGCTCTCCTGGGCCCCCATCCGAAAGCTTCCTCAGCCCACAACCCCTGGAGAAGGCAGAGGTAGGAAGGAAGGCTGGAGGACCCCTGCTCTGCTCAACCAAGCTCTGCCCTGACTGCCTCGGGCTGGCCTGGGCGCTGGTGCGGCTCAGAGCCGAGGACGGCAGGGCCTGGAATCTCCGCCTGGTAGGTCATGACGCTTCCTGGTAAGGGGACTTCAGGGCTGATCACACACCCGAGTGGGACTGGCCACCACCCCAGGGGCAAAGCCACTGTCCCCGGTCTCCCGCCCTGTGCCAGGCCCCACTGCAGCCATGCACAAGCTGCCTGGGCCCCCCACACCCCATCACAGGCTCTGCTGCTGGCCTGGCAGAAACTAAGAGGGGCCCTGGGGTCCTGGCACCCACAGCCTGAGGGGAAGGCAGGTACCAGCCCGGCCCACAGGGTGGAATCGGGGTGCTGGTCCCTCGCTGAGTGAGGGATCGTCCTCAAAAGACTGCCTGGCTCAGGCCCAGTCTACCAGGCTGTGCCACTGACCCTCCCCAGGGACCCCTCTCGGCAGGGACTCCCCAGGCCCAACCCAAGCCATCTTTCCCTGCGGGGCATCGTCCTGCTGGGTGCTCAGTTGGCGTCTCCGTGGCGAGGGGCCCCAGGACTCTTGACAAGGAGAGCTCAGTGGCTGATGGTTCAGTGGGCCACCGGAAGCTCAGACCGCATGAGGGTGTCCGTGGGGGGCAGGCCTTGTCCTCACCCTCTCAGGAGGTCCCAGGCTTCTCACCCTGTGCCCGCATTTCTCGCCTCTGCTCTCGCCTACTCCTCGCCCGCCCTCGCTGTTGTCCCCCTTGTACCCCGCAGGAGCAGACCCCGCGCACGTGCACTGGCCGCTCGGGGGCCCCCCTAGCTGGGCAACTGCGGGGAAACAGCTGTACCCGCGCGCGGTACCCCCACCCCACCCGCCAGGTCGGGGCAGTCCCGGGCCCCGGCGGTGGCAGTCGCGTGTCACCTCTCCTGCCATCCGCGCGGCGCAGCGGGCACGTGGCCCCTCCAGATAAGCAGAGCCCGGGGCCCCAGCTCGCTTCCTAGCGGCGGGCGGAGGGCAGCCCCGGGCAGCGCCATCTGGCGCCCCTACCCTGTGCGCTCCTACCCCCCACGCCCGCTGCCGTCTGTCGGTCGTGGAGCCGCGATAGGCCACAGGCTCCCGGCCAGGAGGGAGCGCCAGCCCCTCCCCTGTCCCGATGTCCCCAAACCCAGGCTCAGCCCCTCCCTCCTCGTCCGGATGACACCCCTGGGTCCTGGAATGCTGCTAGGGGGCTGGAGACCGGAGAAGAAGCAGGTGCACGGGGAGGTAGGTGTCCTGCCCTCTGCGAGGAGCCCACCCCCTGGACCTTCTCCTAAAGCTAAGATCGGGTTCAAGCACCAGCCCATCCCGCCTCGCCCCGGTCCCCGCCCGGCCCCTGCCCTGATCTGCCCCGCCCTTTCCCGGCTCCGCCCCTCCGGCCGCGACCCCGCCCCTTCCCGGTCCCGCCCCTCCGACATCGGCCCCGCCCATTCCCCGCCCACCCTTTCCTTTCCCGGCTCCTGCCCCGCCCTGTCGTGCCCGCCTCTGCACTGGGATCCCTCCAGCCCCAGCAAGTTCCTCAGGTGGTCCCAGCCTCTGAATCCCCCTCTGCTCTCCCAGAGCGCCTCAGGCAGAGCAGCCAGGATGGGGACCAGGCCCGCCTCACCGGGAATGAGCCTGTCACCTGCTCCTCCCACCCCGCAGCAGGCACGTCTGTCATCAGCACCCACCTTACAGCTGAGGTCACTGAGGCTCAGCGAGCGAGCGAGCGCCAACCTACAGGGCCCCTCTGTTCTCCTCCTGGGAAAAGAGGGTGTGGTCCTACTGCCGCCCTGGTGACCCAGGCCTGGCTGGGATGGAGGCCGGGGCTGGTGGGCTGGACAAGAGTGGCAGGAGGTCTCTCCGGACAGTCCCCAACCCCCAGTCTCCCCACCTATCCCCAGGCTTCCTTCCATCAGCCTTCCCACCCCCTAGCCCCTCTCCTTGCCCCACGAGCCAGTTGGGGAGGGGCCGCTCAGAGGAGAAAGACTCCAAGGTGTGGGGTCTGGCCATGCTCACCTGCCTCTCACCTGATGCCATGTTCAGGTTCCCGTGGACCTGTGGCTGCTTGGAGAGGCCAAGGGTCACAGATGGGGCCAGGATACTGTGGTGAGGAGTGAGTGTGCTGCCCTGGGGGCAGAGGCTGGACAGGGCCAGTGGCTGGAGGCTCCAGGACACACTCTGCCCCTGGAGGCTGCCCGGAGAGGGCCTGAGGCCCAGCCCCCAGGACGCTCGGCTGTCCTTGGGCAGCGATACTGAGGGGTGTGTGACAGAGGAGAGAGCCCAGCACAGGGAGGGGTGACCAGGCCTGAGAGTCACAGAAGGACAAGAGAGGCCACAGGCCGTGGCCAGAACCAGGGAGATTGGGGACCATCAGAGTTGGGGGTCAGGCTGGGGGTGGGAGGAGGGTCAGGGCCTGGGGGCCCAAGCCAGAGGTGCAGACATCACAGCCAACAGCTGGGGCTAAGGGTAACAGGAGGCAGAGATGAGGGCACAGGGGCCGGACAAGGGCCAGGTAGAGGGTGGGGGCCAGGGTGAGGGGTGGGGGCCACTTCCTGGGGATACAGAGAGCAGAGCTGTCCAGGCTGGGGAAGGGGGCTTGGTGCCAGGTTGCCCTTCACCCTCCTTCAGTCTCAATAAAGTCACTAATTAGCATCCTGACCACTCAATTAGTTAGGCTGCATGTGCTTAATTATGACAGAGTGCACCGCTGGGGGCAGACAGTGCCATCAGCTCCCCCAGCCCCAGGAGCCAGGGTTTATTGACCAGAAAAGACACATGAGGAGACCGTGGCCCGCAGCCCTGCTTCCTGATGCAGGGCAGGGTGAGCGGAGGGGTAGGGAGGCAGGCGGGAAGACCCCCACCCTGAGCATCTACAGGGGTTCCCATATCCTCTGCTCAGCTCCCGCAGGCCCCTGGGAGGGAGTCCTCCCCACTCCACACCTCTGGCCTCTGACTTCCACCTGTACCTGCCTCTTTCTCTCAGACTGCGGTTACCTGAAGGGGTCCAGGCAGGGTGGGTTCATGGCCTGGTGCCTCCAAGTGGAGGCCACACCACTTCCCAGCCCTTTGCTCCTGGGGCCTGGAGCAGATGTGTCTGAGTCAGCTACTCTTTGTAGCCTCTGTTGGGCTGACAGTGACTTCAGGAATGCTGTCCTCCTGCCGCACTCTGGACCTGTTGGCCATGCTGTTCAATTTAGCAAACGTTCTTCCTCACCGCCAACCACAGTTGGACAATCTCAGCCCTGGAGACACCGCCTTATTTACCACTTCGTGAGTAAAAATGGTCCTTTTTTTTAAATGGGGTCTCCTTCTGTTGCCCAGGCTGGAGTGCAGTGGCGCAATCACGGTTCCCTGTAGCCTGACCTCCTGGGCTCAAGCGATCTTCCCCTCAGCCTCCCAAGTAGCTAGGACTACAGGTGCACACCACCATGCCCAGCTAATATTGTTTATTTTGTGTAGAGACAGGGTCTAGCTGTGTTGCTCAGGTTTGACCTTTAGTTTTTCTCAGAATTTCAAGAGGTTGTGTCTTACCATGCAACTAGCAAGGCTCTGGTCCAAGTAGGAACTGATGGTACATTGGGCAGTGATGATGGTGGAGATGGTGGTGGTGGTGATGATGATGGCAATGATAATGATGATGGTGATGGCAGTGGTGGTAGTGGTGATGGTGCTGGTGGTGCTGGTGATAGTTATGATGATGGCAGTGATGGTAGTAATAGTGATGATAATGGTGATGGTGGTGATGGTGGTGGCAGTAATAGTAATGGTGATGGTGGCAGAGAGGGTGGTGGTGGTGACAGTGATGTCAGTGGTAATGGTGGTGGTGACGGTAATGGTGATGGTGGTGCTGGTGATGATGGTGATGATAGTGGTAGTGGTGGTGATGGTAGATGATGATGCTGATAGTGGTGATGGTGATGGTGGTGATGGTGATGGTGATGGTGGTGATGGTGATGGTGGTGATGGTCATGGTGATGGTGGTGATGGTGATGGTGATGGTCATGGTGGTGGTGGTGATGATGGTGGTGATAGTGGTGATAGAGCCAAGAGGCTCTTGGGACCATGTGGCTGGGACTGAGGGCAGTGTAGACACAGCTGACCCTTCCATGAGGGTTCTGCCTGGCTCTAGTAGCTTCTATTCTGAACACAGCCTGGTGAGTGTCTGAAGGATGGTCCCCTTGTTAAGTGAAGGAAGGGCAGGCCTGTGGATTTCAGGGGCCCCAGAGGACTGGGAGGACATTTAGTGGGGGCGGGGTCCTCACCAAAGACTCAGTGGGCTCTGGAGTTCCTGTGTGTCCTGAGACCTGGACCTGACATCACCCTCTGGATGGCCTCTGGCCTCCACCTGGGCTGGGGTGTCCCAAGAACAGAGAAGGGCCCAACTATTGTTGGGGACCCCAGCACTCTCTGTCCAACTGAGCCTGGGGCCTGGGTGGCAAATGTGGGCATTGCAAAGAGAGAGTGGTAGGACTGGGAGGAGGCTCAAGCCCTGGGTGGGGCCTGGGGGGTGCCGAGTCCACACCTCCGAGGTGGTGAGTGGTGCAGACAGCTGGTGCCTGTGGGTCCCTAACAGATGTGGCCGAGGAGTGGGCCCCTCAGGTGTCCACGTGGCATAACCCTGCTGTGACTGAAGCCGCCAGCCTGGGTTGAACGTTCTTCAAGATTTCTGCCTTCATTTAACAAGTGTCTGTGGCACTCGTGTTGTGTTCCAGGCACTCCATGCAGCCAGATCAAGGCAGGGAAGTCCCTACCCAGGAGCACTCATGTCCCAGTAAAGATGGAGGCCACAGGGCTTGCCCTGTGAAGCCAGCAGGCCCCGGGGGCTGGCTGTGATGAGGACCTCAGAGTCCTTTGGGGAATCTGGTGCCCAAGTCAAACCCAGATGGAAGCCTGGAGCTGCCCTCCAGGAGGGGGGAGGGAGCGCTCTGTCCTGAGGTATACAGCTTCATCCTAGCTCCTATGGGGTGCCTCTTGGGGTCCCCCAGCCTAGGAAAGAGGCCCCATCAGCTCTGGGAGACTGAGAGCCTGGAGTCTTGGCCTCTGAAGGCTGCGTTTCCTGGATGGCAAAGCCCAGCAGGACCCTGGCACCAGGGGGCCTTAGGCAGGCAGTTGGTCCCAGGCAAAGGGCAGAGCTGCCCCAGCTGAGAGGGCGGAAGGCCATGTGCCCCCCCAACCACGGTGGGCGCTAGGAGTCAGATACAATTACTCTCTCAGTGTATCATAATTACTGCAAATAGCCCATTAAAGAGAAATTATCATCAATATGATATTAGCAGACAGCGGGAGAAATGAAGAAAGAAAAGTGCTTATTCTCTCATTGTCCCCTTAATGGGACAAGGGGTGGAGAGGCAGTGGCCCCTGTTCACTGACCTCGCCTCCCTGCCCACTGCGTGGGGCCAAGAAGGACCTGGCAGGCTGGGAGCCAAGGCCTGACCCCAGAACAAGCAGAGCAGGAAAAGCGGGTGCCATGGGTGGAGTCGGACCTGCCTCTGCCCACTGTCAGGGGCTCTGCTGTCCCCTCCCAAACCTGGCTTTAGTCCAGCTTGGGTGGCTCGGGCCTCCCTTGAGGTAGCCCCTGCTGCCCCCCGACCCCCGCCGTCAACCCTCCAAGGGAAGGCCCTGCAGTAGGAGGGGTCTTGGTTCAGCCTGTCCTGAGCTTGTGGCCCTTTAAATCCTGGGAATCAGGCTCCACTAGACGTGGCCTCTGGAGCACAGGCCTCTCCCAAACATCACCAAAATGACCAAAGAGGAAGAGGGAGGTGCCATCTGCAGGAAAGAGAGAACAGGAGTGGAGCAGCAGCCACCAGGGAGGGAAGAGGTGGCAAAGTGCTCCGTGGCTGCGGTGCCTATCTTGGCAGAGTGGAGCGGATGGTGAGCCAGAGGCTCAGCTGGGCCCGGGTGGGCATCTGTCAGAGCCATTAGGCCCCTCCCTGTGGCCTTTCCCAGCCACAGGGGACCCTGGGGAAACCGGGCCTGGGACCAGGCTCACCGGAGGGTGGACATGAGGCGCTCACTGAAGACAGGGGATTGAGTGACCATCACCAACCAAGCTCAGCCGCCTGCCCTTCCTCCTCTTAGCAATGACATCAGCAGCCCATAGTCCCCCAGGCAGGAGAGCAGAGGAGCCCCCACTGAAAAACTCAATGGCCAGAGGAAAAAGACCAGCCTCTCAAAATGATAGATTCCCCATTGCCTGTTCCTCTACAGAAAGGCCCATCTGCCGACAAGACCACTGCCACCCTCTGCCACCCTCCCTCCACCACCCCCTGCCACCCTCTGCCACCCTCCCTCCGCCACCCTCCACCACCCTCCGCCAGGGCACCAGAATGCCAGGCCTCACTCATGATCAGCTGAGCACCAGCAGGCAGGTGAGAAGAGCCTCGAGTGTGGAGCAGGTCAACCAGCAACAGAGCCAGGGAGACCCACGGAGTCCAGAGAGAACGGTAACAATGGCAGCAGCACCCAGAGACTGGCTCCCAGTGAGCTAAGCCCAGCCGCGACCCTTGGATGTGCCAGCTGATTTAATACTCATGATAAACCCAGTAGGTCAGTGCCACTATTATGAGAGAACAGAGGCACAGAAGGTCACATCCACCTCCCCAAAGTCAACAGCTAGGAGTGACGGAGCCAGGATTCTGCCAGGCAGGTTGGCCTCAGAAGCCACACTTCTTATCCCAATAATAAAAGTGAACAAGAATAGGATGAAGTTAGAGTGAGAGAGCGAGAGTGGTAACACTCATGCAATCAGAGAACAAGAGAAAGCTCAATGGAAACATGTATTCACTGGCAGGATTAAAACACAAAACAACAAATACAGAGAGACGGCCGGGCACGGTGGCTCACGCCTGTAATCCCAGCACTCTGGGAGGCCAAGGCAGGCAGATCCCCTGAGCTCAGGAGTTCGAGACCAGCCTGGGCAACATGGTGAAACCCTGATTCTACTAAAAATACAAAAATTAGCTGCGCATGGTGGGGCATGCTTGTACTCGGGAGGCTGAGGTGGGAGGATCGCTTGAACCCGGGAGGCAGAGGTTGCAGTGAGTCCAGGTCGCACCACTGCACTCTAGCCTAAGTGATAGAGTGAGATCCTATCTAAAAAAAAAAAAAAAAAAAATAGAAGGCAGTAAGGAAATATTAGAAAAATGCAGAATTGATCCAGGAGGTCCAACTTTCAAAGGAGTCAGAAAGAGAAAGGAGAGAAAAAGGTGGGGGATCAATGATCAAAGAACTAAACTGAGACCAGTGCCCAGAATGACAAGGCATAGGCCAGACAGCAAGGCTCACCCAAGTCCAGCACAATGCAAGTGACACTTATGCATCACTGTGGAATTGTAGGCCACTGGTGCCAAGGAACGCCCCAAAAAACTTCCAGAGTGGGGAAAAACAGTCACATGTGTCTCTCTCGCTCTCTTTTTTTTTAAGGATAAAGGGAATTCTTTTTTTTTTTTTTTTTTTGAGTCAGGGTCTTGCTCTGTTACCCAGGCTGCAGTGCAGTGGTGTCATCATAGCTCACTGCAGCCTCTAACTCCCGGGCTCAAGCAATCCCCCCACCTCAGCCTCCTGAGTAGCTGGGACTACAAGCAAGCACCACCATGCCCAGCTAATTTTTTAATTTTTTTGTATGGATGGGGGTCTCACTATGTTGCCCAGGATGCAGCCAGGTTGGTCTCAAACTCCCGGACTCAAGTGATACTCCCACCTGGGCCTCCAAAAGAGCTGGGAATACAGGCATGAGCCACCACGCCCAGCCACGTACTGTCTCATAAAAAGGCAAAGCAACCCCCAAATGCAGAAGGAGCTGAGAAGCCAAAGGAGGAGGCAGACAAGTTCAGCTTGT
This sequence comes from Symphalangus syndactylus, assembly GCF_028878055.3. Lineage (NCBI taxonomy): Eukaryota > Metazoa > Chordata > Mammalia > Primates > Hylobatidae > Symphalangus > Symphalangus syndactylus. The sequence goes on from NC_072429.2 coordinate 142,256,629, forward strand.
TGTTAGTGTGTTTTATGGGGGATCTTATGAACAGAAGAGTGGTCTTGGACAGCCACAAGACATGTAGATCTCCACACCATAATTCCCCAGACCCAGGGGGTATATACCATAGGGAAAGGGTACATGTGCTTCGGAGGGAATGGGGAGGAATTTGATCTAAAGGCAGGACTTACAGTATATGCTCTTATGCAAGAAACAACAGATAAACTGAAAATCTCAGAGGCATTCCTGGAACCAGTGTTAGTCAGAAGTCAGCATGGTGGATTAGCTTCCATGGTATGTTACTTTAGCCTCCACACATACCAAGGATTAGTAGTAAAGGTGGGGCCGGGTGCGGTGGCTCACGCTTGTAATCCCAGCACTTTGGGAGGCCGAGGCGGGCGGACCACGAGGTCAGGAGATCGAGACCACAGTGAAACCCTGTCTCTACTAAAAATATTAAAAAAAAAATTAGCCGGGCATGGTGGCAGGCACCTGTAGTCCCAGCTACTCGGAGAGGCTGAGGCAGAAGAATGGCATGAACCCGGGAGGCGGAGCTTGCAGTGAGCCGAGATCGCGCCACTGCACTCCAGCCTGGGCGACAGAGCGAGACTCCTTCTCAAAAAAAAAAAAAAAAGTAGTAAAGATAGAACTGGACTTCCAGTAACCACACAGAAGCTCAAAGACAGAGTACCTTACAGATGCTGAGGAAAAGAGACTCCCAACAGCAAATTCTATACCCAGCCAAACTATCTGTCCAGTGTGAGGAAATACTAATGACACTGTTAGATTTCTTAAATCTCAAAACACTTATCTCCCATGCATCTCTTCTGAAGTATCTGAAGGACGCTCCCCTACAAGGAGAAGTCAACCAAGAAAGAGAAGGGGGTGCCAACACAGGTGAGGCAGGAGGGGCCGGAAGGCCTGGAGAGCAGCCAGTCCAGCTGCGGCAGGAAACTGGATGGCTCCTGCTGAAAGGTATCCAGGGAAAATGGCCTTCCTAGATTACACAATGCGAGTTTCTGTGTGGAAGCCATGTCATGAGAGATTTCTAAAATGATTAGAGCATTTAGGAAGAATTTGTTATTGACACTTAGAAAACCAAACAAAGGAAAACCAGGAGGCAATTTTTAACTCCAGGAAAAACAAAGAAGTTGCTCAGGAAAGAGCATTTAATTATAGTATATAACTTTGTTCAGGCAAGAACAATCCTTACGTAGTCATGATAATGTAAATATGGAATATTTTTAAGCTAAAAGTATTGTGGGTTTGCTGTTGTTGTTGTTGTTGTTTTTGAGATGGAGTCTTGCTCTGTCGCCCAGGCTGGAGTGTAGTGGCGCAATCTCAGCTCACTGCAAGCTCCGCCTCCTGGGTTCACGCCATTCTCCTGCCTCAGCCTCCCGAGTAGCTGGGACTACAGGTGCCCGCCACCATGCCCAGCTAATTTTTTTGTAGTTTTAGTAGAGATGGGGTTTCACCGTTTTAGCCAGGATGGTCTCGATCGCCTGACCTTTTGATCTGCCCACCTTGGCCTTTTTTTGTTGTTTTTTTTTTTTGGAGACAAGGTCTCACTCTGTCACCAGGCTGGAGTGCAGTGGTGTGATGACAGCTCACTGCATCCTAGACCTCTCAGGCTCAGGCAATCCTTCCACCTCAGCCTCATGTGTAGCTGGGACTACAGGTGCATGCCACCATGCCCAGCTAATTTTTTTGTATTTTTGGTAGAGATGGGGTTTCATCACATTGCCCAGGCTAGTCTTAAACTCCCGGGCTCCAGCAATCTGCTTGCCTTGGCCTCCCAAAGTGCTGGGATTACAGGCACCAGCTGCTGCACCCAGCCTAAACTAAAAATGTTCACATAGTATATAGGGAGGATGTGGGGAGGGGAAGAGCAGATGTGTAATGGAGTGAAATCCTAAACAATGCCTACAATTAATACATCAAGAAATAGTAACATAAACATTTTATTTAGAGATTTGGAGGTGTACTAGTCTGTTCTCACACTGCTAATAAAGACATACCCAAGACTGGGTAATTTATTAAGAAAAAGAGGTTTAATGGACTCACAGTTCCACATGGCTGGGGAGGCCTCATAATCATGGTGGAAAGTGAAGGAGGAGCAAAGGCACGTCTTACATGGCGGCAGGCAAGAGAGCGTGTACAGGAAGGAGAACCACCTTTTAGAAAACCATCGGATCTTGAGAGACTTACTCACTATCACCAGAACAGCACAGGAAAGACCCACCCCCATGATTCAATTACCTCCCACTGGGTCCCTCCCATGACACATGGGGATTATGGGAGCTGCAATTCAAGATGAATTAGGGTGGGGACACAGCCAAAACATATCAGGAGGTTCCTGGAAGAAACAGAGTTGAAAGCAGTTATCTTGCTGAGTGGGGGACTCGGGGCATGGGCAGGAGACTGCTGAGTTTTGTTTTATGTCTTACTACATTTGATTTATAAAAAACAGATGTGCATATGTCACTTTGAAAAAACAAAACTGGATGTGGCTGATGCCAAAGTGACCTGCCCCAGAAGAGCTGCTAACAGAACAGCATCCCAGAAGGCCGCAGAAGGGCTGAAGAGCAGAGCCCACACCTGCTATGGGTCACAAGAGGCCCTGGAGGCCACGGAGGCCACAAGGGCCCAGGTGGGACTTGCAGAATGAGAGTCCCAGGCCTAAGTATAGAATCCCTGGTGGGCATGGAGCAGAGACCAGGTCAGTGGGAGGAGTTGTCAGACCCTGTGGAGTGCCCCACCTGTGTGCCAGGCCCAGAACTGGGCTCAACTCTGATGGTAGCAGGTGGAAAGTAGACTTCACTACTGTGGGAGTGGGGGCATTCCTGGGCACAGGGGGAAACCAGCTCACAGAACAGCCTGGGATCTTCCTGGAGGAGGTCGTTTTGGCCCAGATCCTAAAGGAAGAGTGGAAGCCTCAGGGGGCAGGTGAGAACAGGGACAAGAGAGGGTAGGTCTCAGGACTGACTGACCTGGAGCAAACTGTGGAACCAGAGAAGGGTTTAGAGGGTTGCTGCAGGACAGTGATGTCTGCAAAGATGCCTCTGGCTGCTGTCTGGAAAATGGACAGGGGAGGCTGGGCAGGGACTGGGCAGGGGTCTGGGCAGGGGCTGGACAGGGGTCTGGGCAGGGTCAGTCCATCTCCATCCTGCTTTCCTTTTCTTTCTTTTCAACAAATATTGATGGAGCACCTCCTCGGTGCCAGGCGCTGCTGCAGCCTCTAGGAAATGAACCATGGAAACACACGGACCCTGCCCTCCCGGCGCCAATGTCCTGGTGGCCAGGAGAGGTGAAGAAAATCAGCAAGAACCAGCACAGGAATCCGACTGTGGCAGCGCTGAGAGAAACAAGCTTGGAGGGGAAGGAGAGCTAGACAGGCTGCATGGGTGAGGCCAGCTTCTTGAAAATGGAGGTGTGAGATTTGAGGAGGGCTCTGGAGAGAAGAGGGAAGAGGGCCCAGGGGAGAGATGAGCAAAGGTTCTGGGGTACAAACTGGGCTCCCTCACTCCACGTCTGGAGTCATTCCACAGCTTCCTAAACCACCCACCCAGGCAACCCCATCCCCCTACCCACCCATCCACCCACCCACTCACCCCCAACCCCCCACCCACCCACCCATCCTCCCACCCACCCTCCAAACCCCTACCCACCCACCCACTCATCCTCCCACTCGCCCCAACCCCCTACCCACCCACCCACTCATCCACTCTCTCCACCCCCTACCCACCCACCCACTCACTCATCCACTCTTCCCCATACCCCCCACCCACTCACCCACTCATCCTCCCACTCACCCCCATACCCCCTACCCACCCACCCACTCACCAACCTACCCGCCCATCCATTCATGCACCCTCCTCCCACTCACCCACTCCCACCCATCCGCCATTCCCCCATGCCTCATCCTCCCATCCATCCATCTACCCACTCACCCACCCAACCACTCACCCATCTACCCACTCACCCACCCACCCGTCCATCCATCCACCCACCCATCATCCACCCACTCATCTTCCCATCCCCCCATTCCCCCACCATCCCATCCATCCATCCATCCATCCATCCACCCAAGTGACCATCCACCTATCCACTCACCCACCTGTTCACCCATCTACACATCATCTATTCACCCACCATCAACCATCCATATATCCTTCCAACCAGCCACTATCCTCCCCTGTTCCTATCCATCCTGCTGTCTTCTTCGTCTTTCTTGTCACACGTCCAGCTGTCTGTCCATTCATCCACCCATCATCTCATATGCTCCTTTTGTTTTTACCTCTTTCACCTTTCTCCATCTTCAAATGCAGATGTGATGGTTGGAGTGGAAGCTGACATTTTGGGCCAGGAGACCCTGGGAGTACAGGCCAAGATGAAAAGAGCCTCAATCCAGAGTGTTTTGTGAAGCAGTCACCACGGCCACCCTGGGCCATCAGCTTCTGGACTTTTACAACACAGAAATTAAATTTCCATTGAATTTGTTGGAGTCATTGTTCCTTTAGCTCTCTGTTACCTGTACTTACATCTCTCTGTGAGTCGCAGAGTTTTGCAGTTAAGGTATTCACATTATTGCGTCTCAAGGTGCCTCAGGTCAGAGGTTCCAAAGGTGAATGAGGGCACAGCTCTCAGTCTGAGACTCACAGTGGAGAAGCCTCCTCACCTTGCTCCTTCTCCCTGTCACCAAGAAAGGAGGTCCGGGGGAAGGAAGGGTTCCGTGTGGCCCTCCCGCCCCCACACTGTCCCTCTTGGATTCTGCTAGCCTGTGGGTGTGGGCAGCAGCTCAGCTTGGCCCTGGAATTTTCCATAAAGGTCTTTCCACGTAAGAATGATTAGACAACATATTTTGTACTCATTATTACATAGTGCGTTTTAAATGTTATTTACGTGTGCGTAGGTGGGTAAGATTTAATGGCTAAAGGGTGCTAGACAGCGGGAGCCAGGAGTGTGTCTGAGCTTGTCACATGAATTCCTGCAGAAATAACTCTCTTTTGGAGAATGCTGAACGTCATACCTTCCTGATCGTAACCTCAACGTGGCCCTAGGCACCCTGTCCAGGGCCCCAGAGTTTCTGAACTCAGCTTAAGTCAGCTCCCCAAACTTAGCAGAAAGTGGGAGGAGTTGGGGCTGTTCTGTCCCTAGTGCACAGGTCTGGGCAGGGCTGGGTTTTACCTTCTGGGAAGGGCTGTGGAAGGGAGGGTGAGGGGACAGACCCAGCGGGTGAGGTGTTTGAAGAGGAGGAGTGGGGACTGCAGTGATGGGCAGTACACTGCGGCTGAGTAGGGGGAGGAAAGGCTTCTAGGAGCTGAGCTGGGCTGAGCTGGGGACCCCCCATGGACGGCAGCTCTGGGTGCCCCTCCCATGCCTGCTCCTTCCCTGCTCCCCTCCTGCCAGGAGCCAAGCTCTGTCCCCCCCAGCCCCTCTGCAAGTCCCACAGACATGGCCAAGACATCTCTGGTCTTGGATTGGGGGCACCCCTGTAAATCCCGCCCCGGTGCACCTGGAGAGGTACATCCCACTCCACGCCCTCCCCTCAGAACAGAGCCCCCTCTTCCAAGAAGCCTTCTCAGATTGACGAAGGGCTTGCTGAACGGGCCCCTCTCTTTACTGCTCACGAGGCCCCTGTGTGGATGCCGGATGGGAGGAGGTGGGGAGAACTCAGCGTCTTTTTACAGATGAGGTGATTGAGCCCAGAGAGACTGCCCCGCTCGACCTCCAGCTGGGGAGGGGCAGAGGTCAGTCCGACTCCAGTCCAGCCCCTCTGCCACCATGGCGTGGGTGGCCTGGTGACTGGGCCAGGGAGCTCGGGAGGTGCCCACGTGACCTAACCACGGCCAGTGACGAGGTCCAAGGCCCCGTCTCCACCCACGCCTCACCGCCTGACCCGCCTCCAAGGCGATGGCAGCCCCCACCCTTCCCCAGAGAAGAGGCCTGGACAAGGTGGGGAGGGGACCAGAGCCTTTCGACTCCCCACCCCCGCGCGAGCCCTCCGCACCACCCGCACCTCCTGAGCTCTCAGGTATGCTGGTGCCAGGGCGGTGCACCAAGCACCTTCAGATGTGCTGCGGGGCTGCCCTTCGGAGGCACCCGTGCTGGCCTCCTGCTCTTCCATAAGGGCAGCGGGCCCAGGCAAGGCACCAGCCTGACAGAGTGTCCCGTCCCCCATGCGATACGCCCAGGACCCAGAGGGCAGAGACGGTGGGTGAGGAACCATCTCTGCAGGGAACCGCCAGCAGGAACAGAAGGGTGAGGGGCTGGGTCAGCTTACCTCCCTGGTCTGTGGCAGCTCCCGCCTGTGCCCCCACGATCCTCTACACAGAAGCAGGGGCCCCTGCTGCCCCCACAGTGGCCCCAGGACCTGTCCCCAGTTCCTCGACGCCCTCCCTGCCCCCATCTCACGGCTACTCCCCTGCAGCCGCTCCAGCCCCCACTTTCTACACACAGGCCCAGCCACCTATCTGCTGGTGAGGCCTCCTGGAGGCCCCGCGGGCTCTTCCCCCTCCCTCCCCGCCCTTTTCCTCTCCCGATTTCCTGGCCACCCTCTGGCTTAGTCTGCAATTCATCTTCCCGTCTCTCTTCCCATACCTGAGCCTCGTGCCGCCCGGGTTTGTGGCGCCCGCGCCACCACACTGGGGTAATGGTCCCAGCACTGCTGCTCTGTGTCCTGGCAGGCCCCAGCCCGAGCAGCCCGAGCGTCTCACACACCGCGACTGCGTGTCTAGAAGTGCCGCCTCTTGACACCTTTGCTGCACCGCAGTGCCCCACCCGGCAAAGCACAGCCCCTCCCCAGCACTGCAGCAAATGGGCAGGAGACCCCTGTCCGGCCCGGGGAGCAGGGGCAACGGCAGGGCCCCAGTAGAGAGGGTGGAGCTGGAGCCCAGGCCGGACTAGGCGCCTGCGCTGCCTAACGCTTCTGGGACAGACAAGCCGTGCTCCGTGCTCGGTGCTCCGTGCGCCGGGACGAAGGGGGCTGTGGGGTCGGCAGAGGGCTTCCCGTGAGGAGGAGCACACCAGGAGTGCTGAGGCCGGCGGGGGGGTGGGAGGCGGGCAGACCCCTCAGGAGCGTGGGCTGAAGGGCCGGGACAGCCATGGGCAGCCTCTGTGTGGAGCGGCAGCCTTGGGGTTGAAGAGAGGAGACCAGAGGCTGCAGAGAGAAGCTGGGGCTTGGTGGGGTGGGCCCAGCCAGGGACCCTGTGTTTGAAACTCTCTTGTCCCAGAGGAGCCGTGGGCTACGCCCCTCCCCCAGGGCATCAGCTCCCCTGGGGCATCTGTACCAAGAGCTAGGCAGAGGCGGCGGCTGGAGAGGGGCCACCCAGGGCATGTGGCTTCCCGGAGGACACGGCTTGTCCCTGAGACCCACCCCTCTGGGGGAGGTGACCAGACACCTGGGTCCCAGCCAGGAGACGAGGGCAAGGATGCTGCAGGAGAAGGGGCTCCCGGACCCTCCTTCATAGAGCAGCCAGAGTTCCCTAGAGTCCCGCGGGGCCCCGCCAGCAGCCTGGGGCTCTTCTGTGCCCAGCACCCTGCCTGCACCCTCACTGCTGCTTCCAGGCTGCTCCGGGGAGGCCATCACGGCCCACGGGGCTGGCGCCTGGCATGTTCCAGATACCTCCCTGTGTCAGCCTCTGAGGACTGGGTGGGAGGGAGGGAAAGGGGCCGTCCCCTGCGAGCTAGACCACGATGAGGGGGTGCCGGGAGGTGCAGTGGAGTCGGGGAGGCCCCAGGGTGGAGCCCACCACATGGGAGGGAGGGGCTGGGCCACAGACACAAGTCAGGGGCCGAGGTGGCTCTGTCTGGGAAGGCAGTGGCCTGAATGTGGAGAGGAATTATCCTCCAGGCTGGAACTGATCCCAGCTGCCCTCAGGACACCTAACTCGGGTGCCAGGGGTCAAGGGCACTGGAGTCCCAGAGGCCGGCATGGAGGAGGTGGCAGGGCTCAGGGAAATGCCAGGGTTGAAAGGGGCAGCAAGGGCTGCAGCTGAGGGGCTTCAGGCCTGGTGGGCTGCTGTTGGGGGGCGCCCCACCTTCCTGCTCTCCACAGCCAGGTTGGGGTGCCTGGGGGGGCGGGCCGGGCCTGAAGTCCACAGGCCTCCTCCTGCGCCCGCCCCTCCTGCGACCCCCACAGCCTCCCCCACCGACCCCTTCATGCCCCCCCCCACCCCGCCCAGCAATCCTCCCCAGCCGCGGGCTAATTGGCTGTGACAGCTGGAGCCCTGGGCAGCTGAGCTGTGTCACTGCAAATTAGGCAGGCGCTGAACCCGCCAGCCGCAAATTACTCTGCCACTGCTCCCAGTGCAGACTGCCGACTGTGTGTGAGGGTCGAGGGTGTGGGGTCCTAGCCACTCCCACCTTCCTGCCACCTCCTGATTCTGGGTACACTCCCTTCCCCCATCCCCCACCTCCTCCGCCTCCCAGGTGAGGAAGCGGTTTCTCCTCCTCCTGGGCCAGTCTCCGCCTCGGACCCTCTCCCAGGCCCTGCCTCCTCCTCCACAACTTCCGGGTCCCCTGAGCGCCGGTCCTACTTCCCAGGCCCTGGCTGCCTCTGCCCCGCCAGCCTCCCGCCAGCCTCCCCTGCCGCCCCAGACTCCCTAATTCAGGGGCCCCTGGCCGCCACCCTCTCCCGGGGAGCCCGGGGATCCGAATGCCTCCTCTTAGGGACCCTGGAGGGTACTCCTGTCGGAGCTGCCTGCCCCCACCTCGAGACCCCCTAGGAGCCAGGCTCAGCCAAGACCCCGCAGGCCTCCACCCTCCCCAGCTCAGCCCACAGCCTCGGGCTCTCCCTGCTGACCCACACGCTGCACCCCCAAAGTCCACCCCATGCTGCCCCTCCCCGTGCACCCTCAGGGATTACACCATCAGGGTCAAACACAGAAACTGCATCCACCTCACGCCCTGACTTTCCACACCCCTCCCAGCTCCAGTCAGGAAAAGTCTCCCCCAGGTCCGTCCCATCCACACTCTCCGGGACCACCTGGGCCCTCACCCTCGCCTCAGCCTTTGCTGCCCCTGACAACCTGCCAGGACCCTCAGCCTTAGGGAAGTGGGCCCCTGTGAGAGTGGGGCCAGGCTGGACTTGAATCTGGGACAGTAGGGGCACTCACGCCCTGCCCCGCACCCTTGCTGGGCCTCCCCAGCCCTCGGCTGGACTCCGTGGCCAGGAACTGCTGACCAGGCACCCAGGCCCAGGGACGGCAGAGGCAGGGCTGCTTCAGCCATGAGGGCAGCGGGAAGGAGTGGGGGCTGGGCAAGGGAAAGCATGGACCCCACAGGGCTGGTGGCCCTTTCCTGTCCTCCAAATGTCAGCCCATCACCTCTGTGTCTGACTCAGAGCCCCCAAGTATCTGCTTCCCAGAGTGGCTGGCAGGTGGGGAGACCAAGGCCCCCTGGGGAGAAGGCCAGGTTCTTCCTGACACCCATCCTGTTCCACGTCCCCAGGCCCTGGGCCAGGGATGGCTTTGCCCTTCCTGTAGGCCCAAGGTGGGGGTGTTGAGTCCCCAGGCGCCCAATCATACCCAGTGGCAGGTCACAGCACTGGCCCTGGGCCAGAACCCTTGGTGACACTGTGACCTGCACAGGCCTATCTGTCAGACAGGCCCCTTCAGGGGCCTCCAAGGCTGAGCCAAGTCCCTGCTGAGCAAATGGAGCCTTCAGCCCCCCACAATTCGCTGGGCTGGTTAGTGATGGTTCCAACCAGTGGGTGGCTGGGTCTTGCACCCCACATCCATCCCTGGAAGAGGGCGTGACCCTAGCGAGCCTTCAGCACCTGGCAGTGGAGGATAAGGCTTCCATCCTGGAGGGCATCTGGGCCCCTCACAGTGGCTCCAAGGACCAGGGCTGGGAGAGAGGTGGCAAGGAGAGGCCAAGGCAGCCAGGGCAGGGCAGGGCCAGGACACCTCCTCCCGGACAGGGGGGCTTGGCTGAACCGGGCAGACAGTGGCTGAGGACCGCACTTCACTGGAGAGGCCCGTGTCAGAGCCCACTGTGGCCAGGCGGGACTCAGCATGGAGGGCCTGCCCAGACAAAACCATGGGGTTGGTTTGCGTGTGGGGCCGGTGGGTCCACACGCATGCGTCTGGGTGTAACTCCACCCACATGTGTGCCAGCCAGGTGCACGCGTGTGTGTACGCAGGGCCACAAGCGTGTCTGCTGTTGTGTCCGGGTGGGTGGAGTCTGCTCCCACATTCTGGGCTGTCTGCATGCGTGTGTGCCCATGCATGTGTGCACGTGCCACAGCGTGCCCACCCTTGTGCTGGGGCTGGGGCAGAGATCACCTCTGCTTTGGCTGGCCCTAATCTCAGAGCCAGCTCTATAGGAGGCTAGGGAGGTGGGCCCTGCCGACAGCCACCCACTGTGACGTGCTGGGGGGCAGTGGGGGTCGGAAACAAGGCCACACATGGCCCAGCGCCTGGGAATGGCAGGGGAAGGAGGGAAGACCCTGGCCTTCTCCTGTGAGCACCCCCAGCCCAAGCCCTGCGCGTGGCTGAGGGGGGCTTAAGGCAGGAGACCAATGCCGGTCCAGGTGGGCTGTCGGGCACAGGTGAGTGTGTGTGTGTGGGGTCCAGGTGGGCTGTCGGGCACAGGCGAGTGGGGCGGGGGGGGTGGTCCAGGTGGGCTGTCGGGCACAGGCGAGTGGGGCGGGGGGGGTGGTCCAGGTGGGCTGCTGGGCACAGGCAAGTGTGGGGGGGGGAGTGCGGCCAGTGCTCCTGGGCCCACGTGTCCAGTGTGTGCCATGGGTGTCCACCCAGGCCCAGGGCCTTAACCCCAGCCCCTTCAGCCTCTTCCTGCTGTCTGGGAAGACACAGCTCCCGTTGGTGGGAGGTGGGACACAACTCCTGGGGCCACATATCTGAGCTGCCCCAGGAATACTAGGTCCTCACGCTGCACCGTTCAAGGCAGCCTCAGGCCCCAGCCTCCCCGCCAGCGCTCACGTGGGGGCCGAGTGTCACATGCAGGACACTCAAGTTGGTGTCTCCCTCAGGAGCTCTTGGGCCAGGGCTGTCACCTGGGTCCCTGCTGTGGGCCCCCAGTGGGCATGTGGGGTGGGTGGGGTGGTGGCCGGGGTGTGTGGGAGACAAGCCCTACCTTCTGGGCCCAGGCAGCCTTCTCCAGGAAGGCAGAGGATGGCACCCTCGAAGTGCCAGGAGTCCCTGTCTGCCTGCTCTGGTTCTGGGTGACGGCGGTGGGGCGGGGGGGGCACCCAGGCCAGGCACCATCACTGACCTCTGGGGACATCCAGGTGGGGGTGGGGGTGAGGTCAGCTGCTCTTCCAGGATGGGTCGGGGCTAGGGTCCCAGGAGCTGGACAGAGGATGCTGTGGTCGCTCCTTCCAGGGGCCCTCCAGCTCCCCTCAGCCCCAGGCACCTTGGTGCTGCCTTGCACACAGGGACACACATGCTCACGAGTGCCATTGGCACTCCAGCTCTGCTGCCCTCCAGGGCCCCAGGCCCGGTAAGGAGGAGCTGAGGGATCTAATTCTCTGATTCCTTGCTGGCCACACAACTTCCCTCAGCCAGGAACCCCAGAGCTGCCCACCCTCCCCCGCTGCCAGCTCCAGCCAGGTCTGGCTGCAGCAGGCCCTCCTGAAGGGTCACACCGGTCCCAGGGACGCCCTTGGGGCAAACTGAGGCCTCCGGCCAGCCCTGCCAGCTGTACGGAGTCTGGGTCCGGTGTGTGCCGCTGGTCCAGGCTTGTGCTGTGTGGGTGGGCATGGGTGCAACTGCAGCCAAAGGCGCTTTCCACACATGGCCATCTTCCCGCGGGGGTTCATGGATCCCCCAGAATGGTTTTCAGAAAAGCGCTGTCTCAGAACACAGGAATAAGAAGTCCCCTGCCCGCAGGGGTCCCCACGTCCCGGTGCTCACCTGCCTGCTCCACCTTGTGTGTGGTGGAGAGCGTGGGGGGGGCGGGGGACAGACGAAAGAGAGAAAGAGAAAGGGGAGAGAAAATGGAAAACAAGAAAGTGAACTGACTCCAGCACCAGCAGCTGCTAAGGCCCCACAGCTTGGGCCCCGCCATGCTGCAGAGAAGGCTGGATCCGGTGGCAGCCCAGGCACGTGCCGCAGCGGGGTTCCTCTGAGTCCCAAACCCAGCAAGCCTCCAGCAGCGCCCGCAGGCCCCATGCACCGGGAGGCCCAGTTCTGGCCCCTGAGTGCAGGGCTCCCAGACGCCTGAGGTGGGGGTAGGGGGCAGGGAGGGTGACACAGCTCCCACCCCAAAAAGGCTGCCTCTGATCCAGGCTGCCAGGAGTCGCTGGGTCCTGCACTTTCTCAGCCAGGAGGAAGGCTCTGTGCAGAGGGGTCCTGGGGGCGGCGATGGTGAAAACTAAGGTGTCCCATGTCCTCTGCTCTTTACAACTTCGGACTACGAAAAATGAGCCAGCAGATTCCCGTCGGAGAATGTGCCCAAGGCTCCCCGCCCCTCCTTGGGGCGAGATGGCCTCTGAGCGAAGGCCCGGGCCGGGCGGCTGAGCCACCCACGGCTGGCTGGAACCCGCCTGTCCCTGCCGGCAGTCTCTTCAACTCCATCTTCTGCCCCACATTTCTGTAATTCCCACCAGCAGTTTCCTCCACAGAGATGCCTTCACGGACAGCTCCCCTGCTGAGATTCTGCCTGAACTCCCACAGAGACCCAAAAGCAAAGGGGGAGGTGGCAGAGACTGACGGAGGACTCGCCTTCCTCTCTTCCTCCAGGTCCCTCCACTTGAAACGATAAAACAAACTCAGGAGACTCACAGATAATTCTGTCCTGTCCCCAGAAAGAACCTCTGCTTACCCCCGACGGAAAAGCAGCACAGCCCCCTCCCAAGGAAGGCGAGTTTGGGGACCCCCTGCAGGCCAGAAGCCCTCTCTCCAAATTTGCAAACCACGGACCCTCGCCTGCCTCTCTTCCGGCAGTGAAGGGAGGGAACCATCAACGACGCGTCCTGCAGCCGCCCTGGGCCCTGTGAACTGAGATTTCTGGGGTGCTGCCTCCTCCCCGGTGCTCCCAGTCCATGCCCAGCCAGCCGTTCAGAGGACCAAGGGCAGGCTTCGTCTTCAGGTGGGAGACGGGCAGACTCCGAGGGCTGGGGACAGTTCTGGCCACCAGGATGCAGCAGTGTGTCCCACCAAGGACACCTCCTGCCCTGCACCCCCAGCCTGCCTCAGTGACTCTCCCCAAAAGCCCCTCGGCCTTCTTCGACGAGGGCAGACGCAGAGGGCACAGGTCTGCGGGGTGCGGGCCGGCTGACGGTGCCTCGCTGCTCAGTTTCTCCCTGGTCCTGCCGTCACCCAGGGCCCGTCCGTCACCCAGGGCCAGCACAAAGCCCAGTGCAGGGTCCTCCTCTTCCTTCAATTCAGGGAGAAACACGGCAAAACTGAAAGCTACCGAGAAACCAGCCAGGCTGCAGTGACTTGGCTCTAAACGGATTTATTTTGTGTATTTTTTTCTTTTTCTCAGTTTCGTAGCAAATGAAAAAACTCAACGAAAACCAACTACACAACAAAACTTTCAACGAGTCGGCGCGCCTTCCACTCCCAGTGCTCAGGGGAGGGGTGCGGACCGGCTGGAATCCCAGTGATGGCCCCTGAGGGCCTCGGAAAACGGGCAGATCCCCCAGGCGCCTGGCCCAGCCTACAGGGCCCGGAGCACCCGCCTCCTCGCCCTCTCTCCCGGCTAGTCCAAAAAGCGATGAAGCATTAAAAGAAAGATTCCACAGACAAAACGCAACACAATTTAGATTAAAATAAAAACACTTTCTCCACCCGCCCCATGCCAGGAGGCTCTGGCCCAAGCCTCCTCTTAAAAAAAAATTTTTTTTTCTGCTAGAAATACTGTGCATTAATTACTTTTTTCTTTCACTTCTCTTGAAGGCTAAAATAAGATGTATTTCCCCAGGAGTTACAGATAATGTTCTGGTGCATAGAGAGACAGCAGCTCGGGATCCGGGCCAGCCCCCACCCGGCTGAGCACAGGACCCACCCCCCTCCCCCCTCGTTGAGCATAGTAGGACAGCAGGCCTGGACACAGCACGGGTGACGTCCATGGCTTCGACCTCCAGGGAACGCCGGTAGCAGGGTCGGGGGCAAGCGGGGAGGGGGCAGGCAGGGGCCGGGCCCCTCCTGGCGAGCGACTCATGCTGCGACTCGCGACTGAGGGCGGACCCCGGCTGGGGAAGGAAGGGGCTTCCTCCAAGGTTTTCTTTTCGAATCACCAAGCATAATAAATATAAATACTTCGAAAATAAGACCGATTTTAAAACGGGCAGGGGAATTTAAAAAAGGCAAGGAAAGGGAGGCTGAGAAGAGAACGAAGGAAGGCGGGGGCAGGCAGGGGCCACCCGGGAAGGGACGGCAGCGCGGTCCCTCTAGGTTGGCAGGGCGAAGGTGGGAACGGAGAACCACGTTCAACGTATGTACAAGTGGACGCTTGGAAGAAGTTAGACCTGGCTCAAGTTTCCTTAGAAATCACCGTTCTCCGCGCAACCTCAGGACGGCGACCCGGGCCGACGCGCGCGAACGGGGGCCGGGAGCGAAGGGGCCTCCAGCCCCGCGCCCGCAGACTTGGCAGCGGGGCCAGCACGGCCGGGCCGGGCCTGGCGTCCATGTCCTGTACCGCAGAGTCCGAGCCGAGGCCCCGGGAGGCCTGCGCGAACTTGTCCCCGGAGACGGCGGCGCTGGCTCGGGGTCCGGCGCCTACAGGAAGAAGTCGGGCGCGCCCTTGGCCCCGCCGGGACCGGCCTGCGGCGGCGAAGGCTCCCGCGGGAAACCGGCCCCGCCCGCGCCCCCGGGGCCGCCCCGGCCCGCCAGCTTCTCGTATTTCTCCTTGTACAGGTCCCGCTCTTTGGCCAGGCGCCCCACCTCCAGCTTCAGCTGCTCCACCTGGCTCTGGAGTTGGCACTTCTCGCTCTCCAGAATGTGCCGCTGCTGCACCCGCTTGAAGCGGCAGGACTGCGCGTAGCCGCGGTTCTTGAGCGTGCGCCGCTTCTGCTTGAGCCGGATGACCTCCTCCTTACTGAAGCCGCGGAGCTGCCGGTTCAGCTCGCGCACCGACATGGACACCAGCTGGTCGTCGGAGAAGCGCTCCTCCAGACGCACGTGGTGGCCCGCGCCACCGCCGTGTCCCGCGCCGCCATGGTGGTGATGGTGGTGGTGGTGGTGGGCGGTATGGTGGTGGTGGGCGGCGTGGTGCGCGCCGTGGTGGTGGCCGGCGCCCATGTCGTCCGCGCCGCCGCCGCCCGCGAAGCCCGGGCCGCGGAAAGCCTCGTAGGCCGCGGCGGCCGCCGGGTGGTGCGCGCCGTGGTGCGCGCCGTGGTGGCCGCTGCCGATGAGCGCCTCCACCGCGTCCTCGGGCGTCAGGTTGAGCGCCTCGGGGTTGAGGTGATGCTGGTAGCCGCTCATCCAGTACAGATCCTCCAGCGCCGGCTTCCCCGAGGTGCCCCCGACGGCGCCGGGGCCCCCGCTCGGCGGCCCGGGGGCGCCCCCGGCCTGAGACGCGCCGCCGCCGCCGGTGCCCGGACTGGGCGCGCAGAAGCTGGGCGAAGAGGGTACGGAGGAGCAGGGCGTGCTGAGCGGCGTCGATGACAGCGAGCCGGGCGGCAGGCGGTGGCAGAAGCGCTCGGCCTCGGGCGGCTCCTTCTTCACCTCGAACTTCATCAGGTCGAAGTCGTTGACGTACTCGATGGCCAGCGGGCTGCTGGGCAGCTCGGCGCCCATCGCCAGCTCCGCGGCCATCGCCTGGGGCCCGCGCCCGGCCGCGCCCCGACGGGCGGCGTGGAAGTCGGGGGGGAGCTGCGGGCCTCTCCCCCCCCTGCTCCCGGCGGGCGACGGTCCCGGCGGGGGCGGGGGCGGGGGGGCGGCGTCGCCGAGGGGCGCAGGGAAAAGTTTCACGTGGTCAACTCCGGGGCGGCGCGCTAGGGGCACCGCTGGCCAGGTGTCTCGGGCGACCCCGGGCCCGCGTCGCCGCCTCCTCCCCGCGGCCGCGGCCTCGGGCCGCTCCAGGCCAGCTCCCGCGCCCCACCTGCGCCGCCGGCCGGCCCCGCCTCCCACGGCTAAACGCGAAGCCGCGCGCGCGCCTTTATAGAGCCGGGTGCCTGGGCCCGCCTCCCCGGGAGGGGCGCGCGCCCCCGGGCCAATCGGAGCCCCAGCCCCGCCGCCCTTATTTGCTTATCCCCATGGCAACTAGAGCCCAGCTGTCAATCTCCTGCGGGAAACAGCTGTGGGAAGGGGTGGGGACGGGCCCCCGGCGAGAGGAGAGGGCAGGGCCCTCTGGTGGCCATCACGGGGCACTGCAGGGACAGAGGGCGCGCCGCCTCAGGGGGCAACTGCGGTCTCCAGGGGCCTCAGCTCCCAGACCCGGCGGCCGGAGAGTCCGGGGAAGCAGATGGGGACCGCGCCCGGGGACCCCCTCGGGGCCTCGTCCGCCTCGGGCCACGCGGCGGGACGCCCCCTGGGACCCCTGGGTTTGCGGCCGGGCCTGGGGGCCGGGGACAGCTCCGCTAGCGGCGGCGGCGGTAGCGGGACCTCCCGGCCTCCGGACACGGGTGACACCACGCGGCCCGGCAGAGCGCGGCGCGCTGAGCGGGTTATTTTTAGTCCGCGGCTCAAGCGCGTTCAGGAATTTGGTCAACAAAGTTGCCGGCACCTCCGGGCGCCGGGACGCACGGGGCGGGCGGAGGGGGACACACGCGTGGGGGGCGGCGCGAAGGGCCGGGGACGGAGGGCCGGCGTGTGGGGGGCCGCGGAGAGCGCAGGACTGTGGGGGTCGCGGGACGACGCGGGTGGGTGCGAGCGGCGGGGCGGGGCCCACG
The DNA here is from genome assembly GCF_028878055.3 of Symphalangus syndactylus. Taxonomy (NCBI): domain Eukaryota; kingdom Metazoa; phylum Chordata; class Mammalia; order Primates; family Hylobatidae; genus Symphalangus; species Symphalangus syndactylus. The sequence goes on from NC_072429.2 coordinate 142,273,412, forward strand.
GGCTGGCGGCCCCTCAGGGCGTTAGGAATCCTGGCCCAAGCCGCCCGCCGCCGCCCAGTTTCGCCCCCGGCAGGGCTGGAGGCGCCTTGCTGGGCCTGGAGTGGGACGGGGGTAACTGAGACGGGAAGGCGGGGATTTCCACCTGGCGGCCATGCACCTGCTGGGAAGAGATGGCTCCGGTTCACGGGGTAAAGGAGGTGCCGATGGGCGGTGGGCCTGTGACCCCAGGTCCCCGACACCAGCGAGCGGGGTGATGGGAGGGGTGTGCCAGGAGTTACAAGGCCGGTGACCCCAAATGGGCCTATTGTTTTTTCTTGAATTCTGTCCATTGCTGTTCTATGACTTCAACAATTTTTTTAAAAGGCTAAAATGTAACCACCTGTGTAGAGAAAAAAAGCCTGGAAGGAGTTGCGCAGAGGCCACAGGGAGGCCTGGTCACGGCGCCACAGATTTAGTGCCAGGCCCTCACCTCCTTCCCTCTACAAAGATCTATTGTTTTTTTTTTTTTTTTTTTTTTTTTTTTTTTTTTTTTTTGAGACGGAGTCGCGCTCTGTTGCCCAGGCTGGAGTGCAGTGGCGCGATCTCGGCTCACTGCAAGCTCCGCCTCCCGGGTTCACGCCATTCTCCTGCCTCAGCCTCCCGAGTAGCTGGGACTACAGGCGCCCGCCAACACGCCCGGCTAATTTTTTGTATTTTTAGTAGAGACGGGGTTTCACCGTGTTAGCCAGGATGGTCTCGATCTCCTGACCTCGTGATCCGCCCGCCTCGGCCTCCCAAAGTGCTGGGATTACAGGCTTGAGCCACCGCGCCCGGCCAGATCTATTGTTTTATAACAAGAAGACGGTCCTGCGGTGAGGACTGAACATCTGCTTCCTAAGGTGTCTCGGGGTGTCCCGGGCCCTTGCCTGGACCCTCCCACTCCTCTGGGCAGAGCTGGGACTGCTGATTTGGGAAGACCAGGCCTTCCTCCCTGCAGGGCAGGGCCAAGGACAGCATGAGGACCCACCTGCAGGGACCCTTCTCCCCCAATCCTGTCCCGGGGGGGGACTCTGAGCTCCCCAACCTTCTACAGATGAAGAAATGAAGTGGGCATGCAGCAGAGCCAAGTCCCCACACTGGGAACCTGGACTTGAGACCACATGAGTGGTCAGCCAGCCAGGGGTGTGGGGTTTCCTTTATGGCACCCCATGTTGAGAGGGAGGCCCGGGAAGGGAGGATGCCACTGCGCAGTGGAGCTGGTGGTAGTCGAGGTTGTCTGCACCTGCAGCCCCACGAGAGGCCTTGGGGCTAGAGGGCCCTTCCATGGCCCTTCCAAGGGTTTAGCAGCATTTCTGGGCACCACACCCTGGCGGCCCTGGGGCACGCTGGAAAGGGGATTGAGGAGGAAAGAGAGTTTGCATTGGGCCGTGTCCCCACTGTCCACCCCCCCTCCACGTCGCACTGTGGCTCCTGCCAGGCCAAGTAGACCAGGGGAGGGTGTTTGGTCACCAGCCCAGGAGGACTCTGGCACACCCGTGGGAATGCAGGAGGCGCCTGACCCCAGGCTGTTGCAGTGGGAACCTTCCCAGGGGCGGCAGCTCTGACCTCAGGCTGAGGGACGCTGACCCCACAGCCATGCTTGGACTCAGTGGCACCCCCATCCCGCCACCACCCACAGGAAGCCTAAGTGCCTCATCTTGCTCTGAGAGGTGGGAGAAGGTGGTGGAGGCTGGAGTGGCCTCCAAGATAGACCCTAACCCATCCACCCCAAGCCTGCCAAGCACTCCTTGAGGCTTGGTGCTGTCACCACCAAGCCAGGATGGCTCCCTAGAATTCGCCCGTGCACGGCTGTTCCCTGGGCTCCCAGAAGCGCTCTCCCTTCCCGCCAGCCTCCCAACCCAAGGGCTTCTCACACCCTCCAAACTTTCAGCAGTTGGTCCTCACAGAATTCCGCAGGGGCAGTCTGTGTGGCTGGGTAACTCAATGCACCCAACAGGCTTCTCTTGAGCACCTAGCGTACGTCAGCCAGCCTGCCTAGGGGGCACATCCCATCAGGGAGGTGGCCAGGGTCCCTTACTGAGAAGCCCCCTGGAGCTTGATGGCACAAGTATTATTTCATCCATGGGCTCTGTAACGGGGAGATGTGTCCTGGGAATAGGGGCACAGCTTGCCTCTGGTCCTGACAGCTGGGAGGACTTGGGGGTTGGGGTGACAGGACAGCTGATGGATGGTGCCATTGGGCAGGGTCTTCACACCCAGGCCTGGCAGATGGTGACAGCTGTTGGCCAAAACAGCTGCTTGTGACACCTCCACAGGGCTGCTCCCCACAGCTGGTTTGGCTTCCTCACAGCATGGCTGCTGGTTCCCAGTGTCTGCATCCAAGAGAGGAAGGTGGAGGGATGCACGTGCCTCAGAAGCCGCTGCACCATGCAGCAGCTTGTAGAGGTCAGCCACCCCCTTGGGCAGGGGTACGGACACTGCCTGTGTAGGCCATGTGAGGAAGGGGCCTGTGGGCTGAGATGGACTGTTGCAGTGTTTTTGGAAAATACAGTCTGCCGAGTGGGCCTCAGAGAACAGAAAATCAGCCATAAAAATAATAAGTAAAATGAGGCCGGACACAGTGGCTCATGCCTGTAATCCCAGCACTTTGGGAGGCCGAGGTGGGCAGATCACAAGGTCAGGATTTCGAGACCAGCCTGGCCAACCTGGCAAGAGCCCGTCTCTACTTAAAAAATGCAAAAATTAGCCGGACGTGTTGGTGCATGCCTGTGGTCCCAGCTACTTGGGAGGCTGAGGCAGGAGAATCACTTGAACCCGAGAGGCGGAGGTTGCAGTGAGCCGAGATCACGCCACTGCACTTCAGCCTGGGCAACAGCGAGATTCTGTCTCAAATAGTAATAATAATAATGAGTAAAATGATAGTGGATTTGCCTTCTATTGCTGTCTCACAAATTACCACACGTTTAGTAACTTAACACACATTTACGCTCTTGTGGCTTCTGTGAGCCAAGCGCCCAGGCAGGGCTTAGCAGGAGCCCCCGTCCAGGGTACAGTCTAGGAGGTGGCCGGGCTACAGTTTCAACGTGGGATGAGGAGGGCTCTGCCACCAGGCATCGTCAGGCTGTTGGCAGAATTATTTCCTCAAATCTGTATAACTGAGGACTGGCTTCTTGCTGGCTGGAGGCTGGAGGCCACCCTGAGCTCCTCACCAGGTGCGGCCCCAGCCCAGGCCCTGAAGCCTCGGGCCAGCAGGGAGAGGCTCTCAGCGGGGCGTAAGGTGCCGTGATCACAGCTGCGGCATCCAGCCACCCTCCAGGAGTCTGTTGGAGGAAAGGGATCACCCACGGGTGGGAACACTGGGCGGGGGGTGGGGGGCATCACGAGGCCACCTCAGGGCCTGTCCCCCACACACGTTTGTGAGAAGGTGAAGGTTGGCTAGGTGGGGAGTTCTGGGTTGGTGGGGTTGGGGGGGCCTCACGGACACCTGAGCAGATGGAGGGGCAAGCCCTTCAGGCCGGGGAGCAGGGAGCCCAGAGCCACTGCCGGGGAGGGGCCTGGAAGAGCCCAGGGTGGTTGGGTCAAGATCAGAGCCCAATGGGGGCTGGTGTGCGGCCCAGGAAGTCATCGTGGGTCCCCAGAGGGCTCTGGGTGGAGGGAAACCTGGTACGAGGAGGGACAGGGAGGTTGGGGTGTTCACCACCCGAACCCCACAGCCCCCTCTGCTGTCCACCATGGGACCCCGCGCAGTCTGCTGTCTGCTGGGGCCCTGAGTTCATGCATTTTACTGCAGGGAGGGGCCTGAGGGGACCGTCCTGGCACAGCTCCTCCACCCCTGCCAGAGCACAGCTGCTCGGGAGGGCTGAGCTGACCCTGCCAGGCCATGCGTGCACCTCCTGAACCTCACCCTGCTGCCCCGAGACTAAGTGCTCGGAACTGCGTAGAGCCTCGCGTGGGGTCTGGAGTGTCATTTTGGGGGCATGTATTTAGGCGGGAGAACCCCCACACCCTCAGTGCCCGCGTTTGCTGTGCGGAGTTGATCACAAGAGACAGAACCTTCTCTGTCCCGCAGACAGAGGCTCTGCGTCTTCTGGGCTAGGGGGCTGCTGGGGCTGCCTCCACCCCCACCCTGCTCCTGCTGCCCGGGCGCCCCTCCTCCACGCAGGGGCTCATTTGCATTTAAAAACAAAACAACCAAAAAACAAGCCCAGGGCCTCCTGAGAGTCCCTCCTCAGCCTGTCGCTGCTCCGCCCCTTCCTTGTGCCCCTACTCAAGCACGGATGGTGCGCCTGCTCTATGCCAGGCGCCAGTCAGAGCACTGGCTCAGCCACCACACACCGAAGCTCCCTGCCCTCCCTGCCCTCCCGTGCTGCTGGGTGCTAAGTGTGGCCGGGTCAATGCCCTCAGCCCAGAGGCAGGACGGGCACAGGCCTAGCCCAGGAAGGTGCAGGTGCTCCCAGCGGACCCCCAGACACTCTCCCTTCGGTCACCTCCCAGCCCCCAGGGGCATCCAGGCCAGCATCCAACTGCCCAGCCAGCACCCCTCCAGGCACACAGGGCACAGAGCCACACTCTGAAGTCACTGCTGCACCCCTGCTCGCCCATCCACCTCCCGCAGTGGCCCTGGACCCTGCCCACGGCTCCCACCTCTGCAGCCATCACATCTCCCTCAGAAGAGACAACAGCCCTAAGACCCGTCCGCTTGGCGCTGGGGGGGCCGCATCACCTGCCTGGGACCCGGCCGTGCCCCGCCAGGGCTCTGAGGACCCCCAGGATGCTGTGTGCTTCCGCTTCAGGGTTTCCATCGGGCTGCCCCAGCACACACTACTCTGCTGCACGCATGGGCCTGGGTGCAGTGTTATGCCCCCCTCTCCTCCTGTTCCGACCACCCCAGCAGGGGACATTCCACCAGGCTGTCCTCAGCCGGGGCCATGGTCAATAGAGGGGCAGGGACTCTCCTAGTCCCGGCCTCCCGGGTCCCTTGGTCAGGTGCCCTGGCAGTCACTGGTCTGCTGCCAGCTGCCCCTTGGCATGAGGGGCCTCGTGTGACCAAATGGGCGCACTCCATGCAGGGGAAACGCAAGGACTTGAGACCAGGCAGAGCCCAGGCTGCACAAGGTCCCCAGATGGGGGATTGGGACACCATGGTGGCCCCCCGAAGGCAGTGGCCAGCCTTTTCTGAGCCTTCCTGCTGGCCACTCCTGGGAGGGGCTGCATTTGGGGACAGCGGACCTGGCCCTGAACTGGTCACACCCCCTTGCCCACGAGCAGTGCCCCAGGCCTTCGAGTGGCTGTGCCGTGTGTCAGATGGCAGCGCTCACGGTCCCAGACAGGCGCTGGGTGGAGGGGGAGCCTATTCCCCACCCCCCACTCCCCACCCCCCACCCCCCTTGGATGTTTCAAGTTTCAGGGGCCATGTGCCAGACGCAGGGTGGCCGAAGGCAGTGGCACCCATGGGTGGGTCCAGCTGCCCACCAGGCCTGCGGCAGATGCTTGCCGGTGGCACAAAGTGAAGTTAGAGAATCTGGCTGCCTCGTGTCCAGCCCATGCCCACCCTCGAATCTGGGGTCCTGAACAAGGACATGAGCCCCTGTGAACACCTGGGTCTGGGTGAGCTGAGCCAGTGCTGGAGGGGACAGAAGCCAGCTGGGCACATCCCACCCACAGCTCTGGCTTCCAGAATCCGCCATCCCACCCAATCTGGCCGGAATCCCAGCAGGGCCAAGGCCACAGGCTGGGTCCCAGGGGCCCAGGGTAGAGGTCACAGCGATGACCACTGTGGAGAGAACCGGAAACTGCCACCGTGTCGCCCAGCACTCGCTCTCGTGGAACCGTGGCACGAGCCTCGTGCCTCGTCCCCTCTGATGCCAACGTCAGGACACCCCACTCCAGGGTGGAGGCCACGACCTCGAGGGGCGAAGCATTCTCCCCGCCCAAGTGTGGACCAGGCCAAGGGGCCCTGTGGGGTGTGGGGTGGGCACAAGGCTCGTGCATCTGACTCCAGGCTGTGCCGTGGGGCCCCTGAAGGCGTTGCTGGCCTGCCTCACCCAGGGGCCACCCCCCATTTCTCTGGAGGTGAGGGAAGGTGGGAGCGGATGCCTAGAGGATCCTGTGTCCCTCCAGGCCTTGCCTCTCCCAATCCAGGGTCCCTGGCACAACCTCAGCCAGGCCTCCTGGCCAGGCCCCTCCAGCACGGGCACCCAACAGGGCAGGGGAGCTGAGAGCTGGCCGAGCTGCCCCACCCGCCATGGCTCCAGCCTGTTGCACCCGGGTCCCCAGAGCGCCCCCTAGGCCTTCCCTACCCGGATGGTGCTGCTCAGGTCCGGGGAGAAGCGCCTCTGACTTCGGAACCATCATGGGAGGTAGGAAAGGGGCTCCATCCTCCTGCCCAGAGGGGTGGTGCTTTCTGCCTGGCGGTGGCGTGGCAACAGTCAGGACAAGCCAATCAGTTACAGATAGAACCTTTATTGCTGAACATAAAACACCTGCCTGGGAGGCCTGGCCAGTGGCCTCTTCACTGGGCCGAAAACCTGGGTGGGGAGGGCTGGGGGGCTGCAGGGCCACTGTTGCCAACGGCAGTTGGGGACAGGCCTGGAGGCCAGCCCTGCCTGGCACCCTGGAGGGCGGTGGGGTGGGGACAGGGGCCCGGCTTGGGGGAGGAAGACCAGGTCCTGGGCACACGCTGGTCATGGAAGGTTGAGGGCCAGGCAGGCAGAGCAGTGTCCCTGTGGCCCCCAGGTGAGGCTTGGTGGCAGGCGGCCCTCCTCTGGGGTAGAGTGGCGGACAGAGCCTCTTTCCTCTCCAAGGATGAGGGTCTGAGGTAGGTGCAGGCCAGTCCCTGGGGTCCTCACAGACGTGGTTTGATGTGCAGAGGCTTCCCTATGCAAAGAGGGCAAAAGTTAGGTGCCCAGAAACCCCTGGAAGAACCCCCCCAGCCTGCAAAGCTCCTGATCAGGGGCTCAGGATGGGGGGGCTCTGTCAGCCCAAGCACACACAGCAAGGTCTGCAGGGACACCCTCCTGAGTTCGAGAGAGAAGAGCACAGACAGGCCACAGGCTTCAGCTTCTGCCCCCTGCTGCCAGCAGGTCCGGTGAGCCTCTGTGGCTGTCTAGCTGTGGTGCAGGCTCAGTCTATGAGGTCAACTGAGGCTTCTGCCTACAGTCCAAGGGTCCTCCTGGGCGGGCAGCAGTCCCAGCCACAAGGTCTGCAGGGTGAGCCATCAGTACTGGCGCACACGGCACCAGACAGCCCTGCACGTTCAGTGAGGCTGCCAGACACATGAGGCGGCCACGATGCACCTTCCGTGTGGAAAGCCGGGGTGCATACAAGCTGTGGCGGGGAGGGGCAGGAGCAGAGCAGAGGCCCCAGGGTGAGGCGGGCAGAGCCTGGAGGCAGGCAGTGTGGAGGGAGCAGTTCCCCACAGCGGGGAAGCCCAGGGGCTCCTGCCCCATGAATGTTCACTCACTGGGTGCCAGCACCTCTCCTCCCTCCCCAGATCTCCCCCCCAGACCACCCGACAGACACCGCGGTGGCCCGCTGAATAGAGATGCCTCCGTGTAGCTGCCCACAGGACTGGCCCTGCCCAGGTGCCCCTCTTCAGGGCCAATGAGCCCGCTCACCCACGCACAGCTGAGTCGGGCACAGCAGCCAGGGCCCAGGCTGCAGACTACACAGGCTCTGACCTGTCAGCCTGCCCCTGTGGTGGCCGCTCCAGCAACAGCTCCAGCTTCCCGCCCAGAGACTGTCCAGGCACCTCCACCTGCCCGAGCTCCTGGCCATGGCCAGCAGGGGAGGTTTCTGCAGCCTTTCCCAGGCCCCGCCCAAGCTGCATACAGGACCCCTCAGCGCCCTGCCCACCTCCACTGGCTCTGCAATGGGCTGCTAGGTTCCTGATCTTAAAAAACAAAACAACAAAAAAAAAGTGGCTGCCTCGGGGCCCCATCTGCTCCCCGACCCCAGAGAGGCCCACCCAGATGGAGGGAGCGGGTGCCCAGGTCTCGTGGGGCGGAGGGTCTGGCCACGGCTCTGCACCCCTGACGTGGAGGCTGCGAACAGGAGGCGGCCCCTCCGAGGCAGGCATTTGAGCGTGCTCAGCAGAGCTGTTGGAGAAGGCTGCAGCAAGCATCTTCCATTAACGTTACGACCGTGAAATATGACAATAAAATGATAGCCGTATGGTCGCAAATTTGCAGCCCGCCGAGCTGCGTGGGGTTTATCGTCACTCAAACACGCGGAGAGCTGTAAAATGTTTACAGAAAGGGTCGTTTGCAGCCATAAAATCCTCTTTTCTCTCCTAAACAAGGCTGAGTGGAGCCATTTACCAAGCCCCAAATGCTCATCGGGGGAGAGGGAACATCTGTTCTCTCTAGGAGTGCGTGGTGATCTTCCAGAACAAATTAACAGAAATGGGTGCTTTCTAATTAAATCAGCCCTCAGCTGGGGCAGACTGCGCAGCGGCCACCGCTACACTCACACCTTGGCTGGCCCTGCCCCAGGGCTAGAAGGTGCACCCCTGGCACCCGCGGGACTCACCCAGGCCCCACCTAGAGATTCTGACATGGTGGTCTGAGGTGGACATTTAAAACTCCCCTGTGCCCAAGCCAGGCCATGCTGCCTACCTGAGTCCTTGATGAGGGGGGCCCTGGGGGCCCGGACCCTGGGCTGGGCTCCTGGGCCCGGTGAGGACTGCAGGGAGATGAAGGAGGGCAGCTTGCAGAGCCTGCTGGAGCGTCCCGCTGCTAAGGCAGCCTCCTGGAGAGATGGTGCCTCGTGGTCAAAGGAAGCGGGAGGGGATGAGGAGGAGGAAGCCTTCGAGGATGAGGGAGAGGCTGACCCCCCTGGGGAGTGGGGAGGTGCAGCCAGGGCAGCCGCAGTGAGGGCAGGGGAGCTGGGCGTCTGCCTGGTGGGGCGCTGGGCTGCCGAAGGCTTCCTGCAGGGAAGGAAGGGGCAGACGTGTGAGGTGGGGTGACGGGTGGGGATCCCAGCGACAGGCTGCCCATGCTCTCAGCTGCTTCCTGCTCCCGTGGCCCTCCGTGGTCTCGGGGCAGAGCTGCAGGCACAGGTCAGGCCTGGCCCTTGACCGCAAGGACAGGCTGGGTGCGGGGAAGGCCCCAGCTCCACACCGAGCCTGCCCCTCACGTCCAGGGCCTTGGCTTCCTGGTCTCCACGGGGCTCCCACACCCACATGGCAGGTGGGCTGGATGAGGGAGCCCCCAGACTCCTCCCGGGGCTGGGCTTCCCACCCTCTCCCAGTGAGCAGGTCTCTGTGAAGCCCCACCTTCCTCCATCGGCCAGAGATGCCCTTGGCTCTGTCCAGACTTGGAAGTGGGGTAGGGGCATCTCTGGAGGTCATGTGATCCCCAGCCTTGAACTGGGATTTCTTTCTGGGTCTGAGGCCCGAAGAGCTGAGTTGGCAGGGGCTCAACCAGAGGGCCCTGGGCATCTCCCCAGACAGGGAGGGGCCACCCAGGCTCACATGCACAGTGCCCACTGCCCCATCACCTGGGCCCATGGCTGGCCGAGGCCCTGCTCCTGGCAGCTGCGTCACTGGGCCCTGGGGCGGGGGACGTGGCTGCCCGCCGACTGTGGCGTTTCTGGGTGCGGTGGAGCAGCTGGCACTGGGCGCCGCGGGGACACGCCCCCCTGCGGGCAAAGTCGGGGCACAGCAGCGTGTGTTTCTTCTTGCACTGCAGAGAGAAGGGGTGCAGGTGGGTGGGCTGGCTGGAGGCTGTGGCACTGCATGGGGAGGGCAAGGAGGGCCAGGCCAGGCCCTCCGAGTACCCACGGGGCCCCATAGGCTCTGTCCAAGTCTTGGGGCCAAAGGCTTCCTCTTGGAAGGCTGAGGCCACCAGTCCAGAGAGGTTCCACCTGGGCCCTCACCCACCCATAAGAGGCCCTCAGCAACTGCAGGCCCTGGCCACAGACTGAGAGCAGGGCGGGGCTGGGCCAGCCTGGGGACTCCCAGAGCCTGCGGCCAGGCCACGGCTCAGGGCTCTGCCCACCCGCTGCCTCTGCCAGACCCCAGCCTGCCCATCCTGGCAGCACAGAGGGAGCCCGGGAAGGTGGGTGTGGCTAGAGACCTGGGGGTCTTAGGCTGGGCCGGGAGAGGGTGGGGCAGGTCAGCCAAGGCCAGGCTGCTCTGGGTCAGGGCTGGGCTGGGCACGCGATCCCTAGCACCTGTCACAGTGCTAATTATACCCGCGGGGCAGGGGGTGTGCCAGCCAGCAGGTGCTCTGGGCAGCAACATGGCCCCAGCTCTCCTACCAGGCCCACAGGGAAACATAAAGAGGCTGCCCAAGGCCCCAGCAGCCCAGCCCGCCCTTCCTCTGCCCACCCCTACTGGGCTCTGCTCTGCAGCCCAGCTGCCTGCCTGCCTCATGCCCAAGGCCTTTCAGGGAGGGTATGCCCTCTCCCTCACCCTGCAGAGCCTACTGCATGGGGCACCCAAACTGCTCTTCATGGGACTAGGCGACAGGCTTCCCCAGTGGGAACTGTGACAAGCTCCCACCAAGAGTGGAGCTCAAACCTGTTGCGGCACTGGAGTGGCCGGAGTGCTTCCAGCTCGTGGGGTGCCACAGCCTTGAACCCACGTCCTCCCAGCCACACAGTCCCTTGCCAGGCACCTGACCTAAGAATCTGGGATCCCAGGTACTGCTCCTGTACCTGGGGCTGGCCGTGAGCACCTGCTCAGAACCGGGCCCTGCACTGTACCCCATACCCTCCCCAGATCCTGTGGTGTGGCCCCCGCCATACCCCCAGGTGGAAGCCAGGCTCAGGCCAGTGCTCATACCCTCACTCACTCACTTATTCATTCCTGCTACACAGAGTCTAAGTCCCTCTACACAGGGCCTGGCAGTGCTGTGGGGGCCGGAGACCCAGGGCCTCCTCAGGGGCCTGCGGCTGGAGAGATGCCTGGTCCTGCAGCAGAGCAGGCTTCAGGGGCCCGGGGGGGTGGGGGGGCAAGGCCTCCTGGGGGGCGGGGGCAGTGGCTGTGCCTGACAAGGAAAGTCCTGCCACCAGCACAGGCATCCCACGCAGCACTGGGACAGGCGTGAGGGCGTGCGGGTCCATGGTTCACAAAGCGGCAGGACTGCAGGCATTGCCAAGGCTGCGGGTGCATTTTATCAGATGCACCCACAGCCCCAACAACGGCTGGTGGGCAACACTGGACGCGGAGTGCCGGCTGAGATGGCTAGAGGGCACCTGCCACACAGCCAGTGTGAGCTGAGGTGTGGGTGTTGGTGTAAACCATGTGCCAGGGCTCAGACTTATAATGTAAAATACACATTTCTTTTTCCTTGATGACATGTTGAAATTTTTGATAGGATGGGTTAAATAAAACATACGATTCCATCTGCTTTGGTGTATTCTTTTTTAACCTTTTAAAGGTGGCTACTAGAAAAGCTGAAATTCACATATGACTCATACGTGTTTGCACTGGACAGCGCCGATCAGAACCCTCCTGCAGAACACAACCAAATACCTAGGATCAAAAAGAACTTTCCGAGGCCCAGCACAGTGGCTCACACCTGTAATTCCAGCACCTTGGGAGCCAAGGCAGGTGGATCACTTGAGGTCAGGAATTCAAGAGCAGCCTGGCCAACATGGTGAAACTGTCTCTCCTAAACCATCTCTACTAAAAACACAAAAATTAGCTGGGTGTGGTGGCAGGCACCTGTAGTCCAAGCTACTCGGGAGGCTGAGGCAGGAGAATCGCTTGAACCTGGGTGGTGGAGGTTGCAGTGAGCCAAGACTGTACCACTGCACTCCAGCCTGGGCAACAGAGTGAGACCCGGTCTCAAAAAAAAAAAAAGAACTTTTTGAAATTACCTAGGAGCGATGAAGAAAGTAAAATGATGGAAGAAAATATACAAGGAAACACACTGGACATGAAATGATGAAATGAATCTTAAATTACAAAGGCCTGAGACCTTCATCTCATATTCACTAGTGAAAAACCCAAACCAGCCAAACAAAACCCTCAGAAAACTCTCCAAAGATCTGGAAATGTATCACCATCTGTGGAACAGTGAAAGCAGGGCTTACAGGAAAATGCATAGCCTTAAATGCTTATATCACAACAGAAGACCTAGCTTAAAAGTTAGGGGGAAAACAGCAAATGAACTCAAAGCAGAGGGAAAGAAAAACAAAATAGGAATTAAAACCAAAAGTTGGTTCTTTAAAACAGTAATCAATTTATCCAATAGGGTTAATCAGGAAATAAAGAGAAGGAAGATGTAAACAATGTTGGGAACGCCAAGCATGTAACTAAAGATGCTGCAGATGATGAAAGACAGACACTGCACGCTGTGATAAGAAACATCATGCTAGTACGTTTGAAAACACCAGTGAATTGACAAATTCTAGAAAAACTGACAAGAAAAATAAATCCAAGTATTTCTATAACCATGAAGAAATTGGAATCAGTAGTTAAAAAGTAAAGCTCCAACCCAAAGGGTTTTTACTTGTAGCTCTTTTTTTTTTCCTTTTTTTTTTTTTTTTTTTGAGAGAGAGTCTCGCTCTGTTGCCCAGGCTGGAGTGCAGTGGTGCAATCTCGGCTCACTGCAACCTCTGCCTCCTGGGTTCACGCCATTCTCCTGCCTCAGCCTCCCGAGTAGCTGGGACTACAGGTGCCTGCCACCACACCTGGCTACTTTTTTGTATTTTTAGTAGAGACAAGGTTTCACCTTGTTAGCCAGGATGGTCTTCATCTCCTGACCTCGTGATCCACCCACCTGGGCCTCCCAAAACGCTAGGATTACAGGTGTGAGCCATCACGCCTGGCCTTTACTTGTAGTTCTACCAAATACTCCAGATGTATAATTCCAGTCTTCCATGAACAAGTCCACTGTATAGAAAAACATAGAACACTGCTCAGCTTATGGAGCCAGAATAATCTTGAAACCAAATCTGACCAGGACTATATGAGAAAAAAACATTTAGGCCAATATCACTCATGAAAAGAATGCAAAAGTCCTACACAAATTATAAACAAGAGTCTTGCCATGTGTAAAACCACTAATACATCAAGGACCAAGTTGGATTTATCTCAGGAATGCAAGGTTGGTTTAATATTAGAAAATCAATGAACAAAAATTAGCACATTAATAGGTTAAAAGAGAAGACTTATATGATCACCTCACAGATATGAAAGAAGTATTTAATAAAATTCAACAGTTTTTTAAAAAGAAACATTTAGCAAATTAGTGATTGAAGGTAACTTCCTTAGCCTGATATACAGGGTTTCTTAAAAGATAACTCCCAGAAAGCATCACATGTCAAGGGGGAAGGTTGGAAGCTCACTATCATCACCAGTCAATATTGTATTGGGGTCCTATCCAGTGCAGGAAGACAAGAAAAAGAAAACTTGTTTGGACTCAAAAGAAGAAGAAGAAAAAAGTCATTACTTGCAAATGACATAATTGTTTACACAGAAAAATGCAAGATAATCTACAAACTAATTACTAATATAGTTCAGCAAAGTTGCTGGAGAGAAAATCCATATAAAATTATATTTCTATACACCAATGAACAGTGAGAAAATAAAAATTTTAAATACACTATAGTAATAAAAGTACTAGGAATAAATCTAACAAAACCTAATCAAGGGCTGGGCACAGTGGCTCACGCCTGTAATCCCAACACTTTGGGAGGCTGAGGTGGGCGGATCACCTTAAGTTGGTAGTTTGAGACCAGCCTGACCAAAATGGAGAAACCCTGTCTCTACTAAAAATACAAAATTAGCCAGGCATAGTGGCGCATGCCTGTAATCCCAGCTACTCAGGAGATTGAGGCAGGAAAATTACTTGAACCTGGGAGGTGGGGGCTGCAGTGAGCCAAGATTGCACCATTGTAGTCCAGCCTGGGCAACAACAGTGAAACTTTGTCTTAAAAAAAAAAAAAGAATAAAGAACTTTATTAATAAGCACATTAAAGGTACGAGGCCAGGGTAGGAGGGTAGGAGGATTGCTTGAGGCCAGGAGTTTGAAATCAGCCTGGGCAACAGAGCAAGACCCTGTTTCTACAAAAGATTAAAAAACAAAAATTAGCCAGGTGTCATGGCATGTGCCTATAATCCCTGCTACTTGAGAGGCTGAGGCAGGAGGATTACTGGAGCCCAGAAGTTGGAGACTGTAGTGACTTACCACAACACTGCACTCCAGCCTGGGTGACACAGTGACACCCTGTCTCTTAAAAAAAAAAAAAAAAAGACATTAAAAGGGAGGGTCTAACTGAAGAAATACAGATGCCATCCCCACAGGCTGGCGGCTCATTGCTCTGGGGACAGATGCCCATTTCCACCAAACCAAGCTACAGATTCAAGACAATCCCAATCAAAATTCCAACTTTTTTTTAAACTGACAAGAAGAATCTAAAACATATTTCTGGGAGAATAATGGTCAAGAATAGCTGAAATTGGTTCTAAAAAAGAACAAGGTGAAAGAACTTGCTTTATTATTATGAAGCTCAAATAATTCAGAGTATGGTTTGGCTCAGGGACAAACTGACCAATGAACAGAGAGCCAGAAGCAGAGCCCGCATCCGCGCAGACCGGCCACAGGAGGGAGGGCTGCACCGCACACCCGCTGGAGCATCCGCGCAGACCGGCCACAGGAGGGAGGGCCGCACCGCACACCGGCTGGAGCATCCGCGCAGACCCGCCACGGGAGGGAGGGCCGCACCGCACACCCGCTGGAGACAATGGGCTTTTCGAGGCCAGGCGCAGTGGCAAAATGAAACCGGACCCCACCACACACACCGCACAAGAAAATCACCTCCAGCTGGATGAAAGTCTCAATGTGAAAGGTAAAGACAACACAGTATTTAGAGGCAACTGAGCACAATCTGGTGTAGAGAAGAATTTCTTATTCAAGACACTAAGGGTGCAAAATGTAAAGAAAACTATAAAACTACGTCCGTTAAAATCAAGAACTTCTGATTTTCAACACATCACAAAGAAATGCAAAGATAAACCACAAACGGAGAAGACATGTGACTAACAGATTAAAGTCCAGGACATTATATATATTTTTATGTTTATGTTTATAAATTCCCTCTGAGTCAGTAAGAATCAAACAACCCAAAAGAAAAACACCCTCACCCTCACCAAAAAGATTCCAGGTATTTTCCAGAAGAGAAGGCACAAAGGCCTCAGAAACATGGGAAAAGGTCTTCCACCTCAGTTTACATCAGAGAAATGCCAATTTAAAATATCAGACAGCTTTTAATCCTTCAAATGGTCAAAAAGTAAAAAAAGGTTCAACACAGCCTTCACAGAAAGCACAGAGGCCCATCCGAGCTGCCGAGCGTGACAGGCCAGGCGGCCTGGGTGGGCTCATGTTTCCAGCTAAGCCAATGTCCACACTGCCTGGCCACGCACTGAGGCACTGCTTCCCACAGGGGGCCCTCTGGGGCTTGGACTGGGGTCCGCAACCGGAGAACTGTCTTCAGATAACTAATTGGTCATCCGCCTTTTCTACCAGCACCAAGACAGTGGAGAGCCTCGGGTGAATCTCCCAGGCACCAGGTCACCTCTTCCCCAAGCCAGCCTGGCCCTGGGTGCATGGTCCATAGGGAGACTCTTCCAGCCTGTGCTTGCGGAGCTGACGTGAGGGGTGCAGGCACTGGGCCAGGCTCCATGGCGCCCTCTTCCTCGGCCAAGAGCAGGCTGATTTGCCCAGCTGGCTTGACCACAGCAGCCCCCTCACCACCCGCGCTGGTTCAGCCCAGGGCCTGAGGGGCCCCTGCCCGACCACAACGTCCAGCTCTGCTTCATTCTCTCCTGGGGGTGAGGCCCTAACCCCACAGCCAGCAGCACCTCTGATGGCTGCAACACACCCTTTGTCCCCAGCAGAGTTGTCAGCTTCCTTCCCACTGTCCAAAATCAAAGCTGCCCCCTCTACTACCACCAGCCACCTTGGAGGATGTGTTCCAGACACTTCTATCCACCCTCTCCATCTTTCTCACTCTCCCCTGCACTCCAAAATCAGTGACTTCATGGAATGTAGTATCTTGGAACAGAAGACAGCATCAGGGAAAACAGGAAATCCAAATAAGGTCTGGAGTTGAGTTGACGGTTATGCCGCACCAAAGTGGATGTCTTAGTTCTGACAGCGAGATGGTACATGAGCTATAAAGACATACCTGAGATCAGGCAATGTATAAAGAAAAGAGGTTTAACTGGCTCACAGTTCACAGGCTGTACAGGAAGCATGGCAGCATCTGCTTCTGGGCAGGCCTCAGGAAGCTTCCAATCGTGGCAGAAGGCGAAGTGGGAGTGAGGCACTTCACACGGCCGAGCAGGAAGACGAGAGACAACAGGGGAGATGCTACAGACTTTTAACTGACCAGATGCCATGAGAACCCTATCACAAGAACAGTACGCGGGGCATGGTGCTAAGCCATTAGAAACCGGCAGGGATGGCCAGGTGTGGTGGCTCATGCCTCCCAGCACTTTGGGAGGCTGAGGCGGGTGGATTGTCTGAGGTCAGGAGTTCAAGACCAGTCTGGACAACATGGAGAAACCCTGTCTCTACTAAAAATACAAAATTAGCCAGGTGTGGTGGTGCATGCCTGTAATCCTAGCTACTCAGGAGACTGAGGCAGGAGAATTGCTTAAACCCGAGAGGCAGGGGATTGTGGTGAGCTGAGATAGTGCCATTGCACTCCAGCCTGGGCAACAAGAGTGAAACTCTGTCTCAAAAAACAAAACAGACAAACAAAAAATTAGCCAGGCGTGGTGGTGCATGCCTGTAATCCCAGCTACTAGGGAGGCTGAGGCAGGAGAATCGCTTGAACCTGGGAGGCAGAGGTTGCGGTGAGCCAAGATAGCGCCATTGCACTCCAGCCTGGGCAACAAGAGCGAAACTCTGTCTAAAAAAAAAAAGAGACAAGGCAAGTCCTTTCTACCTATGAGCCCATAAAATCAAAACAAGTTAGTGACTTCCAAGACACAATGGAGGCATAGGTATTGGGTAAATCCTCCCATTTCAAAAGGGAGAAATCAGCCAAAAGAAAGGGGCTACAGGCCTTATGCAAGTTCAGAATACGGCAGGGCAGTCATTAAATCTTAAAGCTCCAAAATCATCTCCTTTGACTCTACGTTTCACATCCAGGCACAGGGATGCAAGGGGAGGACTCCCAAGGCCTCAGCCAGCTCCGCCACCATGGCTCTGCAGGGTTCAGCCCCCACAGCTGCTTTCAAGGGCCAGCACTGAGTGCCTGCAGCTTTTCCACGTGCATGGTGCAAGCTGTCAGTGGATCTACCATTCCAGGGTCTGGAGGACAATGGCCCTCTTCTCATAGCTCCACTAAACAGTGTCCCAGTGGAGACTCTGTGGGGGCTCCAATGCCACATTCCCCCTAGCAGAAGTTCTCTATGAGGGCTCGACCCCTACAGCAGTCCTCTGCCTGGACATACAAGCTTTTCCATGTATCCTCCGAAATCAGGCAGAGGCTCCCGAACCTCAACTCTTGCACTCTGAGTACCTGCAGGCTTACCACCACGTGGAAGCTTCCAAGGCTTACTATGGTTTGCACCCCCTGAAGCAGCGGCCAGAGCTGTACCTTGGCCCCTTTGGGCCACAGCTGGAGCTGGAATGGCTGGACGCAGAGAGCCAGATCCCGGGGCTGTGCAGGGCAGTGGGGCCCTTGGCTGGGTCCAGGAAACCATTCAGTTCTTCTAGGCCTCATGCCAGTGATGGGAGGGTCTGACATGAAGTTCTCTGAAATGCCTTTGAGGCTTTCCCCCCATTGTCTTGGCTATTAGCACTTGCCTTCCTTTTAGTCACACAAATTTCTATAGCCTGCTTGAATTCCTCCCCTGAAAATGGGCTTTTCTTTTCTACTACATGGCCAGGCTGTAAATTTTCCAAACTCTATTTCCCTTTTAAATATAAGTTCCAGCTTGAGGTCATTTCTTTGCTCACACATATGAGCACAGAATGTCAGAAGCAGCCAGGCTACACCTTGAACGCTTTGCTGCTTAGAAACTTCCACTAGATTGGTTGTGCATGGTGGCTCATGCCTGTAATCCCAGCACTTTGGGAGGCCAAAACGGGCAGATCACCTGAGGTCAGGGGTTCAAGACCAGCTTGGTCAACATGGTGAAACTATGTTTCTACTAAAACCCCATCTCTACTAAAATACAAAAATTTCCTTCCTTCCTTCCTCCCTCCCTCGCTTCCTTCCTTCCTTCCTTCCTCCCTCCCTCGCTTCCTTCCTTCCTTCCTTCCTTTTCTTTCTTTTTTGAGACCATCTCCCTCTGTTGCCCAGGCTGCAGTGTAGCCGAGTGCCTGGGATTGCAGGCATGCACCGCCACGCCTGGCTGGTTTTTGTATTTGTGGTGGAGATGGGGTTTCGCCATGTTGGCCAGGCTGGTCTCCAACTCTTGACCTCAAGTGATCTGCCTGCCTCGGCCTCCCGAAGTGCTGGGATTACAGACGGAGTCTTGCTCACTCAATGCTCAATGTTGCCCAGGCTGGAATGCAGTGGCGTGATCTCGGCTCGCTGCAACCTCCACTTCCCAGCCACCTGCCCTGGCCTCCCAAAGTGCTAAGATTACAGCCTCTGTCCGGCCGCCACCACGTCTAGGAAGTGAGGAGCGTCTCTGCCTGGCCACCCATCATCTGGGATGTGAGGAGCGCCTCTGCCCGGCCGCCACCCCATCTGGGAAGTGAGGAGCGCCTCTGCCCGGCCGCCACCCGTCTGGGAAGTGAGGAGCGCCTCTGCCCGGCCGCTGTGCAGCCTTCCAAGTGTGAAGTGACAGCCTTTCTGCAGGTGTACCCAACAGCCCCGAAGAGACAGTGACCATCAAGAATGGGCCATGATGACGATGGCGGTTTTGTCGAAAAGAAAAGGGGGAAATGTGGAGAAAAGAAAGAGAGATCAGATTGTTACTGTGTCTGTGTAGAAAGTAGTAGACATAGGAGACTCCATTTTGTTCTGTACTAAGAAAAATTCTTCTGCCTTGGGATGCTGTTAATCTATAATCTTACCCCCAACCCCGTGCTCTCTGAAACATGTGCTGTGTCAACTCAGGGTTAAATGGATTAAGGGCTGTACAAGATGTGCTTTCTTAAACAGATGCTTGAAGGCAAAAAAATAAAAATAAAAATAAATAAATAAATAAAAATAAAAAAAATTAGCTGGGCGTGGTGGTACATGCCTGTAACCCCAGCTACTTGGGAGGTTGAGGCAGGAAAATTGCTTGAACCCGGGAGGCAGAGGTTGCAGGGAGCTGAGATCGCGCCACTGCACTCCAGCCTGGAGCAAGACTCCATCTCAAAAAAACAAACAAAACAAAACCCACGAAATTTCCACCAGATAGCCTAAATCATCATTTTCCAGTTCAAAGTTCCACAGATCCCCATGGCAGGAATACAGTGCAGCCAACCTCTTTGCTAACACATAACAAAAGTAACCTTTGTTCCAGTTCCCAGTAAGTTCCTCATCTCCATCTGAGACCTCCTCAGCCTGGACTTCACTGTCCATATCACTCTGAGCATTTGTCACAACAATTTAACAAGTCTCTAGAAAGTTCAAAACTCTCCTCATCTTCCTGTCTTCTTCTGAGCCCTCCACACTCTTCCAACCTCTGTGGGTTACCCAGTTCCAAAGCTGTTTCCACAGTTTCAGGTATCTATATAGCAATGCCTCACTCCTCAGTACCAATTTTCTATATTAGTCCATTCTCGCATTGCTGTAAATAAATACCTCAGACTGGGTAATTTCTTTCTTTATTGAGACAGTGTCTTACTCTACTGCCCAGGCTGGAGTGCAGTAGCACAATCTCAGCTCCCTGCAACCTCCACCTCCAGGTTCGACCGATTCTCATGCCTCAGCCTCCCAAGTAGCTGGGATTACAGGCATGTACCATTGTGCCCAGCTAATTCTTCCATTTTCAGTAGTGATGGGGTTTGGCCATGTTGGCCAGGCTGATCTTGAACTCCTGGCCTCAAGTGATCCACCCATCTCGGCCTTCCAAAGTGCTAGGATTACAGGTGTGAGCCACTGCACCCGGTCGAGACTGGGTAATTTATAAAGATAAGAGGTTTACTTGGCTCACAGTTCACAGACTGTACAGGAAGCCTCAGGAGCCGCTCCCTGCTTCTGCTTCTGGGCAACATCTGCTTCTGGGGAGACCTCACGGAGCTTCCAATCGTGGCAGAAGGCAAAGGGGAGGCGAGGCACTTCACACGGCCGAGCAGGTCGAGAGAGGGGGCTGGAGCAGGAGGTCAAGAGAGGGAGGAGGTGCTACACACTTTCAAACAGCCAGATCTTGTGAATATTCCATCACAAGAATAGCACTGGAGGATGGTGCTAAACTATTAGAAACCATCCCCACGATCCAGTCACCTCCCACCAGGCCCCAACTCCAACATCAGGGATGATAATTCGACACGAGATTTGGGCAGGGACATAGGTCAAACCACATCGAACTGCTGGCTGTGGATCTGCAGGATGCTCCTGGCAGGGGAGGCTGGCTGAGGGTGTACGGGAACTCTCTGTGATATGTTTGCAACTTTTTGGTAAATCTAAAATAATAACAAGTTTATTAAACACAGTAAGTGACTAGATGCTTTCTACCAGACCCTGACCAGTGAACAAACCGCCAGAGAGGGCCTGTGGGGCTGGTGTGGGGGACTGCAGGTGCCCACATGGACAGCAGGGAGGGGCTCCTGAGAGGGAGGCCAAGAGCTCAAAGCACGTCGGCCAGAACCCAAAACCTACGGCACAGGAACAGGTGCTCCCAGAGCAGAAGGCAGGAAGCAGGGAAGGAGCCCAGGGAAAACCTAAAGCAGCAGGGAAATAATAAAGAGCAACGGCAGAAGTCAATGACAAAGAAAAGGAACAAGCAATAAAGAACACTAGCAAAACCAAAAGCTGGTTGTCTGAAAAGGGCAATAAGATAGACATGCCCCTGGCAAGACTGTTCCCAGAAACAAGTGAGAAAACGCAAATTAAATACAGATGAAAAACACTCTAGACGCAACAAAGGATGTTGTAGACACACCGACATGCACCCATACGTTGAAAACCTCAGTAAAACGGATCCTCCATTTCTGGGGGAAAATAAGCCAAAACTGGCATTCAAAAGAAGTAGGCTGGGCACAGTGGCTCACCCCTGTAATCCCAGCACTTTGGGAAGCCAGGAGTTCGAGACCAGCCTGGCCAACAAGGTGACACCCCGTCACTACTAAAAATACAAAAATTAGCCTTGTATGGTGGTGCATACCTGTAATCCCAGCTACTCGGGAGGCTGAGGTGGGAGAATTGCTTGAACCCAGGAGACAGAGGTTGCAGTGAGCTGAGATCGCACCACTGCACTCCAGCCTGGGTGACAGAGTGAGACTGTCCAAAAAAGAAAAGAAAAAAGAAGGGGCTTGCATTGCTGGGAAGACAGACCCAAAGTACCAACCTACCATCCCTGTACTTCCCGCTAAGTGCCACTGTAACAAACCCAAGCCACCTCTGGCTGCGGAGAAGGCGCTGATGGCTAGGGATCGGGGCACGACTGGTGCTGGGTTCCCTTGGGCTGCTTCCTGTCCGCATCCAAGACTTGGAGTCAAGGAAGCCACAGCCCAGAAATGCCCACAGGCACAGGCAAAGGGCAGCCCAGCAAGACAGAAGCTCTCGGGCAACAGCCATCCTATTCCAGCCAACACCCAAAACCACTGCACCCCTAGCCAGACCAGCAAAGGCTGAGGAGGGAGCCTGGACTCAACCCTGGCCAAGAGGCCCTTCCCTTCCTTGCCAGGGTGGTGAAAAGCCAGGACATTCACCCCTTCTCCATCCCCCCGCGGAGTCAGTGGGGGCCATGTGGAAGAGGCACTGTGGAACTCCTTCCCCCAAGGCAGGGAGGGAAGGTTCAGGGAAGGTCTGTTTTCCACACCACCCTCTATAGTGTCAATGAGGCCAAGTGCAGGGAGCTGAGTTTCCACTCCTAGCTGGCAAGAAGGAGGCAGCACCTCCACCAAACAGCCAGCATGACTAGGCTCCCACAGAAAGTGGCTGCTCACACTAAGAACAAGGGAAGCTCCAAGCTCAGTGAAGAGGGGCAGCGCCAACGCTGACAGGGCGTCAGAATTATTTCATAAAGACAGAACAGCATCACAAAGACACTTCTACATGCAATACAAACATGCTGGAAACAGAAGAAATAGAAAGTATCAACAGAGAAAAAGAAGATATAGTAGAACCAAATGAAAATTTTGGAACTAAAAAATACAATAACTGAAATAAAAAACTCGGTATATAGCTCAACAGCTGAATGGATGAGACAGAACTGGAAGACAGAATAACAGAAATTAACCCATCTTGGCCGGGCGCGGTGGCTCACGCTTGTAATCCCAGCACTTTGGGAGGCCGAGGTGGGCGGATCATGAGGTCAGGAGATCGAGACCACAGTGAAACCCCGTCTCTACTAAAAATACAAAAAATATTAGCCGGGCGTGGTGGTGGCTTGCGCCTGTAGTCCCAGCTACTCGGAGAGGCTGAGGCAGGAGAATGGCGTGAACCCAGGAGGCGGAGCTTGCAGTGAGCCGAGATCGCACCACTGCACTCCAGCCTGGGCAACAGAGCGAGACTCCATCTCAAAAAAAAAAAAAAAGAAATTAACCCATCTGAACAACAGAAAGAAAATAAGGTTTAAAAAATGAACAGAGCCTTCGGGACCTTGGGACCACAACAAAAGACCTAACATTCATGTAACTGGAGATGCAGAAACAGAGGAAAAAAGAACTCAAAGAAATAATACAAACTTCACCAATTTGGTAAAACACATGAGCCTATAGATTCAGGAAGTTGAGCAAACCTCAAACAGGATAGACCAAAGACATCTACCCCAGATGTCAGACAGGATAGACCAAAGACAACTACCCCAGATGTCAGACAGGATAGACCAAAGACATCTACCCCAGATGTCAGACAGGATAGACCAAAGACATCTACCCCAGATGTCAGACAGGATAGACCAAAGACATCTACCCCAGATGTCAGACAGGATAGACCAAACACATCTACCCCAGATGTCAGACAGTGAAAGTTAAAGACAATGAAATAATCTTCAAAGCAGCCAGAAAGAAACTACATTATGTTTGTTTTCTTGAGACAGGGTCTCACTCTCTTGCCTAGTGGTACAATCATAGATCACTGCAGCCTCGACCTCCAGGGCTCAAGCAATCCTCCCAACTCAGCCAACTGAGTAGCTGGGACCAAAGGCGCATGCCACCATGTGTGACTAATTTTTGTTTTTTGTTTTTTTTTTAAAGAGATGGGGTTTTGCCATGTTGACCAGGCTAATCTCAAACTCTTGGGCTCAAGCAATTTGCCCACCTGGTTCTCCCAAAATGTTGAGATTACAGGCATGAGTCACGGCACCCCACAGAAACTACATTTTACCTACAAGGGGAAAAATTCAAACAACAGTGGATTTCTAACTAGACACCATGGAGGAAGAGGCATAACATTTTTCAAGCTCAAAAGAAAGAACTGTCAACACAGAATCCCATATTCAGTGAATTATCCTTCTGGAATAAAGGGGAAATCAAGATATTCTCTGATGAAGAAAAACAATGTCACCACCAGTCTTACCCTAAAAAGTGTTAAAGTTCTCCAAACAAAAAGGAAACAAAAGAAAAAGGCTTGGAACAACAGGAAGGAATAAAGAACAAGATAAGCAAAAATACGGATAAAGATACCAGACTTTCCATCTCTTCCCCAGTTTTCTAAATTATGTTTGATGATTGAAATAAAAATTATAACTGTGTTTGTTGTGGTTCTAACTTCTGTAGAGGAAGTATTCCAGACGGTTATAAAACGGGAGGTTAAGGGAGATGAGGGAAGGTAGGGTTTCCACACTTCATTCAAACTGGCCAAACAACACCACCAGCAGACGTGGATCAGTCATGCAAATATAATATAATACCCAAGGTAAGCACTACAAAAGCTATATGGTGGTCCTCCCCTTTCCACCGTTTCACTCTCTGCAGTTTCAGTTACCTGAAGTCAACTGTGGTCCAAAAATATTAAATGGAAAATTCCAGAAATAAACAATTCATAACTTTTTTTTTTCCCCAGATGGAGTTTCACTCTTGTTGCCCAGGCTGGAGTGCAGTGGTGCGATCTCGGCTCACTGCAACCTCCACCTCCCGGGTTCAAGCAATTCTCCTGCCTTAGACTTCCAAGTAGCTGGGATTACAGGTGCCCGCCACCACACTCAGCTAATTTTTTTTTTTTGTAACTTTAGTAGAGACAGGGTTTCACCATGTTAACCAGGCTGGTCTTGAACTTCTGACCTTAGGTGATCTGCCCACCTTGGCCTTCCAAAGTGCTGGGATTATAGGTGTGAGCCACCGTGCCCGGCCAACAATTCATAATTTTTTTTTTTTTTTTTGAGATGGAGTCTCTCACTGTCACCCAGGCTAGAGTGCAGTGACGCAATCTTGGCTCACTGCACTGCAAGCTCCACCTCCCGGGTTCATGCCATTCTTCTGCCTCAGCCTCCCAAGTAGCTGGGACTACAGGCGCCTGCCACCACGCCCAGCTAATTTTTTTTTTGTATTTTTAGTAGACAGGGTTTTACCGTGTTAGCCAGGATGGTCTCGATCTCTTGACCTCGTGATCCATCTGCCTCAGCCTCCCAAAGTGCTGGGATTACAAGCAGGAGCCACTGCGCCCGGCCAACAATTCATAAATGCTTAAGTGCATGCTACTCTGAGTAGTGTGATGAAATCTTGCGCTGTCATGCTCTGTCCTGCCCAGGACACGAATCATTCCTTTTTCCACACTGTATACACGACCTAACATTAGTCACTTAGTAGCTGTATCCCTTATCACACTGACTCTTGTGGTACTGTAGCACTTGTGTCCGGGTAACCCTTATTTTCATAAAAAATGGCCCCAAAGTGCAACAGTAGTGATGCTAACAACTTGGATAAGAGAAGCTGTAAAATGCTTCCTTTAGGTAAAAAGGTGAAAGTTCTCGACTTAAGAAAAAAAATAGGCTGGGCATGGTGGCTCACGCCTATAATCCCTGCATTTTGGGAGGCCAACGCGGGTGGATTAGGAGGTCAGGAGTTCGAGACCATCCTGGCCAACACAGTGAAACCCCATCTCTACTAAAAATACAAAAATTAGTTGGGTATGGTGGCGGGTGCCTGTAATCCCAGCTACTCAGGAGGCTGAAAAAGGAGAATCACTTGAACCCAGGAGATGGAGGGTGCAATGAGCCAAGATCACACCACTGCACTCCAGCCTGGGTGACAGAGCTAGACTCCATCTCGAAAAAATAATAAAAATAAAAATACAAAAATTAGCCAGGTGTGGTGGCACGAGCCTGTAATCCCAGCTATTTGGGAGGGTGAAGCAAGAGAATTGCTTGAACCTGGAAGGTGGAGGTTGCAGTGGACAAATGTCGTGCCACTGCACTGTACTCCAGCCTGGGTGACAGAGCAAGACTCTGCCTCAAATAATAATAATAATAATAATATAATATTCTGAGGTTGCTGAGATCTACAGTAAGAATGATCTTCTATCCATGAAATTGTGAAGAAAGAAAAAAAGAAATTAATGCTAATTTTGCTGTCACACTGCAAACTGCAAAAGTTAGGGCTACAGTGTGTGATAAACGTTTAGTTAAGATTTAAAAAGGCAGCCAGGCGTGGTGGCTCATGCCTGTAATCCCAGCACTTTGGGAGACCTAGGTGGGTGGATCATTTGAGGTCAGGAGTTCAAGACCAGCCTGGCCAACATGGTGAAACTCTGTCTCTATTAAAAACATAAAAATTAGTCAGTCGTGGTGGTACACACCTGTAATCCTAGCTACTCAGGAAGCTGAGGCAGGAGAATTGCTTGAACCCAGGAGGCGGAGGTTGCAGTGAGCCAAGATTGCGCTACTGCACTCCAGTCTGGGCAACAGAGCAAGACTCTGTCTCAAAAAAAAAAAAAAAAAAAAAAAAAAAAAAGATTTAAAAAGGCATTTGATTTGTGGGTGGAAGATAATAGAAACATGTTCCAAATGATGGAATCGGGTTCCATGACACCCATGGGTTCAGGTATCCATGAGGGATCTTGGAATGTATCCCCCACAGAGAAGGGAAGACTACTGAAGATCTATACTGAAAAGCACTATAAGTAAATCAAATACAAATTCTAAAAAGTGTTCAAGTAACCCATAGGAAGGCAGGGGGAAGAAAACCCAGAGGGAAAAAAAGAACTAATAGAAAACAAAAGAAATCAAATGATACACTTAAGCCCTAATATAGCAATAACCACATTAAATGTAAATGTCTTAAATATATCAACTAAAAGACAGAGATTGGCAGAGTGAATTTTAAAATATGATTGAACTATCTGCTGTCTACAAGAAAGTCACTTCAAATATGACACATATATAAATTTAAAGTAAAAAGAGAAAAAAAAAGACATGAAAACTTGATTCAAAGAAAACATGCGTGGCTATATTAATATCAGAAAAAAGATAACTTCAAAGCAAAGAAAATCATCAGAGACAGAAATATTACATAATAAAAGAGTAAATCTATCAAGAATGCATAGTAGGGCCACACCTGTAATCCCGGCACTTTGGGAGGTCAAGGAGGACCACTTGAGGCCAGGAGTTGAAGACTAGCCTGAGCAACATAGCGAGACCCTATCTCTACAAAAAAATTTTAAAAGTAGCCAGACATGGTGGTGCATGCCTGTAGTCCTAGCTACTCAGGAGGCTGAGGTGGGAGGATCGCTGGAGCTCAGGAGTTTGAGCTTGCAGTGAACTGTGATTGTGCCACTGAGCTCCAGCCTGGGCAACAAAATGAGACCCAGTCTCTAAACAAACAACAACAACAACAACAACAAAAAGAGTGCACAACAATTCTAATGTAAATGCACCAAACAAAAAAGCTGTAAAATACGTGAAGCAATAACTGAAAGTTATGAAAGGAGAAATAGACAAATCCACAATTATAGTTAGAGACTTCAGCACCTCTCTCAACAACTGAAAACTAGACCAAAAATCATCAAGGATATAGAAGAACTCAAAAACACCTTTAACTAGCAAGATCTATTAGACGTTGATAGAGCACCAACAACGGTGGAATATACATGTTTTTCAAGTACACATGGAACATATACCAAGAAAGACCATATCCTCGGCCATAAAAAAACCGTGAGAAACTTAGAATTAAAATCTGTATGATTTTAATCAATATAGATCAAACTAGAAATCAATGAAAGAAAGGTAACAGGAAAATCTCAAAACACGTGGAAACTAAATAACACACTTCAAAATAATCCACAGGCAATACTCTAGTTTCTCTTCAGATCGTATGACTCTTTTGCGTTTTACCAAATAATCCATAGGGCAAAGAGAAAATCTTAAGGGAAATAAAACAAACAAAAAAAAATCACAGGAGCTGGGCTTGGTGGCTCATACTCATAATCCCAGCACTTCGGGAGGCTGAAGCGGATGGACTGCTTAAGCTCAGGAGTTTGAGACCAACCTGGGCAACATAGCGAGACCTCATCCCTATAAAAAATACAAAAATTAGCCAGGCGTGGTAGCATGCACCTGTAGTCCCAGCTACTTGGGAGGCTGAGGTGGGAAGATTGCCTGAGGCCTGGAGTTTGAGACCAGCCTGAGTGACAGAACAAGACCCTGTCTTACAGAAAATTAAAAAAATTAATCAGGTATGGTGATATGCACCTGTAGTCCCAGCTACTCAGGAGGCTGAGGCAGGAGGATTGCTTGAGCCCAGGAGGTTGAGGCTGTAGTGAGCCATGATTGCACCACTGCACTCCAGCCTGGGTGAGAGTGAGACCCTGTCTCAGAAAAAAGAGAAAATATTCAAATTATTCAAATCAATAATCTAAGCTCCCATTTCAAGAATGTAGAGGGAAAAAAACAGCAAAATAAACCACAAGTAAGCAGAAAGAAAGAAAGAATAAGAGCAGAAAGCCCAATGAAATCGAAAACAGAAAACCAATAGAGAAAAATCAGTAAAACAAACAATGGGTACTTTGAAAAGATCAATAAATTGACAAACCTCTAGTAAAAGACAATGAAAAAAAGAAGTCATGAACTTCCAGTAACAGAAATGAAATTTCCAGTATCACTGCAGATTCTGCAGACATCAAAAGGACAATTATTAAATACTTGAAACAATTATACACACATAAAATTGACAACTTAGATGAAACGGACCAATTCCTAGAGATACACAATCCACCAAAACTGACTGAAGAGTAGAAAATCTAACTAGATCTACACAGCAAGGAGATTGAGTCAGTAATCAAAAATCTCCCAACAAAGAAAAGCCCAGGACACAGCAGGCGCAGTGGCTCACACCTGTAACCCCAGCAGCATTTAGGGAGGCAGAGGTGGGAGGATCGCTTGAGCCCAGGAGTTTGAGACCTGCCCGGGCAATATAGCGAGATCTTGTTCTTCAAGAAAAAAAAAAAAAAAAAGAAAAGAAAGAAAAGAAAAAAGACAGAAAAGCACAGGACCAGACGGCTTCACTGGTGAATTCTATTAAAACATTTAAAAGAAGAATCAACCCAATTCTTCTCAAACTCTTACAAAATGTTTAAGAGAAGGAAACATTTCCTAATTCACTCTGTGAGGCCAGTAGTACCCTGACAACAAAACCAGACAAAGACACTAAAAGAAAACTACCAACCAATATATTTTATGAATATTGATGCAAAAATCCTCAGCAAAACATTCAGCAGCACATTAAAAGGATTACACATTAAGGGCTGGGTGCAGTGGCTCACGCCTATAATCCCAGCACTTTGGGAGGCCGAGGCGGGCTGATCACCTGAGGTCAGGAGTTCGAGACTAGCCTCGCCAACGTGGCGAAACCCACATCTCTACTAAAAATACAAAAATTAGCCGGGCCTGGCAGCACGTGCCTGCAATCCCAGCTACTCATGAGGCTGAGGCGGAAGAATTGCTCCAACCCGGGAGACGGAGTTTGCAAGGAGCCGAGATCGTACCAGTGCACTCCAGCCTGGGCAACAAGAGCAAAATTCTAATTCAAAACAAACCATAACCAAAACAAACCATAACCATATTTCACATCATAACCAAGTGGAATTTATTCCCAGATGCAAGGATGGTTTCACACACAAAAATCAATTAATGAGATTGTGACGGACTGTGATTCAATGTGGTCAGTCATGAGCTGACCACCTTAATAGAATAAAGGAAAAAGACCACAAGATCCTTTCAATTGATCTAGAAAAAGACCTGACAAAATTCAACACCATTTCATGTTAAAAAAAAAACAAAAACCCAATAAATAGGATAGAAGGCAACTTCCTCAGTGTGGTAAACACTATACATAAAAGCCCATAGCTAACGTCATATTCAATGGTGAAAAATGAAAGCTTTTCTTCTAAGATGAGGAAAAAGACAAGGATGCCCACAATTGCCATTTTAATTCAACATAGTATTAAAAGTTCTAGCCAGAGGCTGGGCGTGGTGGCTCACACCTATAATCCTAGCACTTTGGGAGGCCAAGGCAGGCGGATCATCTGAGATTAGGAGTTTGAGACCAGCCTGGCCCCGTGGTGTGACCCTGTCTCTACTAAAAATACAAAAATTAGCTGGGTGTGGTGGCACGTGCACCTGTAGTCCCAGCTACTTGGGAGGCTGAGGCAGGAGAATCACTTGAACCCGGGAGGCGGAGGTTGCAGTGAGCTGAGATCATGCCATTGCACTCCAGCTCGGATGACAGAGCTCACTCTGAGACATAGTCTCACTATGTCTCAAAAAAAGAAAGAAAGAAAGAAGAAAGAAAGAAAGAAAGAAAGAAAGAAAGAAAGAAAGAAAGAAAGAAAAGGCATCCCACTTGAAAAGGAAGAAGTAAAATTATCTGTTTGCTGATGACATGATCTTACATGCAAGAAAACCCTAAAGAATCCACACACACAAAAAGTTAGAATAAAGAAATTCAACCACAAGTGGTGGGGAGGGTGTGGAGAAACTGGAACCTGTACGCTGTTGCTGGGAACGTAAAATGGTGCAGCCACAACAGAAAACACTTTGGCGATTCCTCAAAAAGCTAAACACAGAATTACTCAGACTCCAGCAATTCCACTCCTCAATATACACCCAAAGGAAGTGAAAGCGGGACTCAAACAGATACCTGCCCGTCAGGAATCACTACAGCACTAGTCACAGTAGCCACATACCCACCAGCACATGAAGGAACTAACAAAACGCAGTGCACACACAACGGAATGTTACTCTGCCATAAGAAAGGAATGAGGTGGTGCCACATGTGTGAACCCTGGAAACATGATGCTGAGTGAAAGACGTCAGACACCAAAGGACAGATGCTGGATGATTCCACTGACGGGACATAGCTAGACCCTGGAAACATTATGCTGCGTGTTAAGACGCCGCACACCAAAGGACAGAACGTACGATTCCACTTAGAGGACATCGCTAGAGGAGGCGCCTTCACTGAGATAACTAGTTAGGTGTCTAACTAGGATTTGGGAAGTGGGGAGTGGAGAGTCGCTGCTGAATACTCAGTGTTTCTGTCAGGAGTGAGGAAAACATTTTGGAATGTGTCTACAGTGTTGTGAATGTAGTTAATGCTATTGAACTCAGTGCCATTTTGACACTTAAAAATGGTCAAAATTTATGTTATATATATTTTACCACAATTAAAAAGTAACACAGTATACCAAAAACCATTGAATTGTACACTAAAATGGGTGAATTATGTGGTATGGGAATTGTATCTCAACAAAGCTGTTTTTCAAAAAAGATAGGAATGGCCCATAAGCACCCAGGTGCTCTGCACGTCCAGGCCATCAGGGAAATACAAACCAAAACCCCAGGGATATGGCACGGCACGCCCACCAGAACGGGTGTGCCAGAAAGGCAGATACCAAGAGCTGGCGAGGAAGTAAGCGAGACGAAAGGCTTCCTCGCTGCCGGCAGGAGTGTCAAACAGTGAAGCCGTTTTAGACAACAGGAGGCTGTTAACCTAGAGCGACCCTGTAGCCCTGCAGTGACCCTATGACCCTGCGATTCCACTCCTAGGTGTCTACCCAAGAGAAGCGAAAGCATCGGCCACACGGAGGCTTGAGCGCAGACGTTCGAGGCAGCATTATTCACGACAGCCCCCAACTGGAAACCACCCGAACGGACAAAGCGTGGAGAGTCTCTGCAGCGGCTTCTGTCATGAAAAGGGGTGCAGCGCTGAGGTGCTGCAGGACGGACCTCCAAACATGATGCAAAATCAAAGATGCCAAACAACCGTGTACTGTATGATTCCAGTGGCACGAAACGCCCACAAAAGAAACTTACAGAGACTGAAGGGGATGAGTGTTAGGGGCCGGGGTGGGAGCAAGGCGGGGCTGGGACTGATGATGAACAGAGTGAGGGAATTGTGGGGGGCAATGAAAACAACTGAAAGCTGCATTGTGGTGCGGCTGTACGACTCCAAGTTTACTCAAACCCACAGAACCATACACCTAGAGCAGAGGAATTGTGTGGGAGGGAAACTGTACTTCAATAAAGCTGTTTTTTTTAAGCTGACACCACAAATCAAAGGGTTGGACCGCTGTTGAGGGAAAGCACCCATGACATGAAGAAAAACTGAGGCCCCACCTCACACAACACGTAAATAAAGAACAGCGAACGGCAGCCGACTTGTAGGGAGGCCTCCCCGTGCCAGGGCCACCCAGGACACTGCCAGGCCCACTGTGGCCCCCTGAAGAGTCGCCATGCCCCTCTGAGATAGGCAATGCCATTATCCCGATTGTATATAAAAGGAGATTGAGGCCAGAGGAGGAAGTAACCATGCAGGGACAAGCTACACCCACAGCTGCCTCTTGACCAGCAGCGGGCGATGCAGGAAGCACTCTGTGACCGTGGGTGGAGACTGGTCCTAAACAAGACCCCCGAGCACAAATCATAGGGCAAAGGATGTCAGGACCTTGCCTCATAAAGGACGAAGGATTTGGCCCAACAAAGGGCGGCACTGGCAAAAGCAAGGCTGACCAACAGAGAAGCGCTGCGTGTGACCAAAACCAAGACAGGCGCTGTCCAGAGGACACAGGGGCCCCTGCAAGCCTGGAGGACGAAGGCAGGGTGTGCGTGAGGGGAATCCCAGGTGACTCAGGTCTCAGCTCACACTGGGGAGCTGAAACCCAAGGCTCAGCCAGGGCCCTCCCTCTCCCGGCAGCTCCCTGCAGACAGGCACCAACCACACACAGGGCGTGGAGAAAACGGCAGCGTGGAGGCTCATGGAGCAGGCGCTGCAGATGCAGGAGGGCCAAGGTGCACAGGAGCTCTCAAGGCAGAGGTGGGGATGGAGTCACTGTCACCCCTGCACACGTGCACACGATGCTCCCCAGCCCTGTGCACTGGGGGCGCTGGCAGCAGCCAACACCCCAGCTGCAACAAGCACATGCATCGCCCAGACCCTGAGTCCTAAACACACCCAGAAGGAACCAGGGTGCCCTGCAGGAGCAGCTGTCCCACCTAGAGCCACCAGGAGCAGCGCCCAGACCCTGAGTCTTTTTTTTTTTGAGACAGAGTTTCACTCTTGTCACCCAGGCTGTAATGCAATGGCGCGATCTTGGCTCACCGCAACCTCCACCTCCCAGGTTCCAGCAATTCTCCTGCCTCAGCCTCCCGGGTAGCTGAGATTACAGGCATTTGCCGCCACAACCGGCTAACTTTTTGTATTTTTAGTAGAGACAGGGTTTCACCATGCTGGCCAAGCTGGTTTTGAACTCCTGACCTTAGGTGATCCACCTGCCTCGGCCTCCCAAAGTGTTGGGATTACAGGTGTGAGCCACTGCGCCTGGCCCAGACCCTGAATCTGAAACACACCCATAAGGAGCCAGGAGCGGCTGTCCCAGAGCCGCCGGGTGCTAGGAGCTTCTGGGTGCCAGAAAGCAAGGAAGGGTGCAGAAACTGTCAGGCATATCATAAGGGCAGGAGCCCTGGCAGGGCAGCATATTAAAAGGGGATGGCAATGGACACAGCCAGACACACCCGTGGACAAACAGGCGAGCGGTGAGCACGGAGGAGGGAAAACTCTTCCGTTCAAGGATGCCGGCAGCGGATCAGAATTTGACAGCAGGCAGACACGGCTGGCTATGAAGACTAAGGGGAGAAGGTTGAGTTTTCTAGCCTCAAAGTCTCCCGCCAGCAAAACTATCAGCCGGGGAGATCCCTTTGACAAGGATGGAGGAAGCGCCCGAGGCAAAGGAGGAAAACAGCGCTGCACCCGGACAGGGACGTCTACTGGGGAGGACTCCGCGTCTACCAGGGAGGACGAGGCAGGACGCGGCAGACCCCGCAGGTGTGCACAAACAGGCAGTCTGAAGTCATCCCCGTCCTGGTATCTAGGAGGACAGGCAGCATCTGGCAGAGGTTGACCCCTGAGCCACAGCCGTGGCCCCCCAAAAGGGGAAGGAGAGGAGATTTACTCCCAGCCTAAATTATTCACAAGGAAAGGGAATGTGGCTCTTTAACAAGCCATGGCTTTATGAAGCAAGGTTAACAATTTCACTTGATTCAGTGGAATATTATAAACTCTCTGGGGCCCATTTGAGGACTTCTACTTCAGGCGCAAGGTGACGATTCAGCACTTTTCACATTATTTAGAGAATAAAATTAACCCTCGCAGGCCCGGGCTGCCGCCTGTCCCCGCTGGATCTGGCCGGCTCAGCGCTTTCCCATATATAATTACAAGCTGCTATCCATCATGTGGGTGCCGCGGCGCGGACACACGGAAAGGCAGCAGTAAGCACTTCCACTAATAGAAGCAGGACCTAAATATCACTTTGATATTTTCATTTAAATCGAAACATTTTACAATAATCAGCCATGGCCTCCATGGGGATCCTGCCACTGCCCCCACAGGGTCTGGGGCTGCCCCAGCCAGGCCCTACCTCCCCGGAGGGGATTGCCTGCCAGGTTTCAGGTTGGGGAGGCCAGCCTGGCCAACCCTTGGCCTGGCAGCAGGAGCTGCGGGCTGGCTCCTCCCTGGAAGTGGGTGTGAGGACTGAGGATGAGGGAGAGGATGCTTGGGAAGGGCCCGGCCCACCACAGGACGCTGTGCACAGGAAGGAGT
The DNA here is from genome assembly GCF_028878055.3 of Symphalangus syndactylus. NCBI lineage: Eukaryota > Metazoa > Chordata > Mammalia > Primates > Hylobatidae > Symphalangus > Symphalangus syndactylus. Next base: position 142,307,491 of record NC_072429.2, read on the forward strand.
GTGTGGCCCAGCGTCTACAGGACCCCACAGGTGAACCCAGCAAGGGAGGGGCAGGAGAGCCGCCAGAGCCTAAGGCCCGGTGTCCTTGCAGGTGGGCTGAGAAAGGGTTCCTGGGGTGCCTGGTGTTCTTGGCTTCACGGGGGTTGCAGACCCTGAGGCAGCGCCAACACAAGTGTGAGAACCGGGTGGCAGTGAGCCGTGCTGCAGGCCCCGGGGCTCCCTCCCAAAATGCCAGGGACAAGGAGCAGCTCCAGGTCCCCCAGCTCTGGCCCCTCCCCAGCCTGAGCCAGGAGGCCCCCAGCCTCAACCACCAGCCCTAGGCCAGGTGCAGGAGCGCCCAGGGCAGGGAGAGAAACAGGCGTGAGAGGCTGGGGGAGAGGGGGCTTGTACCTGGGACCAGGCCCACTGGGGACGCTGAGGCCACGCTGCTTGGGGTGGCGAGTCCTGGTGAAGCCCAGGAGGGCAGGTGAGGCAGAGGGGAGGAGCTGGCTCCACTGCCGGGAATTTCCCAGACAGGTGAGCCTGTGAGCGCCTCCTCAACACAGGAGTCAGTCATGCCCCCAGGGGGAGGGGAGCCGGAGCCATCAGCTGCAGGTGACCCTTACAGCCCAGGTCCCCAATTCTCCACCCAGCAGTGGTACCCAGCAGTGGTGCCCCACAATGAGCTCCAGCGCCAGCTCACTCCACCCTTGCCGGCCACGGCTCAGGCGGCCCCCTCGGTTCTGCCTGGCCCACCCCTCTGCCCCAGGCTGGGTAGGAGTGTCCTGTCCACCCCTTGCCTTCCTGGGGAGGCTGCTGGCCCCACATCCACCGGTAGCCCTGCCAGCTCCCTGGCCTCCAATATCCCCTTCACTGCACGGCCACCCCCAGCAACATCCCAGGAGCTGCTCCGACCCAGTCGCCACACTCCTACCATGGGGGGCCAGCTCCCGGGGCTACCAGTGCTGCACCTAGAAGTCTAGGTCCTCTGCGCCTCACCTTCCCATGGTTCAAACCCCGCCCTGTGCTGGTGCTGTGCAACCCCGGGAAAGTTGCTGGACCTCTCTGAGTCACCTGTGAAGTGGACGTGATGACACTGACCACCTCAGGGCTGCAGAAGGGCCATCCAGCCACCACGGCAGGTACCCAGGAGTGAGCAGAGGACGAACAAGCCACAGAAACCCTGCCCACTCGGGCCCCCACGGACCCCTCACCTTTGCACCCAGCGGGCAGTAGCCTTTGAGGAAGTCGCTGCAGACCTCGGCCTTGCGGGACACGTACACGTGGCTGTAGGGACAGTTGCTGTTGCTGCAGATGCCCTTCAGGAAGTAGGAGCACACCGGCATCTGCGGGGAGGGCCGGCAGTGAGGGCCAGCAGGCAGCCACCCTCCAGGGCCCACAGACGGTGGCTGGGGACCCCCCTATGGCCTCGCCCGAGAGAGAAATGGACACACAGCACCAGCAGGCAGGAAGGGCAGCCACCAGGACCTGCAGGGCAGGGAGGCTGCTGCTCAGAAGTGGGCCCCAGCCTCCCCAGGTGAGCCACACCCCTGCCGTCGCTCTGTCCAGAGGAGGCATGGAGCATCCCTGTGGCCCCGTGGCTCAGCCTCAGGGGCGCCCTCCTCTGAGTCCCTCACCTGTTCTGAGCCTGCCCACCGTCCAGGGCAAGATGGCAGCCAGGGCTCCCAACCACTAGCCTGTAGCCAGGGCTGCCCTTGGAGACTCTCAGGCCATGGGGACCAGTGTCTAGGTGGGAGGACGAGCCACAGGCCAGCAGCTAACGAAGGGCTCTCCCTCTCCAGGCACCTGACCCGTGGGCCTCAGGCAGTGTCCCTGGGCTCTAGGTGGGCAGGAGCCACCTGGAAGCAGGCCTGGTGTGGCACTGGCTGCAGGCCAGCACCGTGGAGGCCAAGGCGGTCAGCAGGAGGGGTCCAGCAGCGTCCTCCGCCCCAGCACAGGGCCGATGGCCACAGTCAGTGCTTGTTATCACCACTGGGCTGGGAGAGGGAAGAAATGTAACTTTCTCCCATTTGGGGGAACCTCAGGCCTAAGGAGCAATGGCTGGGCTACGGCCACCCAGGGAGGGAAGCAGGGGGTCTCTTGCCGTCTCCAGGAGACATCTCCCTGCCCCTCGTGGGCCACCACGGGCTCCTCCTGGGCTGCCTGGGTGTCCAGAACAAGGATGTCGCCGTCCGGCCTCAGCAGGGAGCCCCCACAGAGCCCCTGCCAGCACCCCGGGGTCTCCAGCCTTGCCCCAGGCTATTCCCGCTCCCCTCCCAGGGCCTTGCTCCCTCCTGGGTCAGACCACCCTCCCTGCTCCCACTAATACCCTTGTCCCCCTCCCCTCCCCAGCCTGCTCAGAGCTGCTGGGGCCTGAGGAGCCCTGGGGGATCTGGGCAGAACCAGAGGCTTTAAAAAGTCACTTTTCCGGGACAAGATTGGGGATGGGAAAGGTTACTTGTCTAAGGCCAAGGAGGGAAGAAGGGGTCCAGAGAGCCAGGGCCAGGGCTGAGAGGGAGGGAGGGAGAAGGCAAAGAAACAAAGGGTGATTTAACGAGCGGGAGTTTATTTCTAATTGTCTTTTAACTGCAGCCGCAGAGGGGAGAGGGGCTGGGGGCCCGTTTGTGGCTGGCAGTGGTGGGCTGTAGACAATTCCCTTAATGTGGTTTTTGATATAGAGCCCAAATTAGCTCTAATAAAAAGGGATGATAAAGCCAACTCTACAGCAAACGGAGCTCCTCTTGGCTGTCAGAGCGGGGCTGTTATCAAGAGGAAACTGCATTCTCATTTCAATTAACCTTGTTTGCACCCCGCCACGTCCACACAAATAACAATAACATTAATTCAGGGCACTGGTGCGGGGCGTCCACATTAGACAGCTTGGAATGTGCTCCGGCTTTGGAGCTGGGAGCTAATGAACCCGAAACTCGACGTGAATTTCCAAATTGCTCACAACAGAGTTCCGAAGCTCTATTAGGGAGAAAAATGCTGATTCGTTTCAAGTTCCTCAAGGGGAAAAGCTGTTGCGGCAGCAGCACCCCTGCCCAACACTGCCTCCCTCACCCGAGGCAGCCCTCACTCCATTCGCATGCTGTGGTCACACCGTGGCTGAGGCCAGGGCACAGTAGCCACGTACGTCCCCGCCAGCACTGACCCCTGACCTCAGCCCCAGGGCTCCCTTGCTTCTTCCCAGCAGGGGACCCACCTTGGCTCAAAGCAAGTCTGTGGGGCTTCAGGTGGCGGGGACAACCACATGAGCCAGGAGTCCAGCTGTTCCCCCTCCAGGCCCTCCCTCCCACCCTCTGCCCAGGCAGCCTCTCCACCCAGCCCCTCACATACAGCTTCCCCCCTCCTGCCAAGCCCAGTCTGAAGAGGCCCTGAGGCCTCAGCCCTGGGTCCACAGGGGCACCTGTGGGACCACCTTCCCCTGGGTATGTGTAAGGGGGGCCTGGGGATCTGGTGAGGCCTGGTGCTGCCAGGAGAAGGGAAAAGAGACCCTTGTGCGTGGTGAGCAGGGACCCTGTCAGTGCTGCTTTCCTGGGAAGAGGTAGCCCGGCTGCAAAGCCTGCAGTGGGGTAGAGGCGGTACGGCAGACTCTAAGGACGCCAGGGCAGGGATCTGCATGTCCCAAGCCCAGGGAAAGCTGTGGGCACCATCTGCCCGGAGGCCAGGTGGCTGAGGCCCCGGAGAAAGGTGCAGGGGAGCAGGGCCACCAGCGCCGCACTTACCTTCTCCTTGGACACGTGGTGGGAGAACGGGCAGGTCCCATCCGTTTTCTTGCAGGTGCCCCGGACAAACCTACAGCACCAGGAGAAACGGGTGTGAGGAAGGGCCAGAGGGGACCAAGGGCAGGGCCCTGCACGGAACCTCCCTGAGGCCCGCAGCGAGGGCAGGAAGGCACCTGGTGCACACGGCCACCTTCTCGGGGTCATGGATGTAGGGGCAGCGCTCGCCGCGGTTGCACCTGCCGAAGCGGTTGTAGTACATGCAGTACTCCTTCCTCTTCTCCCTGCGCTGCCGTGCCTGCCGGATGATGGCCAGGCTGCGCTGCACGGCCCGGCTGCGGACGGGGAGAGAGGTGCGTGAGCCCAAGGGCGAGCAGGGAGCCCACCCACTGCCCAGCCCGAAGGCAGTACCTGGCCAGGGCACGGCTACAGCTGCCTGCAGGATCCAGCCGGCCTGTGGGGGAGAGAGGAACAGGTCACAGCAGGCCACAGCCTGGCCCGCACGCCCTTTCCCTGCTGACTCCTAGTCAAGGCCCTCAGGGGTCCCAGCACTCAGCTCAGGCACAGCCTCCCCTCCAGGACACTGCCCACAGCTCCCCTCCCCACAGTGGTTCAGATACCCTGGGCCCTGCCAGGCCCCTCTAGGGACACAGCACCTGAGAGTGGGGAGCTGCTGGGCCCTGTGTCTGGCTCCTCTCCAGGGCAGGGTCCGGGCAGGGCTCCTGTCCCTGCCCTCAGAGCCAGTAAAGCCAGGCAGCACCCACGGAGGGTTTGGCCACGTGGGCTGGGGCCACCCGCCTGTCCCTGCTGCCTCCCTGGCCAGGCTCCCCAGGGCCACACTCTGCTGGCTGGACCCCCCTGCTGGCTTCCCCACGTCCCTGGGTGCCCACCCTGGACTAAGGCAGTGACTGGCTCACGGACACTGCTCCTGGCTCTCTCCTCAGCCCTGGCTACCCAGGAAGCTGCTCTGTAAACAGAACAGCTAACAGCAGCACCTCCCTCTGCCAGAGCCTGGGCTGGGGCTTGTGGGGGACACCTGCGGGGTCACTTAGACCAGGGCGTGAATATGGCCCATGGGGCACACATGGTCTGGCCTTTTAGGAGCAAGAATGGTTTCTGACTTTTAGAGGGCTGTAGAACTAAAGAAATGCAGCAGAGAAGGCGTGCGGGCAAAGCCCGCTTGGTGGAGGCATCTGCCCAGCTGCCCACTGCAGCTGTGGAGGCCTGGGGGAAGGGCACCTGTCCCTGAGGCCCTGGGCTGGCCCTGGCAGATCCTGGCTAGTGTCTGTTACTCTAAATTTTAGAGGTGCCTCATCAGATGCTCCTCAAAACCCCAAGCATAAGCACCACCCCAGCCTTTCTGAAACTGCACACCACGGCCTGGGAGGGCGGCGGTGGCAGGAAGGAAATGGACCTTGGGGCTGGACATGGCCAAGTGCTGCCAGGCCTGAGAGCCAAGGGGATGAGGCGGGGAGGGGGTGCCACCTGGAGGAGGAGGGTCTGCTCCAGTGACACAGCCCTGCCTGCCTTTTACAGACAGAGGTCACCCAGGATCACGGGGTGGGCAGGGCAGTACGAGCCTGCTGAGGGCGGCTTTCCCGGGTTCCTCAAATACGCGCGTGATCCTTCCCAGACCAGATCCAATTTCCTACAGGGCAAATGCTGAAATGGACACTGCAGTTAAGAGGCAGAGGTGACATCACTCAGAAATTCTGGGGACCTGAGGTGGTGACAAAGCCATCCTGGTTTAAAAAGGGATGTCCCAAAGCTGCCCAGCCCTAAATAGCCAGACCCACCCCACTCTGAGCACCAGAGAGCAGCCTCGTCCTCACTCTCCCAGATGGCCCAGCAGCCGCAGACTCCCACCCGAGGACCCAAGGCTTCCGCTCCCTTGCACCCCCAGGCTGGAGCCTCCCACACTCCTTGCTTTGTGCTTTGCGTCCAGCCCAGTGCTCCCTAGCTGGGGTCAGTGGTGCTGCTGCCCTTCGCCCCCAGGGGCCCTGCCTACTGTCCCCACTCAGCCCGTCTCAAGTTTCAAAAGGGCAGCTCCAGAGCTGAGTGGCCAGCGAGCCCAGCTGGGGCAGGAGCAGGAGCTAGTAATGGTGCCCCGGGGTAGGAAAGGAGGCGTTGAAGAAGGCAGAAACCTGGGGGGTGTGGGGAGGCCAAGGGCAAAGGGAGGGTGATGAGGGTCTTGGTGTGGGTGGACCAACGCGGGGGTGCTCACAGCAGCCCCTGTTCTCAGGCCAGGACCCTTGTCCCCGGGTGGGCAGCAGGGCCCAGTCCAGGCGGCATGGGCATGCCCTCGCACCTGCCAGCCTGTGTGGTGAGGGACGCGGGCAATGCGGCCGTCTGTCGGCACTGCTGGTTCCCAGACTCTCACCCAGGCTGCCAGTGACACTGCGACGCCATCTGCTCCCAGCCAGGGACACGCCGGCATCATGTGCCCGCCTGGCAGGACCAGGGTGCAGCAGGAGGGGTTACTTCCCTTTCCACTTTGTGCTCTTTAAAAAAATGCCAGTGTGAGGCTCACGGCAGGAGTTCTGACAAGAACAGGAGGCACTTTTTCAAATGCTTTGCAGTGTTAAAAAATGCACATAAAATAGCTGGCTGGAAAAGAGGCAAGGGCTGCCTGAGAAGTGCTAAAAAGTTCAACTGAATAACCCCCAGCAACTCCACAGCAGAAGGCGCCATGCATTCCAGAGAACTTTCACTTCCCCGGGATCTTCCCAGAATAGATTCGGCTCCCACCAGCCCCACCCCCTGCTTGGTGCCCCAGTGCCAGCTCTGGGCACCGCTGGATGTCAGGCTCTGCAAGGCAAGCAGGGTGGGGGCCCTGCAGTCAGAGGTTCCTCAGCACCTCCAGCCCCTGCTCCGGCCAGCACCCACTAGACAGCTGCTGCCTGGCCCAAGGGACAACATCCATGATGAGCGGAGCACGCAGGCAGCCCCAATTCCCAGGCCAGCCCTCTCCCAGGAAGTCAGGCAGGGCTGCGCCAAGCCCTGGTCTGCTCACAGCGCACCCACCAGGCCCTCCAGGGCATGTCCGTCTGGCACATGGAAGCTGCACCCTTGGGAGAAGGCAGCCAGCGGCAGAGGGCGCCCCAGGAGAGGCGATGTGGGGCGGGGGCACGCGGACAGGGCCTTCATCACCCCAGGGAGGGTGGGCAGGTGACGAGCAGGGGAGGCACAGAGGCTGGACGTGCCAGGAACACGCAGCAGCTGGCCCACAGCAGGGAGGGCCACGGCCACAGGTGCCTGGGGGCTTTGGGGACACAGAACAAGCCAAGGCCAACCCTGTGGCCAGAGACTGGGGCCTCTGCCCCACCACAGGGACCATCAGGCTCTTGGTGGCCACATATGGGCCATGCTCATTGGGGGCCCACACAGGAGTATGTGGGGAGGGGCCCTGGGGCTCAGCCCTTCAGGCGGCAGGTGGGCCCAGGAGGGAGGGTTCAGCTTCAAGGAGTGGGGAAGCTGGGGGTAGAAGCCATACTGTCCTCTGCCGTTAGGGGCCCAGAGCCTGGGGGGTCAGCCAGGACAGCCACCCCCACCCCTTCCAAGAAGGCTGCACTTTCTTGTTGAAGTCAAATTTCTGCTGACACCAGGGGAGGAAATTTATTTCTTTAATTATTATTCCTCTTAAGTGGGCCGGTCAGCGGTATCCCACAGCTGGGAGCCATCTACCTTCCTCATGGCAAGGCGGGGCCGGTGGTGGCCCAGGCAGCTGGAGCTGTGGCCTCGCCTGTCGACCCAAAGGGCGGGTGCGGCCTCACTGGGCTCTGCACAGTCCCAGGATTGCCAAAGTCGCCACCAAGGCTGGCCAGCAGGACACTGGAGGCCGTAGCCCTACTCGATGGCAGGCGGGGCCTCCCCAGGGCCAGGGGTGGGAGCAAGGAGGCCCCTGGACCCCTGCCTGCCCTGGCTGGCACCAGCCTCTGTGCACCAGACCCTCCTTGCTTGCGTTGCTGAGGCTGAATGAGGGAGCTCTGGGTTGCTGCTGGTGCAGGGGTGAGACGTGCCCCAGAAGGGCTGGGGGAACCAGACTGGCTCTCTGATGGCTCTGGGCCAAGGGAAGCGCCAACAGAGGCAGAGGCCAGTCAGCAAGGGTGGCTGGGATAGACTGTTCACAGTGTGGTGACGTCAGGGGCTCTGTGCCCGCCAGGGCTCTGCCATGTGTGTAAATGGAAAGGCGAGATTCTGCAGAGCTCAGCACTCGGCACCAAGTGGGAGACGCAGCAGCGCCGCAGCCTCCCAGGGAGGAGTGTGGCAGCCCCTCCTTCTCCTCCCCACTGCTGAGTGGGCCAGGGCTATGCACTCCCTCCTCCCCAGAGCTCAGACCCTGGGCCATCCGGGTGGTGGGCACCGTGTCTGAGGGGGCCAAGTGCAAACCTGCTGCCTGCTACAGGCGTCTCTGTGGACACTGAGGGATGGGAGGAGCCAGGATGGCAGGTGCACCTCCCCCCACAGGCCCACCCAGCCCAACAAACATGGGCCACGGGATCCCGGCGAGGGCTGAGACGACCCAAGGACCTCGGTGCGGGGAGACGGACCCATGCCACAAGGCCCTCTGTGGGTCCCATGGGTGCATGGTGCAGGGAGAGTCCCAAGGACGCACCGCGACCTGGGGTGAAGAGGCGGGGCCAGCCTTGGCACTGTGCAGGGAGTGGGATGCAGCTGCTGCGGTGGGGGCCACTCCCTGAGTGGGTGGGTCCCTGGGATGGGCTCTGGCTCTGGAAAGCGCAGTAGGCATCCCCTCCCTGGCTCCGGCTTCCGCAGAGCAGGGCAGGGCCTGCAGACTGACTGCCAGGAGCAGCCTTAGCTGCCTATCCTGGCCACCCGGGGCTCGCGGGGATGTCAGGACGTCATGGTCTCCATGGCTGCTGTCTTGGCCACTTAATTATTAACCTCAATCAGTACTATTATCACGACTACCGGGAGCTTTCTGAATGGGGGTGCAGTGGTGCCAGGCAGACCCCGCCTGCCCCCAACCCATCTCATCCCCCTGCTGGCTGTGCACAGGGTCCTGCGATGCCTCACACCCCCGCACACTCCCCCCAGGCCTCTGCATGGCCACCTCGGGATGCTCTTGCTGCTCCTGTCCCTTCTGAGCCCCTCTGTTTTCAGCTCATGAGAAAGGCCTCCCTGACTGCCTGACTGGACACGAGTCTGCGTATTTACAACTGTGGGCCCCAGGAATCTTCACTGGTGTTCAGCCCGTGCCTCTCCCTGCACTAGGGACGTCAGAGGCAGCATCCATGGGAGGTGCAGGGCACCCTCCCACCCAGGCAGGCAGGTGAGGGCTCGGGGCGCCCTTCCCTGGGCAGAGGGATCAGCCTGGCTGCTCTGCCCACTGCCTCTAGGACCATAGAGGAAAGCCAGCGCCAGGACTGTGCCTGCAGGGTCAGTGCACTCAGGGCAGTGCCAGCCAACGTGGGGCTTGGCCTCTGCCAAGGAGGCCCAGGGGAAGGTGGGACCACCCGGCACGAGCAGAGGCATCTCATGGCTTTGTCCCTGGGGGTCAAGCGCCATGTTCTCAGAGCACCTGCTGCCGGCCCTGGGAGCTCCACTGGTCAGGGTCCCTGTTGGCCCACATGGCTGGTGGCTGGTGGACGGCCACAGGCGCCTGGGACCTGCTGTGCCAGAGACTGGCCAGGGGCTTATACTTCACTCAGGGAAATGACTGCTGGAGAGGAGCCCGAGGCCCCTGCCCTCCATGATACAAACAGCTGTGTGTAGCCCCACAGGCCACCAAGCTCCAGAGTCAGAGGATCAGACGTAACCAGAGAAGGCCCTGCTGGGTAACAGGAGGGCCTGTCCCCCAACCCACGGCAGCATCCCCCAGGGGCGGAGCCTCACCAAGGCCCCCATGTTCTGAGCCAGCTCCTGCACTGAGCACCTGGGGTGTAGCAGAGATGAGGCCACACGCACAAATCACACAGCCCAGTCCCTGAAGGTACGGGTGGGGAAGCGGAGGCACACACAGGGGTGACACAGTGCCCAGGAAGGGACCCAGGGCTTCTCACCAGATCCTCAGCGAGTGGGGACTTATTCCTGCCCTGTTCACCAGGGCCCCCCAGCCCCAGCCACCAGCCTGCAGGCATGGTCACGGGCACTGGCCAGCCACAGTGTGGCTCAGAGCCCTGTGAGGCAGGTGCCAGGGCCCCCGTGCTGCTCCCAGCGACTCTGCCCAGGAAACAGCCCGGAAGCCCCTGGAGCCCAGAGATGGACGCTAGGAACACAGCCAGGCAGGGTGGCCAGTGAGGCTGGCTTCCAGGGAGGTAGTTTCCTGCCTCTCCTCTGACCCCCGCAGACCCTGCCCTCGGAGTCCACCTCCTCCAGGGGCTGAACCTGTTCTCTCTCCAGGCCCCAGGCGGGTCAGACAGCCAGCACAGCCCAGCCTCTGCAATCCCAGCACCACCTGCAATCTCCCTCTTTTTTTTTTGATGGACAAGAAAGGGGGTAAAATTGGACTGAAACCAAAATATTTTTCGAGTTAATTTGTAGGATAAGCGAATCCAAAGCATTTCCTTCTCCTGAGCCTGTTTCCCTGGGCTGGGAGGGCACGAGGTGGCGGTGCCGGCTGCCTCCAGACACAGTTGTCGAGGCGTCGCCAATGCGATTATGGGCGCCGCGGCCCCAGGTGTGCGCTCGCCCGGGCGTGTTTGCCGTACCTGGCCTCATCCTTTTTCCAAAAGCGAAACACGGCGCTTGTGAGCAACTCTCCCCCACCCCACAGAAAATCAGGGGCCACTCAGCCACGAGAGGTGGGTGCCACTGCAGGGCCCTTCCTGGGGGATGGCAGAGGAAGGCCTCCTGGCACCCTCCATTCTCCAGCTGCCCTGTCGGTCTCACTAGGGATGGCTACGAAGGCGCTGGGTGTATGGAAGAGTGAAATTAACTCCCAGGCTGGGACATGGCCCATTTGGGAAGTGCTTGTTTGGACGGGCTCCCTGGGAGCACGAGGCCCCTGACCTCCTCCCCAAGACAGGGGCCTGGGCCAAGGCCCAGAGCAGCCACAGCATGTTGGAGGTTAGGGGGTCTGGCCTGCAGTGCCCACCACACGCTGGCCGGTCGGTGTCACCTCCCAGCGCCCCCGCCCTCACCTCTCACCTGTGCGGAGGAGGGGCCTGCTGCCCCCATCGCCGGGCTGGCCGGAGGTCTTGGAGAGCTTGTTGGCAGATACTTTGTAGAGGACCCCTCCGATGCAGCGGTAGCCTTTGCTCCGCCACCGAGGGGAGCCCGGTTGGGCTTTCCCACCCCCGCTGGCAACTGGACGCAGGCGGTTCAGCACCAGGGACCTGCAGAGACAGGAAATGCACGTCAAACCTGGCCCCAGGACAGACTACAGCTCTGATGGTCAGTGCCAGGGGCCGAGTCCAGGCCTGGCCTCCCAAGGGGGACAGGGAACAGCGCTTGCGGTGGGTACACACTCCAGCTGGGGTGACCACCGGCCATTGGCCCAGCTGCCAAGAGACCTCTGTCCCCTTCTGGCCCCCAATCCCCACCTCAGGGACATTTTGGCTGTCATAGGGAACACTGACAAGGAGTCCCAGGAGGTGGCGCCCCCGATCCCACCCATGAGGCTGGGAACTCATGCGCCCCTAGAAGCCACGGTGAGGGGGCAGCATCCTCCTCCAGTGCACACCTCTCCCGTGGACATAACCACCCCTGGGCCCTGACCACCTGGCTGTGTGCTGCGGGGTAAGGGTCCCTGGGGCTGCAGGGCAGAGGGGCTGCAAGGTGTCCGTGTGTTGGTGAGAAGCACACCTGGCCCTTGGCACCTGGGCTGAGGCTCCCTTGAGTCTGCTTCAAGGCTGGGGCTATTTCTACCAACGCGGCCCCGGCACACACCACCCTGGCCTTCAGGACCACAGACACCATAGGGTCAGCAGGCTACCCTGCCTCTTCTCCTCCTCCACCCTGTCCTGCCTCCCCTTCATCCACAGCTCAGAGAGCCCTGCACTGAGAGTGCATGGGGACAGCCTCACAGACCCCGGGCCAGGCAGGCTGTTTGAGGGAAATGCTGATGTTGCCTCAAGTCCAAGGGCTGAAGAGGCCGCGACAGCCCCTGGAGTTAGCTGAGCTGATGACCCTGGCTAGAGGAAGAGACCTAGGCCAACAGCCCTGAGCCCCGGCAGCCCCCACTCCTGCCAGATACTCCACAGCCTCCGGGAAGCCAAGGGGCAGAGTAAGACAGGAGGGGCCTGAGCTGCACTCCAGAGGCACCTCCCTGCAGCTGCCAGTCACACCCACAGCCCTGCGGACGCGCGGGCAAGCAGCTCCCAAGGTGGGGGGCTCAGGGCCTGGCATAGGCCTCTGCCAGGGTGGGCCTCTGCCAGGCATAGGGGCTGCCAGGGTGCACTTCAGCAGTGATTAGCTCATGCAAATTGAGCTTGATTCCACATGAGCTCACGCTCTGCTCAAGCTGCCATGACCCTTGAGGTGGATACCGCACCCCCAGCAAATCTGGGCAAGACATTTTTGGGCAGCCATGGGTACGCACGCAGCAAAGGGACCAGTCAAGTGGAAGGTGAGGAAGGGCAGCTCAGGCCTGGCACAGGGCTGTGCCCCTGCTCTATGCTCCCCATGCCACACTGGTCCCCATGGCCCTGCAGCTACACAGCCCTCTCTGCTGTGGAGTACCTGAGCCCCCCAACCCATCCACAGCTGCAGGACACCCTTTTCCAGCTGGTCTGGGCCAGGGTGGGGTGCCCCCTAGACCCAGGCCTGCAGCATGCATGAAGGTGGGGCTCACTTGTCTGGCTGGATGGGGCAGGTGCAGGGGGACAGCAGCATATCCATCAAAGCCACCCACGAGGAGCCAACAGACATGGCGGTACTGGGGATGGAGCAGCCCTGCTGTCGGGTTCAGCCGCCATCCCCACCACTCAGCCCTGCAACCCCTCTGGGCCTTGGTCCCTCTGCCTGCAAGCTGGGGTAATTCTCAGCAGCCGGGGGCCTCCAAGGGCCCATTAGAGACAGAATGGGAGCACAGAGAGCCTGGCACCGGGGATTGGAGCTGCAGTGTAAGTACAAGCACGGCAGCCAGAGCACTTAACCCAGTTTCCTTTAATTAAAATTCAAGTTCACAAACACCAATCTTGGCGGGAAAGAGCCCACCAAGGGGCTTGGCAGTGCTGAGTGGTCTGCTGGCCCCCACCTCCCACCTATCCTGTCTGTGCCCTGCACACTCCAACTGCTCCCCAACCCCCAGCCGGGCACTGTCTGGGCCAGAGGGGTGGAGGGTAGGCATCCTGCCAGCCAGACTCAGACCTCCAGGCTCTCATCAGACCCTGGGGTCCCAGTGCAGCCCTGGCCTCTGGGAGGTGGATGGCCTGTACCTTCAGCTTATCCTGGCACCAGGCCTGGAGGGAGGGCCAGGCCGGGCAGGACCTCCTGCACCAGCCTCTCAGCTGGAGAACCCCCCATCAGCCTGGGGGCTCAGAGGCAGGTTCTGACCTTCCACAGGAGCTACGGCCACTGCCTGGGGGACACTCAGCTCGACCCCAAATCCCAGTCAGGCTGAGCCCAGGGCCCTACACCAGCCCCACAGTACCCACAGGCCTCAGGGGTCTCACCATTGGGAGGGTGAGGGAGCTGGTGGCCAGGGTACACCCCCCACCGCAGCTCCAGCCACTCACAGAGCCTCTGGCCATCATACAACCGGGGCCAGAGCTAACTGTGGTCCTTGCCCCGGAAAGGCTGCTCAGGGCCAGCCTGGACTTGCTCCTGGGAGCCCCCAGCTCCCTGCCTCCCCACAGGCTCCAGTGAGTAGATGGTAAGGCTGCACTCTCGGGGGAAGCAACCACTCCTGCATGCCCGACCCCACACACAGCACAGGCTGGGTTCAACCCTGGCAACCACAAAGCAGGAAGGACGAGCAGGCAGCAGAGCCAACCCAGCCCTCCGCCCGGGTCCAGCCAGGACGCCCTGAGGAGATGGTTGGGAGGGAGGCCCAGAACCCAGGTGTGCAAGGACTCACCTGCAGGAGTTTCCCCCTGACTGAGGCTCACATGGGGACGGGCCACCACCCAATCACTGTGTGGCTCTCCAAAGGCACCTGGAGGGAGGGCGAGGCCCAGGCTGCAGCACCTGCTCCCCTCCCAGGGGCAGCCACAGCTGGCCAGGCCCAGGGAAGGGCCCGTGGGGCAGAGGCAGCAGCGCCTCTGGGGGTCAGGAGGCATTGGAAGCTTCCAGGACCACCCCACCCACCAGGGCTGCCCCTCAGCTCTGTCTCGGGAGCTCGGTCTGGCTGGGCGCTATAGCAGCTATGCCCCCGCTCATTCTCATTTTTTGTTTTTTTGAGACGGAGTTTCGCTCTTGTGGCCCAGGCTAGAGTGCAACGGTACGATCTCGGCTCACTACAACCTCCACCTCCCAGGTTCAAGAGAGTCTTCTGCCTCAGCCTCCAGAGTAGCTGGGATTACAGGCATGTGCCAACACGCCCAGCTAATTTTTGTATTTTTAGTAGAGATGGGGTTTCACCCCATTGGCCAAGCTGGTCTCGAACTCCTGACCTCAGGTGATCCGACCACCTTGGCCTCCCAAAGTGCTGGGATTACAGGCATGAGCCACTGCGCCCAGCCGCCCCCGCTCATTCTTATGGATGAACACGAACAATTAGCTTGTCCCCTTCTCTTCCCTCCTAAAAAAACACCTTACTGGAGTGTGAGAACACCCAGAGGACGTTAGAGGATCTGGGCGGAATAGAGACGTGGCAGGCCCTGCTGAACTGTCCCGGGATCTGCACCCGCTCTCCATGCCTGGGAATGTTCCCAGCCCCTCACTGCCCACCACAGCCTGGGAGCCCAGGGCCTCCCGGGAATGGGGCAGGGCGCTTCCCGGTGCTCAGCACACCCAGCCCAAGAGCCTCATTCCAAGAAGCTGCATCCTGGGAAGATGCTGTGGCAGAACCTCGGGCCTGCACAGGTTGGCGGGGCTGATGGAGAGCTGTCTGGGGTTGCCCTCACCCGTGCCCTCACCCCTGCCCTCACCCTGGCTGCCTGGCTGGCTTTGGAACCTGCAGCAGGAGGGTGCTGGGAGGGCGTGGGGCGAGGGCCTTGTAGCTTTTCACGGCTGTGGGTGTCACAGCACTCCAGTAAATTGTGACCCTAATGGAGAGGACAGCCTTTGGAAACGAACTGCATTGAGAAGGGGGATGAAATTAATGAGATAATAGCAGGGCCAAGGACCCGGAGCGCGCGTCTGCCCTCACGGAAGGCTCTGTAATTCCTTTTCTGCAACGGGAGCTGCAGATCTAAAGGCCTCTCCCATCCGTCCGGCAGGCCCACGCCGCCAGGAAATTTCATTAACGCTGGAAAATAGGAAAGGTATTAAGCGTGGATAATGAAGGCCAGGGAGGGAACAGTGCCTTAAGATAGTCTTCTTTCTCGCCTTTGTAATGGGAGGCATGAACTTTCCCTTCAAATCCATTTCTAATCCATTTGAAATACTACAGCAAATTATCTTTCCTTCAGCCCGAAAGCGGCCAGCCAATTTACTCCGAATAGAAGTGACAATGCCCCAGGATTTATCACCATAACCTTGACTACACCAGGGCGAGGCTGGGCCTCCCCTCTCCCCCCTGGGGGGGCACAAAGGCCAGGAGGGGGAGATAACATTTTAAATGAAAAGCAGCAGTAATGGGGAGAAAGACACACACACCACAAAAGTAGGTGTATAAAGAAGCTGTCTGTGCAGTACCGCCTCAGAAGTAGCCGGAAACTTCCAGGCCAGAGGCTGTCCAGGCTGGCAAGGGGCACCACGGGTGCCCAGAGGGAAGAGTCCAGGCCCTCCTGTCTCTGAAAGCCCCTGTCCTGCCTCAGCCTGGGCCCCTCGGACCCGCTGAGTGCCTCCAGCCCCGCTAGGCACAGGTAGCAACAGTGGGGGCCGGGTGGACCTCTGGCCCTCGATCCTCGGGGACTCCTCTCGCCTGTCCCCAGGACTTCAGTGGTGCTGGGGGCCTGGGCAAGATGGGAGAGAGTCTCGCTCTGAGGTCTTGGTTTTCCTGAAAGCCCAGGGGCAAACCTGGTGCATCCCCTGCCGGCATCCACAAGGCATGCCCACGCACAGCCTGCCAGCTGCCAGGCTTCTGGGCCTGCAAGCCCCAGCCTGGGCCACTGCTGCTGAGTGGCCCATGCAAGGACTTTGAGAACCAACCCTGGACATCCATGCTCTACCCACTCCCTGAGGGCACTGCCCATGGCAGGTCAGAGCAGCCCCCTCGCCATGTCATGTGAGCCGTGCAGGCTGAGAGGGGCCTCACCCCAGGCCATGTCATTGCTCCTGGGCACAGATGCGCACACACACGTGGGCCAGATCAGTGGCCTCGCAGTCAGGGCAGTGCATGCACAGCAAGCAGGCCCCGTGCACTGCCTGCCCCCAGGGGGACAGCCTCAGCACTTGCGCTCCCAGCAGCAGAAGCCCCAGCTCAGCAGAAACACATCTGACAAACCAAGGCGGCTCCTCGGGCGAGTCCAGCCCTCTGAGCACCCGGGACCTTTCAGGCCCTGCTCCCTGCCACGGGCACTGCCTGCAGTGTCTCCATGCCATGGGACCCAGCTCCGAGACCAATCAGAGAGTGCTGAGCCTGGCAGTCAGCATGACTGGCACACTGGCATGGCAGGAAGGTTGGGGAAGGGGCCCGCTCTCGACTCAGGCAGAGGTGGTGAGGGGACTCGGGGAGGCCTCCTCCACCCTAGAGATCCGGGAAGCAGCCCAGCCCCCAGGATGCCCCGGCCAGACACACACTGGAGGGACTCGAGGGTCCAGGCCGCAGCCAGGCAGCTTTTAAGCCCGGAAGCTGTGTCTTGCAATTGCCCAGTCCCACAGCACCTTCAGACACATGCTGCCCAGGACACCCTCCCTGAGGCTCTGTGGCTTGTTCAACAGGGTCTTCCAAGGCCTCGGGTCATGTGGCCAGGGGTTCGAGGCCTAGGCCAGATTGCAGGCAGCTCTGGGAAGGCTGGGCCTCTCCGAAGCATCCTCCCAACTCAGCTCCCGGGCCCAGTGGTGTGACCAGCGGCTGCACAAAGGTGGACACAGACCACAGTGGGGCCAGAGACCCTTATCTGGAGGAGAGCTGCTGACGGGAACCAGGGGCTCCTTCCCCATAGCAGCCCCTCAGCATCCTTCCCTCCCCACCCTTCCCGAAGTTCCCATGCCAGCCTCGGTGACATGGCACCCCATGTGAGCCCAAGTCTCTCCCCACCCTCCCAAAGTTCCCATGCCAGCCTCAGTGACATCCCACCCCACGTGAGCCCCTGAGAACTCTGTGAGGTTGTGTCTGTGCTTGAGGAAAGACCTGGGAACAGAGAGGTCACTGTGTGACCAGGGGCGGGAGAGGCGAGGCCAGCAGAGGGGAGAGCCGCTCCCAGACCCTCCAGACCTGCCAGGGGCTCCACAGCAGGGAGGGCTGGGATTTGAAGTTTTCTTCCTGCCAAGCACCGCCAAAGGGTGGAGCCGGCGAGGGGACATCAGACCCTGGAAGGGAAACTGAAGGCAGACAAGTACGATGGGGACCCTCCAGGACCCTCGTGTTGTCACCCTGCACCTCCGGCTGCTGCCAATCCAGCTCCAGTCTTGTCTGTTAAACACACTCCAGCCCCAGCTGGCCCTCCTGCTCCCACAGCCAGGCCCTGCAGCCAGTGTCGGTCAGCAGTTCTCCCCATGAGGGGCCTCATCAGCTTCCACTCGGACCCCCTGCCCAGGGCCCTCAGCCTCACCACTGACAGAAGCCCTGCTCTGAGACAATGCCCAGGCCCTGAACACGCCACGCAGAGCCCCAGGCCGGCACTGAGCCAGCTGGGTCTCCACCCTGGTTCACAGCTGACAGGGGGCGCTGCACCCATCCCACCCTGCCAGCTGGTTTGAAAACTGCACACATCTGATCAAGTCCCTGCCAAGACCCTGCAGTGGGTCCCCTTGTTCTCAAGATGACCAGGTACTCAGGTCCTGCTGGCCACAGCCCCCATGCAGCCTCCCTCCAGCCTAGAACTCCAGTTCCCCGGGGAAGTTCGGGTTTCTGGAAAGCACCGTGCTCACTCCTGGCACCAGGTCTTTGCACATGCTGTCTCTCTGTCCAGATCCCAGGGCAGGCCTGAGGCCAAGTGCAGATGTCACAGCACTGGGGAGGCTGGCCCTACTTACCACTGGGGAAAATGAGCACAGGGGCCGTATCTGCAGATACCACTGCTGCACCCCTGGCCTTGCAGATGTGCCGGGCACGCAGGGGGCTCTGTAAATGTGTGTTGCGAGAACACACCCAAGTGTGTGCCACCCTGGGGCTCCCAGGACCTCTTAGGAGGAGTGTGGGGTGAGGAAGGGTCAGGAGGCCCTGGTCAGTTACAGACACTCAGGAAGGAGACCTGTGGCAGGGAGGTGGCTGCCAGGGCTTGGTCAGCAGATGCAAAGAGCGGGCTCAGGCAGCAAGGGCCAGGCACTGGGAATGCGGGCTGGGGCAAGATGGGCTCTCTGAGAACAAAGGGAGCAGCGGGGCTCAAGGAGGGAGGCACGGTCAGAACGCGTGCCCTGAGAGCTCCGAGAAGGGCGAGCCCATCCCTGTCTCCCTAGGATGATGGCCAGGCTGCTACAGAGGTGACACGGGGACGTGCGACATGCAGACGTGGAAAGACCCTCGGGGGCACAAGTATGGTGACAGCAGGAGAGGCCGAGGGCTGAGTGAGGTCTTGGCCCGGCCCTAGCAGCCAGAAGAGACAGGACCACAGGAGCAGGCACCGGGCCACAGGGACACCGTCAGGGCCTCCTCGGCTGGGGTTGCATCCGTGTGTGAGCCGGGGACCCAGCAGCCCCTGGCCAGGCCGCCCAGGCCAGTGGCAACGTGCAGTAGACAGGCAGGCCAGCTGAGACACAGAGAAAACAACCGGGGAAGCATTTTTCAGGAAATGGAGCACAATTTTTCGAAGCTTGGAGCCCGAGCGGGGAGTGCGAAGTCAGCAGAAGAGGAGCGGCCAGGGGAGGCGGCGCCGCAGCGAATCCCCAAGTAGGTCAGGCAGAGCCGCGCCGTGACAGGCACTAAACTGCTTAAGTGGGGCTTTCCACTGGAAACGCTGACACCCCCATCACAGTGCTGGCTCAGGAGGGCGAGCATGCGTGTGTGCCCATGGGTGTGCACGCGTGGGACTGGCTGGAAGCCTCCCTCCCGGCTTCTCCTGGTGCTGAGCCGCTGCGGCCCCCGAGTGGGTTGGCCAGGCTACATGGGGCCCTCGCCTGGAGAGTCCCAGCCCCAGGCTGGGGCAATGCAGGGGAGGTGGTTCTACTGGACAGGCACTCACAGAATGTCCTGAGTTCTGGAGGAGGAAGACAGAGTCCCTCGGGGGGGGGGGCCCAAGCTGGGCCGGCAGGGAGGGGCGCTCAGGCCAGACAGACCAGAGGCGTGCAGTGGGGGTGCTAGGCGGGCTCCCGGCTCCTGGACCCTGCTCCCACGATCTCAGGGGCAGGGCTAAGTGTTCAAGGGCCTGTGGCTGCCAGGGCTGAAATCTGACTATGTGGTGGCCACCTGATCTCACAGAAAGGACCCTCCTCTAACTTACTCCTCACAAGTCTGGCCCCCTGTCCTCCAAACCCCTATACCCAGACCATGGGGCCCTCACCAGCTCCAAGGGGCCTCCAGGTACCCAGGGCAGTAGCTGCTGTTCAGCAGGGGCTCCGGTGCCATGGCCAGATGGGCTCTCTAGTCTCCCGCTGTCACCCCCACAGCATCTACCTCCCAGTACGGGGGCCTGCAGAGACCGGCCAGCCGCTCAGCTTTCCAGGATACACCTCCAGCAGGCAGGCAGGGTTATAGGCCTGGGTGGGAGCTGAGACTCCTGCACCACAGGCCAGGGTGCCATGAGGGGAAAGATCCATGTAGCCTTAGGGACAGCAGCCTTGTTTGGGGGCCCCATGAGGACAGGGACGGCCTTGAGTGCGACTGGTCCAGCTGAGGCTGAGCAGGGCTGGCTCCCCGGGCCCCTGGGCTGACTCGTGGGGCGGAGGCTCTGTTGTGACACCTGAAGACTTCCTCATTGGGCACTGGCCCTTCCGAGGGCCACCCCTGCCCCGTCTCACCCCAGTAATGAATAAGAAGGATTCGGGGGCGCCTCTGCAGCCTGGCTGGGTGGCAGGGGGCAATACTAATTACACTGCCTCCATTACAAACGTCGTGCTCCACTATGAGGGGCTGGGACTATTTTACGTATTTTATGTGCTCACATCTATTCAATTGGTATTTCGATCAATGGATGCATTACAAGCTTTCCCTTTAAGAGCCTAATAAACAACAAGATGGAAAGTAAAATTCTCCATAAAATGACACTTTTAAAAATCCATTTCAGCTGAAGCTATTGGTGTTTTGTATGTCAGCTGCAAAAAACAAGTATTAGTGGGACTTCATGGCCCTGGAGTGCCGAGTTCAGCTCGTCCGGCAGAGGTGCCAGGCGGCCAGGTGCAGCTGTCCTTGGCGGGCCTGCGGCCCTCTGCACCTGTGCCACCCTTTGGGCTGGGTCATCGGCCCAGGACCCACTCTGTCTGTGCTGGCTACTGAGGGGAGGCTGGCCAGGAATCCTGCCTAGGCCCTCAAGGACCCCTCAGGTCACTGCTGTCTAAAGAGACTCACAGCAGACATCCCCCCACCCCCAGACCCTGGGACAGCCCCTCCGAAGTCCACACAGCAAATCTGGCTCAGCTCCCTGGAAAGGGGTGGTGACCTCAGCAAACTTCATGCGGCCCTCGCAAGGACAGCGGTATCTGCAAAAACCACGGGAAACCCACAATAAAAACCCACTCACTTCAGAGGGGTAACCAGAACCGATTATGAAGCAAAGATGTGTGAAAACCAAAAGCCTAGCAAGACGCCGGCAAACACCAATTGGAACGTACAAAGAAGAAAAGCCAGAAACACTCTAAAATAACTCAGGAAAAATCCTACAGCAGATGCGCCGGGCCAACACGTGCAAGTTACGGAGCGTGGGTCCCCCTGGTGCTGAGAACGGGGGAGGCAGGCGGGGCCAGGGATCTGAGGTGTTTGTGTGTGTGGCTGAAATCATAAGAAGAAGAAAATGCAAATCTATGATTTGGAGGCTGGTTCCTTGGTGAGGCCGAGAACCCAGCCCAGTGTTTCTAAGGTGATCTGGAAGAGTAAGCATTCAGGAATAATGAAGGGCACAGACAAGTGGGTCATCAGTGAGGATGGGGAGTCTGGGAACAGCCCATACATCTGCTCACCCGAGTGATGCGGCCACCCCTGCACCTGAGTGGGTCAGGGTCTCATTTCAATACATGAGTCTCCATGGGGAGACAAAAGGACTTTGGCCCCTACCTCAGACCACAAGTAAAAATTAATTCAAGAAGCCTCAGGCTTAAAATGTAAAAGCTAAAATAGCCAAGCTTCTAGAAGAAAACATGAACGTGGGGTAGACAAATATTTCTTAAACAGGACACGAAGAGCACTAACTCATAAAAGGCTGAAAAACCAGACGCCGTGGAAGAGCAGGCCCGCAGCTGTAAGCAGACGTGTGGGGCAGAAGACATCCGCAACAAAAACGAACTCCCGCAAATCAGCCAAAAGGCAAATCACACAAAAACAGGCCAGCACCCAAAGAGGCCCTTTACAGCAAAGACAGCACCACCACGAGACCTGAGTGAAGAAAAAGATGCCCAGCAATGCCAGCCAGCGGGATGGGCGTGAGGCCTCACACACCCCAGCATGGCGAGAACAGGAGACACGGGCCTGTGAATCCTGGCCAAGGCCATGGGCTGGCCGCAACGCTCACATGCTGCTACTGGCAGGCTGGGACAGCTACCTGGGACATGCTCTGGCCTCAGCTTCCAAAGCTCAGTGTCCATCACCCTCTGAGGCAGCAACTCCACAGAAATGAGAGCTACCAGGCACCCAGAGACACACCCAAGACAGCAGCTTCATAACTGGCAAGGATGGGAGAGACCCCAGATACCCACCCATCAACCGCAAGATGGACACACGTGGCGTATCCATAGCACAGAACACCACACAGCAGGGAAAAAGAACGGGTTCCCGCCAGGCGCGGCACTGCAGCAGAGTGACAAACGTGGGCGCCTACGGCTGCGTGGCTGCTGCCATGGAATGCTCTGCACTGGGCGGCTACGATAACAGAAACACACTTTCTCACACGGCTGGGGTGCCTACATCGAGGCACTGGCAAGGCTGGTTCCTGGTGGGGGCTGGGGCGCCACATTGAGGCGCTGGCAAGGCTGGTTTCTGGTGGGATCTCCCTTCCTGGCCTGCAATGTCCTCCCGTGGCTTTTCCTCTGGGCATGTGCCCCTGGTGGCACTTTTTATTCTTGTAAGGACATTAGTCCTAGTGGATCAGGGCCAAACACTATAATCCTATTTAACCTCAATTACCGGTTTGAAGACCCCATCCCCAAATGTGGTCACATTGGGGGTTAGGGTTTCAATCTATGAACTTGGTGGGGGACACAATTCGGTCCATGAAAAGTGATGAACAAAAGAAGTCAGACACAGAACAGCACCTGCTACACGACCCCACCACCACGAAGCTCACACACAAAACAGCACCCGCTATACAACCCCATCACCAGGAAGCTCACATACAGAATGGTACCTGCTACACGACCCCATCACCACGAAGCTCACACACAGAACGGCACCTGCTACACAACCCCATCACCACGAAGCTCAGATACAGAACGGCACCTGCTACACGGCCCCATCACCACGAAGCTCACACACAGAACGGCACCCGCTACACGGCCCCATCACCACAGGGCTCACACACAGAACAGCAACTGCTACGCGACCCCATCACCACGGCGCTCACACACAGAACGGCACCTGCTACACGGCCCCATCACCACGGAGCTCACACACAGAACGGCACCTGCTACACGACCCCATCACCATGAAGCTCAGATACAGAATGGCACCTGCTACACGGCCCCATCACCACGGAGCTCACACACAGAACAGCACCTGCTACATGGCCCCATCACCACGGAGCTCACACACAGAACAGCAGCCGCTACATGGCCCCATCATCACGGAGCTCACACACAGAACAGCACCTGCTACACGGCCCCATCACCACGGAGCTCACACACAGAACAGCAGCCGCTACATGGCCCCATCATCACGGAGCTCACACACAGAACAGCACCTGCTACACGGCCCCATCACCACGGAGCTCACACACAGAACAGCAGCCGCTACACGGCCCCATCACCACGGAGCTCACACACAGAATGGCACATGCTACTCGACCCCATCACCACGAAGCTCACACACAGAATGGCACCTGCTACACGGCCCCATTACCACGAAGCTCAGGAACAGGCAAAGCCAATCAAGGTAGGCAGAGAACAGAAAAGCAGGTGCTCATGGGGTAGACATGAGTGGGAAGGGCCGGAGGGAAGCTTCCAGAACTCATGCCATCTTAGGTAGGAAAGGCTGTTCTAAGCACATCAATACATAAAATCTCAAGAGACTGACAGATTTAAGTGCACAGAAAAGTAAAAACTTCTGCAAACATCCTCACAAAATTCAAAGTGAGGAAAATGACAAAAAGGCGACCCCCCACCCCGAACACTTGGAGTTCCACGAATCCATAAGAAACAAGCCAACTGGAGACAAGCAAATAGGGAACACAAACCATGTTGAACTTGACCAAGAATTAACGTTAAGCCTGGATGGCACCCTCCTCTGCTCCGCTGTCCACGTTTCTGCCCGTGGCTGCTGATGCTGACAAGGCCCAGAAGGGCCAGCAGTCCATGCCCCCTCTGTCCCCCAAGCCAGTGGCAGCGCTGACCCCCAGGACTGTTCATCCAGATGAAGGCGCTTCTCTGGGGAGGGCCTAAGTAACCAGCAATGAGAGGAGCGAGGTGGGGCCTGGGTGGGGATCAGCTTGTGACCACCTGGCCAAATGTCATTGCCTGCAGGGAGCCTTCTAGGCTGCAGACACCAGAGAAAGGTTGGAGCTGGGTCTTGTACCTGTGCCCTAACTGAATCCTCTCCTTGCTCTGCCACTCCCCATGACTGCTAGTACCCACTGGGCAGGGGACGCCCCAGGTGGGAAGGGCCCGGCCAGGGCCTGGCTCCAAGAAGCTGGGTAGGGTGGGGTGGGGGAGTCCTGGAAGACACGCAGCCAGTGGAAAGGAGGGAGCCGGGGCCCCTCAGCCAGCCTTTGGGGGGATGCGCCCTCCCACCGCGGCTGGGCCACGGAGCCCCACCCACCACCGCCTGGCCCCGCCCACCACCCTGGCCAGGGGAGGAGCCGGCTGGAAGCAGCCTCAGCAGGCAACGGGGCGCCTCGCCCCTGTCCCGCCCCAGGACCGCCCCGCGCAAGCCAGAGCACTGAGGGTACTGAGCTGGGCCATAATTTATGCCCGCCCGCCTATGCTTTATGGCTTTCTTAATTCGGCTCCTGCTACTATTAATGTAGTTAATGCTGAGATTATATCTATTTTCTGGCGTCAGGCGGTGATTTATTCAAGCCATTTTTCCGGTGGAGGCTCCCACGCTGTTAAATCAAGCGCCTTGCCAATTAAGTGCTGACTTGGGAAGTGGACGCAATCTTAGCAGACATCCAACCGCAAATTAAACCGCGCCTGACTCTGGGGAGTGGATGGGGCAGCGGGACCCTTGCTGACTTGCAGGAAAGTCAGGAAAGTGGTGGGTGCATCCTACCCACCGTGGTCCCTGGGCCTGTCCCTGAGCCACGGGTCTCTGGAACTGCAGCCCACACCCACACTCCAGGCCACATGGTTCCAGGGAAACACCCTTAGACACCCGTGGTTCCTAACCACGCCCAGCAGGCACCTGACACGCAGGGCCCTAGCAGGTGCTGGGGATGGGGCAGGGGCGGTGGGGGGAAGGGGGCCATGAGGAAGGTGAGAGCCTCCCCAGCAGGTGGGTGGGGCTGCACAGTGCTCAGCAGCTGGGAGGCCCCCCGGGGCCTGGACCCTGTAGGAGTCTCACCCACAGTCCCACCTCTGAGGGCCCACATAGCAATATAATAGAAAGGAGGTAGGGAGGCCAGGGTTGGGGCCAGCCAGGCTAGGGACTCCCACCCCCAACAGGCCCAGCTCTCCTGAACACTCCTGTCCCCTGTGGGGGCCTCAGTCCTCTGTCAGGCACTGTCCACATGCCAACTGCAGTGACCACCCAGGCCCAGCCCAGAGAAGCTGCTGCCAGCCTCCTCCCCAGTGGGGCCCTGGGACGAGGTAGGCAGATGCCGCAGCTACCACAGCGCCTATTGTTCTGGAAGGGTTCCCGGGTCCTGAGTGCAACGCGTCACCCTTGTCCATCTGCCAGATACTCAGCCCAGCCCTGAGAGGTTCATCATGTTTTGGGGTGAGATCTGGCTGGAGGATTGATATAGATTGATATACTCGAGGAGTTAAATAAGATACTGAGGCCGGGCGCGGTGGCTCACGCCTGTAATCCCAGCACTTTGGGAGGCCAAGACAGGCGGATCACTTGAGGTCAGGAGTTTGAAACCAGCCTGGCCAACATGGTCAAACCCTGTCTCTACTAAAAATACAACAATTAGCTGTGAGTGGTGGTGGGCGCCTGTAATCTCAGCTACTCCGGAGGCTGAGGTGGGAGAATTGCTTGAGCCCAGGAGGCAGAGCCTGCAGTGAGCTGAGACTGCACTATTGCACTCCAGCCTGGGCGACAAAGCAAGACTCCGTCTCAAAATAAATAAATAAATAAATAAATAAATAAATAAATAAATAAATATTGACTATGTAAATGATACTTTACGACCACCTCTAAAACCAAGGTAAAGTGGTATTTAAAATGGCGTTTAACTGTGTAAGGCACCCAGGTAGCGCCGGGTGACAAGGACATTTTATTTCTTCCTGTCGGGGTGGTTTTTCAGTTTCCAGGAATGTCCGTGCTTGACCCTCCCTCCAGGGAGCCCAGGCACCAACTGGCAGACACACGCACGTCCACGGCTGGGCAGATGGGGCAGGAGGGCCCAGGCACGGGGGGCTCCGCCCTCCCCAGGCTGAGGGGAATTCCACGGATCTCACAGGAAACCCTGGGGGCCCTTGAGCTCCCTCCCCAAAGGTCCTTGTGCAAACTGAAGGAAGGCTCCCTCCGGATTTGTCACCAGACGCTCCCTGCAGCCTGTCCCTGCAATGCCACTGCCGACCCACAGGGAACCACGCTGTGGACTGCGGTTCCACCGAGGTGGCAGCAGCATCTCACCAGGGAGCTCCTGCATCCTGTCCCAAGGGCTTGTCCACAACAGGGACAGGGACGGCCATTCACAGCCGGGCCTGGGCGAGGCTCACACCCGTATGACCCCACAGGAGCCAGCCCGAAAGGGCAAAGCAGCATCTTGAGCCCCACAGCTGGAGAAGCAGTGTGACACACCCGGCTCGGGGTACATGCCCCATCACCAGCTCCTCAGGCCAGCCCAGCCTGGAGCCATGCATGGTCACAGTGGTACAGACAGGACCCCCCTGTCCTGGACTCACGGGTCCCTCTGCCACCGTTGCCCAGCAGGCCATGCTCTCACCACAGGAATGGGGTGGACTGAGCAGAGCTGCCCCCTGGGGCAGGGGAGGCAGAGGCCGTGCAGGGCTGTGAGGCGGGTGCAGGGTGGGCCCTAGAGAAGCAGCAGAACAGGGCATGACTCCCTCAGTCCCGCAGGCACCCTCGGCCCTGTGCCTGGCTTGGACCCCACTCACAGCACCTGCTCTTTTTGGCCTCCCTCTTTGCTAGGAAGCCCTCGGCCACCGTGTTTCTGGCAGCCCACCCCATAGGCGCGTTGCCTCCACCTGATGCACCAGGTGCAGCGCCTGAGTGTGGCTTATATCCCTGGGGAGGAGGGCAGAGAAGGAGTGAAAGCAGAAAGAGGGCACACTACAGAGAGCTGGACACATGCGTGCAGAGAGGGGATAGAGAGGAGAAACAAGAAGGAAAAGACAGACGTGCATGGGACCAAAGGGTGGAGGCCTAAGAGGCACAGTGATGCAGGGACCAGCAGGCCCAGGTCGGGCGGCAAAGCCTGCGGGGGGTAGGAGTGGGCTGGCCTTGGTGGCCTCCAGGCACCCCCTCCTCACCAGCCACCCACTGAAAACACCACAGTCAGGGGATACACACCACGGACTGGCCCAGTGAGGGGGATCCGGTGGCGGCCACCTCCCTCCTCCCACCAGGGCCTCAGCATCAGGCCACTCCCAGGGCCCTGGTCCACCTTATCCGCCACCATCTGGACCCTCAGTCCAGGACACACTGGCCCTGACCCTCTGCAGCACTGACCACAGGACCATCCTGAACTCCCTACCAAGAACTGCCCACCCGAGGGGACAGGAACGGAGCCAGTAAACAGACCTGGACCCAGAGCCACTGCCAGCTTGATGCTCAGCTCCCAAGGGACTGATGCCAGAGGGGCCTGGGGAGGGCCTCACCTCGCACCCACACCTGTGTGGGCACCTGACTGCACGCACGTCCTGCTGGTCAGAACAGCAAAGGAAGAAGGCACCCTGGCCCCAGGGGCTCCCTCCTCAGGGTCCCGTGTCCTGGCCCAGATCTGCCCTGCCTGCCAGTGAGGGCTGGGGTCTAAGATCTCCAGGAAAAAGTCCCTCTCCCTTCGTCCGGAAAAAGTCCCAGAGGATCAGAGGTGTCCCTCAGGGACATCTCAGCCTCGGTGTGGATGAGGGCTAGCTCAGGGCCTGGCAAGACTGGCTCTCCTCCCTCTTCCCTACCCCAAATCACCAAGGCCAAGGCAGCAGGAGGGGTCTGGCCCTCGGCCACACCTGGAGAAGGTGGCAGGTATGCAGGCTCGGGGGGATGCCAGCTCAGCCCTGCTGCCATGGGCACTGCCAAGGACTCCACTCACAAAGCCGAAAGGCCTGACTGCCTCAAACAAACAGAGAAATAAATAAATAACCACAGCACACTTTGAAACGACTTCCAAATTAAGAGTTGCATCCACGCTGTCAAGCCCCTGCTAGCAGCTTCTGTGGCACCTTCCGTGCAAAACCGTATCTCAGCCCATTTATTAGAATGATGAAGGCAAAAGGGATCTAAAAATTGCACTCCTTCCTTAATGAGCAGCCGAAGGGATCGGTAAGCATAATTTCAGAGGCCAGTAATATTTTATATAATCGCCGAGTGGTTTAAATTGAAAACCCCCAACTGAATCAATATTTACTGCATTGAAACGAAATGAATAGTAATAAGTCACTAAGCTCCCTGTCCTGTTTCATAAAATAAAAAATTATAAAAATGAGCACAGGCACAGAGAGGCAATCACATTAACTTTTACAGCACTTGGGGAGCCGTAACCGCCTGTTCCCATAAAATAAAATTCTAAAAAACCTGCCGGAGTCCTGCCTCAGCAGCACGTGGGGAAGCCTGGGGAGTGGGGGGGAACGGGAGCTCTGGGGGCCGTCCCCACAGGCCTCCCCAGGGCCAGGATGGGCCCCAAGACCCCACAGGCTGACCACACCTGGTGCCCACCCACACCCCACAGAGGCCCAGAGCGCCCTGGACCCAGCTCCAGCAGAGACTCCCTGCCACCCTCAGGCCGAACTTCCTGCTTTGATTTCTTTATCAGTTTTCTCAAATTCCAGAGCATCTCAGAGAGCGTGAATGAGAAGCTCAAGCAACGGGACCGGTGGCAGCCCGCCAGCCCTCCCTCTGACCAGGCCCCAGGCTCTGGGTGGGAAAAGCACAAATGCCTGCCAGTGTGGAGAATGGGGCTCCAGCAGATGACCCCCCGAGGGGTGAGCACAGGACCCCACCCCACAGGCTCCTGTGACCACCCCTGCAAACAGACCCACACAAGGCCTGGGAAGGTCAGGGCTTCAGAGCACAGCGGCGCGAGGGCCAGCCGGGACAGGAGGGAAGCGGCAGGTCGGGGGATGAGGGTGCTGTGGGCAGACACACGAGGGGATGGGAGCACAGGAACACGGCCCCCAGAGGGCCAGGAGCCCCCGCACTCACCCTGAGACCCTGGGCAGGAACAAAGGCCTCATTCCACCAGGTAAGGCTGGCTCAGCAAGGTGGGGAAGGGGGCCTCCTGCAGTCAAGAATGAGGAGCCAGAATACCAGTCACAAATGGGCAAACGGCCTGAGCAGATCTTTCACACAGGAAGACAACCAATGGCTTTACGTTAGTCCGAGTAAGTACTCAACATCACTGGACATCAGGGAAACGCAAATTAAAACCACAGTGAGAGGCCACACACGTGAGAATGCAGATTAGAAAGCCGGTAACACCACGTCTGAGGGGAACAGAAAGGGTCGCGGCACGCTGGAAAGTGGTTTGGTGATTTCACATCAAGTCAGCAGATGTCTTACGTCCCAGCGACCCCACGTGCGACAGTCATGGAAACACAGGTGTACAGAAAGAGCTGCACAAGGACTCAGCAGGCTCTACTCACAATCACCCCAAACTGCAAGTGGCTCAAGTAAAATTAATAAAGTGTGGAACAAGAAAGGAAGGCTCCCTGGCAAAGATGGGAAGTGCACTGTGAAGCCAGCAATGACACGAGCCTGAATCAGATGCCAAGTGAGTGAGCCAAGCTGGAAGCAATGCGAGAACATCTGACTCCATTTACAGAAGCTCCAGAGCAGGCAGCTAATCCACAGTGAGAGACTCAGAGCCGGGGCTGCCTCTGGGGATGGAGGCCTCTACCGGGAAGAGGACAGAGAAGGGCAATGGTAATGTTCTTTATCTCGACGAGGTATGCGTGGCACAGGTGCATGCGTTTTGGGGTTTCTGTTGTTGTTTTTGAGACAGTCTCACTTTTTCGCCCAGGCTGGAGTGCAGTGTCAATCATGAATCACTGTAACCTCAACCTCCTGGGCTCAAGCGATCCTCCTGACTCAGGCTCCTGAGTAGCTGGGATACAGGTGCATGCCACCATGCCTGGCTAATTTTTCTTTTCTTTCTTTCTTTTTTTTTTTTTTTTTTAACTGTAGAGACAGACGTCTCACTATGTTGTCCAAGCTGGTCTTGAACTCGCAGGCTCTGCTATCCTCCTGTCTCAGCCTCCCAACATGCTGTGATTACAGGTGCATGCCACCGCACCTGGTGATTCACGTTAGAACTCATAGACTGTTAGATTTATACCTCCCACTGTATGTAAATTCTACCTAGAAAAGAACTATGAACAAATGTGGACCTCTAGTTAGTAGCCCTGCTTTGCTCCATGGTATCTGCTAATAGTACTGGAACTTGTGTGCTAGGCCTGAGCAAATGAGCGGACAGACTGAGGGTGATGGGGCAGGTGTCTCGTGGCGGGAGAAGAGTCAGGAACACGGAATGAGGGAAGGCTGAGTGAACCAGCAGAGATGGAGTGGAACTCGTGCTGTAGCGTGAGGGTGTGCACAGGAGTGGGAGCAGACACTCAACACCCTTGTTCTGACTCAAGAGGGCAGCAGAGTGTGCCCCCAGGCCAGGACCTTGGCACCACTGACACCTGTGGCTGTGTGATTCTTGGCCATGGAGGGCCAAGAGCCACTGCACCCCAAGGAGCCGGGGTTCTGCAGAGAAACAGCTGACTCCAGGGTGAGCCTGGAGCACCAATGAGAGGACACATCAATGGGACGCAGGCCAGCCTCAAGCGGCTTCCACCAGCCAAGGCTGGAACCAACTGAGAACCAAAATAACAGAGCAGACTACAGCCTATCAAGTGGAGTAAGACTCCTGGGTCCACACCGTTAAAGCAAATCAACAATGATGCAGGGCAAAGGGCACAGGGAAAGCCACCACTCACAGCATGGAAGAAGGCGTGGGAAAGTTATCCCAACATCTAGAACGAGTGGACAGAAGTCCGGTAAGAAACAGGATGCTCCCTCAGTCCTCACGCTTCTCCCCAACAATTGCCCAAAGTAACCTGCTCCGCAGAGAAACTGCCGGATGGCATAAACCCAGCGGTCAGGCCAGCATCGTTGTGCCAGACAGCCTGAGGCCACACCAGTGCTGCTATGGCTTTCCCGCCAAAATGGCGAATCTGCATCTTATCACAAAAAGACATCAGATAAGCCCAGTGGAAGGACAGTCCACAAAATAGCTGGCATCTCTTGTCCAGACTCCCAGCCCTTCCTGCACTGGAGAACTGCGTGTGGTCACAGAGACATCCCAAAGCACCAGGCTCCAGGGGACCAAGGCTCCTGCTTCTGTGCAAAAGCTCGTCTATAAAGGGAGAGAAAGCGATACAGCAAATGAGATGAAATACCATATAAACAACTGGTGAGTTTCAGTAAGGGAGTCCTAAGTGGTATTTTTGCAACTTCCGTAAGTGTAAAAGTATATCAAAACAAAAAGTTATCCCAAAAAATGAAATGCAAGAAGCTAGTTAGGAGAGGAAAGAGGATAAAGCCCAGGAGCCACACAGCTACTCTCCTCCCTCCCAGGGGTTCCCAGAACAGCCAGGACAGGGAGACTCGGCACCCAGGCCTGCCCCAAGGCTTCTGCACCCACCTGTCCATCAAGCAGCACCGCCTTCCCAATCCCCCCCAACCCCGCCACCAGTCACAGCCACCTCATCCCGGCAGCTGGGTGGGCAGCAGCAGGAAGCTGCCCCCGAAGGTGCAGCCATAAAGCCAGGGTGGCAGCCTGGGGTCCACATGGGCCATGAGCCACACAGCAGTCCCACCTCCGACAGGCAACAGCCCAGGACCAGCACCGCCCGCTCCTGCCCCATCCTGGCCACTGTGGTCTTTTGTTGCTGACTGAAGCCACCGGTAGGCCAAGGTCTCAGTGGAGTCCTGGAGTAGGCAGGGCAGAGACGCGATGCTGTGGTCAGGAGGGCCCTGGGCAGCCAGGGGCCAGGGCAAGCCTGGACACAGATGTCACACCTGCCGGCCAGCAGCCCCACAGCAGGAGCTGAACCAGGGCCATCGCTACATGGCTGTCTGGTACCGCCAAGTCCAGGTCCCCTCAGTGGTCTCCGGGTCTCACGTGTGTTATCTGGGCCGCCAGCAGCTCGAGGCCTGAAGTCTCTGCACTTGAACACGCTGTGCCTCCCACAGGGCTTTCTGGGGCTCCCCGGTGCTGTGCCAGCTGCTTCCTTCCCCAAGAGAGTCCCCTCTCTGCCTGGCAGGCACCACAGCTACGAAGAGGCCCCAAAAAGCCTGTCCCTAAGTCCCCATGGGGCCATAGCTTCCATGCAGGCACAGCCAGACACAGATCAGGCCCTCAACACACACTGGGTGAGCGAATGCAAGTGAAGGAGCCAAGGAGAAAGGCAGGAACTGCCTGGGCCACGGACCGGGGCCTGGGGCAGGGGCTGTGTCATGCAGCCTGCTACAGCCACCTGCCTGGGGGACCCTGGAAAGAAGGTCAAGAAGCCAGACCTCAGCCTGAGTGGCAGCACCCACAAAACCCCATAGACTCAGGCTCCTACCCAGTTAAAAATCACAACCCAAACCACCACCCCTCTATGTGAAGCCTTGTCAAGCCGGGTTCTCCCAGAACCTGCAGGGCTAGAGCCTTCCTGCCCTCCTGGCTCGGGGGGAATCAGGAGATCCCGGTACTTAGGGTCACTTGCACCCAGACCCCCTGACCTGAGTCCACAGCCTCTTAGTGTGGTCCACTCACTGGTCATCTTGCCTCGCCAGCCTGCTGTCCTGCCACGGAGGCGAGGAAAGGCCGTGGAGGCTGTGGTGGCTCCAGGCCACCCCCAGAGCTGTGCTAGGACATACAAGGTAGGCAGCAGTGCTCCCAACCAGCCTCCTGCCCCACGCAGCCCTGTCCTCCCCAGCTGGAGGGGGTCACCCCGTGTTCTGCCCACTCACCACCTTGGGCCTACTGGCCCCCACACTACTGTGTGGACCAAGCAGCCCAAGGGGGATGGGAACCGGGGGCAGAGGGGCACAGGGCGGGGCAGAGGGGCACAGGGCAGGGCAGAGGGGTACAGGGCGGGGCAGAGGGGCACAGGGCCAGCAGGGGCAGAGGCAGAGCCATGGCTCAAACGCAAGCCACCAACGTGAGCCTCCCCCAAGAAGGGGCGGAGAGCTGCCGAAACCACGCAAGCCGCATTTCCGGGCCCTTTGCCGGCCAGGACCACTGCCAAGCCCAAGGTTGCAAACACCGAAGGATGCAGCAGAAGCTCCTGGCTGTGAGGGAAGCCTGGGAGCAGAGGGAAGGGCCTGGGAGCAGAGGGAAGCGCCTGGGAGCACAGGCTCGCTCCTGGCCGTCAGGGAGGCCCAGGAGGAGGAGAACCGCATGTCCTGGGTTCTCTGGACGGAGGGATGAGGGGCCTGGAGGTTGCCTTCTGTCACACCCAGGGCCAGAGCACGGTGGGAGCCAGGAAGGCACGGCAAGGGCTCCCAGCCCCTCCCGCCAGCAGCCAGGCCCCAGGGCTCCCCGCCCCCTCTGTGCTCTGGCCCTGGGTCTTGCCCCTCTGTCCTGAGTGGGCACCTAGACCTGCACCCAGCCAGTGTTCAGTGAGAACACAGTGGGTGCATCTCTCCTCCCACGAAACCAACACCTGCTTTTAACAAAATCAATCGATTCTCAGCAACTCCATTAACCAAAACCAGAAGCGACAATGCCATTATTCTTCAACATTTTCACAGCATTCAGGGCCGCCCTTGGCCTTGGGCCTCTCCAGGCTGTTTGCATGAGCTTCTCACAGTACAGCCAGCACCGGGCAGCAAGGATACAGACAGGATACCTCCACCCTCCACAGAGGCCCCAGAGACCGGGCCAAGCTGGACACGGGCAGACACAAGGCTTCAGCACTCTTGGCAAAGGCCCAAGCTCCCCGGGCTCCATGTCAGAGGGGAGGTAGCAGGCAGGCAGCAGACACCCTGGAAACGTGCCCTGGAGTGACACCGGCCCTCACAGCCCAGGAGGCCCGCAGCAGTGCTGCCTCTCAGCTGGCCTGCTGCTCACCCGGGGCTGGCCCTGCCCTGATAACCCCTGGCCCCCAACCAGTGCAGCGGCTGGGCCGCAAATCCCACCTTCAACACCACCCTCCAGCCCCTATCCTCTCTGCAGACACTCCAAACCCTTCGTGGTATGGCCATGCTGGCCTCTCAACCCCCCACAGGCCCCTGCCCTCAAAGGGGCCTTCTCTGAGCCCCCCACAGATCCATCCTGGGTGGGCCTCAGCACTTCCGGCAGCAGCCACCCACAGAACTATCTGCTTCTGTTGTCTGCTTGCTTCCTGACTGCCCCCTACAGAAGGAGAGCACTGTGGGCAGAGCCTGCCTGCTCAGACTCTGGAGCTGCCTGCTGCCCAGGTATCTGTGGGTGGGGGAGCCCCACCCATCCAGTGCCGGGCACTCAACAATTGACCCTACACACTGACACCCCTTTGGTGTCTAGGACCTCCCCATGCCAGCCTGTAACAGGGTTCCAGGCCTGAGGCTGGCTGAGCAGAGCATCTGCACACTGCCAGGATGGGGCAGACAGGGCCTCTCTGGCTCTCACCAGATGCAGAGCAAGCCCTGGCATCTAAGTCCATTTTCTGCTGCTATAACAGAATACCACAGACTGCATAATTTATACAGAAAACAAGTGTATTTGGCCCACAGTTCTGGAGGCTGAGAGATCCAAGAGCATGGTGCCGGCACCTGGTGAGGGTTTTCTTCTGGCAGAAGGCAAGCAGGTGCCTGAGATCGAGAGGCAATCATGCCACGCCCTGCCTTTCTGATCAGGGGCCCCTCCCACCACATAGCACTGAGCCATCCACAGGGGTGGAAGCCTCACAGCCAATCACCTCTCACAGACCCCACCTCCCCACACCGTCACGTCACATTGTCTATTTTTTTTTTTTTTTTTGAGACTATCTCACTCTGTTGCCCAGGCTGGAGTGCAGTGGCGCCATCTTTGCTCACTGCAACTTCTGCCTCTGGGTTCAAGTGGTTCTCCGGCATCAGTCTCCCAAGTAGCTGGGATTACAAGCACCTGCTACCATGACCGACTTTTTTTTTTTTTTTTTTTTTAAGTAGAGACGGGGTTTCACCATATTGGCCAGGCTGGTCTTGTACTCCTGACCGCAAATGATCTGCCTACCTCGGCCTCCCAAAGTGCTGGGATTACAGGGGTGAGCCACTGCACCTGGCCATGTCTGTTAGATGTCAACATAAGTTTTGGAGGAGACATTCAACACCAGGGCACCCAGAGTTGGGCCATGATGGAGTGCTGGGGTTTTTTATTTTTGTTTTTGAGACACGGTCTTGCTCTGTTGCCCAAACTGGAGTACAGTGTTATGATCATGGCTCACTGCAGCATCAACCTCCTGGGTTCAAGTGATCCTCCTGCCTCTTCAGTCTCCCAAGTAATTGAACCCACAGGCACAAGCCATCACGCCCAGCTAATTTTAGTATTTTTTGTAGACATGGAGTCTCACCATGTTGCCCGAGCTGGTCTTGAACTCCAGGGCTCAAGCGGTCCACCTGCCTCGGCCTCCCAAAGTGCTGGGATTATGAGTGTGAGCCACCATGCCTGGCCACAGGGTGCTGGTTTTACATAAAGATTCATCCCAAGTTCCTCTGATTACAGGTGTGAGCCATCATGCCTGGCCACGGGGCGCTGGTGTTACGTTAGGATTCATCCCAAGTTCCTCTGACTGGCACACCCTTTGGGGCACGTCAGAAGACGGTGAGAACCCTGCTGTGGACTGAATGTTTGTGTCCCTCGAAACCTGATCTAAAGCCCTGACCCCAGCGGGATGGTGTGAGGACGAAGGGCTCTCAGAGGTGATGAGGTGAAATGGTCCTGAGGTGGGGACCTCGTGATGGGAAAAGCATCCTCACAAGAGACCCCAGAGTGCACACGCACTCGCCACGCTCTCCCTGCCTCTCTCTGGGCCATGTGAGGATGTGTGGGAAGACAGCTGTCTGTAAACCCGGAAGAAGGCCCTCGCCAGACACCAAGTCTGCCCAGCAACCTGGTCTCGAATGTCCGGCCCAGGACTGTGAGAAGTCAGCGTCTGCTGCTGAAGCCCCAGTCTCTGCTACTGTGTGACACGGCCCCAGCTGACGAAGACAGTGCCCAAACCAGAAGACAGGCAGGAGGCGGGGCAGGGCGGCTGGCGTCCCAGGAGGCTGTGCAGGCACACCTGCTCATTAAGGAGACACACGTGGGGAGTGCAGCATCGCGGTGAGGACCCCTCCCGTCCCCAGGCTGGATTCCTCTTTAATGAGATGTCACTTTGGAGAAGCGTTTCAGAGCCCTTCAAAATCCTGGCCTAACCCTCGTCAAAACTGCACAGATTACTTAAGATTTACGGCACAGACACAAAATAAAATAAAATAAAATAAGGCAGCCCAGCGAGAGGCAGCCCTGTGACAGGACCATTTGTAGTCAGGATGGAAAAGCCTCCGATTCATCTGCTTAAGCGCAGCGGCTTCTGTTTATTTCGCACTTTCATGTCAAATGAATTTGGAAAGAGAAAAAAAGTGACAAGCAGTTAGGGATATAAGTCACATTTCAGCTTCAGTTCAGATTAATGAACTTGCTGGAGCTGGTGAGGGCACCAGCAAATCCACAAATCTCAGAAAAACAAAAAAATTAAATCCCCTCAGCAGAGCCTCAGCCTTCAAGGTGGCTCCTCCAAAACCCTTCACTGACCTTCTGCCTCGCACCCCTGCATCCCAGGCCCTCTGGGACAGGCTTCACTTCAAGGCAGCAGCCCTGGGGCCCGGTGGAGGGCTGGCCAGGGCCGGCTCTCAGGGACCACTGTGGCATGGCCAAGGCACGTGTAAGGCAGCAGTACAGTAAGCTCCCAGGGTCCCCGAGCCAGAGCAACAGCCCCGTCCTGTGTATTTGGCAGATGCGACGGGCACCACGCTCAGCAGAACAACCCAGTCCCATGCCTCAGCTTCTAGGGAGAGGTGGCACATGGCCAGCACACCAGCAGCATGCCCCTGTCAGCTGTTGCCCCGCCCCAAGCAGCCACATGGCCGGGCATCTGCAGGCCAGGGCAACGCGGCCTCTGATGGGAGCACAGGTGGCACCGTGGATGCCACCCGTTGAGGCAGGAGTCCCTTCCTGCCCGTGGCACACAGGCA
Source organism: Symphalangus syndactylus (assembly GCF_028878055.3). NCBI lineage: Eukaryota > Metazoa > Chordata > Mammalia > Primates > Hylobatidae > Symphalangus > Symphalangus syndactylus. Next base: position 142,344,181 of record NC_072429.2, read on the forward strand.
CTGCTCCTTTTCTCCTCCCACCCTCTGCCCCACCCCAGTCTCCACACATGATGTCTGGCGCGTGCCTCAATGGTGTGCCCATCCTCAGAGACCCTGGCTGGCAGCACGCAGAAGCCCCAGGAGCTACTGCCCAGCAGCCTCTGCCTTCTGTCTGACAACGACGAGCACTGGCTGGCCACAAACCTGAGGCCACCAGCCAGCACGCAGCCATCTCCTGACCACCTCCTCCAGCACCCAGCCGGCTCCCCACCACCTCCTCCAGCACCCAGCCGGCTCCCCACCACCTCCTCCAGCACGCAGCCAGCTCCCCACCACCTCCTCCAGCACCCAGCTGTCTCCACCACCATCCCCTCCAGCACCCAGCCGGCTCCCCACCACCTCCTCCAGCACCCAGCTGTCTCCACCACCACCTCCTCCAGCACCCAGCTGTCTCCACCACCATCCCCTCCAGCACCCAGCCGGCTCCCCACCACCTCCTCCAGCACCCAGCTGTCTCCACCACCATCCCCTCCAGCACCCAGCCGGCTCCCCACCACCTCCTCCAGCACCCAGCTGTCTCCACCACCATCCCCTCCAGCACCCAGCCGGCTCCCCACCACCTCCTCCAGCACCCAGCCGGCTCCCCACCACCTCCTCCAGCACCCAGCCGGCTCCCCACCACCTCCTCCAGCACCCAGCTGTCTCCACCACCATCCCCTCCAGCACCCAGCCGGCTCCCCACCACCTCCTCCAGCACCCAGCTGTCTCCACCACCATCCCCTCCAGCACCCAGCCGGCTCCCCACCACCTCCTCCAGCACCCAGCTGTCTCCACCACCATCCCCTCCAGCACCCAGCCGGCTCCACCACCATCCCCTCCAGCACCCAGCCGGCTCCCCACCACCTCCTCCAGCACCCAGCTGTCTCCACCACCATCCCCTCCAGCACCCAGCCGGCTCCCCACCACCATCTCCTCTGGCACCCAGCCGGCTCCACCACCACCTCCTCCAGCACCCAGCCGGCTCCACCACCATCCCCTCCAGCACCCAGCCATCTCCCCACTGCCTCCTCCATGTCCAGGCCAAGAAAGCTGCTGACAGGGAGGAGAGGCCCCGGCCCCTATTACAAACCCAGCCATCAAGGGGCCCTGATGCTGTCCTCCAGCCTTCCACATGGGCCCAACGTGACCACCAGGCCAATAGTAAGTTTCTACTTATATTAGGAGGGGGAGAGAGAGGGTGCGTGTGCCAAATCACCCCCTGGGACAGGGCAGAGGCCTAGGCTCAGGCCGGGCACTCACTTGCCCACCCTCCTTCCCTCGGGCTGCAGGGAAGGGGGAGTTTCTAGAGCTTCCCAGAGGAGGGAACAGGCCTAATCACCCTGAGCCCTCCCCACTGCCCAGGGCAGAGCTAGGGCCAATAGCTCAGGGCCTGGGGCTCTCCAACCGAAAGCTGAAAGGAGCTGCAGAGGGGTCCTGGGGGCTCATGGCCAGGAGAGGGGCCCCCTCTCGTGCCTCCTCAGGGCGGTGCAGTCCCCGCCATGAGCATCACAGCCGTGGGGAGGGGAGGGGAAAAGAGGGCAGGGGAGGTCCCAGGGACGGGGACAGAGAGAGCACAAGGTGAGGGCTGTTGTCTGCAGCAGAGCTGTGCAAGCTTCACCGCGGCAGCCTGTGTTACTGTTTCTTGTCCCCACCTTGGGCAGGGCCCAGTCCCATTCCTCTCAGGATGGGAGGTAGAGGTCCTGCCCCCTCCCCCATCTTTGGGGTTCCAGCTCAGGCCCTGTCCTGAACACCTCACCACAATCGAGCCTAGAGACCCTACCTATTTCCCATGGCACAAGCAGGCAGGGACAGGCTGTCATGTTCACGCTGCGCTGCACTGCCCCCAACTACACCCTACCCAGGATGCTCAGCCACTCCCAGCAGCAGCCCTGGGACCTCTGTGTACATCCTGGGGCGGGGTCAGCCTGGCCTTCACACACAGACCCCCAGGGCCTTCCCTCAACACTCAGAGCCCCCTGGGCCTCGCTGTGCTCCCCACTGCCATCCCTTTGCAGAGCCTCTGCCAGCGGCTCCCTCTCCTCCCAGAGCAGCGCTGTTGGCCTCGTCCATCTCCCAGGAGCTGGCGGCTTCACAGAGAGCAGGCCCGGCTCCATGCTCGGAACTCACGGGTCTGCTTCAACAACAGAGCAAGATGCTAAGGCTCTGAGGGGAAGAGGCCTTCCAGGACCTCAAGGGACAGCAGGCCCCACGTACACAGATGACTTTCTCTCAGGGCGACCAGATCTCCAATCACAGTGAGGGGTTGGCAGGGGGCATCCCACACCAGCGCTGTCCCTCAGCCACTAGTCACCCTGCCTCCCTCCCCTCCCGCGTGTCCACCAGCCCCTGCCAGCTCTGACCACCGTGGCTTCCAGGACTGCTGGGGCTTGCCCGCCAGCCCCTCCAGGGATGGGGGAGGGAGCGGGGGCCCAAGGAGAGCCCTGGTCTCAGGCTCCAGCCAGCCAACTGGCAGGACAGCCTGCCTTCTTCCTCTCCATGGCAGCCCTTAGTCCATGGTGGCCTGGGCCTGCCCAGGGAGGGCTGAGGGTCCAGCCACATGCAGGCAGCCCTGGCTCTGATACAGCACGGGAGATGGCACATGGGCCAGGCTAGACCAGCCGCTGGCCAAGACAGGCCCTTTCTGCCTCAACAACCCTGAGCCCAGGCATGCAAACAGGCAATAGCAGGCCAGGCAGCCATGCTGGGACGCAGGTGGCAGGTGACCCTGGGCGAGGCAGGCCCAGCCCACTGGTGCCCATTCTTCCCAGGACTTCCTAAGAGTCGTGCCCCTCAGCTCAGCACCCTCCCCACCCTACCCCCACACCCCATCCACAAGCCCAGGGCTCATGCCCCAAAGGGTCCCAGACGCCTGGCAAGGAGTGGAACAGACTGGGGTGAGGCGGTCAGGAAAGCGAGGAGGGCCCTCACACACCCCCTTAGCCACATGTGCATCCTGGGGCAGGCTCAGCCTGGCCTTCACACACAGAGAAGACACTGAGGCCTGGAGCCCATGGCCACCGACCACAGCCAGGGCCTCCAGGGCTGGGCTGAATCCAGGCTTCTGGTGCTGGGGGCCTTGATCCATCAAAGGCGATGCCTGCTCCACCGCCTGCCCACCCATGCCTGTGGTGCAGCCCCTACATCGGGGCACTCAGAGAGTCACGGCCGCTCCCTGCAGGGCAGCTGGCCAGGCTTCACTTTGGAAGGACAGGGAACTTGGAGGGAGCCTCTCAGCTGACCCGCTGCTCTCAGCCACACGGCACCGACAGGAGGCCCTGGGCACTGGGCCGGCTGCCACCTCCTCCTCCTCCCGGCCTCCTCAGCCCCAGGGCATGGGCACCAGTTTCTGTGCAACAACACCATCATCAGGGCCCTCCTGGGCAGGCCCAGCTACAGGACCCAGACCAGCCGCACCCAAACCGGAGGCCTTCTTGGCCTTCAGAATCCAGAAGGAGAGGCCTGCTGGGTCTGCCCTGAGGAAAATCATCACTCGGCCCCCAGCTGCACCCCCGGGAGAGGTGGACCCTCGACGTCGGGCTGACGACGACCACAGGATGGGGAGCAGGAGCGGAGAATCCATAAATCTGAACCTCATTCCCGATGATCCGGGGCTCTTATTAAGTAAATTAATTTAAGTTAATTTAGCTCGATCATGACTCCCGATCACAGTGATTTAGTGTGGGGGAAATTGCATTAGGAAAGGCCATGCTCACCAGATAGAAGAACGGAAGAAAATTAGATCCACTTAGCAATGTGAATTAATATGGAAATAGCAGGTGTAAATTTAACCTTATCGAGAGAATAAAAATTATCTTCATAAATTTGTAGAAATAGCCCCCGAGATGCTTATAAATCTATTTAAAACAAAAATATTACAAAAAGTGCAGTAAAATTAATTTAAAATATACTCCAGCTATTGCCTCCAGAAAAGTCAGCAGCAGGGCCAAGCTGAGTGTGGCCTGGTGATACGGGAGGCAGCAGGACACCACCTGGTGGGCTCGCCAGCTGGCTGACCTGCCACAGGGCCCCAGAGCTGGGTAGGGCTGTCCACACTGGCGGGTGGATCCCCTGGGGTTAGCCTCAGGCCTGGAAACCTCTGGCTAGCAGCAGGGAACCGCCAGGCAGCTACGGTCCGGTGGGTGGCCGTGCCCTGGACTGTGGCTGCTCACCCTGAGGCCCTGCCCACCATCTCTGGCCCACGCCACTCCCCCAGGAGCAGGCTCCCTCGGGGAGGGTCAGAAGACAGAGGGAAGGGTCTGCCACTGCCTGCTTCCCATCTGCTTGCCAGGGCCATCACCCTCTCCCAACCTGGAGATGGGGCACCACCACCACAGCAAAGGAAGGGGCCAACCCCCTAGAGCCAAGCCTCCTGAGGCCCAGAGGCTGAGCAACCTTGACTGAGCAGGTGGCAAAGCCTCCCGGGGTAGGGGCCCCAGGAAGGCAAAAGCCGTTACCTGCCGACAGAGCCACACTCCCAGCCTGCATCGAGGTCAGAGTGCGAGTAGTGGCCAGACCACGGGCAGGCAGCCAGCAGCAGGGCAAGGAGGAGCTCACATCACCGCCTTGACACAAGCTGGCCTCCTATTTGGTGCAAAAATTGCTAAAGACACAGAAAAATCGGGCTGGTCCCCCAGCCAACGAGCCCAACACCAAGCAGTTCTGGGATGCGCTCAGCTCCCCCTGGCAGGGTTCTACCCTGCAGCCCTCAGGGCAGGGCCAGACAGCCCAGTTCCCAGGCCTGCAGGAGCCTGGAGGAAGCCTTCCTACCTGGATAGTGAGAGCCGCCGGGCCCGCCAAGAGGGCAGAGACAGGGGGAAGGGTGGGGCGCTGAGAGGCGAGGCCGGCGTCTTCTTGACAATGCGGTAGCGGGTCTTGATCACCTTGCTGGTGGGTGGAGTCCGCATGGCATGCAGGCTGGACGCTGTAGAGAAAACCCAGAGCACAGACATGGGTCAGGGAAGGTCGGCAAGGGCAGGGTCAGAGAGGCTGCCCACAGTGCCAGCTCTGCCCACCCCCTCCACCGGAGCTTGAAGACTCTCCATCACCCCGTGGATAAAACCCTCAACCCATTTGGCACACACATCCCCAGGGCGCCTGGCAGCCGACGCTTCAGGAGCTAGCCAGTGCAGCTTCTAAGAGAGGCGGGCACCAGCCCCGCACACCCTCTAGCCATCTGGAGAAACAAGGGAATGCCCACACCATAGGAAAACCAGAAGAAGCCAGGGGTCTGGCAGCCGGGGATGCCTTGGAGTCCCCTAGACAGTATCCGCACCAGGGGGACTTGAGGTGGCTGACTGACTTCCAGCAGAGCAGTGAGGAAGGCAGATGGGCCACCTCTACCCAGGCCAGAGGGGCGGGGCTGGGAGGCTCCTGGCGTGTGCCCTGCACACGGGAGGGGCGCTGGAGCACTCACCTCCTCAAGGGGCACCTCCTCACTGCTGTGCCCAGACAGATTTATGTACTTAATCACTGTTTTCATAACATTTTGCAGGGTGATAGACACAACGGCTTTTTTCTTGCTGAATGTTTCATGCAATTAACAGGAATCTTTTGCCCGAGTTCCCTTCCACTTGATAGCTGGCAATTTACCCATAGCTTCGAGGGTTGCGTCTAATTGCCCAACTTGCATCATGTACAGCTCTGGCCGCCCAGGTCATCGTGTACAGCTCTGGCCGCCCAGGTCATCGTGTACAGCTCTGGCTGCCCAGATCATTAAAGCTAACCCAGCAGTGGGCGCAGGCCCGCCCTCCCAACAGCTCCCTTCGCAGCCCAAGGCTCAGGGGCTGCTGCAAGAGGCCCCCGCCCCCCTCCACCCCCTTCAGGGTCACCCACAGGAGGACCCCGCCCAGCCCAGTCCAGGGGACCTCACTTCCTTCCAGTCAGTGCCCAGCTTCCCCTGTGCCCGGGACCCCTGACTGCCCCCAAGCCCCAGGACACACCTTCTTGGCCCCCGCAGCCAAACAGCCCTCGAGGCACCCTGCTCCTTGGACAGGACCAGTAACTGTTACCATTTCCCAAATTATTTTCCAGAGCCCTAAACGCAACGGACCTTGAGCAGCCAGGGCCCCTCCTGGAGGCCGCGCTTCTGGCCCATCTCTCCACAGACTCGCTCACTCTCCTGCCCACACTGCCCTGTCCAGATGTCGGCAAAGAGCCCCTCCCTCAGGCGTTCCCCCAGCACCATCCAAGCTGCAGCCTCTACTCAGGCACCTGTCAGCCTGCACGGGAGCAAGTCAGGAACACTTGGCCTCAACATGGCATCAAAGCCTTCCCCAGAGCCCCCCAGAGTCCACATCAGAGAGTCTGCCAATTGAATTTTCAAGGTCTTACAAGCAAGGAGAAACCGGCAAAAAAATCAATAGCTTGTTTCAACTAAGCGCTGGAGAACATAAGAAGTCCTTAAGTTATCAATAACCCCGAGGTGACCTCGCCACCTTCCAGCCCTGCTGCAGGCTCCCTGCTTCTGCCTGAGGAGAGCATAGGCTGCCCGGCTGCTCCTGCCCCAGCTGGACCAAGCTGGGGGTCAGCCTCGGCACCTGGGCAGTTAGGGCACCCACTGCAGCACCGCCAGCCATGGGGCCGGGGCTCGGGGCTGCCACCGGCCCACCCCCAACCCCAGAGTGCCCAGGTGACCCACTTGCCAGCCTGCAGCCTGCTTCCCACCATGGCTTCCCACAAGCCTCCCAGGCCGCATGCCTGCTGCTCTGGGACGTAGAGCCTGGGACGATGCTGGCCGCTTGGAGCCACGGCATGACAAAGCTAGGCTGCAGTCCTGCTCAGAGGCCAGGTGGGGCCAAGTAAGGCAGGAGGGACACTGGGCCACACTCGGGCCCCGGGGGTTCATGTTCCCATCCTCATCAACCTCTTTCCCAAAATTCTAAGGACAGGAGCCCCCAGACCTGGCCCAGCTCCATTCCCGTCGCCAAATGCACAGCCTCCCTTTGGCTAAAATCACTTCTAACCTTGGGGGCCAGGGCTCGCCCTCCCTCCCAGGTCCAGCACATGCCAAGTCCTCTAGGAAGTCCCAGCCCCCACTGCACACAGGACTGGACTCTGCATTCTAGAACACTTCTGCCCAGGAGGGGCAGCTTGGGGCAGGCAGGGCCTGGCGGGCGGCGGCACCGTGATCACGCTCCTGCGTGGTGCTGGCAGTGGTCAGGTCAGGCTTAAGTAACTTAGAAGTAAGTTACTTCTTACTGCCCAAATGTCACTCCTGAAAACCACACGGTAATAACGCGGCCCCAGCCTCTTGTCACAGCCCACTCAGGCTGGGCAGGTATATTCTGCACATGTCACCTAGATAGACCCCTCTCCCACAGTCCCTACCAGAATGGGGGCACTTCGAGGGGCTCACAGTGAGAAGGTGGCAGCCAGTGTGGGCCCAAGCTGGGCTCCAGCCTGCAACCCATCCCCACAGCAGGCCCTGCAGACCACGGGCAGGCAGTCCCTGTCACTCCCAGATGGGCAGCTCAGACAAGCTCATGACAACCCAGGATGAGCAGGGCACAGCCGGACAGATGGGTAGTAGCAGATGAATTCTGAGCTGGGCCCCCAGTGGCTGGCAGAAGCAAGGGCTCCTAAGACCATGCATGGCACATGGACCCAGAAAGTTAGGCTGCAGGAAGGAAGGGTCCCTCCCCGGCCCTGTTCCCCAGGGTGTGCAGCGATGGCGTGGGCAGGTGGCAAGGCTTGGGAGGCTGCAGGATGCTGCTCTGTGGCCAAGAAGGACCCAGGCAGAAACAGGCCTCTGCCCTCCTCCCTGAGGACACAGGCCCAGGCACCCACCATCCTGGCTCCTGGGGTTTGTGTAGATAATCGTGTTATTTAGATGGGATGTTGGTTTAATTCCCTTCATTAGACTCCCAGGGCTGTAATTTCTTTTCTCCATGTGATGCATTCCCATGGCACACTCTGCGCACATCAAGCCCTTTGCGCCTTTATTGCCGGCGATGCCCCGGCCTGCGTTATCAGCCCCACACACGCAGCCCTCTCCGCCCGCCATCAAAAGGTCACTTCTAATGACTAATCGATCTCATTAGCTTTCCTAATTAAAAACTTTACTACCGCAATGGAAGACAAACTACAAAAAAACTGCTGGCATCATATGTGAATGGGATATGAGCCCATCCATCAGCAGGGTTTGAGCTCTTGCACACGGCACCATGCCCTCGGGCCGGGGACCAGGTGGGGCAGCCCTCAGGCACCTCAAGAGCCCTGCAGTGTACCAAGCACCACATGCCCAACGACGCACTGTCAGGAGGGCGGCTGCTGAGGCTGGGCCCGGCCATCATGGGTCCAGGAGTCTGCTCCCACCCCCAGCATGAGCTGCTCCTGCAGAGCCTGGCCCTGCCCACCCGGCTCACTCTCCTCGGACAATTCCAACACAGATGGCTCATCTGATCAGATGGGGGTCACAGCCTTGCTCTGTTTTATGTGGAGCAGGAGTTGAGAGAGAGTTCAGATCTTTATGGAACTTCGAAGGGAAATAACTAGGAAGAAAATGAGTTGCTAATTTCACAATTGGTTAATGAATAAGAAGATAAAACTAGAATTACTACTCTGTGAGAAGAACTGTCTGAGGCTGCCAAGCAGGAGAGAAGGCTGCTCCGCCGCTCCACCGTCCAGCCCACCAGGGCCAGGGTGAGTGTCCCGGGGAGCTATCCAGCTATCTGTCCAGCTCCCAGTATGCTGATGAGAGCAGGACCAGCTCCATCAGGGAGGGCCTCGCCCATCAACTGAGGTGGAGACCCAGAAGGCCTCTGACCGTGCCCCAAGCCAGCATCTACCAGCCCCTGGGCCTCATGCACAGTGGGCTACAGAGATGGGAGCACCAGGGCCTCCAGAAATAGCAGGCACAAGAGCGGGCCCTGGTGCAGACGGGCCCAGTGCAAAGACAGCAAAACTGTCACTGCTGGGCTGCCAGCCCAAGAAAGTACCCTGGTTCTACAAGCCCCTTCCCCAAGCCTCCGCAGGCTTCATCCCAGCTGGGGAGTGGGGACAGCTGAGCAGGAGGCCAAAGACTGGCACGGAATTTGCTGGAATCGGCCACCCCCACAGCAGCAGACAGGATGGCGTGGGGCCCACGAACGGATGATGTTGACTTGCCCGACAGACACCTTGCACCACACCACGTTCCAGGAGAAGTGGCAGCAGCAAGCAGCCAGGATGGGCCAGACCCACAGAACAGGCCTGGGGCAGCCCAGACCCTGCATGCGAGGAGAGCGAGCAGGGAAGGGGCCAGTCCACGTGCAGCCCCCGGGGCCGCTGCAGCGCTGCCCAGGGTGACGGATGGCTGTGGGCCGCGGGCATTCCGGCCAGTCAGGCCCCCCATCCCTAATTCCTGACGATTTCACCTTCTTTGTACATTGCCTGATCTGCTTTTTATCAACAGCTGCCCTGGCACCTCGCCATCTCCACACCACCTATGCCCTTCTCTGACTTAACGGCAGCTTGCACGCCTGCAAACCTACTTTTCCTGGTGTCTGTGACCTGGTTCTGTGTCTTTCCAGTCCTCTTGCAGTTTCTGAGGCAGTCCCAACTCTGTGCCAGCCCGGGTCTCTGGCTCCGGTGCCCTGAGCACAAGGCAGGAGGGGCCGGGCAGCAGCACAGCCTACTGGGTATGGCACCTTCCAGTAGGGCCGTGAATGCCCCACAGGCAAGCAGGACACAGCCTAAAGAGAGGGCAGGAGGCCCTGTGCCATCCCCAGAAACCTGAGTTCACCCGGCCCCCGGACACAGCACCAGTCACACTCCCCGCCCCACTCACTGGTGGGCCTCTTCCTCCGGCACTGCCTGACCGACCAACCCAGAGCTCAGGGGGTTGCGCCTTCAGCCCCACAGCCGCAAGAGGGCGCCAGGGACGAGGCAACGTCTCCTCCCACAGAGCAGAGTTCCCACGATTAATCGCCTAATTAGAGCTGTGATTACAACAGACTGCTCAGTGGTGCAGGGAGGTACACGCAGCGGGCAGGATCCCGGGAAGTGCCCCTCCAGGAGAGCCGAGCCTGCCTGGAAGGAGCAGAGCCTGGGGTTCCTGAGAGAGGAGAGAGCAGGGCATAGGCCCAGGACTAGAGGAGTGGGGGCTGAAAGAGGCTGGGACAGCCTGGGCAGAGGGTGCCCAGGCGCTGTGGGGAAGTCGGGGCGGAGGGCGTGGGAGGAGAGCTGGGGGCACTGGGAGTCAGGGCCAGGCCTACCCTGTGCTGCTGCATGGCTGGCACCATACTCACACCCACGGCCTCAGCTGGCTCCACAGCCTCTGGTACCACGCTGCCCTCAGGAAGCACCTGCCAAGCGCAGGCCCCACCTTCCCCGCAGGTCCAGCTCAAAGGCCCCTCACACCCCCCACCCCTCCCAACCTGGCTAGGAGACTGTTGAGGGGCAAAGGCAGGGGAGCAGGGGGAGCCCCAGGGAATGGGGCAAGCAAGTTCCAGACCAGCCGACAGGGCAGGTGAGCCCAGAGGCCCCATCTCCTCTCCTGCAGCTGGCAGGTGATCCTGCCCCCACCAAGGCTGCTGCACACCCAACACCAGGCCCCACACTGGAGACTCTGAAGCTCACGGAGTCCCGTCAGGCAGCGTCCCTGACAGCAGCTGATCGTGCTCTTGGAGAAACGTCCATGAAAACTCCAACACAGCATGTGGCTCACGTTCCCGAGAGCCCTGGGCTCCTGCATTTCAGACCGTGACGTATGTCTGAGCAGTGCGCGGACCCCCAGGCCTGGTGGGGGCACAGCGCCTGCTACTGCAGCCAGTCAGAGGCAGCGTCCACAGAACTGTCTCTCGTTGAAGGCAGCTCAGGCAACAGTTCTCGCTGTTCCTGGGGCAGGAGGCTCTGCCCACTGTGAGCACAGATGCCCTTCCCTGCACAGCCAGGCCTAGTCCGAGGCACCTCCCGGAAGGCACCTGGGCCTGGCAGCTCCTCACAGCCTTTGCTGAGGCTGGCGGGGGTGGACAGGGTGGCCCAGCCAAGGTGAAGGGCTGTGGAGCAGCTGAAATCCAGCTTGGCTGCTGACCAGCGTAGCTCGCCAGGGCCTGCACAGCAAGGGCCCCTCCACCAGCCCCTTTCTGAAGTCGGCCCAGTCTGAGTTGTCCCCTGGGGCCGCACAGAGTCGCCACCTTGGTAGCCTGGTGCTCACCCCTGGCACTTCCACGCGCTAGGTCCTGAAGGTGGCGAGGCCAAGGCTACACGGGGTGACATGGGCTCTGGCCTCCAAGAAGGGGTGGGCAGACCCCAGGGGCCATCAGGAGCGGCTTCCCCGAGGTCCACCATGTGCAGGGGGCAGTGAGGTCAAACAGGTCTCTGGCCCTCAAGTGCCACCGTGAGGTCCACAGGAGACTGCCCTCTCTCCCAGGAGCCTCAGGCCATGTGTCCCCACCGGGGACAGGGGGGCTCCATCCTGGCTCGGGCCCTTGTCTCCCCAGTGTCTGCAGCATCTGCAGTGGAGCTGGCCTGGAGCCACTGGCCCACCCAGGGCCTGCCTCCCAGCGTCCACTCGGTGTTACCACGCAGCAAGCATGATCCTGCCGGGACACACAAGTGCACTCAGGAGCACACGCAGAGACTGACACGCACACGGTGGGCGGTGGGCATGCACACAGGCATGAGCACACGTGCATGGTCATTCCCAATCCTGTGGCTCTCGCCGCTAGCAGCCAGGACGGGGCCGGGTTGCTCACCCCACAAACCTGTACCCTGCTCTCGCTCCCCCTCAGGCCCTCGAGTTTCATGCAGAGCCAGGCCGTGCAGCTCAAATGCGGCCCAGCCCAGGAGCTGGGCTCACCACCTGGACGTGCACCTGCAGGCACCCATCTGCAGGACCAAGAGCCTCCTTTCTACTGACACTGGTGAAGTGAGGGGCTGCATGGCCACGCTCCAAGGCCACTCTCCAAGGCAGGACAGGAAATCCTCCTTGGTTTTTTGTGTTTCTTCTCTCTGCCCTCCTCAGTCCCCTCCCTGTCTGGCCCATGTGCAGCTAGGCCTGGCCGCCGCATCTGCTGTGGTCCTGGGTGTCTGCTCCCGCAGGACGAGGCCTGTGCCTGGCCAGTGCCCCCACCATCCTGCAGACACACTCCCCTCCCATGAATGCTGGGAGCTCAGGGAGCCTGCCATGCCTTGCACCCACTGTCTGGACTCACCAGTCCTTACTACTGGGTTCTGAGAAACATGAGGGTCAGTCCCCGAGGCCCAGGCCTGCCATGGGGCTCCCGCCCCACTCCCCAATCCAGAAGCCCAGCCTCTGCTTTTCTCTTCCCCGACCACACATGGGCAGTTCCCAGCTGCTTTTCTCATCTAGACACCGAGAAGGGCAGGATGGAGCCAGCCTGTGGCGCACACACACTCCCCCGCCTGCAACGCCTCGGCCCTCCATCACGCCAGCCAGGCGGGTCATCGGCAGGGCCCCTGGGGCGCGGCGAGGGGCTGCAGTGATTAGTCATGATGAGCACACAAACTGGGCCGGTCATGCGTGACATCAGCTTCCTGCAGACGGCACTGGCAGGCTGTGGGGACCCTGCAGTTGTGCGGAAAAGTGGAATCAAAGTGGGCACCACGGGAGGCTCAGGCTCTCCCCACAAACAGGCCTCCCAGGCCCCTCCACTGTTTGGAGGGAAAGATCCAGGTAGGGCTCCTGCCTGATTCTGGCCAGCTCAGGCAAAACGTCCCCATCACAAGAAGGGAGGCACCTGTGCCCCTCCTGGCCACCACACAGAACCCACAATGCCAGCCACATCAGCTGAGGGCACCTCGGCCCCTCGGCCCACAGGTGGGAATGTGGCCAAGGCCTAGAGGAAGACACCAGCCCACGATGCCCACAGATGGCACAGCTGGGCCAGGCAGGTGCTGGGCCAAGGAGCCTTCGCGGGTGCCTTTGGAAGGGATGGAGGCTGGAAACACCGGCCGCCTCCACCTGCACAGGTGCTCCACCTGTGTCACTCAAGACAGCTGGAAACAGGGGCCGCATCCACCTGCACAGGCGCTCCACCTGTCTCACTCAAGACAGCTGGAAACAGGGGCCGCATCCACCTGCACAGGCGCTCCACCTGTGTCACTCAAGATGGCTGGAAACACCGGCCGCATCCACCTATGCACCTGGACCACCATCTATGTGGGCAGACCCCTGGCTGTGTTGGCACAGACTCACTGCCCATCTGGAGCCAGCCCCAGGGGTTAAACACACTCAGCACCCTGGCATCTAGCCAGCCCTGCCAGTTCCAGCCCAGGCCCTGCAGGTGCAGGGAGTGTGCTGGTGACATGGCTGGGCCCCTCCGCCCCAGCCAGCCCTCCCTTTGCGTGGTTGTGTGCTTCAGGCTGGTCCATTTCTCTAAATGAGCCGCAATGGCAGCCAAGGCAGGGGGCGGCTGGTGAGTGCCCCGCCCCCACGCTGGCGCGGCGGGAGCTGCCAGGACCGCACTCTAACAAGCCTCAGATGCGGGATGACTGGAACCACAAAGTATGAATTTTTATGAGTCTAATAAATCACTCCACTTTTCTTGTGCGTGATGGCTCCCAGGACCTCAAATGCTGCAGACGGAGGGCAGGAGCCCCTATATGTGGTGGTGGCCAGGAGCAGGGCCACGGGGCCGCTGGGGCCCTCCTGGGCACCCTCAAACCCTCTGGCCCTGCGCCCTGAGGCTGCTCAGCAGGGTGGAGCGCAGAGACCTGCTCGCTGCCGCCATTAGGCTCTCCCTGCCAGAATCCCACGTTGGCAGAAAAACTTGCCTCAAAGCCTCGTCAGCGCGAAAGGAAACTTTGCAGTCACACACACACACACACACACACACACACTCACTCACTCTCATGCACATGCTCACCCCACAACAGAGACTGCAGAGGACCCCAGCCCTGAGACAGGAGGAGCAGGCGCATCTGGCCCCTCCTAGGAGCCCTGCCAGGACTGCCTGGGAAGCTGGGCCCCAGCACCTCCCCAGGTGGGTGCAGCACGTGGCCGGCCACACGAGAGGATGGTCCCTCAGCTTTCACGTCCTGGCCTCGAGTCCCTGGGCCGCGGCCCCGTGAGATCCGGGGATTCATCTTTGACAAACATTTACGGATTATCAAATCACAACAGCAGCCCGACAGGGCCATAAGTCACCCTAAGCAGCCATCCGCAGTGCAGTCTGAGGAGTTTGGGCAGCTCAGTGATGACAAATGACCGCTGTCAGCCGCCCTGTCCCCCCGTGTGGGATCCGTGCTCTCTGTTGTTCCACACTACCTGGTGTTTAATGACAACACTGTCAGCCGGAGACGCAGCACCACCGAAGCCGCCACCGCGGCCTGTCAGAGCCCTATTAAAGGGAAGATTGAGACCCTACTCTTCTTAAAGTCACTCAAGCAACACAAGCTGCTAGTTCCTGTAATTATTGTGCGCGAGCCATCGATCGCACGCCGACACCTGACCGGTCCGTATGAAATGGGAATAGTTTGCTCCGTGACAGTCGCTATCGATTATGGAGGGTGGGGCTTCCTCTCCTCTTCCCCACGGCTCTACCCCGCCTCAGGTGCAGGGGAAGGGACAGGGCCTCCCTGCCTTCCATGGCTGGAGGAGACGGTGCAGCAGGCAGCTAAGGGGGTTCCCAAAAAGGGTGAACGCAGGCCTTGGACAGGGGTGCAGAAGAGCAGGAGGAAACCAGACCAAACTGGGCCTGTACCCCAGGTCGTGCTCCAAGCAGGTGGGGGTAGGCTCGGGGCATGCAGGCAGCAGCGAAGGACAGCTGGGCTTGGGCCCGGCCAGGTGTGTGCGGCCAAGCGTGCACCCAGCCTCGGCCCCCACTTCACAAAGAAGGGGACTGGGGCCCAGGGCACGTGCTCTGTGAACAATGTCCCCCAAGCTCTCCCCACCGGCCTGCAGCCCCAGCCAGCCTGGAGAGAGCCTGTGTGCCCAGAACCCCAGGCCTGTGGCTCACCTGCTCCCCGTCTGGCCATAAGAGGCACCTGGGACGGGCCCTTCCCAGGGCTGGGAGCTCTGCGGCATTGAGAACGCCTCTTCACCTTGTCTCTGCTTTGACAACGCGCTCCCGCCTGCCCCGCACCTGGGCTCCCTCCCTGAATCTCCAGGCCCACCTGTGCTCCCTGCCCCACCAGCACACACAGTTACTGGGGGCTCCCAGATACTCGAGGGCAGAAGAGCAGCCCCCAGAGGACAGACCTGCTTGGGGCCAGGACAGCAGCTCCAGGCTCTGAGTGAGGCAGGGCCAAGCCCCGAGGCCCTGGCCACCACATCTCAGGGTACAGGACCTGGAAGCGGCCACTCAGCACAGCCTCAGGTCTCCTGGTCCACAGGGCCCCCAGCCCTTCTGCATGAGTGCCATGGCCCCGGTGCTGCAAGAGGGGCTGGTGCTGTGGGCCAGCAGGCAGCTCCAGGCCAGGATGGCCTAGTGCAGAGTCAGGCTCCTGTCTGGGGGAACCCAGGTGATTCCACTGGGCAGTCCGGGCTGGAAATGGCCTCAGCCTAACCCAGGGAACCCCAGGCCCTTCCCTCCCAGCCCACCCCTGACCTTCACATGGCTGGGCCTGGCTGGATCCCAACATCAGTGGAACAGATCTGGGCCCAAGTGGCTGCCGGGCGGCACGGAGACCCAGCTCCGCCATGTGGCATGGCCTTCTCTCAGGAATCCTCTTCTGCTTCCTCTGAGCACAGCCCAAGAAAGACTCTTTGGAGAGAGTCCTGGCAACACCCTCTACAGAAAGCAGCAGCCCCTGAGAGAAACCATGTGTCCCGCTCAGAAACTGCCGGCTGCCAGGACTCCCCAACCGCATGCCGCCCTCCTCTGGGCCACTCTTGGCCTTTCCTGTCTGCGGGACAGTGGGCAGGCCGCAGAGGGGACGTCATGGGTGCCAGGCACCAGGTGTGCCCTGAGGGCCTCCTCCAGGGCTGGTCTTGGCAGCCACAGCACCGGGGCCAGGCCCACCAAGGCTGGAGATGGCATGTGGGAGCCACAATTGCAGTCTCAGGGACACTGGCTCGACCGCTTGTGCTCCCTCTGGCACATACAAACGTGCAACTGGCGACCCTGAGAAGGCAGCAGGGGGCTCCCTGCCCTCAGCCCACCCAACAGGGACCACAGGGGCAAGGGACAGAGGCTCCCCTGGCCTTGACTGGGATGGCACCAGCCCGGCAGGCAGCCCAGTGCCTTTGAGGGAGGCCCATCCCCTCTCCTCTGGATCCTCCCCACCCAAGCACGGGGTGCAGCCCCAGCAGCAATGCCTGCCTCCCGCTGATGCCTCCCCAGTGCACAGTGAGCGAGGGACCCTCTAGGGGCTAAGGCCAGACCAGGGTGCAGCAAGCACTACGCCGGCCTCCCCAGGAAGGTGACTCATCGGCCCTCTAAAGGAGGGGAGGGGAGGGGTAGCCGCGAGTAGTGCTGACGGCTGACCGGGGGCAGTGGGGCACAGGGCCAGGCAGGCAGTGGCCCAGTATTCGGGTTAGGGTAGGAGCTGGGGAGGCAGGCTGCAGACAGGCCCCCTACCAGCTCCATTCCCCCTAACTAGACTCCTGACCAATGCCCTGGGGCTCCAGCCTTCAGGCCCAGCACGGGGAAGGGTGGGTGAGAACCACCAGGGCCAGCATCAGCCCTGGCCTTCAGGGCCCCAGACCATAGCGCAGTGGGAGGGACCTGGGCTTGGGAGCTCATCTTTCCGTAAGAGGAGCTCATGTGTCTTGAAAGCGCAAAGGTTAAGAATGACTAACCCTCGCATTCCTCGTTACTCCAGGCCTGGGCACCCCCATCACAGCTGCAGAAACAGGGGCTCAGGCTGCACGGAGGCCAAGCCCCAAGCGGCAGGCAGGATCTGACCAGTGTTCACGTGTGCTCACACTGGCACCCGTAGGAAGGACAGGTGAGCGTGCCGTGCTGTGTGTGTGCACATAGGCCACAGCGGCCCACACAGCAGCATGGGGCAAGCGGCCCACCTCATCTTTCACAGCCGCAGGCCCCACGGTCAGGCCACCTGAGGACAATAGCCTGACCAGACCCCAGGGCAGCCAAGGCCACCACTCCATCCCATGCACAGGACTCATCATGGGCCCAAAGGCTGCACTGCAGGGGACGCAGGACACCCCCACAGTCCCAGAGGTGCCCTGCCCTGTGAGAAGCCACGGCCCAGCACCTCTGCACCCGATGGTGCCACAAGGGAGCTGCAGCCAGACCGCCAGCCCCATGCCATCCCAACAGACACAAACCACCCCCTAGCCTGCCTAGGGCCACCCCCCAGGCCTGGCAGGACTGGAACAGCACTGCTCACCTCACCCACCTCCTTCCCATACGAAGGCACAATGGAGCTGGGTGGGCTTCTTCGGGGCCCAAGGAGGGGCCCTGGCAGAAGGCAGGAGCAGTGGGGGTGCTCAGAGCTCTGCAGGGCAGCCCCAGCCCCAGCCATGGATGCATGGCCAGCATCATGAAAACGCTGCCTGGGGCCACCATGAGGAAGAGGCAGGTGGGGTCTCCCCCTCAACAGAACAAAGAAGAGGCTGAGAGCTCTTCAGCAGGGAACTGGCGTCTCCCGGGAGAGGGCAGCTTGGGGGCAGGCTTCCCTGTTGGACCCTGACTTGGGAGGAGGTAAGAGCACCCTTCCGGGACCACTCCAGCCCTGCGTGTGGTGGGAGGGGCAGCTGGAGGCCACCAGGAAGGCCTGGGGGTGGTGGAGCCGATGGCCAGCTGCCCTCCCTGGGACCCCACACAGCCCTGGTGCTGCTTCATCCTCCCAGGCCCATGCAGTGGGAAGCGGCTGGGAAGCACTGGGGTGCAGGTCAGGGATCTGCCGCAGGGTGCTGGTTTCAGCCGGACCCACCCAGACAACCCTAGATCACCCAGCCTTGTAAGCTTCTAGCTGGAGCCGAGCTTTGCATCCTCCAATCCTCAGGCAGAGCCCAGACTGAGCCGTTTCCATTTCCCCCAAGGTTCCAGGCCTTTCCATGTTTTGTGGGCATCCACCCCCAGACACCCCAGATCCCAGCTGGCCGGCACTGCCCTGCTAACAGGGCTGTGGGGCTGAATCTCACAGTGTCCTTCTGCCCCACGGGACAGAACATCTGATTTCCCACTGAGGGGCAGCTCACGGTGCCCACCAAGGCCCACTCCTGCCCAGGAGCTAGGCCAGGAGCCGCCCCCTCCCTGCCCTCATCCTCCAGCCTCATTGGCTGGGAACCGTGATCTCTGCCCAGCAGCACCCTCCATGGCTGGGTTTCTGGCCTGTATACCCAGAGAGGGGATCAGGCTTCATAGCGGCAGGTTTCCCGCACACACTCACAGCCACACAGGCAGACAGCCCACCCGGCCCACAGGGCTCTCAGCTGCAAACAGCTGGCCTGGGACAGGGAAACAGACCCTGGGAGGGGCAAGCCCGGCCCCGCCACAGCCCCTGCCCAGCCCAGAGGGTTCTCAACAAGAAAACCACGGCCACCCCAGGGGCAGCCTGGCTCCTCCCAAGAGGCCTTGCCAATGAGACGAGGCAAGGAGGCTGGAGACACAGGGCGGAGGCACGAGTGGTGGCACTGGCCCAAGGTCACAGGGCTACTGAGCACACCAAGACCCAGGCCGTGAAAGTGGTGATACGTGGGTGGAGTCTCGAAAGTATGAAGGGACTGACCCCACCCTCCACCCACTCAGACCCCCTCCCAGGCCTTGAGGGCTCCTCAAGTCCTGGTGCCCCACTGGGCAGGCCCTGCCCCCAGCACTGTCTACCTCTGGGGAGCTCCCAACAGGCCGGGGGGACTGGGTGTGGGCAGGAAGCCCAGGCTGGAGCAGCTCCGGGCCTCCTGCACTCGGGGCATCTGCTACTTGTGTTTTCAAATGGCCCAGAAACAAGCCACGCCTGCAACCCTCCAGAGGGACCCGCCGGGGCAGGCAGGAGGTGGGACAGGCACGGGGGACTTCCCGGGAGGCCAGCCCTATCCAAGCAGCCTCCCCGCACTGCCCTACTTCATTCTCACCACCCCAGAGCTGTGAGGCCAGGACTCAGCCCCGCCCCCACCAGAGCACCTGCCTGGGGCTCTCAGAGCCTGGGGCCTGCAGAAGGGATCCCCAGGAAGAACGTAAGTCAAGCACACATGCATCTTTCGGGGGTGCTGGAATAGGAGGGAGGGTTTTTCTGTTCTCCACCCTCCACCCCACCCATGCAGTCCCAGCCTCTGGCCACAGGGGCAGCTCCCTATTGAAAGGAGACCCAGCATCAGTGGGCACGGCTGCCACGGGAGTTCTCCCTGCTGGGGGCTTCTATGGAGGGGTCAGACTAGAAGGGGTGTGCCTACCCAGGTGTGTCTCTGGGGTCCCTCTGCTGCTGGTCACCCTGTAAGCGTGTGGCCCAGTGCTGAGCCCCCTGATGCCTGGTCCTCTGCCAGCCTTCCCTGGAGATCCAAGTTTACCCCTGAAATAGAACTGATGACCCATGGCCTCAGCAGAGCCTGGCTCACTGCAGATGTCATGCTGCTCCTGACAGGCCTTTACATGGGCCACACACAACCCTGTGGGCCGCAGCACCGCACAGCACAGAAGACTCCCTGACCTGACTACAGGTCGATTTCCTTCGCCTCGTTAAAAATGTGTTGGAAGCCAGGTGCAGTGGCTCACGCCTGTAATCCCAGCACTTTGGGAGGCCGAGGCCGGAGGATTACCTGAGGTCAGGAGTTCGAGACGAGCTTGGCCAACATGGTGAAACCCCATCTCTACTAAAAACATAAAAATTAGCTGGACGTGGTGGCGTGAGCCTGTAATCCCAGCTACTGGGGAGGCTGAAGTGGGAGAATCTCTTGAACCCAGGAGGTGGAGGCTGCAGTGAGCTGAGATCGTGCCACTGCACACTTCAGCCTAGGGAAGAGAGCAAGACTCCATCTCAAAAAAAAAAAAGGGAAAAAAACACAAATGTATTGGGCTGGGTGCAGTGGCTCACGCCTGGAATTCCAGCACTTTGGAAGGCCGAGTTAAGCAGATCGCCTGAGCCCAGGAAGCGAAGACCAGCTTGGGCAATATGGTGAGACCCTGTCTCTACAAAAAAAAGAAATACAAAAATTAGCCAGGTGTGGTGGTGCACACCTGTAGTCCCAGCTACTTGGGAGGCTAAGCTGGGAGGATCACTTGAGCCTGGGAGGCAGAGGTTGCAGTGAGATGGTGCCCCTGCACTCCAGCCTTGGTGACAGAGCAAGACCCTGTCTCAAAAAAAAAAAAAATATATATATATATATATATATATCGCCCTTCCATTTCAGCAAGAGCCCTGCCCTGGGTGGCTTGGAGCAATCCAGCCTAGCCCTTCACATACACAGAACCTGAGCCCCCTCATCCTGATAGTCTGGGGACCCTCAGGGTCAGGGGCTAGTGACGGGGCAATCTGCCACATGCCCTGCCCAGAGGTGCCCCAGACTGGGCCTCTTCTCCCTGGAGGAGGTGCTTACAGCAGTGCTGGCCACTGCTCCCTCGTCAACCAGCACTCTGGTGGGCAGACCCTGGCTGGACCACCTGGCCCCACACCTCCCACTGCACACAACCCTCCAGGTTTGCTCCACGTCCCCGGGGGCTGTAGCAAAGACAGACACACGATGACACTGAGCTCACCTGCGGCGCCAGTGGCTCAGAGCCAGACAGAGGTCCCACAAGAGCAGGCGGCTTCAGAACACTGCTGCCACGCCCCTGCAGCTCATGCTTTCCCGGTGCCCTGTCTGGAAGGTGATCTCAGGGAGGGTGGTGTTTGCAGCCATCCTGGAAGACACTCCCCGCTGCAAGCTCCATGTGGCCCTACAGATGGAGGCCACCTCAGGACAACTGCCACCATCCCTCAAGCACCAGCTTGGTGAGCTCCCAGAGGCAGTAGGAGACCACAGCTCAGAATTCCAGGACATCCGTGTGAGGGCCCCTGTCCTCACCCAGCTTGGGCAGGCAGACGCTCTGCTGCGTTCTAGGGAAATGGCCACCGCCAAGCTTCACGCCACCAGGAGTGCATTCTCCGCAGGCTGCCCCACCCCTGAATCACCCCGAGATAACGCAGAGGGCAATCGGCGGGAGAAAGGCTGCCGCCTCCTGCCACCAGCCTGCTGGAGCCAGAGCACACTGAGACGCAGCACAACACTCCAAGGCCAACTGAGTCAGAGCGGGGCCACAGGATGACGGAGAGAGAGCTGGCATGGGCTGGGGGCGGGTGAAGGACCTCACTACAGGCCCCACGGGGCCATGTCTGAGCACCCAAGGCCAGCCAAGCACCTGGGGCAGCCTGGAGGACTGCCTGGATGCCAGGAGAGTCTCCCAGACAGAGCTAGCCAGTGGGGGAGGGCGCAGCCCTGGAACAGAAGTCCGTGTTCCCAGGTGGCCCCGTCTCTCATGGGCAGCCTCCCCATCCCCCAATGGGCAGGAGAGGCAAGTGTGCCTGGGAGAGACACCGGGCACAGTGCCCCTGCAGTGCCCACAGCCTGTTTCAGGATGGGCCCTGGAGCAACATGGCCGGCAGAGCAGACCCTGGAGGGCTCTGAGCCCCACTCCCTCAGCCCTTCCCACAACTCCAGCAGGTGGGGACGCAGTCCCGGAGTCCGCAGTTACTGAGGCCAAACAGTCTATGACACCAGGCCCTAGGGGAGAGCTCCCTGGGGGTCTGGGCTAAGGTTCCCAGAGCCCCGACATGTGCCATGCTCTGCTAGGAGCCATGCCACTGCAAGTGCAGGGCAGCCTCAGTACTTCATGCCTGACTGCGCTGGTCAGACACACCCGGCCGAGGGGCCAAGAGCTCACCACCAGCTGGTCGGCCTCAAAGAAACCCCAGCTGGGCCATGAGGCCGCAGCCTCAGAGCCGGGCCCCAACCCATCACGCTAGCAGCAGGCAAGTTGCACCAAGGTGGGTCAAGGAAGGGGCAAACAGCAGCTGGTCCTTGGCCCTTGGGGAGGAGACTGGCCCCTGTGAGCTCTAGGCGCACACCTGACACCTGCACTGGGCAGCACCTTCGAGGCAAAGGGGAGTGAGCTGCGCTGCGCTGCACTGGTGGCCGCGTGGCCCTGGCCTTCAGCTCCCCGGGGGAACAAGAGGAACAGGGAGGGCAGCTGATGCTTCTGCCTACAAGACCCCACAGCAGGGGACCTGCTGGCCACGTTCTGTCCCGAGCCCATGCTCTGTGTCCATGCTGTGCAGACCAACCAGCGGCAGAAGCCGGCACATGTTCCACGCCAGCCCCCGGCCTGGATGCAGATCGTTGCCAGCCCCTGGATCAAAGGCACCAGAAGGGAGCTTGGGGCCCTGGGGCTGATCTCCAAGACCAGGGCTCCATAACAGACACTCAAGCAAACCAACAGATAACTTGACACTTAATGTCTAGAAGCTGCTAAATTTACGGTCATCATATCTAGCCACAGACTTCCTTTGAAATGCCATCTACTCTCTCTGTGAGCCCCGAGGCCCAGGCCATGCAGAGTCGTGACTCACCATCTCCAGCTGGGCAGGCCACGCAGAGTCGCACTTCGCCATCTCCAGCCAGGCCCAGACACAGCCATGGCACTTGCTTGGCTTCTCCTGGCCTGGGTGGCACCTCCCAGCAGCGCTCGGCCTGGCCTGAGGCTCCCCCAGGAGCTGGTGACAGTGCCAGCCCCCTGCTGAGTGAAAGCTCCTGACAGCAGGGTCGGCACAGCCTTGGAGAGCCACGGGCGAGGGGACCAGAAAGGAGGGCCCTGAGGGGTGGCAGGTGGTGCAGGCACGGGCGTGGGCACGGTCTCCTCTTCAGGATTCCCGTGGCCATCTAGAAGCTCTGAAGAGGAACACGTGGCCCAGCCCTTTCCAGAACAGCTGGGCCCAGAGACTCTGTGTCCCTCCCCAGGCAGAGCCACCCAAGGGACCCCAGAGCACAGAAAGGAGAGGTCTCAGCTGGGAGCCGGGAGAGGAGCGTCCCTGGGGCCCATCCTGAGGGGGCTCCTTGCATGTCGCCCTGCTCCCATGAGGACATGGACCAGAGGCTGCGGTCACCGGACTCAGCCCTGGAAAGAGGGGGCTCCAATCAAGGGTGCCACAGACAGCCCTGGTCTTCCTGCTATGCCTTCCCATGCACCTCTCTACGGGAAGCACAGCTTGACCAGCTGGGATTCCGCCACTCAGCACACACCCAGTGACCAGAGCTGGCCATGCGCTGCAGCAGGTCTGTACCAAGGGACAGGACGGGACAGGAGGACAGGGAATGGGCCGCGCCATGGGGGCGGGCAGTGCCTCTGCACCACTCTCCCAGGAGGCCTCCCCACCCATCTGGATGCCATGCCTGCCACATAACCCCAAGCCTGCCGTCTGCCTGGGCCTGGCACTGGCCCCGCTTCAGTGGCATCAGCCTGCAGCTGGCCCAGAGCCCAGGGTGCTGGCACTGGCACTGAAGATGTGGGAGGCCTGGAGAACCCCCACAGCCACCATAGTTCAAGTCCACCCAGGGCCACACTGAAACCCATGCTAGGATGCAGGCTGCTGCCCCAGTGGGGCCACAGAGGGCACTGACTTCAGTGGGGGTGCAGTGGGAGAGGCCCTGGCTGGACATTCTCTCTCTGCCATCAGGCAAGAGCCCAGCAGCTCCCACCAAGAGTCACACCCATGCCATCAGGGCCTCGCCAGGCTGGCTCACCAGTCACGGTCCCAACATAGCCCCAGGGCTCAGGGGATGCCCAGTGAGCAAGGGCAGGGCCAGCTCTGGAGGATGAGTGGCAGGAAGACCAGGTGCCTGCGGGCAGGAGACACTGGGCTGGGGCTGCTTCCTCTCCCAGTCCTGCTGCTGGTGCCGAGCAGCAGACCCCTCAGGGAACCAGGACTTCCTTCCCATCAGGACCCCGCCCAGCACGCGATCGGACTCGGTGCAGGGGAAACAACCAGTGGGGATTACGGGGTTCCCAGACGATGCCCAAGTCCACATGGACTCTGACCACACCCGGCTTTGCCACGACCCACCTGTGGGACCACAGCAGGTGCCCTCAGGCAAGGGTCAAGGTGGAGAGACAGAGGAGGCTAGAAGGGGCCACTTACGGGCAGCAGATGGGCGCAGAAGCCTACAGCCCCAGCAGGGGCCTACACAGGGGCCCAGCAACATCCTGACCCCATGCAGAGAAGGGGCCAAATCCCAGAAGGTACAGACCACAATTCCCAGCTGGAAAGCCACCTCAGTGCCCAGAGCCACACCCACTCCCCAGCCCCTCAACAGGAGGCCAGCTGAGGCTGGCAGAGCCATGCCCCCATTACTCTGGTGGCAGAACCGAGAGCTGGTGAAAAGACACCGCCAGGAGGCAAGAAGGAGGCAAGCAGCATAAGCCCTGCTGGCCGTGCCTGAAGACAGACCCCTGAGAGGCCGCCACGGGAAAAGAACAGGCCGGCAGAGTGGGGGGAGGACCAGACCAGCAGGGGTGGCCATCAGGACAGCCCTGTGCCGTGCCCACCAGCCACCCGAGCACTTGGCAGCGTGCCGCTGGCTGCCTGGTGGGGGTCGGCAGGTGGCGACAGAGCCTGTGTCCTGCATCCCAACACTCACTGCCTGGTGGACTCCTGAGAGAGGCCACTAGGGTGAGGGACCCACCCGAGCTCTCAGACAGGTGTCCTGCACTTGATTCAATGTCTGCCAAGACACGTGACTGGGGGGATGTGCCAGCCCTGGGTTGGGAGGAGAGGGACAAGAGGACTATGTCAATCCATTCAACAGAAGGAGCAGCCCAAGCTGCCCCCAGCCTGGGGATCCAGGGTCCTACGGCGGTGAGTCCTGGCTCTCCTGAGAGCGCCACCCTGCCTGGGCAGCCCAGGTCTTCAGCTTGGTGCCCACAGCGCAGTGCAGCACTACCATGGCACACACGCGATCCCATGCCAGTTCTATGCAGTAATTAATTAGCACAGCCACAACGCACGCAAAACTGGAGGCCGCCGGCATGCCTGATAATTTATGCAAGATTCAAGGATCGCTGTGGCTGCCTTTCCTGAAGCCTAATTCAGCATTTTCTTTTTCCCTTATGAAAGCAGGACTCCAGATCTAACTGCTGTCATGCCCTTTCACGGGGTTCACCACGGTAAAATTGAACAGCCCAGCTGCACACAGCAAGCAATGGTGGATCACATACCCCAGAGGCGTCAGGCAGAGCCTCCCAGGTGGGCAATGCTGGCCGCCAGCACAGCCCAGCAGGAACACCACGCCGGGCCAAAGCACCCAAAGGCACTGCTCAGCCCCACAGCAAACACTCCTGACCCCATTCGCAGATAGGGCACCGAGCAACAGCAAGGGGAACAGACAGACAGGGCCAAAGTCTCCCGCCAGGCCATGCCCGCACCACACCTGGGGGCTCATAAACCTGCCTCCTGCCTCCAGCAAAGATCCAGGCCTCCAGCACTGGACACGGGGCTGCTCCCCAGTACCTAGCAGCATGGGACAGGGTGCCTGCTTCTCACTCTCGCTGGGGCCATGGGAGAGTCTCTGGCCCCTCTGGCCCTGGCACCCTCCCCCACTGCCAAGACACACCAAGCCCACCCTGGCACCCACCCCATGGTGCACCTCGGGCCCTGGGTGTTCCTGCCTCTTCGGGGGCCGCCACTCATCTCTGCGCAGGGAAGGGGAGCCATCGTGCTCCCGATCATAGCACTCTAGCTCCCCACAAGGCTGGGACCCAGACCCAGCCAACTCACAACAGAAGCCAGGCAGCACTGCCAAAGGGCTGTGGGGCCAGCGGCCACGCCTCGGCCAGGCAGCGACAGACACCCTCCACGGTCAAGCTTCTGTCTTCAGGCTCTGTGCAGCAGGTCAGGGCTCCACCGATGCCTCCCATTCCATCCATGGCCAGCCTCCCGGGGAGACCACCAGAAAGGCCTCCCAGCAGCCTGGCACAGGAGGTTACGGCTAGGACGGCACAGAAACCAGCCCCTCTGCTGGAGGCGGGGGCTCGAGGCTGGTGGCACTCTGCCCACTTGCTCACTGAGCCTCCAAGTGCTGCTGCCGACCCCCACCGGCCTGCACGTCTCACAGGGGCAGGACAGTGTCGGGGCAGGGAGCCCTGTGGCTTTTCCTCCTGGTGGGCAGCCCTCTGCCAGGCCCTCACCCCTCGGTTGCTCGCTAAGCATGGTGACTGCCCCACCTTCCTGCCCATGGCCTGCCCATGGGGCCTCCTGAGGGAGCGAGGCCCTCCCTTCAGCCCAGGTCCAGTCCTCTGGGAGCAGGGTGCTTCACCCACACCAGAAGTTGCCGCAGCCTGAGGCTCACGTGCACGCAGGGCAGCCAGGGTGCTCCCCACAGCACCTTCCTAACGGGCAGGACGGACAATAAGCAGGCAATTCCTGCAGTACAAAACACGAGGCAGGAGGAAGGAATGCCCACGGTGGCGGGGCAGCTGGCACGTGATCTTGGAGGAGCTGGCCTGGCAGAATGGACCATGGCCCACCTCACAGACTCCCGAATGAGGAGAGCAAACTGTGCACACCTAAGGGTAGGGGACGGGCCTGGCCAGAGGTTGGGCCTGGTTGGAGCAAGCCGGGCCTTCGATGGGGGGCAGGGCCAGTCGAGAGAAAGCGGTTGGGTTTTTCCCATGCACTGGAACCCACAGGCTGCACTGGTCACCGGGAGAAGCCACTGGGGACAGAGGGGCAGAGGGGCAGGGGGCCATCACACTCCCAAGCTGGTGCCTGCTCAGTGACATCCCATAAGCATCTGTGGCCAAACAGTGCAAAGCCACAGCGCGGGCTGGGTGCGGAATCCACCCAGGCCTATGATGCCAGGGCTGCGTGGCAAACCACCCCTTCTCCAAGGCACCGGGAGGCAACACAGACAGGATCATGTGCATAGGGAGGACCCGAGGACACAGGAGGGCCCCAGGGACCTCTGAGGACTCAAAGGGGTCACATGAACAGCCGTCAAGGCAGGCCCTTCTGAGACCCAGCAGTCAGGAGGCAGCGTTTGAGGAAATGTCGCACCACAGTCAGGGGGAGACCCCACACACGACTGGGCGGGCGGCCAGGGCTCTGGGGAGACTGCCTTTGGCTTCACCAGGGCTAGAGGGTGAGACCCAGTATCCAGAGAGCGCTGTGTGCCTGAGGGACCCCAGACCCTCAGGTCCCACTTGGGTCCCGCTCTGGGGCCACGACAACCACCTGGTGGCAGGGAGGGGCTGAGGGCCAACAGCTCACACGGGGTCTCCCTAAGCACTTCCTCAGAGAAACTCGGACGCAGGGAATGGGCATCCCTTCTCTGGCTGGTGTCACCAGGTGCCAGGGCTTCCCCGCCTGGGTGACTCTCAAGGAATGGGCATCCAGGCCCCAAAAGAGTCACCTAGGCGGGGAAGCCCTGGCACCTGGTGACACCAGCCAGAGAAGGGTCCAAGACCCACGTCCGCCCTTTCTGCCAGTGACCTGGGGTGAGTGGAGACTCCACTTCTCGTCTGCGAATGCTGACAGAAGTCCCTCCACACCTCGGGGCGGGCACGGCAGACTGAGGGACGGGTAGGAATCACTCTCCGTGTGTGCAGCAAGCTCTGAGCCAGAGGCAGATGCCCGGCCTGGCTCTTGTTAAAGCCTGGGCAGCCGGCAGGCCTCGACCCAGCCTGGTTGTCCACACGAGACCACCACGCAAGCCAGGCCCTTTCTGTCCACCACAGGTGTGACCAGGACCTGCCAGGCCCGCACCCTCACCCAGCACACTGGCGACAAGTCTGGGAAGACGGCTGCTTCCCAGGAAGGGCCCTGGGCTCATTCCAGGCCATGGGGGAAGGGGCCAGGCCACCGGCATGCATCCACCATCCTGGGTGGGTGAAGCAGAGGGGCCCTCCCACGCTAGCAGATGACGACACCACTGCCTACCCACCTACCATGACTTTTCCTTGGCATGAAACAGCAGACGTTTCCATGTGGCTGGTAGGAGTCCCATCACCTCCTGCCACCAAGAAGCTCCCCAGCCTGGGCACAGGGTGGTGGGTGGGAGAGCAGGCCTCACTCCTGGCCCGGCCTGGAGTGTACAGCCTGGACAGCATCCCTCTGCACAGGCCGGCCAGGCTTAGGGAGTCATGCCTGTCATCTCAGGGTGGCCAAGCACAGCGACGGGCCCCAGGAGGATGTATCATGAAGCTGGCCCCACATCCCCTGCACCAGAGGGAGAGCCTGGCCACAGTGCTCAGCTGTGTGTACTGTGAACGCTGTACTGGAGAGCACTAATTGCCACAGTTACTTGAGTGGCAAACAGGACACCATTTTTCAGACTCCGAAAAGGCTTTCATCTCTTCTGCCCTAATGCCCCCTCTAGCATCGGTCCACCAGAGACAGATCAACCCAGGCAGGTCTCTACTGCAGCCTCCAGCAAACGCTACTCGCCCAGGCCACCCTTCTGGGGCTGTCTTCTATCTTTTTTTTTTTTTTTGAGACAGGGTCTCATTCTGTCACCCAGGCTGCAGTGCAGTGGTGCAATCTCGGCTCACCAGAGCCTCCACCTCCCAGACGTAAGCAATCCTCTCACCTCAGCCTCCCGAGTAGCTGGGACTACAGGCGTGTGCCACCACGCCCGGCTAATTCTTGCTTTTTTTGTAGAGATGGGGTTTTGCCACGTTGCCCAGGCTGGTCTTGAGCTCCAGGGTTCAAGTAATCACCTGCCTCAGCCTCCCAAAGTGTTGGGATTCCAGGCATGAGCCTCGGCGCCCTGCCAGTGTCTCACATCCTCATCCCCCAGCTGCCAACAGACCCATCCCCAGGAGAAAAGGGAAGGAAGAAACGGAAGGCAAGAGGCACACTAACAGCAGAGGGAGAGACCCCAGGAATCCCCTGCCCCGCCCCCAGCCGAGGTCTGACTCCAGGCCCAGAGGACTTCTGAGGGCCGAGAGGGGCGGGGAGGGGCGGGGAGGGGCGGGGAGGGGCGGAGAGGCACCGAAGAGTCAGGCTGGAACCTTCCTAACAGTCTCAGTCCCCAGGCGGGAGCGGCCACACTGCTGCTGAACAATGCACTTTTGAATTCAATTAAAGCTATTATCTGTTGTGCCAAATAAATTGTGTACAGCATATATCCTGCAGCACTTTACACCTCCAGGCTCATTATTCCCTAACTGTTTCCTCCTGTTTATGCCTCTCAAATTAAATTGCTGATAATATGCGCCAAAATAAAAAATGAACGCACCTTGTCCCAAGAAAATTGATTCTCCCTTTTCCTGAACTGGCGATGGCCAGGTTTTATATACTCTGTTCTTGGTGATCATTAGTAATTCAATTTTCTTTTTATTAGCTCCCTTATCTGCTGAGCAATATAGTGGCAGGGCTGACCTCTTTCGCACGGGTAAATGTTTAAAATCTTTTCCCTGATTAATTTTGCCAGTTAAGAAAAAGAGGAGAAATGGCCCGGCTCTTAGCCATCACAATGAATAAAGCTTAATGTTGATTGTGATGGAATTTCTAATGCCAGGGAAATTGATTGAACGCAGCAATTACGCTGCAATAGTAACTCAGGGGAGATGGGATCGCTTTCTCCTGGCCGTAGCCTTTTGGTTATTTAAAATAATCCAATTTGCAAGGATAATTATGTATTAGCGTTTCATCTGCCACTTGAAATGAACAGGGGAGTTTCGATACTGGCCCAGCATTAGCAGGTTATTGCTGCAAATTACTTGATATCTGCTTTCTTTCACATAAAAAGGAAATTAGGCGATCAATTACCAAAAAAGGGGGGACGGAGGGGATAAGAGGGACAAGCATGCCCTCTGCTGGCCACTGGGCCGCACAGCAAGGCTGAAGTGCGGCAGGGGAGGGAGGCGGCAGCACGGCTGCCTAGCAGCTTTCAGAAGCCCCTGTCCCTGGTGCAGGAGCCCACGGGGCAGTCGTCCCCAGCTGGACACTGGGACACTGCCGTCTCCTTGAAGAGGAGAGGTGGAGCTGGAACTAAGCTTTTGCTGGGCAGAAAATGGGGAAAGAAAACTCCAAAGAGCCAAATGAAGGAGCAGCCCCACCTGGTGGCCCCATCCACAGCCCACACAACCCCAGCATCCAGGAAGGAACGCCCCGGCCGATGGAGGCCTTTGCCACCCAGGAGGGCTGAGGGAAGGCTTGGGAAGGGCTCACTGGCTCACCAGAGCGCCGCAGCGTTAAACGAAACAAAGCTGGGCCCTGCCCAGAAGCCCACCTGGCCAGGGCAGAGGATGGGCAGGCCTCAGTTCTTAGGCAGGCAGGGAGGGAGATGGTGGGCCTCAGCAGATGCCCTGGCCATGCCCATCTCCCCTGCGGCCAGCTTAGAGTCTCACAGTGGCTGTCTCTGGGGTCAGCCGCCTGAGTGACCAGGCCAGGATGCAGGCTCGGCCTCTCACCTCCGCGCACATCTCCACGGGCTCCCTGCCCGCTTGAAAGCATGCGGACTCCGCTCCTTGGCCTGGCGTCAATGGCTTCACGCACAGGCCCTCCTGACTCTGCCCACTCAGGCCTGCCAGACACCCCGGGGCCCTGGACCCTCCCCTCCCAGGGTCCTCCCCTGTCCCTTCCTGGCTTCCCAACGTAACCAGAACCAACCCCCCGTTCCCTCCTGTGGCCTACAAGACCCTTTCCCGGGACCTGGTCTCTCTGCCCTGATGGTTCCATCCCCTCCAAGCCACACTCCCAGATGGTGAACTGGCCCCACAGCCTCCTTGAGCTCCTTCCCACTTCCACCTCAGCCTACAGAGCTGAGCCCTATTCGCTCCTCTCTGCTCAGGTCACCTCCTCAGAGAAGCCCTCCCACTCGCCTACCACCTCTCTGGAGCTGGCCCTGTGCTATCCCCCTGCCTGTTCCTCAAAAGGCATTTTCCACCCAGAAGCACCTTCCTGGCTGATGTACAAGCACTCCAGTGGCTCCCTGTCTCCACCACTGGAAGGCGGCTCCAGCCTCACCATCTCTTCACCTTCACTGCAGTATCCCCTGGAGCCGGCAGGCTGCCAGGCACAGTGACTCAACCGCACTTGCCAGTTGGGCCAGTGGTGGGCAAGTGAGTAGGACGCCTTCCCCACCCCTTCCTCACACAGGACCCTCTCCTCTCACTCCATGCAGTCACCACACTGGTCTTTTTTTTTTTTTTTTTTTGAGACAAAATGTCACTCTATCACCCAGGCTGGAGTGCAATGGCATGATCTCGGCTCACTGCAACCTCTGCCTCCTGGGTTCAAGTGATTCTCCTGCCTCAGCCTCCCGAATAGATGGGATTACAGGCACTCGCCACCACACCCGGCTAATTTTTGTATTTTTAGTAGAGATGGAGTTTTGCCATGTTGCCAAGGCTGGTCTTGAACTCCTGACCTCAGGTGATCCACACGCCTCGGCCTCCCAATGTGCTGGGATTA
This sequence comes from Symphalangus syndactylus, assembly GCF_028878055.3. Taxonomy (NCBI): domain Eukaryota; kingdom Metazoa; phylum Chordata; class Mammalia; order Primates; family Hylobatidae; genus Symphalangus; species Symphalangus syndactylus. Next base: position 142,375,432 of record NC_072429.2, read on the forward strand.
CAGGTGTGAGCCACCACGCCCAGACTCATGTTGGTCTTTAACTATGAGTTTGGCTGGGCACAGTGGCTCACACCTGTAATCCCAGCACTTTAAGAGACTAAGGCAGGAGGATCACTTGAGCCCAGAAGTTCAAGACCAGCCTAGGCAACAAAGCAAGACCCTGTCCCTACAAAAAAATTAAAAATTAGCCAGGCACAGTGACATGCACCTGTAGTCCCAGCTGTTCAGCAGGGTCACTTGAGCCCAGGAGGTTGAGCCGTGACTGCACCACTCTACTCCAGCCTGGGAGGGAAGCAGAGCCCTGTTTCTAAAAACAAAAGATGAGGTCAATTATGCCCTTCCCCCTCATGAGGCAGGACCGCAGCAGCCCCTCAGCTGTGCACTCCGAAATGGTCAGCCGGTGAAGCTGGTGGCCTCCCAAGCCCACTCTTCCCGGCAGGAGTCCAGGGGGTGCCAAGCAAGGTCCCACCAGCAGTAAGGAACCTCCCCCATCCCCTGCCTAGGCCCCACTCTACTAGAGGCCTGAAGAGGGAGCAGGCCAGGTGAGCAGGGCTGAACCTGCACCCAGTGGGGAACCTCTCACCCCAACCACCACGCCATCTGCAAGCCTTGGCCTCCTAGGGCTCAGCAGCCCCTGCTGGCCTCCCAGAGCTGGACACCTCCCCAACCCTTCCTCCCCAAGTGACCAGGGGGTACTGCCAACTGTCCAAGCCACCCCTACTATCCACTCCCAGACAAGCCCATGACCTAACCGCCATCCGGCCACCTCACCGTGGCCACCAGTGACCTCATAGATCTCTGCTTGCTCCCTGTCACCAAGATGAAATCCACATGTGTCCTGGTGTACAGCAGGTGTCGGCTAATGGGGGACAACTGACCAGCGCCAGCAGCCTCACTTCCTCCCACCCCACTGTGCTGCGACACCCGGCTGCATTGCCCCATTCAGCCCTCCACCTGGGACCCAAAGCCCTGCCCTCCCGTGGCAGCCCCCACACAGCTCTTGGGTCTGCCCAGGCCCAGCTCCTTCCAGAGCCTTCTGAAGCCTCCCTAGATGACAGTATGCTTGGCTGGGTTTCTTTTCTCTTTTTTTTTGAGACAGAGTCTCGTTCTGTCGCCCAGACTGGAATGCAATGGCGCGATCTCGGCTCACTGTAACCACCCAGGCTTGAGCCTGGCTAATTTTTGAATTTTTGGTAGAGACGGGGTTTTGCCGTGTTGCCCAGGCTGGTCTTGAACTCCTGGCCTCAAGTGATCCTCCCACCTTGGCCTCCCAAAGAGCTGGGATTACAGCCATGAGCAATCGCGCCCAGCCTTGGCTAGATTTCTGAGCATCAGTTCCCAGTTGGAGTGCCCAGGTCCAAGCCTGCTCAATCCCCAACGCCCCACCTTCTCCAGATGTCACAGACACGAGCTTGGGAAGCCACTGCCCTAACGTGCCCAGGGGAGCCACAGAGACACACAGGACCAGGTGCACACAGACGAACGTGGCTCCACGCTGACCCCCACAGTGTCTGGGGGGTGCCACACCCAAGGGCTCTAGACCCTCACCACATACCCCCAACCATGTGCCCGCCTGGAGGCCGCTCCCCCAGTGTGTCCTGGCACCATCACTGCAGTGGGGGTCAACTTCAAAGGGGCTACGCCCCACAACCTGCAGGCCGGGGCCTTCCCAGGCCACCACAAGGGCTCTGAGGGGCTCAGACCAGTTCTCTCCAGGCGTGACTGGGCACACTCAGAGTGGTACGGCGGGAGACCAGACCAATTCTTTCAGGCCACTCAAAAAACTCACACAGTAACATGTGACACTCAGAAAGGGCAGGGCAGGTAGACCTGCAGCCTCAGCCAGCTGAGTACAGAAAGGCACTGGAGGAGGCAGAGGCCTGGGGGTGCTCAGCGCAGCACAAGCAAGGGCTTCGCCCCTGCCTAAGGGCTCAGCAGCTGCTGCCCTCTCCTCCCTCAGGAGGGACGCAGCTAGGTACATACCAAGGGACACACAGAAGAGGCCACAGCGCCTGCCCAGCAGCACATCCCACACCCAGACTGCAGGGGGCAGCACCTGGGCCCTCTCCTCTACCTGCCAGCCCACCACCACCCACTGTCTGCCAGGCAGTGCCCTCCCAGCCAGGGCCTCTAACAGCATGAGGCGGGGAAGGTGCCCATGGCTCCTAACGGGCCAGCATATCCCATGCAGGCATGCCCAGCCCCAGTGCCCAGCACCCCTGCTCCCAGCATACCTTCCTTGGTGGGGAGGTGGGCCCGGCTCGGTGGCAGGCGGCACAGTCGGTGCGTGGTGACCTGTACCAGGCCCTTGTTGGGGGTTTTCTTCAGGACAGGGCTGCTCTTCCCCCTGAGGGCCTGTCTCCGCCGGAGGCTGAGGTGGCTCTTGGCGGTGGTGGCAGGTGAGGTGCTGCTTTTCTTGTCTCCAGGAAGGCTGTGGAGACAAAATACAGGCAGTTCTCAACAAGCCCTGGGGGTTCTGCCCACCCACCCTTCCTCACCAGCACCCGAGGAGCGTGCGAGCAGCTCCTGAAGGCCAGGACCAGGCCACAGGGAGTCCTTTCTGGACCCTGCCTCCCTCAACCCATGGCGGCCCTGCCCACCCTCCACAGCCAGGCTGAGGCGGCAGGCTTGGATCCACAATCCCAGATGACCCCAGAACTAGGGCAGGCTGCCATGCTCCCAGGGAGAGCAGAGGGGCCTCAGTGCTCCGTCCCCACCTGCATGTCCACCCCTCCCCATCTGCCCAGGCCAAAGGGGCCTCAGCATGGGGCAAAGAGACAGGCCAACATCCCTGAGGAGAGCAGCCACCGACCCCACGTGGCCTTCCGAGCCCCTCAGTAAGGGGGCGGCTTCTCCACGCTCCCTCTCCACACTTCCTGGACAGAGGGAGCTGCCAGCATGGTTTAGAGCAGAGTTGCCACCGAGAAACAGCCAGGAGCGGGAGCCAGGTGCCCATGCGCCTCAAGACGGCACCTATCTGGGGGACAAGGGCCAGAGAGAATGAGCTACACGAGCCAGCAACCTAGACCAGACGGCAGCGGCGCACAGCAAGGAAGTGCCTTCCGAGACAGTGCGCGCCACCGTGTCTGATGACGAAGGCAGGACCTCCGCCCTCTGCCCAGCAGGTGCAGCCACCACCTTAGCTGCCAACCTGATGGAGTCCCTGAACCCAGACCAAGCACTGTGCCATGACACCATCTCTGAGTCTCATCACAAGTCCGCAAGGATAGAGGCCGGGAGAGACGTGCGCCAAGCAAGCACGTGACTCCGCCTGGCTGCCTGGCCAAGGCGGCTGGGACCTAACACCAGTCTGCTCACCCTGGGACCAAAGGCCAACTGCAGCCTTAGCACTCCGTGAGAGAGGCCACAGAGCCCAAAGCCAGGAACGCCCAAGGAGGCTCCCGCCTACCAACAGACCCCGGCCCCTGCCCACTCAGCCCAGCTGGAGCAGCCTCAGCCTGGGGGCCAGCAAAGGCCAGGCCTCCTGGAGCCCAAGCCCTAGACACAGGGCATGCAGGAAAGACCAGGCACCCCTGGCAGGGCCCAGAGCCCTGGTCCACCTCCCAGCACAGACCCACGGCCGGCAGGTCCAGGCCAGGGGCAGACACACTGCTCTCACTGTCTCACCATCCCCCTGGGACACACGGACCCTGGGCTGGTCCCTGGGAGCTACTCCCGCTGCGCCTGGCCTGGCACAAAGCCTTCCGTCTGTGAACACTGTGCAACTGGAATGGAAGCTGCCCCCAGCGAGCTGCTTGTCTCTCACCGGCAGGAGAAAGGACGGGCTTGCCAGCAGTGTGAGGGACGGGAAACCTGCCCCCCAAGTCTATGCTGGCCAGGGCCCCGGCCCCAGGCAAGTGCAAACCACCACAGCAGCACTTCCTGCCTCATTTCTTGCTGGAAACGTGAACCCAACTGCAGGCAAAGCTCCGAGCTCAGCAGATCCATTAGGGGTGCCAAACAAACCCCCCTCACAGCCCCTCACACTCTACCGCAGCCGGCCGGGATGCCCACCTTGTGCTGCCCCGCCTCCGGATGATCTTAGTGCGGCTCTTCACTTTGTAAGCCGAGAGCGGGGTCTCCCCAGAGAGGGGCTTCAAGCCACTGAGTCCTACTGCTGGTCTGTCCCCCGACGGGGACCTAGACAGGACTGGGGAGAGCTGGGAGGCATGGTCCTTGCTGCCGGCCTCCGACTGCCAACGGAAGGAGGAAGAGGAGGAGGCAGAGGGGCTGGAGGCCTTCCACTTGTACTTGCTGGGGGCAGACCCTGGCTTGGAGGACGTGGCTGGCTTCCTGGGCCTGGGCTCTGGGTCAGCTATGAGCTGCGGCTTCTCCATCTTGTCTGCTGTGCCGGCAGAGGCCTTGCACACATTCTCTGCAGCCACTCTGGGACTGAGGGCCCTCCGAGCAGCGCGGGGACTCTTCGCGGAGGCAGCCACCCATTTGTAGTTGTTTTTCCGGAACTTGTTAGTTCGACAGGTCACAACCAGCGAGGCCTCCCGGGCCTGCCTGGGTCCTGAGGCCGGTCTGGCGGGGCCCCCCACTGAGCCAGACGGAACTGGCTGATCTGCGTGGCCAGCATCTACTCTCCTGTCCCCAAGGAGCTGTGGAGCACAGCTGGCCACGGAATGAGAACCCAGCTTCCGGCCCAGGGCCACGCCAGTGCGTGGGGGCAGAGCGGAGGATGGGAAGCTCGCCTTGACGGTGATCACACTCTCACTGACCGTCCGGCGGAGCTCCCGGGGGCCGTCGCCCACACTGCCCACTGACGTCAGCACCCTGGGCTTACCAGCTTCCTTCTGGCAGACCAGAAGAGGATCTTCCACACTGCAGGTCCCCCTGGCTCTTGCTGGCCTCGAGGGCTGCAGCTGTCCCCGAGGGGGCTCACCTTCACCTTCCCGGGGCCTTTGGTCACTCCAGGGGGTGTCCTCATATTCTTCCAAAGAGCCCCGCTGGGCCCCTGAGGCACTAGCAGAGCCAGACTTTGATGGCGGTTTAACTTTGATGACCACGTTCTGACCTTGACTGAGCTGGACCTGTCTCTCAAGGACATGCTGCTGCGGGACAGGAGCCTGGCCCCCCCGGGCCCCGTGCAACGGCTGCACAGCATGGTCGGCAGGTGGGTCTGAGGGTCCCGGGGGCCGATTCACGAGGGAGTATTTCTTGCGCCACGAAGGCCCATGGTGTGAGGAGTAGCCCCTCCGGCTTGGACGAGGGTAGCGGGCACTGAAGGCTCTGCCACTGTGGTAAGTGGGTGGCTGCCACCCAGAAGCTGCTGGGGTACCAGGGGCCGGGGCATTGCCGTGGAGAGTTTTGTAGTCATCAATCAGACCTGAGAAGACAGAACCACAGGCTCAGTTAGCCAGAGGGTAACCGCAGTAATGAAGACTACCCTGGAAGGGCATCAGCTGGCAAGATACCCCCGGATCCCACCTCACTTCTGAGCCCCTGCCAGTCTCAGGAGGGACAGCCCCCAGAGCCTGGGACTCACTGACAACTCAGCCTGCATCACCTGGGCCTGTCGCTTCTATGAGCCTTTTCTCCATCAGCTCCACTTCAATCCTACTTCTGCCTGCTTAACACAGAAATGAACCATGTGGTGTAACAACCCTTATTTGCTGGTCTACTGAATCCACAATCATTTGATGAGATGTATCACTCAGTCTGAAGAGAATTGCACTGATCCCCTCTGCACTGTTTGAATCAGAGGGGACAAGTGGCCACACAGGCCCTCTGGCTTGCCTACAGATGGAAAGGAGTCACTCCACTGAGCGTAACAGAACTGACACTCTTGAGGACCCCACACCTGACAACAGGAAAAAAGAATACTAGGAGCAGAGGCCATTGCCCCGCCAGATTCATAGTCTTCCCTGCAGAAGGGAAGATAGCAATGGGCTAGAGTCCTACTGCAGTGAACTGACACAACCACAGGACTTTCCGAATAAGTCCTTGGATAGCTATCCCGGTGCAGGAGGGCCAGGAACACAGGCAAGGGCAGCAGCAGCCAGCCTCCCAGTTATCAGCATTCCCCCACCACAGGCCCTGCCCCCGGGGGCACAGAAAGCCACATCCAGACGTGGTGACACCCCAGAGCAGGTGTGATGGGAGCCCAAGAAGTGTCCCCAAGTGGGAGGCAGCCCACCTGGCCTCTTATCCACACACGATTTCCCAATCCTTAAGTCTTCCCTTTGTGAGAGTAAAAGCAAAAAGGATTTTTAATTTTTAAAGTTTTTTTTGTTTGCTTGGTTTTGGTTTTTTATTTGAGATGTGGTTTTTCTCTGTTGCCCAGGCTGGAGTGCAGTGGCCCAATCACGGCTCACTGCAGCGGGGACCTCCTGGGCACAAGCGAACCTTCCACCTCTGAGTAGCTGGGACTACAGGCACAAGCCACCATGCCCATCTCACTTTTTAAAATTTTTCTGTAGAGACCGGGTCTTGTCATGTTGCCCAGGATGGTCTCAAACTCCTGGGCTCAATCCATCCTCCTGCCACAGCCTCCCAAAGTGCTGGGATTACAGGTGTGGGCCACTGCGTCCGAACATGGATTTTTTTTTTTTAAGTTTAGAAGGACCAATTTGGGTTTTTTAATGTTTAAGTGTGGAAGCTGAAGCCTATTGAGTCTGCGCCTGGAATGGCAAGGGGAGTGTGACTGTTCGGAGAAAAGGGGCATCAAAACCAGGCGATGAGGCTGAGAACGGTGGCTCACGCCTGTAATCCCAGCACTTTGGGAGGCCGAGGCGGGTGGATCACCTGAGGTCGGGAGTTAGAGACCATCCTGGCCAACATGGTGAAACCCCGTCTCTACTCAAAATACAAAAATTAGCCAGGTGTTCTGGCGCCTACCTGTAATCCCACCTACTCCGGAGGCTGAGGCAGGAGAATCGCCCGAACCCGGGATGAGGAGGTTGCAGTGAGCCGAGATCGCGTCACCGCACCCCAGCCTGGGTGACAGAGCAAGACTCTGTCTCAAAAAAACAAAACAAAACAGGCGTCAAGGAAGGAACCCGCGTGCGCCCGGAGCCTGCTTTGCCGAAATGAGCCATGAACCAGTCCCAGCCCCGCAGTGGGGCGCGGGGAGCGAGGGGGGGCGCCGGGGGACGCTACAGCCCGTGGTAGTGGGGAGAGCCGCCGCCTCCCGCGGGTTACTAAGCGACGGCCCTGTCTCCACCCTCTGCAGCCCCCGCAGGGCCGGCACCACTCCCTCGACAAAGCTGGAGCTGGGGACTGACCCGGGCCCTGAGCTGGCCCACAAGTCCTGGCGGACCCTACCGTCCCCCACCCCAGCCGCCACCCAGAACACGCGGGCGGTGAGCGATCCCTTCGAGGAGGGGGCCGGGGACCCGCCGCGAGGTGAGGGGGAAAGAAGGGGACTCGCGTCCCGGCCCTGGCCGGACCTACCCTGCAGTAGGCGGATCTGCCGCCGTAATATCTCCTTTTCCTCCATCTCCCGAGTCCGCGACGCCCGGCCAGGCCCCCGCGACGTCATCGCTACGCGACCTTTTTCCCCCGGGCGGGGCGGAGCCGCCGGGAGCAGGCCCGGATGTCTGCCGGCCGCCGAGGACCTGCCGTCGCCCTGGCAACGGCAACGGGGAGGCGGAGCCGCGCACGCGCAGAGCGAGGCGGGGACGTCACTAGTGAGCGCCGGGAAGTGGCCTGGTCGCGGCTGGGAAGGGGCCATTCGGGCTCTGGGAGGCCGCGCGGGCCCAGCTTGTGCAGTCTAGGATCGCGTCCCCTTGGGAGACTTGGCGAGGGGCGAGATCTGGGGCCCTCCCAGCCCATACCGCAGTTCCTTCCCACAGTCTCTGCGTTTCATTTCGCCCCGGTTGAGTGTTGGGAGGGGTCTACGGGGGGACCCATGGGAAAAGAGCCAGTTAACAGTTACTCTTGACCCAGGAGGGTCTGTGAAACCTCTTACTGTGGCCAGAGGAGAAGACATCGGAGAGCAAGGTTCCCTGGATAGACATGTTGAACCTCTGAAGACATGAAAGCTTTTGGTTCGTCAGTGGAAACATGTACAAGTGTAAACCTCTGTGCGCTGTTGGCGGGAATGTAAATGGCGCAGCACCGCAGAAAACGATGGAGATTCCACGGAAGGTAAAAAGTAGAACCACCGGCTATCAGGGCGATCTGTCTGCGACACCTGTCATCCCATTGATCGCCAGGGTTGATTCGGCTGATCTGGCTGGCTAGGCGGGTGTCCCCTTCCTTCCTCACTGCTTCATGTGCGTCCCTCCCGAAACTGCAGCTCAGTTGAAGAGGACGACCATACCCAATAGAGGAGCTGGGCTCCCCTGGTAGAACCTCCAAACAAGCTCTCAAGGTCCATTTGTAGGAGAACGTAGGGTAGTGAAGCTTCCAAGATTCCAGACACATCCAAATGAGGCGCTGCATGTGGCAATCTGCCTTTCTAGGAGAAAACAAAAATGGAACTACCATATGATCCAGCAACCCTACTTCTGGCTATATTCCCAAAAGAATGGAAATCAGAGACTCAAACATATTTGTGCCCCCGTGTTCACTGCAGCATTTTTCCCAATAGTGAAAAGACGGAAACAACCCAAGTGTCCACGGGTGGATGGAAGGATAAACAAAATGTGGTCCATACAAACAATGAAATATTTTTCAGCCTTAAAATGGAAGGAAATTCGGCCGGGCGCGGTGGCTCACACCTGTAATCCTAGCATTTTGGGAGGCTGAGGCGGGCAGATCATGAAGTCAGGAGTTTGAGACCAGCATGGTCAACATGGTGAAACCCCGTCTCTGCTAAAAATACAAGAAATTAGCCAGGTGTGGTGGCGCGCACCTGTAGTCCCAGCTACTCAGGAGGCTGAGGCAGAAGAATCACTTGAACCCGGGAGGCAGAGGTTGCAGTGAGCAAAGATCAAGCCACTGCACTCCAGCCTGGGCGACAGAGCTAGACTTTGTCTCAAAAAAAATACAAGAAAGAAATGAAAAAAAGAAGGAAATTCTAACACAGGATACACCATGGATAAACTGTTAGGCAACAGGGGTACCTTAATGGCGCCGGTTCCGCGTTCTTCTCCCCTCCTTGACCAGGCACTGTCTGAACCCGCCAAAGGAGGACCAATCAGAAAGAAGCATCTCCCGCCTTCCCTTGGGCCCGCCCCTAGCCCAATCCACGTAGGCCCAAGGGATATAAAACTCAGCACACCAGCAGCCCTCTCTCTCTTGTCTTCTTTCTCCTTGCATGGTGCCGCTCGATACCTCCAATAAAGATCTCTTGACCGCAACCGGTGTAGTTTGGTCTCTGCCCAGCCCCTTTCATAAACCTCGAAAACACTGTGCTTTGTAAAATAAGCAAGTCACTAAAAGACAAATCTTGTGTGATTCCACTTCCATGAAGTATCTAGAATACAGATTCCTAGAGACAGAAGGTAGATTAGTGGTTCAGTGGCTGGGATAAGGAGGAATGGAGAAATGTTGCTTAATGGGTGTAGGGTTTCTGTTTGGAGTGATGAAAAAGTTTCGGAAGTAGTGGTGATGGTTACACAAAATTATGACAGTAATAATGCCACTGAATTGTACACTTTAAAATGGCTAGGCTGGGCTGGGCGCAGTGGCTTATGCCTGTAATCCCAGCACTTCGGGAGGACGAGGCGGGCGGATCACAAGGTCAGGAGATGGAGACCATCCTGGCTAACACGGTGAAAACCCGCCTCTACTAAAAATACAAAAATTAGCTGGGCTTTGTGGTGGGCGCCTGTAGTCCCAGTTACTCGGGAGGCTGAGACAGGAGGCTGGCGGAATGAGACCCTTTTTTTTTGGAGGGGGACTGCAAAGCCCTTCTTAAGGTTCTGTACCGGCACTTTGGGAGGCCGAGGTGAGTGGATCACCTGAGGTCAAGAGTTAGAGACCAGCCTGACCAACATGGTGAAACCCTGTCTCTATTAAAAATACAAAAATTAGCTGGATGTGGTGGGGGGGCGCCTGTAATCCCAGCTACTCAGGAGGCTGAGGCAGGAGAATCACTTGAACCCGGGAAGCCAAGGTTGCACTGAGCCAAGATCGCACCATTGCACTCCACCCTGGGCGACAAGTGAAACTGTATCTCAAAAAAATAAAAATAAATTTCTTCAGGCTGAAGAGGATACAATACGGAGACTCAGATCTACAAGAAGAAAGAGTATAGGAAATGAGAAGTGTGTTAGGAAATGAAAATGTTTTCTCTTTTCTCTAAAACAAGTAGCTGCAGCAAAAATAAGATACCAAGGTTTCTAACATATGCAGACGTGAAACACATGGCAACAGTGACGCAGAGGACTCCCGTGCATGGTGCCTCTGAGGAGACACCTGTGCACGCAGGTAAGGACACAGTCCATGGCCTCCACCCAGCCTGCCTCTGTCCTGCTCCCAGGGCCAGCACTAGCGAGGCTAGTGTCACTCCACCTCACATACGGTGATGGGCATTGTGAGGGCTTCTCTAGTGGCAGCAGCAAAGGCAGCTTGCTGGCTGGAGAAGGCTGGCTCCCCAAGCAGAAGGGTGAATGAATGGAGGCTGGGAAGTCCAGGCAGTAGAACAGGCTGACTCAGGCCATGGGAGCCCCAGCCAGGAGTCCCACCTCGCTCAGATGGATCTAGGAGAGGCGGAATCCATGTGAAACCATCTTTGCTTCCTGCTGCCTTGCAGACCCCATCTAAGCACCACCCAGTCGTGTCTATCCTCCCTCCTCCTCGTCCTCTCCCACTGCAACTCTCCCAGCTGAACACTTGAGTAGAGTTTCTGCCTCTCTCCCTCCAGGCAGCCTGCGAGTGGTCTGGAGACAAGCCCGCGGGTGACTCTGGAGTGACCTATGTGCCAGGACATGGGTGACCATGAAAGGACTCTGAGAATGAATGGGATGAAATTTCCCACCAGGGGGCTTGATGAGCACTTGTGCAGTGGACTAGCCCTGTCTCGTTTCCCTTGAGACTCTTGTGACCACTACCTTGTGACCACCGGGGCTGGCCTGCCGGACCATGACCAGCACATGCAGAGCATTGAGAACGGAATGTTTGCGCCCCCACATGCTAAATTCATCTGTTGAAATCCAAACTGTCAATGTGCTAGAATCAGGAAGTGGGGCCTCTGGAAGGTGGTTAGGTCATGAGAGTGGAGCCCTCGTGAATGGGACTAGTGCCCTATAAGAAGCAGACAGGACGGACGCAGTGGCTCACGCCTGTAATCCCAGCACTTTGGGAGGCCGAAGCAGGTGGATCATGAGGTCAGGAGTTCGAGACCAGCCTGACCAACATGGTGAAACCTCATCTCTACTAAAAATACAAAAATATTAGCTGGGTTTGGTGGCACACACCTATAATCCCAGCTACTCAGGAGGCTGAGGCAGGAGAATCGCTTGAACCCAGGAGACAGAGGTTGCAGTGAGCTGAGATCATGCCATTGCACTCCAGCCTGGGCAACAGGAGCAAAACTCCATCTCAAAAAAAAAAAAAAAAAAAGCAGACAGAGGCCGGGCGCAGTGGCTCACGCCTGTAATCCCAGCACTCTGGGAGGCCAAGGTGGGCAGATCACGAGGTCAGGAGTTCGAAACTAGCCTGGCCAACATAGTGAAACCCTATCTCTACTAAAAATACAAAAATTAGCCGGATATGGTGGCACGCACCTTTAGTCCCAGCTACTCGAGAGGCTGAGGCAGGAGAATCACTTGAACCCAGGAGGCGGAGGTTGCAGTGAGCTGAGATGGTGCCACTGCACTCCAGCCTGGGCAACAGAGCAAGACTTTCCCAAAAAAAAAAAAAAAAATTGCCGGGCATGGTGGTGGGTGCCTGTAATCCCAGCTACTCGTGAGGCTGAGGGGGGGTGGGGGGGTGGGGGGTGGGGAGGGGGGGTGGGGAGTGGGGAGGGAGGTGGGGGGGTGGGGAGGGGGTGGGGGGGTGGGGAGGGGGTGGGGGGGTGGGGAGGGGGTGGGGGGGTGGGGAGGGGGTGGGGGGTGGGTTGTGTGTAGAGCAGGGGGCAGGAGGACCAGCAGAGGTGTCGCCGTGAAAAGGCACGGTGGGGCAGAGTGGGAAAGGCGGGGAGGGGAGGGGGCAGGGGGAGGGGAGCGGGGGGGAGGGGAGGAGACGGTGAGGGGAGGGGCGGGGCAAGGCAGAGAAGCCAGCGAGGGGTGAGGCTGCCAGGACATGGTGGGGACTTCCCCGGCACCCCAGACCCCCTCGGGAGCTGCTGCCAGGCCGGGACAGGGTCTGGCAGGCACCCGAAGTCCCGCCCTGCGCAGGGCTGGTTCCCGAGGCCGGGTTGTCCAGGTCGCGGTCAGGCGTGGGTCCTCGTGCCCTTCCCGGCTCCGGGATCACCTCTCTCGCTGGTCCCCTCCTCCGTGCTCTAAGCGCCTCCACCCCAGCGCCTGTCTTGGCTCCTAGGACCAGGGGCCCGGACGCTGCTCAGGGCTGAGGCGCCCCCTCTGAGGGGCTGGCCCCTCAGCCGCACTCCGAGACAGCCGCCCCCGGGCCCGCCCTTCCTTGCAGCCCCGCCGCCCGCCGCTCACTCCGCACACGCAGCAGAAGGGACGTGGTGTTCCCCAGGCTCTGGCCCCCCAGGACCTGCGCGGACCTGGCCCACTTCCGTAAACTGGGCGGAGGGATGAACCCCGACACAGGCGACGGAGGCGCTCGCCCTCCCCCTGCAGACTTCCTGCCCTCAAGACTTCGGGCCCCGCCTGTGAATGGGGGCCGGGAGCGCTGGGGCGGGGCCGGCCTCCCTCCTTCCTCCCGGGCTGACCTCTGCCATTCTTTGAGCACTTCCCGTTCGGGGTTATTATTAAAGAACTGAGTGTGGACAGAGCACCTGTCCAGCGCCCAGCTGGAAGCTGAGGTAACTTCGTCACTGCCCGTTGACCTGCGGGCACAGTGGGCCACACCCTCCTCAGCCGTCCGGGCCCTCAACTGCCCCTCCTGGCCACAGACGGCGCCTGCTTGGCCTCAGACCAAGTCCCACAGGGGCTGCCGTGCCTGCCGCCTCCACCCCATTCCCCCACAAGGCTGCGAGGCCTTCCCGGAAAATAGGCCTGGGCTCTTCACACCCCTGCTGGAGGCAAGGCCCGCCCTGCACTCTGGAGGCCGCCACCTCCTGCCGGTGTCTGGGAGGGGCCTGACGCACCACAGACTTAGAGGCAGCAAGGCTGTGCAGGGCTTTCCAGGAATTTTGCTGCGAAGGAAAGGAGAAAAGCGGGAGGAGGGGAGGAGGGAGGAGGCCCAGATGGGCTCACCTTCCTGCAGCGGACAGCCACGGGCGTGGCACCGGCTGCGCACCCTGACCTGTACACGAGCACACACAGCAACATATGCACACACAGGAACACAAAGGCCCACTTACATGCTTATAAATGCGGATGCGTGCCTGCATCAACGAGCTGGAGCACATGGGCAAATTCACGTGTACATGCACTACGTGAACACAAACCCGTGGACACAACACGCACGTGCATGCGCACGCACACGCGCACAAACGCGCACACGCACGTGCATGCACACTCGCACAAACATGCACACAACACGCACGTGCATACACATACAGCACGCACGTGTGTGCACACTCGCACAAACATGCACACAACACTCACGTGCATACACAGCACGCACGTGTGTGCACACGGGCACAAACACGCACACAACACGCACGTGCATACACACGCGCGCAAACGCACACAACACACGTGCAAACACACGCGCACAACGCGCACACAACACTCAGGTGCATAAACGCGCACAAACACGCACAACACGCACGTGTATACACATGCGCACAAACACGCACACAACACGCACGTGGATGCACACACGCACAAACATGCACATGCATGCACCCGCATACAAACACGCACACAACACGCACGTGCATACACACATACAAACACGCACGTGCATACACGCGCACAACACGCACACAGTACGCACGTGGATATACACGCGCACAAACTTGTTAGTCTCTACTCAGGCTCCTGGAGCTTCCTGCTACCATAAGCAAGGATTCTGGGCCCACACCCAGCTAATGGGCTCCAGCTGGGCCAGAGCTAGAAGCCCGCCAGGCTGGGTTGGGTCCCCCTGCCCTAGGTGCCCACTACCAGCCAAAGCTCTCAGGCCTGCCTGTGTCCAGCCTGGGGTACACAGCAGTTCTGGGTTTCTGATTACACAAGATAATGTTTCCTTCTGTTGGCATCTGAATTTCCAGTTATTTGTGGCTGCAGCATTCCAACGCACACACCACCAGAAATCCCCTTCAGCGTACTGGCCTCACACCTACCAGGGCAGAGACCTTGTCTTGTTTGCTGCTAGAACCCGGGATCGCTGGAAGATCATCTAGCAGCAGGTGCTAATACACATTTGTTGGATGAATGAGTGAGTGTGACAGAGCCTTCAGGGTGAGGCTCAGGCCAGGCCAGCCAGGCAGGGTGAGGGGCTGGTGTGGCCCCAGAGGTCTTGGAGGTAAAGGCCAAGAGGCAGAATGTGGTGGTGAAGGGTGGAGGGTGCAGAGCCCCAGGCTGCCGCAACACCCCTGCCCTGGACACCTCCAGCTGGGCTCAAGGCTGGGCTGCAGGATCTGGGTGAGCAAATGAGCCTGCATCCTCCTTGCCCAACCCTGCCCCAGCCAGGACCTTGACCCCTCAGGAGTGGCTGCTAGGACAGGGCAGGGAGAAGCAGCCCCCAACACCTGTGGCCTTGCAGGGATGCTGTGTGCCCGGCCCATTCCATCTTCACTTTGGAGACTGCAGCACAACAGCTCACCACGTGCTGGCCCTGTTACCCAGCAGGGATGGGCTGCCACACCCCAGGGCGCTGGCTTCCAGGGGCAGCAGTGTGTGGGCTCCTTGCCTGCCGGGGTCACGGAGGAAGGCCAGCTCTGCCCAGCAGTGTGTCCTGAGATGAAACCTTATACCCACCTGGTCTGCAAAATAGTACCCAAGCCCAGTGTGGTGGCTCAGCCCTGGAATCCCAGCACTTTGGGAGGCTGAGGCGGGAGGATCACTTGAGCCCAGAAGTTGAAGATCAGCCTGGGCAACAAAGTGAGACCTTTCTACTAAAAATTAAATAATTTAAAAAATTTACAGCCAGGTGTGGTGACTCACGCCTGTAATCACAGCACTTTGGAAGGCCAAGGCAGGTGGATAGCAAGGTCAAGAGATCGAGACCAGCCTGGCCAACATGGTGAAACCTTGTCTCTACTAAAAATACAAAATTAGCTGGGCGTGGTGGCGGGCACCTGTAATCCCAGATACTCAGGAGGGTGAGACAGGAGAATTGCTTGAACCTGGGAGGCAGAGATTGCAGTGAGCTGAGATCGTGCCATTGCACTCCAGTCTGGGCAAAAAAGAGCAAAACTCCGTCTCTCACACACACACACAAAATTAGACGGGCGTGGTGGCGCACGCCTGTAGTCCCAGCTACTCGGGAGGCTGAGGCAGGAGAATCGCTTGAACCTGGGAGGCAGAGGTTGCAGTGAGCTGAGATCGCGCCACTGCACTCCAGCCTGGTGACAGAACAAGACTCAGTCTCAAAAACAAAAACAAAAACAAAAACTTAGCCAGGTGTGGTGCTGAGCACCTGTAGTCCCAGCTACTCAGGAGACTGACAGGAGAGGATCACTTGAGCCCAGGAAGTCAAGGCTGCAATGAGTGGTGGTTGCGCCACTGCACTCCAGCCTGGGCGACAGATCTTGCCTCACACAGAACAAAACAAACAACAAAAAATACACAAAAGAGCCAGGAGACAGCACCAGAAGGGACCCACAGGGCACCACCGCGTCCCCACTGTGGTCAGGCCTGGGAGTGGGGCCCAAGCCCAAGTGGCCCC
The DNA here is from genome assembly GCF_028878055.3 of Symphalangus syndactylus. Classification (NCBI taxonomy): domain Eukaryota; kingdom Metazoa; phylum Chordata; class Mammalia; order Primates; family Hylobatidae; genus Symphalangus; species Symphalangus syndactylus. Next base: position 142,391,233 of record NC_072429.2, read on the forward strand.
ATCCACAACCCCAGAGAAACTGGGAGGGCCGGGTGTGAGGACTACCGTGTGCAGGGATGGGCTCAAGGCCCCTGGCCCTGGGCCCGCCATGACTTAGGTCAGTAGGGCACTGAGGGAGCCTGTGCCAAGACTAGGTGTTGCTACTGGGCACTAAATTTTTAAAATAACCACTTTAATGAGACATATAATTCCCATACCATACAATTCATCCATTTAAAGTGTGCAATTCTGTGGGTTTTAGCATATTCAGAGGTATGCAAACATCACCAACGGCCAATATCAAAACACTTCCTCACCCCAGAAAGAAACCCCAAACCAGCAACCGTCGCTCCCACCCCCTGCCCTGGACACCGGCAGCGCCATCTCCCTTCTGCCCTCTAGACGTGCCCATTCAGGACACATCATGTGAGCAGGATCACGCCGTCCGCTCCGTGTGCCTGGCTTTTCACTTAGCATCATGTCTCCGAGGTCCGTCTGTGTCGCCCGGTGCATCAAGGTCTCATTCCTTTTGACCGTGGGCACCGTTCCATGGCCTGGATTCCAGTGCCTGGACTGGCCATGTTTAGTCTACGCACCCCTCAATGGATGGACGGGGTTTCCACCTTGCCGCTATGGCAAAGGATGCTGCCGCTATGACGATGGACGCTCCCGCTATGACGATGGACGCTCCCGCTATGGCAAAGGATGCTGCTGTTATGGCGAAGGACGCTGCTGTTATGGCGAAGGATGCTGCCACGAACTTTGGTGCACAGGCATCTGTTTGCATCTTTGCTTTCAATTCCTGTGGGCAGAGCTAGGAGTAGAATTGCTGGGTCACACTGTGACTCTTGGAGGAGCTGCCAGGCTTATTCCAGAGGGCCGCACGGGTTGACATTCCCACCAGCATTGCACAAGCGTTCCAGTGACTCCACGTCCCCCCCGCGCTGGTTATTCACCTTTAGTAATACGACCATCTTTGTCAGTGTGCAGTATCTCTCTGTGGATTGCATTTGCATTTCCTTGATGACTAAGGATGTTGAGCATCTTTGCATTTGCTTGAGGGCAATTTCTACATTTTGTACATCTTTGGAAGATCTGCCCAGACCCTTTGGCACAGGCCCAAAGTTGTTTGTTTGCTTGTTTTTGAGACGGAGTCTCACTCTGTCGCCCAGGCTGGAGTACAATGGCATGATCTCGGCTCACTGCAACCTCCGCCTCCCAGGTTCAAGCGATTCTCCTGCCTCAGCCTTCCAAGTATCTGGGATTACAGGCACGCGCCACCACGCCCAGCTAATTTTGTATTTTTAGTAGAGATGGGGGTTTCACCATGTTGGTCAGGCTGGTCTTGAACTCCCGACCTCAGGTGATCTGCCCGGGCACAGGCTCAGAGTTTTAAGAAAAACCACAAAGTGCTATGAAGTTTGAGGCTACCAGGATGGAGCGCCAAGCCAAGGTTCCTCGGGACGCGCGAGGCTGCTGCTCCAGGCGGGCTGGCGGGAAGAGGGGGCGGGAAAAGGGGGCAGGAAGGGGGCCGGGGCGGGCTCTCCGGAAAGGTTCCGGGAGGGCGTCCTGGGCGGGCCCTGCGTCAGGTTGCAGTTTCACTTTTAGGTCTGGGCACCTCCAGCTGCTGCTCCCCGGACGGCTCCCAGGGAGAGCAGACGCGCCACCCTCGGGGCGCCGACAGTCACGGTGAGCTGCGCCCCGCCCCCTCCCCCGGCCTGGCTGGAGCTCCCGGGTGGGGGATGCTGGCCCTGCTGCCCCAGCGTTCGCCCAGAAGGCCCCGCGCCGCACACAGGGGCGGAAGCTCCAGGCTTCAGGAAAGGCTACCCTTGGCCAGCCCAGGGGCCCGGCCTTTGGACCTGGGCTTGGGCTTGACTCCCAGGTGCCCATCCAGGTTCCCGGGCTGGTGCTGGTCCCGCCCTCAGCTGCCTTCTGGGCCCAGTCTCCACTTTCAGCAGACCCGGCACTCAGAGGCTTCCTGGAGCAGCCGCGGCCCCTCCACAGTGGCCCAGGTGACCCATATCCCAGCGGAGGCCCGCCATGGCCTCTGACCCCCAAAGCCTCAGCCTTGGACGGGTGGCTCATGGAGCTGCAGGCACAGAGAAGGCCCTGGAGGACGCACTGGGCTGGGGCAACACTCTGGCTGGGTTGTGCAGTGGGTCCCTGTGCCACACTCAGGGGTGACAGCTTGTTTCCTCCCAGCCAGAGGCAGCCATTCCAGTGGACAGAGCCCTCTGTGTTAGAGCAGGTCTGGGCATCAGGCCCCACTGTCCCTGGCTGGAGGTGCTCATGGTCCCGTAGACAACAGGGAGAACACTATTTCTGTGTTGGGGGGCGGCCAGGGACAGGAGCTTTCTGCTAGTGGGAGCATCCCAGGATGAGCTGGGCAGGGCTGCTGTGGAGGGAAGGAGTCCCCCATCATGGGAGGCTTCCAGGTACTGACCCTTCTTGCACTCCCTCCCGCCCTCCCCCTGAGGGCGCAATGCCTGACCCATTTCCCCTCCTCAGGAGCATGGGGTCAGCCTTTGAGAGGGTGGTCCGGAGAGTGGTCCGGGAGCTGGACCACGGCGGGGAGCTCATCCCTGTGACCAGCCTGCAGAGCTCCACTGGCTTCCAGCCCTACTGCCTGGTGGTCAGGAAGCCCTCAAGCTCCTGGTTCTGGAAACCCCGTTATAAATGTGTCAACCTGTCAATCAAGGACATCCTGGAGCCGAATGCCCCGGAACCAGGTGCCTGATGTAGTGCTGAGACGGAGCCCCAGGGAGGCTGGATGGGAGAGGGGAGCGGGTTGGGTCCAGCCAGCCACCCACCGGGCTCTGCAGGCTCTCGCTCTGGGCCTCTGTTCCAGAGGCCAGGGCCTTTCCAACGGTCCCTCTGCCCTGGGGCTGGGACAGGGCTGGTGGGGGCGGGGGACAGGCAGGGCGGTGGGCACGGCCTCAGGTCTGGCCTTGCTTTAGATTTGCAGCGTGGCAGCAGCTTCCACTTCTACGATGCCATGGATGGGCAGCTGCAGGGCAGCGTGGAGCTGGCAGCCCCAGGACAGGCAAAGATCGCAGGCGGGGCCGTGGTGTCTGACAGCTCCAGCACCTCGATGAATGTGTACTCGCTGAGTGTGGACCCTAACACCTGGCAGACCCTGCTCCGTGAGAGGTGGGCCCTAAGAGGGCAGGGCCCCACCCACCCCAAGCAACCCTGCTTTTATTTATTTATTTATTTAAATTATTTTTTGAGGTGAGGTTTTGCTATCTTGACCAGGGTGGTCTTGAACTCCTGGCCTCAAGCAATCCTCCTGCCTCAGCCTCCCAAAGTGCTGGGATTACAGGGGTGAGCCACTGTGCCCGGTCCCAGCCTTGCTCCTGGGAAGGTCACAACCTTGGGGCATCAGGAAAGTCCCAGAGGCAAAAGAGCACAGTGGCAGGAACCAGGTTGCAGGAAGGAAGCTGCAGGGGTCATCTGGGGCCTCAGCTGCCAGGACTGGATCCTAAGGACCAGACTGAGCCCCAACCTGCTGTGGGGACAAGTGGTGGTGTGAACATGGGGGCCCAGGGGAGGGGGCCGCTCCTCGAGTCTGGACTTGGAGTCTCCAAGTCCACCTTTCCTCATGGGATCCCGTCCCCGTGGGGAGCGCACAGAGAGGCTTCCAGTGCCCAGGCATCCACAGACCTCTGGAGGGCCCCTCTGCACCACCTCCCCCAGTGGCATGGGGCTGTCAGGGGAGGGAAGACGTCTAGGGGGACTGCCACCCAGTGAGCTTGCTGCTCCTCTGACCACAGGCACCTGCGGCAGCCAGAGCACAAAATCCTGCAGCAGCTGCGGAACCGCAGGGACAATGTGTATGTGGTGACGGAGGTGCTGCAGACACAGAAGGAGGTGGAAGTCACGCGGACCCACAAGCGGGAGGGCTCAGGCCGGTTTTCCCTGCCCGGAGCCATGTGCTTGCAGGTGTGTAGCCAGCCCTGGGCCACGCCTGGCCCCACGTGGGCATGCAGCGGTGGGTGATGGAGGCAGCGGGCTGGGCTCTGCCAAGGCGCCTCAGAGCAGCTCCCAGCCCTGCGCTTGGCTGCGGAGCCGAAGTCACCTGGCGGCAGGCCTGCCCCCAGCACCCAGCTCACACCCGCACCCAGCCCACACCTGCACCCCACAGTCCGGTGCCCAGGGCCCAGCCCTAAGCCCATCTCCATGCCTCAGGGTGAGGGCCAGGGCCACCTGAGCCAGAAGAAGACGGTCACCATCCCCTCGGGCAGCATCCTCGCATTCCGGGTGGCCCAGCTGGTTATTAACTCCGACTTGGGTGAGCTGGAGTTGGGGGTGTCTCAGGCCCAGGCTCTGGCAGAGAAGCAGGGAGGCCTGGGGAGAGCCAGCCACCAGCTTGGGCTGCTGTGAGCCCCTGGCTGAACAACGTCCTGTGTCTGGCAGGTGGCTGAGGTCCTGTGCTCTGGTGTGTGGGTGATTGGGCAGGGCCTGAGCTGGATAAGGGAGCTTCTAGTAGGGGAGGGGAGGGGATGCTGAGATCTAGGTGACATGCCTGTCCCTGTCTGCTCCCACCTGGCTGCCAGACGTCCTTCTCTTCCCGGATAAGAAGCAGAGGACCTTCCAGCCACCCCCGACAGGTGAGAGCCAAGAGCCCCCAGCGTGGGGTGTCCAGTGGGAAAAGCACACTCCCTTGGCAATTGAGGCCTTTTCCTCGTGTTCTCAGGGCACAGGGAGGCCGGGCAGCTCCCTGAGGCAGTGGGCACCCCCCATACACACACACGGGGCAACACAGGACAGCTGACCCTGGGCCTCCCTGGCCTCCCTCCCTGCCCTGGGCTGCCAGTGTTGGCGGTGGTGACCGGGGCTGTGACGGCCCCGGGAAGGCCTCAGCCCTCTCTGGCTCAGACACCCATCCCCTGCACTGACCAGCCCTGCCCTCCCATGCCCCTGCCCAGGCCACAAGGGTTCCACGGGCGAAGGCGCCTGGCCACAGCTGTCCTCTGGCCTCTCCACGATGGGGTGCCTCCCCAACTTCCTGACAGGTCAGTGCCCTCCTGACCGCCCCGGGGACCTTTGGTGGGCTCTCCTTCTGCCGCCTGGGGTCTGCCTGTCCTGACCAAGGCTTTCCAGGGCCCTGTAAGCACCCGGGCAGTGCCAGTTCCTCTGTCCCTACAGATGGGGTCCCTGTGGAGGGGACGTTCACTGAAGACTTCCAGGGCCTACAGGCAGAGGTGGAGACCATCTCCAAGGAACTGGAGCTCTTGGACAGAGACCTGTGCCAGCTGCTGCTGGAGGGCCTGGAGGGGGTGCTGCGGGACCAGCTGGCCCTGCGAGCCTTGGAGGAGGCGGTGAGCGGGGGAGGGTGCCCGGGGCACACAAGGCCTGCCCAGCCAGCCAAGCTCACCTGCCCTTCCCATGCCTGCAGCTGGAGCAGGGCCAGAGCCTTGGGCCAGTGGAGCCCCTGGACGGTCCAGCAGGTGCTGTCCTGGAGTGCCTGGTGCTCCCCTCCAGAATGCTGGCGCCGGAACTCGCCGTCCCTGCTGTCTACCTGCTGGGGGCACTGACCAGTGAGCGGCCCCTGGGGGCAGGTGGGGGGTGGGAGGGAGGGAAGTGGGCTTTCCCAGGTGGGCCTTCAGGAACCCCCTCTTACCTGACTCTCTTCCAGTGCTGAGTGAAACACAGCACAAGCTGCTGGCGGAGGCGCTGGAGTCGCAGACCCTGTTGGGGCCGCTCGAGCTGGTGAGAGGGTTCGGGCTGCAGGAGGATGGGCTGAGCCAGTGGAAGGGGCCCTGTGGCACCTGGGAAGGGGTGGTACGGGCAGGCACAAGGTGCCCAGTTTCCCCATCTGACACACTCCTGCCCTGTCTTGGCAGGTGGGGAGCCTCTTGGAGCAGAGTGCCCCGTGGCAAGAGCGCGGCACCATGTCCCTGCCCCCCGGGCTCCTGGGGAGCAGCTGGGGCGAAGGGGCACCGGCCTGGGTCTTGCTGGACGAGTGTGGCCTGGAGCTGGGGGAGGACACTCCCCACGTGTGCTGGGAGCCGCAGGCCCAGGGCCGCGTGTGTGCACTCTACGCCTCCCTGGCACTGCTATCAGGACTGAGCCAGGAGCCCCACTAGCCTGCGCCCGGGCATGGCCTGGCAGCTCTCCAGCAGGGCAGAGTGTTTGCCCACCAGCTGCTACCCCTAGGAAGGCCAGGAGCCCAGTAGCCATGTGGCCAGTCTACCATGGGGCCCAGGAGTTGGGGAAACACAATAAAGGTGGCGTACGAAGGAAAGGCTGGTAGCAGAGTTGTTGAGGGGTCCTGGATCTGGGGTAG